>NC_090310.1:43631250-44935000 GCF_039906515.1 Pseudorca crassidens | reverse complement strand
GTTGTGGTGCGCGGGCTTCTCATTGCGGTGGGTTCTCTTGTTGAGGAGCATGGGCTCTAGAGCACAGGCTCAGTAGTTGTGGCACATGGGCTCAGTAGTTGTGGCTCACGGGCTCTAGAGTGCAGGCTCAGTAGTTGTGGCGCACGGGCTTAGTTGCTCCACGGCATGTGGGATCTTCCCGGACCAGGGCTCGAACCTGTGTCCCCTGCATTGGCAGGCGGATTCTTAACCACTGCACCACCAGGGAAGCCCTCCATTTATTTATTCATCATTATGTTACTATCATAGATTCCTGTTTTATTCAATGGGTTATTAATATGTTACCATCAGTATTTATTTTTATGCTCAGATTATCCCAGATTTGGCCAATAAGAGCCCCCTCAGGGGGACTTCTGGGTCCTCCTGACAGGTACTGGTCATTCTTTGCACACTTCCTCACTTTCTGGTGCCTCACGATATTCCAGGTTCATCTAGTACTTCCCTGCCCCAGTCCTGGAAGCAGTTATTTCTCCAAGGAGCCCTTGGTGACTTTTAGTTCCGAATGGTATTTAGAGACCGAGATCTGGGCACTAGGAGTGCTCACGGCTCCTGGCATCGCTATGTCCAGGTGCAGTCAGTGCATAGAGCTAGGGAGTGTATACATATATTTATTATGCTCACATGCACATGGTTTCAGGTATACTTATTTATATATCTCCCTACTGAAAACCATGAATTCAAACTCTTATCTGCAATTCCAACATCACAGGGATAATTCTAGTTTTCTCCCTTTCCATATTTGTAACTCTTGCCTCTAGCAATGAAAAACCTGGTTTCCTCATCTTCAATAGATTTACTTAACTATTTGATTAATCCCTTTACCCTGCAGGTAAATGCCCTGTCTCACTCAGCACTGACCTCCACACTGGTCTCCCTTTGCCCCATAAGTAAATGCCTTCTGTACTTGGTCTCACTTACTGGCTTTTGGACTGAAGCACAGAAGCTGGGATGTGTCATTCTTGTTTTTATTTTTGTTTTTTAATTCTTTTTAAAATTGAAATTAGTATTGATGATTGCAGACTCCCAGGTGGTTATGAGAAGTATATTACAGAGAAATACACTTTGTCGTTTCTTCCAGTTGTAACATTTTATGGAACTATAGTATAATATTATCTGTGTTAGTTTGCTAGGGCTGCCATAACAAAGTACCACAGAGTGAGTGGCTTATACGACAGAAGTTTATTTCCTCATAGTTCTCGAGGTTAGAAGTCCAGGATCAGGGCAGGACTGGTTTCTTCTGCGGCCTCTCTCCTCGGCTTGTATACAGCTGTCCTCTCCCTGTGTCCTCACGTGGTCATCCCTCGGATGTGTCTGTGTCCTCATCTCGTATTAGGACACCATCATATTGGACTCATATGACCTCATTTTACCTTAATCACCTCTTTCAAGACCCCATCTCCAAATACAGTCACTCTGAGGTATTGGGGGTTTGGGCTTCAACATGTGAATTGGCAGGGATCAGTCCATAATGAATATCAACGACCAAGATGTCGACATTGATACAATCCATGCGCCTTACTCGGGTTTCCCCAGTTTTACTTGTGTACTCGTGTGTGTGTCACGTTCTATGCAATTTTATCCCCTGTGTAGGTTCGTGTCTCCATGACCACAGTCAAGATACTGAACAGCTCCAGCTCCACAAAGATCCTTCACGTTGTTCTTTCATGACCACACCCACCGCCTTCCTGCCCACCTACCCCAGCCCCTAACCCCTGAAAACCACTAACTGCCCTTCATTTCCAAAATTGTGTCATTTCAAAATGTGGTACAAAAGGAATACAGAATACGAACTTTGGGGTTGCCTTTTCTCACATACATAATTCCCGGCTGTGTGTCCCCGGTTAGCTTCTTCCTGTCGCTGGACACTTTTCCAAGGCATTGATGTCCCTCAGCTTGTTTTGTTTTGTTTCTTAATATTTATTTCTTTATTTGGCTGCGCCTGGTCTTAGCTGCGGCACGTGGGATCTTCGTTGTGGCCTGCGGGATCTAGTTCCCTGACCAGGGATCGAACCCGGGCCCTTGGGAGCACGGAGTCTTAACCGCTGGACCACCAGGGAAGTCGCCCACAGCTTGTTTTAACGCTCACCTTTTAAAGGACGGCTGGGCTGATTCCAGTTTGGGGCTGTCACAGCGGTGCCGTGAACATTCTCAGGCAGGTCTTTGTGTGGTTATAGGTTTTCATTTCATGGGATAAATGGCCGGGAGAGCAGTGGCTGAGTTGTGTGGTAGTTACATGTTTAGTTTTTTAAGAAATTGCCCAACTCTTATCCAGAGTGGCTGTAACAGTGTCCGTTCCTGCCAGCAATGTGTGCTTGATCGTTTCCCTACATCCTTGCCCACGCTTGTGTTGTCACTCTTTTATTTTAGCCACTCTGATAGGTGTGTACTGAGTCAGAAAGTTTAGAGGGGGCTGCCGTTGGGTATCCCCTTCCCCACGCTGGTTCTGATCTGGTAAAAAGGACATTTCCCTTGAGGGCAGGAGAACAGAGCGCCCTGTGTACTTCAGAATGGTCACTGTCTTAGTCTGCTCAGGCTCCATACAGAATGCCACAGACAGGTGGCTTAAACCACAGAAGTTTATTGCCTCACGGTTCTCAAGGCCGGAAGTCCAAGATCAAGGCGAGGCTGACTTGGTTCTGGTGAGGCTCTTCCGGGTTTGCAGACGATGCCCTCTCACTGTGTCTTCTCATAAAGTCACTGTCCTATCAGATTAGGACCCTGCCTCTTGAGCACATTTAACCTTAATTACCTGCTGCAAGCCCCATCTCCAGACACAGCCGAGAGTTTGTGGACACAGTTCCGTCCACAGTAGCCACTTTGTTTCGGGCTCCAGCCGTCAGCTCCTGGTGAGCTGTGACTCTCTTTGCCCGTCTCTCCAGTTTTCAGGGCATTGAGTTGCCCTGTGACCTCAGTTCTCTGATGGGTCTCAGAAGAGTGGTTGAGTTTTCAGTTACTCAGCTTTTTCTTGTTGGGAGGATGGGAGTGATGACTTCCAAGCTCTTTGCAGGCCAGACCAGAAGCCAGAAATGGTGTTTTGTTTTTCACATGGGATTCCGCGTGTTCACTGTCAGGACATAGAAGTACAGTGGATTTTCACCTGCCAACCTTGTGTCCTGACACCTTGCTGAGCTCTTACTCTTTCTGGGAGTGTTTTTATTTATTTTTAATTTTTATTATTATTGTTATTATTATTTTGGCTGCATTGGGTCTTCGTTGCTATGCGTGGGCCTTCTCTAGTTGTGGCGAGCGGGGGCTCCTCTTCGTTGCATGTGTGGGCTTCTCATTGCGGTAGCTTCTCTTGTTGCAGAACACGGGCTGTAGGCGCACAGGCTTCAGTAGCTGCAGCCCGCGGGCTCCGTAGTTGCGGCACGCGGGCCCTTGAGTACACGGGCTTCAGTAGTTGCGGCACGTGGACTCTAGAGCGCGCGGGCTTCAGTAGTTGTGGCTCACGGGCTCTAGAGCGCAGGCTCATTAGTTGTTGTGCACAGGCTTGGTTGCTCCTTGGCATGTGGGATCTTCCCGGACTGGGGGTCGAACCCACGTCCCCTGCATCAGCTGGTGGATTCTTTTTTTTTTTTTCACAGAATAAAGCACTGCTTTTACATGGGTCTCAATCTGAAATCCACAAATGCTAGTAAGTCAGTTTTTAAATGTTTTAATTTGTTTCAAAGTTAAACCCAAGACACATTGACTTCATAGGAAATCCACTGCGAAATGTTTTTCTAGGCTGAACACCTCTTTCCCTTTAGTCTCCCCCAGCAGAGCATGTACATGTTAAATACTTTACTGCTGTCCCACCACTATACCAAGATCACCTAAACTGTGTGTGTCGTATTCCAAATGTTCTTAGTTATACCCTAATTTCACTAACTGCAAAAGATTTTCTGGGATAACCTGTCACATGAATTCTTTGGCTACTTTTGAAGATGAAGTCCGAAGAACTCTTAAATGATTCTCCTTTGTGGGGGTGGGTGGTATTTTATAGGCATTAGCAACTAGCACCTGGGGCTGTGCTGATCCCATCTGGCATCACTGGGAGACAACCAAAGAATCATATGATGAAACAGCCAACTGAGTGACTCAAAACTGAAGGTTAAATTTAAAGAAAAAACTAATTTAGAGAAGAAAATGTCATCCTAGAGGAACTCGTTCTAAGTAATCAATCATTATACCTGTGTGTGTGTGTGTGTGTATGTGTGTGTGTGTGTGTGTGGAAGGCACAACCAGATGGATTCAGTGCAGCCTGGCAGGCAGATTCTTAACCACTGCACCACCAGCGAAGTCCTCTGGGAGTGTTTTTGTCACCTCTGGCTTCTCAGACCTCTGCTGTCCCCTGGAGAGACCCATAGCTCTCGCCCCAGCCGGCTTCTTCCTGCGCCTGGCTGATGTGGTGGGAACATCCGGCCCTGGGGCGACAGTGACGCGCCCAACAGCTGTGTGTGGACGCCGCTCTGAGGCACGGAGGGCTGCAGACCCTCGGCCTCCAGAGCGGCTGCTGGGGAAAAGCAGATGAGCGAAACGTGGTTTGTGTGAAGGTGTGTGACGGCCAGTTGGAAATAACGCACTTCCGTGTGTCACCTGCTGGCTGCTGTTTCATCCCAGGCAACACCGTCCAGGGTCCAGCATCCGCTGCCCGCAAAGTGGGAGATTTTATCAGTGTGCTCCCCCCACCGAGAGCCTCGGATTTTGTGTTTAATGACAGTGATTTGAAGAGAATCACGTGCCTCAAGTATAACGAGGTTTTTTTTTTCCCTTCAAATTGCTTAAGATAATGTTAGAAATAACCGTGGGAGAAACAAGAAAACCATGCCAGTTCTCCAGAGCAGTGGTTGGATGTTGATGCGCTGTGAGCCCCCCTGGTGCCCAGCCTGCTGCTTCTTGGATGGACCAGAGTTCATCCTCTGCCCCGTGGCCAGAGAGCCCATCACTCTGGGGACGCTGAGCTCCTCACCCACTAGTTTCTAGTAGTAACCCCACCCCGCTAGCTGTGATGACCAAAATGGTCTCCAGACATTGCCAAGCGTCCCTCAGGGAGCAAGAGTGTCCCTGGTTGAGAACCCTGGAATGCTGTTGGTTTAAAAAAATAACTTTTTGTTGAGAGTCCGCCTGCTGATGCAGGGGACACGGGTTCGCGCCCCGGTTTGGGAGGATCCCACAGGCCGCGGAGTGGCTGGGCCCGTGAGCCATGGCCGCTGAGCCTGCGCATCCGGAGCCTGTGCTCCACAACGGGAGAGGCCATAACAGTGAGAGGCCCGCGTACAGCAAAAAAACAAAAAACAAAACAAACTTTTTCATCTGTGTTTTATTCCTTTTTGTTCTAGAGTCAGAAATGCAAGGATGAATTGTCCCAGCTCAACCACAGGGTCCTGCAGCTGGGAGAGGAGGCCTCCACCCACCAGGCCCAGAGCAAGAAGAATCACATCACTGTTCAGCTGCTGACACAGAGACTGGAGGAGGCGGCATGCCGGGAGGAGCTGCAGGTGAGTGGCCGGCGCGGCAGGGAGGGGCAGACAGGCTGGCCTAAAACAGATGAGGAACAGCCCTGATGTGCCTGGAGGTAAAGGGAGGGACTTAACAAGCAAGCCCTGAAAATATGTGGACTTCAGCAGCTTTTACAAAGCCTGGTATCTAGAAAAAGTAGTAGAGAGGAATTAAACCTTGATGATAGGAGAGTAAGTTGGTACAACCTCTCCGGAGGACAGTATGGCAAAATATACGTCAAGAGCATCAAGAACGTCCGTGCGCTCTGGCTTCATGGTTCTGCTAGTGGGAACTTTACTGAAAATTGTGTACGGACTTAGCTGGAAGTATTTTCATTGCTGTGGTATTTATAATAGCAAAACAGAATTGGAATCAGCTTTAAATCATCGACAGTATTGAATTAGTCAGTAAATGATGGTGCAGCCATTAAAAACCATGCTTCTGAAAAGTATTTAACACTCAAGATATAATAAGAGGGGGAAAGCACAGCATACAACGTCTTAGTGACAGAAGTCCGTGCGTGTGGAGGGAGGGCCAGGAGATACAGCAGAATGTCGGGTGGGGTCCTCGGGCTGCTGGGATCATGGATGAGTTGAATTTTGTAATTTTTGCTTTTCTGAAGTTTCTGCATTAAACGTGTATCACATTGCTAAGATACTTCTTATACTTGTGAAATTGATTTTTAAAAAACAGGATAACCAAATCCAAAAACTTGAACTTGAACTTGAACACGTGACTCAGGAACGTCAGAGCCTGAGACTGGCACAGTCACAGCTGAGAGAGGCCCTTGAAGAGAGTCGGGACCAGGTGGGTGTGTGCGGTGGTCCCAGCCCGGGAGGGGTCAGCCTTGCCTCTGACAGCCTGGCCGGGACTAGTCCAGCCAGGGGCATCGTTGGTCTGCCTGCCTCAGGTCACCCGGCTAGTTGGGCATCCGCCAGGCCCAACTGAGTCAGGCTCAGTCCAGGGTCGGGTTGAACTCAAGTGAGCCACGTGAAGAGCTGCGCCTGTTCCTCACGAGGGGAGGAGGCCATAGCAGTGCCTCCCGGTGTGCCCTCTACAGATGGAGGGGCCAGGGAACGCGGCAGGTGGCCTCTGAGGTCCAGGCCAACAGGGCAGAGCAGCCCCCGAGGTGACCCCGCTCCGCGCCCCCAGTGGAGCCCAGGTGTCACATACCTGTGGCTGTTCCACCTGCTCTCCTGCCGCAGCATTTGTCCAGCGCGCATCAGGCTCAGGGGAGGCAGGGAGTTCGTGGTCTGGTACAAACATATGTGAGCAGAGTGGGCCCAGGAGGGACGGCGGGTGCCTGACAGCGTGAGGTTCAGGGACACAGGGCTGGTTCTTCTGAGGAGTTTGAACAGGAGAAGGGAGGTGACAGGGTGAGGTGCCCTGAGGGCCACGGGCCCAGTGTGGACTCAGACCTGGGGTGTGCTTGGAGGGCCAGGGTACAGCAGCGGGAAAAGGGCCGTGGGAGAGGGTCTCTAAGCCGCATGCCTCTGCCCAGCCTTTGGACCAGGTTCCCCAACTGGCCCCTGGCCTGACTCCTGGACTTGGCTGTGGTCACCTGGTGTGAACAGTCACTTCTCAGATGGCCCGGGGCTGCAGAGGGGTCGGTCTGGGTGCGGGACCCCCCACCGGGGCCTTATGAGGTGCTGTCAGGCTCCTGTGGGCTCAGCCCCCCGCCGTAAGCAGGCACTTTCCCCGAGGTGCCGCCACGTACTGGGGGCTCCCTTCTCTACTTTTAGTGCCAAAGGAACCTTGAGAAATTGCCTGGGCTAGATTGAGCCTTTGAGGCTAAGGAGTCAGACCCATCTGCTGGCAGGAGGGCTGGGCTGCCGGAGGTCTCCGTGCCCCCTGGGCTGCCCAACATTCAGCCGCCGTCACGGCAGGAGATACTGCACTTAGGCAGGCTGCTGTGACATAAGCTGGCGTCCCCTTTTGTGCTTTAGACGAGGACCCCCGTGAAACACACCTGTATGAAAGTGGAGAAGGGAAGTAAGGAGCTTCCAGGGCACCTAGGGACCCTCTGGGTGTGTGGAGGTGAGGTGCACACAGAGCCATGGGGGAGGGAGGGAGTGGTCACCGGTGCGCCATGAGTGGTTCCAAGGTCACAGGTCCAGCAGGGGAGCCAGGCGTCCAAGAGGGCACTTACAGGGGTGCCATGGACTGGGGCACCCGCACCGGCCTCTCCACGGCATGGGATTCTCGAGGTACAGCAACCAGGCGCCCCCAGAAGAGCATACAGGTGGCTAGGCTTGTGAGGCCGGTGCCCAGGAGTTCTGAATATCACTTCCCCACATTCTGCCAGTCCAGCTTGGATTCAGGGCAGGAGGGGCTGCTGTCTGAGGGCATCCAGAACGCGAAGGCCCTGGCTTCCCGGCTGCAGTGGCCCCACTGCTCTTCTGGGGACGTCCCCCTCCTCACGTGGCAGTTGAGCAGGGCTCTCCGGAGGCAGCCCAGCCTGCACCCGCACCTCACTTCACAAGGAGGGGGCTCGGGGCACTCAGTCGGGCGGTGCTGATGTACCACCCAGCCAAGTGGAGAGCGGGTGGCGAGGAACCTGGGCAGGGGGTGTGAAGAGCACTTTCGGGTGGGTGGGGGCGCAGACATGGGCCAGAGTGACTGCAGAGTGACCATCTGAATCTCGAAAGTCGGGAGGAGGCTACATCTGGTGGAGGGTGTGTGGGAACTATCCTCCCCTCTCTTCATCCCAAAGAGCACGGTAGCTGCCCTGCTGGACCCGTGTGTATGGGTGTGTCTCTGGGGGGACCCGTCAGACACGCAGTGACACGGGACGGTGAGGGAAGTGGGGCTGCGGGCTCACAGCCTCGCCCTTGCCTGGCATGGCCAGCGCCCTCCTCTCCAGCCTGCCCTCGGCAGGACCCCTGGCAGAGCTGTTGCCTCTCCTGTCTGTGGGGTCTCAGGGAAGTTCTGTGTGTTCCAGACGAAGCTGCCAGAGTCCAAGTGATAGAAGTGGTGTTGAGATCCGGCCTCCCAGGTGGTCCATCAGGGGAAGTGGCCAGGCTCTGGACAGCTTGGTACCAACGCCCCAGTGGGTTCTGTGCCCAGGGAGCGGGTGCTGAGGTCCATCCACACCTGCTCCCAGCCCCTCGCTGATCACTGTGTAACCCACCTCTGGGACCCCGGCCGCAGCCAGGTGTCAGGAGCGTGAACTCTTCACTTAGAGGAAGGTTGCCGTACACAGCTGGCGTGGGTCACAGTATTAAAGGAATTACACCCCAGTAATGTACCCGGAAGGTAAACATGACAGAAGGTTACGTAACCCGGCGGGAGGTCACGTGGAGGATTACAGGCAGGCCTTCCTGGCTCTCACTGTGCAGAAGTGCCAGCTGCATGGAGTCTGGGCGTCAGAATTCAGCTAAACGGGCTCTTTAGGAATCGTGGGTTTTGCTGCAGACACTTTCCTTGTGGGGTGACCTTAAAGGTAGGGATGCAGTCTTCTGTGCCTGGTAGTGACCCGGCAGCTCTGGGCAGTCACCCCAACACTGGGTGCCTTCTCCCCGGGCAGCTGTACGGGGCCACCACGAGGCTGAAGCTGGCCCAGTCCCAGCACGCCCACGCGGTCCAGCAGCTGCAGGAGCAGATGGAGCAGCTGGTGCCTCGGGGCCGCGTGGCTGAGCTGCAGCAGCTGCTGGAAGGGGAGCGGCAGGCGGCTCGGCAGCTCCAGGTGGAGGAACGGGTAAGTGAGGACAGGGGCCCGAGGGCCGGCTGAGGGTGACGGGGAGGGTAAGGTTGGCTCTTTGGTGACTTAGCCAAAAGCTGCCCAGGTGCCCAGGGGAAGATGGCCCCGCAGATGTCCCACTACGTGAGGACTGGTTTATGGAAGCTATGGGACCCAACTTTCCCTGAGAACTGGGGGGCGTTGAGCAGCTGACCCAGAAGGCACCCCAAAGCCCCCCAGTCTGTCTGCCGGGCTGCATGTGTCTGCAGCCAGCCACGCAGCCACACACATGGTCCCCGCTTCCAGGCCTGAAAGATGGTGCTAGAGGGGCCGCGAGGGAGGTGATGGGCAGGGTCCCTGCCTGTGTAGCCCTGTGAGAGTACAGGCAGGTGCAAAGGTCCTGAGGTGGGCTGTGCTCGGCATGTTTAAAGGTAGCCAGGGAGTGGGGGGCGGTTGGACAAGAGGTCAGCACAGTGACAGCACAGACTTGGGGAGCCCAGCTGTGTGCCAGGTGCTGCCCTAGGCATCTAGGCACATAGAAGCAGAGTCTCAGCCTCAAAGGGCAGCAGGACAGTGGCTCAGAGCACGCACTGCAGGGATCTGGAGCCTGGCTGCACCACCCCAGCCGAGTGACCTCAGGCCAGTTAACCTCTCTGTGCTTCCGTTTCTGTCAACTTCTGGTGGCAGTGGTTCCCACCTCAAAGCACCCTCTCAGGCACCAGTGAGTGAGCACCTTAAAGTGTAAGCCTGCGGGGCACATCTTGGTCCTCAGAGTTCGTGAGGTGGGGGGTGGGGGGGGGGCCAGAGGGTGAGGCACCTTCACGAGGGAGGAACTGGCGCAAGCCTGCAAAGGTGGGTGAAATTCGACGTTTGTAAAACAAATTCTAATGAAGACTAGCCTTTCAGCATTCTGCAAAAACGTTATGCTGGAGAGACAGTTAAGCTGTGAGAGATTATTGACAAAACAAAGAAATTTAGTCAAATCCTTTAGAAAGACTAACGTGTTTGGGGAAACTCACCTTTGAGTCATTTGGGACTCAAAGGACAAATCCTAGCACAAAGCAGTCTGCTGATCTGCTTAGACTGCAATGAGAAATGCAGGTTTGTGGCTTGTGAGACATTTCTAACCGTCCCTCTAGGGATGAAAGGTTATCCACACACTCAGATTTGCACATTTCAGCTAATTTCCGTTCTAAAGTAAATAAACCCGTGATGATTCTTTTTAAAATGTACAGTGTTCCTCTCTAACCTCCTTTTGTGCAGGAAGCACATGAAAAACAGCTGAAAGCCGCAGAAGAGCGGGTGGAGGAGGTGGAAATGATTTTGAAGAACGTGGAAGCGCTCCTCCAAGAGAAAGTGCGTGAGCTGAAAGAGCAGGTGAGTGATGACGCCTCGTTTGGGCATTCAAGTAGCTGATCAGGGAGACATTACCCAAGAGAACCCCATGTCCTGTGGAATCGCTGAGAGGGGGAGAGGGGAGAGAGAGGCCATTGCTGCCCTAAAAGTTCTACTTGGAGCTACAGGAAATGAAACATGAGAATCTGTAGAAATACTTTTCTTACATAGCAGTCAAGTATGGTTCATCTGCGGCATCCGGAGCTGCAGGTCCCCGGGCAGCGTCACTCTGTGCAGGCCACCGGCTCCTGACCACCCCCGCATCTCTGCAGCCCCTCCCCTGCCGGCACTGCCATCCTCCCACCCTCTCTGTCCCTGGTCCTCACGTTCCTTCCCAGCAGTCAGACTCGGTGACTCCCGCAGTCACTCCTGGCAAAACCTCAACCCAAACCCCAGGTGAATCCTGAGGCTCCTGCACGTGGAGGTGCCAGGGTGGCCGGGGAGCTGTCCCAACTACACCCTCGCCCCCACTGCCCTCTCCAGTGGGCCCTTTCCCTCCTGTCTCTGACCTCCAGCACCTCTCCCCTCAGCTGTGCTCTGTGCTTGTTTCACTGGAAGACCAGAAGTGCCCAAAGAAATGCATGTGCCCGTGTCCCCTCCCCGCTGCCCCAGCCCTTCCCTCCTCTGGAGCCTTGTCTCAACACCACCTTCCAGAGCCCTGGTCCTACCAGCTCTCTGCTCCTCTTTACAGGAGTCCTTCAGAGCTGTCTGTGCCCTCACCTGCCCGCCCAAGTCCAAAACCTTGGAGTCCTGATGGACCCCTTCCCATCTCATCCTTCAGCTAGGCCTTCAGCGTGGGATACAGAGCCCCCATCTCTTGGGTCCTAACAGCTGGTGTCCTTGTTTCCTTTGATGTGCTTTCAGCGGCAACAGTCACCTTCAAATGTGACGGAGGTGTTGGCCCTCCTCCGCTCAGAAACCTCCAGTCTTTCCACATCCCTCAGAGTAAAAGGCAGTTTTTACAGTGGTCTTCAAGGTTCTGCAGGACCTATTCCCCTCCCCTTGGCCCCCTGCCCAGCCAGCATGGCAGCTCTGACTTCCTCACAGGCCTCCTGGCCATTCCTGTCATCCCCACATGTGCCAGCTCTGCGTGGAATGTTCATGCCGGACAGCCTCGCTGACTTACCCGGTGCTTTATTCAGCTCTCCGTCCAAATGTCAACGTACAGAGAAGCCCTCTCTGTTCACCTCAGTCTCAGCTGTGCGTCCCCTCCTGGGTTTTCTGTTAGCAGGTCCCACCACCCAACACTGGTCCACCACCAGTCCCACCATCCAAAACTGCGAGCTTGGTTCTGGTCTGTCTCCTTCCATTGGAATACATGCCCTGTGAGAGCAGGGCTGTTGCTAGGGCAGCACCTGGCCAACGGAGCTGCTCAGTTAACTACTTGAGTGAATGTATGTAGTGCTGACTCACGAAGCGCAAATCTGGGACCCCTGTGTCTTAGCATCCTGACTAGTGTGGCCTGTGTCCCCATCACTGAAGCCTCTACAGCTGCTGTGTGTGTGGTGACCACAGTGCCTCATTGTGTCCTGGGTGACGGGATGGGCCTGCAGAGCACACTGAGATGAGCCAAACATTTTGGGTACTCTTGACAATTTCCTTCCTTTTTGAGGCCTACAGATTTTGGTCTTTTTGTCTTCATTTTATGGTAAAAATCAATTTGTGCAAAATTGGCTTAAGTTTTCTCTACCACATAGTTCATGAGATTCTCAATTTCCTCTCTCCCGCCAGGATAACAAAAATTGTCATTACATCCAATATTTGCTTCCAATTTGTTAAGAATCCCCAAACTGTGGTTTGAACAACGTGGAAGACTGGGAGGGGCAAGCTGGTAGCGTGGCATTTCTGCATTAGATTCACAGTGCAGTGTGGCTTTCTCCCCTGTCCAGTTTGAAAAGAATACACGATCCGATTTGCTGCTCAAGGAGCTCTATGTGGAAAATGCTCACCTAACGAAAGCGCTTCAGGTCACTGAAGAGAAGCAACGAGGTGCTGAGAAAAAATCCCGATTCTTGGAAGAAAGAGTTAGAGCTCTCAACAAACTACTCAGTAAGATCGCTTCAGCATCTCTCTCTGTGTAGACTGCTTTTCTTCCTGGAGTTCATTTTCAAAGAACATCTTTTAAAAGTAAACCACTGTGATGCTGTAACTTCTATGGCTCATTGGCCGCACACCCCTGGACAGATGAGGATTATGACTCTCTGTTCGCCCCACAAGCATTTAATGAAGGTCGACTATGTGCCAGATGCTGGGGAAACAGACATGTTGGAAAAGACTATATATTTTTTTAGTGGTCCCTACGTAAAATTCCTAAATTTGCTGCTTACTAGTGGAACAGGTTATGGGGGCTCTCAGCAAGGTAAATGGTAAAATAGTTTTAATGTTTGACTTCTGACCTTGGCTACAGAGACTAAAATGCAAAGTCAGGGCTCTGCAGTTCTGCCATTTCACTGTTGCTGCTCTGGTTGAGTCACTGGCATTCTCCATAGTGGGTGGATACAGACACTCCAGAAATGCTTCACTTTCTGTGACTGTCAACTGGCGATGAGGGGTAGAGGAGGGGAAGCCCCTTTGTTGGGGTCAGCTCCACTGCAGGGATGTTTGGACAGTGCTTGTTATTTTAGGGCTGTGGACTCAGGGAGGATGGTTTCTATTGTGAATGCAATCTTTTCCTCATTGAAGTGTCATCACACTGGAAAGTATATTATATGTAAAAAAAAAAAAAAAAGTATAGTTTTATATCCAAAATATACATAAATTATGGCCATTTGGTTTATCAGAGTAAACTACTGTAATATGAAGAGTCACTGTATTTGCAATAAAAGTTCTTTTCTATTAAAATTGATTTCTAAGTGTTTTTTTGTTGTTTATTTTTGGCTGCATTGGGTCTTCATTGCTGCGCTTGGGCTTTCTCTAGTTGTGTCGAGCAGGGGCTACTCTTCACTGTGGTGAGTGGGCTTCTCATTGCGGTGGCTTCTCTTGTTGCGGAGCACAGGCTCTAGGCTCTTGGGCTTCAGTAGTGGTGGCGCACGGGCTCAGTAGTTGTGGTTTGCGGGCTCTAGAGTACAGGCTCAGTAGTTGTGGCGCGCAGGCTTAGTTGCTCCACGGCATGTGGGATCTTCCCAGACCAGGGCTCGAACCTGTGTCCTCTGCGTTGGCAGGCGGATTCTTAACCAGTGCGCCACCAGGGAAGCCCCTAAGTATTTTTTAAACTATAAAATATTTCAAAGATATAGAAAAACAGTTTCATAAGAAACATTCATATGTATTACATAAACATTCAGATGTATTAAAAACATTGTTACAACATTTTGGATAAAAGCGCAGTCCCTGTTCTACTGCATTCAACCTTCCTGGAGGCAACTGCTGTCCTGAAGCTGCTGCACCTCCCCACTATCTGTCTGTACAGTCATTGTACATGCTTGAATGCGAAAAACCTTAAACCACTGGAATAGATGGAAAGATCAGATCCTGGATAGGAGGACTCAACACTATAAAGTGGGTTCTTGTATCCACGCACCTGTGGTCAATTAATCTATGACAAAGGAGGCAAGGATACACAATGGGGAAAAGTGGTGCTGAGAAAACTGGACAGCTACATGTAAGAGAATGAAATTAGAACACTCTCTAACACCATACACAAAAATAAACTCAAAACGGATCAAAGACCTAAATGTAAGGCCAGAGAGAAAAAACTCTTAAGAGGAAAACATAGGCAGAACACTCTTAGGGAATTCCCTGGTGGTCCAGTGGTTAAGACTTAGCTCTTTCACTGCCATGGGCCCTGGGCTCGGCTCGATCCCTGGTCGGGGAACTAAGATCCCACAAGCAGCACAGCACAGCCAAAAAATAAATTAAAAAAGCAAAACAAAACAACGCTCTTTGACATAAATCGCAGCAATATCTTTTTTGATCCACCTCCTAGAGTAATGAAAATAAAAACAAAAATAAACAAATGGGACCTAATGAAACTTAAAAACCTTTTGCACAGCAAAAGAAACTTTAAAACAAAAAGACAACCCACAGAAAGGGAGAAAATATTTGCAAACAAAGTGACCAACAAGGGATAATCTCCAAAATACACAAACAGCTCATGCAGCTCTATGTCAAAAAAAACACAACCCAATCAAGAAATGGGCAAAAGATCTAAATAGACATTTTTCCAAAGAAGATATACAGATGGTCAAAAAGCAAATGAAAAGATGTTTAACATCACTAATTATCAGAGAAATGCAAATTAAAACTACAGTGAGTTATCACCTCACACCAGTCAGAATGGCCATCATCAAAAAGTCCACAAATGATAAATGCTGGTGAAGGTGTGGAAAAAAAGGAACCTTCCCACACTGTTGGTAGGACTGTAAATTGGTACAAGCCTATGGAGAATAGTACGGAGGTTCCTTAAAAAACTGAAAATAGAACTACCATATGATCTAGCAATCACACTCCTGGGCATATATCCGGAGAAAACCATAATTTGAAAAGATACACGCACCCCAACACAGCACTATTTACAATAGCCAGGACATGGAAGCAACCTAAATGTCCATGAACAGAGGAATGGATAAAGAAGACGTGGTACATATATACAACGGTATATTACTCAGCCATAAAGAAGAACAAATAATGCCGTTTGCAGCAACAAGGATGGACCTAGAGATTATCATACAAAGTGAAGTAAGTCAGACAGAGAAACACAAACATTATGATATCATTCATATGTGGAATCTAATTTTAAAAATGATACAAATTCTGTTTACAAAACAGAAACAGACTCAGATTTTGAAAACAAACATATGGTTACCAAAGGGGAAATGTGGGGGGGGTGGAGAGATAAATTAGGAGCTTGGGATTAACATACACACACTACTATACATAAAATAGATAACGAACAAGGACCTACTGTATAGCACAGGGAACTCTATTCAATATTCTGTAATAACCTATATGGGTAAAGAATCTGAAAAAGAATGAATATATGTATATGTATAAATGAATCACTTTGCTGTACACCTAAAACTAACACAACATTGTAAATCAACTCTACTCCACTAAATTAAAAAAAAAAAAAATGTAGGTTCTTCTAAATTAGAATTTAAGACCAGAATGACATCTGGAATATCCCAAATATTTGGAAACTGAAATTACCCACAAAGCAATGAAGAAATTAGAACATATTTTGAATTAACTGAAAATGAAAACATTAAAATTTGTGGGGGTGGAGTAAAAGTGGTACTTAGGGGAATATTCATAGCACTAAGTAACTGCATCATAAAAAAAAGGTCTGAAATCAGTGACCTCAGCTACCACCTTAGAAAAAGAGACAATTAAACCCAAAGTAAGCAGAAGAAAGGAAATAATAAACATCACTAGGAATAAGGAATAGAAGAACAGAGGTTGGCAAACTTCATGCTGTATGTGAAAGCTAGCTCCATGGCCTGCTTTTGTGCTACAACTGAGCACTGAGCAGCTGTAACAGAGACTATGTGGACTGCAGTCTAAAATAAAGTTTGATGACCCTAATAAACTAAAAGACAAAAACTCTATGATCATCTCAACAGATGCAGAAAAGGATATGACAAAATCCAACATCCATTCCTGATAAAAACTCTCAGTGAACCAGGAATAGAAGGGAACTTCCTTAACCAGATAATGGGCATCTACAAAAAACTCAGAGTTATGTTATACTTAATGGTAAAAGACTGAGTGCTTTCCACCTAAGATCAGGAACAAGATAGGGACTTCTGTTCAAACCACTTTTATCCGGTACTCTCCTAAAGGTTCTAACTAGTCCAGTTAGGCAAGAAAAAGAAATAAAAGGCATCTAGATTAGAAAGGAAGGAATAAAACTTTTGATTCACAGAAAACATGACCATGGCGTAGAAGACTTGATATAATTTACAAAAAAGCTATTAGAACTAAAAAGTGAGTTTAGCAAGGATGCAGGACACAAGTTCAATATCAATTGTATTTCTATTTATAAACAATTAGAATTTGAAATTCAACAATACCATTTACAACAGCATCAAAACTATGAAATGCTGGCAAGAGATATGATAGACCTGTATACTGAAAACTACAAAATATTGCTGAGAGAAAAGGAAGAAGACAAAAATAGCTGGGCTGTTTATGGGCTGAAAGGTTCAATATTGTTAAGATGTCAATTCTTCCCAAATTGATACACAGATTCAATGCAGTTCCAAACAAAACGCTACCAGGTCTGTTTTTGGCAGAAACTGACAAGCTGACCCTAAATTTCATATGAAAAGCAAAGGACTTAGCACAGCCAAGACAAATAAGAAAAAGTAGAAATTTGGAGCAAACTAGATACTATCTATTTCTAGAACTATTCTAATCACCGACCTCAGCTTCCACCCTAAATAACTAGAAAAAGAAGAAATTAACCCCAAAGTAAACAGACAGAAGGAAATCATGAAGATCACTACAGAGGTCAAGGAATAGAACAGGGGTGGGCAAACTCCATGCTGTGGGTGAAGCCCAGCCCCAGGGCCTGCTTTGTGAATAGACTGCTTGGCACAGCAAACCATTCACTTGTGTACTGTGAGGACAAAGGTACTACAGCAGTTGAATATCCATATACCATCCCCACACCCCTGCCGTGACCTTGGAATCCACACCTTACACCATATACAAAAATTAACTCAAAATGGATCATAAAGTTAAGTGTAAAACCTAAAAGTTTCCTTCTAGATGAAGGAAAAAAATTTTTGTAACCTTGGGCTGGAAAAAAATTTCTTAGATATGACTCCAAAAGCATAAAAAAACACGAATAAATTTGATTTTATCAAAACCAAAAATGTCTACTTTTCAAAAGATTCTGTTAAGGGACTTCCCTGGTGGTCCAGTGGGTAAGACTCTGTGCTCCCAATGCAGGGGGCCTGGGTTTGATCCCTGGTCAGGGAATTAGATCCCGCATGCATGCCGCAACGAAAAAGTCCGCATGCTGCAACCAAAGATCCAGCATGCTTCAATTAAGACCTGGCGCAGCCAAACTAAATAAATAAATAATTTAAAATGAAAAAAAAAAAGGCGGGGCTTCCCGGGTGGCGCAGTGGTTGAGAGTCCACCTGCCGATGCAGGGGACACAGGTTCGTGCCCCGGTCCGGGAGGATCCCACATGCTGCGGAGTGGCTGGGCCTGTGAGCCATGGCTGCTGAGCTTGCGCGCCCGGAGCCTGTGCTCCGCAGCGGGAGAGGCCACAACAGTGAGAGGCCCACGTACCGCAAAAAAAAAAAGAATAGACAGATAAGCCACAAACTGGGAGAAAAATCTTTGCAAAGCATATATCTCATAAAGGACTTATATCCAGAATATATAAATAACTCCCAAAACTCAATAAGAAAACAACCTAGTTTTTTAACAGATGGACAAAGATTTAGACAAGCTCACCAACGAAAGATATACACATTCCAAATAATCACATGTAAAGATACTCAACATCATTAGTCATTAGGGAAATGCAAATTAAAATCTTAACAAGATAGTACTACACGCCTGTTAGAATGGGTAAAATTTAAAAGGCTAATCGTAGCAAGTGTTGGAGAGGATGTAGAAGAACTGGAATTCATACACTGCTGGTGTGAATGCAAAATGCACAACAACCCTGGAGGAGTTTGGAAGTTTCTTAAAAAGTTACAATTATACCTACAGTATGACCCAGCCATTTTACTCCTAGTTATTTCCCTCAGAGGAAAGGAAATACTTGTCCATAAAAGACTTGTACGCAAATGTTCCTGGCACCTTTTTTGTAACAGCCCCAAACTGGGAATAACACACTATTAGCAAAGGGGGTAGGGGGGAGTGACTCTCATTATTTCTGGTGGTAGGACAAACTTTAATTCCTACATATTGTGGCAAAAGCCATCAAAATTATAACTGTCCTACAGACAAAGCTGTATATGTATAGAATGATATATGTACAAGGTTACTCACATAGGTTTGTCTATAATAGCAAAAGTATGGAAACTGTTCAAGTGTCCATCAATAAAGCAATAGATTTTTTTCTCAAAGGTATTTAACAACCTCTATTAGTTTGCAGGGGTTGCCAAAACAAAATATTACAGACTGGGTGTCTTAAAAAAAAGAAATTTATTTTCTTACAGTTCTGGAGGAAATCCAAGGTTATTAGCAAGTTTGTTTTTCCTGAGGCCTCTGTCCTTGACTTGCAGATGGCTGCTTTCTTTGCTATTACATGTTGTACTATATGAAAACATTGTTTTTTCTAAAGTTACAAAATAGAATAAATTCAACTCATCCAAAACTACTATCAATTGTGAAAAGCAAAAGATCATCTGAAATCATCTGAAACCTACATCTTCCTCCTCTAAATCCTAAAAGATTAATGCATTATCATCACAGATACTTCTTTTAGTTACATAAGACAAAAAAGGGAAGACAGATACATATTAGGAATGACCATATGTAGAGAAAAGAAAACAATTCCTCAAAACATTTCGAAATATAGAATAAAATATTTAGAAAAACATGATTAACTGAAATTTACTTAAGAAAAAGTAGAAAACTTGACCATAAACTAAAGAAAATAAAAAATTAATCAAAGATCAACATCTCTCTCCAAAGAAGACTCATACTGAGATGGTTCTATAGGTATTAATGCTATTTTAAAAGGTACATTTCTATTAGAAATAGATAAAGTAATAAGCACCACTAAAAAGAGACACCAGAACACTGACACCCCATCTGACTGTGGGCCTCTCATTCTGCCTTCATGTGGTTCACGTGGCCTCTTCACTGAATCTGGGCGCCTATGACTGTATTAATTGACTGGATTTGGCAGAAATGGTACTAGTTCAGTACTAGGACTAGCCCTTCAGAAAACTAGCAGCGGGACTTCCCTCGTGGCACAGTGGTTAAGAATCTGCCTGCCAAAGCAGAGGACACAGGTTTGAGCCCTGGTCCGGGAAGATCCCACATGCCGTGGAGCAAATAAGCCTGTGTGCCACAACTACTGAGCCTGCGCTCTAGAGCCCGCAAGCCACAACTACTGAGCCCACGTGCCACAACTACTGAAGCCCACATGCCTAGAGCCCGTGCTCCACAACAAGAGAAGCCACCGCAATGAGAAGCCAGCACACCGCAACAAAGGGTAGCCTCTGCTCGCCGCAACTAGAGAAAGCCCGCACGCAGCAACGAAGATCCAACACAGCCAAAAAAATAAAATTTTTTTAAAAACAATGTAAAAAATTTAAAAAAAAAAAGAAAGAAAGAAAACTAGCAGCACCCACATCCACCCTCTTAACACTGCAGGTGTCCTAAGCTGCCAGGTGAGAAGCCCAGCCAGCTTGCTGGAGAGAACCACGGGAGAGGCCCACATGGAGACCAGAGGCCAAGCCATCCTGGCCAAGCCACCACCTGAATGCAACTGTATCAGGGACACAAAGCAAGATCTCCAGAACCTCCCAGCTGAGCCCACTCAACCCACAGAACTGGGAGAACTAATAAAATGGTGTCATTTAAAGCCACTGTGTTCAGATGGCTGTTTCATAGGAACAGATTATTGAAAACACTGACGAAGTATAGACACATATGTGAAGACACACACGTTTCCCTCTTCCCAAACACTATAAACCAGCATCACTCACAGTTGCAAAATTCCACAATAAAATAACACCAAATCAAATCCTGCAGTTCACTGGTTAACACATCACAGCCAAGAAGAATGTTAAAAATGGAATGCAAGATAGTTCAACAATAAAATTCTATATATATAATTCATAAACTTTAAGGAGTTAAGTGAGAAATCATATATGATCATCACTTAAGTTCCCCAAGTGTACTTGGAAAAATCATGTTTGTTAACTACCACTGTTTTGTTTTATTATGGTATTAAATTTATTTTGAGGTTTCAAGTTGCACTGGCCACAAGTTTTGGTAGTTTTCCTGGAGAAGTATGGGATAGAGAGATTAAGAAGACTGTGGCATTCCAGTCAAGTCAGGAAAAAGATAAGTTGTTAGCTATTACCAGCAGTAGTCAACATTTTCCTGACAGTTCTAGACAACAATATCAATGTGAAAAAGAAATGAGTTTATATAGGAATGTGGCCAAATCATCATAATTTACAGGTTTTTTATATGTATCAGCCAAAACCAATTAGAAAATATAATAGAAAAGAAGATTCCATTCATATTAGAAACAAAAACTAGAAAGTAATTGGGCAAGCACTAAAAAGAAATGGGATTGCACTTATATCTGTAACCAGTTAACGGTGGACACGCTGGATGGTGGTATTCATTTTTTACACTGTATTTTTTTTTTTACCTTTTTAACTGTGCATATATTACCGCTATAATAAGAAAAAAACCATATATTTAAAAATTCTAGCCACAATTCTAGAGCCAGTCAACATAAATCAATAAAACCTACAAAATTTTAACTTGTCAACAAGCATACATTCACTTCAAATAAGGAATATACTTATTATTTTATTCTGGGAATTAAACAGAAAAGTACAACATATATCAATAATTTACATACAGGAATGATGCTGGGTTGGCAACAGGGCAATGGCCTTCATTGCTGTCTGTCCTCACGGCTGATTCACACGGACTCTGGGATCACCTGAACATGGTTCCACACGCTTGGAAGAGCAAAATGCAAGGGAAGGAAGTGACCACTGATGGACAGTTAAAACTGTCATCCATCCCATTCACTAGGGAAATATTCCATACTGTTTATTGCCAGAGATTCAGATGAAAATCTGATGTGGCTACGAACCGATGGGAGGAATTATTTCTAAAAATGAGGGAATTCCCTGGCAGTACAGTGGTTTGGACTCTGTGCTTTCACTGCTGAGGGCATGGGTTCAGTCCCTGGTCGGGAAAGTAAGATCCCGCAAGCCGAGTGGCGCGGCCATAAAAATACATAAACAAAAACAAACAGTCTGTCAAGGGCTGCCTACTGACCTAAGTACGTGTGTTGTGAAAATATGCAGATCCACATCCTAGGTAGAGCCTCTCTATAGCTTGATTTCTTGAGTATAATTTTGGCCAGAAACATTCGCCTGTTTAAGAAATAAACTGCACAGAGAGTGTCAGGTACTGTGTTTATCTGGATTTTAAATTTGAATGCCTGAGATTACAGCCCAGCATCATTCCTATACGTAAATTATTGATATATGTTGTACTTTTCTGTTTAATTCCCAGAATAAAATAATAAGTATATTCCTTATTTGAAGTGAATGTATACTAGTTGAAAAGTTAAAATTTTGTAGGTTTTATTGATTTATGTTGACTGGCTCTAGTCACTGGTCGTGGAGGGGCTGGTGCGGAAAGGCCACTGACCACCAGGCAAGACCACTCTGTGCCTCTCCGATGTCTACCATTTTCAGTTTATCAGGCAACAGAAACTGCGCTCCACTTAGCTGACCAGCTCTTCATGTGACTTTCTGGTCACTGTGACTGTTGGGGGGAAACTGCACAAAGTTCCTTTCCTAGCCCCAATTTCAATTTCCCTTTCCAAAGGGGAGATCCTGGTGCTCACCCCACAAGCTCGCAGACACGCATGACCTAGATCAGCCACCACTGCTGGAAATGGGCAAAATCCATTGTGTCCTTCCTTTCTTCCTTAACAGCCAGGTGATAAGTTAACATGTTACTGAACATTAAATACGCTGAAAATTTTATAGGCCATCAGCTCCACCTGCCCATGTGATTTGGAAACAGGAATTGCAGAAATTCAGCTCCCTGGCTTGCACAATGCACACTTCCAGCAACACAAGATGCACAAGGACCTCCTATCTCCCTATACAGCCAGGTGAAACTTCCTCATTGTTTAAAAGAGATTAAAATGTAATATTGATAATTTACTTTCATTAAACAAAAACACACTATAGTATTTTGGGAACTGTATATAGTATTTTGGGAATTGTAGGAATGTTGTGATTACAGATACAACGTACCACACAAAGGGGAGAATCCTGTACAACAGAAAAATAAACCACTTCTACCTTGTAAGCACAGAATGAGAAGATGGCAGTGTATGAACTAGGAAGCACTCTCTTTAGGCACAGAATCTGCTAGAGTCTTGATCCTGGACTTCCCTCTAGAACTGTGGACAGCAGATTGGATATGTGGAGTCTCTGTATGGCAAGAATTCAAACTCTCTATTGAGAACTGATGCTTCAAAAGGCAAGCATACAACATAGATTCAGAAATATGTTTACCATAAAAGGTTATAGAATTATATTTGGAAATTAAATAAAAGAGAAACTAAGGTTCAAATGAAAGAAAAGAAAAAGAAAAACAAACCATACTCCTTGGCCAAGCATTCCTGGTTAAAGTAAGTCTAAATTTTAAAACCAAAAAGTGGTGGGCCTGGGGGAGGTGGAGAGGGAGATGGAGAAGTGTCCTTGGTTGAGTCCAGCCTCGAACGGGGGAAGCCCTGGCAGCCATCTGGCGAGAGGTCACGACAGCACGTGCTCCAGGATGCCCTGTCTAATCAGCTGCTCACACTTCCACCGAGGTAGAAAGTGCTGAGGGAAGAGGGGGAGGAAGAAAAAGGAATGAAAAGAATGTTAAATTACACGATGCATCATTAAAAAGCAGCAACGCATTATACATATATTTCAAACTCCACCAGCTAAGTAGTTAAAAGCTAAACTTAAGTATTTTTGCTATTTTAATCAACTGAAATGGATGTCACCTAGAGCTGTACTGAAATCTGAATTTTATAAACAAATTCACGTTTTGCTTAAGTTAAATTTAACTAAAGAGTTTTGAATTCTAGTAGGTATTTTCCTTAATGTTTGCATTTTAAAATTTATGCACAGGGGCTTCCCTGGTGGCACAGTGGTTGGGAGTCCGCCTGCTGATGCGGGGGGCGCGGGTTCGTGCCCCGGTCCGGGGGGATCCCATGTGCCGCGCAGCGGCTGGGCCCATGAGCCATGGCCACTGAGCCTGCACATCCGGAGCCTGTGCTCCGCAACGGGAGAGGCCACAACAGTGAGAGGCCTGCGTAACGCAAAAAAAAAAAAAGAAAAAAAAATTTATGCACAGAAAACCCAGGTAGGTGAGATTTGGGGCACTGGATCACCAGTGGTACAGCAACAGCTCATTAGGAAGGCAAACGGAAGGAGTGTCTTCTCCATTAAACCTTTTCTAGGATCTGAGTCTGAACAGTCATTCTTCTACTAACAATGCAACTCTTCTCCCATATTTTCCAAGGATTAAAAGTCATTGTAACCTATGACATGGTGCTGGTCACACGCTGTGTGGAGGATGCCAGTGCCTGGCTAAGGCTCATCCTCAACGTCTCCTGAGAGGACACTGCTCTCATTCTGAGGTGGAAAGGAGTCTCCTTGTCTGATTCCCTCTCAAAACACCAGGGCTTAAAACAAAAGTGAACATTTAGTAAACTCTGGAGCGGGGAGGTGCTGGAAGTGAGGCAGGAAGACTTTCCAAGCTCACAAGTGACCAAAGAAATCTCAAAGACGAGACAGAGATACTTGGGTAAAAACAAGAAACAGTACATTAGAAAGTGCAGTGTAGGTGACCCTAGAAAGTAACTGAAGGAGAGAGTATGCAAAGTATTCAAGGAAGTGGAAAGGCCTCAGGTGAGACCCATGACCAAAGAAACTCCTCCAAACCAGTCATGAAGACCCATGGGCCAAGGACTGTTGTCTAATTTAACCGAATTTTTAAAAAGCCTTAAGAATATAAAATGTAAAAAAAAATAAAAAGAGAGAGAAAAAACTATAGAGTTGCTCATTTAACAATTATTCCAATATCTACTAAAAAGAGGGAGTTCTGATTTCTGGACAACCAGCATGCTTGCCATAGACTCAATAATAAAGGAATGTACAGTAGGAAAATGTTTCCCTATTAATATTGTATATTACGTGGGTGATCTACACTATAGATTTTATAGAAAACTGGTTTCAGATGTGCTCAGACATCTTAGAAGCCCCTTAATATCAGTTAGAGTAGATTTTGCTTTTAAGTTTCCCCATTTTTATAGGGTGATACCGAGAGACAAAGTCTCATTAAGAGGAAGGCTTCTGAATGCGCCACACAGTAAACAGCAATCGTCTAACAGCAGCAGATGGAGGAGGGACTGGGTTTCGGCCGCCCTGGCCCCACCCAGGCCCTCCCTGCTGAGGAGTCTTAGTACACCTGGTGGGAAGACTGGCCACAAAGCTCGAGAAAGAAATTCAACCATGGGACACTGTTTGGGGTGAAGTGCATTTTCTCACATCTTGCTTTATGAGGCTAGCTTTGTTCTTGTGAACCCAGAGCTTCACCATCTATTTTCTATTCATTAGTATCCTTGGAAGGGAAACTTTTGCCTTAACAACCAAAGATTTTAGGGTACCCTGAAAATCTGTCTTTAATAATTTCAACTTTTGTTTCAGGAAACTATTTAAAACTCCAAGGGTACTAGTAAAATAAGAGACCAACTCACCCTCCCTTAGGGAAATGAGCTAAGAACCACATAACCAGAACGATTCTTTGGCTCAACAGAACAAACAGAAGTCAACAAAAGTGACTAGGGTCATTAAATACCGACTGTCTCATAACAAGATGGCAGGCAACAAAGGAAAGAGTGGTTTTTACTAGTTCACCTTTCCTCCTATGCTAATATGACTACAGAAAATAGAGATAGGATAAAATAAATTTAGCTACTGTGAATTCATCTAATGTGAACTTGAAGATTTCTAAGGAAACAATAAATTGAGATTCTTCGTAAGGAAAAATTTAGTGAGTTACAATTTCACAATTTCAGTCTTTCCCTATTAAATTCTATTATGTTTATATATTAAATACTTAGAAATTTTTTGATACATATCACTATTTGTTAGCTAAAGAACTAAGATTTACAAGGTGAAGAAGTATAGGCTGAAAACTAGTGCTTAGCACCTTTTTAATAAATAATAATTTGAAGAAAGGAGCTAAATGCAACAACATAGTAGCCCCTTAACTAGAGTAAGACCCACTGTGGCAACTTCCCAGGGAAATGCTTAGTATTAAATTCAAGCAATACCCTAGTAAATTATAGCTAACGCTTGAGCATGGGTTTGAACTGCATGACTCCACTCAAATATGCGTATATATATATATATATATATATATATATACACACACACACATACACATATATAAAACCTGTATTTTCATTTTACAGATCTTTAAATTGACTAAGTATGGGGAAAAGTTCGTGTTCAATTAGAGATCACAACAGGTGGGATCAAAAGAACTAGGGCTTGGGTCCTAATTCTATTCAAACTGTTTTAGCTTCCAGCCTTTGGGTGAGTCATTTATCAATCCCTTTGTTTTTGAGGCAGAGAGAAGTACTCAGATTTCCAACTGTGTGGGGAGAGGGGAGTCTGTAGGCACCCCTAATCCCTGTGCATTGTTCAAGGGTCAACTGTAATTAACCTTTTCTTACTATATGCAACGTTTGCTTCACGCCTTTACATTTAGAAAAAGGACAAAAGAGTATTTTATAATAAACATAATTCCTACGATACAAATGATCATCACAAGGTGATACTTACCTTGCTACTGATTCCAACATTTTCATCATTCAACACTCTTACAAAATTTAAAGTATCTTAAGACAATAAATACCTGGCTATTTTTTTTTAATAGGACTGAAGTACCATCATCAACTTCAAATTCTCCATAGTCTTCTAGACACCGCACCTGAAAAGAAAAACTGATGTTTTATCCAAATTACTTTTTAATATGTAGAAACCATAAAGCAGATGGGGATTTATATATACCCATATGAAAAGTATTAGGCTTTCTCTTTATTTCTTCTCTGTGTACTTAGGCCTAGTACTCCTTCCTGTGGTATTCTAGTGGTTCCAATGGTCCTGTTTTGACGGGGAGAAAGAAAAATGGCAAATCTCCGAAAATATGTGTATGTCAGCACTGACAGCAAGGAAACCTAAGGAGCTGCCAAAAAGAGACAATGTCACTGGATTGTTTTCCCTCTGCAAATTATGAAAAATCAAGCAGTTGAAAACACATCTACAGGGACTTCCAGGGTGGTCCAGTGATAAAGAATCCGCCTTACAATGCATGGGACGCAGGTTCAATCCCTGGTCAGGGAACTAAGATCCCACATGCCACAGAGCAACTAAGCCCATGTAACTAAGCCCACGCACCACAACTACTGAGCTTGCGCACCTCAACTAGAGCCCGCGAGCCGCAAACTACAGAGCCCACAGGCCCTGGATCCCTGCGCCACAACTACAGAGCCCACATACGCTAGAGCCCATGCACCACAACCAGAGAAGAGAAAACCCGCACGCCACAACTACAGAGAAGCTCGCACACCACAACGAAAGATCCCTCATGCCTCAACGAAGATCCCATGTGCCACAACTAAGACCTGACACAGACAAAAATAAAATTAAAAAGAAAACAAAAAAAACCCCCATATCTACAAAGAAAAGAGAACATTTTAGATCTACCACAACCTGCCTCTTACAGATTCCTCCCATAAAGTATCAATATCTGAGAACAGGACATAAGTCTATAAGATTTGTTTTACAGATTCTGCCAAGCTCCTTTGACTGATTGATTCAGACTCTTTCCCAGTATTACTTAGAGGCACACTAGGAAAGAAAAGATATAGACTCATGCTACATGAATCAGGAGAGGCTCTTAGTTGGAAGGTGGGAGGGGTAAGGAGCCTGATAACCACTTCTGCAATTGCAAAGAAGGAACATTCAAAGGTAGCCCCAGAAATCTCAGACCTGGCTCAGCTTCAAGTGCTGCCACAGGAAAGGCGGGAGGGCATTTTCATCTCCTATGAGAGTTCAGACCTCAGTTTATTCTCCAGAGTACTAGCACTGGTGTTAGCAAAGCCAACTCCAATGGCAAGTCTCTGATTCCTACTTTTCCTGGATAATTTCATGTCCTGTGATTCCTCTGCAATCCTACCATGACTCCCAAAAGTATTTTAAGTTGGTTTGAGAAATACAAGAAAAATCCCCCCCACCACCAGCATTTTGCTTCTTTAAATAGACTTTTATTGTGGAAAATCTCAAACACATTGAAAAGTAAAAAGGCTAATAAACTCAACGTCCCACCAACTGGCTTCAACTACTATCAACATGTGGCCAATCTTGTTCCCTCGCCCACTTCTGGGTTATTTTGAAGCAAATCCTAGACATCATTTCATTTAATCTATAATTATTTTAGTGCTTATTTCTATAAAATAAGATTGTTTAAAAAAATCCCAATACCATTATCACACCTTATTAATAAATTTTTAATATTATGAAATACGCAGTTAGAATCCAAATTTCCCCATTTTGTCGCATTAATTTTTTTTAAGTTGCCATGCTCAAACGAGAGTCAAACAAGAGCTACACATTACACATTTCTGATATGTCTCCAAGTCTCCTTTAATCTACAGGGTTCTCCTCCTTCCCCTTTCCCTTGGCAACTTACGTGTTAAAGAAACTGGGCAGTTTGGTAGTTTCCCAAAAATAGATTCTGTTGTGGACTCCTGTGGGGTCATTTAACATGTTCCCCCATCCCTGAATTTCCTATAAACTGGAAGTTAGGTGCAGGGGCTGGATCAGATCAGGTTTAGTTTTCTGGCAAATGGTGTTATGATGTTGTGAAGCACAAAATGTCTGGTGTCCCTTTTTGTTTTTTGGGTTTTTTGTGGTTTTTTTTTTTGGCTGTGTTGGGTCTTCATTGCTGCGCGCGGGCTTTCTCTAGTTGCAGCGAGCGGGGGCTACTCTTAGTTGCAGTGCATGGGCTTCTCATTGCGGTTGGCTTCTCCTGTTGCAGAGCACAGGCTCTAGGAGTGCGGGCTTCAGTAGTTGAAGCACATGGGCTCAGTAGTTGTGGCACACAGGCCCTAGAGCACACAGGCTTCAGTAGTTGCAGCATGTGGTCTCAGTAGTTGTGGCGTGTGGGCTCTAGAGTGCAGGCTCAGTAGCTGCGGTGCACAGGCTTAGCTGCACAGACTTAGTTGCTCTATAGCATGTGGGATCTTCCTGCATCAGGGATCAAACCTGTGTCGCCTGCACTGGCAGGCGGATTCTTAACCATTGCGCCACCAGGGAAATCCTGGTGTCCCTTTTTGGATGTTAAGATTGATCAATGGGCCTAGGTGCTATCCATACCCATCCACTACTAAGGTCTCTCTTAAGCTTTTCACCTAATGCTTTAGCAGCTACTTGCCTCCATGCATTAGGGCTACAAAATGGCATTAATGTAGTTCTTTTATTCCTTCTGCATTTATTAGCTGGAATTCTTCTATACAGAAGAGATTTCCCTCGTAAACAATTTGGCTACCCTGAGATAGAATTTGTGCAGTAACGGAAGATGGATGCTTGACTCCATTCTTTCATTTACCATTTTCCAAAATGAGTTGCATCCTTCATATTCTCCAAGGAGACCCAAAGAGGTTTCAGTTTTAAAACTGTTGTTGTTAGGTGTCATTTTCATGCTTCTAACGCAATTGATGTGATGCAATTCACTGCAGTTTATCATTTTGATGCTCAAACTGTCCTTTCTTTGGCTAATGGGAGCTCCTTCGAATCAGCTCCCAAGTCTTTTCAGCACTCCCCTTCTAGTCTCTGATACTTTCTTTCTTTCCATGCTCCGCTTGTACATCTTTAATCTATTTGAGCCCTGGAATCGGCCATTTTCCCCCCAGGAGTCCTGGTTTCCTTTCACAGGAAATGGCATGTAGACTCAAGAATGTGGATGCTCATGGCTACTGGGTTGGTCCTTGTTTCTAGGCCTTTTCAGTGGACAGAGCTAAGAAATGCTTCTTTAGAAGAGATGATTCAACATGAGTCCATGCTATTACTTTTTTGCTCTATTCTTCAATATATAAACTGTTTATTAAAGAATATTATATTATTCTTAGGAATATTATTACTAATAACATTATTACGAATAATATGATTACTAAAAACAGGTTAAGATTTCTCTGTAATTCTTTTCATCCTTCGTATGTACCTACTAGGGAAATACAATCAATCTATGTGTTTTAAAGTAATTTAAATAACCACTGTTTGACAAATCTACCAACATGAAAACACAGGTTCATTTGTTTCATTTTGTTTTCAAAATGTATAAGTTGGTTTTCCACTTTGATTTCATTTTGTTTTAACAATATGTAAAATATTTACATGGTTCCAAAGTTAAAATTTTAAAACAGGTACAGTCAGAAAATTTTAGCTGTTCCATCCTATTCCTGCCACCACCTACAGGTAAAATTTTTGGTTTGAGTTTGTTTCCTTTCTTTTTTGTGCTTTGCTTTATTGTGCTTCTCAGATATTGCCCTTTTTACAAATTGAAGGTTTGTGGCAACCCTGCATTGTCAGATGATGGTTAGCATTATAATGCTAATGCATATTCAATAGACTACACTATAGTGCAAACATAACCTTTATATGTACTGGGAAACCAAAACATTTCATGACTCATTTTATTGAATATGCACTTTATTGTGGGTCTTAAACCAAACCCATGATATCTCCAAGGTATGCCTGTATAAACTAATATATATTCATATACCCCTTTTCTTTTCTTTTCTTTTCTTTTTTTTGCGGTACGCGGGCCTCTCACTGTTGTGGCCTCTCCCGTTGCGGAGCACAGGCTCCGGATGTGCAGGCTCAGTGGCCATGGCTCACGGGCCTAGCCGCTCCGCGGCATGTGGGATCTTCCCGGACCGGGGCACGACCCCGCGTTCCCTGCATCGGCAGGCGGACTCTCAACCACTGTGCCACCAGGGAAGCCCTCTTTTTTTTTTTTTTACATCTTTCTGGAGTATAATTGCTTTACAATGGTGTGTTTGTTTCTGCTTTATAACAAAGTGAATCAGCTATACATATACATATATCCCCATATCTCCTCCCTCCTGCGTCTCCCTCCCACCCTCCCTATCCTACCCCTCTAGGTGGTCACAAAGAACCGAGCTGATCTCCCTGTGCTATGTGGCTGCTTCCCACTAGCTATCGATTTTACATTTGGTAGTGTATATATGTCCATGCCACTCTCTCACTTCGTCCCAGCTTACCCTTCCCCCTCCTGTGTCCTCAAGTCCATCCTCTACGTCTGCATCTTTATTCCTGTCCTGCCCCTAAGTTCTTCAGAACCTTTTTTTTAGATTCCATATATATGTGATAGCATACGGTATTTGATTTTCTCTTTCTGACTTACTTCACTCTGTATGACAGACTCTAGGTCCATCTACCTCTCTACGAGTAACTCAATCTCATTTCTTTTTATGGCTGAGTAATATTCCATTGTATATATATGTGCCACATCACCCCTTAAACAAAAGTCATCACAGTCTATGCATTAAAGAAAAATCCATTTTAAAAAGGTATACTTACTTCTATGTATAGGTTTTTTGGAGGTTTCATATCCTGTGTGATGTCCAAACCTTCATGTCCTCCCAACGACCTCATGTAGGTAGCAAGGGACTTTTTGTAATGATTGAACCATTCCATCTACAAACATAAAGATGGCCATTTGACAAAGCTGTAAGAAAACAAACTTGCAGAAATTATATACTAATCCTTTCAAAAACAGCACACATCCCCACATGGATCATTACTATGACCATTCATTCAAACCACAAATATTAGTGACTGCCTGTTATGAACCAGGCACTGGTCTAGGTACTTAGGATCATTTAACAAAGTGAACAAACATCTCTGTTCTCACAGAACTTACATCCCAGCATACTTAATCACAGACCTAAGGAACTTTCCACCAGAAACCAAACCATGAAAAATACACCATTTCAGAATTATGATCTCTTCAAACTTCAAACTCTGTATTGACAGGTTTTCTGAAAGCTATAAAATGCTGTTGAGAAAAACACCCAAATGTCCATCAACTGATGAATGGATAAGATGTGTACATCCCTACAATGGGATTATTCAGTCGTAAATCAGAGTGGAGCTCTTATATGTGTTACCACATGGATGAACCTTGAAAACATGCTGAGTGAAAAACACAAAAGGCCACATATTGTACAATTCCACTCATATGAAAAGTCCATACTAGGCCAATCCATGAAGAAAGCAGAGTAGTGGCCTCTAGGGCCTGGGAAGAGGGGACAGAATATGTTCTGGATAAGATGGTGGTGACGGATGCACAACTCTGTGAATATCCTAAATACACTGAATTGTACACTTTAAAAGGATAAACTTTAGGGGATGTAAATTATATCTCAGTAAATCTGGTTTTTTTTTTTAATTGTTGAGAGAAGTTAAAGAAAACCAAAATATGTGGAAGGATATACCACTTTCAAGGATTGGGTGATTCAGTATTGTAATAACATCAACTGATCCATAGATCCAATTCAATCTCAATCAAAACCCCAATTTTTTAAAAAATGGAACTTGATAAATTGAGTCTAAAATTTGCAAGGAAATGCAGAAGGCCAAAAGCAGTGAAGACATTGAAAAAGAAGAACAAGATGGGAACACTTACTCAAGACATTATAAAATTCCAATAATTTAAACAATATGAAATTGGTACAAGGACAAATAGACTAAGAAAGAAGAGAAAGTCCCCCATCCAAAATCCACAGATATATTGACATTCAATTTATGACAAGTGGCACTGTGCACAGAGCAAGGGGAAAAGAGGACCTTTTCAATAAATGATGCCATCTCAATATCCATATTCAAAATGCAACTAGGCTCTTACATTATTCACAAAAATCTATTCCAGTACTGTAAATCTCTTTGTGAAAGGTAAAACAAGATAACTTCTAAAAGACTATACACATAACCTGCATTAGTAAAGTGTGTGTGTGCGCATACATACACACACCTCTCCCTCAGGTTCAATAATCTGCCAGAATGACTGACAGAACCCAGGAAAGCACTACACTGACAATTACAGTTTTATTGCAGATACAAATCAGAACCAGCCAAAGGAAGAGACACCCAGGATGAGGTCTGGGAGTCCCAAATGTGAAGCTTCGAGTATCCTCTCCCTGAGGAATCAGGACACACCACCCTCCTGGCACACTGATATGTAACAACACACACAAAGTACTGTCAACCAGGGAAGCTCACACAGCTCTGGGGTATCATTACATAGGCTTGATCGATTGATCAAATCATGGTTGATTGAATCACAGGTGACTGAGCTCTACTTCCAGCTCCCCTCTCCTCTCTCCAAGTTGGACTAATATCAAGAGGATAAAAGCCCCAAACCTGAGGGGATGGTGGGAACCTCTGAATTTGTAGCCAGTTGGTCAGAAGGGAGGGTGGCCTTGGGAACCTCAAACTTTACGGCTGGTATCTGAAGTGAGAGCAGTCTTAACCTATGAAGTTTGGTCTAACTTTAGGTAGTGTCCGAAGTCACTGCAACACTGTAGGCAGTATGACCCTCACTTTGTAAATGAGGGAATTTAAGCACAGGGAGAGGTCGAGTCACTTGCCCAAGATCTGACAGTGGCAGAGCCAAGGTTTGTACACAGGTTTGCTTGGCTCCAATCCTGTGTCCTTAAATATTGTCCCTTAATGACTGGATAAATCAAGAATTCAAGTATTCACATTGATAAGCAAATTATGTATACCCACATATTTTATGGAAAATCTCCCAATAATAATGCCAGGTTTTTCATCCTACTGATGGATCACTAACAAGTAACATAATGGGACCCTTTATTTTGTTAAGTAATAGTAGTTTTCCATATAGCATTTAGAATTACTCCTATCATTCTCATCACAGTATATACTAGAGACCAAAAATTACTCAAAAACAAATGTTAAAACAAAAAAAGATTTTTGAAACACTATAAATACTATTTCAGAACACTGCCATAACCTCAGCTATTTTCCAAATTCACAAACTTGAACAACAATGCTGACTTACTTCTTCAGCAGACATGTGAAATCGTAAAGCACTTGGCAAGACACTGCCACATTCCCACCTGAGTGCTCTAATCCGAAGCAATCGGTCATACCTAGGACATTAATAAGGTATTAGATGGCATAACAGAGGGATATCAGAAGTTGTTTTCATCAAAAGAGACTCCAGACTCAACCACCAAAATTTAACATGTGGACTTTTATTTGGTTCCTGAGGCAAACAAACCATTGTAAGAGGACATCTTTGGGACAACAGGGAGAATAGGAATACAGTATGGATGGATGCTGTGAAGTCGGGTTCATTCCTCTAGGTATGAGAATCATAGTGGTCATGTAAGAAAAGGTCCATAAGGTCCTTATTTCTTAGAGATGCATACTAAGGTATTCAGCGGTAAAATGCCCGATGTTCTACAATGTTTTAGCATAGACAAATAAAACAAGATGAAGCAATTATGGCAAAATGTTAAGAATTGTTAAGCCTACCTGATGGCTCCATGGGGGTTTGTAATATTATTCCCTAATTTTATGAATACTGCAATATTTCATTATAAAAAATGTTTAAATAGAAAAAAGAGAAGAATTTAGAACGCTCATAAAAGAGAGACAAATCTAAGAATTCCTGTTATCCATATAAGATGGTTAATTAGGAAACCACATGGGAACCCTCCACTGCTCCCTGCCACCCCAGCAAACACAGAGAAGCTCACAGGTATGCTACAGTGCAGCGCTGATTTCTTAACAAAGAACAGTGTCGAAACTTGATGGTTGGTATCAAATCACTTCGTCCACCTGACTTCGCTTCATTCCTGGCAAAACATTTAAGGAGGAAAAGAATGTCTATTTCAGTATATGTCGAATTTTCCAAGCCAACTAACAAGTGACTCCATGCTTGTTTTTAACCATTTATGTTAGCAGTTAACCTACCCAAATAGTACCTGTCTCATCAGAGCTTTTGCTAACATGTTAAAAGATTAAAAAAGCCAAAAGCTAACTAATTTGCCTAGGATCACACTCCCAGTGTTTTGTTTAGCCATGTGGCACTTTGCATTTTGCACACTGATTAATCTCCATTGTCTCCAAAAGACAAATATTGTGTTTCCTCACTTTTTGGAATCCCTTTTTCATGGTGGGATAAGAGACAGATCGAATATCACGGTGCATAAGATTATGGCCTCACATCATGTTCTGATCCTATGGAGTCCTCTTTTTGTGGTACTTCCAAATCCTCATTCTAATAATGTGAGCTAAGAATTCTGGAGTCAGGTGGTCCTCCACTCATCCAACAAATATTTATTGATCTTCAACTATGTGCATGTTCTGTACTTTAGGGTCCTTCACACAGAAAGGGAGAAAATTTTGGTTTTACCCTATAAAATATATATCTCCTTGGTTATTAGAAGAGTATTGCACTTTAAAACCAGATGTTTGGGAATTCCCTGGTGCTCCAGTGGTTAGGACTCTGCACTTTCACTGCTGAGGGCACGGGTTCAATCCCTAGTCAGGGAACTAAGATCCCACAAGCCTTGTGGCACAGCCAATAAATAAATAAATAAAATAAAATAAAACCAAATGTACAATTGTTTAATGGGTATAGTGTTTCAGTTTTACAAGATGAAGAGTTCTGGAGATGATGGTGATGGCTATATGACATTATGAATGTACTGAATACACTGAACTGTACGCTTTAAAATGGTTAAGATGGGGGACTTCTCTGGTGGTCCAGTAATTGGGACTCCACACTTCCACTGCAGGGCAGGGGGCAGGGAACTAGGATCCCACATGCCCCCCAGTGTGGCCAAAAAGAAAAAGTTAAGATAGCAAATTTTATGTGATGTGTATTTTACCATAATAAAAAGAAAAAACTGGAAACAAAACAAAACAAAGCCAGGTATACAGAATTAATTAGAATCTACTCTGGAGTTTTAAAGGGAAACAAATACAAAATATACGTGCCTGCTCCAGGCCCTGAAAATAGAGGTAAAATATATGTCCCATTTTACCATGTCTTCCAGATTGTTCTATACACTTCTGCCACTCTACAAACGTTAGATACATTCTCAACATTTTTTTGTTGTTGTTTTTTGTTTTTGGCCACACCAAGAGGCTTGCAGGATCTGAGTTCCCCAACCGGGAATCGAACCCGTGCCCCCTGCAGTGGAAACGCAGAGTCCCAACCACTGGACCACCAGGGAATTCCCTATTCTCCACACTGTTTACAATGTGCTCTGGATTATAAAGAAATAGCACAAATAAAATACAGCCAACCTAACATCAGAGTACTTTATTAGGTACATAAGAACTTCCTTAAAAAACTCACATTTACACATGAGTAATTAAATAGGAACAGAGTTCTTCTGACAAATAATTTTCACCAGAAACTGGTAATAGTGACTGACCCCCGAGAACAAAACTAGGAGGATAGGGCACAGAATTTTGGATCATGAATTTCCAGATGGTATGAATACAGGAAAATCATCCTCTTACTGGACCAAGGCCTGTTAGGCCACCTCCTAAATATGTCTATAAACTGTTCACTTTCTCCCTAGTCTGGCGTACCTCTCCTGCCACCTGCATGACCAGCATGCCTCCCTATCCTCTCAGCCCCTCCATTTACTAACCACAGCAGCAGCCAGGGTGGTCTTTTAAAACACAAACATGCCTCCACCTGCCCCACATGCTTAAAAATCTCACCGGGTGTCACCCTTTGCCTGCTCACTAAGTTTCAGCCACACTGGCTTTCTTTAATGATCAGTTCCCTAAGCATCCCATCCTCTTTCATGACTCAGGGTCTTTGCATATGCTGTTTCCTCCACCTAGAATGCTCTCTGCCCCAATTACTGCCTCGCTAAAACCTGCTTCTCCTTCAGGCCCCAGCTGAAATGTCTCTTCCTTGGAGAGAACTTCCCTGATTCCTCAATCTACTAATATTTTCAATTCATTATTCTCTCTCCTAGTGCTGTTGTTTTCCTTCATAGCATGTATTCCAACTTGGTGTATCTGTATTTAATATCTGCCTTCTGCCTTACACTGTGAGGGTCATGGGGGCAAAAATCTTGATTATGTTGTTCACAATTGAAATACCAGAGCCATTTATCAGCTCATAATTGTTTAGTACATATCTGCTGAATGAACAAATGAACAGTTTGGGAACCTGAGTTCAGGACTTTACATTTCCCTTACATTTACTGCAGACCTGTTGCAGTTCAGTTCCTTGTTCCATCTGTATCTATCCTTAAATACAGTAACTGCAAAACGTGCCTACTGTTCTGTGTACTCCACAAATCTTAACAGCATAGTACTGATTTCTATGTCCAACTAACTGATGAAAACACTCCCTAACAAGGCCAAACATGAAACCTCATGTTGCAGACAGATTGAGATCTGAAGACCTCGCCTTTGATCCAGCAGTTAGTACTCTGTGTCTTACTCCACCAAATCACAGGACCCTGTGAAGTTGGTCATTCAGCCCAAATTCTCCACTGGGCCAACTACCATGCTTGGCTCTAAATAGTCTGTAACTCAAGAACCCTCTCACCTACCAAGCCTTCTGTAGCACTAGTTCTCAGTGAACTCCATTCAAGATACTGTAAGTCACTGCTGCTCCTGCTAAGTTTACAAACTGCCTGTTCTCCTTTTAACCCACTAAGTCTTCTTCTGATGAAAACAAGCAGTGGAAACAATACATTTCACTTAAGGTTGTTACTTACTCCTGTCTCATCTCTTTTAGGTCCACCCCGATTCATTTCAAGTCATATCAGTCAAACAACAAATATTTATTGAACATCTACCATATGCCAAGCACTGTTTGAATCCCCATGGACATAGCAGTGATTAACACAAATCCCTCTAGTTCTGTATAGTTAGGGTATGATCAGGCTCACAGAGAATTAGAAAAAGCAAATCATATCTAAAATCTAATGTTGGGACTTCCCTGGTGGCGCAGTGGTTAAGAATCCACCTGCCAATGCAGGGGACATGGGTTCAAGCCCTGGTCCAGGAAGATCCCACATGCCGCAGAGCAACTAAGCCTGTGCGCCACAACTACTGAGCCTGCACTCTAGAGCCCGCAAGCCACAACTATTGAAGCCTGCGCGCCTAGAGCCTGTGCTCTGCAACAAGATAAGCAACCTCAATGAGAAGCCCATGCACCACAACGAAGAGTAGCCCCCGCTCGCCGCAACTAGAGAAAGCCCGCGTACAGCAATGAAGACCCAACGCAGCCAAAAATAAATAAATTAATTAATTAATTTAAAAATAATGAAAAATTAAAAAAATTAAAACTAATGTTAAGATTATCTGATTTCAATATCATATTTCTTAAATTGTTTTAAAATATCAATCTTATCAACTTACACATCAGATTGGTTTTGTTCATATAAAGCTTTCATCTCCTCCAGAACTTGCCTGAGTCCATCCTCCTAGAACATATAAAATTACGCTCATTAATTCCCCCACCAAGTTTGTAGCAATATTTTATCTATGTTTATCTTTGTTTTATGTATGTTATCAAAAACCAATAGTACAGGACTTCCCTGGTGGCGCAGTGGTTAAGAATCCGCCTGCCAATGCAGGGGACACGGGTTCAAGCCCTGGTCCAGGAAGATCCCACATGCCGCAGAGCAACTAAGCCCATGCGCCACAACTACTGAGCCTGCACTCTAGAGCCCACGAGCCACAACTACTGAGCCCATGTGCCACAACTACTGAAGCCCTCGCGCCTAGAGCCTGTGCTCTGCAACAAGAGAAGCCACTGCAATGAGAAGTTCGTGCACCACAACAAAGGGTAGCCCCTGCTCGTCGCAACTAGAGAAAGCCCACGCACAGCAACGAAGACCTAACACAGCCAAAAAAAAAAAAAAAAAAAACACAATAGTCCTTCCACACCTACTAGGATGGCCATGATAACAAGTGTTGGAGAGGATGGGGAGAAATTGGAACCCTTGTACAATGCAGGTAGGAATGTAAAATGGTACAGCCCTGTAGAAAACAGTCTGATGAGTCCACAAAAAGTTAAACACAGAATTACCATATTAACCAGCAATTCCACTCCCAGGTATATACTCAAGAGAACTGAAAACCTATGTTCATACAGAAACTTGTACACAAATGTTCAGAGCAGCATTATTCATAACAGCCAAAAAGTGGAAACAACCCAAATGTCCAACTGATGAACAGATAAACCAAATACTGTATACCCATTCAATGTAATATTATTCAGCCAAAAAAAGAAATGAAGTACTGATACATGCAACAACATGGATGAACCTTGAAAACATTACGCTTAGTGAAATAAGCCAGACACAGAAGGACAAATATTGTATGATTCCACTTATCTGAAACAGGCAAATTCACAGAGACAAAGTAGATTAGAGGTCACCAGGAGCTGAGGGGAAAGAGGAGTGGGGAGTTACTGCTTAAAGGTTATAGAGTTTGTTTGGTGTTATGAAAAGTTTTGGAAATAAGAGTGATGGTTGCACAACAATGTGAATATAATTAATGCCACTGAAGTGTATACTTAAAAATGGCAAATTTTAAGTTATGTATATTTTACCATAATTTAAAAAAATAAAAAGAAATGAATTACTAACACAAAATACACAATTAACATACTGATTAAGGATAATCTTGAATATACTGTACTGAGAAAAGAAGTCAGACAGAAAGGAGTACACACTGTATGTTTCCAACTGGCCCCGTCCAGAAAAGTTTGCAACTCCGAGCATGTTGACTCCAGAAATACATTTAAAAAGACAAATATAATCTGTAGCACAGAAAGAAAATCCATGGTTGCCTAAGGCTGCAGATGGGAGGTAGCTAGTAGCTACAAAAGAGAAAAGGGAATCCTTGGGGTGACAGAAATCTTGATTGGGTTGCTGGTTATAAGGATTGTATACATTTGTCAAAATTCAAATGTCTATTAAAATGTGTATTTTGTTGTATATAAATTATACCTCGATAAAACTAATGACAAAAAAAATCAATAGCCCTACAGAAGCAATAATGCATGACAAAAGTACATAAATAATTTATTATTTATTGGAAAATGATCTTAAAAGGTTACTACCAAAAAAAATCCCACTGCTAGAATAGAAAATAGAAAGGTCAAAGGAATTTTTCTACTTGAGCAAATCATTAGAGAAATCATTAGGCAAATCATTAGAGACAAGCAAATCAAAACCACAATGAGGTATCACCTCACACCAGTCAGAATGGCCATCATCAAAAAACTACAATCAATGCTGGAGAGGGTGTGGAGAAAAGGGAACCCTCCTGCACTGTTGAGGGGAATGTAAATCGATTCAGCCACTATGGAGAACAGTATGGAGGTTCCTTAAAAAACTAAAAATAGAACTACCATATGACCCAGCAATCCGACTACTGGGCATATACACAGAGAAAACCATAATTCAAAAAGATGCATGCACCCCAATGTTCACTGCAGCACTATTTACAACAGCCAGGACATGGAAGCAACCTAAATGTCCATCAACTGATGAATGGATAAAGAAGATGTGGTACATAAATACAATGGAATATTACTCAGCCATGAAAAGGAACGAAATTGAGTCATTTGTAAGGATGTGGACAGACCTAGAGTCGGTCATACAGAGTGAAGTAAGTCAGAAAGAGAAAAACAAATACCATATTTTAACGCATATATATGGAATCTAGAAAAATGGTACTGATGAACCTAGTGGCAGGGCAGGAATAGAGATGCATACATAGAGAACAGACTTGTGGACACAGAGGGGGAAGGGGAAGGTGAGACGAATTGAGAGAGAAGCACTGACATATATACACTACGATGTATAAAATAGATAGCTAGTGGGAAGCTGCGGTATAGCAGAGGGAGATCAGCTCGGTGCTTTGTGATGACCTAGAGGGGTGGGATGGGGAGGGTGGGAGGGAGGCTCAAGAGGGAGGGGATATGGAGATATATGTAAACATATAGCTGATTCACTTTGTTGTACAGCAGAAACTAACACAACATTGTAAAGCAATTGCAATCCAATAAAGATATAAAACACACACGCACACAAAATTTTCCCTTGGAAGGATAAAAACATTAGAATTATAAAATTCATAAATGTCACACAATAAGTCTGTCAACAAGCAACCTCTACACCTGAAACATTGTAATCCAACTATACTTCAATTGAAAACTTTTTAAAAAGGAGAAAAAAACCACTAATGCTATAACAACAACCAAAAAAAACCCACCCAAAACAAAACAAAGATAAGTAACCCATCTACTTTTAGAGCCAAAATATATGCATTAGCAAAAGTGCTTTGGCACTACTGGTATAATTACAGAATTACACTTTACTTAACCCTGCTTGAATATAAGAAATGATTCTTGATGAAAAAATGAAAGCATGATTTCTACCTTTTCTTTCATCAGCTGGTTAAAAGAGATCATAGAAAAGTCTGATTTATTAGAATTCAGTTAAATATTCCATTTATTACAAATATTGTTTTAAGGAATAGTTGAAACTCTTGCACAATTAGTAGATCAGCAGGTATACAAAAGACAAGTGTGAAATAACTTTTTAAAGATACCTAAAATAATTTTCCTAAAAACTCACTTAAACGATTACCAGTTCTGCATGTAGAAAGTGCATAATCATTCCAATCGGCTGAACACAGCACCTAACCATGAGGGATTATGGAACGAACAAGGCAGAGTCCCTGCTCTAAACCAGCCATCATCTGCCTGGAAGGAATAATTCTTGAAAGTCTGTGTGGTCAAGAGTGTGTGGGGTCAATCAGATCAATTCTTGGTCTCAGCTCAGCTGTGCCAGTGGCCGGCCTCGAAGGCAGGCACGACTGCAAGAAAAGGTGCACCTCCGCCAACTAAGACCCAGAAAAGCGAGTGATTTCACAACTTCTAAGTCCGCCCCTGAGCCCCCCACCCCGAAGTGCGAAACCAACACTTATCCTAAAATGTGAGTGAAAAAGAGAGCTGGACTAAGGGTCTGAATAGCCAGCACCGTGGGCAGTCTCTGAGCCCTTGGGCTGGTTTCCTCCCATGTACCACGACCCGCAAAGGACCTAGTCTTCCGACCCCAGAGGGACCACATTTGACAGCCTCCACCCCTCTGCATTCCAGCGTCTCTACTGAACCTCCCACTGTGGTCTCCTAACTTTTTAGATGAAGTAACTGTCTGAAGTTGCAAGAACAACAGACTGGACTCTAGGAAACCTGTATTCAGATTGAGGCTCTGGCTCCAATATGCTGCAAGTTCAGGCAAGTTGCTTAACTGGATCCATAATTTCCGCGGCTCAGTTTCCCCATCCGTTAAATGACCTAAGTGTCAAACTAACTGCTCTTTAATGTTCAAAACAAAACTCACCTTCCCCAAACACTCTTCCTGCTGACCTCCGATGTTTATTCCGCTACCAGAGAAAGAAGCCTCCGGAGATGCCGACCCCTCTCCTCTCCCACTATCCATCCCATCTCCAGCCGTAGCTACAAGTCCTGCTGTCTCAGGACACGGCTTTCAGCACCCGCTGACCGGGCAGTTCGAACCATACACAGCTTTCGTGTGGTCTACTGTAACCACCCAGAGCCACTCTTTCTTCTCTTCGATCCATTCCCCAAAGTGCCGCCACAGTTATCTTCAAAACACGAAGAGCTACCCCATCGCTGCCCTGAAATGCCTTGTGAGTGAACAGCAAACCTCCCGGCCCCGGAGCCCCCGTGCGGCCCGCGCACCCAGCGCCGGTCGCCCTTCGCCGGCGGGGAGAGGGTGTCCGCACCGCCGGCTCCCCGGCGGGGCTGCGCTCACCGCATCCTCCCAGGCGCGGCCCTAACGCCCCGCTACCCCGGTCCACACCTCCCCAGTGCAACTCACACCTGCGCTCCAGCACCCGTCTCCGGGCCTCTCCGGCGCGTCACCGGGGCGAGGCGCCGACCGTCCAGACCGCGCGCGGGAAGCCGCAGAAACCAACCCGGCCACATCCACCGCGAAGAACCACGGGCACACCCGCCGTCCCGTCCCGGCTGCGCAGTCCCCAGAAAAGCCACCCCTGGGAGGCGCCCGCCCGCCCGCCGCCCTCACGTTGAAGGCCGGCAGCCTTCCCTCGGCCGCGCGGTGCAGCTCGCGGACCAGCTCCATGGCCCTCTCGCAGAACATGGTGGTCGCGCCGGCCCTTACAGACAACCGGCTCTCAGTCAAACGGCCGCCTAACCAGGCCCTACGGTTTCAGCTCCTACAGGTCCGCGACGCGCTGGGCCGACCCCGCCTCCGCCCCGCTTTGGCGCGCAAACGCGCAACCAATAGGAGCGCACTGCCGGCCTCCAGGCTACGGCGGCGGCCAGGGGACATTTGCCTCCGTTCTGCAGCCGCAGTGCCACAGGAAGCCCCATACCTGGGCGGTTACGAACCTTGGTGTGGCTTCAGCCCAGCCCTCCTGTCCAGGCCTTGGTCTGAGCTCAGGCTGAGCCGCAGGACAGCTCCCGCGCAGCACAGCTCGGGATGGACGTACGTCCCCTTTTCCGTTGGATTCATTCATTCTCGTTTAGGTTAACGGGGACGCGCACGATGCGGTCTAGAAGGCAGACCCGGCAAAGGTGTGCAGTGATGTTAGCACCCAGCGTTGCGTCTGTTCGGTTTTCCAGTGTGGGTTTGTTTGTGTGATGGTAAAGGGAAAACAACTTTTATTGGGTATCTCTTGTGTGCTAGGGACTGTGACATACTTCACCTAATTCTCACGATTATCCTTAAAGTGGTTATTAAGACTCTTGGTACTGATTAGAAAACAGAAGTTAGAGAACTTGCCCAAGATCACACAGTTCGTAAAGTGACAGACCCTGTATTTAAGCCTTCAACTCCACCGTACTACATTTGATATTAAATCAGTCATTTAAAAACGTGTACAATAACTCACAAGGTGGTGGTTGGGGATTGCCCTTGATTAACATGAATACACATAGCCATATTCCCGCCGAGATGATGACGGAAATTTTCATAACCATATAGAATCAAAGGTGGGAATTACTGCTATGGAAACAATTCGTTTTATTTGGCTTTTGTTTTGTTTTTTTTTTTTTTTGCCCCGCGATGTGACATGCGGGGTCTTAGTTCTCAAACCCATGCCCCCTGCAGTGGAACTGCGCAGAGTCCTAACCACTGGACCACCAGGGAATTCCCGTGGCTATTTTTTTTTTTTTTTAAAACAGTGTTACTTTGGACTTCTCTGGAAGTCCAGTGGTTAAGAATCCACGCTTCCACTGCAGGGGGCGCTGGTTCCATCTCTGGTCAGGAACTAAGATCCCACATGCCAAGCGGCCAATAAATAAATAAAATAAACAAACAACGTTACTTGGATCCATTCTATCTAACCCTAGAAACTTTGTTCCTCTTTTGCAAGTATAGATACAGTAGATGTGTGGTCTGAGAAATGAGCCTGGGAATGGTCTACAAAGCCTCTGAATCTTATCCTTACGTTGAGTGACCTTTCCTTCCCAGCTCTACAGTAATGGATAATTTAGCTAAGTGTTTTTATCAAATACACAATTCTATAGTGTAATCCAAGGAACACCAGTATCCACAACCTTCCTTTGCCATAAACCTTTTCAATTTCAGACCTCAGGCCTGAGACTCACTTCCTTCCCTATACAGTGGGGGCAGTAGTACCCACTTCTGGGGGTTTGTGATGATTCATTATTCCTTCAGCAGATATTTATGAAGTGCATATTCAGCATTGTTCTAGACACTGAAGATAAAGCAGCAAAGTCCCTGCCGTCAGAGTCTAAGTTCTAGTGTGGGAAACAGCAATACGCAGATACAGATATACTGATAACAAATATATTGGTGAAAAGTGCTAAGAAGGGTATAAGTCAGGGCATATATGTATAAAATAGTCAGGGCATATATGTATAAAATAGATAACTAATGAAAACCTGTTGTTTAGCATGGGGAACTCTGCTCAATGATCTGTGGTGACCTAAATGGGAAGGAAATCTAAAAAAGAGTGGACATATGTATACCTCTAACTGATTCATCTTGCTGTACAGCAGAAACTAACACAATGGTGTAAAGCAACTATACTCCAATAAAAATTTTTAAAAAAAAGAGTGTAAGTCAGGGAAGGTGAACTGTGACAGTGAGAGGGCCTGAAGGTTTTGAGTTAGTGTTCAGAGAAGGCACAGACCTAAAGTGGAAGGGAGTTAGCCATGTGGATATGATGACTCATGTACATGCCACCCACACCCTGGGGCCCCTGCCTCAGCAAGGAGGCAGTGATACTGGAGCAGGGTGAGCTAGAGAGAGGCTGGTGGCTGAGAACAGAGTGAGGGCTGAGCAGTGGCTGAGGCCAAGTCAAGTAGGCCGGTTGGCCCATTTCATAAGCTTTCGGTTTTATTTTCCACGAGGTGGGGAGCCATTGAAGTGTTTTGAGCAAATAAGTGACAGAACTGGATCTAGAGTTTTTAAAAAGACCTTTGTGGCCACTGGATTAAGTAGACAGAAGTGAGGCAGGAGACCATTTAGGCTATTATAAGAATCCAAGTGAGGGATTATGGCACTTTGGCCCATGGTGGAGGTGGTGAGAAGTGGTTGATCCTGGATAGATTTTGAAAGGAGAGCTGACCAGGCTTGGTGATAGACCTGCTGTGTCATGAGAAGGGAGGAATCAAGGATGACTCAAAGGCTTTGGCCTGAGGAACTGTAAGGATGGACTTAGCATTCTGGAGGTGGGGAAGGCTATGGATGGAGCTGGGAGCATTCTGGAGGTGGGGAAGGTTATGGATGGAGCTGGGGTGGGAGAAGAGCTGAGAGCTCAGCTTTGAACATGATTTTAGGTGCCTGTTGGATGTCAGAGTGGATGAGTAGACCACTGGATAGAGGAGCCTGGAGTTCAAGGAAGAGGTGTGGACTGGAGATACAAATGTGGGTGTCCCCATTGTAGGGTGACCTGGATAAGATTAGAGCCTGGATAAGATTACTTATAGAGTGAGTGTGGACCAAGAGTTGAAGACTGGAGCAAGGCCTAATACCAGCAAGAAAGACTCAGTACCCCTTACTCTCTTCTTTCCAGCCCTCCCTTCCTAGCTTTTTTGTTTTTCTATTGATTGGAAAGGATTTAGTGAGTGATAGAGTAAAAAAATGTTTTACACTTTATTTTCTGGATTCCCAGTCTCCAGTATGTGCTTCTACATTACTTTAAAGAATTCACCAAAAGTATATTTGGACAAATATGAATGCTGGTTGTGATATTTAGTAATATGGTCAGTGAAATTCTTTTGCAATTTCTAAGTATCATTACAAAGCTAATATAAGGAGCTATTGAATTTCTAAAGACGTTTCTAATTGATCTTAAGTTATCAGTTGCCAATAGTTTTCACTGGCACAAATGTTGAAATTACAAGTTACTTTGGAATAAATAAGCGAATCTCTTGGTTGTACATCATTTGTAAAAAAAATAAAATAATGCCATATTAAAGAAAGCCAAAGCTATAAAACTGAATAGGTGAAACTGCTCTTTCCTTTCTGTTTTTAGGATGGGTTGAATTAGTACTTAATTTGTGTTTCACAAGTGGGAATTTGTGAAATGGATTCTTCCCCCAACAGCTAGTTCTGCTTTATAAAAATCTAAAATCTAATACTGTTTTTTTAAAAAAGTAAAAATTTTAAGCAGCTCAGTTTTCAAACGTTCGGCCCAAAAGAAAAAAAAAAAGAAATATCTATACATTTCTGTTTCAAATTAAAAAACAAAACTACCAGATCACATATTTTTTAAAGAAAAGTCCTTGTGGGAAAATAGTTATAAATCATTATTAGGACAGAATTGTCATGTCACCTTTTTCTTTTTGTTGTGTAAATTCTTATAAAACCTTTTCGGGGGTTTCCACTGTTGGGGGGAGTCAGAGAGCCGGGGATATGCGCGGAGTACCCTTCAGGCCGCTGCAGTGGGCACCAGGCGGCCTCGTGTCTGACCTAGCCCGACCCCTGCCCAGCGCTACTCCGCCAGTCAGCCGCGCCCGAACGGTGACGCGCCTTCCGGCTTCGTTTGCCCGTGTCCAAGATGGCTGCGATCGCCGCTGGGGATGTTGGGCGCGCCGGGCGCCGGGTAGGGGGCCCCGGCCGGCGTACCCGCCTACAGCCACTCAGCGCTGGCCAATCAGCGCAGGGAGGCCGCCGGCCCCGCCCCGACCCCGGCCGGCAGGGACGTCAGGGCGGCGGGTTCCAAGCGGCGGCGGCGGCGGCGGTGGTGGCTCACCTGAGCGGCTGCTCCCTTGAGCGGCGGCGGGTGGCGAGGCCCGGGGCGAGGGTGAGGCCGGCGGTGCTGGCCACGGGATGAGGAAGCGGACCGAGTCAGTCGCCCTGGAGCATGAGCGCCACGCCGCCTCGGGCTCGTCCTCCGCCGGCTCGGCCGCCGCGGCGCTGGACGCCGACTGCCGCCTGAAGCAGAACCTGTACCTGGCGGGCCCCGGGCCGGCCGAGCCGCGCTGCGCCGCAGACGCAGGCATGAAGCGGGCGCTGGGCAGGTGAGGAGCGGCGGAGGCGGCCCGGGACCCACAACCCTCCGGAGCTACTTGCCCTCCACCCCGCGTGCCCCCCGACCCTCTCCGGGCGTCCCCGGGTGCCTCCCCCGTGGTTCCCCTCTGGCCCCCGCGCCCCCTTCCTTCTCGGGCGGGCCTGGGGGGGCCCTCCAGTGACCGGCAGGTGAGCGCCTCTCGACGAGGGTGGCGAGCTCCTGGACGCCCGGGAGCGCTGACTGCGCTCCGACCTGCTCTGCGTCCGACTCCGACCCATCGTCCCTCTCGCCGGGTGGGCAGCTCACCGGTGCTTGAGTCTCCGCGGCACCCTCTGCTCGAAGCTGCCGGTCCCTCGGGGACGGTTGAGGGGTCGGCCGTGTGCAGGGACATGGGGTGCACCGCATCCTCGGCTGTCGAGGGGATGGGGGGAAGCCCGGCGTTCGCGAGCAGCTGGCTGGTGGTACGTGGAATGTGTCCGCAGGAGTCGTCTCCTTGGGAATCTCCGTCCCGTCCGGAAGTCACCTGGTTATTTTCGGTCTCCCTTTGGGGAGATGAATGCGTTTATGTTAAATTAATCTCACAGTTGGGATAGGGGCATATTTCACGCGGGCAAGTCTCTCCCCATAGTCTGGCTGTTTGTAGAACGTATCACTCATGGCAGTTTTGAAGTCTTGATGTTTCAGTGGTGTTTGAAGAAGTTAGTATGTAATGTTCTCAGGTGTTGTAGCAGAGTCACTGATTTTGGGGTCAACTGGAATGCCCTTAATTGACACTGGCCACTTCCGTGTAAAATATTTATCCAAATAGCCCTTAAAAACATCAACTGCATTGCCTGAAAGATCATGAAATTAAACTATATACCTCTCTAAGTCAGTGGTTCCCAGTCCTGCCAGAAGTTCAGGGACTGACAATATTTTTGTTTTTGTGTAAAATTATCTAGCAACTGGTGAGTATCTTTTGTGAAACTAAGCTGTTCTGTGGAAAGGTTTATCTGCATTAAAAACTCACAACTGGCTTTAATGCACTTTTAGTAACAAGCTTGACATAGCACTTAGATAGGTTGGGAACTCTTCCTCTGAAGAAATCAAGTTGTGATGCACAATGTTTGGGGAAACAGTGCTGGCCTGGCACCTTCCTTGAAAGATGTACTGTATTAAAAGGATCTGATTATTTTTATTTTTGAGTTGAAGACAAAGAGAGACATTCAAGTGGTGCCATATCCTTTAGATAAACAAAAGGCTGTTAACGGGAATAAAAAGAAAAGCAGAGGGCGGGAAGGCCAAATTTGTGTGTCAGCCCATGGCTTCCTTCCCTATTGCCTGAAGTGCTCTCCTGGATGTTCTCCTGCTGCGTCTTCTCCTTCAACCAGGTCTCTGCTTTACTGTCACCTCTTCAGAGAGGCCTTCCCAGACCAGCACATCCAAAATAGCCTTCCTGCCGCCCCCAACCCCCCTATTCTGTTTACTTGTTTCTTCATCGCACTTATCCCTTAGCTCAGGGGTCCCCTGTGGTCCCCAGGCCACACAGCAGGTGAGCAGAGCAGCGGGAGGCCAGGCGAAGCTTCATCTTCCGCTCCCCATCACTCCCCATTACTCGCATTACCACCTGAACCATCCCCACCCATCACTCACATTACTGCCTGAAACCATCCCCCTCCTTTCCGTGGAAAAACTGTCTTCCATGAAACTGGTGCCTGGTGCCAGAAAGGTTGGGGACCGCTGCCTTTGCTGACGGTGTGATTGCCTGCACACTTGACTTGCTTTGTGGGTAGTCTCCTTCACGAGAACGGAAGCCCTCTGAGAGCAGGGACAATTTTTCTCTCAGCGTCTGTCTCCAGGGCCTGGCACATAGTAGGTGGGAGAAAATACTTGGTGAATGAATATCTAGAATAGATACCTAGAATTGGAATTGCTGAGCCAAGGGATGTGTGTTTATGACTTTGAAAGCAAAGGCCAAAGTGCACTCCCAAGAAGTTGTACTGACACGCCCTCCAGTAGTGTCAGTTGCCTGCCCCCCAATAGTGAACATTACCAGATATTTTGATCTTTTTCTACTTGATTGATGAAAATGACATCTGATTTGTAACTTTAATTTGCATTTCTTAATGGTTAGGTGGCAATTTTTGTGTGTTTTTCTAAGCTCATTATACATCTTTGGGATTATTTACGTCTTTAATGATCCGCCTTTGTTTGGGTCCTCCTGCACATTTCTTTTAACGTTCTATTGTGCACGTGTTCAAATATACAAAAGTAGAGGAGACAGTATAATATAATGAATAGTCAACAGTTTTCCATGTTTTGCCAATCTTGAATCATCTCTTCCTCCTCCCCTCCATTTTTAGTATGGTGGGGGACTAGGCTATTTTAAAGCAAATGATTTCATCCATAAATATTTCGCAGTATATCATGAACAAATAGGGACTTTTTGAAATATATCTAACCCCAAAGCTATTATCATATTGTGTCAAAATTAACAATTTATAATCTGTAATTAATTTAATATTATCTAATATCCAGTCTACACATACATTTCCCTGTCTCAGAAATGTCTTTTTAAGTCAGTTTTAAAATCCTGTACATTTCTTAAGTTTATTCCTAGTTATTTTATCTTTCTGTTGTTATTGAAAATAGAATATTTTCTTATATTACATATTGTAACTGGTTGTATTTATTACTTCTGTAACTAGCAACTTACATAATCTTAGTTTCAAGTAGTTTTTGCAGTTGTTTCTTGAATTTTCCAGGTATACTATCATGTCAGCTGCAAATAATAAGAATTTTGTCTCGTTTTCTACTTTCTTATGTCTTTTGTTTCTTTCTCTTTTTTGGTTACATTGTATTTCCAGAACGAGGTTGAATAATAGGGATGATACTGGGTATCCTGACTTTAAAGAGAGTTCTTTTAGTGTTTGTGCCATATTTTAGTAAGGGGTGTGTTGCTGTTTTGTCATTTTTTAAGTCAAAAATGGTTGTTGAATTTTATCAAATGCTGTTTTAGCATCTGTGAAATTATCATATAAATTTTATCTCTTGATCTGTTAGTATGCTGAGTTGTAGTAATAGATTTTATAATATTGAATCATCATTTTATCTTATTGAATCATCATTATTGAGTCATCAATGATAACTCTTTTTTTTTTTTTTTGTGGCACGCAGGCCTCTCACTGTTGTGGCCTCTCCCCCTGTAGAGCACAGGCTCCGGACGCGCAGGCTCAGCGGCCATGGCTCACGGGCCCAGCCGCTCCGCGGCATGTGGGATCTTCCTGGACCGGGGCATGAACCCGCGTCCCCTGCATCGGCAGGCGGACTCCCAACCGCTGCGCCACCAGGGAAGCCCAATGATAACTCTTATGGTGTAGACAGATTCTATTTATTAATATTTTACACCATTATTTGTGAGACTAGTCTGTAATTTTCTTGTTCAATGCCGTCTTTACCAAGTTGTTTTAGTGTTTTCTATAGCTTTATTAAAAGTTTTCTCTTTCTCTTCTTTAGCCAGTTTAAACACTTTTGAAATGATCTCTTTCTTTAAATTTTGGTAGAGTTCACCTGTAAAACTACCTAAGTGTGGTGCCTTTTTTTAGAATATAGCACTTTGATAACTATTATAGTTTCTTAGATTTGCTCTCTCTTTCTGGATTCGGTTTTGGTTATTTATATGTTTATAGTAAATCATCTTTTATATCTAGCTTTTTCCTCTGTACCTGGGGCTGTTCCCTAGTCTTGTTTCCTATTTTATATACTTATACTTTTTTCCCCTTTTTTCTTGCTCTAGTACACACACACACACACACACACACACACACACAGAGTAAAGTGGATTTTTTCCTAAATAAAAAAATATTTTTTCCCAAAGTAAACCTTTTTTTGTTTATTATTCTGGGAGGCCAGGATGGAGAGAACGTGTTCTATCTGAAGGGGGCAGCAGCTACTGCAGTCTCTCCTGTTGCTCCCCAGCAGGAATGTGGTTCCAGGACAGCCAGATCTTCCAGTCTTTCCTGAAGAGTAGCTGGGTGTAAGCCTGCATCTGTGATCTCTAACTTTTTAAATGTTGCTGGCAACTAATTCAGATGAAAACAACAACCTTGGAGGGAAAACAAAACCAAAACCAGTTTGTGTGTGTGTTTTTAATTTTATTTATTTATTTATTTGGCTGCCTTGGGTCTTAGTTGGGGCACGTGGGCTTCTCTCCAGTTGCGGCTTGTGGGCTCAGTAGTTGTGGTGTACGGGCTTAATTGCCCCAGGGCATGTGGGATCTTAGTTCCCTGACCAGGGATCGAACCCGTGTCCCCTGCATTGGAAGGCGGATTCTTAACCCCTGGACCACCAGGGAAGTCTGTGTGTGTTTTAATTGAAGTATAGTTGATTTACAATGTTGTGTTTCAGTTGTACAGCAAAGTGATTCATGTATATAATATATATATATATGTGTATATATATATATATGTTCTTTTTCAGATTCTTTTCCCTTATAGGTTATTACAACATACTGAGTATAGTTCCCTTTTGGTTTGTTTTAATTGTTGGACTAAAGGGTTATTATTATTTTTTTTTTTTTTGCGGTACGTGGGCTTCTCACTGTTGTGGCCTCTTCCGTTGTGGAGCACAGGCTCCAGACGCGCAGGCTCAGCGGCCATGGCTCACGGGCCCAGCTGCTCCGCGGCATGTGGGATCTTCCCGGACCGGGGCACGAACCCATGTCCCCTGCATCGGCAGGCGGACTCTCAACCACTGCGCCACCAGGGAAGCCCTAAAGGGTTATTTTTGAAGGTAAATGTTTATCTGACTTACATGTCAACTGTGTACTCCATAAGAGGAGGGACTGGATACTATTTTTGCTTTGCGTATGTCCGGTACAAGGAGGCAAGTGAGGGATTCTGTGGGCCTTTCATTTTCTTTTCTGTAATCTTGGAGTTCTTGGCAATATGCAATAAAGGCATAAGTGGTCTAAATTGGGCCTAAGGAGGCAGTAATGAGATGTATAGGTCTCTGTTTCAGTCAACTAGACTATCCTTTGACTGTCAACTCACAGGCCCGATCTGCCAGATAACGGAGATCAGTGGACCCCCTGGGAGATTTCACAGCCGATGACCTTTGTTTGTAAATACAGAAGAACTCAGGCATCACCCTTGGTTCCTTCTTCATCCAAAAGAAGGAACTTCATGCAGGGCTGCTGTTGGCTTCACCATAACCTAGAAAGGCGGGTGACCAAGGTGAATGTCTGTCTCGGAGCTAGCTTTTGTCCTTAAAGTCTGCTTTTCTCCATCCCCCTTCTCCTCCCACTCCCCAGAGTAGAGCCTGTGCCTGGACCATGACAAGCAGGGGGGCAGGCTTTGTTATGGTGCCTCAAATGGGGCCCCCAACTTGGTCCCTCTCTTCCCAGTTGTAGTTTATCTTATCAGGGACCCATTCCAGCCCTGGACCCGGGACCCTGGGACTTCACACCTTTTTGGTGAGATTAGTGTCCTGTATCTCTGCTTGTTTCCCAGTTCCTTTCAGCCAGCATATACTCTCCCTTCTCAAGGGAGTGTCTGTCTTCTACAGTAATGTTGAGCATACACTGCTCAAATGCAGGAGATTAAAATCTCCAGAAGATACGTATCACAGAGGTAACCTTGGAAAGAGGCTTAGAAGATGGGTCATCTTCTCAGGGTTCTGCTGACAGCAGTGGAGACAGGATGCCTTTCCAGACTCATGATCCTCCTCCTCCTCCCGCTAGAGCACTTTTCCTTCCAAAATGCAGTCTACGGGAAAACTTTAACTGCAATGTTATCTTGAAAACTGACAGATTAAGTCAATGCTTTTCACCCGGACGTGATGCCACAGAACTTGGGTGTCCACATGGAGAGTGGGTAGGTCATTTGTCTCTTCCTGAACTGAGGGCCAGGGTCTGGAGTGTCAGTGAGGACACGGGCTGCTGACACAGGGAAGTGTGATGCCAGGAAACCCAGCCTGAGGTGTCCAGTTAGTAGAAGGACCCGTTGTTTAGGCTTGGTGCCCATCTTAGTATTGTTTGATATTTTAGGGGAAAGCTTGAATGGAAACTGAGTCTCAAGTGAGTGTTTTCAGGTTTGTGGCTTGGGGTGAGTTGCTTAACTATGAGTTTGTTTCTTCCTCTATAATGTGGGGATAAAAATATCTTCCTCATAGGATTGGGGTGAGGGTCCAGTGTATGAAAGAGCCAGGCACACAGTGAGCACTCAGTGGCATCTTGGTCATCCCCAATATTATTGCTAGTGTTATTTGTTGGAGTATTGAGAAAGCTCTGTTAACTTAGGTCAAGAAGAATGTACCCTCCCTCCCTTTCTGCCCCCCAATTTTTTTAGTTAATTAATTAACTTATTATTTATTTATTTTGGCTGTGCTGAATCTTCATTGTGGCACACAGGACCTTTAGTTGTGGCATGCAGGCTTCTTAGTTATGGCATGCGAACTCTTATTTGTGGCATGCATGTGGGATCTAGTTCCTCCACCAGGGATGGAACCTGGGCCCCCTGCATTGGGAGCATGGAGTCTTACCCACTGGACCACCGGGGAAGTCCCTGCCCCCAAACTATTACAGTATGTCTTCTCAGCCAGTTGTCATGCATGTAGTTGTCATCATGATCAGTTAACACATCTGTTGGTAATAGAACGTTTTTAAGCAATACTTTTTGGTTATTCAACACTTTTTTTTCATCTGTTCATTTAGCAAAGTTTGATGTATGTACAGTAACTCTTCTAAGTGCTGAGGCTGCAGCAGTGGATGTGGGTCATGTCTTGTGGACTTTACCTTCTGGTGGCAGAGGCAGGTGACAAGCGAACAAGTATGTGCTGTGTCAGGTGCTCAGGGCTTGAGGAGGAAAGTAGGGCCAGTAAGGAGCAGCTGAGGCATGTATACAGGAGGCCTTTCTCATAAGGGGACATTTGAATGGAAGCCACTGGCTGCTTTAGAGTGGAGGAGTGCCTGGGTATGATGTATGTCATTGACATGTCACTCTGATCGCTGGGATGAAGACAGACTGGAAGGGCAGCAGGAGCAGGGGGACCCGCTAGAAGTCATCCAGGCAACAGATGATGGGGACTTGGGCCTGGGGTAGCTGTGGAGGTGAGAAATGTTGCATTCTGGATCTGTTTCCAAGGAGGTGTCAACAGGATTTGCTGATGGATTAGTAAGAAAGAGCGAGGAGAGTCACAGGATTCACCAGTTCTCTTCTGAGCAGTGGAAGAGTGGAGCTGCCATGTGCTGAGATGGGGCAGTTGTGGGAAATGAGTTTGGTTTGGGGCATATGGAGGTGCCTATGAAACATGCAAGTGGAATAGGTAGGAGTTGGAGTTCAGGGGAGAGCTGGGGCCAACATCTGACGTTCGCCTGCAGGTAGTGTTCAGAGTCACGACAAGATCCCAGGGCTGGACCCTGGGCCCTGGACAGGTAGGGGCTGGAGAAGGGGAGCCTCAAACCAAGGAGACCTGGAGGGAGGCAGCTGAGAGGAGAGCTGGGAGGAAGGGGTCAAGGGAGCTATTGGAAGAAAGCCTGTTGCAGAGGAGAGTGTGATCTGCCATTGGATTTGGAGACATAAGGATCAGTGGTTGTTAGTGTGGTTAATTTGAGTGGTGGAGGCAAGAGCCTGATGGAGTGGCTCAAGGGAGAAGTAGGGAGAAGAAATGCAGATAGCTTTTCCAAGGAGTTTTGCCATAAAAGGCAACAGAAATGAGGGGGTGGGTAACTGGAGTAGGAGGAAGTTTCTGACCAGTGCTGTAGAGTGCCTTGGTGTGCTCCTGAGGATAGTCCAGGAGGGGAAAGACTGGTGATGCCGAGTGCTGGTGGCGTGGTGTCTTTGGGACCCAGTACTCCAAGGCCAAGTCAGCGGTCCTCAGGGAGGTAGGCCAAGGGTGCTGTGAAGCTGCAGGGAGGTGGTTAGATGTGTGTGGGGAGCACTGGAGGTTCTCTACTGGGTGCTTCTGTTTTCTCTGTGGAATAAGAGCAAAGCCCTGTGCCAAGGGGAGAGGAGGTACTACAGGTATTTCCCTTTCAGTTCTCAACCTGGACCTGGTCTTACCTCTCTATCCTTAACCTAATCAGATGTTTCCTACCATTATTTGCTAAAGTCTCATTAACACGGACAGTCAAGCTCCTTGGCAGAGACTCTTCTTTTTTTTTCTTTTTAAGAAGATGTTGGGGGGCTTCCCTGGTGGCGCAGTGGTTGAGAGTCCGCCTGCCGATGCAGGGGACACGGGTTTGTGCCCCGGTCCAGGAAGATCCCACATGCCGTGGAGCGGCTGGACCCGTGAGCCATGGTCGCTGAGCCTGCACGTCTGGAGCCTGTGCTCCTCAACGGGAGAGGCCACAACAGTGAGAGGCCCGCGTACCGCAAAAAAAAAAAAAGAAGATTTTGGGGATAGGAGTTTATTAATTAATTAATTTATTTTTGCTGCGTTGGGTCTTCATTTCTGTGCGAGGGCTATCTCTAGTTGTGGCAAGTGGGGGCCACTCTTCATCGCGGTGCGTGGGCCTCTCGCTATCGCGGCCTCTCGTTGTGGAGCACAGGCTCCAGGTGCGCAGGCTCAGTAGTTGTGGCTCACGGACCTAGTTGCTCTGCGGCATGTGGGATCCTCCCAGACCAGGGCTCGAACCCGTGTCCCCTGCATTAGCAGGCAGATTCTCAACCACTGCGCCACCAGGGAAGCCCGAAACTCTTCTTTTTGACATGGCGGTGTTGCAAAAATGGATGACAGAAGTGGTTCTCATGGGAAGTCGTTTCAGCTGTGACTTGCTGTGTGTCTGAGAAGCCATGTATGTTCTGCACAGCCGAGTACTGCCTGGTCCTGGGGGGCCTGAGGGCAGCTGCCCCCCGGAGGGCCCTACATATGGCCCAGTGACGGGGGTGTTAAGCTGGGTTTGAGGTGGAGGTGGGGAAGAGATCAACATGAACGGCGGCAACACAGAGTGAGTATGTGGGACGTAGGCAGAATTCTTACCTCTCAGGTTTTGCTAATACACAAATCGAAGTTTCTAAATAGAATTTGTCTTGAGATGATACTTATGGGCTTTAGTTGTCTTAATCATGTGTAATCTGTTTACCAGGTATGGAAATGCCCTGAGAAGGTAAAAAGAGAAGGGGGTAGATGAGTGTCAGTGTGAGGAGTTTCAGAAGGAATTTCATTTTGCAAAGATGAAGGCAGAGAAGGAGTGTCAATGAAGGAATACAAGCATATCTCAGGAATGCTGCAATTTAGGGTTTGTCCTTAAAGCTTGAAAGTTGTCCTGAGCATTAGGGTAAAGAAAAGAAAGTTGCAGTTATTTTCAGTTCTTATCACACTTTCAGATCTCCACACAAGGTTTAGAGATATATATACATATATATTTTTTAATAAATTTATTTATTTATTTTTGGCTGTGTTGGGTCTTTGTTGCTGCACTTGGACTTGCTCTAGTTGCGGCAAGCAGGGACTACTCTTCATTGCAGTGCGTGGGCTTCTCATTATGGTGGCTTCTCTTCTGGCGGAGCACGGGCTCTAGGTGCGTGGGCTTCAGTAGTTGTGGCATGCGGGCTCAGTAGTTGTGGCTCGCGGGCTCTAGAGCGCAGGGTCAGTAGTTGTGGCGCACGGGCTTAGTTGCTCCACGGCATGTGGTATCTTCCAGAACCAGGGCTCGAACCCATGTCCCCTGCATTGGCAGGCGCATTCTTTACCACTGTGCCACCAGGGAAGTCCCAAGGTTCAGATATATTGACTGAACTATTCGTAATGGGAAGGTAAGAATGTTCAGTGTTGAAGCAGATCGTTTGGATGCCATAGTTCAGGGTCCTAAAAGAGATATATGCCTTTTAACTTTCAACTGTTTCTTTCTCCTAATAATGTGTACAACACAGACTCTTTACTGTTTCATGTTTGACTTGTGCCATTCCTAGTCCTGGAACATCATGTGGTTCCTACCTGAAAGTGGCCGTGTCAGTGTTGGGTGCTCATAGATTATTGTATTCAACAAACAGTTAACTTGCTTCTATTGTTTGTTTGATATCAAGCTAGGCACTGGGAAAGAAGAAAGATGGCAGTATCTTTTTTTTAACATTTTTATTGGAGTATAATTGCTTTGCAGTGGTGTGTTAGTTTCTTCAAGCATTTTTATTAGGTCTATAGAAGAGACAAAATGCAAGTGTGGCTGGAGATGATTAGTCTGATCTCACATTCATCCTATGTTGCTCTGACATTTTTTGTGCTGTTTTATCTTCACAGTATCTCATCTTTTAGGCTCCCACTTCAGTGACAGGATATAACTCATCCTGTCAATGCATCCCTGGCATACCAAGCTTTCTGTAGATAAAAGAAAAGAAATGTTCACAGTTTAGGAACACGGCACACCTTGACAAGGCATGTCATGGCAGAACCTACGGGAAGGAAAATAAGACTGCCATTCTAGGACATCGGATACTTGGCTTTGGGTTCCAGAAGGAAGGGACTGTTACACCAGTGGAGGCCAGCTGGGAGCCTGCCAGTATAGCCCCAGAGCCTCAACAGAAAGCACAAGGGAGATTCTGCAGGGACCAAGGCAGGGATCTTCAGGTATGAGGCCACCGCAAGGGATGGCAACTGCCATGGTGAAAGGCAGCCCTTGAGAGATCCTGTCTTCTTCCCTCTGTTCCCTTCTCATTTTGTTTTTTTTCCTGATTACAAAAGTAAAAAAAGATTTCTTAATACAGATTTAAAACACAGAATATAATTGAGAAAGTGGAATTATCCCCTGGGTAATTACTGTTAACAGTGTGACATATATTGAGAAGATTGCTTGCATGTTTATTCTTTTATTCATCTAACAAATACTTGTTGAAGACGTAGTTTGTGCTGGAGGCTGTGGATAAAATGTTACAGAGTCAGACAGGTCCCAACCTTTGTGGAGCTTACATTCTCCTCGTGAAGCAGAAGGAAAGCAAAAAAGGTACATGTAAATACACAGTAAATTTCAAGAGGTGGTAAAGTGCTATAAAGAAAAACAGGGCTTCCCTGGTGGCGCAGTGGTTAACAATCTGCCTGCCAATGCAAGAGACACGGGTTTGAGCCCTGGTCTGGGAAGATCCCACATGCCGTGGAGCAACTAAGCCCGTGAGCCACAACTACTGAACCTGCGCTCTAGAGCTCGCAAGCCACAACTACTGAGCCCACATGCCACAATTACTGAGCCTGTGCGCCTAGAGCCCATGCTCCACAACAAGAGAAGCCACTGCAATGAGAAGCCTGTGCACTGCAACGAAGAGTAGCCCCCACTTGCCGCAACTAGAGAAAGGCCATGTGCAGCAATGAAGATCCAATGCAGCCAAAAACAAATTAAATAAATAAAGCAAGATAGCTTTAAGAAGAAGATAACAGACCCAAAATGGAGTTGCTTATGCTAAATAAGCCCACGTCACCAAACGGAGACTTAACTTCATTACAGACTCGGCTCTCCTAGAAATGGGTTCTTCAACCAGTCAATCAGGAATCACCTGGTCAGCACTAATGTGGTTATCTGCCTGATAGACCCCTGTTGTCTCCTAAAGGAAAGTGACCGTGGAATAAATAACTCGCTTCTGTTGTCTCATAAAACTTCCTTGTTCCCACTCTCTTCTCCCTGTGAAAGTCTTTCATTTTGTACAGCTCCTTGGAGTTCCTTTCTGTTTGCTACATGAGATGCTGCCCGATTGATGAATTGTTGAATAAAGCCAATAAGATCTTTAAGGTTTCCTCAGATGAATTTTGTTTTTTAACAGGAGGTAAAACAATTGTGTATGAAGCACTTGAAAACAAGCTATACTATAGTGATAAAACATCCTCGTCACTGTCAGGAGAACAAGGCCTTTTCACAGTAGGTCACCCAGCTGTTAAACTCTGCCAACATCCTCATGACTTTTTGTTTTCTTCTCTGGGAACAAAGACATTTATGGGATTGCACTTGTGTATTTTATTAAGGCCTTAAAGCTTTTAATTCTGTTCAGTGAAATTACTCCCAATACTGTGTTTGAATAAGAGTTTGAAGATTGTTCTTAAGGTTTCCACCTATAAACTAGGTAGAAGTCCACCTATTAGTCTTGGGGAGTGAAATTTGGATTTACTCTTTTGTTCCTTCTGAGAGAATATAATGAGATAATAGAATATATATATGTGTGTACACATATATATATGATGGAATATAAATATAAGATGTATTTTGAAATATATCTATTAATATAATGGAATAAAGCGAAAAACTCTTCCTTAATAATTTTGATGGTTACAGTAATAGAGGAATTGGTGAAAACTAAATATAGATACTTTTTAATAGGAATACAGTTCTTCCACTTCTGGCCACTGAAGATAGAGTAACAGGGACTGAATTTACCCTGAAATAACTAAAACAACAACAAAATCCAGACAAAATGCATGAAACAAGGTTTCCAAACACTGGCCACTGGCAACGAGAGACAGTAGTCTCTGGAGAGGTGACAAACAAAGTGAGCCCTACAACAACTCCAGCTTACTACCGTGAGAGTTTCCCCGCTGTATCACAGGGACAAGGAAATTGACGTGGAGCCTGGTGGACTTCCTGAGCTGTGGATAAGGTGCTGAGAGTCTGGGGACACCAACATGCCTACACTTTATAGGACAGAGGACCAGGGAGAGACATCGGTACAGAGAGAACTCTGGAGATCTGCTGAGGAGAATCTGGAGATCTCTGCACCTTGAGTATTCAACATAGTGCTGCTCAGCACACATGTGTGAGGAAACTATCTGAGGCTGGGGAGAGAACTTCCCGAAAGGTTTAGATGAAACAGTTCCAGTTCCCTCTAACAAGACCATAATTCACTGAACATTGGGTAGAACACTCAGGAATATCATGCTTCAGTAATGGGAAATAATTAGCCCTAGACAGAGTACTGCTCTGGACCCACCTAACAAATCATAAAAACAAAACCCAGAAGAATCAAACTGTTTCCAATTCACTGCATCCTGAAACAAGATTCAATATTTATAGGAACATAAAAATATCCAGCACCCAACAAAGTAAAATTCACAATGTCTCATATCTAATCAAATATTACCAGATGTATTAGTTTGCTTGGGCAGCCGTAACAAAGTACTACATACTGGGTGGCTGAAACGAGAGAAATTTATTTTTTCACAATTCTGGACGCTAGAAGTCTGAGATCAGTGTGTTGGCAGCATTGGTTTCTTCTGGGGCCTCTCTCCTTGGCTTGTAGATGTCCATGTTCTCCCTGTGTCTTACATGGTCTTTCCTCTGCATGTCTGTCCAGGTTTCTTCTTATAAGGACACCAGTCTTATTTGATTACAGCCTACCATAATGACCAATTTTTCTTTTTAACATACATTTATTTAGGCTGCGCTGGGTCTTAGTTGCAGCACGCAGACTCTTAGTTGCAGCATGCGAACTCTTTAATAGTTGTGGTATGCATGCAGGATCTAGTTTCCTGAACAGGGATCAAACCCAGGTCCCCTGCATTGGGAACACAGAGTCTTACCCACTTGACCACCAGGGAAGTCCCCACTAATGACCGAATTTTAACTTAATTTAACCTCTTAAAGACTCTATCTCCAAATACAGTCACATTCTTAGCACCTGGGGTTAGTATCTAAATGTATGAATTACAGTTGGGGAGCACAGTGCAAGGAGACAGGAAAATGTAACCTGTAATGAGAATAAACAATCAATGAAAACCAATCCAGAACTGACACAGATGGTACAGTCAGCAAAGGACATTAGAACAGTTATTACAACTATATTCCATGTGTTTAAAAAGTTAAGTAGGGTCATGGAAGATATGAAGATTACCCAAATCAAGTTTCTAAAGATGACAGACTACAAGTGTGTTAAGTGAAAGATACACTGAGGGGCATTAATGGCAGATTAGATGTTGTAGAAGGAAAGATTCAGTTATCCAACATGAAACATATAAAAAAGAATCAAAAAATTTTCAGACGTAGCACTGAACTGTGGAACAACTTCAGGCAACTTAATATATGGGTAATTAGAGTTCCCACAGAAGCAGGAGAGAAAGAAAAAATAGGTGAAAGAATAATGGCCAGAAACTTTCCAAGCTTGATGGAAACTGTAAACTCAACTCAGTGAATCACCCACACAAAAAACAGGAAGAAGGGGCTTCCCTGGTGGCGCAGTGGTTGAGAGTCCGCCAGCCGATGTAGGGGACACGGGTTCGTGCCCCGGTCTGGGAAGATCCCACGTGCTGCGGAGCGGCTGGGCCCGTGAGCCATGGCCACTGAGCCTGCGCATCCAGAGCCTGTGCTCCACAACGGGAGAGGCCACAACAGTGAGAGGCCCGCGTACCGCAAAAAAAAAAAAAACAAAACAGAAAAAAAAACCAGGAAGAAAACTATACCAAGGCACATCATAATCAAATTACTCAAAACCAGTGATGAAGAGAAAAATCTTAAAAGCAGCCAGAGGAAGAAAGACATGTACAGAAAAGCAAATATGCAGGTGACAGCAGATTTCTTGTGATAAAAAAAAAGAAGGCCATGGAACAGCATATTTAAAACACTGAAGAAAAAAAGAAAACCAAAAAACCTCTGTCCACCTAGAATTTATTCTCTCTTTTCTCTTTTCTTTTCTCTTCTCTTTTCTTTTTTCTTTCCTCTTTTCTTTTTTCTCCTTCCTCCCTGCCTTCTTTCTTTCCTTATAAATGAAGTATAATTGACTTACTATATTAGTTTCAGGTGTACAACATAGTGATTCAGTATTTTTATACATTACAAAATGATCACCATGATAAGTCGCTACCATCTCTCACCCTACAGAGTTATAGTATTATTGATTATATTCCCTGTGCTGTACGTTTCATCCCTGTGACTTACTTATTTTACTGGAAGTTTGTACTTCTTAATCTCCCTAACCTATTTCACTTATCCCCCTACATGCCTCCCCTCTGGTAGCCACCAATTTGTTCTCTATCAGTCTGTTTCTGTTTTGTTTGTTCTGTTCTTTAGATTCCACATACAAGACAAATCATATGATATTTGTCTTTCTCTGTCTGACTTATCTCAGCATAATACCTTCAGGTCCCTCCATGTTGTCGCAAAAGACAGATTTCATTTTTTTAAAAAATAAGTTTATTTTTGGCTGTGTTGGGTCTTTGTTGCTGCACACAGGCTTTTTCTAGTTGCAGCAAACGGGGGCTACTCTTTGTTGCGGAGCATGGGCTCTAGGCACACGGGCTTCAGTAGTTGTGGTGCTTGGGCTTAGTTGCTCCGCAGCATGTGGGATCTTCCTAGACCAGGGCTCAAACCCATATCCCCTGCATTGGTGGGCAGATTCTTAACCACTGTGCCACCAGTGAAGTTCCCAGATTTCTTTTTTTTTAAATGGCTGAATAATGGTCTTGTGTGTGTGTGTGTGTGTGTGTGTATGTGTATCACATCATTATCCATTCATCTGTTACTTATTGTCTTTTTTGATGATAGTCATTCTGACAGGTGTGAGGTGATATCTCATGGTTTTCATTTGCATTTACTTGTTGATTAGTGATGCTAAGCATCTTTTCATGTGTCTGTTGGCCATCTGTGTATCTTCTTTGGAAAAACGTCTGTGTGGGTCCTCTGAACCATTTTTTAATTGGACTGTTTGTTTTTTAATGTTTAGTTGTATGAGTTCTTATACATATTGGCTATTAACCCCTTATCAAATACACTGTTTGCAAATATCTCCTCTCATTCAGTAGGGTGCCTTTTTGTTTTGCTGATAGTTTCCTTCACTGTGCAAAAGCTTTTTAGTTGGATGTAGTCCTATTTGTTTATTTTTCCTTTTGTTTCCCTTGCCTGAGGAGATATCTATATATCTATATCTATTTGATGTCAGAGAGCATACTGCCTATGTTTTCTTTTAGGAGTTTATGGTTTCAGGTCTTACATTTAAGTCATTAATCCATTTTGAATTTATTTTTGTATATAGTGTGAGAAAGTAGTCCAGTTCGCTTCTTTTGCATGTAGCTCTCCAGTTTTCCCAACACCGTTTATTGAAGAGGCTTTCTTTTTCCCATCATATATTCTTGCCTCCTTTGTCATAGATTAATTGACCATATAAGTGTGGGTTTATTTCTGGGCTCGCTGTTCTGTTCTGTTGATCCATGTGTCTGTTTTTGTGCCAGTATCATACTGTTTTTTTGTTTTTGTTTGTTTGTTTAGGCTGCACTGTGTCTTAGTTGCGGCACGCGAGATCGTGTAGCATGTTTACTTGCAGCATGCGGGATCTTTAGTTGCGGGATGTGGGCTTCTTAGTTGTGGCATGCATGTGGGATCTTTTTCCCCGACTAGGGATTGAACTGAGGCACCTTGCATTGGGACTGTGGAATCTTACCCACTGGACCACGAGGGAAGTCCCACTGTTGTTTTTTTTTTTAAATTGAAGTATAGTTGATTTACAGTGTTGTCATACTGTATTGATTACTATAGCTTTGTAGTATAGTTGGAAATAATGGAGCATGATACCTCCAGCTTTGTTCTTTCTTAAAATTATTTTGGCTATTTTGGACTCTTTTGTGTTTCCATACAAATTTGGGCATTATTTGTTGTAGTTCTGTGAAAAATTCCGTTGGAATTTGGTAGGGATTGCATTGAATCTGTGGATTGTCTTGGGATTCTTCTAATCCATGAACATGGTATATCTTTCCATTTGTTTCTTTTTAGTTTCTTTCATCAGTGTATTATAGTTTTCTGGGTACAGCTCTTTTCCCTCCTTGGTTAGATTTACTCCTGGATATTTTATTCTTTTTGATGCAATTGTAAATGGGGTTGTTTTCTTAATTTCTCTTTCTGACAGTTCATTAGTGTACAGAAATGCAACAGATTTGTATTATTTTGCATCCTGAAGCTTTACTGAATTCATTGGTGAGTTCTGATAGGTTTTTTGGTGGTGTCTTTAGGATTTTTTTATATATAATGTCATGTCATATGCAAACAGTGATAGTTTTACTGCTTCCTTTCCAACTTGGATTCTTTTCATTTTTCTTGTCTGATTGCTGTGTCTAGGACTTCCAATACTATCTTGAATAAAAATGGTGAGTGGGCATCCTTGTCTTGTTCCTGATCTTAGGGGAAATGCTTTCCGCTTGTCACCTTTTTGTATGATGTTGGCATAGGCTTACCATAGATGGCCTTTGTTATGTTGAGGTATGTTCCCCCATACCAACTTGGGTGAAAGTTTTTATCATAAATGGGTATTGGATTTTGTCAAAAGCTTTTTCTGCATCTATTAAGATGATCATATGATTTTTATTTTTCAATTTGTTATGTGGTGTATCACATTGATTTCTGGATATTGAAACACCCTGCATCCATGGGATAAATCCCACTTGATTATGGTGTATGATCTTTTTGATGTATTGTTGAATTCATTTTGCTAATATTTTATTGAAGATTTTTACATCAGTGTTCATCAGGGATATTGGCCTCTGTTTTCCTTATTTTGTGGTATCCTCATCTGGTTTTGGTACCAAGGTGATGCTGGCCTTGTAGAATGAGTTTGGAAGCACTCCTGACTCTTCCTTTTTTGCAGTAGTTGGAGAAAGATAGATATCAATTCTTCTTTAAATGTTTGGTAGAATTCATCTATAAATCCATCTGATCCTGGACTTTGTTGGGAGTTTGTTTTGTTTTGTTTTTTGTTTTTGTTTATTTTGCTGATTCAGTTTCATGACTGGCAATCATTCTGTTCATATCTTCTGTTTTTTTCTGATTCAGTTTTAGGAGATTGTACGTTTTTAGGAATTTATCCATTTATTCTGGGTTGTCCATTTTATTGGTGTTTAATTGTAGTAATCTTTTATGATCCTTTGTATTTCTGTGGTGTCATTTATAACTTCTCTTTCATTTCTGATTTTATTGATTTGGTCCCACTCTTTTTTTTATTGATGAGTCTGGCTAAAGGTTTGTCAATTTTGTTTATCTTTTCAAAGAACTAGCTCTTAGTTTCATTGATCTTTTCTGCTGTTGTTTTAAGTCTCCATTTATTTCTGCTCAGATCTTTATTTTTCTTTCCTTCTACTAACTATGAGTTTTGTTTGTTCTTCTATTTCTAGTCCCTTAGATTTTTCTTGTTTCCTGAGGTAGGCTTGTATTACTATAAACTTCTTTCTTAGAATTGCTCTTGCTGTGTCCCATAGGTTTTGGATCATTGTATTTCCATTTTCATTTGTCTTCAGGTATTTTTTAATTTCCTCTTTGATTTCTGCAGTGACCCATTGTTTGTTGAGAAGCATATTGTTTAGCCTCCACATGTGTGTTTGTGTTTTTTGCAGTTTTTTCCATGTAGTAGATTTCTACTCTCATACCACTGTGGTTGGAAAGGATGCTTGCTATGCTTTCCATCTTAACTTTATTGAGACTTGATATATCTTTTAAGTTCATCTGGTCTAGTGTGTCACTTAAGGCCAGTGTTTCCTTATTGATTTCCTCTCTGGATGATCTGTCCATTGATGTAAGTGGGGTGTTAAAGTCCCCTACTATTATTGTGTTACTGTCAGTTTTTCCCTTCATGTTTGTTAATATTTGCTATATGTATTTAGTTGCTCCTATGTTGGGTGCATATGTGTTTACATTTGTTATATCTTCCTGTTGGATTGATCCCTTGATCATTATTTAATGTCCTTTGTCTCTTGTTACAGTCTGTTCAAAAATCTATTTTGTCTGATATACGTATTGCTGCCCCTGCTCTCTTTTTGTTTCCATTTGCGTGGAATACCGTTTTCCATTACCTCACTTTCAGTCTCTGTGTTTTTAGATCTGAAATGAGTCTCTTCAGCATAGTAGTCAGCATATAGATGGGTCATGTTTTTTTTTAGTCTGTTAAGCCGTTCTGTGCCTTTTGATTGGAGCATTTAGTCCATTTACTTTTAAAGTAATTATTGATAGGTATGTACTTATTGCCATTTTTTAAAATAAATTTATTTATTTATTTTTGGTTGCGATGGGTCCTCATTGCTGTGCACAGGCTTTCTCTAGTGGTGGCAAGCAGGGGCTACTCTTTGTTGCGTTGGTGTGGGCTTCTCATTGTGGTGGCTTCTCTTGTTGTGGAGCATGGGCTCTAGGCACATGAGCTTCAGTAGTCATGGCATGCAGGCTCAGTAGTTGTGGCTCGCGGGCTCTAGAGCGCAGGCTCAGTAGTTGTGGTGCATGGGCTTAGTTGCTCCACGGCATGTGGGATCTTCCTGGACCAGGCTCAAACCCGTGTCCCTTGCATTGGCAGGCGGATTCTTAACCACTGTACCACCAGGGAAGTCCCTACTTATTTCCATTTTGTTAAATGTTTTCTGATTGTTTTTATAGTTCTCATTTGTTCCTTCTTCTTTTGCTCTTTTGTGATTTGATGATATCTTTAGTGTTATATTTGGGTTGCTTTCTCTTTGTGTGTGTGTGTGTGTGAGAGAGAGAGTTGTAAGATTTTGGTTTGTGGTTACCATGATGTTCATATATAACAATTACAGACACATATGTAATATATGTTAGTAATAACTTGTGTTATTATTTTAAGTTGATGATCTTTTAAGTTGAAATTCAGTCTAACAACCCTGCATTTTTATTCTCCCACCATGTTTAATTTTTTTGACATCATGTTTTACATCTTTTTGTTTTGTGTATACCTTAACTACTTATCGTGGATATAGATGATTTTACCACTTTTGTCTTTTACCCTTCCTACTAGCTTTATAAGTGGTTGATGCACTACATTTACTGTATGTTTGCCTTTACCAATGAAATTTTTTCCTTTCATAATTTTCATATTTCTAGTTGTGTGGTTTTTTCCTTTTTTTTTTTTTTAAATCCTGCTTAGAGAAGTCCCTTTAACATTTCTCATAATGCCAATGCAGTGGTGCTGAATTCTTTTAGTTATTGTTTATATGTAGAACATTTTCTTTCTTCTTCAAATATGAATGATAGCCCTGCTGGGTAGAGTATTTTTGGTTGCAGTAAGTCCCCTATATATGAACCTTGAAGTTGTGAACTTTCAAAAATGGAAACATGTGCTCACATGTCCAGTCATGTAAGTTAGTTCATGTGTCTGGCATACATTGTCACGTGCATGCATCCTCTACAAGTGGTTGTCCTTTTGTGTACTTTACAGTAGTGTATAGAGTACAGTAGTACAGTGTCTTTATTTCAAGCCCAGGATATCTGGAAGGAAGTATAAAAGCAGTGATGATGTAGCTGGACTTTTCTAGGTACTGTACTGTAAGATTAAAAGTGTTTTCTTTATTTTTTGTGTTTGTTTTTTATGAATTACTTGTGTGAAAATTATTATAAACCTATTGCAGTACAGTACTATATAGCCAATCGTGTTTGGGTACCTAGGCTAACTTTGTTGGACTTACGAACAAATTGGACTTAATGAATGGACTCTTGCAGTGGAACTTGTTTGTATGTAGGGGACTTACTATATAGAGTTTTTTCCTTTCATTACTTTGAGTATATCATGCCACTTCCTTCTGGCCTGTGAAGTTTCTGCTGAAAAGTCAGCTGATAGTCTTAGGGAGTTCCCCTGCACATAACTAATTGCCTTTTTTTTTTTGCTACTTTTAAGATTCTTTATCTTTAATTTTGCCACTTTAATTATAATTTGTCTTGGTGTAGATCTCTTTGGATTCACCTTGTTTGGGACTTAGTGCATCCTGGACTTGGATGTCTGTTTCCTTTTCCAGGTTAGGGAAGTTTTCAGCTATTATTTGTTTGAATAAGTTCTCTGCCTCTTTCTCTCTTCTCCTTTTGGGACACCTATAATGTGAATGTTAGTATGCTTGATGTGGTCCTAGATGTCTCTTATTAAACTATGCTCATTTTTAAAAATTCTTTTTTCTGTTAAGGCTGGATGGTTCCACTACTCTGTCTTCCAGTTTGCTGATTTGTTCTCATTCACTGTTCATTCCTTCCAGTGTAGTTTTATTTCAGTTATTATGTTCGTCAGCTCTGTTTGATTCTTCTTTATATTTTCTAACTTGTTGAAATTCTCACTGCGTTCATCCATTCTTCCCCCAAGTTCTTTAAGTATCTTTATGAATATTACCTTGAACTTTTTGTTGGGTAGTTTGCTTATATCCGTCTTGCTCAGTTCTTCTTCTAGGGTTTTGTCTTGTTCCTTTATTTGAAACAGATTCCTTTGTTGTTTCATTTTGTCTAATTCTCTGTGTTTATTTCCCTGTATTTGGTAGGTTGGTTGGTTACGTCTCCTGGTCTTGGAAAAGTGGCCCTATGTAGGAGATGTCCTGTGTGGCTTAGCAGTCTACTCCCCTCTGGCCACCAGAGCTATATGCTCTAGGGGTGCCCCCTATGTTGGCTGCATGGGCCCTTCTTTTGTGGCAGGGTCTACTACTGTGGGCATGCTGAGAGGTGGGCCTGGACCCGGGCCAGGTTGACTGCCAGGTCCTGCCTCGTGCAGTGGCTGTTGGCCCATTGGTTGTTGGGGCCAAGTCCTGGTACATCTAGCTGCATGCCCTGCAGTGTCCTGGGGTTGTTGCCAGCCTGCTAGTGGGCGGATAAGCCCCTGACCCTAATAGGCTAGAGATAAGACTCCAGAATGGTGCTTGCCAGTGCCACTGTTCTTGTGGTAGAATGAGCTCCCCAAAATGGCTGCTACCAGTATCTGTGTCCCCAAGGGGAGTCCCAGTTGCCTCCTGCCTCTTCAGGATGCTCTCCAAGATTAGTAAGTTGGTGTGACCCAGGCTACTTTCAAATTACTGTCTCTCTGCTGGGACTTGGAGCATGTGAGGTTTTGTGTGCACCCTTTAACAGCACACTCTCTGTTTCCTGTAGCTCTCAAGCTCTCCTTTATAGAAGCCCCACTAGCCTTCAAAGTGAGATGTTCTGGGGGCTGATCTTCCCGGTGCAGGACCCCTGGACTGGGGTGCCTGATGTGGGGCTCAGACCCCTCACTCCTCGGGGAAAACATGTGCAATTGTGATTATCCTTCTGTCAGTGTGTTGCCTACTTGGGGTGTGGGTCTGCCTCTCCTACCTGTCTCATTGTGGTTCCTTCTTCATACAGTTAATTCTGGAAAGTCTTTTCTGCTAGTCTTTATGTTCTTCTCATAGACAGGTGTTCTGTAAATAGTTGTGATTTTGGTGTGCCTGTGGGAAAAGGTGAGCTCAGGGTTCTCCTGCTCCACCGTCTTGGCCACACTTCACCTAGAATTCTTTACCAGGTGAACACATCTTCCAAAAACAAAGAAGTTTTCAGACACATGAAAGCTGAAAGAATTAATCACCAGCAGACCCACACTCTAAGAAACATTTAAGGATGTCCTTCAGGCAGAAGAAAAATTATACCAGATGAAAACCTGAATCTACACAAATGAATGAAGAACACTGGAAATGATTATGTGAGAAAATATGTAAGCTATATTTTTTATTATTTAAATATCTTTATATTAAAATTGCTTATATAAAAGTAGTAACAATGCTTTGTGAAGTTTATAACATCTATAAAGTAAAATTCATGACAACAAATGGATATAGCCCAGGAGAGAAGAAATGGAAATAAACTATTATAAGATCTTTATGTTATATGTGAAATGGTATAATCTCACTTGGATGTCAATATGATAATGATGGATACTGTAAACCTTAAGGCAGTCACTAAAGTAACAAAACTAAGAGTTAATAGGAACCCAACAAAGGAAATAAAATGAAATCATAAAAAAAATGCTTGGTTAATTCAAAGGAAGGCAGAAAAAGAGGAAAAGGGGAACAAAGATAGATGGAACAAATAGAAAACAAAAAGCAAGATGGGCCAAACACCCAATTATAAGGCAGAGATGATTCAGATTGGTTAAAAAAAGCAATATCCAACTATGTGATGCCTACCAAAGAAAGGCATTTTAAATATAAAACAAAAAGGTTAAAATTATATGAATGAAAATATATACATACCATGGTAACACTAGTTAGAAGGTAGCTGGGGTGTCTATATTAATATCAGATGAAGTAGACTTCAGAGCAAAGAATATTACCAGAGATAAAGAAGATCATTTCATAATGACAAAGGGATAAAATAATCAAGGGGACATAACAGTCCTAAACATTTAAATACATAATTGACAGGGCTTCAGAATACATGAAGCAGAAATAGAACTGCAAGGAAAATAGACACATCCACAATTATAATCAGAGATTTCAATAACTGATAGAAGCAGGAAGCAGAAAATCAGTTAAGGATATAGTACACTTGACCAACATTGTTCACCAGTTTAACTTGGTTGACAGTTCCCCCAACAATAGCAGGTACACATTCTCTTCAAGTACACATGGAACATTTACCAGATAGACCACATTCTAGGCCATAAAACAAGTCTCAGTAATTTAAGAGAATTTATGTCATGCAAAGTCTGTTTTCTGACCACAAAGATTTAAATTAGAAATCAATAATAGAAAGATGTCTGGAAAAATCCCCAAACATTTGAGTACTGAATAACACACTTTTGAATAAGCCACCAGTCAAGGAAGAAATCAAAGGGGAAATTAGACAATAGTTGGAACTGAATGAAAATAAACATGTATGCCCCTAAAGCATCCTTGGGGAGTTTATAACATAAATACTTACAGTAGAAAAGAAGAAAGGTCTGTAGTCAATGACTTTAGCTTGTTTTAAGATACTAGAAAAAAAGAGCAAATTAAACCCAAACCAGAAAGAAGCATATGATAAATACCAAACAAATCAGAAAAATAGAAAACAGAAAAACAATGTTTGTAGCAGGTTTAATGTATAACAAGCAAGTACTGGAAACAACCCAAATGTCCAACAAGTGAATGTAAAAACAAATTATATATATATATATCCCTACAATGGAATATTACTCAGCAATCAAAAGGAATGAACTTGGGACATAGAGGATATATTGGGCAATGAAACTACTCTGCATGGTACTACAGTGGTGGATACGTATCATTATACATTTGTCCATACTCTTAGAATGTATACTGTGAGTGAATCCTAAAGGAAGCTATGGACTGTGGGTGACGATGTGCCAGTGGAGGTTCATCAGTTGTAATAAATGTATCACTGGTGGGGGATGTAATAGTGGGTGACGGGACTTCCCTGGTGGCCCAGTGGTTAAGACTCCATGCTCCCAATGCAAGGGGCATGGGTTCGATCCTTTGTCGGGGAACTAAGATCCCGCATGCTACATGGTGTGGCCAAAAAAAAAAAAAAGTGGGTGAGGTTGGCAGTGGGGAGGTGTTGTATGCACCTTCTGTTCAGTACTGCTGTAAAGCTAAAACTGCTCTAAAAAAGTTGTTTTAAAGGAGTGAACTATTGATACAGACAGGAGTAAGTGAACAAATGAATCTCAAAATAATTGTGCTGAGTGAAAGAATCCATTTCATTTAGGTAAAACAAGCAAATTCAAACTAACCTGTAGTGATAGAAAGTCTGTGGTTGCTTGGGGGTGGGGAATGGGGACCAGAGAGGGGCAGGAGGGAGGAATAAAAAGGGGCAAGAGGAAACTTCTGGGGTGATAGGTATGTTCATTATCTTGAATGTGGTGATGGTTTCACAAGTGTTTAATAGGTTAAAACTTATCACATTATACACTAAATATGTGCAGTTTATGTCAATTATACCTCAATAAATGTGTTTAGAAAACAAAATAAATATTATTGAGCTTTTACATGAGCATTTTGAAAAAAGTTTTCCCCCAGCTTTCATTCTTGTCCACGTTGTTGTCACCACCTGCTCAGTGTAGAACTTCTTTTGGTTTTATTGCCACCAGCCTCTGAAATTATGGGCATTGTCAGGTGAGCTGAAACACCAAGGAGAAACCCATGTGAGCTGAGGGTCAAGTTACTTTTGGGATTTCTAGCAATGTTTAATTCATTCCCAATGAGGATTTGGTGGAATGGAAAGGGTGGGCCAGACTGAGAGGCCCAGGACACAAGCTCATCCTCAGCTTAGGCCTTACCTTGAGCAAGTGAATTAATAACTGTGAGCTTAGTTTTCATATCTCTAAAATGGGAGTGTTACCTATTTTACCTGCTTCATGGAGTTGTAGTAATATCTCAACAAGGTTTATCAGTATTATACAAGTATAAAGTGAGTGGTATAATGTTTCTGTTTCCCTGTCCACTTACCCCATCTACTTTCTCTGTTAATTTAAAAGAAGTTCGCAAGAGACACCTGTTTTGCATGTGAATTTGTTTTCCTTGTTTTTATACTTTTGTTTTGGAGATAATTAAATTACCTGTATTGTTAAGTCATTTTTTTGCTTTGTATTGCTACAGGTTTCAGAACTTTCTCAGATACTTTTTTGCTATGAAAATAGCACTGGAGAGTAAGTAGTTTCTAGTTGGTAGGGTGCTTACTACTTTGCTTAGAGACTTGTATTGTCTCTTACTGACAATTCTAGTGCTAGGCAAACAATGCTTCTTGAGTGAAAAGGGAGTTATAATAATTTCCCAAATGAGACAGCCTTTTAAAAAATTTATTGTGGTAAAATATACAAAGCAAAATTGACCACTTTAACCTTTAAGTGTATAGTTCAGTAGCATTAAGCATGTTCACTGTGTTTAAATGTCTGTGTTGCTGAGGAGGCCTTTGTTAAGAGCCAAGGCTACACTCAAGGTCTTGGTCTGCAGTCCCTCAAGAGCAAGAAGGCTGTGTTTGCTGAACTTTTAAAGCAGTAGTCTTGTATCCTGGATGCCCCACTGTCTTTCAAAAATAGCATCAAGCAAGTTGGTGTTTGCTGAAGATGGGGGTAAGGAAAGTGAAGGAGAGTGGTAGAGACAGAACAATCAAAAAGAAATGAAGAGAAAGAAAAGGAAAGAATCAATAAAGATAGTCACAGAAAGAGTTAATAAAAATAACATTGAGTGCTTTTTACCAGATACCATTTTCTTAAGCACTTTACATGTTTTACTTTTATTTTTATCTATTTAAAATTTATTTTGGGGCTTCCCTGGTGGCGCAGTGGTTAAGGATCCACCTGCCAATGCAGGGGACACGGTCTGGGAAGCTCCCACATGCCATGGAGCAACTAAGCCTGTGCGCCACAACTACTGAACGTGCGCTCTAGAGCCCGTGAGCCACAACTACTGAGCCCGCATGCCACAACTACTGAAGGCCGCATGCCTAGAGCCTGTGCTCCACAACGAGAAGCCCGTACACCGCAATGAAGAGCAGCCCCCACTCGCCGCAACTAGAAAAAGCCCATGTGCATCAATGAAGACCCAACGCAGGCAAAAATAAATAAACAAATTTTTTAAATAAATTTTTAAAAAATAAAAATTATTTTTTATTTTTTATTATTCTTTTTGGCTGTACCATGCGGTTTTCAGGATCTTAATTCCCTGACCAGGGATTAAACCTGGGCCACCACAGTGAAAGCACTAGTCCTAACCACTGGACCACCAGGGAATTCCCTGTATTAACTTTTTTTTTTTTTTTTGCAGTACGCAGGCCTCTCACTGTTGTGGCCTCTCCCGTTGCGGAGCACAGGCTCCGGACGCGCAGGCTCAGCGGCTATGGCCCACGGGCCCAGCCGCTCCGCGGCATGTGGGATCCTCCTGGACCAGGGCACGAACCCGCGTCCCCTGCATCGGCAGGCAGACTCTCAACCACCGCACCACTAGGGAAGCCCCCCTGTATTAACTTTTAAATGTTTACAACTACCTCACAAGGTACTGTAGTCCCCATTTCACAGATGAGGAAATCAAGGCACAGACAGGTAGCTTGCCTAGGGTCACACAGCCACTGGAGGCAGAGCAACAAAAATTGGTTGTGAGATATAATGGAAGAGAAGACCAAATAAAGTCAATAACAAAAAATGCCTATAAGGAATAATGCCTTGGAAAGAAGTACACAAAATCTGTAAGAGGAAAACTTCAGACATTCTCGGAGGACACAGAAGTAGACTTGAACAAACGTAAGGACCTATTTGTTCTTGAGTTGGAAAGCTCGCATCATAAACTGCCTAATCTCCCGAAGTTTGATTATTCATTTAACAAAATTCCAAGTAAAAATGCCAACCTGGTTCTCTCGGGTTCCACACGAGCTGATTCTGAACAAACAACATACAGGAGTGCCAGGAGCCCTGTGGAGGGGAGTGTGAGTACAGACTGGACCATGCTGCCGTGTTCAGGTTCTGCAGGATGGCAGCAACTCCGAGTAACAAGCCATTGAGACAGGACGGAAATTCCAGAAACATGAATACAAAGAACATCTGTGTGATATCACTAATGAAAAAAGAACAAAATATTTGCAACTCATTTAGATAAGGGGCTAATTGCTTTAATAGATAAAGAGCTTCTGGGAATTGAAAAGAAAAAGATCAAAACCCAATGGAAAATATGCAAAGGGCATGCATAATTAATAGAAAAAGAAATACCATATCCCTTCAGTATGTGAAAGGGTGCTCAACCATACTTATTCATAATTAGAGAAATCAGATCAAAACTACACCAAGATGCCATTTCTCACCTATCAGATTGGCACACATGCATCTTAGACAACGATTTTGCTAGTGAGGCTTTGAGGGAAGCAGGAATTTGAGAGTAATCTCTTAATCACAGATGCATTTACTCTTTGATCCAACAGTTTCCATTCTGGGACTATCCAGTGTGCACTTGCACATACAAAATTGCACTTGTACAGATGATTCGTGGTGCACTGACTGCTGGAAACAGCCTCAGTGTCCAGTGGTAGGAGACTGGTTTAATGCCCTAGGATGTATCAACCCAGTGAAATATTGTGGGGCTGCAACATAGGTGTGAATTGACAGGGAGAGACTGCCCGGGTATATTGTTGATAGAGAAAAATCAAGGTGTGAAACAGCTTACAGTGTGTAGTGTCCCCCTTTTGTATGAGAAAGAGGATGAGAACATGTACATGTATTTGCATAAGGAAACGCTGGGAGGATAAATAAGTATGTAATAAAAGTGGTTATCCGAATGCATGGAGGCGACTTGTCAGTGAGACTATATTTTACTTTTTGAAATATGTAAACATGTGACCTTTAACAGAATTATTGGTAAACGAAAAACAAAAATAAGCATGTAGAATATAAGCTCATGTCAGCATTGATACCAGCTACTTTACCAAATTAGTACCGACAACTACACGCACACTGCCAGAATCACATTGCTCTGGTGAGCCTGCTCACTCAGCTTCGCCTGCTCCCCAGGTGGGCTGGAAATGTAGTCTGACTGGAAATGTAGACATTTCCCATCATCACCTCTGCCCTAGGGAAGGGTGAGTACAGACTTCTGGAGATCTGCTGGCCATCTCCACCACAGATCCTAACTTTATATGGCATCAAGTTTATAAGAATATACTATGCTAGTATATTAACAGAGGCTCCTATAGGATCATATGATTTGGGGTTATTTTTATTCTCTTTTCAATGCTTTTATGCAGTTTGCAAGTTTTCTACATTTATCTGTTATCAGAGAGGGCATAAAGCTATGAAAAAGTAATCCCTGTTGCATATTGCGAGCATATTCCATTTTCCTCTCACAGACTGTGTTACAGAGAGGACATCTGTGCAGAGCCTTCCTGACATGCTAGGATGCTCTCCTCCTTTGTGGTCAGTCCTTAAGAGTGGATGGAATTGCTTGGTCAGAGAGCAGGGCCCTCTGGCAGTGGGCAGGGTGTTTGCTCATACTTACTGTTTTGGTATAGTCAGTATTCTTTTTTTTTGCCACTGCACAGCTTGATGGGTCTTACTTCCTGGACCAGGGATCAAACCCGTGTCCCCTGCAGTGGAAGCAAGGAGCCCTAACCACTGGACCACCAGGGAATTCCCTGTCAGTATTTTTTTATACATATAAATTTATTTATTTTTATCTTCGGCTGCGTTGGGTCTTTGTTGCCGCGCGCGGGCTTTCTCTAGTTGCAGCAAGCGGGGACTGCTCTGATGAGGTGCGCGAGCTCTTGTTGCGGAGCATGGGCTGTAGGCGCGCAGGCTTCAGTAGTTGTGACATGCGGGCTCAGTAGTTGTGGTGCGTGGGCTTAGTTGCTCTGAGGTATTGTGGGATCTTCCCGGACCAGGGATTGAACTCATGTCCCCTGCATTGGCAGGCCGGTTCTTAACCACTGCGCCACCGGGGAAGTCCCCCCTGTCAGTATTCTTATTCTTTGCCAAAACATAGGTGAAGATGGAACTTCATTGTTTAATATGTGTTTCTACATGTGCTACGTGTTTCAATAACAGAAGATGTCACAAAATACTGTAGCTCTGTAGCCCTTTGCACTGAAGATAAATTCTCACAGTATTGTCTCATTGTGAGTCTTTGTTTTGGTCAAATGAAAATGGAAGGAGAATGAATTCAAGAGCTACTTCAGTAGAGTCTCAGAATGGCCTTGACCCAGAGGGCAGGATGGCATGGTCCTGGGGCATTTGGTCACCCTGTTTCCTGCTGTGGTGCAGCAGGAGGCTTTTCTACTCCATTCGCGGCACAAGACACCCCAGGCTTAGAGATTCTCAAGTGGATGGAAATGCAGATGCTTACGTTTGTTTTTTCTAAAGCTACCTTTTGTACCTTCATATTCTACTGTTTCACTGACAAGTCTACTATTTATTACACTTAACATTAAATATTGATCAAAGACATCTATCTCATCAACATTGTAATAAAAAGTAAAATGTCAAACATTTTATTTACTGCCTGGCACATAGTAGATGCCTGATAAATATTTGTTAGATGAATGGAAATTCAATTGAAGAAGCAAGACTTTTCATCTGTACTCACTGCTACTGTAAAATATTATTCTGAATACTCTAGATATTATGGGAAGTTAAGAAAATGTTAAAAGATAAACCTATAAAGAGGAGCAAAAAGTTTCATTGCTTGCTTGCAGATAATGAATTTTTAACTGGAAAACTCCAATAAAAATCAACCAAAAAATTCTCAGAACTATTGGAGCTCAGTTAGATTTTCAAATGCAAAATAAATATACAGCAATTAATAGCTTCCTTATATACCAGTAACTAGCCAGCTAGAAAAATGTAACAGGATAAGCTCTATTTCACATATTATACAGCTCATATTCACATATTATACAGACAAGAACTGTATAATATCTAAGAATAAATATATAAGAAATACATAGCATCTCTATGAAGAAAATTATTCAGCTTTACTGAGAACATAAAATAATACTTGTTTAAGTGGAGAGATACATTTGTTTTTAGATGAGAATCCATTATATTGAAAAGATGGTGGGTGTTTCTTTCCCAAATAGATTTAATGCAATTCTGCCTGGGATCAGTCTGCCTCAGTTTTCCTTTAGGGAAGGCAGGACGCAAGGTCATGAGTAGTTCTGAGCAACACACGTCTCCCACGGTTGCAAACAGGAAGCCAGGGACCAGGGACTGGGAGGTCAGCAGAAGGGTAGTCAGAGTGTGGAGGCTGCCCTGTATTTTTTGCTCCTGAACTCACCACCTCTCTGGAAACTGAGGAAGAAGACTGGGATTCTCTGCATTCTAAACTTTCATGTATTTCTTCTGTTTTTTAGAGTATCTGGCCCTCTGTAGTCCAGAAACCTTCTGTTTACCTTTTGTAGAGAATAAACCTTCAGTCTTTTGGTGGGGTGGGGTAGTGGCCCCATCAGTGAAGTAGGATCTGGAGGGATTTTTCACATTGTCCTCCTGATTTGGGTCCCAGCCTGAGCCCCTTCCACAGGCACTGGAGCCACCTGTCACGTGCCTTATCTCTTTGCATGCTGGATTAGGACTCTCCTGGGGGTGTCAACTAAATTTGGAAGCTTTCCAGCTTCTAAAGTTTGGGTGTCTCTCCTCTCATTCTTTGCCCCTAGGGTTTTATGCTTAAAAAAAAATCACTGTCATTTTTGTGGGGTTTTGAGAAAGAACAGTTAAATCTACCATCTTTAGCCTTGTATATAAAATTTTAATGTCTCTTCAAGGCAGCATTGTAGATGGAGAAAACCTTTTGGGTAACTATTTAGGAATATATAAACTCAACCCTTCTTCCCACCATATTCCAAAATATATTCCAGGATTAAATGTAAAGCTGTAAAAGAAAAATAAGAAAATTTTTTTGATTTTTTTTAAATTGAAATATAGTTGATTTACAGTGTTGTGCCAGTCTCTGCTGTACAGCAAAGTGACTCAATTTTACACATATATACATTCTTTTTTTTATAATCTTTTCTATCATGGTTTTATCACAGGATATTGAATATAGTTCCCTGTGCTATATATTAGGACTTCGTTGTTGATCCATTCTAAATGTGATAGTTTGCATCTACTAACCCCAGCCTCCCAGTCCATCCCTCTCCCTCCCCCCCCACCGTTGGCAACCACAAGTCTGTTCTCTATGTCTGTGAGTCTGTTTCCGTTTTTTAGATAGGTACATTTGTGCCCTATTTTAGATTCCACATATAAGTGATATCATATGGTATTTGTCTTTCTCTTTCTGACTTCACTTAGTATGATAATCTCTAGTTTCATCCATGTTGCTGCAAATGGCATTATTTCATTCTTTTTTGTGGCTGAGTAGCAGTCCATTGTATATATGTACCACATCTTTATCCATTCATCTGTCAATGGACATTTAGGTTGTTTCCATGTTTTGGCTATTGTGAATAGTGCTGCTATGAACACAGGTGTGCATGTATCTTTTTTTAAAAAAATAAATTTATTTTATTTTTGGCTGCCTTGGGTCTTCGTTGCTGCACGTGGGCTTTCTCTAGTTGCGGTGAGCAGGGGCTACTCTTCGTTGTGGTGCGTGGGCTTCTCATTGCAGTGGCTTCTCTTGCTGTGGAGCACGGGCTCTAGGTATACGGGCTTCAGTAGTTGTGGCATGTGGGCTCAATAGTTGTGGCTCGCGGGCTCTAGAGCACAGGTTCAGTAGTTGTGGCACGTGGGCTTAGTTGCTCCACAGTATGTGGGATCTTCCCAGACCAGGGCTTGAACCCGTGTCCCCCGCATTGGCAGGCGGATTCTTAACCACTGTGCCACCAGGGGAGTCCTGCATGTATCTTTTTGAATTATAGATTTGTCCAGGTATGTTCCCAGGAGTGGGATTGCTGGATCATATGGTAATTCTATTTTTATTTTTCTTAGGAACCTCCATACGGTTTTCCATAGTGGCTGTACCAACTTACATTCCCACCAACAGGTGGGAGGAGGGTTCCCTTTTCTCCGCACCCTCTCCAGCATTTGTTATTTGTAGATGTTTTAATGATGGTTATTGTGACCAGTGTGAGGTGCTACCTCATTGTAGTTTTGATTTGCATTTGTCTCATAGTGATGTCGAGCATCTTTTCATGTGCTTACTGGCCATCTGTATGTCTTCTTTGGAGAAATATCTTTTAAGGTCTTCTGCCCATTTTCGATTGGGTTGTTTGTTTTTTTGTTGTTGAGTTGTATGAGCTGTTTGTATATTTTGGAGATTAAGCCCTTGTCTGTCACATCATTTGCAAATATTATCTCCCATTCCATAGGTTATCTTTTCGCTTTTTTTTTAAGAATACTTATCCAGTGTCAAGGTCAGAGAAGAATGTATACCCTTAGAGGAAGAAGGCATAAAGAAAAAGACTAATACAATAAGAACAGAAAAAAATTTAATATTCTCTTATAATTACAAATTTTACCAAATAAAAAGACAAATGACAGAGGGAAATATTTTAGAAATATATAAAATGTCAGACAGAGGGACAATATCCTTAATATATAAGTAATTGTAAGAGGAGAGCACAATTAGATTGAACAGCCAGGGAGACTTTGGAGCAAGCAACCTTGATGCTGAAACCTGGAGGAAGCACAGGGCTGGGGACATGAACTGGTCTCAGAGGTGGGGAAGCATTAGGCCCGTGCAGGTAACTGATAGCTCGAGGGTCAGAGGTGGGCAGTCTCCCTGGGACCTGTTTCAGATGCTCTTGCATGTAAAGGTTTAAGTGAGACAGTGATATGACCAAGTTTGCCTTTGAAAAGGGTCTCTCTGGCTGTATAGCAGGCAGGCGGGGGTTGGGGGTTCCATTTAAGAAGTCTCTTCAGAAGACCAAGGTATTGATCTCCAAAATGGGATGGGTTCACCCAGGAGGTGGGTGAGACACAGTCATTAAGGTCTGGGAAGGAAATATTGGGACTTCTAATTATATTCATATTCAGATATTAACCACCCAGTTATACATGTGTTTAATTTAAAACGAATGTATTTATTGAGGGCATGTTCCAAAAATGTTACTGATTGAATGTGTAATCAAGAAAGTTTAGGGCTGCTGGTCTAGGCAAGATATGTGGCTGGCCTGGAGCAGAGAGGCAGCAGACGAGGTGACTAGAGGTGTATGGGTTTGAAATGTTTTGGAGTCTTGGTGTGCATTGGAAGTGGAGGTGGGGCAAGAAGGGGTATCAGGAATGACTGCTGGGGGTCTTCCACGGGCACAGGTATTTGCTGAGATGGAGAACTGGAGGGGAAGCAGATGGAAGCAGAGGGGGAGAGGGTGGAAGATCAAGCATTTGGTTTTGGACATGGTAGTTTTGATTTGCCTGTGGGACTCCACATGGAGACACTGAAGATAGCTGGGTATACAGCGCTGTACCTGGAGCTCAGTCCTTTGAGGCCTGCACATTGTTGATCTGACCTGAGTGTTGGTCAGGGCAGACCAGGTCATGCAGCAGAACCCCTGGGTCACTGGTGTACTTCTTACCCCACTGTGTGTCTGGTGTGGCCTCTGCTTGTTGTGGTCACTGAGGATCCAGGCCAGCAGGGCCTCCAGCTCCACACACCCTCCCTCCACCTTGTGGGCCGTTGCTGCTCCTGAGGCGGAAGGGACATGGTCTCTCTGCTCGCATTTCCTTAGCCAAAGCAAGTCACTTGGCCGCCCCTAACTCTAAAGGGAAAGGGGGGTGTGCCATCCTGCCCTGGGCCCAGGGAGGCACAGAGCCAGAGAGAACGGTGAGTGGCCCTGGCGACTGCCATGTATTCTGTGCAAGAGCTGATGGGCTCGGCTATTTTTAGCAGATGACAGTTGAGTAGCACTGGGCCCACAGCACAGAGCACTGTGCTCCCCTCTTCGCTGCCTTAGGGCATGTCCTGGGGGCCTAGGGCAGAACACCACTCAAGCTGAACAGGAAGGTCCTGTGACTCTGCTAGAAAATGCAAGTGTCCTGGGGACCGAGGGCCACAGAAGTGAGGTGGGTCTGCCTGTGAGCTGCCAGAGCCGGGTGGGGTCCACCCCGGAGGAGGCTGGCAGCCCCACCACAGCCCTGCACCCACTTCCCGCTTAGCTTCCCTTCTGATGCTGCATGCCACGTTACTGGCGTCATTTCTGAAGCACGAAACTACTGCTTTTAAGCACTAACATGGTTAAAGAGTAATTGTAATTTAGGATACCAGAGCAGGAAATTAGAGCTCAGCTGGGTGGTTCGGCCAAGCAGGGCTGGACAAAGCCAGCCCAGGACAGAAGCTCTTTCAGTTCAGCTCAGTGTTCCTTCTCCATGTGCGAGACCGAGACCATGACCATGCTGAGCATTTCATGTCCTTGTTCGTTTACTCTGCACAACGGACCTTTCAGGTAGATTCCATTAGAGTGGGGGATCCGAGACTCAGAGAGTCGGGCTGTGAGGAGTGACAGGCCATCTCTGTCTCCACTGCTATGCAGAGCCCAGGTTTGGGAGCACGGTGCCTCGCACTTTACAGGTGCTCCCGCTGGAGGGAAACACCGCAAGGGCCCCAGCTGCCTGAGGGGCTGTTTTACTGGATGGGGGCCTTGCTCTGAGTCTTCACCCAGCACTCTGTTCCCTCCCCTGGTAGAGGAATCAGGCAGGTTATTGAAACATCTAACTCGGGAACAGTAAGGTGAAAAGCAAATCACTATCAATTTGGAAATCGGAGGGGAAGCAGGTGCCATTCCTGCACCTGCCTTCTCACACATTTTCCCAGAACTGCAGCCCTTCTGCCTGTCTGGGCGCATCTGAGGGTTGCTCACCGGGGCTCGTGGAGGTGGAGTCGGTCCCCAGGTTGGTCCCTAAAGGGCTCCAGTCCTGATGCTAGAGAGGTGGACACGTCCACAGCAGCAGTGGGTATGCTGGCTGAGGTCACATGTCCAGGAAAGAGAGGGTGGCCAGTTCCCAACAGTTTTAAACCATTGGGTGTCGGAGCAGCTCATGGGAAATGGCTGTTTGGAAGCTGATAAGCTTAGTTGCATAGAGAATCTTGCAAGCACTGAGCATTTATTGCCCAAGGGAAGTCTGAGGGCTTGTGCCAGCTGCCCTGCAGAGGGCCTGTGGGGAATGAAGCCTCCACAGCGTCAGGTGCTGGGAGCAGGCACACCAGCAGGAGTTACTGTGGGGGCCTGGCCTTAGGTATCATTTCTCCTGTTCAGTTTGGCAGGTGCTGTTTGACTGGAACACACTAAGGTATACTTTTGTTTTTCATCTCCATAGTGCAGGAACTACATTGATATAAACAAGCTCATTCACTGAAGTTTTCCTCAGTAAAGAACATCTTTTGGGCTTCCTTGGTTCCTAGATTTGGCTTCTGTTCTTTCAAGAAAGGTCTCTCTCTCTCTCTCTTTTTTTTAAATTTAATTTTATTTATTTGGTTGCACTGGGTCTTAGTTGCAGCAGGCGGGCTCCTTAGTTGTGACTTGCCAGCTCCATGTTTGTGGCATGCGAACTCTTGGTTGCGGCGTGCATGTGGGATCTAGTTCCCTGACCAGGGATTGAACCCACCTCCCTGCTTTGGGAGTGCAGAGTATTAACCACTGCACCACCAGGGAAGTCCCAAGAAAGGCCTCTCTTTATCTACCCATCAGTGCTTCATATTATTGCCCTAGTTTCACAGCTCAAAGTGGGGAAAAAGAAGACAGCCTCCTTAAAGTATAAATGACAACTTTCATTTGGTGGCATGCAATGAAAGATCTTTAAAAATATATACCTTTTCAGTTTGCTCAAAGAAAGGGTTTTGCTCTTTTGGCAGGAAATGGTTAAAAAAAATTTTTTTTTTAATGACAGCTCCATCCACAGGAAGTTTTCTTAGGCTGAGCTCAGAGACACAGCCTTTCTCATTAAACATGATGAGTGCAGCCTCATTCTTATTTTCTGTCTTGACCTTAAAATGGGGACAGGGCTTTGTTGTTTAAAATCTTCATTTGTTATCTGCCTGTTTTCCTTTGTTAGCAGAGAATGAGAGTGAACCCCTGTTAGTCTTGATGTCCTGCATGAACTGTTTTCCAGCTGCGGATTGACAGAGTATCCGACAGGGTTCACTTCTTAACACCTGCTGGTTCCATATAATACAGAATTTCCAGCTCTAGCCCCGCAGAGGACACGGTAGTGTTTGTATGAGGTGGGGGCCTTTGGGAATGATGGTCCTGTTATTTTTCCCATTTCCTGTTCCAAAGAGAGACTTTGACAGCTCAAACCTCTTACAAAGAAATAATGCTTCCATTGTTCAAAGCAGTTTAATTATGTTTGAGTATCTCTTTAGAAGGCACGGAAGGAGAAGAAAAAGAGAGGTAGGAAAGGGAAAGCCCAGGTCAGATAAGCGAGCAGACAGAGAAGCGATGGGGCCAGTTTCTTGGTCTGAACTGCTGGAGGGGGTGTGAAGACTGTCGTTCTGAGAAGATGGGATGGATGGCCAAGAGCTGAGCAGACCAGACAAGTTCATTTTTCTTCTAGTGTAACCTTTATTAATTTTTTCTGACAGTACAGTCCTGTCTTGCATAGGATTTTGCGGACTCAGTAGTGTGGCTTGCTGGATTTGGTTTGGTGTCGTCATGTTCCCCAGGTCGCTTGGGATCCTGTGTGTCTCTGTGAATGGTCTGACCCAAGAACGTCTTTGTCTTGGACATCAGGAAAGATGGCCTGCGTTCAGTTCCACATGGACCGTGTGCTCATACACGAGCCTCAGTTTCTCATCTGGAACCTGGGACTTACATACAACATTTTAGCCCCGAAGGCATGAGGCCTGGCAGTTGATGCCAAGAAGTCAGCCATAAGTGTGAATGAACTTCTGTGGAAGGACCTGTTTTGGCACCAGAGCTGAGGTCAGTTGCAGGAGAGTCCTCCCACTGTGGGAGCCAGTAGGTGTCTCCTTCACTGCCGTTCCTGCCTCCCATCCTGCTTCTGGGACAGCATGCACCCCTGTGTCTGGCTTCCACCTCCCACAGTGGTGAACTGGCACTGCAGGTAGGAGCAGTCCTTAGGGCCAAATTCTGGTTATTGGTTTTTTGCTTACTGCCAGATAGTTTCCTGCTTCATTGAGCTTATTTGATCTGTCGAGGCCAAAAACTCCTTTTTGTTTGTTTGCTTATGAAAGTGGTTTAAGTCTTAAAATTAGAACCTTCAGGTCTTGTCCTGAGAGACTGAAGGGCTCCTTTGGCCACTCCAGGGTGGCTTCCTTTGTCCCCAGTTCTCTGTCCCTCCTAGTTTGTTTTTTTTTGGGTTTTTTTTTTTTTTTTTGCGGTACGCGGACCTCTCACTGTTGTGGCCTCTCCTGTTGCGGAGCACAGGCTCCGGACGCGCAAGCTCAGCGGCCATGGCTCACGGGCCCAGCCACTCCGCGGCAGGTGGGATCTTCCCGGACCGGGGCACGAACCCCTGTCCCCCGCATCGGCAGGTGGACTCTCAACCACTGCGCTACTAGGGAAGCCCCCTCCTAGGTTTCTGCAGAGACTCTCAGGAAGGATTCAAGCGTGCTCAGCACCCTTACTGGCCTGTTCCAACCCCAGGGGAAGGGAGATGCCATACAAAACTCTGAAGTGCGGGTGGTGGCACCTTAATGATCATGGGCATTGAGTCTGGCTCGGCAGGGACAGAGGGAAAGGCCGTGAAGGTGAAGTAAGTGGCAGTGTCGCAGGAAAGAAAGTGGGGCCAGAGAGGATGGTCATGTCCCAGGTCTCAGGTGAGTTCCTGGGTCGGGGGATGGCCACTGAGTGTGGGTTCTTGGCTTTGTGCAGGAAAGAATTCAAGAGTGAGCCATAGTAAAGTAATAAGAAAGTTTATTCGGGGACTTCCCTGGTGGCGCAGTGGTTAAGAATCTGCCTGCCAATGCAGGGGACATGGGTTTGAGCCCTGGTCTGGGAAGATCCCACGTGCCATGGAGCAACTAAGCCCGTGTGCCATAACTACTAAGCCTGCACTCTAGAGCCCACAGGCCACAACTACTGAGCCCACATGCCACAACTGCTGAAGCCCGTGCACCTAGAGCCTGTGCTCCGCAACAAGAGAAGCCACCTCAATGAGAAGCCTATGTACCGCAACAAAGAGTAGCCCCTGCTCGCCGCAACTAGAGAAAAATCCGTGCGCAGCAACGAAGATCCAATGTAGCCAAAAATTAATTAATTAATTAATTTTTTAAAAAAGGAAGTTTATTCAGGGAGATACACACTCCATAGACAGAGTGTAAGCCATCTCAGAAGGTGAGAGGCACCAGGGTACGGGGTTGTCAGTTTTTATAGGGGTGGGTAATTTCATAGGCTAATGAGTGGGAGGAGTATTACAACTATTTTGGGGAAAGGATGGGAATTTCCAGGAATTGGGCCACTGTCCACTTTGTGACCTTTATGGTTGGCCTTGGAACTGTCATGGCGCCTGTGGATGTGTTATTTAGCATGTTGTATTACAGTGAGCCTATACTGAGGCTCAAGGTCTAGTGGAAGTCAACTCGTCCACCATCTTGGAGCTGGTTGGTTCTAACCAGTTTATGTTGTGTCCTTGATGGCTGTCATTCTTTTAAAGGTTATGCCCTGCCCCCTTCCTGTCTCAGCAAGTGCTGAGGTGCTCAGGGGCTGCTGGGTGGGCAGGCAGCTGTGGTCTCCTCAAGTCATACTTCAGACCAATAAAACTAGAATTTCTTTTTTTTCTTTCTTTAGTTTTATTATTATTTTTTCTTTTTCTTTTTTTGGCTACGCTGCACGGCATTCAGGACCTTAGTTTCCTGACCAGGGAGCAAACCCATGCCTCCTGCAGTGGACCGCCAGGGAATTTCCAAAACTAGAATTTCTGAAGCAAGTTCCAGGCATTGATATTTTGTAAATTTCTCCAAAGATTCTAATACACAACCAAGTGACTGTCAACCAGAGTAACTTTCAGTGTAGATGCTTGGTTGAAGACACAAACTATGAAATAGAAAAAAACTGTGGAACTCAAGTGTAGTTGGAGCCCAGAGAAATTGGTGGTGGTTCTGATAATTTTCTGCATTAATGATCATGGGGCAGTAATTCTTTGATCAAACATTCACTGAGCACAAACTGTAGGCGTGGCATTGACTTAGCTACCACAGAGACAAAGGTGAAAGACGGGGTCCCTGCTGGAAGGACTTCATCTGTTGGAGAAAGATGGCCAGACCCGATGATTGTGCTGCTGAGAGAAAAACTTTTCCAGCATAAATTTACATCTGAAGTAATTGACAGTAGACAGATTAACAGGAAAAAAGTTTATTACGCATGTGGGAGTGCTCTGTAAGGAGAGCAGCTACCCAAACAGCCAGAGGGAAAGGGTTTATATTGCCAGTTTCATAAAGGGGAGGGGCAGGACTGAGGCTTGTTGATATAGTGTTTTTGGATGTCCTGTGCCCAAGGTCAGTCACCTCCCTGACTGGAGACCTCCCCAAGGGCAGTTTGTGGCAGCTACTCTTCTAGAGCTCTGCCTTAGGCAGAGGAGGGAATTTCCAATGAGATTTCTTTCTGCATCTATTAGAAATCAGATGTTTTCATTTTGAAGTAATTTTGACCATTTCTTTTGGGTTGTCAGTCCCCACATTCCCCCAGTTGAAACTTCCCAAGAAGTTTCACAAGCAAGGAGCTGGTTGATTGCTGCAGAGAGAAGACTCAGCTGAGAAGGTGAGAAGTAGGCAATCTGCAGTAGGAAAGAAGACCTTGGGTTAGAACAAGCAAACAAAAAGAAAAACAAAGATTAATGGTTGGAGCAGATTCTAAACCCATTTTCTGAGTCCAGAGGGCAGTCAGTTGAGAAGATATTTAAACGTTGAGTTTGAAGCATTTTTAGGTTGTGGAGGGAGGATGGCAATAAGATGGATTTCCTGGTTTGCAGTTTGAATGTCTTTGGTAATGGCATCCCACACGTGATCTGCTGTGGTGAAGCCTCGAAAAGGTTTACATCAAGTTGACCAGCTTCATCTGGAAGGACTTTTCTGATCCTCAGGGAAGGGGAAACTGCACAACAGCCTGGAGTCCCATTGAGGAACTGGGCAGTCAGAGGGTGTGAAGAAAATTAGAAATGTTAACTTGGAGGGTTGTAACCAGGCATTGAAGGAAACCCAAAGAATTGAGAATTCGGTGAAGACTGATAAAATGTACAAGAGGGCAGGATCTAGACTAGTTTACAGATAGATAATAAAACCTCAAAGATAATGAACAGGACTAGAAATCTGAATAACCCACAAGGGTGTGTTACAGTTTTCTGTTGAAACATAAAATTTCTCTCCACAGTCATGTCCTTCTTTGATCAGAGATACTCAAAGTAAGATTATTTTTCTTTATTAAAAAAAAAAAGATTTGGCCTAATCATTTACATAAGTGCAGCAAGCATGCCAGTTGACCACACAGGCCTCTTAAAAGTTTGCTTTGCTGGAACATTTTATAAGAATCTCAGACTTTTAAAAGTCTTTCGAAGCTAGGAAGCCAAGTCAAGAACTGCAGTACCTACAGATTTGGATGAATTCCTATCTTCCTGAAGTCCTTAAAATATCCTACAGTTTTGGGGCCTGCCAGGAAGTGACCTGTAAGTAAGGCTGGGAGCTATGTAAATTAGGTACCAGGCCTATTTTTCTAAGAGGTGTTTGTAAACATTGGTTCCATAAAGTCAGCCTTAGTTCCTTAAAGCTGTCTGGTCGTATACAATTCTATGAACCATTTTAAAATATGCCATTCCAGTCAAAGCCTTGGTTATATAATCAGTGTTTCCAATTGTGTTCTGCACAAGGAAGACGGATTCTTGCTGAAGTTATGCAAGTAACTACATTGCCATGAAAATAAGAATAGTCAGAGTCTCTGAATTCTGGAGGGATCAGGTAGGGGGGAAAAGATAAATGTTTGTTACCGAAGTTAGTGTGCCCAATGCACAGTGAGGCCAAACAAACCAGCACATCAGAGTTTGGAGCAGAGAAAGGTTTATTGCAGGGCCAAGCAAGGAGAACCGGTGGCTCATGCTCAAAGACCCCTGATGGCTTTGGTGGAAAAGTTTTTATAGGCAAAATTTGGGGTGAGGGCTGCAGGGTGTGTAACTTTCTTCTGATTGGTTGGTGGTGAGGTATTACGATGGTGCTACGGGAATCTTGTGCTCAGCCTGAAATTACCATCCTCCGCCTGGATGGGGACCTTAGTTCCTGCAGAAGACACTCAAAGATATTGTTTTGTATATCCCTTGAGGAGGAACCAGGACCCTGCCCCAAGTGTGCACTGTTGTTCTTGACTGCCCCTCCCTTGTTTCTCATTGCCTCCCTTCCCCAATTAGCAACTGTTTGAATCTGCCTTTTGGAAATCAGGGAAGGTCAAGGAGGCTGAGTGAAGCCTATCTCCTAGAAACAGGGGTTGCAGAAGGGCTTTTGTGCCCAGGAGGGTCCCACAGAGTCCTGCTTGGTTTCAGCTATTGTTGAAAAATCCATTCATAAAACTTTTATATCACGTCAGCCTGATACACTGGTTCTTTTATATTTATTTATTTATTGACTGATTGATTGATTGCCACGTTGGGTCTTCGTTTTTGCTCGTGGGCTTTCTCTGGTTGCAGCGAGTGGGGACTACTCTTCGTTGTGGTGCACGAGCTTCTCATTGCAATGGCTTCTCTTGCTGTGGAGCACGGGCTCTAGGCGCGCGGGCTTCAGTAGTTGTTGCTTGCGGGCTCTAGAGCACAGGCTTAGTAGTTGTGGCCCACAGGCTTAGTTGGTCCGCGGCATGTGGGATCTTCCTGGACCAGGGATTGAACCCATGTCCCCTGCACTGGCAGGCAGATTCTTAACCACTTCGCCACCAGGGAAGTCCGATACACTGGTTCTTAACAGTTATACTGGGATTGTTTCATGAATGCTGTAAGCTAGCCATCATCAAGTTATTTCCCTGTTTATTATTTTTATAACACGTGTGTTAGGCAAGTTTCAAAAAAATCACAGAATAAAAACCTTAGTTAAATACGTGGGTTTTGTTTTATTGCTGCACTTGATATACATGAAATAATGGATTTCAAGCAATTTTACTGCATATCTACTTGTACTTTTATTCTTAGGTTGAGTTTGTAATTTTTATAATCTTAATAATCTAGTAGATTATATTAGGTTGTTATTCTACCTGGGTTTATTAGTCAAATAATGTGTGCTTATATTATACTTAACGCTGATAACTCAGAGTGAAACCATGCACTTCAGGTGGGACTTGAACCCACATGCCGGGAGTTGAACCTGGTCAAAACCCACTGTCTTTTAATTGAGGTCACACAGCTGGTCTCAGGACTCATGAAGCTCAGGTTCTTTATGTCTTGTCGACTGAGAGACACAGTGATAGGTAGAAGTGGATTTATTTAGAGAGAAACACACTCCACAGAGTGTGGACCATCTCAGAAGGTGAGAGTCCCCAAAATATGGTGTGGTTAGTTTTTATGGGCTGAGTAAATTTCATAGGCTAATGAGCAGGATTATTCCAGCTATTTCGGGGGAAGGGGCAGGGATTTCTAGGAATTGGGCCACCGCTCGCTTTTGGCCTTTTTTGGTTGGCCTCAGAACTGTCATGGCACTGGTGGGTACGTCATTTAGCGAATGCATTACAATTAGCATATAATGAGGCTCGAGGTCTACTGGAAGTCGAATCTTCCACCATCTTGGATCTAGTTGGTTCTAACCAGTTTTTGTCTTGTTCTTTGGCTGTGTCACTCTTTTAAAGGTTGTGCCCTGCCCCCTTCCCTCCTGTTTCAAGAGGACAACTGCTTTTATTAAACTGACACCACTAAACTGGTTTTATTTATACATGAGCTTGAAAAATATTTGGGTTCTTATACTTCTGGGAGTTTTAGGAATATTTAACTTGTCACTTATTTCTCTTTAAACCAATTGGAACAGAGCTCCTTAAGGGGGTTTTATAAATTAATTTGGTAATACCATCCAGGGCTAGGAAAACATCACAAATACAGTGGACCCTTGAACAACACGGGTTTGAACTATGCAGGCAGGTCCACTCATAAACAGATTTTTTTTCACCAAAGACGTACCACAGTACCACATGATCCATGGTTGGTTGAATCCACAGAAGCAGAACTGCAAAAATGGAGGGCCAACTTTAAGTTATACTCAGATTTTCAATTGCATGGAGGGTTGGCACCCCTAACCCCTTCGCTGTTCAAGGGTCAGCTGTAGCTTACATATGTACATACATACACAAACATATGTCCATACATATGTAAACAGTCAGATACAAAGAGAGATCTTACTGCACTCGTCCTGACAGCTGAGCCACCAGTCAGCATAATCACAGTCACACAAAACTCAGCAGCTTATGTAACGTAAGAGTTGGTTCTCGTCTTTGCCCTGCTTTATTTATCTTTTTATCTGAATTTAGTTTTGGGGAAATGGAACAATTTAAGGTACCTGCTCAAGATGAGGACTAATGCTTTTTTACTATATTTGACTTTTAAGATTTTCATTTCCCATGATATGTAATCCTGTGGAGGCAATGGACTGAATTTCAGGTGAGGGACTTTTTGAGAATACCAAGCAGCAGTCTGGGTGTTTCCACAGCCCAGCTGCGTGGGTAAAACACCTGACCTATTTCCAATATGTCATTTTTCCTTTTCATCCTCAGGTAGAGGCTGTGTGGAGTCCCTGAGTCCCTTAACAGCCCCCCATGTAGGCAGGGGCCTAAAGCTCTAGTGGCTGTAGGGAGGTGGGGCTGGGGTGGGAAGGAAAAGGCCTGGCAGGGTGGACAGAAGGAGCCGGTAGAAAGGTCAGGCACGCGTACAGCCCTCTCTGGGATGCCTTCTGAGGAGACGGCTTGGGATTTCCAGACAGAAAGTAGAGTTAGGGGATCAGGGGATGAAAAATTACTGAGGAGATATCAAGGGTGGAGGGACTCTTGCTAAAGGCAGGTCAAGGGTTTAGACATCAAAGGTGGGGGGATGAGGGACTTGATCAGATATCAAGGTGGGGGATGGCTTAGCAGGATTCTTGCTAAAGGCAGGTCAAGGTCAAGGCAAGAGGGCTCAGTTCTTGGTAAAAGCTGAGAAAGTGAATGTCTAATGACTGCATCAAAATTTTACAAGTCAGGTGGTGTCAAATTCTTAGCTGTCAACAAAAATGAAAAAGGGCTTATTTGAGTTTTTTTACTGTGTGATTTTGAGCATGTAACCCTGAAGAAGTGGTGATACTAGTAAACTTCCACTCCCTTTTACTGATGTGAACAAGTTCTCAATACTTATATGTTTAAAAACCAAAAACAGAAATAGAATTAATGCTAACCCCCCCACTTTTTTCTATCAATAAGTAATATATAGAGAGAGACATGATGCATTTGGGAAAGTAGTGGAATCCATCTCATTTAAAGATGTATTTTCAATAAAAGTTTACTTTTCGGGGCTTCCCTGGTGGCGCAGTGGTTGAGGGTCTGCCTGCTAATGCAGGGGACGCGGGTTCGTGCCCCGGTCCGGGAGGATCCCGCGTGCCGCGGAGCGGCTGGGCCGCTGAGCCTGCGTGTCCGGAGCCTGTGCTCCGCAACGGGAGAGGCCACAGCAGTGAGAGGCCCGCGTACCGCTAAAAAAAAAAAAAAAAAAAAAAAAAGTTTACTTTTCATGCTTAATAATAATTTACCGAAAATATAACATATTTGTCATTTTGATTAATGTGTATGATAATTATACTAACTCAATCCGGAAGAAAATGATTTTAATGTAGAAGATCCTTATTGCTACAGGTAGATACATTTTTTTCATTTCTATTTATATATATATTTTTTGTTCAAGAGGAATATGACAGCTAGTAAGTGGTAGATTGGATGCTGGACCAGATCATTTGACTTCAGAGCCGGCACCTTAACCACTACATCGTATGCCTTTCCTCAGTGAATGGGTAGACTGTACATGGAATTTAAGATGCCCTTTTAAACTTCTCCTGCATCATCTAGTTAACTCCTGTATTCCTGACTTAATGTTTCCACCAGTGGCCCTTTCCCTGGAAGCCCAGACTAGGTCAGGGCACCCTGCACCAGATGCCTCTCTCACAGCCCTTTGTCCGCCCCGCTGAGCTGAGAGCACAGCAGAGACGCAGATAGCATCCTCTGCTGCCCTTATTGTCCACTGCCCCAGGAGTGCCCAGTGCTTAGTAACGACTGGTGGCTGAGCCAGGTGAATGAGTGAAAGGATTACATCGTCAGATATGCATATTTGTCATCAGCTTTATTGAGGTATTATTTACATCAGCTTTGTTGAAGTATTATTTACATGCAATAAAATTTACCAACATATACATTCATGTGTCCACAACCACAGTCCAGATAAAGAACATTTCTATCACTGCAAAAGTTGCCTCGTGCCCCTTGCAATCTCTTTCCTCTACTCCCAGCCTCTGAGGTCACTGTTCTGCATTTCTGTCTCTGTAGTTTTGCTTTTTCTGGAATTTCAGACAAATGGGATTATACAGTATGTAGTCTTTTGTGTCTGTCTTATTTAACTTAGCCTAATGCTTTTTTAAAAAAATTTTATTTATTTTTATAAATTTATTTATTTATTTTTGGCTGCATTTGCTCTTCATTGCTGTACGCGGGCTTTCTCTAGTTGCGGCGTGTGGGCTTCTCATTGCGGTGGCTTCTCTTGTTGTGGAGCACAGGCTAGGTGCGCGGGCTTCAGTAGTTGTGGCACATGGGCTCTAGAGCGCAGGCTCAGTAGTTGTGGTGCATGGGCTTAATTGCTCTGTGGCACGTGAGATCTTCCCCGACCAGTGCTCGAACCCGTGTCTCCTGCATTGGCAGGAGGATTCTAAACCACTGTGCCACCAAGGAAGCCCCTAGCCTAATGCATTTAGATCCTTCTGTTGTATTGTTGCATGTGTCAGCAGTTCAAGGTATATTTTTTTAAACCACCTTACTTTTTTTCGAAATAGTCCAGAAATAAGTAACTAAACCCATTGAGGTTGAGACTTGATATGCTCAGATAAGCAGCAGTTTCCATGTGTGCTTGGGGCTCATGGGGTCCTCAGAACCCTTCAGCATGTCCGTGAGGTCAGAGAGATTTCATGGTAACACTGAGATGCTGTTTGCCATTTTCACTTTCATCCTCTCATGGGGTTTCGGGAGCTTTCCAGATGCTGCGTGACGTGTGGGATTGCAGCAGATTGAATGCAGAAGCAGATACGAGAACCCATCTGTCTTCTGTTAAGCTGTCTGACTTAAAGAAATTTGTAAAAATCTCCTCACTAAAATTTTTCGTTTTGGAAAATATAATCATTTTTTATAACATGTTAATTATATTTATTGTTGTTTATTGTTATTAGATGACTTAATAGATATTTAAAATTTTTCTTTAATTTCTCATAAAACAAAGAGTAATACACACAAATCATATGAACAGAAGCTCTTTTGGGCCCTCAATTTTTCAGTTGTAGAGAGGCCCTTAGTCCAAGAAGTTTGAGACTCTCTGGGCTAGGGACATTTTTTAACAGGGGATCAGGAACAGGATGAGGAAGTCTTGGAGCTCGTTGTGGATTAGAAGAGTCTTGAGACCTGGGGTGATGACCTGGCCCGAGGTGCCGGGAAAAGGGGCCTCTGGAGGGTATGCGGGCAGAAATATGAGAACATGCAGTGATGGCCAGAGCCTTCCGGCCAGCTGCCTCCCGGGACCTGGTGTGGCAGGTTCTGTCGCATACGTGCTTCCTCTGATGGGTAGCCCACGCTTGCTTGCAGGAGGGCAGTCAGAGGCTCAGAGGCAGCCACTCTCCTGAGGTGAAGTTGCAGCTACTGTCTGATATGAAGTTGGGCACTTTCTGAGGCTCTGATGGCTGTGCTGGGTTCTGATTCCAGGGCATACAAAGGAAATCAGCAGGACTGTTTCTTTGGCTTTCGGGGAAACAAATTTTACCCTTCTGGTAGAGTTCTAAGCGCAAATTAAAAGGCAAAAGCAGGTGGGAGGCTCCTCTTATCATTGGTGATACTCTTGTTGGAAACAATAGGTGTGGATCGTGGTCAGTGATGCTGTTAGTAAACCACAGCAGACTCACTCCTGCCTTTGACCTGCTCACTGCTTTTCTCTTTCAGGCGAAAGGGCCTGTGCTTCCGACTGAGGAAGATACTCCTCTGTGTCGTGGGGTTGTACGTTGCCATTCCATTTCTCATCAAACTGTGTCCTGGGATACAGGCCAAACTGATTTTCTTGAATTTCGGTAAGTGCTGTGTGTCCATGTTTCCTTTCATTTTAGTAGGAGTTCATTTTCATGGTGATTTATGTATTTATATATTCACTACTGAGATCAGGAAATAGAGCCTTTTTATTGTCCAGAAGGTTCCCTTTGCCCCCTCCCAGTTAAAAGATGTTTGTAACAAGGGCATTGCTCTTCAGGGTTGGCATTTGTGTGCACAGGTGACTACTGCATGGTGGGGGGGTCTTTCTTCAGCTGAGGTGGGTAGAAATGTTGATAACATGGAGAGTCTTCTGAAGCTGTCATGTTGGGGATGCTCTGTCCTTTGTGCAGTCTAGGAGGTTAACTGTCCTTGGAAAAGGTGACCACTGAAAATAGTGCCTTAAAAATAATTAGGCCTTTTTTCTTTAAATTAAAAAAAAAAAATCTTTTTTTTTCCCCCTTAAAAAACCCTGACAACTTGAGGATATGGGGAAGGGGAAGGGTGAGCTGTGACAAAGCGAGAGAGAGGCATGGACATATATACACTACCAAACGTAAGTAAGGTAGATAGCTAGTGGGAAGCAGCCGCATAGCACAGGGAGATCAGCTTGGTGCTTTGTGACCGCCTGGAGGGGTGGGATAGGGAGGGTGGGAGACGCAAGAGGGAAGAGATATGGGAACATGTGTATATGTATAACTGATTCACTTTGTTATAAAGCAGAAACTAACACACCATTGTAAAGCAATTATACCCCAATAAAGATGTTAAAATAAAAAACAAAACAAAAAACCTGACATACTTTGGTTTCTGTGGAATTATATGCTGGCTTTCGAGGTGTTATAGTCTCCTTCAGTTAACTTGGACCTGGTGTGTTCCAAAGTTTTTTTTTTTTCATGCTATATGTTTACTTTTGGGCAAGTGGGAGGAAAAAGGGTAGAAGTATCAGGTTTATGAAGTGGAAGGTATACGGTTGCCAGGAATAATCCTTTTATGGAGCATCCTTTTACACCTTCAAGATGAGGCCAGGCGGGAAGGGACTGCGCCTGCGGGCCTTCGAGGTCGGCGGATAGAACGTGGTGCTTGGCACACAGCAGGTGCCTCATGAGAGATGGCCTTGCAGTCAGGTGTGGGGAGCACTCAGGGCAGGTGAGGCAGGCTCTGCACGCTCTTGGCTGTGCTGGTTTGCAAGGAGTGGGTTTGAACTTGTGTGTGTCGGAGCTGGAGGCTTGGGAAGCTGGGCTGGTGCTATGGAGGCAGCAGGGGAGCTGGTGAAGAGGAGGTGGGAGGAGAGGACAGACAGGAGGTGTTGCAAGGCAGGGGGTGGGTGGCCCCTCGTCTGGAGTAACACCAGTGCTGCAGACTCTGCAGAGGCCCGTGTGCATTGGGGCACATGAGTTTGGGGTGTTAAGTCTGCAGTAGACTTGATCACAGAAAAGTGGATGTCGCTGCTGAAAGGGAATGTCTGCTCTAAAGAGGCACAGGAGGAGGAGGAACAGAAATAGTGAGGTGGATATTTAATACTTCATAAACCTAAAATGCGTTTTGTATTTGGGTGTCATAAAGTAAGTGTAAAACACATGTAGGTACACTAAGAAGCATTTGATTTTTCTAACATAAACGTGGCTAAACTTCCAGGAATTTATCATCCCTGAGTTTTCACCGCTTGTGAGAAGCACAAACTTAGAAGGAACTCACAACCTATTAAAATCAAGAAAGTTTTGTTTTTTTCTGACTGTAATGTCCCTTAAATGTCCACAGTCAGTCTAGCACAGAAGAGAGTTTGAGTTACACGCAAACACGAAGCCACAGGCTGCAGATTTCCCAATAGCAGACCTTAGAGTCAGCCCTGCACAGCTTTCCCACAAGGCAGGCCTCCGGACAACTCCAGGCCCCTTGGGCAGGTGTCTTGGCAGCAGGTGGCCTGCTGCCCTCTGGGCTGCCACACCGCGGGGTCCCAGCAAATATTTGAATAGAGTTGATTTTCTTTAGGTCAATCATTGGGGTAACTTTAGACACAGCCCACAAATTTTGCACTGTTGATTTCCTAATGAAATGGCAGGATGTTCCTGGGTTCTCTGGGTTGGGCTCCATGGCACAGAAGAGGAGGGCCAGGCTGGGCCGTGGGGCCGCCCTGCACCCCCCAGAGAGACACCCGTCCCCAACTCCTTGTTTCCATATGCCTGCTGTGTGGAAGTGGGATGGTTGTGTGTGCCCCTCCCCGTGGAGGAGACGGGGATCTCCAGGCTGTCTTGCGGTGTGACTTGGCAGTTTCATCTCACGCTTCTGGAGGACCTGCATCTTCGGGGGGCACCTTCCTTCTTGTCTCCTCAAGATGTGAATTGTGAGCTGTGGATTTCCATTTGGATATTGCAGGAAGTGTAACAATCTTTTGGGCCCCAAAACATGATTAAGATATTCTTAAGTTCATAGCAACTCTATCTGAAACTAAATGTATAACTCAGATAAATAAGCATTAGATGAAGGATAGCATCTGTGATTTCCTGCTGGTCTTTTTGTGTGTGTCTGTACGTGTAAGCATAAATATATGTGCTTTTCGATACTCACATTCAAAAGTCACCCCCGCCCCCAGCCCGGCGATGTTGTGTTGATAGCAGCGCCTTGTCACAGTCTTTGCCCTGGGATTTAGAACCATCTCCTGGTGGGAAGGAATGTTTCAGTTCAGAGGCTGGTATAAAACTGCTCTTGTCTGCACACTGCCTTGGGCCTTTTTTGGAGATTAGGGTCAATATATGAATTGCTCATTTGTTGTTCAAGCAGAAGGCCAGCCTGTCCACTACAGCTTCCACGGGATGGCAGTCCTTCAGCCTCCTCTTTTTCCTTCCCCTTAGCAGTCCCTGTGATCCCTGATAGCTTTCTTTCCTTATCCCTTTCTTCTTGTGGAAGCCCAGAGCCCTTCGGGGAACTGGCGTTTGAGAAAACCCAGAGGGCCTTCCCGGCCCTTCCCTTGTTGGTGCCCCACCTCTTCCCGTATATCAGGGTGGTCTTTACTCAGTGCCTGGGATGGGGCATAGCCCCGATGTTCAAAGTTCTCAGGCAGTCAGATGTGTTCTCTGCAGCCCAGGAGTTCTGGCCTCTCACCCCACCAGTATCTTCTAGATTGGCTGAGGAAAGGATGGCAGACTCAGTTTTCTGTTCATTCATGTGTTTACTCACTGCTTACCGAGCACCATCTCTTGAGGGTCCTTTCTAAATCGCTCCCGATGATGTTTGTGGTTGCTGATAAATGACAACGAGGTCAGAGGGTGGATGATACACAGCTGGGGAAGCAGGAGAAACCAGAGGCCTGGTCCTGACAGCTGCATGGGCCTGTGTGCTGGGTCCCTGGGCTGTGCACTCAACTTCTTTGTGAGGCGGAGCTTGTAATTGATAGCGATGAGGAGCTCCCGACTCCTGCCCCTGCCACCTCAGGGGACTGCTGGCGGGCTGGGTGCTCTCTCCTTGCTTCAGCCCTGCGGTGGAAGCAGGGGCCAGGAGGGTGGGCTCCAGCCTGCATCCTAGAGTCACGGGCCAAGGGCTGTGGCCACATGAAGGCCAGCAGGAGTGAGTCGTGTTCTGGTCCAGGCAGATCCTGGACCCTCCTCAGGCCAGCCTGGGGCCCTGCACCCCTTGACTCCGTTCCTTTGTCTTGCAGAAGTTCTGCTTGCTTTTACCAGTAGTGGCCAGGTGGTTCCTCTGGGGCTGTCTCAGCCCCCGGGACTGACCAGGCACCTCTCGCTAGCTGGAGGGGAGGCACACAGGCAGCACCTGCTGCACTTGGTGCATTAACTGCATCCTTTTCCACGGTTTCTAAAACAGAAATGAAAGTGAACCGGAGGATGGACTTGGTGGGAGCCAAGCTGTCCTAGAGCAGAATTGAGTTTCTTGGTTCTAGATTTCTCGGGCTTGGAAGCTTTTAAGATTAACTGCTAATCTTCGGAAGATGCTTTTCACTGGCAGGGGCCTTCTCGGAACTCTGGGGCAGCGTGTAAGCTGCATGGCTGCCTTTTCTGGGAGAGAGCCCGTGAGGCCTGACAGCAGTGCCCTCAGCCCTCGATGGTGCCCACCTTCCCTTTAGCACGGGCACTCTGGCCTCAGGAGCAGAGTTGATTGAATCAGCACTTGTTGGACATATTCAGAGTTTTACTGACAAAGTCGTTTCCCCTCAGTGGTCAGATGATGAACTGCCACCTGACGCTGCAGCCTCGGCTTCCCCAGCACGGAGCCGTCACCAGGGATGGCAGGAGTGGGCACTTCCATCTGGAAGAGATGCGTCCAGGGGAGACCTTTCTAGGCCTGCTGGTCAGGAGCCCTCCCTGAGAATGTTGTCAGAGTGAACTCTGACTCCACAGCATAACAGACACCACAGACGGTGTGGCTTAAAACTACAGAAATGTATTCTCTCCCAGCTCTGGAGCTTCGAAATCCCTGTGTGGGCAGGCCTGGGCTCCCTCTTCCTTGCCTCTTCCCAGCCTCTGGTGGTGGCTGGTGTTCCTTGGCTTGTAGCTGCACAGCTGCTGCCCCTGCCTCCATCGCACGGCTGCCTTCTCCTGTGACTTCATGTTGGCTTCCTTCTGTCTGTCTGTATCCAAATTCCCTTTTGATAAGGACACCAGTCGTATTAGATCAGGTCCACCAAATGACCTTACTTAAGCTTGATTATCTCTGTAAAGACCCTGTTTCCAAATGAGGTCACCTTCTGATGTGCTGGGGGTTAGGACTTCAATATATCTTTTGGGGGGACCCAATTCGAGAACATTCAGGGCCCACCAGGATCAGAGCCAGTTTACCTTCCTCACTTCCTATCCGATTAGTCAAGAGTGTGGGCTATGGAGTCGGGCTGCCTGGGTGCAAATCCCAGCATCATCACATGTGACCCATGGTTGAGCAAGTGCTGTGGTCACAGTCGTACCAGCCTGTTTCAGGGACGGTGGTCAGAGTACCGGGAAGGTGCACCAGTAAATAGGATGCCACCTCCTTTGAGTGCCGGTTTTCTTTTGAGAGAAAATAATTAAAGTTTTTAAAATGTAGCCTGCTGCTTGGAAAAGAGATGGATTAAGAAGCTGGAGGTTCAAAAGCAGCCCTGGTGGGAGGATTTGTCTTCCCCGTGGTTTAAAATGCTCAGGGAATTCCTGGGGGGGAAGGAGCATGTACATATCTCTATGTCCTCGTGAGTTGACTGTTTCATTTCTTCAGTGAACATTTACTGAGCTGTGGGGACATTTGACGAAGTAAGAGCTGGAATGTAGGTATGTGGGCGCAGAGTATTGGGGGTGCAGCAGGTGCAAAGGCCCTGGGGCGTGAAGTGGGCATGCAGGGCTCTGGTGCCGAGAGGCCGTGTGAGTTACACAATGAAACTACTCTCTTCACCAAAGAAAACCAGAGTTGCATGACTTCCTTGTTGAAGACTGGCTGGAAGTCAGGGCTACACTGTACTTTGTCCCCACCCACTCTGGGAATTGCCATTTTATAATGTGAGTAAATCCCATCTCAGGGTTTGGTTTTTTGTTTTTCATTTTTCAACTAAATATAACTTCAAAAATTGTGTTCATCTCAAGCAATAAAAGTGCACTGGTATACAAGGGGAAAATTACACACTCGCCTCCACCACCACCACCCCCCCCCCCACTTTAAACCCATGTTCACAGCCTGGTGTGTCTCTCTGTCTTTCTTTCCAAGCCACACTGTGTTGGTGTTGGTATTGGCATTGGGGTCGCTTGCTTGTACAGTGGCGACATGGGATTTCGTAGCCGCAGCACAGTGATCTTACCCTCCTTCCCTGCTCTTCTCACCTGCCTGTAATTCACAGAGGTTCCTCCAGGTCTGTCGATATCGGCTGCCTCTGTCTGAAGGCCCAGGGCTTCCCATCGTTGGGTGCACTGCAGTTTATCAGCCGTTGCCCTGTCGACAGGTCACCTGTTAAATTCAGGGCTGAATGAGTAGCTGCTGTCATGTTCCCATGCCTTCCCTCGACTCTGTGTGGCTTGTGGGTTCTGTGTATTCCTCCACCTCTGGCACCCACTCCTCATCTTCGGCCTCACTCTCTGTTAAATGACAGCACTAGGAACCTCAGAATCCCACTTACCTGGCCCGCACCCACATTCAGGTGGTCATCAAGTCCGTGGCCCCAGGTCCAGAACACACATCCATCTGTCGCCTTTCCCACAGTCCCTCCCCCAGCACCCTGGCTCCAGCCTTCAGTCGTAGCCTCCTTGTCTCCAGCCTCTCTCATGGCCAGGCCGACCCTCCCGTCTCCCAAGGATCTTTCCTTCCCTCCTTGCGTCTTCTCACACCTTGAACAGCCTTCAGTGGGTCTCTCCTTGGACCTCGTCCTTGCTGAAGGATCTGTAGATACACCTACCTCCAGCCCCGCCTGAGGCTGGAGGGCCCTGTGCCCCAGGCAGTATGGCGTTGGGAAAGTACTTGGCACTTTTTGAGAGCTTCACCTCTGCTGTGTACGTGTGTCCGTCCACCCTCACTAATCCTGGTTTCCATCTCTTTGTCCCCCACAGTGCGCGTTCCCTATTTCATTGATTTGAAAAAACCACAGGATCAAGGTTTGAATCACACCTGTAATTACTACCTCCAGCCAGAGGAAGACGTGACCCTTGGAGTCTGGTGAGTGAGCAGCCTCAGGGCTGCAGGGCCGGGCACCGCCTCTTGATAGCGGAGCGGTCTCTGAAACTCTTGCTTGTCCATTTTTATCTTTTGCCTGCTGTTTCCAAAGGAAAGATCTCAGCTAAATTCCTTGAATAATGGGGCACGGGATGGCAGCACCAGCTCTGTTCTGAGGTTTTCAAACCAGATTGGTTTTTGCAGAAAGCCTCGTTTCCAGGAGAGAAGAAAGCCAGAAACAGAATATATCACAGAATCGTGAGCGCAGGCTTGAGCCACACCTGTCTTGCAGAGAAGGGCCCACCCAGTTGTTGAAAACAGCTGCATTTCTTTCACACACAGCACTCTCAGCTCTTGATAGTGGTGGCGTTCGCTCTTTTCTTAGCGTTTACTTTTTTAGCCATAAATTTAGGTTGGGCCTAAGTTCTGTGACTTCTTGGCATTTCTTTGGAATATGATTTAATGCTTTTTCTGTGGACTAGTTGGTGTTTACAAACAACAGAACCAGAGCGGACCGGCTTTCCTGTGGCGTCTTCTCTTTCTCTCAGAAGCAGCTCTGAATTGCTGCCTTTGTCTCAGTAGAACTGCTGTGGACGTGAGAAGCTTCTGAGTGAAGTGCTCTGAATCGCTTCCCTGTGCTGTGCGGAGGGCAGAGGCTCCTGCGTAAAGACCAGAGAGTGAGAGGGAGGTTCTGGTTCGTAGTGGCTGAGGCTGGGGCTGTCTTTGGTCATTTCTGGCTTGTTTTAACGGAGCATTTACGACCAGTGTGTGCATGCAGGCCGCTGTGCCTTTTCATTTTCAGTCAGAAGCCTGACATGTTTTGCTCAGAGGTGTTTGGGGGAATTGGCGGCTCTCCTGATGGTTAAGAGGGTCTGTGCTTTGAAGATGTGGGCTCAGCCAGGCTTCTTCCTCGAGCAGAACAGCCGTGTTACAGGACAGGTATTTGTGGACAGTTACCTGTGAAGGTTGTGTTGGTGATGACCACATGAGTCTCTGGGAAGCGACAGCTGCTGTGTGCTGGTGGGCACCACTGCCCGCCCAGGTCTGCACCCTGCGCTGTCTTGATCACAGTGCGGGCCTTTGGGTGGCAGCAGCTCCATTCACCACCTGCCCTCACTGGCACCTCACCATGTCCTGCTGCAGAGGAGCTGGAGGCGGGTGGTGGTGGGAGGGCAGCTCCCCTCTGCCAGGCAGGGGGAGGAGCCCAGGGATGGAGAGCTTGCCTGGGCCTTTGTCAGGAGCTCCAAGTTTGGGTAGGCTGGCTACTGGAGGCATATCAGCTCCCAGCACCTTCCAAATGTACCTTTCCCTCTCATAGGTTTGTAATTGTGGGAGAGTGATAATTGCAGCGGTCAGAACCACCCAAAATGCAATCCTCTGAAATGGGTCAGAGAGACTACGTTAGAAATGAGATGCTAACACTTAGAAAAGAAGAAATCGGCCATGTAATGTTTTTAAAACTTCCCAAGAATGAATTTGAATAAGTTTTACAGAAAAAAGGTGTTAAATCAGACCCTCCCCAGTGATGAACAGTGACTTTGATGTACCCTGAGTTAAGATGAACCAGAGCACCTCTCTAAAGGAGGGTTTGGCCACATAGACAAGTGTCCACCTGCCTGGCCGGGCATGGAAGGACTGCTCATGTGGGCCTGTGACGTCTCCTGCAGAGGTGCGTCTGTGCCAAGATGGCTTGTGGACAGGCTCTGTGTTAGAAATGGTGCATTAAGGATGGCCGGGCTTCCAGTCCAGCCCGTAGACCCGTGTTGCTGAATTAGTACATATAACAGCATGATATGTCTTGTATCGTGAGTTAAGTCACGTACTTAAAGACATGGATGAGTTTGAGGGGACGTGGCGTTGCTCAGTGTCCATTCGGTGCCCGTTCTGTGCTGGAACCCAGCTGGAAGGGGTCTGAGCTCACATAGCTTCCCCTTTATACAGGAGGAGCGGCTGTCACCCCACCCCTGGTAACTGCTGCCGGGGCAAGCTTCTGGGGTCCAGAGAGGGCCCATCCACGAGTCAGGAAACGACCTGCCTCAGCTGCCAGAAGCTGCCCTCACAGCTTGGAGTCAGCCCACCCGGCCTCCTGCTGTCCGCTCAGTTGTGACTTGAGCCGTGGGCATCCCGTCTGCAGGCGCGTCACCTGCCGCTCCCCTCTGCTTCTGCTTCCAGGCACACTGTCCCCGCTGTCTGGTGGAAGAACGCCCAAGGGAAGGACCAGATGTGGTATGAGGATGCCTTGGCTTCTAGCCACCCGATCATCCTGTACCTGCACGGGAACGCGGGCACCAGGTGAGGAGGGGCCCATCGCAGTGAGAGCGTGGGTGCACCTGGGACATGGGCGTCCTGAGAACACAGGAAGAGGCAGGGTTTGTCTGGGGTTTGGGAGAAGCTTGCATGAAGTCGTGTTCCCACAGGCCCAGAGCAGAGCAGGGCTGTGTGCAAGGTGGACCGGGCCTGCTTGCTTGGAAGCCACCGGCTGAGCAGATGTGGGCAGCTGTGTCCAGAAATCCCTGGTCTGAGGCTCGTGCCTGGGGTGGGATGGAGGTTGCTGCGTCTGTCAGAGCGGCCCAGAGCCCCAGCCGGAGGGGTGTCCTTCTTTCTGGGTTAGGGAACAAGGCTTCTCAGTGGGCAGGAGGCGTGGTCCCTCAGCCGAGGTTTGTTGAGACCCTGCAGAGCCACTGTGTGCCCAGGAAGTCGCCCCTGCTCACCCAGCATCTGCTGTCTGGTCTGAGGACACTTTCTCGCTGGCAGATGTGCCCTGCTGGAGGGGGAGGCATGCTTCCGGGGGGGGGGCGAGGGTGACGTTGAAGGTGGGGGAGTCCCATGAAGAGACCCAGCTGAGCATGCAGGGACAAACTTGTCCTCGGGGGCTGCCATGCCACGCTCTCAGGCCAGGGTACTCGCAGCCCTGAGCCGGCAGTGCCAGCACATCCCACTGGGCCATCAAGGAAGCATCTGCGTCTGTGCAGATAAAGCCCTCGCCCAGGTGCTGTTCGAGAGTAGGTTTAATGGATGTCTTTCAGACAAGCGGGGACTGGAGCCGTTGTTCAAAGAGGGCTCCTTCCAGCCCACATGGTCAGCCTTGTTGAGAAGAGTCTGCAGGAGAGCTGGTGGGGTGAGAGGAAGAGGGGCGTTTTCTGAACAAGCATTGCCTGAAACCCCTGGGAGGGTCCCTGTTCCTTGGGTCTCGTGAGAGAGAGCCAGCAAGAAGCAGCAGGAGGCCGGGCACCGCGGGGCCGGGCTGGGGTCAGTCATTTCACAGGCAGAACCGGCGAGGAGGACAAAGCAGGCCACAGCGGGCGTCTGGGCAGAGGGGCTACACAGAGGATGTAGCAGGATGTCCAGGAAGTGGGCCCCACAAGGACACTCTGAGCCGGGAGAGCGGAGCGCTGAGCTACTGACTCAGCACGCACTTGGCAGTCTGCTTTCCCTTCGTCTGGGACAAGCTACAGCGGGTTTCTCTTCCGCTTTTCAAAGAGCAAGTGAATACAAACAGCTCCTGTAGCCTCTTTCTATAAATGAGGGAAGTTTGGAGTTCTTTGTGAGCAGTGCCAATCACATGGTAAAGAAGACAAAGTCTATCTGTAACTTCAGGATGGAAGGAATCTTGTGACTTTGAAGGTTTGCTGCCACCCCCCACCCCCCATCCCCAAGGACTACTCAGGCTGCAGATCTTGGCGGCCACCCGGCCGGGCAGGACAGCAGCAGCCGTGGTTCCCTGAGACTCGGACCCCCAGGATGCCCCCAGCCCCATCACGCTCTAAATCCCCCTTCTTGCTCAAGGTAGGGTATTGGGAACATTTAGAAAAGAGCCACGACAAATGGTTGCAAAGATAACTGAAGACGCTGCAGTATTTCTTTTTGGTCTTGAAGCGAAGTCCTTTGAATGTTTGTTTCTGGGTTATATTGGCTTTCTCCTTCGTTGTGTTCTCGCCTCCCCTGAGGACGCTCGGTCCGTGAACACACACCCCGGAAATTGGCCAAATGCTCCTCATAAAGAAGGGAGAGAGCTGAGAAGTCTGGTGAGGGTGAGCCCGCCTGCTGATGTGTTTCCCTCTCCCGAGGCAGCTCTATCCCCGCTTGGGTGTCTGTGCACAGTAACAGCCAGCCAGCATCTGGGCAGAAAGGGAGAAGGAGGTGGACAGTCCTTGGAGAGAGGTGCGGGCGTGAGGTGGTGTCAGCAGTGGCGCCTGCGGCCGCGCCACTGAAGCTGGAGCCTGCTGGTGAGGGGCGAGGAGGCTCACAGTGGCTGTCAGATCACGATGGCACCTTCGACCCAGCATCCCCCCTCGGACACACGTGTGTGGAAGGACGTTAGGGGGTGGCCGCAGCAGCAGAACCTCAGTTAGCAGCAGGTGGGAAAGAACCAAAGTGACCACAAGGGGAGGGCGTGAATGGCCGAGGAGGAGAGTTCTGAGAGTTGGCTGTGGCTCTGTAGGTGAAAAGGCTGGGGCAGGAGGTGCCTGTGGCCTGTCCCCGTGGTGTTCATGGGTGGTCCTGGACACTGGGGAGCTGAGGGGCCCTTTGTGTCTTCTGGGGTTTGCACTGAAGGCTTGTATGGCCTACTCAAACCAAAGGTGAGGTAATAGTTAAGAAATATCCCCCAAATGCTCAGACTGTCCCTCGTTTGGCACCATAATGTGGAGGCAAGCTGGGAGCCATGTAGGTGCCCTGAGGAGGAGGTGACCTGTCCATCACCCTCCCGTGTAGATTTGGGGACCAGACACTAAGGGCCCAGATGCTACGGTGTTGATCCTGGGCCCCCTTTCTGAGAAGATGCACTAACAGCCATGCTTGTTTCCTTTCCCTGATGATCTAGAGGAGGCGACCACCGGGTGGAGCTTTACAAGGTAGGTGAGGACGGCACACAGTTTATGATGGACAGAGCGGTGCCCTTAGCTTATGACAGACAGAAGGGGCCACACGGTGGACAGCTGGATGGAGCAGTGCCCATGGGGTGTGACCCACACGGTCTGTGACAGATGGAGCGTTGCTTCCCTCCTGCTTCTGGCTGTTCTTTCCAGGACGCGTGAACAGAAGGGGGTCCCCCTAATAATTTTGAGTTAATACTCATTGTTGACTTTTTAACACTGCCTGTTATGGACGTCTCCCCATGGAATGCTTCCCATTTTGCTGCCTCTGGGGATAGTTTCCAAGATCGGGATGAATGGACTTTGTAGATCATATGCCAGAAATTGGCAAATTACATAAAGTCACTTGGAATTGCTTGGGTTTAGTGGGTTTAGTCAGAGCCATGTTGCCCAGGTGTTTGTTTTTCACTTCCAGGTGCTGAGTTCCCTTGGCTACCACGTGGTTACCTTTGACTACAGAGGTGAGGGCTCCGTACTTGCCCCGCTTCCTCCAGGTCGGTGTGGGATATGCAGGTGTTGCTCTGAGAGGCTCCTGTGCGGCTGGCAGCTCTGCCGTGACCTGTGGCAATTGTGAGCACGTGGAGGTGGTGGAGGGTCAGGGTCTTCGGAGGTGTGTCCTGCGTGCATCCGCCCCTGTAGGGTGCCTGGAACCCCAGCACACACCCTCTGTCAGCCACATTTTATAAGTAGAAAGTACTGTCTTCTCTTTATTGGACTCAGACTTTCCCCATAGCTGGACACGTTTCATGCTCAGCACAGCTGGTTTTGTTGATGTTATGGAGACAGGGAAGAGAGAGACTCATCTTCTCGCCCCTCAGTATTTCTTCTTTCTAGCCTCCCACAGTTTGATGCGTGAGGAAAATGCTTTGTGTTGTCAGGGAGCAGCTGTGTGGCAAGTGTGTGCCTTGGACAGTCCTTGGCGGGAGAGGTCAAAGGGCTAAAGGCCTCTTGTCCAGCTCACCCTGATTGGGGGTAAGGGGGTGGGGTCCACATCCGCAGACTCAGGAGCCGGTTGACATCACCTGGATGTGAACTTTGGAAGAGTTTCCTCTTGCTGCTGCAACAGGTTACCACAAACGTAAATGTCTCGAAACAGCACAGACTTACTATCTTGAAGTTCTGGAGGTCAGGAGTTCAAAATCTTTAGCCACTGGGATAAGTCAAGGTGTGGGCACGGCTGGAAGCTCCAGAGGAGAGTCAGGTTCCTGGCCTCTTCCAGCTTCTCCAGGCCACCCTCACTCCTTGCCTGTGGCCTGAGTCTGCATCACTCTGGCTCTGACTTCTGTCTCTCTTCTGATCATAAAGACCCTGTGATTACTTGGGGCTCACGCTGATCAGGATAATCTCCCATCCCAGGGTCTCCTGATTCGCAGCCTCTTTCCTTCTGCACCCTTCATTCCCCTTGCCGTGTAAGGTACCAGAGGCACAGGTTTCGGGGTTGGACATGAACATCTTTGGGGGCCATTATTCTGCCGACCATAGGGTGAGGGATGGTTCTTTTGTGGAAGAGTGTTCCATCAGGAGGAGGGTGTTGGGTTGGAGAAACTCTGAAATGAGGCCCATCCTTTCCTCCTGCTCCTGCTGCTGGAACCTCAGGGTAGTGAGAGGGGTGGCCTCTTCCTTGTTCGCCTCCTGGTTCTTGCAACAGAAATAAGATCCCATCTATCACTTCCTCTTTTCATTTCCCATTGAGTCTCTGCCTTTCTAAGCCGTACGAGAGTTTGTCCCTGTCTCTGTCTCTCTGTATCTCTCCCTGTCTCTTTGTCCCTGCCCCCACCAGTGCCCCAAGCCCTCACACTGGCCTTGTCCCTGACATTGGCTCCCTCCCTAATCTGGGTCTGGGATGCCCCGGGGAGGTGGCCTGTGGTGCCCCTGCCTCTGGGTTTTGCTTGTGTAGCAGGACTTGCTCTTTCTGAGCCTTGTGGTGCTTTCAGATCATTTGATGATGACTCACTGCTGAGCTGCTGGAAATGACAGTCACAACTTGACTTTTCTGAGAATCTGGAGGGAAGGTCCCTTGGGAGGTCAAGGTTTAGGGGCCGAGACAGTTGGCTTTCCTCTGTTAAGCAAACAGGATGCTAAAAGCCCCTTCCTTTCTGGGTCAGAGTTGCCCTGAGCCTGGAATCTGCCTGTCTGGGGGCCTCTCCACGCCTGTCCACAGCTGGGCCACAGCTGGGCCATGGAGTCAGGGCTGGGCTCAGGGGCCCCAGGGTGGACTGGACTCTCACTGGCTGAGCCTGTCAGTGCCTCATCCTGGTGCCAAGCCCCAGATGTTGGGGCCGGCAGGGGTCTGCGTGTCTGACCACCCCATCTGCTCATCGAGACTCAGATGAGGGCGGGTGGATGGCCGTTTGGGTTCAGAGGTTGTGACAGCTGAGGAGGTGGGAGAAGAAGAGCTGGCTTGGCCGAGACCTTGAGGCCCCAGACGTTCTGGGCCTCCTGCTGAGAAGCGGGAGGGGGCGGGCTTGCCCCTCGAGGTCCCCTGGGCTGCGTGTGACATCCTCCTCTTGCTGCTGCTTCCCCAGGTTGGGGTGACTCAGTGGGAACGCCGTCGGAGCGGGGCATGACGTACGACGCACTCCATGTTTTTGACTGGATCAAAGCGCGAAGTGGAGACAACCCTGTGTATATTTGGGGCCATTCCCTCGGCACCGGGTAAGAATTCCCCGCGTGGCCTTTGCAGGAGCAGGTCTTCACGGGCGACTGTCCAGCCCAGGCTCTCCTAGGGGCCCCGGTGTCCTCTGGGCCCTGTAGCACCATTAGTGCTGTGATGGGGGCAGGGGATGAAGCACCACAGCGACCACGAGGGGCTTGAGATACTTCAGCTCCTCAACCCAGGAAGTGACGGGAGGCACAACAGCAGTCGTGGAGGTGCCGTCCCCTCCGCAGGGAGGATGCAGACGCGCCTCAGTGGGACTGTGCCCTGAGGAGGTGGGTCCGAGCAGAGCGGGACAGGGCACTCGGGCTTCCCTTGGCCTGGCTGAGGACATATGTGCTGCCCAGCAAGCCCAGGAGCCGGGGCCTTGATTCTCTTTGCAAACAGTGGGCCCCTTAGCCCACGCTTGGCGTCGTCACCGGAGAACTTGGGGAGGCAGCAGTGGTGGTTCCCTTCCTCCATCTGCCAAGACAGGAAGCACTTCGATGTTCCACGTGAGCCGCCTGCATCGCTTCCACGGGCGTAGGGGCCAGTGTTTCTAAAGGAGCCCAAGACCAGCACCTGCTGTTTTTCTGCTGCCTTTCCTTTGGACGCGGTGGCTGCAGGCGGGTTGGGGCCGCAGGCTGGGCAGTGCCCGGGACAGGGCCTCCTGCCCTGCCCTCGCAGGGGGACTGAACCCTGGACAGGAGAGCAGGCCATCCTGCCCTGGGTGTCTGCATGGGACCCGCCCAGGTTGGTCCCGGGAAGGCAGGAGGCCCCCAGGCCTGGCAGACTGCAAGTGCTGCCGCCCCCAGGAGCTGTGCAGGCAGACTGCAGCCTTCTCCCTGCTGGCGGGGCGGCCCTGGGCCCTACTGTCCTCCTCCGTGTCCCGGCGGCACCCATACGGACCGGGTGTGAACTGGGGCGCCGCTGTGTGGCCTGAAGGGGCTGCTCCAGGTGAGGTGCATGCCTCGGGGACATGGAGGTGCCCTGTCAGAGGGGCTGGCTGATGGCTGGGGCATCTGTGCTCCCCCCGCCCAAAACCCCACTGGTCACTTCGCAGATCCCGGCTTCCTCGGTCACCTTTGAGTATTAGGAGGATCTCATCTGAAACAATTTTTGTCATAATTCAGCTGAACTTCTTTTTTCTTTCCAGAGTGGCCACAAACCTGGTGCGGCGCCTCTGTGAGCGAGGTAGGGGCTCGTGTGGGGTCACATGTCGTGGGGATGGCCCGGCTCCCGTGGGCGGGTGGAGCGTTGGGGAGCCGGCTGTGCTCCAGGCCCTGGGGCTTCTCGTGAAGTGGGTGGTGGTGGACGTGCCGTGCAGTGAGATGAGAGCAAGGCGCTGAGGTGGGGGCCTGAGCAGACCCTTGAGGGCCCACCCCCATTCCCCCGATCCGCCAGCGGCTGGCGGGGCCTCACCAGGGGCCGGGCTCCGCTGTCCTGTGGAGGGTGCGTGAATGGGGAGTGGAGGACTGTGTCTCACTGGGGTTTCTTGCTCACCTCCCAGTTCCCCGTTTGTTTATCTAGAGACACCTCCAGATGCCCTCATATTGGAATCTCCATTTACTAACATCCGCGAAGAAGCTAAGAGCCATCCATTCTCAGTGGCAAGTACAGATCTTATTAAAAATGGACTTATTTTTATAATGAAAATAATTGCTATAAAATATAAAAATGACTAAGTAAATAGATATAATAAATAAATTTAAATATCATAAAATTATTTAAATAGTCTAATGAATACAGACTTCATTAAAAGTTAATTCTCATTTAGTTCTGGTCACTGGCCTGACTACAGAGCCGCTCAGGATGTTTATAACTTCGTGCCAGGTAGAAGGATGGGGTCACAGCCAGGTTGCCTGAGGGTGGCTGTACCCATAGGAGGCCTTGCCCCCTGGCACGGTTTGCCCCCCGGCATTGCTTGCCCATGGGGCTCAGTGCAGGCTGAGGGCGCTGTCCTGGCTGCCTCCCCAGGAGTGGAGCTGGTGGGCACCCCAGGGAAGCCCTGGTGGGGATTACATGCTGTTGGGCCGTCACTGGCTGGATTCGAGGCCTTGGACCCTCCATTTACAGGCCAGGCCCAGAGGAGGGTCCTCTGTACCCTGTTGCTTCCTCTTCCTCCTCCCACTGCTTCCGTGTGTCCAGGGGAGCCATGTTGGCCCCACCCGACCTCATGCTGCTCCGTTGCAGACAGAAGAGTCCTTTGTTGGGTCTCCTTTGATGTTGCTCTTCTCCCGAGTCGCACGGACCCCATTCCTTGGGGGTGGCAGCCTGTTGTGTGTGGGAAGCCTGGTCTCCTAGTCTGAGGTGTGGGAGCCCTGTTTGCGGGCAGCCCCCCTGCAGCTGGTCTGGGGGCCTCTTGAGCAGGGAGTCTGAGGGCGGGGGTCAGGAAGGGCAGGGGCGCCCCCCCCCCCAGCTCCAGGGGGCCCACAGGTCAGCCTGCTCAGAAGCAGGAGTGACCCCCGGGCACACGGCACCTCTGTCTGGACCCTCAGCCCTGCGGGGGGTGTTTTAATTGATCCTCTGCTTGTTGTCTACATGTTGCCTCCAGATCTATCGATACTTCCCTGGGTTTGACTGGTTCTTCCTTGATCCCATCACAAGCAGTGGAATTCAGTTTGCAAATGATGAAAAGTGAGTACCATGGAAGAGAATTTAGAAAAACCCCAAGAACCCCCAGAATAAGTGTCTTGAGTCACGTTAACCAAGTAGGATAGGATTCTGAATACATAGGGATCTTTTCTAAGCAACACATCTCTGTAAAGGGAATGTCAGTTAGAGAAGGAGAACCAGGAATGTGGAAAGACTGTAGGATTAGATTAGAGTAGGAAGACAACATATTTTTGGGCCATAAAGCTGTTTTATTTGAAAATTATGTCAAAACCAGAACTCCTAAACAGGTATTAAAGCAGTAATAGTAACTGTTATTCAAAAAATGACTTTGCCTCAGCCACTGGTTTTGTGTTTGGTTATGGAAAGATGTTACGAAGTTTAATATTAAAAGTATTTCTCTGAGGTAAACCAGCAGTTACATGTTCTATTTAAGGACTGTTTCTTTGAACAATGTTCAGATTCTGCTGACATTATCTTTGTGATATCTTAATTTCATGGGGTTTAATTTCTTCAAAAAAAAGAAAAAGGAAAAATCCTTATCTGAATATGCAGTTAACATTTAAAAATCTACATTTTTCAAAGAAGAGTTATCTGAGTAGACTGGGTTCCCTCTAAAAATGACAACGATGAGAAAAGCCACCTTTGGCTGCCCCCCCGCTGAGCCTGTGTGAGTGCTGGTGGGCCGGCCGGCCCTCACCCACTGGAAGTCAGGAGCCCCAGCTTGGTGGGCAGGTCTGTTCCCAAATATTTGGTAAGGTGACAGCATGTGAGGGGGGCCTCCAGAGTCAGAGAAGCTACGAAGCAGCTTTGTGGGTGGAAGTCCAGAAAAGATGTCACCCGTCAAAGCGTGACTCGCACACCAGCAGCCCTCCACCCTGGGAGTGGAACGTGGTGGGCGGGTGAACTTGCGAGCCACTAGCGCGAGCCGCTAGCAGCAGTTGCAGACTGCCAGAGTTGGGCCTCTGAGGGGCGGTGCGCCCCCAGGCCTGGTCCTGCCAGGTGCCAGGCTTGCCCCGGGGCTGCCCTCGTGAAGTCCCCAGATCAGCATGGGATCTCCAACAACAGGTGTCTGCTGCGTCCAGCAGCTCCCCATGAGACCTCAATGAGGGGCGCCTAGGAGACCCCAGGCCCATCCAGTCCTTCTGTTAGGTGGTTTGCTGAAGAACAGGATCCTGTGAACCTGTTGAGAATGTTCATTTACTCGAAACTCTCAGGAGTGACCTTAAATGTCATTTACATGAAGGATGAATTAGAGGGTGGCTCTTTTGCCAACAGATGTCCAGTAAAGTTCATCTGAGTGAGTTTCCTGGCCCACCTAAATTACTTCGTTTGTAAATGTTGTTTTGTAACTTTTTAAGAATAGTTTACTAGCAAAAAAAATAATTTTTAATTTTCAGGAAATATTCAGGGACCCGATTTGGTGAATGAATTGATCTCTAGATTTGACTGACACCTGTCACCTAGAATAGATATTGTTGGAAACATCTAAGAAATCAACTGCTAGTTCTCTATTAAAATGCCCAGTTTGAGGCGTTCCACACCACGGTGAAGCGCTCTCTAAGTCAGGTCCCTGCTGTGGGCAGGGCTGGGAGCCCAGGAGACCCCAGCTCCTCCTGGGGGCCGGTCCAGCACCTTTCTCCCTCCCTGCAGCGTGAAGCATATCTCCTGCTCCCTGCTCATCCTGCACGCCGAGGACGACCCTGTCGTGCCCTTCCAGCTTGGCAGAAAGGTGGGTGTCCAGCGGGCGTCGGGCAAACTCATGTTCGGTCCAGGCTAGGCCAGGCGGGTGTGGAGGGTCCTGCTGCTGGCAGGGCCCCTTGTGAGGGAGAGGGCAGAGGAGGTTGGCAGCAGGGTCGGGGCAGGGCTGGACAGCTGATGCCGCCCCAGAAGGAAACGTGAAAATAAGCAAATGAAAATCTCCTGGGTCCCCCGAACAGGGGACTCAGTCAGGAGGGCTTGCCAGTTACTGGCTGGAGGGAAAGCACCCTTGATGACGAGGCTCCCCCAGTGGCTGGAATTGGTACAGAACTCTCACCTGTTCTCTTGCCTCTGGGATGGGACTGACGACAGAGGGTGCCACGTTGCCTCTGTGTCTGCTTTTGCTGTATTTGCTTTGCCTTTGCTGCCAGGAAGCCTGATTAAATTTGTAGGTGGGGGTAGGGTGGGAGAGAGCACTGTCTGGCCATGGCGCTGGCCTGCTAGAGGGCGCGACGCCCAGGCCACATCAGACCAGGCCTGAGGCAGGTGTGTGAGGGCCAGGTCCTTCCCTCCAGCTGGTTCGGGCACGTGAGGAGGGGGCTGAGGTGGCATAGGTCCTGAGCCACCTTGTTGGCGGGCCTTGACCCAGGCACACGGCAAAGTTTGAGGCACACAGCCCACCCAGCCCCAGGGACTGAGCCATCGGGGCTGCTCCTGGCACTCAGGCCACCACCGCATCCCGTAGCAGGTGGCTCTCTGTGGTGCTGCAGGCCCCTGAGGAAGGGCGGTCTGCAAGACAGGCGTGAGGATGGAGAGCGTCTTGAGTGGTGGCCCCGAGGGTCCCTGCTGTGGGCGAGGCAGGCTGCAGGGTGCTGTGCATGGGGGCCTTGGGCTGCTCTTTGGAGACAGTGGCCATGGGCTGCTCTCTGTTGCAGGGGGAGGCCAGTAGGCAGGTCACCCCCAGGCCCTGGGCGCTGACCCGCCTCTCCCTCCCCCAGCTCTACAACATTGCTGCACCGTCACGCAGCTTCCGAGACTTCAAGGTTCAATTCATCCCCTTCCACTCGGACCTTGGCTACAGGCACAAGTACATCTACAAGAGCCCTGAGCTTCCACGGATCCTGAGGTGAGGCGCTCTCCTCTCACCTGCGATGCCGTCCTGCGTGGCGATGGCTCAGGCGTGTGCGGCCGCAGCTGCAAAAGCCATTTCGGGGCCGAGTCACAGTGAGGGGTCAAGAGTGTCACCCCTCCCTCCTGGGCCGTCCCCACCGTCAGTAGGGCTGTGATCTCCCTGTGATGCAGGTCGTGCAGTGCAGACACCACAGCTGCTTTGGGTCAGGCCTCCATCCCTTCCCACAGGCCCGTCAGGTTGCTGCTCCTGTGCGTGGGGCACAGGGGGTGCAGGTCTGGGCCAGCTCCTCAAAAGCCCCAGCTGCTTCTGGAAGGGAGGCTGTGCCCCTGGCTGCACTGCGCTGGCTGAAATCCTGGGCCAGGACGTGGGCTGCCACCCCGGGCACCCATCTCGAGCTTGGGCGCAGAGCCTGAGGATGAGGGGTGCACTGGTGGCAAAGCAAAGGGTTTGGATGGACCAGGCACTCCCTGCCTCCCGCTGGAGGGTGCAGGCAGCCTGCACGTCCCGGCTGGGGGGCCTCTGCTGAGCCCGGGGTGCTGGAATCGGCCCTCGGTGAGGTGTGTGCCGAGTGGTTACACTTTGCCCTTGAGGTTCCAGGGGCGTTCCTTTGCAGTTTCTTGCCTCCCGGATGTGGGTTGCTGCGAGGGGACAGTAATGAGTATGGGTTTGCTCTGGGACTATGGTTTTTCCCCATAAAAGGAATACATTACATAAAATGTAGACCAGAGAATGGCTCCAACATCGGGGTGCAGTTAGTGACCCCATCCTTGCTCCTGTGTGTCAGGACTTAACTTGGGCACTGCCTTTGGCGCCCTGCTTGTTTAACTCACGGGGTTTTCTGAGCGGAAGTGTGGTCCTCCAGGCTCCTTTGCGGCCTCCCCAGGTGGGCTGTAGGAGGACCACAGGAGGTGGGGTCTCAGGTTTGGTCTCAAGAGGTTTGGCCGACAGGTTTCCTCCTCTGGTCCAGGGAATTCCTGGGGAAGTCGGAACCAGGGCGCCAGCACTGAGTGTTACTCGCCACCTGAAGGAGCATGAAGATGTCTGCCCTTGTCCCCCCCTTCCTCCGGCCAGCCCGGCACCCTGGAGATGTGCCTGGAGAGAGAACTCGGATGCCAGCGGGCCAGGCAGAGGAGGCCCTGGCAGACCTGAGGCGCCCGCCCCGGGTGGCTGGGAGCACAGGTTTCTGTGGACAGCGTGGGGGGCGGGCATGTGGCCCTCTCTCCCTCTTGCTGCCACTCAACCTGAGGTCTTGTTGGGAAGACAGTGACAGAACTTTCTGGCCATCGGCTAGTTGATCCCACACTTCCTGAGCTGGGCACCAGGAGCCTGGGGCAGGAGGCGTGGGGTCTTGGGACCACGTTGAGCTTTCTGGCACCACCCTCAAGAATGTGGGGAAACTTGGGTTCTTTCTGTCCCTTCCCAGAACGGACTCTAGTGGTTCCATCAGCCCCTCCTGCCCTGTGCACCCCGCTTGCCTTCCTTGGTGTCCCTGCCTCCCTGGGCGGCCCCACTGCTCCCAGCGGGGGAGGTGCCCGTGGTCTGCCTTCATCCGATTTCCACCCACCTGTCTACCTAACCTGGCCTTAGACGGAGCATTTATTTAAGAATAAAATCGTGGTGGTGGTCTGTCTGATTTCTCAGTGACGCCTCCAGCCCAGGCCCTACCCACAGTCCCAGGCCACTCTCAGGACCCGACCATATGGGAGGTGGTATTGGCCAAGGATCATGGGCCCTTCTTTCCCGCTTCCTTCCAGACACTGAGGCCCAGCACGGAGGGGCGTTATCTCTGGGGAAAGGAACGTTCACGGTGGGGAGGTGGAGATGGCTTTTCCAGGCGGAGCAGATGGCATTTTTCTAAAAACCAGGCCTACGCAGGTGACCTTCCCAGCCTTATAGTTAACAAGCTCGTTGAATGTTGCCGTGTCGATGGACAGGTGGTGGGGTTTAGGCTGCTGGAGTCCAGGGACTCTTCTGGCCCGCGAGCATTGCCCTGTTCACTCACTGGTGGTGGCGCTTCTGTTGTTTGGCTTTTTGCGAAACCAGCCTCCCCTGCACGTGCGCCGCTCCCAGCCAGCGCCTGCCAGCTGTCCTCTTCTCACCTCCCCGCTAAGTGCGCTCTCTCCCAGGAGAGGGTGTGTGGCTTAATAAGGGGGCTTCGAGCTGTGCAGCACAGGGTTTGTCCCAGGTCGGAGGACTTCAGCCCACCCGGGTCTCTCCTGATGGCAGGCCTTCCTCCCCTAGATCGTCAGGCTCTGGCACTTTCCAGTCTCAGCAGCGCAGAGATTCCCCAGGGTGGGGAGGGGCTTGTTTACCTGCCCCCCTTGTGGCCTGTTAGCAGCTATGCTCTGGCTGGAAGCCCAGAAGCAGGTCACACCCTCTTTCTGAAGCACCTTAGAGCTGCCCAACGTGATTCTTGTATCTGGAAAACCCATGTCTTTCTTAAACCAGGTTTGAAACGGAACAGACCTTCCTGAGGTCAGTTTGTCAGTTATCTTCTACTGGACGGGTTTGCTCTGCACTCCTGGTATCTAATTCAGGTGTGAGCACAGCCTGCAGGGCCCCACCCCGTCCCCCAGCTTCATGTCTCCTTGGATTTCCGTCAGAGCTGGGACACCCATCCCCACCTGACACCGTCTTCATGTAACTAAAGCACGAAGTGCCCGCCTGGCCAGGGCAGCCCCTTCGTGCTTTTCTCAGTCACTGAGGCTCCTGGAGGCCCTGCAGCTCAGAGCCACATCCCCAGCTCGTCTTGACCAACGAGGCCGTCTAGACCCGGCCTGCTCTGCCTGGGCTCAAGTCTGCATCTTGTTTTTCTTAAAATTTTGTCTATGTAAGTTGCCTCAGATTTTTTTTTGGGGGGGGGGGGGAATAAGGTAGGCTATAAAGTAAAAATACAAGCTGTTAGTGTTTTTACAGGTGTCTGACCGTTTGAAGATAAGGAAGCATAAGGGATCGTGGGGCTGGTAGCTGCCGCCCTTGTCAGCTGTCAGGTAATTAGTAATCAGGTCTACACATCTCTGCCTGGTGGCATCTCAGCTTATTACCTCGGTCTGAGCGACTAAGCTTACACTGTGGGTTAGAACTGACCCTTTAATGGGTCACAACAGTCGGTGGTCAGGAACAGCAAGAGATGTGCACAGCTGTGAACTGTGGTCGTCAGATGCATGTGTCCCAGGAGCTGCCCCAGACCTGAGACCAGGAATGTGCATCTCAGGTGCCCCCAACCAAGGGGCGGCTCGCACATCCCACCACCAGCAGGGGTCCACGGCGTTCTTGGGTACTTTGGGTAACAATAAGCCCCGAGTCACATCCCTCTGGGTTCTTGATTTAACCTGCAGCCATACAATTTGGGGTCGGGGTGGGGGGAGGAGTTTTGGTCCCCAGGGCGTTCCACTTCCCAGGACCAGGAGTGGGTGGCAAAAGATGGGTGCAAAAAACAGTACAATTCACACCAAAAATGCCAACACCCAGGAGACAGTTTTCCAAGTGGCTGGGTTTGACAGTTCAGGCACTCGTGGCTCTAAGCCCCACATGCAGCTGGGGGTGAGAGAACTTTCTGTTCTCAGTCCTGGAATGATGGACCATAATTTAGCCCGGCTGGGACATGGACTGCCCTGGGCACAAGAGTGACACACAGAGGCCAGATCAACTGAGCACAAGCAGGAAGGTTTAATCCGTTTCTCACACGAGGCAGTGACTGACAGACAGTGAGGGGCACAGTGATGGTTACACTCGGCCTAAGGGACGGGCAGCAGAGGGCGCTGGGGATGCAACCACAGACCCTCACGCCTCTGGTGACGTGAGCAGTCAGGATGGGGATGAGGGCAGGACCCTGTGCCACCCAGGTCCAGCATTTGAGGAGACAGCCTCCGGAAGCTTCCGCCCACAGCTCCTGCCTGCTCCCTGGCCCTGTCCTTTCCACCTGCTCACCCGCCCTCCCCAGCACCAGCCTGCTCTCTGGGCAGAATGGGAAGTGGGCTCCTCTCTGGGCCCACTCAGTCCTTTTCCAGACCAGGTAGTCATGCTGCTGGGAGGAGGGAGGCCGGCCTCCCGTGAGACCGGAAACGCACCCTCCTGGACTCGACGGGCACAGATCTGCAGCGGGGCTGGGTGTTCAGCTTCACCCAGCAGAGGTGGGGACCCCACCTGGGTCCCCAGGGCCAGGTGAGAACATCCCAGCATTGCCTCCCCAGGCACTAAACTTCAAAAGTGCTATTTTTAGTTGCTAAAACAAGGAAAGGCTTTAGCTAGTTTCATTTCCTTGTGAAAAATCTTATGAAAAAGCAAAACCAAACGAATTCTGCATCAGCCAGCCTTGTCCCAGCCAAAGCTCCCTAGACGCTGGACACAGGTGTTGTCCCCAGTGTCACTCTCAGTTGTCCTGGGGCCTCTTTATCTGATCAATCTGGAAACCCCGGGCTGGGTGCCCACACAGCAGCTATGAGGACATGGCCTAGCACAGTGGACCCTCCCTGCATGGCCAGGAGGCAGAGCTGGGGCCACACTGGACGAGGTGCTGCAGAAACATACACGGCCCCAGGCTTTACCACGGCTACCTGGCCGGACCCCAGAATCCAGAGGCTCAGAACTAAAAACGAGCTCACACAAGGCGTGTGCAAGGCTGCGGGGAGCCCAGCAGACAAGTCCACCTTCCCCCACCTCCACGGGACAGGTGGGCAGTGCAGCAGGCCAGCTGCCCTGCTCAGTGCTGTGGGCTCTGCTTGCCTGCAGGAAACGGGGGAGCATCTCACCTCAGCATCTTCCCCCAACCCAACCCAACCCCCGAAAGCCACCACCCGGATCCCCATGGCCGTCCCGGAAACAGCACTGAAAAAAGCAGGGTGCTGGCAAAGTGCTTGGAAATGGGCAGTCAGCAAGAAAACAAACGCCTCTGGTCCGGAGGGGGAGGGCAGAGGCCTAATCCCTGGGGAGGCTGGGGGGCGGGGTCTTCAGGGCAGAGGGCTCCACGCCCCAGATGTCCCGGGCGTACTCCGTGATGGTCCGGTCACTGGAGAACTTGCCCGAGCAAGCGATGTTCCTGATGACCTTTTTGGTCCACTCCTTGGGGTTCTGCAGAGGGAAGCGGTGCTCGGTGACCTCGGGCTGTTCCCAGATGCACTTAGACACTGGGCAGCCAACCAAGAGGTCACTGGGAAGGGGGCCCACCCACCAGGAAAGTTTCCAGATGACTAGACAGAGGTCCTGCTGGGGTGCGGCACACCCAATGCACAGACACCCCACCAGAGGAGTATGCGCCCCCAGACTGCAGCCAGCACCAGGAGGGGCCTCCCCGAAAGGAAAGCAAAGTTCCTCCCGGAGCCCGGAAGATCACTCGGTTTCTAGGCCCTCTCCTGTTCTGTCACAGGAGGGAACATCAGGGGCTGTTTCCTCGAGGGGGGTGGGTGGGTGGGAGGGATGAGACGTGGGCAACAACTCAGACACACAAACCCCTCAGGCCGTGTCCAAGAATCTGCTTGAACGACCTGGGCAATGAACCATCTGCCCCAACAACTGCACAGTCACGCCCCCATCGCCAGTGTCCCCTCCTGCTGCCATCCTTGGCTGGGTGCACAGGGTGGAACACCCTCCTTTCCCTCCCCAGGTTCAGGAGCTGAGTCTTCCCAGGAGACCCCACTGGACATGCACACTCTCTGTGGGCCACGCCAAGGCAGGGACACAGGGCCGCGGACTGGGGAGCTGGCTCCCGCAGCCCCACCTTAGAAACTCGGCTCCTTAGAGCTACAAGTCCTTGTTCTACTTGCTGTCAGATCTGTCACTTTTACAAGGAATCGTTCATCTTCTCATTTTAAGCACAGAAAGGTCTTCACTGCTCACAAGGCCCATCCCTCACCTCAGGCTCTCCTGATCACACCCACGTGGGCGGTCAGATGGCGGGCTAGGGTGTGCAGAGCCTCCAGAAGGAAACTCCTGCCCTGCTCACCTGCGCTCTGTGGCAGCTGCCCAGAGGCTGCAGGGGAAGGTGCGCTGGTGTGGACAGCAGCCTGGGCAGAGGGCCAGCCGAGTCAGTCCCTGAGCAGGAAATGAGGAAGCCCAACCTGCTCTGGGCCACTAGATGAACTGTGACCTCCTGGGAGTGGCCTGAGACAGCAGGACACAGCCACACCCTGCTGCTTCGCTGCCAGGGCCCAAGGACCTTACCTGGTACAGCTGGTCCACCCGGGCCTGGCACTCCACGTATGCCTCATAGTCCGCAAACACCTTGAACCTGAAATGGGAGACAAGAAGCTGGGCTGGGTGGGTGACGAGTGGGAGGTCAGGAAACGGGCCTGGCTGGCTGCGTCCTCATGCTCTGCAGGACAGGGGTGGCCACGGGGACTACTCTGTGAGCAACACTTCTGTCCTGGGGACGCTATTCTAGAAAAACTTTATTTTAACCCAGTGTTCTTTAAAGAACTTGTGCACGTGGGTCAGAGCTGCACAGGCTGAGGCCTCCCTCCAATTTCACCTCCAGGGGAAGGGCACAGGGTGACCACAGGCTCCATCACCATCTGTTCTCAGATCTCACGGGCTGAGAACTGGTGGTGCAGGATTTATGGACACAGAAACACGTTTTGTTTACGATTGAGTCAGAAACACAATTCATGAAACTGTAAAGTCCCTCCTTGATCACAGACCTCAGCAGGGCCAAGCTCCCAGCCCCGGGCGTGTGTGGAGTTACGATCGATTGGGTCTAACAGAAGCCAGCTGACAGCATTCATCAAAAAGTGACAGACTAAACCAAAGGAACTGCAAGTGGGATAGAGGTCGATTCTCAGCCTTTGACAGACTCAGCTTCTACCACCTGGGTGGAGAAGAGGCCTGTCGTCAGAGGAGAGAGCACTTGCCGACCTGTAACAAGTGCTGTGCAAAGCTGTGCCCCGGGGAGCAGAACCCCGTGTCAACGGCCTCGTCATAAAACACTAACCATGTGGTAACTCACGGCCTCACAAGCTCATTCCACCTGAACCACTCTTGGGCTCCCCATTAAACCCAGGCTCCCTCTGCCCCGAGGAAGTCGCCTCCAACCCGCCCAGGCGACGCTTGTCACTCCCGTCCAAGGAGGTCAGCTGGTGCCGGGGGCCTGGGGCTCCGCTCGGCAGCTGGCAATCCCACCACCAGGCCCCCAGGCTCGCTGAGCACCGTCAGAAGCCCCACAAACCCTGGCCCCTGGGTGCAGCCGAGCCTCTGGCTGTGGGCTGAGGTGAGGGTGAGCCTCACCGAGGCCCAGGCTTGGCCCCAAACAACGTGCAGTTTTCAGCCTGCCAGGGGACCCTTTGACCCATCGGTGAGGCACGAGGGGCCTGTCTCACCTGTCATGGTTCAGCAGCATGTCGACGACGCCCTTGAAACAGTCGGGCTCCCTGGGGGAGAAGAAGCCGCTGCTGATCTGGTCCACGGCCTGCCGCAGCTCGGGCAGGGAGTCGTAGTACTCCCGGGCGTTGTACCTGTGGGGAGATGGCAGCCTCGTGGGCACACGCTGGGGCCGTTTGTGCCTCAGGCCCACGACAGCCAGGTGGGGTTGGCAACCGCAGGCACTGGGAGGTGGACGTGGGCCGTGAGCACATCAATTCCACCTCCTCCTTTTACTGTTACAGACACGTGGTTGCTAGAGGACGTACAGGTCACATGCAGTCCTCCGAGAGAGGATGCTCAAGCAGCCCCGCCCCCGCCCCCAGTGCCAGGATGTTGCAGAAGAAAATGACATGTGAAACCAAGCTGGAGAGACACCCTGCGACCATTAGGGAGTCTGGGGAGAGGGAGGCGTGTGGCAGACATGGGACAGGGCCGAAAGGGCCAGCGCTCACAGGCTGACAAGGTTCCGACTGTTTGGGTTCAGCAGCTGGTGCCTGAGGCCTCAACAACTCCCCTGAGGGATTTTAGGCAACTAGGCAACTTCAGTTGCACAGAATTAGGCCGGGCTGGGACCCCTCACAGTATCCAAGGGTGTGAAAAACAAGTAGAGGAGATCTGAGGTCTTGAGAGGGACACACACCCTTTCCGGTCCAGGGCTTCCACGTCCTCCACCCGCAAGCCAAAGATGAAGAGGTTCTCGGCCCCAGCTTCCTCAGCCATCTCCACGTTGGCTCCGTCCATGGTGCCGATGGTGAGGGCCCCATTGAGCATAAACTTCATGTTGCCTGTGCCCGAGGCCTCGGTGCCCGCGGTGGAGATCTGCTGTGACAGGTCGGCGGCGGGGATCACTGCAAGGCGGCGAGAGCAAGACCCGTCAGCCATGAACCGCTCAACACGAGAGCAATGGGAACAGCACAGCAACACCATGCACTGACCACACCACCTGTACGGCTCCCTTTTTTGACCCAGGGCACCCTGAGGCAGAGGATCCACAGTGGAAACGCCTGAGAAGCCCTGCAGGTGGCAAAGGACCTTTGTTCTGGAACCTTCCGCGGACCAGGGCCAAATCAAAGCCTGGTGTTGTCATCATTCCCTTGTATCCTGACATCACTGCTGTCTTATTCGATCAGCCCCGCAGACTCCTTAAATGGCTTACAGAGGAATCCGACTCACAGCACCAAAGGACTGGGGACAGCGGGGGGACAATCTTCTTGTGGCCACACGCACCGAAGTCACTCTGTGCCGTTTACAGACTGGCATAGTGGCCAAGACACAACCCCATCCATGGCCCTGCAGCTTCTCCCAAGTGTGGGTTCCCTGCGTGAGTTTCTCCATGTGGCAGCAGGAACGCAGCCTCCGTCCTGCCTGCCTTGGCATCCCTGCTCCCACGTCCTCAGCTCGTTCTCAGAGCTAATGCTGCTTCCCTAACCCAGCTGAAGGGCACTCGGGGTCAGCCAAGACCAGAGCCCAGCCCCTTCTTCAAGGTCAAGTCCAGGTGCCAGGATAGAGACACAGGCACCCCCGGCCCCTCAGGCAGAGGGACATGGGCAGACGGGATGGTGGACACGTTACCACAGCCAGTCCAAGAGCTGGGGGAGGGTGTGGGAGCCAACTCCAGGCTGGCTGTCCCCAAGGTCAGTTCTAAGGAAGCGCAGGAACTGGCCTGGGAGTGCCAGGCAGCGGCCGTAAGTTGCTTTAGAAGCTCAGTGAAACACTAACCCCAACCCAACCCCCGAGCCACACATGGTCCATGGCAGTGGCGGGACCACAGGGATGGTCCTGATCCGCCCGCAACGGAGGAGGAGGGAGTGCGTGAGCCTGCCCTTCACTCAACGCCTGGAGGGCAGCGCACAGTCTCATGGATCAGAGGGGCTGCTACTCGGGCCACAAGTCCAGGCTCAGGTTTCCCAGCACTTCCTGCCAGGTCTCCGGAAGTGGCTGGCTTAGAAGGGCCTGTCCAGCTCAGGACAGCTATGCTCCGAGGCACATCTGGCCACAGGCCCTTCTCCAGATGGCAACACACACCCAGTACCCCCAAAGTGGAGTGGCCCCAGGCTAAACCCTCCCGGGGCAGGTGCAGGACGCCAGGCCAGAGTGGACAGGTGGGGATGAGCAGAAGCACCCTCTGGGGGATGGGGAGGGCCAGCAAGAGGGAGCCCCGGGGCAGAGGAACGAGGAGGGGGAGCAGTGGGAAGTTCAGAGACCAAGGATGTGTGAGACCGAGGACGACTCGGTGGCAGCAGGGCTCCCCCAGAGCCAGGCCAGGGGGTGGGGGGCCCTCTGGCTGGGCAGCCTGGTGTTGGGGCTGTTAATCCGTCTGAAAGCAAGACAGGCCCTGACCATAGAGGACCACTGGCTGCGCCCAGGTAGGGCAGGCTCACCTTTCTCGGCCAAGGACACTCTGTAGTTCTCCAGGAAGATCACTTTGAGCCTGTCGCCCACAACCGGATCGTGGTTGACGACGTCGCCGATGGACGTGACCAGCTTGATGATCATCTTGGCCATGTGGTAGCCGGGCGCCGCCTGGAAAGGGGGAGGGGCGCTCAGCAGACACCCTGTGCTCAGGGGCACGGCAGGGTCGCCGGAGCCCGGGCTGCACACGCCCAGCCGAGTGGCTCTGCCAGCGGGGGGGTCCCACGGCAGGGGAGGGGTGGGCTGAGGCCACGGCATCCCTGCGTGTCCTGCCCTCAACCTGGCAGACGGACCCACAGAGCGCGGCGCCCCACCCGCTTCCTCGGCTTCAACCGAGCGCCTCTCATGACGGCACCTCACCCACGTGCACAAATCTGTCAACCTCAAGCTTGGTTTTCTGATTCTAGCTGGTTTTTTCAAAAATGAAGAGAGGGAACAAGGACCTCTGAGAACTGACTACCGACTTATAGGAAACGCAGGGAACCAAGGAAAGTACTGGGAGATACCAGAGGGACGTGGTTTGGGGAAGACACACAACCCGATTTCTGTAACAAATTGCAGGGGAAAAAAAGAGGGGGACGTGGAGAAAAACCTACAGATGAAGAGATTTAAGAGACACAGCCGCCCGTCACCATGTGAGAACCTTGCTGGGTCCTGATTCAAACAAGCTCAAGGTATTTGTAGCTGTCACAAGACCGCTGCGTGTGGCCCTGGCTGGATATTTAATGATGTGGAGGAATTCTTGTCAAGTGTTTTAGGTGTGATGGTGGCGCTGTGTGGTTTTGCAGGAAAACATCACTGTGAAGACAACTGATTAAGTTCTTAGGGTTGAAGTGTTATAATGTCTGTAATCCATCTACTATGAAATGGTTCAGCAAAAGTCTGGGGGACAGGTTTGTGGATGTTCTACACTTCTTTTTTTCTTTTTAAAAATGTTAATTTTTAAAAAATTAACATTTTTTAACTTTTTGAAAGTCCACATCTCTAAAATGCATACAGAAATACTGACAAAACAGCATGCTGGGGTGGGGTGGTGGTGGAATGAATTGGGAGATTGGGATTGACATATATACACTAATATGTATGAAATAGATTAAAAAAAAAAGAAAAGAAAAAGAACCCCAGCATGCTGTCCGGAGTCTGCTTTAGAAACATCAGGAGTCGGGGGGCCGGCGGACGGTGGCAGAGACAGAACAAGACGGGCCTGCCTGTGAGGTGCCTCCACCTTCATATGTGCTCAAGTGAGAGGCGAGGACAGTCCTGGGCCCACCTGCAGCCCCCGTGAAGCAGCTGTGCCCAGGCTTCTGGGAAAAGTGGCAGAGGGTGGGGACGCGGGCCCTAGAGCGCGGAGCCGGGTGATGGGACCCACTGATGCCTGCCGGCGATACGCTGGGACTCTGAGATCCCACGTCCAAAAGCACATGTAAATAAAACGAATAAGGCCAGGCTGAGCCGAGAGCAGGTGCACGTCTGGCTGACGAAGCAGCCAGCGACTCACGCCTACTTGGCGCACCAGTGCAGGGGAGGCGTGGAAATCCGGCAGTTACAAGAGAAATGGCGCTGCCCCATGAGAGCCCAGTAGAGACTGGCCCTTGGGGCTGGGGACCCCACTCCCCTGGGCCGGGCAGGCAGGGGCCCCATGCAGCTCCCTCCTGTGGCTGAGCTGATGGAGTCTGACCTGGCCCAGAGGCACACCTGGGGCCAGGACCTCTGGGCTGTGTGTGCAGGTTGGCGCCCAGCCACCCGCAGCATCCAGCCCCGATGCAGAGACGCTGCTGAAAAGCACGGTGGTTTGTGCATCCCCGACCAACGCCAAGCAGGAACCAAGAAGACGTCCCCTCACCTTGCCCCCGATCATGACGGTCCTGGGCACAAAGGCCTGGGCTGGGTCCTTCTTTATTCCTGCAGGACAAACAAAAAGAGAGCCACGTGAAGCCCCTGGAGCCAGACATGCCTGAGCCCTGGGACAGGCCTCAGTGACAGTGTCTTCAGAGGCCAGCCCGACACAGGTGCTGCACTGCCAGGAGCTCCCGCTTACAGAATTCTACACTTGGTCCAGGTTGGTTTGGAAGGCCAGCCAGGAGCAGACTCTTCCAGAAAGTTCAGTGGAAAAGCTGTGCCTTTGTGTCCAGAACAGCCCAACACAGGAGCTTCTCTGGGTCTGGTCACCAGGACTGAAGGCCCTTGCATGTGATGGGTACTCAAAAATGGGGTGACCTTGGGATGGTGATGATTCACCGTCAGCCTGCGGGAGGTGTCAGTGAGACCCCAAGCCCCCTCCGTCACTGGGACAGAGGCTAAGAAGCCCCCCAGACCTTTTCTGTACAGGAGCAGACAGCTCACCTCCAGCCCCAGCAGAATGAGATGTCCTCACCAGGCCACTGGTTTCCAGATTTCAGCTGGGGGGTGGGGGCAGGGAGTGTCTACAGAAGTGACAGGCTGCCCTAGACGGCTTTCACCAGAGTCAGGAATCGGCCGCAAGGTTTACAGGAGCCACTAAAGGGTCGCGGCTGATCTGTAACCTCTGTCTTCAGGTTCTAGTAGGAATATGACCGTCCCTTAGTTCTGAATCTTCCCGCTTCCAGATTGTGGACAGAGTAACAAAGAGAACAGGAAAAAAATAAAGCCAAAACCCCACAAACTACATTTTTACTAAAACTAGTAAAGAAGAAAAATACGCTAACTCCAGATCATTGGGCAAGTCCTCCTGGGTCATGGGATGGGTGGGAGACAGGGCTGTGAACTCAGGGTCTCAGGAACCCCAGCCTCCCGGGGGCTGTGAGCGGGGGAAGCGGAGGCAGGAAAGAGCCCCAGGGGGCCGGGCGGGCAGACCCTGTCGGCACCCCTCCTACAGAGAAACCTTGGAAAGGGGGTCTGGACATCCTTGTGGACAGAGGCCCACAGGGCCATGACGCCTCCTGAGCCAGCCTTGACTTGGAGCCCCAGAGAGGCATCACAAGCTGGGGAGGCCTGAGGCTGCCTTGAGCTCACGAGGCCCCGGCCAGCTCCTCAGACACGAGTGACCAACCCGAACACACAGCTTTGCCACAGACAAGGGCAGTGGAAGCAGCCTCCCTGTGAGTCTCCAACCTGTGAGACTGTCGACGCAGATGGGAGACCATAGCGCCGAAACGCAAGACCCCGGGAGAAGGCAGAACACAGGCGACAAGGCAGAACTGCCCCACAGAGTGCAGCCCGATCACAGAAGCCAGGAGGGCGGGGAGACGTGCAGAAAACACAGTAGACACACAGAGTGCGGAAGCGGGACCAGCAGACAACATGGAACAGAAAAGGAGGGAGAGCTATCAACAGGCAAAAAGAAGGTGGTGGAAGAAACCAACCACACACGTCACTGGAACCCAGGAGAAGAAAGCCAAACACATGTTTTAATGTATTTCAAGAAAACTTCCTATAGATGATATAAGATATCAACCACCATCCTCAGAGTGCCCAAGCATCAGGAAAATTGACCCACAACAGCCGGCACCCAAGACACAGCCGAGTGGAATGAGCACAAGAGAGCAGCTCACTCCAGACCCACCCTCCAGATGGCGCTGCTCAAGGAAAGAACGGGAGACTGAGAACATCGCTTCAGCGGAACCACCCTTCCCGCAAGTGGCCACAGACTACTGTGGACATGGAAGACCTCGGGGCACAGGAGCTGGGCAGAAGGGCGACCGGACGGCCCTGTAAAAGGACTGGGCGTCTCATCGCAGACGGAAACCCAGGTCAGATCGAGGCGAGGATGGCAGAGCAGCACCACGTTGTGCGCTCATACACGCAGGTGGACGAGAGGGTGGGGGGCGGGTGACACGTGCCCTGATGGCCCCATCGGAATGCCGCAGGCGCCCCGGACGCTCACAGCCGAGCAGAAGCAGCACCCTGGGCAGCAGGAAGGCACCGGTCACAAGAGGTGACGGGAGGAAGGGCAGGCCACCCAGTGACTGGCCCTGCCGCTCACGGGCAGGGGATTCGGGGACGCCGCCCGGGAAACGACGAAGAAAATGCAGAAAAATCACAACTGCAGAAGAAAACCACAGCAAAGAGCACAAAACAAAGTCTCCGTAAACTGCCGTTTCTGGCCCGGGAGGCGCGCCCTTCCGCTAAACGCACAGGAGGGCCCTCACCTGGGCCTTTTCTGAGAGTCGGGTCAGAACCATTCAACCCAAACTAGCATCCGTCCTGTCACTTCACTGTCTCACGAGCGAGCGGATCCCTCAAGACGGAGTCTCCCTCACTGGCAACTGGAGAGCTGATGTTCTCGAGGGGAGCTCTGTGTCTTGGAAAGTATTTGGTTCCTTTATTTTCAAAATTAGTATTTGCTTTACTACATTACAAGATCTTAAGAACCACGTTTTGGGCTTCCCTTGTGGCACAGTGGTTAAGAATCCACCTGCCAATGCAGGGGACACAGTTCGAGCCCTGGTCCGGGAAGATCCCACATGCTGCGGAGCAACTAAGCCCATGCACCACAACTACTGAGCTCACGTGCCACAACTAACTGAAGCTGGTACACCTAGAGCCCATGCTCCGCAACAAGAGAAGCCACCATAATGAGAAGCCCGCGCACCACAACGAAGACCCAACGCGGCCAAAAATAAATAAATTAAATAAAGAACTTTAAAAAAAAAAAAAAACAGATTTTTCCTTGAGGCTTTATTATCTTATTTATAGAAGTAGCAAATGTTCATAGTTACTTTTAGGTGGGTCTTTTTTTTTTTTTTTCGATATGCGGGCCTCTCACTGTTGTGGCCTCTCCCGTTGCGGAGCACAGACTCCAGACGAGCAGGCTCAGCGGCCATGGCTCACGTGCCCAGCTGCTCCGCGGCTTGTGGGATCTTCCCGGACCGGGGCATGAACCCGTGTCCCCTGAACCCGAGTCCGGCAGGCGGACTCTCAACCACACGCCACCAGGGAAGCCCTTAGGTGGGTCTTTGATTCACACGTGCTTCAAGATCAAATGCCACTTAAATAGTTTAAGGTGTATAGATGTAACATACTATTTCATCTTCTATGAGTATACTTCAAATGCCTCACCTGCTAAGTATAATCTCTCCAAATAACTTAAGAGGAGTCTAATAACGATAATGACTAAGTATGAAAGAAATGCTATACCAGACCTAAAACCCAGCCTCTGGAGGAGGTGCAGCCCCTGGGCCTCGAGCTCCCCAACCTCTGAGCTCACGTCTCACTCCTTGTAGCTGCTCTGTTCTGAACACAGAAAACCAGAAGGTGCCACTCAAAATGAATATGCCACGTCCGCCCCAGTGGCCACGTGAGAAAAAGGCCCGGTGGAAGGGGGGTGGGGCGCAGGGCAGAGCACTCACGGTTGTACAGGGTGACCACGTGCAGGCAGTTGAGCAGCTGCCGCTTGTACTCGTGGATCCTCTTCACGTGCACGTCAAACATGGACGAGGGGTTGACCTTCACCCCGTACTCCTTCTCCAGGAAGGCAGAGAACTTCACCTTGTTTTCCTGGGAGAACAGAGGTAAAGATGGTGGGATGTTCACAGGGCCGAGCCCCCAGGGCTGGTGTCAGACACGCAGCAGGGAGGGGATGCCCAGGACGCACTGCCACCCCAGGGGAGACACAGAGGGACACAGGTGGTCACCGGAGCCTGGTGGGCAGAAGGGGAAGCGTGATCCTGAAAGTGGATCCGCACGAGAGCGTGGAGAGAAACAGGAAAGTAGATGTGCAAACCCAGGGAAAGGAGCAAAGGATGAGAAAGCAGAAAATGGAGACAAGGAGACCTGGGGTGGGGGGCGAGACTCCAAAATGAAGACTACTTCTGGGCCCCCGAGGCCAGGCTGTTGGCACAGTGGAGGGTCAGTCTCGGTCTTCAAAGGCCGCCCAGTGGGCCAGGCCGCCTGGTGGTGAGGTGGCCACAGGGAGGCCCAGGTGTGCGGACAGCATGTCAAGTGCAGATGCGAGACCTGCATCGATTCCCACTGCTTCCCTCCAGACGAGCTCTCCTCCGGACCTGGGGCGGCGGTGCGCTCAGGGTTCAGCGGGGCCCCCTCTGCAAGGCTGAGCGGGGGGATGGGCCCCCCACCGGGCCTACCTGCTTGACCTGGGCCACGTCCCTGATGAGTGCCTCGTCACTGAGCAGCTGCAGCAGTTTCTTCAGTTGGCTCAGGTCCGTCAGGAAACCCTCCCCGATTCTCTGCCGAGTCATAAGGGAGACGCGGTTTCTGCACCTCTTCTGCCCCCCTCAGCCCCAGGCCCCCTCCTCTCCCACGACACCCCCTCCCAGGAAACACGGCACACCCGGCGCCAGTCAAGTCCCGACCACTGAAACGTGCCCTCAAATGCACGCGCCTCCCCCGGCTCCCCACAGGCCTGAAACCTGGGGGCCCGGCTCCGCCAACCCCCAAGGCCCACACCCGCCAGAACCGCAGATGGATGGAGGCCTTCCGGCCGCTCCCGCCCGGCCTGGGCACCCTACCCTGCCCCCGACACTGCAACACAGCGCTGTTTCCAAACAAACCCCAGCTTCAGTCTCCCTGTTTCTAATTTAGGACCGAGAGGAAAACTGGCCTCCAGACACCTGGGCCGTCTCCGTGGCCTTGCCCTGAACCGAGGCCGCACCAGTCAGGCTGCAGGTGGTCACGTCCCTGCAGCGCTGCTCCTGGTAACTGGGCAGGCAGACCTCAGCTCTGCCGTCCCTTCCAGAGAAGCCTCCTTGGCACACAGCCCGCCCCCCAGCACCCCCGCCGCACCCCCATGTCCAGCACGCAGCCTGGCCCCTGCGTGACTTGTCTCCTTCCTTGCTGAGCGCGTGAGCATGGGAACAAGTCAACAACGACGGCGTCCCCGGCTCACAAACCTCTTTGGGGGCAGCTGGGCCTAGCGCTTCCCCTCTGAACTCCTGCACAGGCCGCCAGGGCTGCTGGCCGACCGCCCGGCCCCCCACACCCAGGGCGACAGCGGGTCCCCACCGCCCGCACCCGTCCAGAAGCCATCGCTGTCCACGCGCTGAGGAGCGGGTCACCGCCCACACAGCCCCAGGCAGCTGCCGCTCGCTCTGCCTGCCCACAGCTCCGGGTGGGCTCAGAGGCGCTGGCCTCACCTCCACGATGATGTCCGCCAGCCCCGGGTTACATAGAAGCAGCCACCGTCGGGGCGTGATGCCATTCGTCTTATTCTGGAACTTCTCTGGCTCCAGCTCGTAAAAGTCCTTAAAGCTAAAAACACAGACAACGGGCAACTGTCACAAGCACTGTTTCAAACAAGGTGAGCGAGAGGCACAGGGCCCTCTGAAGGGAGCCCCCGGGGCGATCCAGAGCCCAGCCTTTCTGTTCCATCCCCCAAGGAGCCCAACTCCACGCCGGCATGTGGCTGGAGCCTGGCCACCTCTCAGTGGTTGTGACAGTGGAGAGTGGACAGACAGTGGGGATTAAACAGTACATCACACAAAGCCTCAGGCCAGCACCGAGGACCTGGAAGCCTCCACACGGACAGACCCATCCAGGGCTGCCGGGCGCCCACACGAGGCGCTCCACAGGTCTGCGGCGAGGATGGAAAGGAGGAATTCCAAGACCACATCCCACAAAGAGGGGGCAGAAGCAGGGAATCTGACCTAAGAATTCCTCCTTCCTCTCGGGGATGAGCCCCAGCCCATCACACCCTAACCTCCACCCTGGTGGGGCCCAGGACTCTTGTCCCCAGGCGGGGCGCGGAGGCCCACAGCCAGCGGCACGTGCTCCAGAAGGAGAGCCTCTGCCTGGATAGACGGAGAACGCAGACAACGGGAAGGGCTCCTGGTGACAAGAGGGCTCGGTCCCCCAGCGTCGTCCACCGAGTCAGAGCCTCACCCTCCCACCGCTGCGCTCTGGGCAGTTCACTCGCCCTGGCGCAGGCCAGCGCAGGCCCCACTCACACTGACTGCTTCACGATCTCCGAGTGGATCCTCGCCACGCCGTTGACAGCGTGGGACCCGATGACACACAGGTGGGCCATGTTGATGCGCTTGCAGTCCCCTTCCTCGATCACGGACATCCTCCGCAGGCGGTCCACATCCCCGGGGAACAGGGCGGCCACGTGCTGCCGAGACAGAGCAGTGAGCAGGAGGGCGGGGGCTGCTTTCCCCAAGAAAGGCCCAGGGCGGCTGCAGCCCAGCCTGACTGGGGCCCGGGCCAAGGTCTGCCTCAGCCTGGGGGCGGCGGCCCGGCCCGTGGGCTCGGAGGAGCTGAGGAGGTGCCGTGTGACGTACAGGAAGAGATGGGGATGCTGTCCCCGCTGGCCCAGGCAGGGTATAACAGCAGTCTACCAGAATGGCTACTCTTTCACCAAAAGATTAAAAAAATGAACTATAATCACACCTGAATTCTAAGTTCCCCTGTGCGTGTACCACTATCCTTTCTGTGGGTGACAGAGGAAAGACAAAGGTGATTTGTTTCCAAATCACCCAAATGCTGCAGTGATGTCGCGGGACAAAGGCCTCTGGCATTCCAGGAACAGACACTCACACCTGAACCTGCTCAGAAATGAGAAGAAGACTCCCCCCGACGCAGCAGTGGTCCAAGCGTGGGGACCAGGCAACAGCTCTGCCAAGTGACAGCCCCAGACCCCAAAGTCCTCTTCTCGAACGGCTATTCCCTTCAAGAAGTAAAGCACCTGTCCCGGGCCAGACGATCTGATGTGGAGGGCAGAGGAGGGCCCGTCAGAGCAGGGCAGCCCTCTCCCCTCCCGCATCCCCACAGGAAGGGCGTGCTCACATCCAGGTGCCTCTGGTTGATGGCGTAGACGATCTCCAGGTGCCGTGGCAGCAGCTTCTCAAACATGGACACAGGCCAGCGCTCCAAGGCCTCGGGCAGCACCGTGTGGTTGGTGTATGCACAGGTCTTCCTTGTGATTTCCCAGGCCTACAACATTCCAGAACACCCCAGTGTTTTATTCAGAAAAAAGCAGCTCGTGGCCAGATGCCAAGGTGAGGGGAACGTGTAGGGTCAGAGGCAGGTGTTCAGATGCCACCAGGAAGGGCCCCGCACGTCTCTGCTCTCCGGGGCCCAGAACTTCCTAAACCCACAGTGAGCCCTGCGCCCTTCACTGTCCTGACGCGCCCCACGTGCACCTCACATCCTGACCCAGAGCACACGCAGGAATGAGCACCTTGCCTGCTACCTGGGAGCCACTGCGACTTTCCTCTGTAAACCAGACAGAGCTCCAGGCAGCTTTGCTTTACTTCCACCAAACCGACTTCACACCCACAGTCCAGAGGAAACTGGTCAAGTGTCTGGCCCTGCCCTCCGCTGGCCAGGGGAGAACAGGGTCTGCCCAGCCCCACCCAGAAGTGCAGCCCCAAACCAGAAAGGGGCTCTGGTGCTAAAAAATGGGGTAAAAATGGTTTTATATGTTGATTTAAGTAAATGAGATCAACAAAACCCCACTAAAGAACCTAGGACCAAAATAAGTGAAGCAGGGAGAACGAGCCTATAAATTTGTGTGAACGACGTATTTCTTTAAACCGAACCCGTCTGGGTTTTTCGCCACGATTCTAAGATGAAAAAATATAGGTGAGAAGCTCTCAGAAGTGTCAGAATGCTTTTCTTGTCTTCCAGAACACCACCCTTCTCTGGCCCTTAAACTGCTGCGCCCACTCACTGTGCCCTGCCCTTGGGAGAAACCCCAGACCCGCTCCTGGAACGTCCTTCTCCCCACAGCCCCGTCTTCCCAGGACAACTTCCTTCTGTTCTCCCGGGGCCACCAGAGAGGCCTCCCTCTGTGGACCAGCTCAGTACTCACCCCTGCTGTCGGGAGAGGCGGGGAGGTCACCCCGTGCCAGGTGTTTGGGGACACTGTGCTCGGGCCCCCGGTGCTCACCTTGTCCCAGTCCACCTTCTCCACGTCCACCAGGATCCGCATGAGCTCAGGGATGGCCAAGGCCGGGTGGGTGTCATTCAGCTGGATGGCCACCTGCGTTTACACAGGGTGACCCCCTCAGTCCCTTGCCTGTGTGTGCAGAACCGGGGTCCTCGGCTGCCCGCCCCGAGGAGCCTGGTCATAGGGCTGGCAGCAGGAAGCGGATGGCACTGCACAGGCTCCAGGCCCAGCATGGAAAGCCGCGGAGGTGCAGGGAGCAGGTCAGGGTGGAGGACCCGCAGGCCAGCCCCGCAGCGCGCGTCCAGAGCCCTCCCCGCCTTGGAACGCTGCTCCTGCCTGACGGACACTGGCTGGTTGTGTTCAGATTACTGAACTGAGCCTGCAAACTGGCCGCTTTGCCCGACGGACCTTTCACAGCGTTCCCTGCTGCCTCGACGCCTCCTGAGGCCCAGGGCAGCCCTGGTCGAGGAGGAAGGCGGCCTGGTCCCCGGGCACGAGGAGGCCCAGGTTGGGGGGCGGCTTCCCGCCCAGCCCCCACTGCAGCTGGAAGGAGGAGGCCCAGCCCGGGAACAGCCCGTCTCCGGCACGGCGCTCAGCCCTCTACACACGCACCTTGTCTGGGAACGTCTCGAAGGAGGTCCTTACGGGGTCGCGGCAGCCGAACTTGGACGACTTGAAGCGCCGGATGATGTCTTGGAGGGTGGCGGCCACCACGAAGTATTCCTGCTTCAACCGCAGCTCCTTCCCCTCAAAGAACTGAGGACATGCCCGGCTCAGCCTCCGCTGCATGGGCCCTTGGGGCCCCCGAACCCAGGACAGGGCCCAGGCTGGGGTGCGGCCCAGGGGTGCAATGCCTCGATCCCCAGTGCTGGGGCCGAGGCCAGGAAAGCAACCTCCCAGGTGCCTCACATTCCAGGAGGCCTCATGCCTGAAGCATGAGCCTGTTCGGAATCTCTGGGGGGTGCTGGGGGAGGGCATTTTCTTATGAGCCTTTCAGCACAGGGCCCTTTGCTGCTACATGCATGTATTTCCCTGATAAAATAAGAAAAACACACAACCCACAAAGATGGGCAAATCCTAGGGGCTCGTTTGGTGGCAGTGGATCACGTGGCTGAGGCCCTGCCTCACAAGTGGGGACACCTGCTAAGAGCGTTCCAAACCATGACCACGTGGCGTCTCAAGGCGTCCCTGCAGAATAGGCACTGCTGGCCCCACGCGCCAACGCGCCAACCAACTCTTGGGGAGCTGGCACCAGGTGCTGAAGAGCAGAAACGGCTGGACGTGAGGTCTGAGGCCTCCGCGGCCCTGCACTCGGTGGCCGTGTGCTTATGGGGAGCGTAGGTGTGAGGCCAGGAACCTCCTAAGAGCTCCCCTGGGCAGAGGGCAAAGGAGGGGCTAACAGCACACAGGTGCTCCTGGACCCCGTCAGGGATGCCGTGCCGCCCTCACTCTGAGGAGGTCACTCTCGTGGCCTCACCTGACAAGCCTGAGGCCAGCACAGGGGCCCTTCTGGAGCCCAGCCCTGCAGGGGTGCTTCCTGCACTGGAGGAACGGCGCGGACGAGGACCACCTGCAGCAGCTACTCACGTTGTCGTTGGGATACAGGACTCTGGAGATGTTCTCGGCCAGGTTCCGGTCCAGGACCGCCTCGATGTAGCCGCCCACGTTGACTGAGGGCAGAGAGCGGAGTCAGGACCCGCGTGCCTGCCGAGGCCCTCATGTGCCCTGATCGGTCTGAGGACAGCGTTTCCGAGCAGAAGGCGTCCCACAGCTGCTACGCCGACCGGCCCACACCCCGCCCCAGACCCCTGGCTCTTTCCGGACGGCGCGGGGTCCCTGGGAAGTCCAGGGCTCACAGGGAAACTGCCCTCAGCCCTCCCGCAGTGGGGAGCCTCGTGGGCTGTGGGTGCAGACGGGGTCGGTCTGGGATCAGCCACCGGATGGGGACAGGAGGGGACGCACAGTCATGGAGCTTGAAGTCATTGGGCGCCTTGGCGGACCACAGTCTCATGGTGTTGACGGTGTCGTTCTTGTAGCCCGGCACCGGGGTGTCGTACGGCATGGCCAGCACCACCTGCCGAGGGAAGACACGGTCCCCAGGCCTGGGCCACCTCCCCCCACGGGCTGGGGCAGCTCGGCCTCGCAGGAAGCGGCCCACCGGCCCACCCTCCTCTGGCTTCGCTCCTTCCTCCTCAAACACACCCAACCTGCCCCGTGTCCCTGGCACCTGCAGCCCTGGCTCGCACATGTCCTGAGCCGGGAGCACCCGAGGCCGCCTCCGGTGGGCCCTGACCACACGCCAGGCCCTCTCTACCTTTACTTTCGACACCAGAGTCGACTGTCACCTGGCTCCTCGGTAGCCCCTCCTCCCGTGTCCTTGGCCTCCCCCTCCACACCTGCCCTCTTCTCACTCAACTCTGCGTGGGCGATTTCGGGACTCACCTAACCTCTCCCCACAGACAGCTGCTATTTCAGACCATCTCCCACGTCTGCGGCGAGGCTCCTCCTGTCACCTTGACCTCGAACTTCAGCAAAACCAAAGCAGCCTGCACACTCCCTCCCGACAGAAAACACCGGACCTGCCCTCCACCCCCATCCCAAGCCCCATCTGTCCAGAAGCACCAGCTCTGCTCTGGCCAAGCCTCAGGTCACTTCCACCACAGACCCTCCCACGGGCTTCTCACACTCAGGCCTGCTTCCGGGGGTGCTTCGTGTGCGGCCTCAGAAGCTGAAGGCAGCTCCAATGGCCACAAAGGACTATGGGGCAGGGCCCCGGGTTAAAGCCCCAGTATCACCCTTCCCTTCCCGTCTCCCCGCAGCCCTGCTCCCCAGCCCTGCCTGGCCTTGACAAGCCCTGCAAAGCACCTGCAACCTGCTCCTTCCCTCTCCACGGCCAGTCCCCCAGGGGAAGGCCCTCACTGCAGGGCGCCTGGGGTGCCGAGTGGCCTCCAGGCCTTTCATTCATCTACAAGCACACGCACCTAGAAAACCAGACCCCCTTCTCTGCTTTTCCAAATTAAATCCAACTTATTCTGGCATCGTAGGCCGCCAGCCTGCCCTGGCTCCATGAGCCCCAGTTAAGACTTGAGTCTGCATGACTCACTTGACCCGTGACTCACGGGCTTGCCCTGTTTATGCTCTACTGCCCACACTGCTGCGGTGGCGTCTTTCTTACGTATTGCGACCACCACCCATCCCCACCCCCAGAAGCTCTCCTCCGCCTCCGCGGTCTCTGAGCCCGGGCTGGACTCCGCGTGTGCACCCGCCGGTACGGCACCGCGTTCCGCCAAGCACTCGGTGCTCCTGCCCTGGCCCCCCAGGGCCCAGCTGGGGGCCGAGGGTGCCGTGCTCCCGTTAAACTACAGAGTGTGGCTCCACAGCTGGTGTCTGGACAGTCCCGACCGAGCGTGCGGAGGTGGGTCCCACAGGGAAGCCCCAAGGGGAGCCGAGGGTCCCCGTGCTCAGCCCCCCACCCACCAAGAAGCGCCCGTGGTACCTGTGTGTCCAGCCAGCACACGCCCTCGGGGCTGTGCTCCACTCGCCCGTAGAAGTGCACGGGCAGCATGTACTCCGGCCGCGCCTTCTCCCAGGGGTTCCCGTAGCGCAGCCAGTCATCCGCCTCCTCCACCTGGAAGGGCGGCAGGTGAGGGCGGGGGAGATGGTCCCGGGCACTGGCAGACCCTGCCCTCCGCCCGCAATGACCACACCATCCAGACGATGCTGCCCGGCACGGAAACAAAACTGCGGCCTATTTACAGCGCAAAGGTTTCCAATTCTGGTCAAGGCTCTGTTTAAAAATGAACACTTTGGACTGTTAAAGAAAAAACTCATATAAAATTAGAAGAATAAATCAAAGTAAAAAGACGTTAAGAATTGCTTGAATTCAGCAGTAAAAGGAAGAAGTCCTGGGGCACATCAACGAACCTCGAGACGTTACGCAGAGTCCACACACAGCATGACTCCATCCACGTGACGTCACCTGACCAGGACGGCCAAGTCACAGACAGAAGGATGGCCCTGTCTACACCACACGTCCAGGACGGCCAAGTCACAGAGAGAAGGATGGCCCTGTCTACACCACACGTCCAGGAAGGCCAAGTCACAGAGACAGAAGGATGGCCCTGTCTACACCACACGTCCAGGAAGGCCAAGTCACAGACAGAAGGATGGCCCTGTCTACACCACACGTCCAGGACGGCCAAGTCACAGACAGAAGGATGGCCCTGTCTACACCACACGTCCAGGACGGCCAAGTCACAGACAGAAGGAAGTCAAGTCCCCAGAAGGAGCATCTGGGTCATGCTTTTAGGACAGTGACGTGGCTGAGGTTACTGCTTCACTGTGCCCATCTCCACAGAACTCCCCGCAGGACTGTTCTGCCTGGTGCAGGCAGATACTCATCACAGGATGGGTCCTGCCTCTGACCTCCTGTACGTTAGTGAGATTCCAACATCAGAGCCTGGCTGTCTCCACAGAGCAGTTCAATGAGCTGTCTGCAGAAGCAGCATCTTCCCAAGTGCATGAGGCAAGGGGGTCTCCCTTCTGGAGCCCCTTCTCTGATAGGAAGGCTGGTCTGTGGCCCCCGTTGGCCACCAATGCTGCTTTGTGACCACTGCCCACATTTACTTGTGCTACAGCTAAACTCCGCTGAAAGCATTCTGACTGAGCAGCTCCCTTGACAGAAGCGTGGGAGTTGGCAAGTTTACCACCGGCCTATCAACCTAGGACTGTCTTTAAATTGTTACACATGATGGCAAGAGGCACAGGAACAGGGAACCAGAAGGAAGAAGTGTCTGTGGTCAAACAGACAGAGACAGAAACCACCACCAAAACCTTCCTCCTTACGACCGTAACACCCACCAGCCAGGGAGGAGCCTCAGAGTCTCTGTCTTACAAACACACACATCGCCTCGACTACGAAAGAGCTAGAATGGGCCACAGACCACACATGTACAAAGGCTGGCTCACATCTGACAGAAACACTCACATAAATAACTGTGACTAGGAAATTCCCTGGAGGTCCAGTGGTTAAGACTCCGCATTGCCAATGCAGGGGTTGCAGGTTCGATCCCTGCTTGGGGAACTAAGATCCCATATACAGCGAGGTGTGGCCAAAAAATAAAAAAAGAAAAAGAAAAAGAAAAAAAAAGAACAAAAAGAACTGTGACTAAAATCACCCAGAAGGTGGCAGGAGGAAAAGTGCATTTCTCCTTTCAAGGTCACAGGGAGTATTTCTATAAATTAACCAATGGCTACAAATCTGTTTTGTTTCCTTTTCCTTTTGGCCATAATTTTCTTGGCTAACGTTTTATTATGAGCGTTTTCAAACACATAGAAATGCCAAGGAATTGACAGTGAACTGCACACCCTCCACCTAGGCTCTGTCACTGCTTCCATCTTGCTATACTTGATAACCACGTCTCCTTCCATCCATCCATTACTTTTCTGATGCATTTCAAAGTGAGCAGTTCATCCCAGACATCTGTCCACTCTTCCCCTGAACACTTCAGCAGGCATGTCATTAAGGACAGTCCATCACAGTGCTTATTTTTTAGGTTAACAGACGCACAGTGAAATGCATAAATCTTAAGGCCAACATTGGTGAGTTCCGACAATTGCACACACCTGTGTGACCCAAACCCCATCAAGACAGAGGACACTTCCATCACCCCGATCATTAGCTTCTTCGTTCAGACTGTACGACTTTCCTGTTACCAGCTTTTTGATCCTAACTCCAGCCCTGCTTTATCTGTGACTTTTAGACCCCAAATTATTTAAACTATTCTCCACCCAAGTGGAAGAGTGCTGCCTTCCTTTCTGAAATGCCGAAGTGAGGGGAAACGCCCACCTCACCTAAGAGAAGGAAGGTGGGACTGCGTTTTGAGTCTCCCCGTTTACCAGCAGGGTCTTGACCGTGTTACTTCTCTGCCTGACGCTTTAGAATTGAGGCTCATTCTTCCTAAGAGCCACACTGCTTTGCAGAGTCCAGCCCCTAACCCCACAGGACGCCACCACCTCGCTGGTGTCAGCGAGGGCAGGTGGGAGCAAAGCCTGCAATAGCTGTTCTCCTAGCGACTCCAGGCCAATCCTCCTCTGCGGTGGGGTTGGGCTGGGGGGTGCCTTTGCTCTGTGAGAGACGACAGAAAACACCACCAGCTGGTGGCGTCCTCAACCCACAGTGTCTCCTGTGAGGCCCAGCTGGGCTCTGGCCCCAGCCCACCAGACGTCCTGTCGCCACACAGAAGCCGTGTGCAATGAGCACATGTGGGCGACGGGCACTGCCGGCCGTGGGGACGATGTGGAAAGCACGGAGTGCCCAGAACTCCCAGCACTGCCCACCTGCCCCCCTCTGCCCTGCCGAGGACCGGCACGCAGCCTCTCCAGGAGGAGCAGAAAGTCCAAACACAGAACTGACGGTGCCTGGCTATTTTCTCATGCGCACGAGAGCCGCAAGTGAGCAAAGGAAGGAAATCGCACCCACCTGCCAGCCATTGACGATCTTCTGGTTGAAAATCCCAAACTCATAGCGGATTCCATAGCCGTACGCCGCCAGGCCCAAGGTGGCCATCGAGTCAAGGAAGCAGGCTGAAAGTCCAAACACAAAGAACTTCTTGGGATCGAAGACGATCAGTAGACCCAAGGCCTCTGGAGCCAAGGCCCAGACGCCAAGTCAAGTAGGCGCCGGAGGGCCGGCCCCCAGGGCATCAGGCAGTGGCCCAGTGGTGACCGGTCACCTTCAGGTCTCATGAAAAGGAAAATGGAACCCCACTCTGATGCCCTTCGGCCTGAGAGCCCGGGGCCAGAACAAGACAACATCAACACGGGGGCTACCTGGGGGTGTGGGAAGAGGGACGAATCCCACGGAGGACACTGCCAAACTCAGCTCATCTCAACACACTGTCCCCTCCTGCCAACGTTCTCCTAGGGACCCTCACTCAGGCTGCAGGCCCCACCCTCACACGTTCTACTTGAAATCCAAGCAACATTACAAAACATCTGCCCACATACTGGTAAAGAGGGCACAGAAGTGGGGCCTGCAAATGTACATTTCAGCACCCACAGCACCAAATACCCAGGTGCCAAAGTGCCACCAGGGCCCCCGGAAGGGGCCGCCAAATGGAGCCCTTGCTCCGATCAAAACGTCTTGAAAGCAAACCACCATGATTTGATTAAAGATTCAGAAGGCAGCCTCATTAAACTTGTGGATTAAAAAGAACACAAAATTTTAACGACGAAACACCACCACATAAGACACATGCCAATTTACCAAACATGCACAGACCTGGGGGTGTCAGGCCCTCTGCTGAGGAGCAACAAGAAGACCCACAAACTAAGGCCTGGGCTCTCGCTCTGAGGAAATCATTCTCGCGGGAGGGACGCCGCACACGAGCTACCGCAGGCTGGGGGTGTCCCGGGTCTGCACGGCGAGGGGAGCCGTGGAAGCAGAGGGGCCCAGACGAGTCCAGGGGGAAGGCCGGTGGCGCCGCCCCGTGGCAGGAAAGGTGCCTGGAGTGGACACGAAGCAGCCTGATGCGGCCTGAGGACCCGTGGGGGCGGGAACGGCACACGAGCTGACACGCCGGCCTCAGGGCGGGCGGCCTGGAGCTTCGCTAGACCTTGGGTTTTTACTTCAGTTTTTACTGACTGAGCAAGGACTAAGTGGGGAGATGACCACGCTGAACGGAATGCCGTCAGGGCGAAGGGGACCGAAGCCCGAGGGGCTGCCCTCTGCCTGCCGGCCTGGACGCTGTAACGCCGTCTGCAGCGGGAAGCGACGGCTTAGCGTGGTGCGTGTGACCTCACCTTCGCAGGCCACACAGAGCCCACACCCGCCAGTGGGGCACACACGGCCTTTCCCCTGGAGGCGGGGCACGCCTGGCCGAGGGTTAACCTAGAGCCGGGTGCTGCTGTGTTGGACAGAAACATACGCTGCGCTTATAATTTCTGAAGAATTTAACTTAAATTCTGAAAACATAAACACATACACACAACTCACCCACATAAATTTTAGGGCATTTGTTCCCTTTACAAAATGACAGCTCTCAAAAGGGGCAGTAATGCAAAGTGTATCACTTTAGGGCCCCGTACACACAAGGGCAGCACAGAACTTGATCATCTCTGCTCCAGAAGCACTGTGCCCAAAAGCCTTGAAGGACACAGTGACATCAAATCTCACTGTGACTGCTGTTTCCATTTCCAAGTTCTTAACCCAGCTCCTTCCCCCTCATAAAGGCTGGCGAAAATAATTAAAACAGAAAAAAACCCCACAAACTTCAAACTGGGTATATTCTCAAATAGGGTGGCCCAAAGGAGCAGTAGCTCCCAGAGAAACAGCTCTGCTATTTTAGAGCAATCTGTTTACTGCAGTAAAGCAGGAACAGTTGCTTTACGCTGGGCTACATTCATAAATCGTGCGTGTGTGTTTCTAGCCCTCTGTCTTTCTCCCAGTTACTGGCTGTGGAGGTGGTTGGTATATTGCAAACCCCTCCTGGCACCAGTTCCCCAATACTGGCAAGCCTGGTCACCTTAATTATGAAGCGCCCTTTGTGTGAAAGAGAATATATAATTTGCATTTTTTTCCCCTACTGGTGGCAAAGATTTTGACCCAGAGGACACACTGTCCCATCCACTCTGAGGGACCAATCTATCCCCACGGACCAGTGCTGGGAGCATGGCTGATCTTGGCCTTGCCACGTGCTGCTCTCTGACCAAGGCACCGTGTCAGGAAAGGTCTGTCCTGGACAGGAGCCTGGGGTTACCTGCCAGCCTCCCCAAGCCTCCGTTCCCCAGGCCGGCATCCTCTTCTATTTCCTCCAGTTCTTCCAAGTCTAGCCCCAGCTGTGAATAAAAACAGAGGTAACATTTTAATATTACTTAATATTTTCCCTCAGCGATAGGTAGAAAGATATTTAAATCTTATGAGCTTATATCAATCAAAGGTTAGAGTCTGCCTTCTTTTAGACTTGCAAATCCAACATTAAAATCTGGTGTTAGGATGCGGAGAAAGGGGACCCTCCTCCACTGTTGGTGGGAATGTAAATTGGTGCAGCCACTGTGGAAAACAGTCTGGAGGTTCTTCAAAAAACTAAATATAGAGTCACCATATGATCCAGCAATCCCACTCCTGGGCATATATCTGAAAAAAACTCTAATTGGAAAAGACACATGCATTCCAATGTTCATTTCAACACTATTCACAACAGTCAAGACATGGAAGCAACCTAAATGTCCATCAACAGATGAAGAAGATGTGGTATATAATCTACTATGGAATATTACTCAGCCATAAAAAAGAATGAAATAATGCCATTTGCAGCAACATGGATGGACCCAGAGATTATCATACTAAGTGAAGTAAGCCAGACAGAGAAAGACAACTATTATATGATATCACTTATACATGGAATCTAAAAAATAGTACAAATGAACATATTTATAAAACAGGAACAGACTCACAGAAATAGAAAACAAACTTATGGTTATCAAAGGGGAAAGTGGGGAGGGATAAATTAGGAGTATGGGATTAACAGATGCACGCTACCATATATAAAATAAACAACAAGGATTTACTGTGTAGCACAGGGAACTATATTCAATATCTTGTATTAACCTATAATGGAAAATAATTGAAAAAAAATAAAACTGAGTCACTTTGCTGTACACCTGAAACTAACACATTATAAACCAAGTATACTTCAATTTTTAAAAAATCTGGTGTATAATCAATGCATGAAAATGAAAGCTTCCAGGTATTTCAAAAGCTGCCGAATGACTTAAGAATTAACAGTCAAAATGAGACGTGGTTTAATAGCCAGAGATACTGACTGCCGCGTTATTAACCTACTTATAGTGGACAGATTATAACACGTATCCTAAAAAGAAGCCAATGCTTTTAGTAACTCTCTACTTTCCCACAGTCTAATGATATTTACATGACATCTTTTTTTTTTTTTTTTGCAGTACGCGGGCGTCTCACTGTTGTGGCCTCTCCCGTTGAGGAGCACAGGCTCCAGACGCGCAGGCTCAGCGGCCATGGCTCACGGGCCCAGCTGCTCCGCGGCATTTGGGATCTTCCCAGACCTGGGCACGAACCCGTGTCCCCTGCATCGGCAGGCAGACTCTCAACCACTGCGCCACTGGGGAGGCCCTACATGACATCTTTTAAAGCCAAAACCTAAAAGCACTTTTCCTATCTATTTCAACTGCATTCAAACAATCTTGTGAAACAGATATGGTACGTTAAACATGAGAGAAAGCACCTGATTTAAAACCATTCAAAAATGCAGATCTTGGGGCTTCCCTGGTGGCGCAGTGATTAAGAATCCGTCTGCCAACACAGGGGACACAGGTTCGAGCCCTGGTCTGGGAAGATCCCACATGCTACGGAGCAACTAAGCCCGTGCGCCACAACTACGGAGCCTGCGTGTCACAACTACTGAAGCCTGCACGCCTAGAGCCCATGTTCTGCAACAAGAGAAGCCACTGCAATGAGTAGCCCAAGCACCGCAATGAAGAGTAGCCCCCGCTCAGCACAACGAGAGAACGCCAGCGCAGCAATGAAGACCCACCGCAGCCAAAAATAAATAAACAAACAAATAAATAAAAGAATGCAGATCTTAAGGCTCTCAATTAGGATAATTGAGATAAAGCCATTAATCTGGCTTTAGTGTATTAAACTTGACAAATTGCTTATTAATTACTTTTTTTTTTTTTTTTTTTGGCTATGCCACATGGCTTGTGGGATCTTAGTTCCCCGAACAGTGACTGAACCCTCACCCTCCACAATGAAAGCACAGAGTCCTAACTGGACCGCCAGGGAATTCCCTCATTAATTACCCTGATCAGTGGTTTCTAAACTTTTTGATTTCAGGAAGACCTAAAGAGTTACTGTTTATTGAGATTATATCTATCAGTATTTATCAAATTAGAAATTAAAATGGAGAAATTTTTTGAAGTATAATTTTTTGAAGTAATGGAAAATAACATTTTTAAAAACAACCAAAAAAAATAATGAAAAGGGTGGCAGTGTTCTACATTTTTATATATCTCTTTAATGGCATTCAATCTGTTAAGATATCACACACAGAGAGCCCCTGGAAAGCCTACTGTACATAGACTCGTGCGAATAAGAATAAATAGTTCTGACTCAGAGGACCCCTTGGAAAGGTCTCAGGGACCCCGGGGGTCTCCAGACCACACTTTGAGGATCTGACAAACTGCAAAGGGTGGAAGCTAAGTTGTGAGAAAATTAAAAACATTAGTCATAAAGAAATGATTTAGTATCTATTAAATCAAGTGGTGTTAACACATAACAACAATCTGATTAAGATTTCAAAACACTGACTTCCAAATTTCCAATTTGAAATTTCAAAATACTGACTCCTACAGCAATTTCAAAGAGTGTGCTCCACCAAAATATGTTGGGTGTGTGGGGGTTATAGGATGTACCTAATAACACGTTACCAGCTCAACATTAAGAAACGTGTTTAACTGCCACATTTTCCAAACCTGACGCTGGAACCTCTTACTCCTGACATGTCTCTTAGCTCAGAGACCAGACACTCAAGGAGGACAGGCCCAGGGTGCATGTGGGCAAGATGTTTTGTTCCTTTACGTTTTTACCTGGAATGCTGTAGGCACAACTCAGCCTAGGAAGGCAAATTTTGCCTTGACTTTGAGAGCATTCAGAAGAGGCACAGAAGTAGCTAATTGACACAAAGTCTGAAACCTTCCTGGGACTTCCCTGGTGGCGCAGTGGTGAAGAGTCTGCACTCCCAATGCAGGGGTCCCGGGTTAGATCCCTGGTCAGGGAACTAGACCACACATGCATGCTGTAACTAAGGGTTTGCATGTCACAACTAAGAGTTTGCATGCCACAACTAAGGAGCCTGCCAGCCACAATTAAGACCCGGCGCAACCAAATAAATAAATAAATAATAATAAAGGAAAAAAAAAAAACCTTCCTAAAGTGGGCTTCAGAACCAAAGACGGAAACTGAGCACAACAGAGCTCTCTTAACAACCTGACTTTTTCTTATTGAGTCATAACCCACAGACCACAAAAGCGAACAAGTTGATGGTTTTTAGCATATTCACAAAGCTGTACAACTATCACCACTATCCAGTTTTAGAACTTCATCCCCCCAGAAAGAAACTCCCTACTCAGTAGCAGTCACTCCCTATTTCCCCCTCCCTCATTTTTCTACTTTTTGTTTGTATAAACTTGCCTGTTCTGGACATTTCTTGTAAATGGAGACATACAATATGCGGCCTTTTGTATCTGGCTCCTTACAATTAGAATACTATTGTCCGGGTTTATCCATGTTGTAGCCTGTGTCAGTACTTTTATCACAGTGTAGCAGTCCGCTGTATGGCCATGCCACATTGAAAGACACCTGGTTGTATTCACCTTTTGGCTATTATGAATAATGCTGCTATGAACATTCATGTACAATTTTTTGTATAGATGTATGCTTTCTTTTTTTGTTTGTTTTTTTTTTTTGCGGTACGCGGGCCTCTTACTGTCGTGGCCTCTCCCATTGTGGAGCACAGGCTCCGGACATGCAGGCTCAGCGGCCATGGCTCACGGGCCCAGCCACTCCGCGGCACGTGGGATCCTCCCGGACCGGGGCACGAACCCACGTCCCCTGCATCAGCAGACTCTCAACCACTGCGCCACCAGGGAAGCCCTCTTTTTTTTTAATTTTAATTTATTTGTGTATAGTTGATTTACAATGTTGTGTTAGTTTCAGTTATACAGCAAACTGATTCAGTTATACATATATTCACTCTTTTTTAGATTCTTTCCTCATATAGGTTATCACAGAATATTAAGTAGAGTTCCCTGTGCTATACAGTAGGTCGTGGTTGGTTATCTATCTTATGTACAGTAGTGTGTGTATGTTCATCCCAAACTCCTGATTTATCCCTCCCCCCCCACTAGAAGTATGTTTTCATTTTTCTCAATATAACCCTTGGAGCGGAATTGCTGGGTTACGCGGTAATTCTATGCTTAACCTTTTGAGTAGTTGCCAGACTATTTTCCAAAGTGGCTCCACCATTTTACTTTCCTACCAGATGTGATGATGAGTTGCTGCCTCGGCATTTTACAGTATGACAGCCCTGCTCACATTCAGAGTCTGGACATTTAGATAAGGACTCAAGCTGAGGATTGCCAACCCACGTTCCCACTTTGCTTTTCCCAGTAAAAAATAACCTTTTAAAATAACCACTTAGAATTGGGCCTGAAACCACCTTGTAAGTACTAAGTGCTTACTGCCCTGCTCTCTATCTCCTGCTTGCTGGCAACCTGTGACAGAGGACTGCTCTTCCCCCCAACCCCCATTTCTGTAAGCAACCAGTCTTGTGACTTTACCTACTGCGTGTGGGTGTATTGCAACTGCACCTTCAATCAAAGTGATCCCAGGGTGTGTCTTTCCCCAAAGTGGGAGCATGGATGCCGACCCCACGTGGGTGGCTTGTGCCTCCTCTTTCAGCTGGCATAATTTGCATATTCTTAATTTAATACACTAGCTTCTCAACATAGCAGCATATGAGGGTTCCAGTTTCTCCATATCCTCACCAACACTTGTTCTCTGTCTTTATGATTACAGCCATTCTAGTCGGTGTGAAGTAGTATTTCACTGTGGTTTTGATTTGCATGTCCCTGATGATTAATGACGCTGAGCAACTTTTGTGTCTGTCGTTCTGTTATTTGGATGTAAGAGTTCTTAATACATTCTGGATACTAGACCCTTATCAGATTTATAATTTACAAATATTTTCTCCCATTTTGTAGATTATCTTTTTTTTTTTTTTCCAATACGCGGGCTTCTCACTGTTGTGGCCTCTTCCGTTGCGGAGCACAGGCTCCGGAGGCGCAGGCTCAGCGGCCATGGCTCACGGGCCCAGCTGCTCCGCGGCATGTGGGATCTTCCCGGACCGGGGCACAAACCCGTGTTCCCTGCATTGGCAGGCGGACTCTCAACCACTGCGCCACCAGGGAAGCCCTGTACATTGTCTTTTAACTTTCTTCATTATGCCCTTTGATGTCCTTTGTCCAATTTACCTATTTTTTTCTTTTGCTGCTTGTACTTTTGGTGTCATTTCTAAGAACCCATTGCCAAATCATGAAGATGTACTTGTATATATTTTTCTAAGAATTTTATATTTTTAGCTCTTACACTTAAGTCTCTGATCCACTTTGAGTTAATTTTATATGTAGTGTGAGGTAGGGATCCAACTTCATTCATTTGCAAGGAGATGTCTAAGCATCTTAGCACCGTTTATTTATTCTTTCTCTATTGAATTGTTTTGGTACACTTTTCCTTTAAAAAAAAAAAATCAGTTGACCATATATGACACCAAAACCACAGGCAACGGGGACTTCCCTGGCGGTCCAGTGGTTAAGACTCCGCACTTCCAATGCAGGGTGTGTGGGTTCAATCCCTAGTCGGGGAACTAAGATCCCACATGCCGCACGGTGCGGCCAAAAAAAATAAATAAAAAATAATAATAATGCAAAAATTTTTATTAAAAAAAAAAGCACAGGCAACAAAATAAAACTGGACTTCATGAAAATTAAAACCTTTTGTGCATCAAAAGACATTATCGCAACTTCCCTGGTGTTCCAGTGGTTAAGACTCCGCGCTCCTAATGCAGGGGCCCCACGTTCAACCCCTGGTCAGGGAACTAGGTCCCGCATGCCTTAACTAAAGATCTCGCATGCTGTAACGAAGATCCTGCACGTGGCAACAATGATCCCGCATGCCGCATCTAAGGCCCAGCACAGCCAAATAAATAAATAATTTTTAAAAAACCTACTATCTTAACCATTTTTAAAATTAATTAATTTATTTATTTTGGCTGTGCCGGGTCTTAGTTGTGGCATGAGGGATCTTCATTGTGGCATGAGGGATCTTTAGTTCCAGCATGCGGGATCTTTTTAGTTGCAGCACGCAGACTCTTAGTTGCATCATGCATGAAGAATTTAGTTCCCCGACCAGGGATAGAACCCAGGCCCCCTGCATTGGGAGCGCAGAGTCTTACCCACTGGACCACCAGGGAAGTCCCTAAATAAATATTAAATAATTTTTTTTAAAAAGACATTATCAACAAGAGTGAAAAGGCAACCCACAGAATCAGAGAACATATCTGCACAAACTACATATCTGATAAGGGATTAATATACAGAATAGATAGAGAACTCCTAAAACTCAACAATAAAAACACCAAGCAACCCAGTTCAATAATGGACAAAGTACTTGAATAGACATTTCTCCAAAAGAAGACATACAGATGGCCAATAAGCACGTGAAAAGACACTCAACATCACTAATCTTTAAGGAAATGTTAATTAAAATCACAATGAGATATCACCTCACACCCATTAGAATGGCTACTATTAAAAAAAAAAGAAATAAATAAAATGGTAAGTGTTTGTGAGGATGTGGAGAAACTGGAATCTTTTACACTGTTAGTGAGAATATAAAGGGGTGCAGCTGCTCTGGAAGACAGTATGGTGATCCCTCAAAAAGCGAAACAGAATCACCTTATGACCCAGCAATCCCACTTCTATATATACACACAGAAGAACTGAAAGCAGGGCTTTGAAGAGGTATTTGTATACTCGTGCTTAACAGCATTATTCACAGTAGCTAAAAGGTTGAAGCAATCCAAATGTCCAAGGACAGATGAATGGATAAACAAAATGTGGTATATACATACAGCGGACTATTATTCATCCAGCCTGAAAAAGATTCTGACATATGCTACAACACAGATGAGCCCTGGAGATATTAAGCCAGTCACAGAACGACAAATATTGTATGTTTTCACTTATGTGAGGTACCCAGAGTACCAAATTCAGAGACAGAAAGTAGGATGGTGGTGGTCAAGGGCTGGGAGAAGGGGAGAATGGGGAGGTAGTATATAATGGATATAGAGTCTCAGTTTTACAAGATGAAAGAGTTCTGGAGATGGACGGTAGTGACGGTGGCACAATGATATAAATGTACTTAATACCACTGAACTGTACACTTAAAAACAATTAATATGGTAAATTTACATTATGTATATTTTATCTCAATTTTTTTTAATTGGAAAAAAAATCAATTATAAATGTGAGGGTTTATTTCTTGATTCTCAATTTTATCCCACTGCTTTGTCTGTCCTTATGCCAGGACCACACCTGTAGCTTTGTAGTGAGTTTTGAAATTGGAAATGTGAGTCCTCCAACTTTGTTCTTCTTTCTCAAGATGTTTTAATTAATCCTGATCTGTTGCATCTGCATCTGGATTTTAAAATCAGCTTGTCAATCTCTGCAAAGAAGCCAAATGGAATTTTACTGGGGACAGCAATGAGTCTAGATCAGTCTGGGGAGTCTCGCAATCTTTATTTCTTTGGCCGCGTGGGTCTTTGTTGCTGCACGTGGGCTTTCTCTAGTTGCGGTGAGCGGGGGCTAATCTTCGTTGTGGTGCGGTGGCTTCTCTTGTGGCAAAGCACGGGCTCTAGGCACGCGGGCTTCAGTAGTTGCAGCACGTGGGCCCTAGAGTATGTGGGCTTCAGTAGTTACGGCACATGGGCTCAGTAGGTGCAGTGCCTGGGTTCTAGGGCACATGGGCCTCAGTAGTTGTGACACACAGGCTCAGGAGCTGTGGCTCGCGAGCTTAGCTGCTCCACGGCATGTGGGATCTTCCCAGACCAGGGATCAAACCCGTGTCCCCTGCACTGGCAGGTGGATTCTTAACCACTGTGTCACCGGGGAAGTCCCTGCAATCTTAACATTAAGTCTTCCAAGCCATTAACAGGGGATGTCTTTCCATTTTTAGGTTTTCTTTCTCTCAACAATGTTTTATAGTTTTCAGAACATAAGTCTGTGTCTCTTTTGGACAAAGCAGCAGGTTAAACACAAGCTGGGGACACTCTACAGAACAAACCCAGTTTCAACAAATACACTGCAAGGCAGACAAATTAAAAAAGAGGAAACGCTCATAGATTATGCTCATAGTTGCACAGATGCAACTAAGTTTCTGAACATACTATTTAAAAAACTTTTAAGGCGATCAGAGAAATTCGTACACTGCCTGAAAAACTGATATTACAGAATTGTTACTATTTTACAGGTCATGATGGTATGACCCTATCTTTAAAAATATCCATTGAAATATTTACAAGTGAAATATTATATTTGACATTGGCTTAAACAATCTGGGAGTGGTGGGGGCATAAGGGAAACAAGACCGGCCAGGACTTGGGCTTACGGACTGGCGAAGCCAGGTGATGGTATGTGGAAGAAGTTCATCGTAACAGTCACTCAATTTCCATATATAAAGTTTTCTACAATAAAAAAATTTTAAACGTGTCCTTGATAGCTCAATCAGGAGACACTGGCTTCTTCTGAATTTCTAGTTTTTAGTGCAACCCGCTCCCAGAACTAGCCCTGGGTGATGCAGCGGCAGCATGTTTTATTTTTGACACTGCACTGTAACTGGGGAGCCTGGAGGGAGGAGGCCTCCAGCCCTGCATCACTGACAGTCCCACCCACGGCGTCTGGTACCCGCCTTGTGCCTGGAAGGAAGGCCAGGCAAACGTGTGCCTGAAGATGCTCAAGTTCTGTCATCATGGAAACTTTTCAAACACAAGCTTAATTAAAAGCCAAATGGCAAGTGAAATACCATTTTTAGGGAAAAAAAATGTACAATGTTTAGAAAGATATATGCCTCCTTGTGTTTTCTAAGTTTCTATAATTAACATCTTATTTGTGTAGTGAAAATTATAAACAGGGAATTCCCTGGTGATCCAGTGATTAAGACTCTGTGATCTCCTTGCCAAGAGCCAGGGTTCAATCCTTGGTCGGGGAACTAAGATCCCACAAGCCTGCAGTGCGACCAAAAAAAAAAAAAAAAAAATTGGCTTCAGGAATAATAAACAACCACTTTAAGTAAATATTTTAAAAACATTATAAACAGATAATGCATATTTATGGTATAAACATTCCCTAAAATATTTACTACCTGTAAGAAATATACAGAGAAAATGTTTCAAAAACTGAAATGCTTTATACGACTGTAAACTCCACCGTTCTGTGGTCCTTATAGACATGTTCTAACATTCACAGTCAGTAAATGAAACTCAAATGACAAATCACCTGGGAGGATAACCTCCATCTTTTTAGATAACTGTGAGCCTAAGGTTCCTATTTGGGGGAGTCAATTATTTTTCCAAGTTTTTATTGTGCCAACTGAAACTACTTGTCCCAGATGCTTGGCTCCCCTAAGTCCTGGAGGGGAGACAGGAGCCCCTGTGATGTCAGGACCTGACAGCCACAGGAGGCTCACACCACCCTGCTTCCAACAAAGCCCCCAGAGCACCTCCCACCCCAACACCAAAACCAAACAAAAGCAAAGGCAGGGGCAGGTGCTGGGGGAAGGAACGACTCTGGTGAGGACCCTTCCACATACGTGCAAAGGGCAGGGGTGCTGCCCATTCACACTCTAGAAATCCTACACTGAGCGTCCGGCGCGGGAGGGAGACAGTGTCCACAGAGGGGGTACACACACAGTAAACAGACACGGCCTATTCCAGCTCTGCCCTAAAACTGCAAATCAACCGTGAAAGGGGGAGGCCTCTGAGTGAACAGCTGTCAAAGATGAAGCTCAGGCACAGGCAGTGTTTACTCTGAGCAGGGGAGAAAGGGCAATTTTATAACTAGACGGCAGGACCAGTGTCTTGGGGTGGGGGAGGGGAGCTGGCGGTGGGTCACTGGCTCAATAAAGTGGAGAGAAATGGGACGATACCAACCATTTCTGCCACGTGGTAAACCCGCCTGGGGTTGGGGTACGGAGTGCAAAGGTCTAGAAGCGTCAAGCCTTGGCATCGGGACGCACCCAGTCCTTGCCCTCCAATGCATTAGCTCCCATCCACTTGTGCTTTCTCCCCTTGAGCAGGAGTGTCGCCCACCAACCCATTCTCCCCGACGCCCGAGCCATTTCTCCCGTCCCAGATGGCAGCGCTCACCTCTGCAGGGCCTGGATTAAGACTCAGTGCCCACGAGAGGCCACCTAGCATCCTGTCCCCAAGGACCCATACCTGATAGATGGCTTCGTCACAGGCGTTCTGAAGGCCCAGGTTCACCATCGTGTTCTGTAGTGTGCGGCCCATGTAGAATTCCAAGGAAAGATAGTAGATGCGCTGAGGAAGCAAAAGGAAGCATCTTAGACTGTGCATTCCACCCCACACATGAGAAGAGTCCGGTGCCGGGAAGACCTTCTTAGGGGCTTCGCTCAGTCAACCCTGCACTTACCTGCACATCCCTAAAATGGGCTCACTCCCTTCAGCCTTGGCCAACCTCAGCTTTCCAGGGGCAGCCCCGTAGTGGGGGCCCTTCGAAAGTAGTCTGTTCACTGCCCTTCTGGAGTCCCCAAGGGGATGGAAACGAACCACTGCCTGAGGTAGGGAGGCAGGGAGGGGCAGTCGTGGGGAACAGACTCCCAGGACAGACAGAGCCAGGTCTGAGCTTGGCGGGGCCTCTTCCCAGCCACGCCCTCGAGGAGGAGACCGTATCGCTCACATGGGGTGAAGCAGCCCTGCAGGATGAACAGCTTCTGATACCTGCACTAAGTACTCAGTGCAAACGGCACGGTCAACACAACGGGATAGATGGATGGACACGTCTACTTCCACCTGCTGACTGTTTGCTGGCTTTGGGGGACTGAGAGGTAAACCTCCATGTAAACGAGGTGACGACCACCAACACTCGCTGGGGGCCACACAGGGTTCAACACTTCCCGCGCCTGGTGCCACCTGCCCACACCCCAATGGGCCACGGGAGGCGGTGGCAGAGCTGAGATCTGGCCCGCAGAGTCCTGCTCTCATACAGGGCTCCATGCTGCCTCCAGCTGTCAAGGGTAAGGCCTTGGGACTTCCCTGGAGGTCCAGTGGTTAAGGCTCCACGCTCCCAATGCAGGGGGCACGGATTCGGTCCCTGGTTGGGATCCCTCATGCCGCACAGCACGGCTAAAAGAATAAAATAAAATAAAACTAGAACGCTCAAAAAAAAAAAAAAGAGTAAGGCCTTGATGAGAGAAGGGAAAAACGCTTCCCTACAGAAGAATTCTGATTAATAAACGCAGAAGGAAGGGGAGGAATGGAAAACCACCATGAGAACAGCACAGGAACAGCTGCGCAGGTGACCACCGTGGCTCTAGGGACTGACTGGATATTCTGCACAGCCCTCCAAGTGTCTCCCCCCACATAATCTTAATCGCCGTGGTGGTTTTAGCAGATGCCCCCCAATTCTCTGATAGCCTTCACTCCAGGAGGTGGTGTGGTACTCAACCCCCTCCCGCTGAGGGTGGGCTGGTCATGGCAACTCCCTTCCGACAAATAGTCTGGAAAGGGAAAACTGCAAATTCACAATTTTGGATTGTGATGATACCTTCCCCACATGATCAAGGTTAACTTCCCCAGTAACAGGTCGGGTGATATGCTGTCATGAGAAGGGGACCTCGCCTCCACGGTTTTCTTTCCAAAACTCCCAACCCCAGACTGACGGTGAGAAGCATCGGTCAGACCCAAAGTTATGGACATCTGTGGAACTGCCTGACCAGCATCCGTCAGATCTGTCAAGATCACAGAGGACAAGGAAAGACCAACAACCACTGCAGATAGAAGACTAAGGAAATAGGACAACTAAATGCCCTGAGGACCCTGGATTAGGTCCGGGACGGAGAAAGGCCATCAGAGGAAGAACTGACAGGAAGTGCTGAGCCAGCGCTAACTTCTTAGTTTTGATACCTGTGCTGTGGTCACTCAGGATGTTACCATTGGGGGCAGCCGTGAAGGGCACGTGGGCATGCTACACTCTTTTTGCAACCCTCTGTCAACCTAATATTGCCTCTAAGTAAAACGTAAAAGAGCAAAACCAGGCCTTGAAAAGGTGTGTGTCTGTGAGCTGTGCACGTGCACGATGATGAGAGAGCACGTCTCGGTCTCAGGTGTGAATCCACGGGAGAGCGCTGGCGGCGCTACGGTTTTACCTTTCCTATAAAATTTCCAAAATATGCAATCTAAAAAATCTACTTCCCTATGGGCTGCAGAATGCAGGGAGAAGAAAGGCCTGGATTCCTTCTCCTCGGGTGGCGAGAGGGCTGCTGGGGCCTGTGCACTTCAAGGAGACACCTGCAGAGGGCGACCTGCTGAGCCCCGTACCAGCAGCTTTGGAACCTACCATGTGGGCAGAGACACGCTGAAGGCGCTTTCTTATACCTTGTTTAGAATTCTGACCAGCAGCTGACCAGAAACATCTGAGCAAACCTGGTGACCATCTGCCAGCCAACAGCCGTTTTAGTGGTGCTGCCCTTTGGGTTTTTCCAGCAGCATTCACACCATCACTTCACACTTCACTGTAGTTGTTCTTAACCTACTCTCCTCAGAACCAAGAAGCAGCCTGAAAGGATGGGCCAGGTAGAAAGAGGCTCCCAACTTGCAAAACACACAGACAGGGGACCTATGTACACGGAGAGACATCCCATGTCAATGGATTGGAAGGCCTAATGCCGTGAAGATGGCAATAATCCCAAAATGATCCACAAATTCAACACAATCCCTGTCAACATTCCAGCTGGCTTCCTTGCAGAGTGACAAGCTGATGCTAGCATTCAGATGGAAATGCAAGGGGTCTGGAATAGTCAAAACAATCTTGAAAAAGAAAACAGAAGTGGAGGACTCACACACGTCTCAAACCTTACTACAAAACTACTGTCAGTGAGACTACACTGGCATAAAGAAGGACACACAGAGCAATGGAATAGCACAGAGAGTCCAGAATAAACCCTCACATTTATGGCCAACTGATTTCCAGCAGGAGTGCCCAGATAATTCTGTGGGGAAGAACAGTCTTTTCAACAAAAGGACAACTGGATATCCAGAAGCAAACGAATAAAGTTGGACTCCTCTTTCATACCATATGCAAAAAATTAATTCAAAATGGATCAAGAACATAAACGTAAGGGCAAAACGATAAAACTCTTAGGAGAAAACACAGGGGTAACTCTTTGTGACCCTGGATTAGGCAATGGTTTCTTCTGACATGACATCAAAAGCACAAGTGAAAAAACAGATAAACTGGACTTCATCAACATTTAAAACATTTGATACAATTAAGAAAGTAAAAAAGACAACCCACAAAAAGAGGGAAATGTTTTTTAATTGAAGTATAGTTGATTTATAATATTATTTTAGTTTTAGGTGTACAACATAATGATTCACAATTTTGATAGATTATACTCCATTTAAAGTTATTATAAAATATTTCCCTGGGCTTCCCTGGTGGCGCAGTGGTTGAGAGTCTGCCTGCTGATGCAGGGGACATGTGCTCCGGTCCGGGAAGATCCCACATGCCGCGGAGTGGCTAAGGTACGTGAGCCATGGCCGCTGAGCCTGCGCGTCCGGAGCCTATGTTCCGCAACAGGAGAGGCCACAACAGTGAGAGGCCCACATACCGCGCAAAAAAAAAAAAAAAAAAAAAAAAAATTTCCCTGTGCTGTACAATATATCCTTGTAGCTTATTTATTTTATACCTAGGGGTTCGTACCTCTTAATCCCCTACCCTACCTTGCCCCTCCCCTCTTCCCTCTCCCCATTGGTAACCACGTTTGTTCTCTGTATATTCAAGCCTATTTCTGTTTGGTTATATTCATTCATTTTATTTTTTAGATTCCACATATAAGTGATAACATACAGTATCTGTCTTTCTCTGTCTGACTTGTTTCACTTAGCATATAATACCTCCAAGTCTATCCATTCTTCTTGTTATGGCTGAGTAATATGCCACTGTGATACACATATCACATCTTCTTTATCCATTCATCTGTTGACGGACACTTAGGTGCTGCTATGAACATGCGGTGCATACTTTTGAACTAGTGTTTTCATTTTCTTTGGATGTATATTGTTTTATGAGTAGTATTCCACTGTGTATATTGACCACATCTTCTTTATCCATTCATCTGTTGATGGTCACTTAGGTTGCTTCCATATCTTGGCTATTGTAAACAGTGAAAATATCTTTTCAAATTAGTTTTCTCATTTTCTTCGAATATATACCCAGGAGTGGAATTGCTGGGTCATAAGGCAGTTACACTTTGAGTTTTTTAACAAACCTCCATACTGTTTTCCATAGTGGTTGCACCAATTTACGTTCCCAGTGTAGGAGGGTTCCCTCTTTTCCATATTCCTGCCAACATTTGTTATTTATGGTCTTTTTGATGATAGCCATCCTGACAGGTATGAGGTGACATCTCATTGTGGTTTTGATTTGCATTTCTCTGATGATTAGTGATTTTGAGCATTTTTTCATGTGCCTGTTGGCCATTTGTATGTCTTCTTTGGAAAAATGATTATTCAGGTCTTCTGCCCATTTTCCAATCAGTTTTTTTTTTTTTGATATTGAGTTGTATGAGCTGTTTATATATTTTGGATATTAACCCCTTATTGGTCGTATCATTTGCAAATATTTTCTCCCATTCAGTAGGTCTTGTCTTTCGTTTTGTCAATGGTTTCCTTTGCTGTGCAAAAAAAACTTTTAAGTTTAAATTAGGTCCCATTTGTTTATTTTTTATTTTGTTTCCTTCGCCTTAAGATAAAAAAAAACTGCTAAAATTTATGTCAAAGAGTGTTCTGCCTATGTTTTCCTCTAGGAGTTTTATAGTATCTGGTCTTACAGTTAGGTCATTAATCCACTTTGAGTTTATTTTTGTATATGGTGTGAGGGAATGATCTAATTTCATTCTTCTACATGTAGCTGCCCAGTTTTCCCAGCACCACTTGTTGAAGAGACTGTCTTTTCCCCATTGCATATTGTTGCCTCCTATGTCCTAGATTAACTGCCCGTTAAGTGGGTGTGTTTATTTCTGGGCTCTCTATTCTGTTCCACTGATCTATGTGTCTGTTTTTGCGCCAGTACCATACTGGTTTTTGTTAGTTTGTTTGTTTTTGTTTTTTTATTGGAGTATACTTGATTTACAATGTTGTGTTAGTTTCAGGGTGATTCAGTTATACATATATATATTCTTTTTCAGACTCTTTTCCCTTATAGGTTATTACAGAATATTCAGTAGAGTTTCCTGTGCTATACAGTAGGTCCCTGTTGATTATCTATTTTATATGTAGTAGTGTGTATATGTTAATCTCAAACTCCTAACTTATCCCTCCCCCACCCCCCTTACTCCTTTGTTAACCATAAGTGTGTTTTCTATGTTTGTGAGTCTGTTTCCTTTTTGTAAATAAGTTCATTTGTATCATTTTTTTTAGATTCCACATATAAGTGATATCGTATGATATTTGTCTTTCTCTGTCTGACCTACTTTACTTAGTATGATAATCTCTACATCCACCCATGTTGCTGCAAATGGTATTATTTCATTCTTTTTTATGGCTGAGTAATATTCCATTGTATATATGTACCACATCTTCTTTACCCGTTCATTAGTCAGTGGACACTTAGGTTGCAGTATCATACTGTTTTGATGACTGTAGCTTTGTAGCTTTGTGACTGTAGTCACAGCATGATACCTCCAGCTCTGTTCTTCTTGGAGAAAATATTTGCAAATCACATAGCTGGTAAGAGATCTGTATCAGGAATATATATATACAATTCAATAATAAAATGACAGCCCAGCGGTAGGTTGGGCAAAGGATCTGCACAGACATTTCTACAAAGAAAATACAAATTGCCAATAAGCACATGAAAAGATGACTAACGTCATGACTCATAAGGGAAATGCAAATCAAAAGCACAATGAGATGCCACTTCACATCCACTAGTACAACTATGATTAATAAGCCATCAGATAATAACAAATGGTTAGCAAGGATCTGAAAACTAGCTGATGAGAATGTAAGACGGTACAGCTACTCTGGAAACCAGTCTGGCAGGTCCTCAAAAGTTAAACAGTTTACCATTTGGCCCAGCAATTCCACTCCTAGACATATATCCAAAAGAAATGAAATCCTGTGTCCACTAAAAGACTTGTATTTAATAGTCAAAAGGTGAAAACAACTCAGATGTCCACCAACTTATGAATGGATAAATAAAATGTGATATATCCATACAGTGGAATATTATTCGGCCATAAAAAGGAATCAAGTACTGATAAAGCTACAATGAGAATGAACCTAGAAAACATTATGCTAAATGAAAGAAGCCAGTCACAAAAGACCACATATTGTATGATTCCATTTATATGGAATATAGGTAAATCTACAGGAACAAAAAGTAGATTAGTAGTTGCCTAAGACAGGCGGACGGGGAGTTTAGGGTGGGTAGCAGCTAAAAAGCGTGGGGTTTCTTTCTGGGGTAAGGAAAATGTTATAAAACTGACGGTGGTGATGGTTGCACAAAACTCTGAATATATCAAAACCACTGAATAAACTGTATACTTTAAATGGGTAAATTGTATGGTATCTGAATTTTATCTCAATAAATATTGTATGTAAGATAGAATACTTCCACTTATAAAGGTGGTAGGATAAAAATGTCTCTACCCACTTCTCCCTAAAACTCACTGACCCTAGGAAAACAGAGGTGGAAACTGAGGGAGGCAGAACTCAGCCAGAAACTGCCCCTTGTAACACTTCACCACCAAGCTGCAGGAGAAGGATGAGGGTGACTGTCCACTGCTGGTCTCTGCCTTCTGAGGCCAATGAAGGGACAAAGCACTTTACACTCACATGCGTGCACACATGTCTACACCCACGTGTGTACATGCATTCACACCCACGGCACACACTCACTCACACCTGTGTGCGCATGCACACACACACACACACACACACACACACACACACACACCACAAAACTGGGAACCAGGAGGGGCTGCTCCCTCCATGCTGCACACAGCAGGCCCTGCCCCATCATCCAGCTGCAAGCAACTGGCTCAGGAAGAATCCCCTCCACTCAGAGATGGAGCTCAGGGTCTACACCCTGAGAAGAAAAACAGAACAGACAGGAAATACAACAGACAAAGGACACCCAACATTTACCAAGGGCCACATGAAATCCATAAACACAGACCCATCTAAGATATCAAGAAACACTGATAAGGTAACAAAGGGACTCAACCAAGCACGGGAAAGAAGTAAAATAAATAAGAGATAAAACCACCACAGAAATGGAGGCAGCACTGAATGCAAAACAGCGGCACAGCTGAAAACAAAAAGCTGGCTGGAAAAGTGAGCAAAGTGGGGGAAAAGCATGAAGAGGACTGGAGAGAAAAATACCCATACGGAAGACAAAGAATACTTAACGTCTGCATAATCAGTGTTCCTGAAGAAAGAAAATGAATAAAATGTTAAAAAAACTTTTCAACATGTAATTTAAGAAAACTTTACATATATATTAAATCTACAAATTGAAAGAACATGCTTACGTACAAAAAAAATTCCAGTGTCCTTTAAATCACAAACACGTCGCAGTGTAACGAGTGATTCTGCAGAGCTGCCCTCTGCTCCACCACCGCTGTCACTGCTGCTCACGGCCCATTGCTTCCTCCTGACTTTTCACTGTCCTGGACACTATTTACTCTATACTTGAACTGATTTATTATTATATGGGGTTCCCAAAGCACGGTACCACACCTCCCTCTAGATGGGGCTTAGTAATCAACGTGAAAACACACTGAGATGACAACACCCAGCTGTCCCAGAGAGTGAGTGAATGTTTTGAGCAGCCATTCCCTTCTTCTAGGCACACATGAAGGCCATGCCTATTTATGGGGTTCTCCCAACAGGTTTTATAAAAAGTTGGCAGGGCATGGAGCAACAAAGCCCGTGAGCCACAACTACTGAGCCTGCGCATCTGCAGCCTGTGCTCCACAACAAGAGAGGCCGCGACAGTGAGATGCCCGTGCACCGCGATGAGGAGTGGCCCCCACTCGCCGCAACTAGAGGAAGCCCGCGAGCAGAAACAAGGACCCAACACAGCCAAAAATGAATAAAGAAAGAATGAAAGAAAGAATGAATGGATCAGATTTATATTTAAAAAAAAAAAAAAAAGTTGGCAGGGGACTTCCCTGGTGGTCCAGTGGTTAAGAATCCACCTTCCAGGACTTCCCTGGTGGCGCAGTGGTTAGGAATCCACCTGCCAATGCAGGGACAAGGGTTCGAGCCCTGGTCCAGGAAGACCCCACATGCCACAGAGCAACTAAGCCTGTGCGCCACAACTACGGAGCCTGCGCTCTAGAGCCTGTGAGCCACAACTACTGAGCCCTTATGCCATAACTACTGAAGCTCGCACGCCTAGAGCCCATGCTCTGCAATAAGAGAAGCTACCGCAATGAGAAGCCCATGTATCGCAATGAAGAGTAGCCCCCGTTCGCCACAGCTAGAGAAAGCCCGTGTGTAGCAACGAAGACCCAACGCAGCCAAAAATAAATAAATTAATAAATAAACTTTTTTTAAAAACCTTTAAAAATAATTTAAAAAAAAAGAATCCACCTGCCAATGCAGGAAACACAGGTTCCAGCCCTGCTCCAGGAAGATCCCACATGCCGCGGAGCAACTAAGCCCGTATGCCACAACTACGGAGGCTGCGCTCTAGAGCCTGAGAGCCACATCTACTGAGCCCATGAGCCACAACTACTGAAGCCCGCATACCTAGAGCCTGTGCTCCGCAACAAGAGAAGCCACTGCAATGAGAAGCCTGCTCATTGCAACTAGAGAAAGCCCATGAGCAGCAACGAAGACCCAAAGCAGCCAAAAATAAATTAATTTATTAAAAAAAAAAAAGAATCCGCCTTCCAATGCAGGAGACGCAGGTTTGATCCCTGGTCAGGGAACTAAGATCCCACATGCTATGGGGCAACTAAGCCCGTGCACGGCAACGACTGAACCCACGCACTCTGGAACCTGCGCACCACAACTAGAGAGAAGTCTGCGCGCCACACTGAGAGATCCCGAGTGCCGCAACTAAGACCCAACACTGCCAAAAATAAATAAATAATATTAAAAGAAAAAAAGTTGGCAGGTCAGGGATATGATCAAGATGTTTTTATTTTGCCTTTAACTATAAATATGTATTTTAAAAGTTGTAGTTCGATCTTTCTGCTACAGTTTCCAACTTTTAACTAGCACTATGAAAATAGCTTGATTATCTCTTTTTCTAAGAGATGGGTGCTGAGGGATAAAATGTTGGGCCCAGTCTTAAAGCCTCTGGATCTCTTTCATTTTCCTCCCAAGTTCAACATGGGTGTCCAGGGTTCAGCTGTGTATTTAGTTCTGTAAACCTGCCTGGGCAGCCTCCTGCGGCATCCTGAACAAGAGGGCAGCAGGAGCAGCATGGCATCCAGGGTCCCCCCAGCACTGCCCACTCAGAAAGGGCCGACCACGGTCAGCTCTGCGCCAGGCACCGCTGCAGACTGTGCCTGGCTGGAGCTCTGGACTCAGGGTTTGTGCCTTGTTTTCTGTTGCTGTTTTTGTCTGTGTGACTTGAGAACTTTTATTGTTTCCTCACGTATGTTGATTTTGTTTTCCCCAGTTTCCTTAAGATGGTTCAGCGTGAAACCATCAAACTGAAGAAGGCGCTTGAGAAGCCGGCCAATGACATGCACAGATTTTGAACCACACGGACTGGGTCCCCATCCCACCAGCGGCCGGTGGGGCGACCTGGTCACTTTATGTCTCTGATAGCACCATGCCTACCTGGGACTCGGCAATGCTGGTCCCCTCACCTGGCCAGATTTTCAGGGAGGGGTGTGGAACCTAAAGAACAGGGTGACAATTCTGGAAAAAAACCACCTTCAAAGGGCCAGCTCCTTGCCAGGCGCAAACTCTGCCGCTTGATGGCCAAGGCCATCGCAGGCCCGGCCCAGCCCCTTCCTACCTCTCCAGCCCCTCCAGCCTCCCCGGCGCCATCTGTGCAACCTTGGACAGGGCCTCCCGGCTCAGGGGTGCCAATAGAGAACCAGATGTTCACCTGCTTGAGCCTGAGAACAGCAGGGACCCCTTAACCTTGCCACACAGCTCTGGGGGGCCGTCTGCAGGCCTGAACTCGGTCACTGAGCTTTCTTGCAGAGTCCCTTCTTTGCAATATGGCTGTAACAAGTGTTAAATGGCCTAGAAGCAGCCTTAAGTTTTTTATAAATTGAGTTTATTTATTACATGCAAAGCCCACACCAACAGGTAACATCACAGAAAAGCATAAACAAAGCTCTTTGACAGAGATGAAAATATGATCAACACAAACATTATACAACATATTACTCTCCTAAAGAATCTTAGGAGTTAATGAACTCTGTGAAAATGGAGTTTAATGTCAATAGGTAGAGCCTCATTTTGCTCTCTCTACAACCGAGACTAATACATACAACTGGACTTTCAGAGACCTCCAATTTCTTTCCCCTCTCCTAAAAGTGTGTTTAGAGTCCTTGTTTAACAGAAGGGTCTGAACACTCTGCAGGAAAAGGAAAGAAATAACTTTCAACACTCAGAGCACTGAAGCACAGACTGGGGCAATCGACTTCACCACCAGCAAGAACCTGATTCTACAGGCAGATCTGGCCAGGAAGGTGTCCGCCTGCGCCAGGAACACGCAGCCTCACTCCTCTTGTCTATCAGATTCTGTCGGTGCCGCAGCGGCGTCTTAACCCACGAGCTGCCCTCTCGCAGCACAGAGTGGCTCCCTCCAGCCAGAGCTGGCCCTGACATGACACAGGGACACTGACCACTGACCCAACACAGAATTCAGCTCCGCTGGGCCCCCCAGCCTCTACAAAGGCACTGAGGTCACCTCCAGCCTGCCGCCCTGCCCGGGCAGCTCAGCGAGAGGAGGGCTGCTGGGGGGAGGGGCCCTTCCACCCCTGTCCTCACTGAGCATGTCCCCGTGTACACGTCACTGCGTCTGAGGGGCTTTTTGGAGGAGACAGCTTTATAAAACCACTACAGTGCTTGTGTGAGGACGCCGAGCGTTACCTACCACACCTCCTAAGGCCCAACCTATGAAGTCACACTCGTACTTTCTTTCAGAGCCAAGTGCCGGGGAACCTTGGCTTCCCCTAACTGGTGGGTTGTGTCTCAACGTGGACCACGAATGTCGTTTCTTATATTTTAGGTACTGGTACCTGGGAGTAGAACACAGGTCTGTTTGCGCAAAGTCAACTTGGAAAATGTAAAATATGATAAAATTACAGTATTTTATCCCTGTAAAATCTACAGGGATTTTACACTCAGAGATCGCTTAGCTCTGCAGGAAACAAATTCACTTGGTGTTACATGATGTCAGTGTCACAGTCCTGTGCCTCCCACCTTATGTGCCATTAAGCTCTACAAAGCGTCCACTCACCCCATCCCAGAGCCAGATAATCACGGAGGCCACCTTGTCCCTGACAGATAGCCAGAGCCTAATCAATTTATAGTAAGTGATCTGGACCACGTCAAACTACACTTGGGACTCAGTGTTATAGCAGAGCTACTTTCACCTTTAAAAAAACAATGGTGTTTCAAGGCTGAGAAAAGACACTCAGCTAAAACTGAAATTACATGTAATTCCTATTCCAGAAGATCCTGTTGAAGGCACTGTTAACCAGACTTTTTTTTTTTTAACATCTTTATTGGAGTATAATTGCTTTAAAATGTTGTGTTAGTTTCTGCAGTATAACAAAGTGAATCAGCTATACGTATACATATATCCCCACATCCCCTCCCTCTTGCGTCTCCCTCCCACCCTCCTTATCCCACCCCTCTAGGTGGTGGCAAAGCACTGAGTTGATCTCCCTGTGCTATGCAGCTGCTTCCCACTAGCTATCTATTTTACATTTGGTAGTGTTTGTATGTCAGTTGTCAATGTTGCTCTCTCACTTTGTCCCAGCTTACCCCTCCCCCTCCCCGTGTCCTCAAGTCCATTCTCTATGTCTGCATCTTTATCCCTGTCCTGCCCCTAGGTTCACCAGAACCTTTTTTTTTTTTTAGATTCCATATATATGCATTAGCATACAGTATTTGTTTTTCCCTTTCTGACTTATTTCACTCTGTATGACTGACTCTAGGTCCAGCCACCTCACTACAAATAACTCAATTTCATTTCTTTTCATGGCTGAGTAATATTCCATTGCATATATGTGCCACATCTTCTTTATCTATTCATCTGTCAATGGACACTTAGGTTGCTTCCATGTCCTGGCTATTGTAAATAGTGCTGCAATGAACACTGTGGTACATGCCTCTTTCTGAATTATGGTTTTCTCGGGGTATATGCCCAGTAGTGGGATTGCTGGGTCGTATGGTCGTTCTATTTTTAGTTTTTTAAGGAACCTCCATACTGTTCTCCATAGTGGCTGTATCAGTTTACATTCCCACCAACAGTGCAAGAGGGTTCCCTTTTCTCCCCATCCTCTCCAACATTTATTGTTTGTAGATTTTTTAATGATGGCCATTCTGACTGGTGTGAGGTGATACCTCATTGTAGTTTTGATTTGCATTTCTCTAATGATTAGTGATGTTGAGCATCTTTTCATATGTTTGTTGGCAATCTGTATATCTTCTTTGGAGAAATGTCTATTTAGATCTTCTGCCCATTTTTTGATTGGGTTCTTTGTTTTTTTGATATTGAGCTGAATAAGCTGCTTGTATGTTTTGGAGATTAATCCTTGGTCAGTTGCTTCATTTGCAAATATTTTCTCCCATCCTGAGAGTTGTCTTTTCATCTTGTTTATGGTTTCCTTTGCTGTGCAAAAGCTTTTAAGTTCATTAGGTTCCATTTGTTTATTTTTGTTTTTATTTCCATTACTCTAGGAGGTGGGTCAAAAAGGATCTTGCTGTGATTTATGTCATAGAGTGTTCTGCCTATGTTTTCCTCTAAGAGTTTTATAGTGTCTGGTCTTACATTTAGGTCTTTAATCCATTTTGAGTTTATTTTTGTGCATGGTGTTAAGAAGTGTTCTAATTTCATTCTTTTACATGTAGATGTCCAGTTTTCCCAGCACCACTTATTGAAGAGGCTGTCTTTCCTCCACTGTATACTCTTGCCTCCTTTATCAAACATAAGGTGACCATATGTGCATGGGTTTATCTCTGGGCTTTCTATCCTGTTCCATTGATCTATATTTCTGTTTTTGTGCCAGTACCATACTGTCTTGATTACTGTAGCTTTGTAGTATAGTCTGAAGTCCAGGAGACTGATTCCTCCAGCTCCGTTTTTCTTTCTCAAGACTGCTTTGGCTATTTGGGGTCTTTTGTGTTTCCATACAAATGGTGAAATTTTTTGTTCTAGTTCTGTGAAAAATGCCATTGGTAGTTTGATAGGGATTGCACTGAATCTGTAGATTGCTTTGGGTAATGTAGTCATTTTCACAATGTTGATTCTTCTAATCCAAGAACATAGTATATTTCTCCATCTGTTTGTATCATCTTTAATTTATTTCATCAGTGTCTTATAGTTTTCTGCATACAGGTCTTTTGTCTCCTTAGGTAGGTTTATTCCTAGATATTTTTGTTGCAATGGTACATGGTAATGTTTCCTTAATTTCTATTTCAGATTTTTCATCATTAGTGTATAGGAATGCAAGAGATTTCTGTGCGTTAATTTTATATCCTGCTACTCTACCAAATTCATTGATTAGCTTTAGTAGTTTTCTGGTAGCATCTTTAGGATTCTCTACATATAGTATCATGTCATCTGCAAACAGTGACAGTTTTACTTCTTCTTTTCCGATTTGGAGTCCTTTTATTTCTTTTTCTTCTCTGACTGCTGTGGCTAAAACTTCCAAAACTATGTTGAATAATAGTGGTGAGAGTGGGCAACCTTGTCTTGTTCCTGATCTTCGAGGAAATTTAACCAGACTTTTCAGTTGTCCAATTACCTTTCTAAATTTCTGTGTTCATTTCTCTTCCCTTCGCCATATCCTAAGAGCCCCATCCTCTACAAGGCAGAAAAGAGCCAGCTATCTGCTGCCTGCTGTTTACCTGCTTCATCTCTTAAAATGTGTGGGTTTCCATATGGGTTAGAGCCTGCTCTGTTTAATGGGCGGGAAAAAAGGAGGTATATCTGGAAAGATGTGTAAAGTGCTCTCAGTTTTCTTCCTTGTATTTCTTATCAGCAGCACAGCTGACAAAGCTGGTTAAGGTCTGCAGTTGACAACACTGTGTTGGTGTGAACACCCTGAGTTTTTTCCAAATGCTCTTGTCGTATAAGGGAATCTCCTTGATTTTCCAAGTTACACATTTGAGTTTTCAGGGGTAAAGGGGTATCAAGTCTAAAACTTACTTTCAAATGGTTCACAGAAAAAATGTAGTTATACAGAGAGAAAGACATAACAAACATGTTAAAAATGTTTCATGTTTGGGGAATCCGGATAAAGAGCATATGGGAATTCTTTGTATCATTCTTGCAACTTGTAAAAGTCTGAAATCACATAAAATAAACATTTAAAAAATCATCTATAAAGGGCTAGGATGCAGAAATAAGATCGGTTACAATATTTCATAAAGATACAAAGGGTTAGCCATCCACAGCACCTGCCTAAGGCTGCCTAAGCCATCCACTTACACAACACTGTAAGTCAGGGTTCCTCAGAAAAACAGAATCAACAGGATATATACACAGAGATTTATTTTAAGGAATTGGGTCACATAATCATGGGGGTCCAAGACCAAAATCTGCTGGGGTGAGCCTGCAGGCTGAAGACCCAAGAAGGAGCAGCATTTGTAGTCCAAAGGCCTTCTGCCGGCAAATTCCTTCTGGCTGGGGAGCGATGTGGAGAGGAAGAGAGGGGAGGTGGCTATGGTGGGGGTATCAGTCTTTGTTCTGTTCAGGCCTTCAACTGATTAGAGGCCATCTACATTACAGAGGGTAATCTACTTTCCTCAAAATCCACTGACTTTAATGTTAATCTCATCTAGAAAACACCTTCACACAAACAACCAGAAAAATATTTGACCAAATATCTGGGCACCATAGCCCAGCCAAGTTGACACACAAAATTAACCATCACAGCCTGCAGGAGCAGAGGCTAGACTGTCTTCTAAGAAAAATCACGGCACACATCCAAAGCTTCCTAATCTCATAAATGACGGCTTCAGCCTACCTTCCATTTGGCAAGCTGTCAGGGTAATCAGCAACATGAAACATCTGTCCCTCCCCTGCTTCTGGCCAGAGAAAGTAACTCTGAGCTCTCTGCTATCAGGGAAGCTTGCCCGTGGGATACAAGGTCAACTTCACACAGATGAGGGCAAACACATCAGAACAGTTGAGTGGGTCAAAAAGATCCCAGTGCTGGACCCACTCCTGCCTAATTCAAACAGAATTTCAGAAGTAGGGGTTGTGTGCAGCCAAGGCAACAAAAAACTGCTCTAGATCATCTTCCTTTAACTCCTAGATCCAGCCAAACCATAAGATTAATTGTATTCATCATGATTATCTTACTAGAAATATTTAGGACAGCTGTTTGGACCCAGTGGTAGAGCTCCTTTCCTTAGTCCACCATTATGGTTATGCCAAGAGCTCATGGGGAAGAGCCATGGTAAACTGGCCAGTCCATCCACTACAAGGATGCAATCAGGCCAGCTGTCCACATCGAACAACATCTCCTTTAAAGACCCATGGAAGAAATCTCACATCTGCTCATTCTAGAATTTACTGCAGAGATTCCATGACTCCCATAACTGGGCATGATCTGCAATTTGCTTTGGTTGCCAGAACTTACATCTGCATTTTGTCTCCTGACCATGTATCTGAACTTAACCCACTTTCCTACCCTTACTGTCTTGCCCCAACTTTCTCTTTGAGGTCTTCTATGAAGTTGAAACTTTTGCAGCATATCTTGCTTAAGCATTCTCAAATTCTTTTTGGATGGAATGTTAATATAAAGTGGAAACATTTTATCAGCAAACACAAAGCTGTAATGTTTTAGAATGGCAAGGTACTCAGGGATGGATTACCTAGCTTGACCTTCCTTATTTTAAAGATGAAGAAACTGAGACCAAGAAAGGTTAAGAAATCCACCCAAGCCCAAGGGTCAAACAGGCCAAATGGTAAAGCCAGGAGGAGCCTGGATTTCTGTGAGCCATCCCTCACCACCCAGTTCTTTTCCGTCCCTGAGTTTGCAGTGGAGTCCTGACCTTGCCATCACTTCAGAGACGCCTGGAGCCGACTTTAGAACTAAGCCTGCCTCCTGCCAAGAGCAGACTTCTTAATTTTAGCCTGATTTTTTGACTTGCTGATTTGCCAGCTTACTTGAAAACTCTTCCTCTGAGCACTGAGCTTCAACCGTTTCTACTATTACCAAAAATAGAGTGCTTGAGAGTTATGAAACAATAGGTGCAGCGTAGCACTATACTAGTTTGTGTAATAAAAACAAATGTTTCTACCTGCACAGAAAAAAAGATGTGGAACACAAGATGTTTGTAGCATTTACAGTGTTACCACTAGGTGGTGAGATTACAGTTAATTTTTTCCTTTTGGCTTATCTGTGTTTTCTAATTTTTTCTCCAATAATCACAAGGACTTGCATAACTGTTTTAAAGTAAATAAAAATATTAAATACAAGCACTTTAACTTATTGTTTAGATCGTCAGGCTGCCTAAGTCTGCAGTGCAGTGGTTCACATCCTTGAAGCCGCTCTTAGGCTGGGGGTGTGGCTCTGCAGGATTCTTATTGGGAGACCTTCCAAGTCCCCTCAGCTCTGATCCTCCTGGGGCTTGTTTCTTGTCCTTTACAAGCAAACATGTAACTTTTGCAGAAAAAGGAGATGATGAGCTTATTTTCAACATGAATTAGCCAGACTGAAGCACTCAAATTCCAAGTTTCCACTTTCAGATGACCTTCCTATCCAGGACAAGCAAACAACCTTCCATTTACAGGCTGTGTGGCTTTAAAGAAGAGAAAGGTTTACACCTATAGCCACCATAGCAATCAGTGAGGATGAGCAAAGCTGTTTTGTTAGAGGGATTTAATCCTGTTCATGAAAGGTTATTTCTGTAATCCCTGAGCCCATCACTAGCCTTTTCAGGATCTAAATATAAATAAACACTCTAATGGGACCCCACGGTGTTGCGGTGTGTTCTGGTCCAGCTGCAGGGAAATACCCTTGAATATGCCGTCAGAGATGTCACCTGCTACACGAATAACAATGATATTGCAAATCAGAGCTCTGCCATCAGCAGGGAATTCTGGGGGAGCCACTGCCTGTTGGCCAGTTTCCCTGGCAAAGTCATCCCAAGCCCTTGTTGAAATAACCTGTTTCAGCCATTTGGTGCCACTCCATTCTTCACTGTCTTGCATACTAAATATGAAGATCCTAGTTGGTATTCTAACAAATCTGTCCTTTTTACCACCTCTCTTTTAGAAAAAAAGAGTGCCCCAGAAAGAATAAGTTTGGAAAAGCAACCAGTCTCAGACTTAGCAATTATTAAACATTTCTTAACGCCCTACAAAAACACTGTAAAATACTATCAACAAAGCAACTGCCCAGTGCTCAGGTGTGCACTGCAAGTCAAATCTTTGCAAATTGGCTTCAGGCCTGCAAGTGTGTCCTTTCCTCACCAGTTTTCACTCTACATTAGTATAGTAGAAAAGATAAAACTTTCCACGGTCAAGAGGAAAAAAACAAAAACCAACCAACAAAACTGGTAGCAGGGGCCTGGCCAAGCCCATACCCATCAAACCGAAAACTACCACTTTGGAGAATCATATTTACTGACTTGGAAAGCTGTTGAAAAAGCTACAAATGTTGATGAATGAAACAGAAGAGCCACAAAATTGTATATACAACATGCTTTTTAAAAGTGTGCATATATATTCAAGAACAGGAAAAGATGTAGAAGGACATGCACCTATATTTTAACACAGTTAATAACGGAGGTGATGAGCAAATTTTCTCTCGTGTATTTTGTACTTTTCTACCATAAACCTACATGTGTGTAAAATGTAAAAAGAAAACAATTCCTTAACGTCGGCCAACCTTAAGCTAAGTGAAGTTCTTCAAGGCAGGTGTGAGCGCCTGGAAGGCAGAGCCCATCACTGCGGACTCCTTCTCCTCAGCAGGCTTCCCAGTGACGCCCCCCCATCTCTGCCCGCGCGGACAGCAGGCCCCAACCACAGGGCTCCAGGCCGCCCAGTACGCGAGTGAGGGTTAGGCGACGCCGTGTGCGGGGCCGTCTCACCCGGTGATCTCTCCTCAACTCCGGGGGGGGGGGCGGGGTGTCGCTCCCCATCTTAGGGGGTCTCTCCTCACCCGTGGGTCTATCCTCACTTGGGGGAGGGTCTCTCCCCATCTCGCGGGGAGGTCCCTCCTCAGCGGGGGTCTCTCCCCACCCCGGTGCAGCCTCACCTTGGGGTCGCGCTCGTAGTAGTGCTGCTGCGTGCGGATCCAGCGGCCCACCAGGTGGTCTCGCACCGTGTGCGCCAGCGCCAGGTAGTAGTCGCGGCGCGTGGCCACGTTGCGGTCCTTGACGAGCGTGAAGTGCAGGTGCCGGTTGAAGCTCTTCCGCACCTCGGCCACGTCGCCCAGCCCCGCCAGCCCGCGCACGCTGATCTGCTTCCGCCTCTCGCCGTCCGTCAGCGGCTTCGCCATCGCGCCGGCAGTCCGAGAAGGACGAGGAGGAGGGCAAGATAAGCCGCGGGGACACGCCCGCACGGAGGATGCTGCAGCTTCGCCGGCTGCCAGGCCGCGCCTGCGCACTGCGCTGCGGCGGCGAGGAAGGGAGGCGCAGAGGGTGCGCCTGCGCGCTGCGCCGGACCACGTGAGGGGCGGGGCCTGAGGAAGGGCGGGGTCGCAGGATGGGAGGGGCCTGCTGGAGGGGCCGCGCACCGACCCCTGGGTGAAGGAGTATTGCTGAGTTTCTCAACTTCCAGAGCTGAGGGTGAGGTCCTGGACTTATGGCCCATTCCTGCCAGCAACTCTCTTCATGTCCACTCCCTGAGACGGTGTCTCCTCCTGCTCGTCCCCCTCCCTAAAGCTGCTCACCTGGTTCCTACCTGCAGGTCCTCATCTGGGGCCCTCTTGCTCACTCTCACCAGCAACCCTCCAGTCTACACCCACTAGCACCACCGCTGCTGTTCCCCAGGGCCGTCTTCGGGTCCCCGGCTTCAGTGTTGCTCCCACTGCTCCTCCCTGATCCTATCTTGGCCTCTGGGGTCTCTGCATCAAGGAGAGTCCTTACAGGTTGGTTTAACATTGAAAAACTGGCAGTATTCACTGAAGCTAAACAAACACCTACTTCTGACCCAGCAATTCTAGTCCAGAGAAAATACCCAACAGAAATGAATGCTTATACCAACCAGAAGGCATGTACAGAAATGCTCATAATACTCAAATATTCAGAACAGTCCCAAACTGGAAACCACGCAAATGCCCACCAATGCTGGGCTGATAAATGAACTGTGGCATGTTCCCACAGTTGCACAGTCCCCAGCCGTGAGAATGATAGACCACATCCAATACGCAGACGAACAGTGCTGAGTGAGAGCGGGCAGCGCTAAAGAGCACAGCCTGAAGGATTCCACTCACTGAGTTTCTAAGACTGGCCAATCTCTGGGCCTGCAGACCTAGGATGGCGCTGAGCGTTAGAGGTGGACATAGCTGGGGGGGAGGGGTGGGCAGGGAGGGGGAGTGGGTGAATCCGTGGCATCTGGAAAAGCTCGGTTACATGTGGTGTGCAAGCTCATCACTGCACACGTGGGAGCTCCCCCATGTGGGGAGTGTCTGTGGGTGTGGTCCTGGGGCAGGGCCCCAGTGGGGGGGGTCACAGGTGCGGCCCAGGGCCTTCCACCATCTTTCTCCACAGCTCATCCTGTTTCCTTGCCCTCCCTCCACACCCAATGGGGCTCCAGATCCTTCTTTAGGCCAATGCCTTCCTGCTTGCTCACATATCCAGTGCCAACAGCATCAGGCCTGGTGGGCCTGCCTTCTCTCCCAAGCTCCCAAGGACTCTCTCTCAGGAGCCGGTCCTCCAAGACGAAGTCTGGGTCCTCCAGCCATTTTATTCCCTATGTATCTAGTCCATTCTTAGCTGCTCTTTTGGGTCCTCTTGCTGGGATTCCTGTGGTAGTTTCCTCATGGGCTCCCCTGCCTCCCAGACACTCCCCAGAATCATCCTAGCCAGGCTACAGACCGCACAGCCCCTCAGCAGAGGGCTGAGCCCAGCACAGCTCCTGCAAACCACAACCCCAGCCAGGTAAGCTTGGTAAACCAGCCTCAGCCCCTCCCTAGCAGGTCCTCAGGCTGGGCCTGGGGGACTTGAGGGGACAGGTGAAGGCAGGCACCCGACTGCAGCGGGCAGGCATTCTTATGTGTCCCATCCCAAAGGGACCAGGCAGAAGGGGAAGTGGTCAGAGCTGGGGTCAGTGAGAGAGCTGGGGGTGGGGAGAGAGAAGGAGCCCCCGAACTGTGAGCCTGTGGGGCTGTGAGGGGCGGCGAAGGACACACAACCAACATCCACAGGCCTCCCTGGTCTGGATCTTGCCCTCTGCAGCCCTCACCCCTGGGGAGTCCCTCACTGGAGGGGCGGATTTGAAGTGAAGGTCCTGCGGCCTGGTTTCGAGCTGCATCTCGGGGGGCTGCCTCTGCCCACCCTCAGCCCAGGCTGGCCTACCCCCTGTTTTTATATGGCCCTTAAGTTAGGAACGCTGTCTACGTTTTTATTTTTTTTTATAAATTTATTTATTTTATTTATTTATTTTTGGCTGCGTTGGGTCTTTGTTGCTGCACACGGGCTTTCTCTAGTTGTGGCGAGCAGGGGCTACTCTTCGTTGTGGTGTGCGGGCTTCTCATTGTGGTGGCTTCTCTTGTTGCAGAGCAAGGGCTCTAGGCGTGTGGGCTCAGTAGTTTTGGCACATGGTCTCAGTAGTTGTGGCTCATGGGCTCTAGAGCACAGGCTCAGTAGTTGTGGCGCACGGGCTTAGCTGCTCCATGGCATGTGGGATCTTCCCAGACCAGGGCTCAAACCTGTGTCCCCTGCATTGGCAGGTGGATTCTTAACCACTGTGCCACCAGGGAAGCCCTACATTTTTAAATGATTGAAACAAGTGAAAAGAAGAATAATTCATGATGTACGAAAATTACATGAAATCCAAATTTCAGTGTCTACAACTACAGCTACACTCATTCCTTTATATTTTCTCTAGGGCTGCTTTCACACATCCACGGCAGATCTGAGCATCGTGACAGAGACTGTATGGCCTGAATCTGCCCCTTACAGAGGGTGCTGCCCCTGACCTGGAGTGTATGCTCCTGGGGGAGGGCCCCACGTCCCCAGCACTGCCTCACACTCGCAGGCCCCATGAATGTACCCCAAATAGAGCGAATCCCCATGGTTCTACGTGCCGCATTCCAGGCGAGGGTGGACTGAGGCGTGGGAGGTGGCTGGCCTGGGCAGAATTCTTGAAGCCTCTTTAAAATTCACTAGATCACATTGGGAAAACGCACATTAAAACCCCAGCAGGCAGCAGGACTTACCTGCTACATACAATGGTCTGGTCAACATGAAAGTGACCGATAGGGACTTCCCTCGTGGTCCAGTGGTAAAGAATCCGCTTTCCAATGCAGGGGACACAGGTTCGATCCCTGGTCAGGGAAGTAAGATCCCACATGCCACGTGGCAACTAAGCCCACGTGCCACAACTGCTGAGCTCGCACGCCTCAATGAGAGAGCCTGCATGCTGCAAACTACAGAGCCCACACGCTCTGGAACCCGTGCGCCACACTAGAGAGAAGCCCGCGCACTGCAAGGAAGAGCCCGCGTGCTGCAAGGAAAGATCCCGTGTGCCTCAATGAAGATCCCGCGTGCCACAACTAAGACCCAACGCAGCCAAAAATAAACTAACTAAATAAATGCTCTTAAAAAAAAAAAAAGCAGCCTTTAAAAAAAAGAAAGAAAAAAAGAAAGTGACCAACAGCACAGAGTGGTGGTGAGGCGGTGGAGTGCTGCTCAAGGGAGTGTAACCATTACAGCCACGTTGGAAACAGTGTGGCAGTTTCTCATAATAAAATAATCAGTAGTTAAACATACACTTACTACGTGGCCCAGCCATTCTACTGTTAGGTATCCATCCAAGAGAAATAAAAACCTGTGCCCACAAAACAGCTTGTGCGAGGATGTTCACAGGAACCTTATCACTAACGCCCCAAACTGGAAACAGCCCAGGTGACTATCAACAGGAAAGTGAAGAAACAAAGTAAGATATTGAAATAGTGGAATACTAACTCAACCATAAAAAGGAATGACACCGGTGAGTCTCACAGACATTATGCCAAGTGGAAGGCCAGACACAGAAGAGCACATATTATACAATTTCATTGACATGAAGTTCCAGAATTGGCAAAGGTAATGTGTTGTGATGGAATTCAGAACGGTCCCCCAGGGGCCAAGGGTAGGGGGATCGTCTGGGGAGTTTCTGGGGTGACAGAATAGGGATATGGGCTATATGAGAGTATCTGTCACAGTAGTTTGACCTCTATTCTTAAGATCTGTGCATTTTACTGTATGAAAATACCTCTATAAAGATATTCTTTAAAAAAAAAAAAACAACTCACTAGGTCAGAAGTAAAAGCTAGAATGAGCTTAAGTACCAAAAACAGCCTCCATCAAACAGGAAGCCTTTGCAAATCCAAGCCTCTAGGAAGCAACACTGAGTTCCTCCTGAGATTCATTCTGTGCAGAGACATTCCAGCTGAAGCTTTGAGCTGAGTATGAAGGGTCCATCCAAGAGAGAAGTGAAGGAAGTCTTCTTGCTGAAAGCCTATTTGCACTGCTAACCCAGGACACTGACCTTCCCTCTCTGCCCCCCAAATTTCCTGTGGAGCCAAATATCCTCTTGTTTTCCCAGTGGGAGTTCCTGGTAGGACTCCACCCAAACCAAACAGCATGAAATATCTTTCCATTTATTTGTGTCTTCTTCAATTTCTTTCATCAATGTCGTATAGTTTGCAGTGTACAAGTCTTTCAAAAGCTTCTGCACAGCAAAGGAAACCATCAACAAAATGAAAAGGCAACCTACTGAATGGGAGAAAATATTTGCAAATCACATATCTGAGAAGGGGTTAATATTTAAAATACATAAAGAACTCATACAACTCAATAGCAAAGCAAAAACAAAAACAGAAACAAAACAAACAACCTGATTAAAAAATGAGCAGAGAATCTGAATAGACAATTTCCCAAAGAAGACATACAGATGGCCAAGTGCATGAAAAGACAAGTGTTGGCAAGGATGTGAAGAAAAGGGAATCCTGTGCACTGTTGGTGGGAATGTGCAGCCACTATGGAAAACAGTATGGAGATTCCTCAGAAAACTAAAAAGAAGGACTTCCCTGGTGGTCCAGTGGCTAAGACTCCACGTTCCCAGTGCAGGGGTCCTGGGTTCGATCTCTGATCAGGGAACTAGATCCCTCATGCCCCAACTAAGAGTTTGCATGCCACAACGAAGACCCTACATGCAGGAACTAAGACCTGGCACAAAAAATAGAACTACCATTTGAACCAGCAATTCCACTCCTCAGTTTTTATCCAAAGAAAACAAAAACACTAATTCAAAGATATATGCACCCCTATGTTCATTGCGGCATTATTCATAATAGCCAAGATATGGAAACATCCTAAGTGTCCATTGATGGATGAATGGATAAAGATGTGGTATGTGTATACAAGCAAATACTGCTCAGCCATGAAAAAGAAGGGACTCTTGCCATTCGCGACAACATGGATGGACCTAGAGGATGTTATGCTAAGTGAAATAAGTCAGACAGAGAAAGACAAATACTGTATGATTTCACTTGTATGTGGAATCTAAAAAACGAAACAGACAAACAAACCAGAAAACCAAGCTCATAGATACAGAGAACAGATTGGTGGCTGCCAGAGGTGGGGGGCAGGGGTGGGTGAGATGGGTGAAGGGAGTCAAGAGGTACAAACTTCCAGTTATAAAATAATAAGTCCTGGGGATGTAATGTACAGCATGGTGACTATAGTTAATAATACTGTATTGCATATTTGAAAGTCGCTAAGAGTGTAGATCTTAAAGTTGTCATCACAAGAAAAAAAAAGGAAAAAATTTTGTAACGATGTAAGGTGGTGGATGGTAACTAGACTTGTGGTGATCATTTCACAATGTACACAAGTATTGCATCATTATGTTGTACGTTTGAAACCAATATAGTGTTATATGTCAATTAAATTAAAATGAATGAATGAATTGAAAGAAATCAATTTTTAAAAAAGCCTAAGAGTTGAAAAAGGAAGAAAGGATCTTGTGCTTTCAGACTGGAACAAAATGATAAGATGTGGTTAAGCATAAGGGGAACTTTCTGCGGGGAAACCTACTGTTTTAGGCAGCTCCCTTCCCAGAGTTCCAGTCCAGTTTTTAAGCTGCTTTATTGAGATGTAACTCACATACTATAAGTTACCCACTTAAAGAGCCTGATTCAATAGTGTTTAGTATTTTTAGAGTTGTACAACTATCACCATAATCTAAATTTAGAACCCTCTCATCACCCCCCAATACCCTGTATCCACCCCCAATTAGCAGCTACTCCCAGTTCTCCCCCATCCCCACCCAGAGCCCCAGGTGACCACCAGTCTGCTTGTTGTCTCTATGGATTTTGCTTCTTCTGGACATTTTCTGTAAATAGAATCAGGCAATATGTGATCTTTTGTGTCTGGCTTCTTTCACTTGACCTAAAGTTTTCAAGGTTCATCCATGTTATAGATTATGTCATTTTTACTGCCAAATAATATTCCAATGCATAGAGAGTCATTTAAAAAAATCATTAGAAATCTCTTCCTCCCCAGAAAGCTGAAAACCCTGGTTTATATTCCCCTCTCTCCTTGTTGCTTTAGAACAAGTCCCTGCATGCCTCTGAGCTCTGGCATTCTCATGTGCAAACCCATCTGATCCTGAGCTGTCCTCTGTGTGGGTCTGGAGAACCCCCAGCCATATGTGCTGAGCACCTCGAGCCCTGGAAGTTATGTTTGGAGCCATCCCACTGCCTGTGTTCTGTGCCACAAACATGCAGCTCTGGCGCTCTCCTGACCTTCAGAGAGGCCTCTGGAGAGAATACCTTATAGGGGGATATCTGCTTCTGAGCCACATCGACCTGAGGCAGACACTAAGGTTTACAGGACTGCACTTAAGCTCTTAGACAGAAACCTCTATCCGCCAATCAATAACACAGAAAAGCAAGACATCAGGGACTGTTAAAATGATAGAGGCAGTCAGTCCTGGAGCTAGTTTTTATTTCTCTTGACTCTATAACTATTTTTCTAAATATTCCATGCTTGTACTTCCCTGGTGGTGCAGTGGTTAAGAATCCACCTGCCAATGCAGGGGACACGGGTTTGATCCCTGGTCCAGGAAGATCCCACATGCCACGGAGCAACTAAGCCCGTGCGCCACAACTACTGAGCCTGCGCTCTAGAGCCCATGAGCCACAACTACTGAGCTTGCGTGCCACAACTACTGAAGCCCGAGTGCCTAGAGCCTGTGCTCCACAACAAGAGAAGCCACCACAATGAGAAGCCGTGCAACGCAATGAAGAGTAGCCCCCGCTCACTGCAACTAGAGAAAGCCTGCGCAGCAATGAAGACCCAATGCAGCCAAAAATAAATAAATTTATATATATAAAAAAAGTATTCCATGCTCATTATGATCGTGATGATTGATTCTTCAGCAGAGAAACCTGCTTTTGATAAATAGCTACATGCAAGGTCTGATGTGATGAAAAATTTCATCTGGAGACACTCTTAACTTGGGAGGCACACCAGCTTGGGGTTTGGAAGCCTCTAGACCTAGGTCCTAGTGGGGCCCTTCATCTCCTCAGCCACTGACCTTCAGCTCAGACAGTCCCAGCCTCTGGGCTGTGTGACAGAGATGACGGGTACCTGCCCGTGGCTGCTGTGATGATGAAATCACTGGCTCCATGCCTGACACCCAGTAAGCTCTCCATCAACACAAGCCATTGTCGTTACTGTAGCTCAAAATAGAGAGATGCTACATGTGGTGTGCTTATCCCGCCACAAACTCAACATAATTTTCAAGGCGAAGCCAAGGACCTTGAGTGTGAAGAGGCCCTGGAGGTGCCCGATTCTGACCTCTCACCCCAAGCAGGGACCCCTTTCTCGGGCACCCTTGAATGCTGACGTGTGTGAATGAAGAGCCGTCTTCTTTCAGGACATCTTTCCTCATCAGCAACTTCCCTGTAGTCTGAGCTCCGGCCTCTGGAGCCACACAGGCGGGGCCAGGCTCTGATAATTCTTACAGTATTTTTTTGAGGGGGGAGGGCAGGCGGATTGCAGGATCCTAGTTCCCTGACCAGGGATCGGACCTGCGCCCTAGGCAGTGAAAGCGAGGAGTCCTAACCACTGGACCACCAGGGAATTTCCAACCCTTACAGTATTGAGGAGGGCTGTGGGAACCCCACCCACCTACAGCCTCTTTCCAGGCCTGTGATGTCATGATTTGTAGTATGAAATATATGTTTGGTCTTCATCCCTGCTCCTGGCTCACAGCTCCCCGAACCCTTGGGATTTCCTAAGCATAAAAGCAATGGGAGCATCTTTTGTTGCATTTGGTCTTTTGTCCTCAGTCCTATTAGCCCTTTCAATCATACTTGAATTTGCATTAATGAGATGATTTTTGGAAAGCCTCTAGGTAACCACAGGGGAGCCAACCAAGTGATTAGAGGGGTCAGAGATTCCGCCTTTCCTAGGCTCAACCTCTGGGGTGGGGACAGGGGCTGGAGATCAATGACTTAATCAATCAAACCTACGTAATGAGAGGCCTCCATAAAAACCCCCAGAGTACGGGGTTCGGAGAGCTCCCAGGGTGGTGAGGAGTCGGGAGGGTGGTGGGCCCGGGTAGTGTGGGAGCCCCACACCCTCCCCGATGCCATCCCCTCGTGTCTCTTCCACCTGCCTGTTGGTTTGTATCCTTTGTGATAAACTGGCAATAAGAACTAAACTGTTTTCCTAAATTCTGTGAGCCTCTCTAGCAAACTACAGAATCTCAGGAGGGGGTCATAGGAACCTCTGATTTACAGCTGGTCGATCAGAAGCCCAGCTGACTACCTGGACTTGAGAAGGGCCTCGGAAGGGCGGGCAGTCTTGCAGGACTGAGCCCTCACCTGTGGGGTCTGACGCCGCTTCCAGGTAGATGGTGTCAGAACGGAGTTGAATGCTGCGCACCCAGCTGGTGTCTGAGATTTGCCTGGTGGGAAAAGCCCCACACGTCTGGTCTCAGGGTGAAGCACTGAGAGCAGAGTGAGGGGTGAGTGGAGTAGAAGGAGAAAACAGAGTGTCCTCTACAAGGATGAACACTCCGCACATTTCACGGTCTCCAAACAAGTCATTTAAAAACAACTTTACCACAAGTTGCACACCCAAGTGTGGCTTTTCACAGTTCTTACCTCGGGAGACTCTGTATTTATATTACTGACCTGTGATGATTCTGCACCCTTCTGAAAGTTCCCTTTGGGAAGGCCTCATGATTTTATTGCCATCCTTGATTTTATCCAAAAATGGTATTATCCCAGTTCGAGTATCATATTTGCCTTCCAATGATTCTGAAATTGTTCTAAAAATCATATCCACCCGGAAACAATGATTTGCTGTGCCTGAGAGTACTCAAAAGCATGTGTGGGGGGTTCTTAAAGTAATGTAAAAACTAAAACTACATTTTAAAAACACTGTTTGGTTAACTTTTAAAACTGTCTCATTGGGGAAACCTTTCTAATTATGACACAAACCCCAGAATTCATCAAATAAGATAAATTGTATCAAACTGTAATAAATTAGATACATTTAGGAAATTCTCTGGTGGTCCAATGGTTAGGACTTGGTGCTTTCTCTGCCGGGGCCTGGGTTGAAGCCCTGGTTGGGGAACTAAGATCCCACAAGCCTCACAGCACGGCCAAAAAAACCCCAAACAAACAATTAGATGTATTTAAATACATTAACATAGTAAAATTGTGTATTGAAAAAATATTGTAAAGTCAAAAAGTAATAATAAAATGGGGAAAAATTTGCAACACATTCTACCACGATAGCTGATTTCCTTAATATATAAAAATCTCTTAAAATCAGTAAGAAAATGACCATACTCTTACAGAATAATTGGCAATGGACATGTACAGATGGACATGTACAGAAGGACATGTACATGTTCCTGTTCACAGAAAAGGAGATACTCAGACACACGCACACAAGATGAATTAGATCAGTACCTAGTAAAACTATCAGTTTTCATTGTTTACCTGACAGAATGGCAGAGCAAACAGCTTGGCCATGGCTGTGTTGATGAGGGCTTGGGAAGCAGGAACCAGGGCTGCCAGTGGAGTTGTAGGGAAATCTGGCAAAGCAGCCACAATTTAAAATGTTCCTGCCCTGCAGAGCAAAGCAAACCGTCAACAAAACAAAGAGGCAGCATACTGGGCTTCCCTGGTGGTGCAGTGGTTGGGACTCTGCCTGCTGATGCAGAGGACGTGGGTTCATGCCCCGGTCTGGGAAGATCCCACATGCCGCGGAGTGGCTGGGCCCGTAAGCCTTGGCCGCTGAGCCTGCGCGTCCGGAGCCTGTGCTCCGCAACGGGAGAGGCCACAACAGTGAGAGGCCCGCGTACGGCAAAAAAAAAAAAAAAAAAAAAAAAGGCAGCCTACTGAAGGGGAGGAAATATTTACAAATCATATCTCTGAAAAGGGGCTAATATCCAAATTACATAACAAACTCATACAACTCAATAGCAAAAAACAAAACAATCTGTTTAAAAATGGGCAGAGGATCTGAATAGACATTTTCCCAAAGAAGACATACAGATGGCCAACAGGTACACGAAAAGACACTCAGCACACTCATCATCAGGGAAATGCAAATCAAAACCACAATGAGATATCATCTCACGCTTGTCAGAATGGCTACTATCAAAAAGACGAGAGAGAAGTGTTGGCAAGGAGGTGGAGAAAAGGGAACCTTTGTGCACTGTTGGTGGGAATATAAATTGCAGCAGCCACTGTGGAAAATGATCTGGAGGTTCCTTAAAAAATAGAAAATAGAACTACCGTATGATCTAGCAATCCTACTTCGGGGAATATAGCCAAAGGAAATGGAATCACTAATTAGAAAAGATACATGCACCCCAATGTTCATAGCAGCATTATTTACAGTAGCCAAGATATGGAAGCAACCTAAGTGTCCATTGCTGGATGAATGGATGAAAAACTGTGAAATATTATTCAGCCGTAAAAAAAGAATGAAATCTTGCCATTTGCGACAACATGGATAGACCTAGAGGGCAGTATGCTAAGTGAAATAAGTCAGACGGAGAAAGACAAATACTATATGATCACACATGTGGAATCTAGAAAACGGAAGTCATAGAAACAGAGATCAGACTGGTGGTTTCCAGAGGTAAGGCGTGGGGGGGTGGGTGAAATAGATCAAAAGGTACAGACTTCCAGTTATAAAATAAAAGCCCTGGGTACGTAACGTCCAGCATGGTGGCCACAGTTAATAATATTGTACTGTACATTTGAAAGTTGCTAAGAGAGTAGATATCACAAGAAAAAACATTCTGTAACTATGTACGGTGACAGATGTTAACTAGACTTATCAGTGATCCCCTCACAACATATACAAATGTGGAATCATTATGTTGTACACCTAAACTGATACAATGTTATATGTCAATTGTACCTCAGTTAAGAAAAGAACAGTTCAAGACATGATGTCTTGCCTGGGGGAGCTGTTCCCGTTCTGCATGAGGTGGCATAACGGCAGCAGGCAAACCCTTGGGGGTATTTCAAGTGAAGTCCTTCTGGAAGCTCCTCCAGGGGTCTCACAACTCTGTCTTCTGGAAAAGTGTTGCTTCTTAAAGGACTTTGCTCCCACCAGGGCCTGATCTTCACAGGTGCTTGTCACCTCCAGCAGTTCCCTAGATCAGCAAGGCTGCCCCTTCAACCACTCCGTTTATATCACCCTTAAGACTCGTCCATCTCCTCCAGGAGGGCAGGGAAGATAGACCCTGACTCCACACAACACCCCCTCAGAACTGGACCCCAGAAGTCCAGGCTGGGTCTCCCAGTGGGACGCCTCAGTGAGTCACCTAAGACACAGAGCTCCCGGCACATTTTCTATTTTCTCAAGATACTTAACCCCATGAAGACAAAGGGGAAGTAGGTTGAACTATTCTGAGTATTGAGAGGGTACATTTCATATAGGGAGTAAAAATCAGTTTAATTCCATTATTTTCTAATTCATGTTGATCCGAGCCTCTCCACCATCATTCAGCTCAAGCTGCAATTTAATTTAGATTTTAAATTCCTTATTAAAATCCCCTCTAAGAAGCACCCTAAGACAAAATAAAGCACGTTCCTGCAGTTGGGTCTGCAGTGTCAGGCCAGCTCACACACACGGGTGTGGGAGTGCAAACAGCTGGACACCGTGGGGTTGTCCTCCAGACGGGGCAGCTGTTCTGAGTGAGGGCGGGAAGGTGGGGTGCGGGAAACACGGGCAGGGCGTGTGGGCGGGAGCCTCTTCATGCATATGCATCACTCACGTGTTGGGATGTGCACGTGTGGCTATTTTTAAAAAACAAGAGCCTACTTCATTATCACAAAGACACTCAGTGAATGACTTGCATATTCTGCTCAGCTCAAAAACATTCCATGACTTATTTGGGAATCTCTCGGGAAAAGTCCAGTTGTTTATTTTTTTCAGATGTGAGATCACCAACCTATAAACAGACCAAATCAATTTTCACTTCTGCCTTCATGCATTTTTGATTCCTTGCCTCTGGAGTCCATTAGGTATCTCAACTGTAAGGTATCATGGAAGGAAGGGGCTGGGAGGCCCACCAAGGCGGGGGTACTGGGTGGAGGGGAGCTGGTTTTCATGTCCTTGTCAAGTAGAGCCTGGAGCTTTAGTGCTGACGTGGCTAAGCATCTTCCTGCTCTGTCTTTTCCTGCTGTGTCGCATGCAGACCTCTGCCCCCTACCCCAGTATTGACACTTCAGGCAAACCACCGGGCAGAGGACAGCTAGCTCCAGTTTCCAGTGTTTGCATCCTGGTGGCCTCCCTCCAGCCCTCTAGGGTTGTGATTGTGGCGACGCCCCAACCCAGACTGGGTCAGGACATGCAGGAGGGGGTGGGGACTCCCCATGTGGCTGTCCTGCAGGCTTAGCGCTTCTCAGGTTGTACACCTGCATCCCTCTCCTGGGCCTGCCCACTCCAGGGTCAGGGATCCGTGTCCACAGGCCTAACACGTGGGCTTATTCAGCAGTCACGTCACTCTGGACCCGCTGCAGCCCTGGGAGGGGTCTGTCCAGTCTTTGTCCGGCCCGTGATCCCCTTCCGACTGTCCTGGATTAAAGCCAGATCCTTGCTGAACACACTGCAACCTGGAGCTCGGCGCTCGCTCCAGACCCCACGGCCGCGGAAGGTGATGAGCCCAGATCCTCACCCGGCAGTGCCGCGAGTCACAGTCGAGGGGGCTCTGCCCTGCTAGACCCCAGAACAGCCTGGGCCTCCACAGGGCCAGTCCCGGACAGGGGACGCCAGGAGGGCCCGACGGGGGCTTCTGTGTGTCCGTCTGCTGTTGTCTCCCCAAGATGTACAGACAGGATTTGATCCTGCCATCACATGTCACCCACTTGGGCAGGTTTTTGTTTAAACTTTGGTGAACAGGGACCTCAGGTGCCTGACACCCAGGGTGGAGGGACACGGCTGGCGCTCACCAAGAGGAATCAGAGGAGCAGAAACCCTGGAAAACCCTTTATTTCAAGTGGAACACATGAGGTTCAGCTTATTCCGTGAACAGTGCATATGCCGCAGGAACGGCTGCGGGCCTGGGACACGTAGCATCCTGTGCACAGCTCAGCCAGCATCCTGCGAGCCTGCGGGGACGGGCCGTGAGAGGGCGCATCTGGGGCTCCAGCCCGACTGACACCGCTGGGCTGCAAATGGCTCAGGGCAGCGATACATCCACTGGGCTCAGAACACAGCTGCTACACGAGCACGCAGCACCACACAGACATCACTCACTCACAGACACAGCAGCTCACGCTCACGTTTAGACCGCTTCGAGAAGCCAGGGCACACGGGCCACAAAGAGGCATTTCCTCCAGCCCCTCTTTCCAGTCTCAGCGCCAACCCGCCAGCTAACCCTGAGCCACCCGAGGACCCAAGGAAGCAGCTTCTGGATGACGTCACAGTCTACACCCATGGAGGAGATGCCTGGCCCACCAGCCCAGGGGGCTCCCGCTGGGGGCAGTGGGACAAAACAAGACTCCCGTCACCGGACGTGTGTCACAGCCGCCCCAGCCCTGCGATGGGACGGTGGGGACAGCGGCTGTGCCACCCTGGCCTCAGCCTGTGCCCCTTACCCTGTCTGGTCACTGGCCACCGGGAAACAAGTCCTGGGCCGTGTTCCAGCACGTCCAGGGGCCGGTCTGTGAGGTCACGGGGAGGAGGGCCTCAGCCTGTGCCATGACCCCCTCCCCGCACACTGGGGGTCCCAAAGGGGCCTGTTCTCGCAGAGACAGTGCTTCTACGGGGATGGCTGGCAGCTGGGGTGCTACAAGGTGGGGCTCTTCTGTCGGCTCAGGGAGTCGATGTAATGAAAAGTGGCCCCCAGAGCCCAGCTGGTCTCCACGTTGTCAATCTTCCGGGTCAACTTGAAAAGACAAGGGGCGGGGGGGTGGAAGGGAGCACGTGCGTGTGAAAGGCGGGCATGTGCTCGCGACGGGTGGGGGCTGGGGGCACCGGGGGAGTCCCCACCTTCAGCACTTTGTCCCCCGGGAAGCCGAGTCCGTGGAGCAGCGAGCTGACGTAGATGAGATCCAGGCACAGGAAGGGGCTACGCGGCGGCTGGGTCTCTGCCGTCCGGCACACTGAGGGGGAAAGGGCTCCTGGGTGGGGGAACGTGGAGGGGGGGCAGTGCGAGCAGCCAGACTCCACCCCGCTGGGGCACCCCCCCTGCCGCCAGGCCCTGTGCCACCCGGGGCCTCACTGCTGGTCAGAGCACAGCACAGGCAGGGACTTGAGGCCAACCCAGTGCCCACTGCCTGCCTCCAGGCCCCATCTCCGCACCGTGACCCCCGACACCTCTCCTAGGCGTGGACCTGGGGCTTCTAGGGACTGGAAGCACCCACCAAGCTGGCACAGAACACCCCACCCCTGTTCACGACGGGGACGGACAAACCAACCCACGGCCTCTGCTCGGAACCATTTCTGGCTGGTGTCTGGGAGACAAACCCAGAGGTGATGAGAACGATTTTAAAAAAGCCTTTTCTGACAGGAGGGAGAGAAGGTCTTTCTATGGAGAAACATACAGCGTTTAACCCCTTTGACCCGCAACTGGGAAAGGCAACCAAAGAGCAGAATCTACAAGCAGCCCGTACACCCGGCCATGGAGGAGTGGGGGGAGTGGCAGCCACCGGGCACACCCTGGGGGACAGCTCTCCGTCCCCCATACTGGACTCTGCGGTGCAGGGGTCCCTGGCAATTGTGAATCTGCTGGGACACTTTGGGGAGTTGAGGTCACCTGAGTCACAGAGAAAGAGTCAGAAAAAGTGAAATCAAGGGAGTCTGTTCCTCACAACACTGGAACTAGAAACGCCTGCCTCCACTGCCCAGGCCACACAGGGCGCGGTGGGCCTGCGGTCTGAGCTAGCTCAGCAGCCCCTACACACTCTCACACCCCCGAAGGCTCGTCCGGTCGACAGTCAGGGGCCGACCAGGAGCTCTGGGGCCAGCGCCTGCCTCATGCCTGGGCCAGCGTCCTGCCTCCAGGCCACTCACCGTACTTGGCCGCAGTCTCAAAGTCTCCGACCACAAGGCTGCCTCCCTTCTCTGCATCTGTGGAGGAAACGGGGCACCCAGTCTGCACCAGCGCCGTGGAGGCGAGACGGCACTGAGGCCCCTGGGCCTGCGCCTGGGGTACCCTGGGGGTGGGGGGTCAGATGCAGGTGGCCGCACGTCTGGGCATCGGCGTGCAGACGACGGTGCCCTGGCTCCAGCTACAGGGAACCTGCAGACCAGGCGGCCGAGGGGCAGCTGCTGGGGTGCCCCAGAGGGAGGGGCCTGGGCCTAGGTGAGGGGTGAGAGGTCACCTTCCGCCTGGACCCGTTGGCTGCCATCCACACTGGGTCCGAGAGTGTAGCCCAGTGGGGCCCAGCGAGCCGGAACCTGACGGCTTCGGTCTCTCCAGGGCGGCTTTCTGTGGACATTAACGTTCTCACCCTTGCCACGGGCAACACGTTCTAATATCCTCAATCTATTTCATCAAAACACATGTCCGGTCACGACCCACTGAAGTGACCTCACAACCCTCTGGAGGGTTTCCAGTTGGTCTGACCAGCACTGGTCCCAGACTCACGATACCGTCTTCTGTCCTGACGGCACCGCGGGCTGGGGAGGGGTCAGGGTGATACCCCCAGGCTCCTGAGGGCGATCTGAGGGGTGGGCTGAGCCCTCCTGCTGGCCTGGGTGCCAGTGGCTGACGGTTTGAGAATCACACAGGTGAAAGGAGAATAAACCGACAGCGAGGAGGGCTTCCTGCACTGAGCGGCTCAGAGGACTGACTTATTTATAAAAAGGGGGCCTATTACTCTCTACTCAGTGACACGTCCCCCGCCCTCCCTCTATTTCTATCACCCTGATGTGACTGACGGGCCCTCCACCCGGGGACCCACACCCAAGTCCCTGCACAGCCCAACCGAGCCCCACCCTTACCTATGAGGCCCACATTTGCGGCAAGGTCATAATAGTAGGAAAAGGCATAAAAATCCACGTCCTTCACTTCCTCCGTCCTGTGTACTTTGTTTCGGAGGATCTCGGACACTCGGCGGGCGCACAGCTGGTAGAGGCTCCCCGCTGGAGCGAAGGGAGAGCAGACTCAGCGGTCAGTGGGCTCTGGGCGCCTGACCACAGAGCCCAGGGTGACTGCGACCTGGGGGTGCTCACCAGCAACTTTTCAGGGGCCACGTGCTGCGGCCAGCTCAAGGGGAGAAACTGTGAGCATGAAAGGTGGCCCGAGAGAGTGTGGCCCGACCCTGAAGGTCACGCGCCTCCAGCTGGGCGCCTGCAGCTGCCGTGACGCAGCCCAGTGGGTCCACCCTACGCTCACCCTGCCAGCCCTGTGCTGAGCTCGAGTGTGCACTGTCCCACCCCATCTCACCAGCCGCCTGGGTGGGGCCTGCACCTCCCTCCTGTCACAGATGAGGAAGCTGGGGCCTACAGGCAGCGTGCCAAGCTCACAGGGCTGGTCACTGACTCCTTGCTCAGAAGGAGAGCGACAACACAAGACTGAGTCAGTGGACATGGATGCCCACAGCCCACACCTGGACCCAGGTCTGAGCTTGCCCCAGCCCTGCTCCACGTCTGACGGCAGCTCCATTTAGCCCTCCCAGGGCCCTGGGAGTTGCGCCCTTGCACTTGGGACCTCATCTCCCTGCACTCTCCCTCGTCTGACCCGTCACACCACCTCTTCCATGTTCCTTAAACATAGCAGCCGACTCTGGTCCTTTGCATGTGCTGCTCCCTCGGCTTGGCACTCACTTCCCATTTCTTCATGTCTCGTCTCAGGTATCACCCCATAAGGCCTTCCCTGGTCGTCTTTAGCCCGCGATCCCCCCTGGTACCCACAGCCCCCTTCCGTTTATCACTGGATAGTAAGGAACGTGCATTTGTTCTCCACCCTGGGTTCCTGGCACAGAGGCTGTGAAGCCTTGTAAGACCCTGAGTGGTGAGAGTGAGAGAGACGTTCTATGATTCATAATAAGCCCCTTTCAATCCACCTGGGTTGTGCTAATGAGGTGACTCCGGGTGGGTCCTGGTGGCTTCAGGATGGGAGCTGGTGATTAGAGGGCTGAAACCTTCAGCCCCACCCCCAAGGGCGTGGGCAGGGGGCTGGGGATTAAGTCAGTCACCAGCAGCCACTGAGTTCATCAGTCCCTCTGCCATGCGCCTTGTAAAAACCCTACACGATGGGGCTCAGAGAGCTTCCGGGTTGGAGACACGTGGAGGTGCTGCTCCCAGGGAGAGGATGCTCCCAGGGGGAGGGTGCTCCCAGGGAGAAGATGCTCCCGGGGGGAGGGTGCTCCCAGGGAGAGGGGGTTGCTCCCGGGAAGGGGGCTCCCGGGAAGAGGGGGGCTCCGGGCGCCCTCCTGACACGCCTGCCCTGTGCCTCTCTCCCATTTCACTGTTGCTCAGCTGTGTCCTTGATAAGAAACCAGTGATAGGAACATGTTCCCTGAGTTCTGTGAGTGCTTCCAGCAAATTATCAAATTTGAGGAGGAGGCCGTGGGAACCCCTGATTTGTCGACGGTCGGTCAGAAGAATGGGAGGCCCAGCACTTGCAAAGGTCGGGGAGGGCCTCATCTGATGGGGGCTGCACTGACTCCGGAAGTCAGTGTCGGAACGAAGGGAATTGCAGGACACCCTGCTGCTGCCAGAGAACTGGCCGCTGTGGGAAAACCCCCACACGTTTGGCGTCACAAGTGCTGTGAGTAGCGACAGCCCTGTCACCAGAGGCAAACCTCACGCCCACGTGCCCAGCTTGGACACAACGTTTCAGCATCTCTTTTAGAAGAAACTCAGAGCACAGAGCCACAGGACCCTGTGGGTGAGACAGGCCTGGGGCTCTGTGGCCTCTCCCGCCCTCGCCGGAGCACAGGCGGCGCGTGTGGGAGGAGAAGCCATTTCCCACAGAGCTGCCAGGCCCGCAGCCACACCTGGCTGTCTGCTCGAAGCCGAGGGACGTCCAGATCCTCCCCACTGGAGGCTTGCTGGGAAATCGGGTCCCTGGAAGAGCGGCGGACAAGGGAGCCCTGTGCAGGGACCCCGCAGGAGCGGGGGGTTCCAGAACCATAGCCGGCTTGCGGGCAAGTACACACTTCTGCTTCTCTGAGGTGTCCGGAGGGAAGGGGCTGCCGTCGACCCTCACGAGCCACCCACGGAGGATAAACGTGCCGTACCTGCCTCCTGTCCTGACACCCTGTACGTTACTTCAGCGTGCTCCCACTCTCCTCGAAAACCGGGAGACAAACAAGGGCTGACCAACTCTGCTCCATCCTCAGCTGAAACAGAAAGAGACAGAGTCGGATAAAGAGCACTGACCGTGGTGGGGTGAGGGCAGGCCTGGAGCTGAGATGGGGCCCGCTGAGGGGAGGCCGACAGCACCGAGGGCCTCGGAGGGTCAAGGGAACACGCTTCCTTTTTGCCGCGGGATGGACTTGCGGAAGCGTCCCGAGTCAGCTTCGGGAGGCGGAAGCCCAGCAGAGCCACTCCCAGCTCACGGCCACAGAGGGGCTTCGGGGTTCCAGGCGACGCTCATGACGACCCCAGTGGCTCCCCGTGGGGCAGCCTCCAGGGCCCCAGGACGCCAGCCCTCGGGGACACGCCTCCTGGCGTCCTGCCGAGTGGGTCCCTGTGCCTGCCTGATTCTGGCCTGGGCCCGCCTGCACCAGCGGAACGTGCAGGACACAAGGCCGTGGGACTTCAGGAGGCTTTCCTTCCTCTGAGCCGCCAGGGAGAAGTGCAGGCTGCTCTGCGGGGTAGAGGCCAGACACGCGCCCAAAATGCCACCTCACAGGACCCTAGGGACCCCAGCAAAGGGACCGCTGAGTGGATGCCTGTGCAATCCTGAGATAAGACGACTGCTGTTTGCAGCTACTCAGGGCGGTGGGTGGTCTGCTGAGTGACAACGACTCACACGGCGGGAGACGCCTCCCTAGGGCAGCGAGGGGTCTGCACCCCTTCTGGCGGCTGTCACAGCCCCACGTGAAGACACACGGCTCCCCGCTGCTCTGCCGGGTTGGGGTGCAGGAGGGACAGGACCCTGAGGCCGGCACAGACGGGCAGGTGGGTGCCTGCCGTCCTCCACTGGCTAACAAGTGTTTTCTGGCCCAGAGTGTGGTCGTGGGTGTTTCTGAGACGTGGACGCGTTTTTGGTTTGCAAAAAAGGGGCCACTGTTACGAGGTTAAACAGCAGGATGTGCGTGGAAAACAATTCCAGTGGAACATTCCCGCTCTGTCAGAACAGCCAGGCCCTGGAAGAGGCAGCGGAAGTCCTGGGCCGGGGGTGTGCGTGGCCAAGAACATGCTTGGGCTTGCGCACGTCTGACCGAGGCCTTCGAGGGGACAGGCCAAGGCGGCCTCAGAGCAGGGCCCCCGCTCGCCTCGGGCATGTGGTCCCCTGAATGTCCCAGGGGCTCGAGCGCCCGCCAGCAACGCCTGGCTTGTCCCAAGCCAAGCACGTCAGGGCAGGATGGCGCAGAGAGGGCCTGGAAACAGACACAGGCTTCGTCCCCAAATGCCACGTCTGGAGGAAGGCAGAGCCCGTTCCAAGTCCCCTCGAGAGCAGAAGAACACAGGGGACATTCTCAGGAGCCAGAACCTCCCCTGAAGCCCCCGTCGGAGCCCCCCCACCGTGCGCCCAGTGGTAAATCCTTACAAACAAGCCAACTCCGATCACACGCAGTTCCTTGGGTTCCTAAGAACCCCCTGCAACTCGGTGATCCAGAAACCGCTTCACTAGCATCTTTCTTTAAAAGTAACTGAGAAGGTCTTCAGGGGCCCACCAACGAGGGCTGGGGGGGCACCCTCTGGGGATCCCGAGTCCTGCTGGCTGGGAGGGCTCTGAACCCCACTCACCAGGCTTTCCCTCCTCGCCGCCTAGAACCGCCAGCCGCGCCGACATCAAGCCGAGCCCCAGGTAGCTGCGGAGAGAGAACCCAGGTGAGCGGAGGCCTCCCTCAACTCCGCCTGCAGCACGTTCGCCAGCCTGGATCCAAAATGTGGGGGGAAGGAGGAAACCAGGGGCAAGGCAGCAGCTTCCTGCTTCTTGCAGGAGCTCCCTCAGTGGGGCTCAGGGCATCCAGCGCCTCAGCTCGACAGCGAAGGCTCTTACTTGGTGGGAGCTCGTCCAGGAGCTGTGGACACCAGCGAGGGCGACACACAGGTCCCCAGCTTTATGGTGTGGACGGGCCTCACGGAAAGAACCTATTAAAGGCGCCACGTGGCAAAAAAGACGGCCCAGAAACTTCCTGCACCATCTGTGGACTCTTCCCCACTTTCCCAAAAACCTTTTCCAAGGCAGAAGAGAATAAGTACAAAAGAAGAAATGTAATCTTACTACAGGTGAATTAAAAAAGGAAGAGGAGGATTAAGAAGAGGAAGAAAGAAGGAAGGAGGGAGGGAGGGAGGGAGAGGCTGCAGGGGGGTCCGCAGCAGGGATTTTGGGACCAAGTCTATGGCCCAGCACCCTGGTCGCTCCCCAGGCGGGAGGCGGAGGCTGGGGGAGGCCTGCAGTGCTAAGCTGAGCCACATGCCTGGACAGTGGACCTCTCCACGCTCAGTCCTGAAAACAAACCTGTAGGAGTAGAGCCTGTAGGTCCTATTAAACATCTGGAGGGACGTGAGGAAGCCGGGCGGGGAGGTCTGAAGGGTGCCCTGGGGAAGAACACAAGGGTTAAAGCACCTTTCCTGCTGGCCTTTATAAAAAATTGTCCCCCACTCCCTCAATTCATTTGAAAGAACAGGGATATTCACGGATGTATTCAATTAAATTAGGCTTTCATCAAATCACATGCTGTGAAACAGCTTGGAGCAAGCAGTGAAACACTTTGTCTTTCCTCTTCCCTCCCCCCCCCCCCCGGCTGCACCAAGAGGCCTGTGGGATCCTAGTTCCCCGACCAGGGACTGAACCCACACCCCTTCCAGTAGAAGCGTGGAGTCTTAACCACTGGACTGCCAGGGAAGTCCCATGTCTTTCCTCCCTGTGAGTAACATTTACCCATTCTGGGAAATACGGCCCAACCAGAAGAGTTATGCGTAAATTTAAGGCTATTCCATTAATGCTAAGTTTTATATTTATTTATTTATTTATTTGGCCATGCCACGCAGCATGCGGGATCTTAGTTCCCCAACCAGGCATCGAATCCATGCCCCCTGCACTGGAAGCGCAGAGTTTTAACCACTGGACCGCCAGGGGAGTCCCAAGGCTCTTCCACTAAAACTAAAAATAATAGTAATAATTTAAAAAGCGGCAGATGAGGAAAGTGCTTTTTAAAAACAGCACGCAGTCTCAACTGGAAACGTTTTCGTGTCGCTTAGAACAGCGGTCCCCAGCCTTTTTGGCACCAGGGACTGGTTTCGTGGAAGACAAGTTTCCCACGGACAGGGAGACGGTTCAGGCAGTAATGCGAGCGATGGGGGGCGGCAGATGAAGCTTCGCTTGCTGCCCGCCGCTCACCTCCTGCTGTGAAGCCCGGTCCTACCAGTCCGCAGCCTGGGGGTTGGGGACCCCTGCCTTAGAACATCCATCCTGAAAAGGCCTGAGGCTCTGTCCCATCTGAGTCAGACTCCGGCCCCTCCCTGGAAGCCCTTGCGGGGGGTTGGGGAAGAACCCACCCCACACCCTCTGCCCCAAGGTCTCCAGGTAGTATCTAGTTTATCACCCTGCTGAAGACCAGATTCCCATTTTCTTTTTTCCAGGCAGAGTTAAAATCAAACTAAGAAGCATTCGCTGCGGGTGATCTGATCCTCAGGAGAGAAGCTGAGTGCACAGACCTCCCCCGGGGCTGAGGCTCCCCCACGGGGCAGGTGGCCTTGGGGGCGGCGGCGGGTTACCTCGAATCTCGGGAGGAAGGTGATCTGGGTGGACCCTCCGCCCAGGTCCAGCATGCCCACGCTGCTCCTCCCGGGGGTCTTCAGACTGCCTGCAGCACCGAGAGTAAAATCCACACAGCAATGCCCGTTAGTAAACAGAACAGCAGAAAAGGGGAGGTTAGAGCCAGGCCCTTCCGTGGAAAGAGAACAAGACAGACAGAAGCTGTGGCCACTTGAAAATGTCCATGTGCATTTGGGGGGCGTGAAGGACAGCTGCCCCGGTGGTGGCTTTCATCTGAACGAAGGACAACCTGTGCTCCTGGGGCCTGGGCTCCTGATCTGTCACCTGACATGGCTCCCCATCCCCGGGGCGGCAACTCCTACAGGAAACTTCCTGCTTTCTCATCCATCTGTCAGACACACTGGTCTTGTCCATAATTACAACAAAGGGACAAAAATCCGCATCCTGAGAGTAATCTAAGAAAAATGACTGTTCCCTGTTCTACCTACAGCAGGACTTCAATTATAAGGTGATCAGCATTCGCGTCACGTCCAATATTGACTAGTGTGACTCAGGGCTTCTCTCAGGAATGAGGACGGTGGCCAGGGGACGCCGCCATGGGAGCAGAGGCAGAGCTGAGCCTTTGGAGAAGGACCCTCTGCATCTCCAGCATTTGCCTCTGCAAGCTGGGTGCCTGCCCCACCCATCCCAACACCCTACTTCGGGTCAGCAACCCGAAGGGGTTATTTTAGAGTGGAAATGAGGCCCCTGCTCTAAAGACCTGTGTCTGTGAACTGCTGGCTTTATGATGAAGGGAACCCACCTGTTAGGAAGTTCACGGTGATCCACGCGGAGACACCTGCAAGAGAGGGTCACAAACAGCATCTGAATCACCTGAGATGCTGTAAACAGCAATGGGAACTCATGACAGCTTTCCGATTTCAGGAGCACAGGGAGGCCACTTCCTCACTACTCTCAGCCTCCAGATCAGGTACAGACACGGGCATCACTCACAGAACCATCCAGCTGCTTCTGGCAGCCTGCTCTAGAAGACACCACCTAAAAATCAGCGTGCTCAGCCAACTGTCACATCTCTTGGTCACACTCTTTAGCAACTGCCTCTTTCTGGAAGAGGTGGGATGAGAAACAAATGTTCCCTTTCCCTCCACCCAAACAAACCCTTAAGGTCACGTTTAAAGTCAGGGGCTGGTAAGGAACCTTATGAAGTGACTCTCCCTTAGAATTAATGCAACAGCAACATTCTAATGCATCAGCAACTGGGGATTCTCTCTAAATGTTCTTAAAACAGAAAAGATGGGATTTCCCTGGTGGCGCAGTGGTTAACAATCCGCCTGCCAATGCAGGGGACACAGGTTCGAGCCCTGGTCCGGGAAGATCCCACATGCTGTGGAGTAACTAAGCCCGTGTGCCACAACTACTGAGCCTGCACTATAGAGCCCGCAAGCCACAACTACTGAGCCTGCACTATAGAGCCCGTGAGCCACAACTACTGAGCCTGCACTATAGAGCCCGTGTGCCAAAACTACTGAGCCTGTGCTCTAGAGCCCGTGAGCCACTACTACTGAGCCTGCACACCACAACTGCTGAAGCCTGTGCGCCTAGAGCCCATGCTCCACAAGAGAAGCCACTGCAGTGAGAAGCCCGCGCACTGCAACGAAGAGTAGCCCCCGCTCACTGCAACTAGAGAAAGCCCACACGCAGCAAAGAAGACCCAACACAGCCAAATTAATTAATTAATTAAAAAATAAATCAGAAAAGATGATTTGTTTTCAGAAACATGATATATGCCAGGCTTGGAGCCAGTCACGAGGAGAATGTCTCTATCACTGGCCCCAAGAATACAGTGCTCTGAGACGGTCAGCCTGCGGACTGGGGTGGGACCGGCACTTTGGTGTCTGTGCCTCCAACCAGGGAAGGCTCCCAGCGCAATGCTGACAGCAGCCCCGCATGCAGCCCGCCTCGAGGGGCAGCCTCATGGCACATGGAGCTTCTGGCGACTACCTTCGTCCGTCCCGTTCATGATGGAAACACAGTCGTCCCCTACGAGGAACGGCGACGCCTCAAACACTTCTTTCACCTAAATGTAAAGAGAGACAAGCCTTTATCGTTTAGAATCTAAACTCACAGTCCCAATCACTGCCCTGCTTTAGGACAGGACACGAGGGGTGGGAAGCCCCACAAGGCGGATCCCAGCCCTGGGCCGCCACGTGGCCTGGTGGGCATGTTCCTGGGAGAGGACCTGGCACAGGGGAAGCGAAAGCGGTGAGCAACTGTGTTTGGCTTTATTTCCTTCTCCATTTTTTTTTTTTTTTTTAGCAATTATTGATACATAGAAACTTCAGTACGTCTGCACTTGTGTCCTACAATCCAACTCGAGCATGTGAAGGTATTCAGTAGTTTTTATAAGGGACCTTGACAAACCTGCAACCATCTGTCATTTAGCAGCTAACAGGTTCAGAAACAGTGTGGAGGAGGACTACTTTGCTGAGAACACTTTCCCTGATTCCTGATGGTAAGAACCCTGCAAGCACATGTCAGACAGCCTCCAGGGCTGCCTGCAGGGAGGTGCAGGGCTTGCGCAGACACAAAGGGGCCTCCTCAGCAGTCACATCTGAACATCAGACCAAGAGCGGAGCCTGCACTTCCCACGAGGACGGCTGGCTTGAGCCGAAATGTCAAGAATTCAGGTCCCACGGCCTTAGACACTCGGCAAGTTCTTGGATGGAAGGAAGCCCTTCAAAAACACAATATATTTTTAACACCAACTTGTTCTTTTTATAAAACAGATTCATTCTAGAAAACATGAATAGCTTTAAACATCCTGAGAAAGAAAGCATCATTCAGCCACAACCCCTCCACCGAAGGCGACACTGCTAACATTTCGACATGCTTCCCTCCTTGGGGAGCTTCTCCGTGGCCTGTCTGCCTGCTTGGACGCGGGCTGATGTTCCATGTTTTCAGTTATCTCAAGTCACCCGCCCCGGGGTAACTGGATGAGCTCACCTTTTGCAGTAACTTCTGAGCCTTTTCTCCTGGTAACAGACGCAAACCAGCTGTGGCCTTGAGGACCAAGGGGGTGGCCTTCCAGAATTCAAAGGGTATGTCCTGTTTAGCAATGTCCAGTAACTCCTGAATTCCCGGGGTGCTCTGTGAACATGGTGGGTAGAGCAGGGTTTGCACTCAGCGTGCAGGGGTCACAGGTGCTCCCCACCCTTTTGGTTTTATTAATTTATAAACGTATTTTTTCTAATTTTCCAAATCAGCAGAGACAGCGACTCAAGTGGTGCAGGCAGGAGCGTGGGGCGGACCCTCGGCAGCGGAGCGGGCCAGGGTTCTACACGCCTGGCAGCCGGAACCCCGCCAGCCCTGCCACCAGCCCCGAGCAGCCTCAGACGAGCTGCGACGCCCCTGGACACCATGAGTGAATTCTGGGGTCCCTCACGGCACTAAAACCCATGAAGAGCTACACCGAGGAATCACTTCACCTGCCGGAATGCTGAGCTCTCCATGCTGGACCAGGGCCGTGGGGGGCGGGCTGGGCAGGGCGGGGGACGACTGCCGTGAAGCCTCACCAGGCGTGTGGAGGGTACGATGCTGGGGGGGGTTAGCAATGCCTGTGGGGGACACGTGTGCCTCTCACTCAGAAACCCCCCAAGAGTTCACCCAGGCGACGCCCTGGCATGTGAGGGGAACGAAGTGCACATGAGATGACACAGAGCAGCCTTTCCCAAACCGTGAGGAGCAAAGGGTGGCGGGGGTCACCTACAGGCCCTCCGGAGGGGCTGGCTCTCCAAGTGCAACGTGCACACGCATGGCAGGACAGAGCACTCTACTTCCTGACGGGGCACAGTCTCCAAGGCACACTGCTCAGCCCCGGGAGCAAAGCGCATACAGCGTGAACGTGCTCCACTGTGTGTGTAAATAGAGGGGACGGGAACACAGGACAGCGAGAAACCAGGGACATTGTCCTCCTGGAGGAAGTGGGAGGGGTCTGCTGAGAAGCTGTACCAGTCACCCCACATGAATGTGTGCTGCCTGCCTGAACGAGTAAGACTTAAAAAGCCCCATGAGGGGCTTCCCTGTGGGTGCAGTGGTTGGGAATCCGCCTGCCAAGGCAGGGGCCACGGGTTCAAGCCCTGATCCGGAAGGATCCCACATGCCGCAGAGCCACAACTACTGAGCCTGTGTTCTAGAGCCCGCACGCCACAACTACTGAGCCCACGCGTCACAACTACTGAAGCCCGTGTGCCTAGAGCCTGTGCTCTGCAACGAGAAGCCACCGCAACGAGAAGGCCACACACCGCAACGAAGAGTAGCCCCCTCTCTCTGCAACTAGAGAAAGCGTACGTGCAGCAATGAAGACCCAATGCAGCCAAAAATAAATAAATAGATAGATAGATAAATAAATTTATAAAAATACATAAAAAGCCCCATGAGTTTATTCCAAGATATATCATTTAATCAGGTTTAACCTCTAGAGTCACTCATTTCGATTTGTTTTCAATTTGTTTCTTAACCAAGTTACAGGAAAGCAAGGCCGTGACCTCACTGTCTGGGATCAGGATGCATCTGTGGCAAGAATGCTGCGTCAGCTTCTGATAAGACGTGCTGGGGCCAAAGGAACTGACAGCTGCATGAGGGGCTGCTTTCGGGAGCCCCCTGGAACACAGGTGCCCTGTGTTCGTGCAGCTCAGAAGTGTAAACGCCACCAACTTACCAAAGTCACCATTTGACGGTTCAGCTAAATTTCTTTTACACACTTATTTGGTTCTGTGGATTTTGCATAATACATTTTTTTGACTTTAATTTTTTTAGTGAACATTTGTCATCTTCAATCAGAGAAACCAAAACAAAAAAAAGTTAAACTTTCAAATAATGCTTTTTCTAAGTTTGTAGCATTTGTGCTTTTAAATCACACTGTAACTTCTGGGCGGCATGCGGGCCAGCTGGGGGATATATGCGGTGTGTGTGTGTGGTGTATATGTATGTGTGTGCTGTGCATGTGCGGTGTGGTGTGTATGTGGCGTGGCTGTGTATATACGTGTGGCTGTGTGTGTGTGTATATGTGTGTGATGTATGTGGTGTATGTGTGTGTGCTCTGTATGTGGTGTGGTGTGTGTGGCTGTGTATGTGGTGTGGTTCTGCGTGTGGTGTGTATGTGTATACATGTGCAGTGTGTGTGGTGTGGTGTGTAGTGTATGTGGGGTGGTGGTGGGACCTCTCACGGGTGCCAGTGTCCTCCATAGACTGTCCTACGCAGTGAAATGTCCCAGGTCAGCACAGCAGAGACGCTGCTCTGGGAGGACGGCTCTGCATCTGAGAGAAAGAGAGTCACTTTAACAAATCGACAGAAGGCAAATTTGATGAGCAAAGAGAGACGAGAGAACACTGTTACCTTATCAACGTCATCAGCATAAGCAGAAAGACCTGGCTTCAGTGCTTTGAAGGTTTCATGGGTCAAGGTGGGAGTTTCTAAAGGAAAATCATGTTTTAGAACAGGTACAAGTGTGAATACAAACACAGATACGTGAATCTATACAACTACGAGGAGCCACACGTTCCAGGCAGACTTCTGAAAACAGACCTGCATTGTTTCTCATCTAAACTCTGCCTCTTTAGTTTGGCTACACAATGAATATTATACTTAATGTTTTGGCCAGAACTTTTCCTATTTAAAAAAAAAATCAACTTTATTGAGGTATAATTTAAATACCAAAAACTACCCATTTAAAATGTTAAATTTTAACAGAGTTAATTCTTGCTGATTCAACAAATAGAGAAGCAGGGAATTCCCTGGTGGTCCTACGGTTAGGACTCTGTTCTTCCACTCAAGCAGGCATGGTTTGATTCCTGGTTGGGAATTAAGATCCTGCACGCAGCCGCGTGGCCAAAGAACAAACAAACAAAAAAACAGAAAAAAACCCAACTGAGGAGCAGGGCAAATGATTCCAAACTGCAAATGTGAAAATCATTTTCTTAATTCTAGATAGGACGCATTATACATTCTAATACATTCTATTCTATTCTATTTTTTTAAAAAAGAATATTTCAGCCTTCTTTTTAAAAATTGAGTGTTTTAGATTATTAGGGGCCTGGACTTATGTGCTTACAGCAAGGGAGAGCATTCCCAGGCACACCGAGGCCAAGGGGTGCTGTCCGAATGCAGACACATAGACCAAGGAGGAAAAATCAGCAACAAACTTGCTGTAAGGAGGTCTCTCCAAAGAAAACACGCCGGCTCATGGCTACTGAAGGATTACATGCCAACACACGTTGCCTTAAACTTAGCTTCAAAACCAATTTTGGAGGTAGGTTAAGTCCAGCATATAAATATTTAACCATTATAACAAGTTTAAAAATAGAGCAGATGAAAAGTAGATAAACGTGCCATGAGAGGTTTGAAGAGACCTACTAAAGGCATCCGGAACACCAGTTCAGTTAAACGCCCAGAAGGGTCAGCACCGAAGCAGAGGGGAGGGACCCCAGCTGTGAACACCGACCCATAAGGAGTGGAGGGGGGACTGGGCGGCGCTGGGGGTCTCCCCAGGGGAGAAGCCCGCTGGTGAAGATGCCCAAACTCCACCCTCACTCCTCCTCAGCACCTCCCTGGGAAGCCAGGCCCACAGGCTCTGGTCCCAGCTTTACTCTCACTGAGGCCACTGCCATCTGTCACCCTTGTTGCCCGGCCCCACTGGGCCGTTCCGTGTTGGCCTGGGCTCCAGGTCTTTGCTCATGTACCTGACTTTCCTGGACTCCCCGCTCCCACTGGTCTGAACCTGGGGCTACTTCCTTCCTTAAACTCACCCCTGGCCTAAGTCACGGTCCTAGCCACCCAACCTGCCTGGGACGCTGGGAGGGGACAGGCCACCCCAATGCCTTCTGGGATCTCAGCTGCCCCTAGGTGGTCACCAGATGCCAGTGCGAATGAGGACATCTGGGACTCCTGGGCAATGGCACTGGCGACAGGCTCCCCGGGGAGTCCCAGGCCGGGGGTCCAGCCCACCCTGAGGGCCCACGCTTTGCTGTGTGACGGAGGACAGGGGAGCGCGGCCAGGGCTAACTAGCCGGTACCTCCAGGCTGCCGGCTGAACTGGAAGACGTGCACTCGGGTGCCAGTGCTTCCCGCGTCGAACATGATGCCGTAGAAGACCTCAGGCCCGCGGGCAGCTGTCCCCGGGGGACCGCGGGACTGCTGGCCCCTCCGGGCCCCCGTGGCCACCTCGGGGATGCCGAGGAAGGCCTGGGTGGCGGAGGCCCAGTGCCACTTGATGTAGGCGACGTAGATGAACAGGCACACGAACAGCCCCAGCGGGTACGCCACCTTCGTCACCCTCAGGTTCCCATTGTTTGGTACTTTTCTCATTTCCTTGTCTGCTGAGGACTGTGCCACAGCGGCTGGTGGAATGGGAGGAGAGGCAGGAAAAACCCGTTAGGCTGCGAGGTTCTAGGGCAAGTCAGAAATCCCTGCGCTCAGGGACAAAAAGTTCCTTCAACCAGAACTTTGTCCACGGGTCTGCATTTTCCCTGTGAGTCAGAAGTTTCATTTGATCCTCAGAATGATTCTGGAAGGTGGATCCCCATTTTGCAGAAGAGGAACTGAGGTTCACAGAGACTAGACAACCCGTCCAAGGCTGTCGGTCCTGCAGGTGCTGACCTGGGCCATAGCCCCACAGCCTGAGCATACCCTCTAGGTGCTGGTCCAGGCAAACGGCTCTAAACTCGCTGCTATTGCAGCTCTATTTACAATAGCCCGGAGATGGAAACAATCTAAGTGCCCATCATCGGATGAATGGATAAAGAAGATGTGGCACATATATACAATGGAATATTACTCAGCCTTAAAAAGAAACGAAATTGAGCTATTTGTAATGAGGTGGATAGACCTAGAGTCTGTCATACAGAGTGAAGTAAGTCAGAAAGAGAAAGACAAATACCATATGCTAACACATATATATGGAATTTAAGAAAAAAAAATGTCATGAAGAACCTAGGGGTAAGACAGGAATAAAGACGCAGACCTACTGGAGAACGGACTTGAGGATATGGGGAGGGGGAAGGGTGAGCTGTGACAGGGCGAGAGAGAGGCATGGACATATACACACTAAAAAACGTAGTAAGGTAGATAGCTAGTGGAAAGCAGCCGCATGGCACAGGGATATCTGCTCGGTGCTTTGTGACCGCCTGGAGGGGTGGGATAGGGAGGGTGGGGGGAGGGAGACGCAAGAGGGAAGACATATGGGAACATATGTATATGTATGACTGATTCACTTTGTTATAAAGCAGAAACTAACACACCATTGTAAAGCAATTATACCCCAATAAAGATGTAAAAAAAAAAAAAAAGCCACGTGGGCGTGGTGTCCCCAGACCTTTCAAGGTAACAGAGATGTATATGCAGTCCATTCTCTCCACTCTCCCTTTTTCTCCCCTGTTGGTAACTTATATTTAAAGGTTTAAGATCCTGTCCCTTGGGGACTGCAGAGCCACAGACAGATCAGGGAAACGGCTCATTCTCCTGGGAGTTTCACAACAGATACCTCTTGTCGTTCATATACATGTTCCTGCCGAGAGGGAAATGATGCCCATGTGCTTTCAAAGCCCAGAGCAAAGGAAATCCACTCAGCGCCCCTATGTTTGGTTCAATGCACCCCAAAATGGAGGCACTTGCTCAGCGGAGGCACTGGGCAGGAACCCGAGACTTCAGAGGACGAGAAGCGAGGTGCCTGGCTCTCGGGGCTCCCCCTACCCTTGGGGACGTCCACCATCTGTCCACCCTGGCTGTCAACGTGGGAGGTGGAGTGGACGTCCCAGCGGGAGGGAGACAGGCACGTGCCGGGTGGGAAGCAGGGCGAGTGTCTGTGGACCAGAGCCCTGGGGGTGTGTGGGCCGTGCTCAGGACACAGGGATGGTGGCGGGGGAGGAGGGCTGGAGGACAGCGTAAAGGCCCTCACAGGGGAGGGAGAGCGGGGGCCGGGCCTAGAAGCGTAGGGGGCAGCCTGTGGTGGCCTCACGCCAACCCCAGGCTGTCTGGGGGTAGGAGAGACGGAACAGTGGCCCTTGCGGGGAATCCAGCCCTACAGTCACACCTGGATGCCTGCGGCCCCTGGAGCACTGTCCAAACCTTGGGCCAGCCCTGTGCCCCTGCCAGGGGAGAGGCCCTCCCAGAGGCTCACCATCCAAGCTCGGACGGGGCGGGGGGACAAGACAATGCACCCCTCCCTGAGCACAAGGGGCCTCAGGGAAGGCTCTCTCAGCAGCTCCCTCCCCAAGACTCGCCCTCCCCAGCCCCAGCTCAGGCCTCACTTCACTCTCAGAATAACATCATACCGCTGCCCAGGCCTGGCCCCCATCGGCCTCTGTGCTTAGTCTCTACCTCTCTTGGCCCTGCTCAGGTGGGCCGACCTGGTCCTCATCCCTAAGCCTCAGCTGACAAGCTGTCATCCCCACCTTCCCTGACCACCTCCACCCACTATTTGCTCCGTGACTCCCTGCCCCCTCCTGACCAAGCACCACCATTGTCTGTGATGATGATGAGTCTGTGCTGCTACAGCAGTCTGGAACACAGGCCTTTATCTAGGACAGCCTTAAATATTCTGTTTTTTTTTTTTTTAAGCATCCTATTTCTTTGGTCCTTTATCCACACCCCTGCAAAACCTACCCAAAATGCTATGCTCACTGCCGCTCTGAAACCTGCAGTCGGAGGCTCCTCCTTTGTGTTCCTTGGTGCTCTCCACTCTCATTCCCTGAGTAAGCTGCATGTGGAGTTGTTCATCTGTGTCTCCCTTCCCTCTGGTGAGATGGTGCCTCTCTGGAAGCAGGGACCAGCCCAGTCATCCTGATCTCCCACCCATGACACAAGGCCAGAGCCCAGCAGCTGCTCAGCCATCGCTTGCTGGTGAAGAAAGCGAGCTGATGACACAGCAATTCACCAAGAGGCACGGATGATGCTTCAGGACCCATGTGATGGCCGTGTGGGATGGGGCAGGAGACAGCAGTGACCAGGTTTTCTACACGTCGAGTTTGAAATGACAGCGGGACATCAGTCAGAAACAGAACTGAGCCTTGTGACAGGTTTGGGGTTGGTGCTTGAGGAAGCCATCCCCAGGCAGCCAGCTCTCACCCGGCAACAGGCCCTGTCAGAGGTCTCCTTTGGTTAGGTTAGAGTAACCCAAAGTTTCCCACTGCTAAGTGATCATTTAACAAAAAAGTATTTCTAGGGAAAGTTCTAAAGCTACTATTTCCAAGGATGATTAGTGAGGACACAAAAACAATACTAACATCTTACAACTCTGAAAGCGTTTTATAAAACCCTTTTACGTAGTCCAATTTTATCATGTCCTATGTTAGTCTAAGAAGCATAACATACATGATCAGACTAACAGGTAGTATATTAAATTTCGAGGCAAAGGTTGCTCTTCATTAAATTTGTCTACCCATTTAAAAAATATCCCTTTAAATATGCTAGACCCTGTTACCAGAGGCCCACAGGCTGGCACTTATATACCACACGACATATGATGACTTACTTCCATACAACAGGACCAAGGCCCGGGAATGTCTGTAAACGGTCTTGCCCGGGATCACAGAGCTGGCACGCGGCAAGGCAGAGGAGTTTCTGGCTTCCGTCTCCAAATCACATGTGCTTCATCACTTCACTTTCCCTATTCATATAAGACTACTTCAGACGACCGAAAAACACTCATGTGAAATTACATACACATAATCATTCAAGTTACACACCAAGTTCAGGGTGACATAAACAGAGGCCAAACAGAACATAACCCTGAGGGGGCACAGAGCCAGGGACAGCCTGGCCCACAATCACCTCCAGGGCCCTGAGGCCCGAGCCTAAAAGCCAGTTTCATTCCATGGGGTAAGGTGCTTGTCCAGAGCTAAGGAGGGGCAGATCACATTTCTGTGACACCACTAACACCACAGTGGCCCTCTCCAGAGAATCACCAAGGAAAACAATTTTAGATGAGTTTTGTTCTTTAAAGGAGAGTCTAGAACAAAGCTGTAAGGAAAGGTAAGCCTGGAGGGAATGAGGAGTAGGCTGGGGGGTGGGGCAGGATGTAGGTGCACAAAGGCAAACAGAGGTTTGGCTGAGCTAACCTTGCTCTCAGCGGGCTCCTGGGGCGGGGGTGCCTCCCTCTGTCAGGGGGAGACGGGGTCAGAGAGGAGAATCTCGGTGTGGGGCTGTGGCAGTGATGTCCAGACGGGCCCCGCCCCATCCCCCTCCCCCGACTAGCTTTCTAGGAGCTGGGGACGGCAGCTCGGCTCTCAAAATACAAGTTCTATCCCAAGGTTAAAATACCCAAAAACGGCCGTGCGTGCAAATGACTGCCGCACATGCTTAAAACCTATACAAAATTAAAGCACATGAACAAATACTAAGTCTCCTGGTAGGTTTAAACGGGCTTTTCTCCCCTGCCTGTCCTGCCCCTATCGGATCTCCTGAGCCCGGCACAGAGCTGGGAGCGGGTCAGCAGACCCTGGATGAATGAATGAAGACAGCAGTGCTACAGGCTCCCTGGGGGTGGAGACTCCGACTGTCTTGCCCACCCGGTGCCAAATCACCGACCGCGCCCCTCACTGGTCAGCGGAGTCCTGGCTGCCAGTGACCCTGAGGCCGCCTCCAGGCGCTGCCGCTTAAGACCGGGTAGTTGCCAGGCGCTGGGTCTGAGCCCCGGAGGCCCCCGGCCCTGCTCCGCCCCGGCCCTTCTCCAGGGCGCAGCGCACAGTGCCCGAGGGGGCCCACGTGCATAGATATCCCGGGCCCGGCGGAACCCGCCGCTTACCCTGCAGGGCCCTGTGCCCCACCCACGGAGCGAGGTGCCAGTCCCGGGGGAGTGCGCGGGCCGCGGAGATGGCTTCCCCGCGCTCCCGCCCCACCGGCTTCAGCGTGGCCTCCATCCGCGGGCTGCGGGAGGAGGATCTGGAGGCGGGGCCCCGCCCACGTGCACCGCGCGTCAGCCCAGTGCGCAGGCGCGGTGGTGCGTCCCACTGCACAGGCGCCGTGACTCTTCCCGCCCGGGTCCGGTGGCGGGTCCCCCTAGCCTAGAGCCTGGCCGGTGTTGTGGGGGAAGCGGGGTCTCGGCCTTGTGGCCCCCGCTCCTGGCCCCGCTTATAGGGTCCCCCGCGGCACGGCGGAGAGGGCCATCGTCGTCCCTGGCCGAGGAGTCAGTCCTGCAGCCTCACAACCTTGACCAGCTGTGGAAATTGTGGTTTTCCTTGGGCTCTCCCCCCGCCCCGCCCACCTAAAGGCTTTCTTTTCCCGTAAGGTAACGGACGATAGAAAATGCCACCACAACAGGACAGGCAGTGCCACCAAGCCCCTCCTGTTCCTGACCCCCATTTTCTCGTCTCTTCCCAGAGGCCGCCAAGGTTGCCGGCTCCTGCCTGGGTCGGTCGTCCATGCAGCCCCGTTTACTCAGGGTCCTGCTGGCAGGACGGCCCACGTGTCCCCTCGGTCAATCTCCTCTCCTCACCAGAAGGCAGCCCGACTTCCAGCTTCCCTTGCTGTGGGTGTGTGCACGTGACGGCGTCTGGCCAATGGGGTGTGGGTGTGCCCCTTCGAGGCCTGGCCCTCGGAGAACCTTGGTCTTGAACCCCTCCCCACCCCTCCCCGTGGCCTGAGTTTGTTGTTGAGACAGGGACACCTGAGAGTGAGTGGGTGCGCACAGGTGGGATGTAGGGACAAAGTACTAGGCCAGGACTGGGCAAGGCGAGTGTGTCATCACTGCCAGCACCTGGTAGGACTCTGGCCTCGTTTATCAGGTTGTTTGGTGAACACTGGCTCTGTTTGGTCAGCTGCACCTTGGGCCCACAGTGCTACCGCTTCCTTATTCTGGGTGACTGAACTTTAGCCCACTCACAAGGAATGAGCCCAAGCCAGTTAAGCTCCCATCAACCTTTACCCTGGCCTCATCTGATGTGAAAACTGGAAGAGTGCCTTTTGCTGATGCAGACGGTTAAAGGTCGAGACCCTCCTCCCCAGCAGATTAAAAACCTCTGGTTCCCATCAGTGTGGATGTGCTTCTCTCCAGTAGTCAGATTCTATTTTTAGCTTTGGTCCCTTTAAGTTTTCCTGTACCCCTTTGGCAGCAACGAGTGCAGTTGTGAATGCCTCTGGGTCGTCCCTCCACCCATCTGCCTGTGTATAAGTTACCCACAATAAACTCCATAATGGCACTATAGAGTTGCCGCTTCATCTTTCAGTCTCAAGGTTCCTTCTCAGGTCGGAGGATGTTATTCAATGTCTCCACCACCCAACACAGGCCAAACCGGGAGATTTGGTTGTTCAGGCAGCAGTTAGCCAGCACCGTCCCTTGTTCCACAAGTTTGCTGTCATGAATAATGCTACGGGATCCCGAGGACTGTCTCTATGCACATGTGAAGGTATATCTGTGGGGAAAATGCCTAGAAGAAGAATTGCTATGGTAAAGGGTACGTCCTTTCCCTTTTTTTCTTTTAAATATTGGATCCATATGGCCAAATTGCTCCTTACATATTGTACTAATTGACATGCCCACAGTAGCGTATAGGAGCATGGGTTTCCGCATTCTTTTGTTTTGAAATCATTGATTGCGGAACTATGATGGCTCTGCTTCAGTCTACCTCACTCACAACATCGCTTTCACAATATTTCACACTTAGAATTTCTAGAATTAGTTTTACTAACATAGGCTTTGCATATGCAATTTGCTGCTTGGAAATCTCTTCCCCCAGGTCTTTCCTTAGTAAAATGCTATGGTCTGAATGTTTGTGTCTCCCCAAGTTTATATGTTCAAATCCTAACCCTCAAGGTGATGGTATTAGGAGGCGGGGCCTCTGGAAGTTGAAAGGCAGTAGTGCCCTCCTAAAAGAGCCCCCAGAGAGATCCCTCACCCCTTCTGGCACGTGAGGTTGCAGTGAGAAGCCAGCCCTCCCCAGACCGTGAATCCTTGTTTTATATTTCTAAATTTCTCTCGTCTTCATTATTTCTATATTTTTAAAGTGTATTCTGTTTTCTGTTTTTCTAACTAATTATCTCACTAATTTTCAGCCTTTTTTTTGGCGTCACCGTGCAGCATGCGGGCTCTTAGCTCCCCGACCAGGGATCAAAATGCCCCTGCAGTAGAGGCGTGGAGTCTTAGCCACTGGGCCGCCAGGGAAGCCCCTTAGCCTCCTTTTCTAATAAATGCATTTAAAGCTTTCAATTTCCCTTTAAGTACCACTTTAGCTTTATCCCACAAATTTGCATTATTGTCTGTTTTAAATTATCAATTTGAAGTTTTTTTCTAAATTCCATTATTATGTTTCTCTGTCCCATGAGTTACTTAGAAATGTTTTAAATTTTTGAATTAATTTAAAAAATTAACCAATTACTTAGTAAATTCTCATTTGATTGCATTGTGGTCTAGGGATGTAATCTCTGTAACACTCATTCTTTGAAATTTGTTGAGACATGCTTTGTAGCCCCATCTGTGGCTACTTTTTGTAAATTTACCATGTGTACTTGAGAAGAATGTGTGTGTTTCAGCTCTTGGGTGAATAAAATACCCATTAGGTCACACTTGTGAAGTGTCATATAAACTAGGATAAAGCAAAGGGCTGAAACAACGATACCCCACCGTAGGTTTAAGTAAACAGAAGAGGATAGCTCCCCATCTCCCTGACCCAAGGCTGGGAGCTCCGCTCCACACCGTCAGTCATCCAAGGACCCAGGTTCATGGGGCTCTGCAACCTTCAACATGTGCTGTCCAAGGCCATCCTCTCAGAAGAGTCTAAACCTCAGGAGGGCAGGAATGTGTCTGTTTTCTTCACCTTTGTTCCTGCAGATACAGAGTAAACATTCAGGAAGTATTTGTTAGGTATATGAATCAATGAATGAAGAAAAGATGGCCTCCTTGTTAACATACTGAAATTTAATAAACAGATCTTTTTCTTTTGGACTTCATTTTTTTCAATTAGCAATACGTTATGGCTCAAAATTTTAAAGGTATAGAAACAATAGGGACTTCCCTGGTGGTCCAGTGGTTAAGACTCCACGCTTCCAATGCAGAGGGTGCCGGTTCGATCCCGGGTCGGGGGAAAAAAAATACAGTGATAGTGTTCCCAGGCACACTGTCCCTCTTCCTGGAGACAACCACTGTTAACAGCTTGCTTGTATTCTCCAGAAGAATTTCGTACATACACAAGTATCTCTTCATCTGTGTGGACTGATTTCTAATACAGTTTTCAATGATAATAAAACAGCTCATTCTCCACCTTACTTATTTCAATACGTCTGAATTCGCACTTCTGAGAATGTGTTTGGTGTCAGTTTGTTGAGGGGACGCCAGGTGGCAGTATACTACCAAGAGATGGAGGCCAAGGGCGGGGGTGGGGGGGGAGGGGCTTCTCGTTCCAAAAATTAAATAGTGATTTCACGTGGTTTTCCTCTGCCTAACGGACCTTGTAAGCTCTCTGGCCGTGAGTGCTGTGTAAGTGTGCAGGTAAATGCCTGTCCAATTTCAACAAATTAAAGAGGACTCGGTTGAGTTGAAAAGCCAGGGCAAAACTGAGCTATAGGATCTGACCTAGGACTCAGTTACGTTTAGTTTATTGAGAAAAACACAATTTTGAAGCTGCCCCCAGTCCAGACTCCCTGAGCAGGCTTCCTATATCATGTATCTGCACTCGCCTCCTCCCTCAGACTGGGAGCTTCCAATGACTTAAACCCACACTACAACTGTCATCTGTGGGGTTAAAGTAACAAAGGAAGCCCTCTTAACTTCTCCATGCTTCAGATTTCCCCTAGCTTTAAAAGATTAAGTGGGGCTTCTCTGGTGGCGCAGTGGTTGAGTCCGCCTGCCGATGCAGGGGACACGGGTTCGTGCCCCAGTCCGCGAAGATCCCACATGCCGCGGAGCGGCTCCGCCCGTGAGCCATGGCCGCTGAGCCTACGCGTCCGGAGCTTGTGCTCCGCAACGGGAGGGGCCACAACAGTGAGAGGCCCGCGTACCGCAAAAAATATATATAAGTAAATAAAATAAAGTAAAAGATTAATTGACTCCTTCCCCACGTGAACACCCACCCCAGGCCCAAGGCCACCCGGCTGTCTCTTCTCCTGTGGACAATGCCTTACCCCTTTCTCCTTCCTTCTAGTGACAGACGTTCTGGGTATGAGTATATATTTCCTTTATTGAAACCCCTCCCCCCAGCAAGGAGTGCGTTCACTATTGCTTGTTCTGTACGCATTTTACATTTAACAATATACCCTTGGAGATAATTACTGATCAATAAATACAAAGAGAATATTTTTTGAAGCTTAAAAAAATTGACCTATAGCTTTTTACAGCAGGTGAGCAACACGAATCTTGTGTGAGACCTGATGCTTTTTTGCAGACGTTCACAACAGCGTCACCACCGACCCCTCATGATGGAGAGCACGCCTAGCTCCCAGCAGCCCCCTTGCCTCTTCCAGTCACACCTCCCTCCCAGTAACCACAATGGTGACTCTCAGAGAGGAGATCAGCCCTTTGGGCGGCTGCATGGTATCCCGACGCACTGATGTGACGTGTTTAGCCACGTGCCTCCAGTCTTTGCGGTTAGAAATGGCGGTACCCTGACGGCCCTTGCACACATCACCTCACGTCTTCTCGCCTCTACCCGCAAGCCCAAGCTCATCTCATAAAAAACACACAAAAAGTAATTTAAACAGGGGCTTTGGATCTTGTTACTTCTTCCCGTCATTTCTATCTTCCTTTACTTCTTCCCGTCATTTCTATCTTCCTTCTGAACAGATTCCTCTCCCTCCTTCGAATTCCTTTTGTTCTTCTCATTTTACCAATCAGTGCTCACTCTTTGCTCGTCCCTTGAAGGCGCCTCTCAGCTTCTCCCACCAGAACAGACACCCTGAGGGCCTGGACCTGGACTCGACTCCGCAGTCCCAGCTTGGCACAGAGGCTGGAAAATCCAGATCTGGTTCAGCGTCTGTTGGATAAACAAATCTGTGTGCCAGTATCTTAGACCTTCTGAGTGTTAAGAATACAGGAGGCCTCGAGGATGAAACCTCCGTCTGCTAGACAATTAAGCAACGAAGCTATCCATGGTAGGCAGTGGAGCAGACTCTAGTTGCTTAGTTTAATAGCTGTAATTAGTCTCTTCCCAAGGCTCTTGCTAAGACGCTCTCCTGTGTAGCCACAGTGCACTTATCACAATCAGAAACTTAACACTGATTCTACACGAAATCCACATGGACCAAGGTTCACCGATTGTAGTAAAAATGAAACAGAACATAAACTCTCTCCGTTACCTTCCTTCCTTTCCAGCCCACATCTTTTATGCACTGGTCTCTGTCAGTCTCTTTCAGTCTAGAACAGTTCCTTAGCCTTCTTGTATGTCACGACCCTGTCATTTATGAAGTGAACAAGCCAGTTACTTTGTAGAATGTCTCCCAGTTCGGGTTTGCCTGACGTATCTTCACAGCAGCTTAGGAACTTTGGGGGGTAACACCCCAGGTGATGTCATGTTCTTGTCAGTGCTTCACGTCAGGAGCCCATGATGGCTCACGATGGGTGATGTTAACTTTACTCACTTGGTTGAAATAAATCTGCTAGGTTTCTTCACTTTGGTACATGCACCCTTTAAATGAATTCCTGAGACAATTATGATTATCTTCATTTTACAGATGAGGAAACTGAGGCACAAAGACATAGAAAACTTGCCCAAAGTCATACGAGCTGTTATGGCTCCAGAGCAAACACTCTTAGCTGCCACACTGGAGAGACCAACATGGGGCTGGAAGCCTGGATGAACTTGGCCTGTGGAGGACCCTCAGAGGACGGGGGATATTTGGATGGACAGAAGGTGAAGGGTAATGGGCTAAGTCTGGAGTTTCTTCATCAGCATGTCTGGCTTGGGGCTTGGTGCCTCTCTGGACACCAGCATTACTCTGTGGATAGTTTTGTTAAGAATGGCCCGAGGTGGGAATTCCCTGGCATTCCAGTGGTTAAGACTCCGCGCTTTCACTGCTGAGGGCCTGGGTTCGATCCCTGGTCAGGGAACTAAGATCCCACAAGCTGCGTGGCGTGGCCTAAAGAAAAAAACAAAAAAAAACCCTAAAAAAAAAAAAAAAGTGGCCCGTTGTATGGTTTGTGCTGATCTGACCCTCCTTCTCTGGAGTGTCAGGGCTGGACCTGCTGGAGATGACCTCCACTCCAAATGCTTATTCTGAGGGAAAGTTCCCGTAGTTGTTTGAAGATCATGGTGTGCCCCGAAGCTTGAGTGTCTTGGCTACATCTGTGGCTTCATTGTACGGCATGGTGAGGAAGTGTCCATCATTTTTAAAAAAAATTTTTTAATTAAATTTAATTTAATTTTTTATACAGCAGGTTCTTATTAGTTATCTATTTTATACAAATTAGTGTATATATGTCAATCCCAATCTCCCAGTTCATCCCACCCCCACCACCCACCCCCACTTTCCCCCCTTGGTGTCCATATGTTTGTTTTCTACATCTATGTATCTATTTCTGCCTTGCAAACCAGTTCATCTGTACCATTTTTCTAGATTCCACATATATGCGTTAATATACAATATTTATTTTTCTCTTTCTGACTTATTTCACTCTGTATGACAGTCTCTAGGTCCATCCACGTCTCTACAAATGACCCAATTTCATTCCTTTTTATGGCTGAGTAATATTCCATTGTATATATGTACCACATCTTTATCCATTCGTCTGTCGATGGGCATTTAAGTTGCTTCCATGACCTGGCTATGGTAAATAGTGCTGCAATGAACATTGGGGTGCATGTGTCTTTTTAAATTATGGTTTTCTCAGGGTATATGTCCAGTAGTGGGATTGCTGGGTCATATGGTAATTCTATTGTTAGTTTTTTAAGGAACCTCCATACTGTTCTCCATAGTGGCTGTATCAATTTACATTCCCACCAGCAGTGCAAGAGGGTTCCCTTTTCTCCACACCCTCTCCAGCATTTGTTGTTTGTAGATTTTCTGATGATGCCCATTCTAACTGGTGTGAGGTGATACCTCATTGTAGTTTTGATTTGCATTTCTCTAATCATTAGTGATGTTGAGCAGCTTTTCTTGTGCTTCCTGGCCATCTGTATGTCTTCTTTGGAGAAATGTCCATTTAGGTCTTCTGCCCATTTTTGGATTGGGTTGTTTGTTTTTTTAAGGAAGTGTCCATCATTGAGTCATGAACAGAAAGAGTTGACTTGTGCCAGCTACCAACCTGCTTCACAGATAAGTCTCTGTGTGTTAGTGTCCACACTCACCTCAGGCTAGAGACTCCCAAGGCTTCGAGGCTTTGTCTGAGCAGAACCATCCTGCTTCTTTGCTCTTCCCTCTGATTCTTTGACCCCTGTCTTCCCCTCAACCCTTGCTGACCCTTGAAAGCCTCCTAGTCGCGTGCGCCTTTGCTCCCCATCGTTGCCCCGACAGTGTGTAGGGCATCCACTTGGCCACACCTGGCTCAGCTCCAGATCACTCAGCCAGGTGTCCTCTGCTTCACAGCAATATTTCCAGATTCACGCTACCTTAATTTGGGTCCCCCAGAAGAAGAGCTTGAGGCAGGAAGGAACTGGGGTGTTTATCTATCAGCTCCTATCAGCCATTGGTCGAGTGTTAATTCCCCTGCATGTCTGGCCTCCTGTACACACAAACCTTGGAAAGAGCCCTCAGGCGTGGAGATCAGATACTGGCAGCTGGAGCTGACCATAGTCTGTGCTGGAAAGATAGGGTCTGAGGGCTACGGGCCAGGGCATTGGCAACTTCATTCATAGAATCTTAGGGTTTTAGAGCAGAAAGGGAGTTCAGAGAGAATCTAGCCCACTTCTCCTCGCTGTGTGGAGTCAGGGATGAGCACTGTGTCCTCGGGTATGAAGAGAAAACTCAAACGGGAAAATTTCCTGAATTTCCTCAATTTCTTTGAGCTCCACTCTTATCATGTATAACGCAGGAATTAACAACAATATCTACCCCACAGTTGGCACAGAGTAAATGACAAATGTTAGATGTTATTTTGGGAGAAATAGGCTTTGCATGCAAGGTAGCTATTGCCACAATAGTGCTATGTAACAAACCATCAAGGTTGTTTTTTTAAGGTTGTTCTCTATACCTCACAGAGTTCGAGAGAGTCCTGGGCCACTTTTATTTACTGAGGTTCTAGGAATATTAAAATGCAAATTGCAAAAGTAAGTTGACTTTAGTGGGAAAAATCAGTAGTTGTTGCCTAGGGGGTGAGGACGGGGGTGCGCTGGGCGTGGGGCTGGGTTGACTGGGAGGAACCAGAGAACTTATTAAGGTGATGGAATATTTTGTGTCTTGATGGGGGTTTGGCCATGGGTGCACACTTTTGTCCAAACTCTGGAATTGGGCGCTTTGGAGTCAAGAGTGACATTATATATGTTTTACCTAGAAACACCCACAAACACATGTTGACTTCCGGTTAATGATGCACGTGCTGAAGTGTCTAGTGGAAGGACATGGATGTCAGCAGCTTAGATGTCAATTTAGATGGATTGAGCCCTGGACGGAGGGTAGATTTGTGATGAGGCAGATGTAGCTGTTTTAATAACTGGGGAATGAACGTGGTGGCTAAATGGGGGTTCGCTTTGAACTTTTCTGTATATTTGAAACTTTTCGTACTAAAATTTTGGGGAAAAATGGGTTACCAAAGAGTTATAGTATGTTTCAGTTGTTTGCATTTAACAAGTAGATGCCTTTTATATACCAAAATAAAGTGCAGTGGAGTGGTGCCCTTCACAAGGTAACTGTTGAATTCATGGAAAATATGAATTTGTAGTGTAAAGATGTGGTCTCATAATGGGACACAAGTTAAAATTAGTACGGAGGGCTTCCCTGGTGGCACAATGGTTAAGAATCCGCCTGCCGATGCAGGGCACGTGGGTTTGAGCCCAGGTCCGGGAAGATCCCACATGCCGCGGAGCAACTAAGCCTGTGCAGCGCAACTACTGAAGCCGGTGCCCCTAGAGCCCGTGCTCCACAACAAGAGAAGCCACTGCCATGAGAAGCCTGTGCACCGCAACGAAGAGTAGCCTCTGCTCGCTGCAACTAGAAAAAGCAAAGACCCAATGCAGCCAAAAAGAAATAAAAATAAAATAAATTTATAAAAGAATAACAATAATAATAAATAAAATAAAATTAGTATGAAGGACTTTTTAACTCTTAACGTCTGACAGTGTAAGTCAGAATTACACTCTTTTGTAAAAAACTGAGACTTGTATACAAACTCCATCGATCTGTCCAAAGTCTGAATTTGCTGTGGCCTCCGATTCCATGGCCTTTGTCTCCCCAACCCCAGAACAACCCAGTTGGTACCCATGGGATCCCTGACTTGCCTCCCCACAGGCCTCTGGTTCTCTACTGTGCCCGTGAATAACAAAGCTTTAACATTTACTAAGCAGGAGGTGACAGGTCCTTCCCATCTCTTTCTATTCATGGCTTCAATTAATAATTAGTCCCCCTGCAGAATGAGACAATCTGTTTTGTGGAGGGAAAGAACCATGAGCCAAGCCAATTAGCATCTTGGTCTGGCTGCCTTGGGAATTTAATTTAGTCTCACGGCCCATTTAAGTTCTACAAATATTGTTGCCTCCCCAAGATCGAAGTCATGATAGTTAAATGAGCAAAGGCCCTGGGGACCCATATGCTGAGGATGCCCCGCAAAGCGGGCTGGCCTGGGCACGGGGCCAGCGGCTTTTGTCCAGCCCACATGCCGGCGCCATTCTTCTCCCAGGACTCGGCAGCTGGCCCCGGGGCAGTGCCGACCTTAACCACCCGCGGAGGGAGTGGCGGCTGCCCCCAAACAGTCGCACACTTGAGTGGGTCTTTTGTCTGCTCAGAAGACATTCCAACTGCCCGTTAGCAGTTTGCCTGTGCACAAAAGGGGGTGACCGCCGGACAGGGCAGTCTGTCTGTGCAGCGTATTGTTGAGGGACGGCGAGTCTGCAAACAGGCCGTCCGAGTTGTCCCCTGCATGGAGGGTGTGTGGGGAACAGCCAGGAAGGACAGGCCAGGGCAGGGCTCAAGGAGCAGGATTAGTCAGACAATTTAATTAGGGGCTGTGAGGAATCATGGAATCAGGATGTTGAGGCTCCAGGGGGACCTTGAGGAACAATCTCTATCTTTTCTCTCTCAGGAACCACCCAAGCCCAGCAGCATGGAATCCTCTTTTAAAAGAAATGCCAAGGCCTCCTGCATTTCACAACTGTTGCTGGAAGAAAATTCTTTGCATCATGCAGATTTAAAATCTACTCTCCTTTCTTTTTTTTTTTTAATTTCTGAATGCATTTTAGAATGACTTTAATATATACACTAATAACAACAACAACAACAACAAAACCTGCTGGGTTTTTGGGTTTTGCATATAACCTATAATCAATATGGGAAGAATGGACATCTTACGATACTGAGACTTCTGTGAACAAGGCATATCTTTTCATTAATTTCGATATTTAACATCTTTCAATGACACTGTATTATTTTCTGTATAAAAGCTCTTATATGTGTCTTGTTATATTTATTCCTAGCTACTTCTTATTTTTGATAATGTAAATAATAGCTTTACATTTTTTTGCTTGTTTTTGAATAGATATTTTACTAATAATATTGTGTCTGGCTTCCTTGCTAAACTCTTCCTTAGTTCTATACGTTGTCCCTCTTCTTATATTTGTTTTTCTTCATCTTCTTTTTGATTCATTGGGTACGTTTTTATAATGTTACTTCTCCCCTTTTACTTACTTAAAGGTTACACACACTGTTTGCATTCTTTTAAAGGTCGGCGCAGCATATTTAACTCATCAAAGCCCAAAGTTAATCATCACCTTTCCCTCTTCCCTAATGACTGGGGAACTTGGGACACTACTTCATTCACCACTACCACCTCTCACCTCCAGATTTATACACTATATTTAAATTTTTTAACCTATACTATATTACACAATTGGTGTTTATTTAGATTTGTCCTTTTTTTTTCTTTCTTTTGGCCAAGCTGTGTGGCTTGCAGAATCTTAGTTCCTCAAACAGGGATTGGACCCAGGCCCACGGCAGTAAAAGCATGGAGTCCTAACCACTGGACTGCCAGGGAATTCCCCTGCCCTTATTTTTTTTTTACCATTTTCTGTGCTCTTCATTTTTTTTTTCTTGCATCTCTCTGCTCTCCTTCCTCAAGCGACACCAGTAACAGCTGGCTTCCTGCCTCAGAGGCATCAGAGATGTGAAAACGGTTGTAGATGAGCCTGCGGCCCTGATTGCAGGGCTCGCCCAGGCGACTGTGCTATGAGCCTGTGCCTGGCTCCTTTCACCAACAACGGCCTGGGAACTTGATGTTATCACCCACATTTCAGAGAGGAGGGAACTGAGGCTTTGAAAAGATGAGGGCCCAGCCCAGTGGGGCTCAAGCCCGGAGGGGTCCATCCCAGGCAGCACAGGCAGGTCTCAGAGCCTCCTGGGGGCCTCGGGCCGGCGGGGAGCTGGGGTCTCCATCCACCATATATCCTCTGTGGGTGGCTGGGGGCCGCCCCTGCAGATGTTGGCTCCTGGGCCCCTCTGCCTGCCCTGATGTGGGCTCAGTAAGGACCTCACGGGAGTTCTGGTTGGGAGCTGCTGGGGCTGGCTGAGAGGAGGGGACAGGGCATCTCCTCCTCAGGATGGGATGGATCCCACCTCCTCCACCAACCATCCTCTTGACCCCTCCTCTTAACCTTCCCGACTCTGCTTTGCCCAAGAATAATCTGGTGGGTCGGCCCTGGCCCGGCCCTGCATCTACCTTCTGGTCTGGGGCTCCCCAGGCACGGGTGTGGGTGCCCATAGGGAGGTGACATCTCCTCAAGGCCCCTTCAGACACGTTGACCAACCCAGTAATGCTCCCCAGCATCGGTACCCTCCTCCACCAGCCCTTGTACCTGCAAGCCGGGATCACTCCCCAGCCTGCATCAGGCCTTGCCTTCTGGGGACCAGCTGTCCGCTCGAGGCTAGACTGAGGGACCCTATACACACTTGAGGGCGGGTGGGCGGGCGGGGGCTTGGCTGTGTGGTCTGTCAGAAATCTTCATGGGAGGGATGGTGGTTTAACACGTGAACGCTGGGCTGCAGGGCGGGCAGGCACTGGCGAGATGGTCAAATCTCTGAAACGAGTCAGCTATGTCCCCATGTTCAGAAGGGGGCAGAGAGCAGGGTAGCGCTGGCCTGCTGCTGGAGGGCGTTGCTTTCCAAAGGGCAGAGACGGTTCAGGCAAGTCTCACTCCTTTATTTTTCCTCATCGTCCTGGAATTCAGGGCCAAGGTGTGACATAGCCCCGGAGCTGCTGGCCATCCCTGGCAACAGCACCCAAGGGCCTCCGGCATGTCCGGGGGTGGTGGTAGGGTGACTTACGTGACAATGTCACATTGTCAAAACGGGCACTACACTATTGTACTATACCAGACTTCATTTGGATTTCACCAGTTTTTCCACTAATGGCATTTTTTCTGTTTCAGAATCCAGTCCAGTAAACCATAATGGAAAAGAATACAAAAAAAAAAGAAAAAGAATGTCTATATGTGTATAACTGAGTCACTTTGCTGTACACCAGAGACTGGCACAACACTGTAAATCAACTATACTTCAATAAAAATTAAAAAATTTAAAAAAAATTCAATCCAGGACTCCACATGGCATTTAGTCATCATGGGTCCTTAATCTTCCATCTGTGACAGTTTCTTGTCTTTCCTTGTTTATCATGACTTTTAACTTTTTTTTTTTTTTTTTTTTAGTGGTACGCGGGCCTCTCACTGCTGTGGCCTCTCCCGTCGCGGAGCACAGGCTCCGGACGCACAGGCTCAGCGGCCATGGCTTACGGGCCCAGCCTCTCCGTGGCATGTGGGATCCTCCCAGACTGGGGCACGAACCCGTGTCCCCTGCATCGGCAGGCGGACCTCTCAACCACTGTGCCACCAGGGAAGCCCCATGACTTTGAACTTTTGAGCAGTATGTTTACTAATTTTTTTAAAACGAAGCTGGCTGACAGCTGGGGCTTGCAGACACAGTGATGGTTTTGGCCATCCTGATCCAGGAGACCTGACTTTTCACCAACCGAGGCCCGTGCAGTTCTCTCCGGGTGGCTGATCCTCGAAGCCCTTCAAAACCGAGTGGAATCTCACCCATCTCCTGCATGTGTGCTCTTTGGTGCACTCTTGTTGTTTCTATCGGAAGGGTGTTCTTGTGAAAACGGGCAGTAGTAGCCAGTGTTTGGACGTGGTCCTGACATTGTGTTCCTGCAGGAAGGGCAGCCTGTCCCGCAGGCCGCCTGCTCCAGCCTGGAGACGAGGCTCACTCTGCCGGCACCTGCCTGGCCTGGCGCCTCACCTCCTCAGGGAATTCCCCAAGCAGATGTCAGACTCTGCCGGTGGTGGCTCCAGGCCAGTCTGAGCTGGGAGTGAATGTTCCTTGACCCTCTTTCCCACACAGGGCCCTCCGTTGCCCCTCGCGTATAGATGCAGCCCTGATGTACTTACAGAGACAAGCTCCTTGGGAAACAGATGCTCTGGACTCGGCCCCTCAGGACCTGTCTCTGCAGTGAGATCATACAGTATTTGTCTTTCTCTGACTTATTTCACTAACATAATGGACCTCCAGGTCCATCCATGTCCATGTGTTTCTGGTTTTGGTATCTAATTGCCATATTAATTTTGGGTAGGATTCAAAGAGATTCAAAGGCCCTTAAATCCTTGTGGATTTGATAACATAGGAGCATTCCTGAAAGCATCCCCAAGCTAGGACGGCTGCAGTAACTTAGCTACGACCAGAAGTGATTGCATCCTCAACTCAACTTCCCCCAAATGCCTCTGACCTCCTAGCAAACTTGTCACACAGGGCTGCGAGGGGGTCAGGTCGGAACGTCTTAAATGCCTGTGGTCATGGTAGTTGTCTGTTGTGGATTTTACAAAAACGTATGGCTACAGGAACTCACTGCTGGCCTTGGAAAGGGCATTTAATGTCCACCATTTGGGTGAAGATTAAGTAAACCAGAGTGTATCCACAAGAAGAACTATTACACAGCCAAGGGGAAGAAAACTTTTCAAATTTAAAAGTAATCTCCTCATAATAATAAATGTGCATTAGAATAATAAATGTGCAATGACTGTGTAGGAAATTAGACAAATTAGAAAAAAAATACACGAAATAAGAAAATAAAAGCATCATATTCCTACCACCCAGAGGTTGTCACTGTTTCTACCTTGGCATATATCCTTCCAGATTTTGAAGCATTTTGACTGACAGTTAAAACTGCAGGTAAATGATGTGAAGTGAAAAACAGAAATCAGTGCGACAAGCTGTATCTACTGTGACACTGAGTTGTAACATTTTGTATGCATGGAATATACCAAAGACGTTAATGGGACTTATTTGTGAGTCATGGGCTTAGGGTGATTGTTACTTTCTTATTTCCTACAGCAGACATGAAGACTTTTATAATCAGAAAAAGGAGTCATTTCAGAGAGTAATTTACAGCCATTTCAAAAGTGAGATGGTGATTGTGAGTGTATGTAAAATAGGATAAACAGCTTATTTTGTGTCCGATGATTATGTGGTTTCAGGTTCTCCTCCCTCAAAAATAATCAAATCAGATGGTGATTTTGTTCCCTGACACTAACACGTGGGCGTTACAAGAGCGTGTATGTCACGTGGTCAATTCATCGGCAGAGGATTATGTCGTCAGGGGAATAAACGCGAAATTCTCAAGGTACTTTGCTCCAGTAATCAGGACTTTATTTATCTCTAAGCTAAAAGAGGGGATTGAATTCTTCGACAATGATCAGAAAATGCTTTTAGGAAGATTCCTTTCCTATTAAAATTTTTCTTAAAGTTGCAGTGCACACAGCGTGACTTGCCATGCAGAGGGCTTGATGAGACCGTTTCCTTTGCCTTAAAGGCACAAGAAAGGATGTCACAGGATTCCCGCAGAGAAAATAATTTGGAGGAGGAAAAGGCTGAGAGCAAGGGCAGTCAACATTACTGGCAACGTTCTTGGCAAGACTTCCTGGCCCAGTCACCTAGGGGGACTTTGATTTCCCAAGTAAGTGTCACTTGGTGTTGAGACTCCCACCATTGGCCACCAGAGTGTCCCCTAAACTATTTGAGAAACCGAGGCCTTAAAGTAAAATCAGACTCAGCAACTTAATTGTATCTCAGCAGTTTGATTTAAGTGCAGGTTCTGTGTTTGAAATGGGAGTGTGTTGGTGGTTTGGTCATGTAGGTGGGAACAGCTGGTACCCATGAGCTGGCCCAGCCCCTGGAGACCTGAGGCTTCCAATGAGAAGACGCTAGACCACAGCCACTTACCCTACCCTTTCTTTGGGGCTGCCCAAGATACCTGGATATTCCCCTTGACTATCATTGCACTTACACCATTGGAACGTGATGGCAGAATCGCCGTGCCCAGGCCACACCCAGAGGAGAGGACCCACTCCCCTGGAGCAATGGCCACCTCTCCCGGCCAGGAGGCCAGCAGGAGCCCTTGTCCAGCAGCGGAGCTTAGCTAGGTATCTTCTGTGCTCCTGTCCTGTGCTTCTGGAGGGGCTGGGAGGTTGCGGGGGCACTCCTTACCTGGGTCTGCGTGCAGACCCACTCGGAGGAGGAAGAATCTACTCACGGCTCCGTGTTCAGAACCACAGACCAAGACAGTGGACAGCTGCAGCTTTGACCTGAGAGAAAGCCACAGTTCGGACATGAACAAGTATTACATGTGGTTCTCTTGACCTGTAAACCATATGGCATTAGCTAATGGTTTAATTAGAAAATTAACAATTTTCTGGGCACACTTGAGTATAATCTACCCCTTCCAGGTCACTGGGGAAAGCCTCATGGCTGAGAAATAAGTAAGCATTGAAATATCAAAGAATTTCCATGCAAATCTCACTAAGTCCTTCTGGTGTCCTAAGGATTTGCTCACATATACGGAACTTACTGGTTGTAAGAGTCTTTTACATTCTTTATAATATGATCCTGCCTGCTTTGTAAGGAAGGTTGTGTGGCTGAAAGATCATGCCCTGTGGGGTTAGAGTGTCATGTGTTTGAATACAGTGTGTTCTTGGGCAAGTTACACAGCCTCTCTGAACCTTAGATGCATCCTCCTTAAAAAGAGGATGATAGGGAATTCCCTGGCAGTCCAGTGGTTAGGACTGTGCACTTCCACTGAGGGGCGTCTGGGTTTGATCCCTCGTCAGGGAACTAAGATCCTGCAAGCCGTGCAATGCAGCCAAACAATAAAAAAGGGTGATAAAATGCAGTCACATTGTATGACTTTTGTAAATACAACTATACAAGTTTGCAGAGAAAGGGAGAGAGAGAAAAGACAGAGAGAAAGATAGAGACAGAGACAGAGAGGGAGACAGAAAGGATCAGAAAGAACAATTTAAGTAGTGGTGGTCATTCAGTCAGCACTGCCCCTAATAAGCATGTACCCCAGAGAGATGATGCTTCCCCTGGCTGTTCTCAGCCCCATGTCATTGTGGAGTGTGAGTCTAACACTCCCATATGTGAAGCACACTGAGTGAATCCCGATTTTCTTAGACGGATGGTCTCCTCCACGGTTGAGTTTATTGAAAGGTGGTAGGTCAGTCTTCTACACAGTGGCTTCCTGAAAGATACTCAAGCACAGTCTTGACCATGTGAACGTGGCCCTTTGCTCCAAGCCTTGGGAAGCGTGTCCCGCGGTGAGCCATGGCCCCAGCACCGCCTCATTAAAGGCTGGTAGTGCAGAGGCTTGGCCTGGGAACACGGCTGGATACATTAGGTGCTCAGTAGAGGCGTATTTTCCCTCCTAGGGGAAATATTAAGTCTGAAGTCAAAGGATAATTTAACAGGACTGTGGGACAAGCACTTCGGGGAAGTGTTTGGGGGTATCCACGAGAGCGGACCCAGGCAACCCCCCGCCACCCAGCGATTCTTCTGCTGGGACCCTGTGCTCACTGCGTCCCCTCTGGCGGTGCTACATGTAATAGTCCCAGCTGGAGAGACCCCAAATGCTCACCCACAGCAGAGTGGATGTGTGGGTCGTGAAATACTACACAGCAGCAGCAATGAACACAGTGCACGTGGTCACGGGTGAACTCACAGCGTGATGCTGAGTGGAAGAATCCAGGAGGTAAAGGAGTTCACGTTGTAACTCTAAAGAACACTTTCAGTAAATATAAACTTTCCTGTGGCTCAGGAGGCAGAGTGTCATAGGAACTGGTAGCTTTTCCCCAAGTGGTGTGTGGAGTGAGGGCGGCGCTGAGGTGACAGCGGTGAGAACTCATGTCCTGGTGGCAACGTGCAGGCTTCGCTCTGGACTCAGCTCCTTTCCAGGGTGCGATCCCAAGCGCCCCTGTGCCTTGTGTTTTTCACCTGAAAAGCAAGGATGGTAATGCCTCCCTCCCCCTAGGCTGCTGTGAGGGAGAACGGAGGTAATAACACGGGGAAAGGCCTCACCACTGGGTCTGACAACAGCTGATGGTGAATAAACATGAGTGACTTTTATATAGAAAATAAAAGCTGGACTTCCCTGGTGGTGTAGTGGTTAAGAATCCGCCTGCCAATGCAGGGGACACAGTTCGAGCCCCGGTCCGGGAAGATCCCACATACCACGGAGCAACTAAGCCCGTGAGCCACAACTACTGAGCCTGAACTCTAGAGCCCGAGAGCCACAACTATTGAAGCCCGCATGCCTAGAGCCCGTGCTCCGCAACAAGAGAAGCCACCGCAATGAGAAGCCCGTGCACCGGAACGAAGAGTAGACCCCACTCGCGGCAACTAGAGAAAGCCCGCGTGCAGCAACGAAGACCCAACACAGCCAAAAATATAAATAAATAAGTTTATAAAAAAGAAAATAAAAGCTGACAGAAACACAAAGAGAAATTTAAAACTCCACTATCTTGTGTGAGGTTTTTAATGGACATTCTCAAAACTGACACAGATGGAGAAGATAAAGTAAGCAGAGCACTTGAACAACACAGATGACAAGTTTCCTATAATAGATAGTAGGTCTTTTGACTCATCAGAGAATATACATTACTCTCAATCATTCATAGCATGGTCACAGAAACTGGACATGGGTTAAGCCATAAAGAAGTTGTCAATAAAATAAAAAAAATAGAAATCATGATATAGATCACACTGATCACAGTACAATAAAATAGAAACGGATGACTGAAGATAATATAAATATACTCAGAAATGATAAATTACACAGAAGTAAATGTACAAAGATGAATATACAAAGTTCATCATTGTTAGTAAAAGGAAAAATACCGACAAACTAGCTCTCTTTCATTAGGCAAATAGTTACAACCTTGGAACATCCACAGTATGGAATCCTGAGCAGGACTTACAAAGGATGAGGTGGACTTATACACAAGCATGGAATGTCTAAGACATTTTGATAAGTGGAAAAGTAGTTTGAAGGGCAATGAGACACTGTATGATATAATTTATGCAAAAGACCCCAGAAAATTAGATTACATTTCTCGTGAAATTAAGTCCATTTCATACCTGCACACACACATCAGATGTAACGTAAGGAGAAAACTGGGATATTACTTCAATGTGGCACCGTGACAGCCTCTGAGGGTGGAGGCAAGAGGGCATATATCTTCATTACAAGGAAGATATATGCACTGTAATGAAGATGTATGCGTGCATTACTGATATCATTTAAAATAATTTAAAACAGGGGTCCCCAACCCCTGGGCCGTGGACCAGTACCAGTCTGCAGCCTGTTAGGAACCGGGCCTCACAGCAGGAGGTGAGTGGCAGGGGAGCGAGCGAAGCTTCATCTGCTTCTCCCCATCGCTCCCCATCGCTCGCATTACCGCCTGAACCATCCGCCACCCCATCCATGAAAAAGTTGTCTTCCATGAAACCGGTCCCTGGTGCCCAAAAGGTTAGGGACCACTGATTTAAAATAACAAAGATGAGAAAAGAAAAAGTTCTGGGTACCACTGTCCAATGGAAGTACGAGAAGGTTTTAATGTTCCTGTTCTCCTCGCTAATTCTCCATCCTTTATCATCCTCTTCCGATATCTACAGAATCCATGGACCTGCTTTGGCCGCTCTCCGTATCCTGTTTCCAGAATGTCTTGGCTCACTTGGTCCGGGATGCCAGTCTCCAATATGGCTGCCGACGTCCCCTGCCCCCAAGGATTCACACTCTTGTGCCATCCTGCGCACACCGACTTAGGTTGGCCTCCAACTGCCAGGTCGCAAAAGCACTGCAGTTTCTGTCTTGCACGGCTCACGAGGTGGGTTGCCAGCCACCGGGCCATAAGGGCGCCCAAGCCGCTGTGCAGAGACCCCTGTGAGAGGCACAAAGGGCTCCCACCAACAGCTTCAGCGTGGGTGGGGGTCCTCCAGCCCGGTCAAGCCTCTAGACAATTCAGCCCCATGAGACACCCTGCAGTAGCAGCGCCCAGAGAACTCCTGACCACAGAAACCGTAGGACGATAAGTGACTGTTGCTGTTTTAAACCATTAAGTGGCAGGGTAATCTGTTGCACAGCACTGGGTAACTAATATACTGTCTTTCTCATTGTTCAGAATATCCTTTCCACCTCTCTGTTTTTCATTTCCCCATCACCCTTCAATCACAAACGTCGGGTGATTTTGGTAGATCCCATGGTCTTTGAAGGCTCTGTTCTCCCAGTCAGCATCCCACATCTGCCTCACTTTCTCTCTGTTTGGTGCCATCTCAGGCTGCCTCCACCTCTTCTCTTCACCCGCCTGCCCACCTCCTGGCCAGTCCCCAGGCTTGCCCTCCAGAATGAGGAAGGGTCAGCAGTCTGCCAGACCCTTAGGCGCTATCACAGGTATGACAGTTCTGTGGGTCCAACCTGGTGTACTTCTCTAGCCGGACAAGGGGTTCCAAGGAGGATGCCGTCTCTTTTGTGTTCAGGACCTAATTCTCTTTTTCTTTTCTAGGGGATGAACCAGCCTGGTGGGAGCATTATCCTGGCACAAGGGGACAGACCAGCTTTGGGGATAGGCAGGGGTAGTCCTTTGGGGTCAAGCGTTTCCTGGTGCGTGTTTGAGTATTTCACGGGGTCAGCTCACTCTCGAGTTTCCCACATTTGGTAACAGAAGCCTCCACCCCTTGTGTGTTAGCACAGCCATAGGAACAGACCCTTTTCAGGCTGGTTTGCTGCTGAGATGCCATTCTGCTATAATCCGACCATCCCAGGTCTGAGGAGAGGGACGGGCTCATTTGTGGGAAGGGTCCCACCAGAGCACCTGTGAGGGAGGAGAGCCGAGCCCTCCTGCCGCCCACTCTGGGCAGGCTGAAGGGAGGTTTGAATGGATAACTTGGATTTTCAGAGCTGGAAGGAACCCTAAAAAACTACTTAAAATTATAGTGGGAGACCCTGCAGCCTTAAGAAAGAGAAAAGATATAGCATTTGCCTGCTGACGCAGCACCATCTCCCAGGTGTGGTGAGTGAAAAGTGTCAGGTGTGGGAGGTTTGCATAAATAAAGTGAATGTGCATTTCTTAGGAAATGTGTAAACTGTCTCTGGGAGGAGCAAGCACAAGTAGGGTTGGGGTGGGAGGGAGATGATCGCTGAATATCCTTCTGTCATTTTAAGCTTGAACCGTCTGCATTTATTCCTTTTCCAAACATAAAGTTTAAACACACAGCACACAGCTCTATCTAACCTAACCTCTAATCATCTTACTGATGATCAAAGTGGAGACCAGAGAAGCGCCAGACAGTGAGCCAAGGGGTGGGGCTGGATCTGGACCTCCCAACTCGTATTTCTCTTTGTCATCACTTTCCCGGACTTCCTGGGCATCGGCTGGCTCCTTGCACCCCATTTTCTATGGGGATGCCCCAGGTGGGAGGATGAGAAAGAAGGCTCTCTGGGGCCCCTCCCCATTTGTCTGCTAAGCCTCGGGCCAGCATCCACCCAAAGGGAGTGTTGATTACACACACACACACACACACACACACACACTCAAGCAAATTCTTTATCTGCAGAGGTTAAATCTAACTGTGCTCTTAAGAAGGGTTTCAGATGTGATGTGGATTGCAGACATTTTTGGAGCCCACACCATTTTCATCTGACCGTGATTTCCAGGCTTTTTCATTTGCTTTCCATTCCCAGTGAAATAACAATTACTTGATAGATTCCGATGCTGCCTCTCTGACTGACCGTCTCGTGGTTTTATCTCTTGGGGCATCAACCTGGCCCTCTGGTCTCTCTCCCCGTGGGTCCCTGCCTTCTTTGAAGCCATTCTCCACACGGCATGAAAACCAGTAAATAATTACAGGGTCGTGATGGTGAGAAGTTAAAATCCAGGCGTGACACCTCCCTGAGCTAGAAAGCTTTTAAACAGCTTCCTTCTCCGTTCTGTTTTTTCCAGCTTTTGCCAATGGGCGTCTTAGGTACCTTTAGGGGCTTGTAGTCTGTTCGGTGGTGTTTCCCAGTCATTTACTATGTGCTGGCCACATACCCAGCATGCTAACTCCAACCCAATAGGGAAAAAGGGCACATTTTACGGAGAAGGGAGCTGGGGCTCGGGAGGCGGAGAAAAGGGCTCGGGTGCTGGCAGCTGTTGCGGAGCATAGGCCCATGGCCCCCACGGGACATTCATGCCCCCAGGCACCTGCTAGAGGCGGCTCAGGTCACAAGGGGTCTCAGAGGAAGGTGCCTGGCTCATGGCTCAGCTGGGCCAAAGAGGCTTCCTGGAGGAGGGGGCCTCGGGCGAGGCTGGAAGAGGTGAAGAGTTGGCCAGGGAGAAAGGGGGGTAGGAACAGGGTGTGCGGGCTGGAGGTGGGCGAGGGAGCGTCTTCTCGGAGATTGGGAGGGGGGCGCCTGGCTGAGGGGTCGGCAGGCAACAGCCGTAAAGGTCAGCCAAGTCCCAGGCCTGCAGGGAGGTCCCCCCTCCCACCATCACCCCACAGTGTCCCCAGGGAAGCCCCCTGCCTGTTCAGGTAGTTGCAGCTGCTCTGGGTTTCCCAGACAGCACTGCTTTCATGAAAGTTGACACTTTTCAGTAGACTGGGCGCAGGAACTGTAGAACTAAATGTGATTTATCTGTATGTAATCCTTTGTAAACAATGTTCCACGGGAACACAAGGATTGGATCAGACACTCTCCTTTGCTAGATCCTGCTTTGACCTTGACCCCTGGTCCTTTTGTACCTCCTGGCTCCTTGAACCTTCTGTACTGAGTCCTTGGACCAGCTCTGGCTTACTCTCTAGAGCTTTAGGCCATTGTAGTGTTACCAACTGGGGTTTTAATCAGTAGAAATTGATAAGAGGCCAGACGAGGAATCCAGGCAAGGCTTTACGGGGGCTTGTGCTGCAGCAGGAAGGAGGGAGAACAACAGGTACCCTTGCTCACTCTCTGAGGGAGGTGCGAGCTGGTCTCAGGTCCAGAGGTCAGGCCAGAGGGGCGACTTGGGTGGTCTGCGCGCCCCCTTGGTGGTGCTGTGGGCAGTACCCTGCTTTTGCTCCCGCACCTCAAAAGTGGCAGCTGGGTTTTGAGTCTTCTTGTTCCTAATTTGTTCATATCTTGCTGTTCGTAGTTTGCCCCAACCGCGTGCAGTTACTTTTAGTCCTTTATAGTTTCTTTGTATTTTGTTGCTTGAGGAGAGGTTTGTCCAGGTGCAAGCACCGCAGCAAAGGGTCCCAGGTCCCAGGTCCCAGCCTGTGTCAGTAGCAGATGTTTCCAGTGCTCTGCCCAGACGCCCCCCCATCCTCCTGCCCCGTGTCCTTTTCTGGTTAGAGGGTGTGTCCTCCCCAGCTGCTGAGGGGGCTGGAGCCCGCTCCTGCCACCTGCTCCTGGACCCCTCTGGGGAGGGGAAGCCACCTGGCCCAGAGCTGCGGCCTCCACCCCCTGGCACCCAGCCGCCTGAGGCTTCTGACTGCCCAGCCAGGGTGAGGACCTCTGGGTACCAAGCCCCCGCCTCCTGTCTCAACAGGACAGTCCCTGCAGGGCCCTTGAGCTCCAGAACTCCTGCGGGATCCGGCTGGAGCCAAACTTCACCTGAAACCGCGTTCCTGCCCTGCTTCCTCCTTCTTCCTAGGTGTTGCCCTTCAGTGAACCAGAGCCTGTGAACGCCCGTCTGGGCTCGGCTTCTCTGGGCCCCAGATTGGGACCCCTATTCTGAGTATCCTGGCTTCTCCAGCTCCCTGAGGACGGGGATGAGGACCGGCATTTTTGGCATCTCCTGGGGGTCAGGCACAGTGCGGGGCTCCGTGGAGCTGGGATCATGTAGACACAGTTAGACAGCGGCTGCCCCTGCTTGGGGAAAGCCCACCAGGACGAAACAGCCTCCCTCCGACTGTGTGCACAGTAGCTCTCCTGACGGTGGCCAAGGTAAGTGGGTTGATCACATGTGGTCGATTGGTAGCTGGGCAGAAGATGCCAGCTAAACATGAAGCTGGAAAAAAAGTGGAGGCAACTTACGGGGCTCAGTGTTGGTGGGAAGTGGGAGGTGGGGCTGGGACAAAGGAGCTACCGCCAAGTGTCTCTGCTGATACCAGGACACCTGAGCAGGGGAGTGGAGGATGGGCAGGCGGGGCATTGCCTCGGTGGGCTCTGGGGACCGGTGAGCACGGACTCGGGGCACTTCCTGAAGGCCAGGAAGTTGGAGCTGTGGCCGTCAGCTCCTGCCCTTGTGGCTTGGGGCTGTTTTTGGGCATTGACGCTCTGGCGTTCCCAGCAGTCGGGTGGAAGGCAGAGTGACGGGCGTTCACAGGAAGCACCCTCGGACGTGAAGGGGGCCTGGCCGGTGAGTCTCACCTATTGGACTAAATGCTCCCCCTGCCCTGTGTTAAAAGATAAACTGAGGCATATTAAAGGAATTCCCTGGCAGTCCAGTGGTCAGAACTCGGCACTTTCACTGCCGTGGGCCCAGGTTCAATCCCTGGTCGGGGAACTAAGATCCTGCAAACCATGCAGTGCAACCAAAAATAGAAAAAGAAAGAAATGAAGCATATTAAAAATGGTAAGAGTTTACTTGAGCAAAAAACGCAATCACGCAGTGTTCGGTCCAGCAGATAGAAAGAGCTCCGAGGAGCTGTACCAAGTGAAAGACTTTCACAGGCAGGGGGAGCGGGAACAAGGAAGTTACATGAGACAAAAAAGCATGTTGTTTATAGCAAGGTCACTTCCTTTTAGGGGACGGCAGGGGTAGATCAGGCAGATGACCTCATTAGTGCTGATAGACACGGTTACGATTCCACTTCTGGGGGAGGCGAGACTGTAGTGAGGTGGGGTCTGGGTTTGGTGACGCAGCATGAGCACCTCCTCGTGGGCCTGTTGTCTAGTTTTTAACGCCGGGTTCCGTCCGTCCTTCCCACACCTGTGGAGCACACACTGTTCTCGCTTTACAGACGGGAGACTGAAGAGAGGCCACACTATTGCTGAAGGTCGCACAGCTGCCAGGTGGCAGAGGGAGACCCAGGCCAGCATGGCCCCGGGCTCTTAGCTGACCATCTGAGCTGCTTGGAGTCTAAATTGGAGCTTCCTCATGTGTTCAAAGACTGGGGCAGGTCCCCGTCTCCCGTGGGCATCATGCTGTCCCAGGGCCCATGCATCTCCTGGGGCTCTGATCCCGGGCTGAGTGTCCCCAAGCCCTCGCCTTTCCCCCACTGGGTGCCAGGAGGCCCTCCTGACTCGCTGGCCTCACACACAAGCTGTGAATCTCACTTGGGTTTGGGAGCAGAGGCGGGTGACTGCCGCTCCTGTTCACGTCCATACAGGAGTGCAATGAAATTCCCCTCTAGGAAGTTCCTCCTTGCCTCGGGGAAGGGGAAGACCAAACACAAAAGGGTTAAACGCTTTATTTCAATGGCTGTGCTTGTTCCGGAGAATTAATGGAAGATAAGCTAAAAGTTCATTTATAAGAGTATTAAAGGATAATTATGATGGAGTAAGTGCAGAGAGTCAAAGGGCATTATGATGAACAGACTTAAAACACAGAGCTGGGAAAAATAGGCTAAAATATATTCAGTAATGCAGTACCAACATTTCCCCACAAATTCCACTATCCGTGAAAATCCATCTCTCTCTCTCGCTCCCTTTTTTCTATTTTAATTAAAAGTATAGTAATTCAACCCTTGGTTAGGTCATCTATGAACTTATAATTATAAATTCATCCCAGGAACTTAGAGTTTGAGGCAGATCCACATAGGTGACCTTTTAATAGCAACAAAATTAAAAAAAAAAAAAGATTTTGTGCAAAATCTGCTTTGATCAGATTAGATGGAAAGTGGGTAAAGCTGATTACAATCCTACTAAAGACAGTATTTGGGCAGTATTTGTTCTAAAACAATAGTATTAATTCTTCTTTAACAAGTATTATCTGGAAGAAATCAGTAATTAATGGGCCCTCAATATTAACTCACAGTGAATTAAGGGAAACTCAGTATGAACTCCCCATGCGGCTCACGACTCAGGAGCAGGAAAGGATGAGGCCGTGGGTGCTGCCTGACCTGCCGTCAGTGGACGGCGCCCCAGCTCCTCAAGTTTTGGGTTAGACTGGAGCATGTTTGGCCTTTTAAAAACATAGGAACTTTACTGAGGTATCATTCGTGCACATAAAATTCACCCTGTAAGTGTATAGTGCAGGGTTCTCAGGAATGAGATGCCAGATATTCTGAGCTTCCACGCAGACACGACAGCAGAAATGATGGGTCTTTAGTGGCAGAGCATGGGTGTCTACATGGGGGTGGGGGGGCACAGTGATTTAAACAGGACGATCTGTCCTTTCACCAGCGGCAGCCCTCAGGTCCTGTGTGGTTTCCAGGGAAGTTTTGTTTGGCCCAAAGATTATTTAAACGAAACTTTGAGCTACATTAAAAAATAGGTATTTTACATGAAAATCTGGATTTCTGCATTTTACTGAGAGATCAGAAGATCTACAGACTCCAGGCCCTTGTTCCCACATGGCCGTGATGAGCTGGTTTTTACAATGCAAGGTTTAGTCAACGATCATGCATTTCACTTGGTGTTTGCGCTTCTGAATTTGCAATCCTCACTTCACACATTTAGATTTAAAATCCTCTGACGTTTAGCCTGGCCTTATCCATGCCATTTCTTAGATGTTTCATTTAATGTGTTTTATCGCTGAGGACAAATCTTTTAGCTGAGTAGGCTAATTTCCATTTTCCTCTCTGCTTTCTGTTCCCTCTTTCTGGAACTCCTATTATTGGGTGGTGGAACTTCCTTGTTAGAGCCTCTAATTTTCCTGTCTCCTATTTCTACCTTCTTTTGCTCTATATGTTGGAGGAAGATTTCCTCATTTTTAGCTTCCCAACCCTTACATTGAGTTTCAAATTTCTGCTACCACATGTTTCAAATGCCAAGAGCTCCTTTTTGTTTTCTGTTCCTTTTGATAACATCCTATTCTTGTTTCATGAGTGCATTCTTCCATCCTCCCCCTGCATGGGGGAAATTCCTAGACAGGGAATTTCATTACCCTCCTGTATGGATGTGGCATGCTTGTCAAAGATCATTTGACCATACGTGCAGTGGTTTATTCCTGGGTTCTCCATTGGTCTACATGTCTGTCTTCATGCCAGTACCACATTATTTTGATTACTGCAGCTTTGTAGTAAGTTCTGAAACTGAGAAGTGTGAGTTCTCCAGATTTGTTCTTTTTCAAGATTGCTTTGGCTATTCCAGGTCTCTTGACATTTCATATGAATTTTAGAATTTCTATTTCTGCCATAAATATCTTTGGCATATTGATAGGTGAGGCATTGAATCTGTAGATAACTTTCAGTAGTATGGACATCTTAACAATATTGCCTTCCAAACCTTGAAAACAGGATGTCTTTTCATTTATTGGTGTCTTCTTTGATTTCTTTCAGCAATGCTTTGTAGTTTCAGCATACAAGTCTTTCACCTCTTTGGTTAGGTTTATTCCTAAGAGTTTTATTGTTTTTGATGCTATTATAAATGGAACTTTTTTTCAATTTCCTTTTCAGATGTTCATTTTTAGTGTATAGAAACACAGTTGATTTTTGTGTGTTGATTTTGTATCCTGCTAACAGTGTGTGTGTGTGTGTGTGTGTGTGTGTGTGTGCGTGTGTAATCTTGAGGATTTTCTACATATAAGATTATGTTATCTGTGAACTAGCTCTCGTTTTTGAAAGATAATATCAGTTGTATATAATGCTAGGCTGACAGTTTTTTTCTCTCAGCTTTTGAAAATATTCTACTGTACTGTATTCAGGCTTCCATTGTTGCTTTAGATGGAAAGACAAGTTCTTCTCTTCCGGGACATGTTCTCATGTGCTTTGTCTGATAATTTTCTCCATTTTTTCCTGCCCTCTCTTTCTAGGACTCTCATCAGCCATGTGTTGTATCCCTGAAGTGATTCGCTAATTTTTTCACATTTTTTCCTCTTGTTATTCAACCCCTTGCTTCTCTCCACTTGTTTTCTGAGTGCTGTCTTCAACCTTTTTTTTTTTTTTTTTGTGGTACGCAGGCCTCTCACTGCTGTGGCCTCTCTCATTGCGGAGCTCAGGCTCCAGACACGCAGGCTCAGCAGCCATGGCTCACGGGCCCAGCCGCTCCGTGGCACGTGGGATCCTCCCGGACCGGGGCACGAACCCGCATCCCCTGCATCAGCAGGTGGACTCTCAACCACTGCGCCACCAGGGAAGCCCCCAACCTCTGTTTTTGGCTGTGCCGCATGGCGTGTGGGATCTTAGCTCCCCAACCAGGGATCATACCCGCATCCCCTGCATTGGAAGTCTTAACCACTAGACCACCAGGGAAGTCCCCCATTTTCAACCTTATCTTAAACTCCTGCTTTTATTGTCATGTGTTTAATTTCCGGAGGTCATTCTTACTTTTTAACTGTTCCTTTTTTTAAAAGCCTGTCTGTTCTGATTTCATAGACACAGCATCTCTCATCTCTTTGAGGATATTAACTATAGTTCTTTTAAAGCTGTGCATTCTGTGTTTTCCCTATCTCCATTGCGTTCCCCTAGTTTTCCATGATTTGTTTTGGTCTTTGTCTCCAACATTAAGGGCTGCCTCCAGCTATACTTTCGTACTGAGAATGAGTAACTAAAACCAGATGAAAGTTCTATGTGTGAGTGTGAGTTTGTGAGTGTGTGTGGTGGGTTTCCCTGCAGGTAATCAGACACCAAGCTGGTGCCCTGGGCCTGGAGGTGGCAGGGGCGGGGCAGTGGTCTCAGGATTTTTTCTCACAGTTGCCACTTTCAGTCTGGTGCCTCAGCCCTGCCCGCCACTGTGTCCGATGCCTTCACCTCTGGAGACGTTCTGGAGGGTGGGGAGGAGTGCCCTGTGGTGCAAGGGGCTGGCTCCCTGGAAGTCAACTTGTCCCTCCTGAAGACTTTCCCCCTTTTTGCCTCAGGCTTCATCCTGCCCACCCCAGGACTTGGGGTCTCCAATTCTGGAAATTTCTGGGTCCACATCCTCACCAACATTTGTTATCTCTTGTCTTTTTGATAAAAGCCAGCCTAACAGGTAGGAGGTGATACCTCGTTGTGGTTTTGATTTGCATTTCCCCCCATGGTTAGTGATGTTGAGCATCTTTTTTTCTGTTAAATTACTTCCTTAGGATAACTTCCCAGGAGTGGATTAGTCACCATCTTCACGAGCTTTTTCCCCTATTGCTTTTCTTGCCTGTAGCCATGCTCATCTGAGGATGTGTCCACACTGGCTTTTTTATTTTTTTAATTGGCAGCAATGGTGCTATTTGTCCTCAAGTGTCCTCTGTGCTCAGCGTGGTGTCCCAGGATCAGGCCAAGGATGGGGCAGGGAAGGGCACATGGGTTCACGTCTGGAGAAGGCTGGCAACTTGCAGGGAAATGTGGGTTTCTTGACAAGCGGTGACACTGGCCTCAGGAAGAGGGGAATAGATTGTGGATGAGGGGAGGGGCCTCTGCACGATGTCTGATCGTTGGACATGAACGGGGACATCTGTCACCGCGCTCACTGGGGAGGGCGGCCTGCAGCCTCGTGTGACAATATGTTCTGAGCCTCATAATCACTCGAAAAATTCCACGTTTGCAGAGGGTTCTTCTAGCGTTTGTTGAAGATCCCTCTATTTTATTACAGAAATCCCAGCAAATCCTTCAGCGAGGGGGACTTTCTATTAACACACAGATGTTAAGTGAAAATTAAAACAAACAAGAGAAAAACCAAGCCAGACCCCAAATAGTCCCGCGCTGGCCTGTAGAGCTTTGAGCAGCACTCTTTTGAAGGGAAGAGCCCTGACCATATGATGATTCCCAGAGGCCTCTGGAGGCCCTAGGTCCACGCCTTCCCTTCCTGCCTCTCCCTTCTCTTCCCCGTCTCCTGCTTCCTCTTTTTCTCCCAAGAGGGAGATTTTCATCCCATGCTTGCCCTTGGTCAGCACCCAGGACACCGTGGGAACCACCCACCCCTTAGCTCAGTCCCCCTCCCCTCCCGAGAGATGCTGCCCACAGGGGCGGCAGGAGAGTGTTTCAAATGCAGGAAGCGGGTCCCTGGCCATGCTTCCCTTTGCTTTTCTCGAGTTTTTTCTTTTTCTTTTTTCTTTCTTTTTTTTTTTTGCAGTACATGGGCCTCTCACCGTTGTGGCCTCTCCCGTTGCGGAGCACAGGCTCCGGACGTGCAGGCTCAGCGGCCATGGCTCACGGGCCCAGCCACTCCGCGGCATGTGGGATCCTCCCGGACCGGGGCACGAACCCGTGTCCCCTGCACCGGCAGGCGAACTCTCAACCACTGCGCCACCAGGGAAGCCCTCGAGTTTTTTCTTGGTTAACATCTTGTAAACAGACATCTTTTCTCCACGCAAGGTGCAACAGCAACTCTTTTCCCATGGCGGTTCATCTTTTTTTTAGAAGGCTTACGGAGGTAAAATTGAAGAACAGTAGCACACACCCTTCTTAGTGTAACAGTCCGAGTGACAGTCACCAACCCTCAGAAGCCTTGGAGGCCCATCCTTCAGGAGCCGCTTGGCTTGGGTGGGTTTCCGGGGAGCAGAGCCCGAAGCAGGGGTTTGCTGAGGGAGGGCCCCCAGGAGGAAGGGCTGAGGAGGTGGGATGGGGCAGGGGAGCGGCTGACTTGTACCACCGTGAGCCCTTCTTGAGGGAGGGGTCACCCCTGAGGACCTTCTGTCAGCCAGTGGCTGTCCTGGGGGAAGCAGAGCCCCGGGCACTGTGGGGCAGGTGGCTCTGGCCCCCTGGGTGGTTTTCCAGGGAGGGGACCCCTGTGAGCCCATGGCTGCCAACGCTCACAGCAGCGGGGGGAGGTCAGCACCAGCCCAGAAGTCACCTGGGCAGGCGCGAAGCATCCGACTGCACTTCCTTAGAACCAGAACATTCCACACACACAAAACCCATCTTGGGAACACCATGTGTGAGGAAGGGCGCCAGCTCTGCGCCCCCAGCCTTCTCAGTTATGCGGAAGCTCGCAGAGGGGATGTCTCTGCTGCACATCTTGAAGTGGAGGCAAAGGACGGACATCGTCACCTTTACTTCTGACTGATCAACATTCTATCCGCGTGGAAACAAAGAAGATGTATGTTAGAAATATGTTCCTGTTTTATAAATTTTTAAAACATTCATCTAGGCTCGTAGGGGAAGTCTTTTCATTGACTTTTACCGAAAGGTTGTGGGGTACCGGAAATCCATGTAACATAAACTATAAATGAAAATGTATTTTAACTTGGGCACAAGTCTCAGGAGCCCTCGCTCTGCCCTCTCACTGTTGGGGGGGTGACGTGGGATGCGCTTAGAGGCGACTGTGGCCACTGGCGTCTAAGCCGGGATTACAGCACTCGCCCCCAGCAGAAACAGCTTCCTAAAGCATCATCTAGGAATCAATTCTCTGAATTTGAGAAAACCGGCTTCATTTGAGTAGGATTAACTCCTCCCTCTCAGCCTGGAGGGGCTGTGTTAAATCTGTCATAAAAGTAGCTATAGAGTCAATTTCTATGTGTTTATATACATGTGTATCTGCCTCTCCAGCCATCTGTCACGCCTTTTATTTTTAAGCACTTTAAGATAACATATAAAATGGAAATTAATGGGCTATGTTGGTTTTTATTCAGAGCTGCCAGGAATGTTTCTAAACGTACGTTTTCCAATTTTACCTCGATTTCACAGTTTTGTTCCTGTGACAGATCTTTGTTCCTGTAATAAACAAGATGAAAGGCTTTTCATCTCCAGCCTGGTGGGGTCCTCACGCACATGGGGTCTCACACTGACCCCCAAAGCTCCGGACGGTCCACAGGGCCGGTGGTGGCCTGGCACAGTGTGTGGTCTAGGTGAGGAAGGGCCAGCTGTGCCCAGGGGTGTGGGCCACAGGGAGAGAGTCCCCAGGGGTTCCTGCAGGGCCAGCTGCACCCTGTACCCTCCCCCCTCAGTTATCAGACTTGGTGTCACATTTCACAAGCCAGTAAACTTGCCTTTTGCCTAAATTGATTCAAGTTGGTTTTGACACTTGCAACCAGAAGAGCCTTGAAAATTTGATCTGAAGCAGAGCATTCGAGCTCCGTTTCCAGCAGCAATTTGTGAACTGATTAAACGGAAAACCTACCCTAGAAATAAAATATAACACACATCCTTTCAGAGTCATAGCTTCTCTCTCAACATTTAGGGGGAATTTCCAGGGACCAAACATGAGGGTGGGAACCAGGGGCATGAGGAGAGCTGGGAGCCGGCTTCTGTGGGCCGTGACAGCTTCAATAATTACACTCCCCACCACTTCTCTATATTTTAAAAAATTGAGCAGGAAGTACAGAGAATTCCCATATACACCCCTCCCCTCACCGTGTCCTCTATTATTAACAACTTGCACTTTATGGTACATTTATTACAGTTGATGAGCCAGTGTTGGTGCACAGTTATTAAGAAAAGTCCATAGTTTACATCAGGGCTTGCTCTTTGTGTTGCCTATTTTATAGATTTGACAAACGCATAATGTCACACATACACCATTACAGCATCGTGCAGAATTGTTTCACCGCCTGGAAAATGCTCTGTGCTCTACCTCGCCATCCCTCCCTGCACCCCACCCCTACCGCCTGGCAACCACTGATGGTTTTACAACTCCACAGTTTTGGCTTCTCCAGAATGTCATAGAGTTGGGATCATGTAGCTCACGGACAGCATGTAACCTTTTCAGACTGGCTTCTTTCACTGACAAACACGTATTTGAGTTTCCTCCATGTCTTGTCATGGTTTAACAGCTCATTTCTTTTAAATACCAGATAATATTCTGTCGTCTGGACCTGTGACTCTGTTTACATATTCACCAGTTGAAGAGCCATCTTGGTTGCTTCCAGGTTTTGGCTACTGTGAAAAAAGTGGCTATTATATTCATATATAGGTTTCTGCGAGGGCATAAATTATCCGCTCTGTTGGGGAAACACCAAGGAGCATGATTGCTGGATTGTACATTAAGATTATGTTTAGCTGTGTCAGAAACTGTCCTCCGAAGTGACTGCACCAGGTTGCATCCCTAACAGCCGTGAACAACAAGGGTTCCTGCTGTTCACCCACATTCGGGCAGCCACTGGGGTTGTCAGTGTCCTGGATTTAGTCCAGGTGTGTAGTGGCATCTCATTGTTGTATTAATTTACAGTTCCCTAATGACATATGATGTTGACTGTCATTTCATATGACCATTTGCCACCTGTCTTCTTTGGTGAGGCATCTGTTCAGATTTTTGCCCATTTTTAAATTGGGTCGCTTGTTTTCTTCTTGTTGAGTATAAAGTGTTCTTTCTATATTTTGGATACAAGTCCTTTAAAGATATGTCTTTTGATCCAGTGCCCCCTCCAAAAAAAAAAAATGTGTCTTTTGTAAATATTTTCTCCTAGTCTGTGTCTTGTCTTCTTGTTCTCGTAACAGTGTCTTTCACAGAACAGACATTCTTAATTTTCATAAACTTCAACTTATCATCTTTTCCTCTCATGGATAGTGCTTTTGGTGGTGTTTCTAAAAATTCATTGCCAAACAGAGTCACCCAGGTTTTCTCCTATGTTATCTTCTGGAAGCTTTATAGTTTTCTGCTTTACATTTAAACCTACGATCCATCTTGAGGTAATTTTGGCGTCAGGTGTAAGGTCTGTGTCCAGTCTGTTTCTTTTCTGGCCTATGAATGTCCGATTATTCCAGTCTCATTTGTTGAAAAGACCGTACCTCTTACAGGAGGGAGTGGGAAGACCCTGAGTTCACCTCCTCCCAAATTACAACCATTTACAGAGCAGCTATCGAAGAGACCAACTTGCAGACTAGCAGAAAAGATCCCCTACAACTAAAGAGAGAAAGAAGGAACCACAACAAGACAGGTAGGAGAGGCAGATGCCGTATAGTCTAGACTCACACTCCAAGTAAGCGACCCACAAACAGGAGGATAATCACAATGGTAGAGGTTCTCCCCAAGAAGCGAGGGGTCTGAGCCCCACATCAGGCTCCCCAGCCCGGGGGTCCTGCAGCAAAATGATCATCCCCCAGAACATCTGGCTTTGACGGCCAGTGGGGCTTCTATACAGGAGAGCTGGAGAGCTGTAGGAAACAGAGAGTGTACTGTTAAAAGGTGCACACAAAACCATATACACTCCAGGACCTAGTGTTAACATCTTACGTCACCACGGTATGTTTATCAAGATGAAGAAATTAATGCCGGCACATTATTATTAATTAACCTCAAACCCTATTCAGACTTTCTCAGTTTTTCCACTAATGTTCTTTTTCTATTCTAGAACCCAAGCCAGAATACCACATTGCATTGAGGGGATTTTATTTTAATAGAAGGAAAGGACTTGGGTCTGTATGAGGCAGTATAAGGGTAAATAAAACTGAATGAAGGGGAAAGAGGCAGTTTTCTCACGCTCCCCGTCTTAGGGTGTCTCTTCAGGGCACACAGTGGCTTGAGTCATTTCTCTAACCTTTGGAATGTACACAAGTCTCTCTAGGGACCAGAAAAGTCCAGTCCTCAGTTTTACAACCAGTCACTTCTGCTGGGTCGTGGGCCTCCTAATCCACTTGAAATGTGGAGTTAATGCCTATCTTAAGGTGTAAACATTTGTCTTTTGGGAGATAAGAGAAGTTTTATTCTTCTTTTCAGAGGAGGTCAGTTAGCTAAGCAAATACTGCCTTGATTCCCAAGCGGACTTTGAACCTGCTATGCTGTATAAATTGTGTGGGATTTTATTCTGACTTCGCGTAGTCTCTTGCGAGCTACTTACATGCTTGTATTCTGTTAGCTTATCCAGCAATGAACCAGTTATCTTTCTTTCGCTGTTAATGTGGCAAGGTCTCTGCGTTGGCTGCGTTTTTACTCCCTAACATAAGACACTCAGAACCCGTTTCTCCCTTAGGGGGTGATACCCTTGAAATCCCACTCTGGGAAAGACCATGAACAAAGGGGGGGGGCGGCGCTGTGGAAGACTGTCTATCCTGGCCTGTCTGACCAGGCCCTGGGTAGGAATATGCCTTCCTTGATAATCTGTAGCCATAAGCCTGCCATCACGTGGGCCTGGGGTTCTAATTTACATTAACTCATTGGTCCAGGAAACCTCCAACCCTAAAATTAACAGAGAAAGTGGTAGCTGGCTGATACCAGGTGGTATCTTCTTGTCAGCTAGAAGTAAACACAAATGGAGGGTCAGGAAAACTTATGTGAGATGACCTCAGCTGAAGTCCTACAGAACATGTGACAACCCTTGATCATTAGAGAGCACATGACAAAGCCCCAGGACAGCTGGTTCCTGGTTCCACATGTAAGGAGTTTGGAAGTTGCCACTCCATCCTAACAGCAAGTGAAAAACTGAACAGACTGAAAAAATCAACCACTCTTCTTAGATGCATAAGAGAAGTGACCACACTGCTGCCCCTAAGTTTGGAAAGAATCATGATTTACAGGAGCAGAAACAGGAGCACAGCCTCTGTGGGAATCGGCACCAGGGCAGGGAAACCTGACCTGGGATTGACAAGTTGCTGGAGGCTTAGTGTGGACAAGCCTGAAAGTGGAAAACGCCAGGGGCAACCTGGTCATAGGGTGTCTGCCTCAATTCTGTGAGATTTCCCTCCAAGAGCCCCACCAGGTTCCCACAGTAAATATCAGAGAAAACCCCCCAGGAGCTTCCTGCAGGGGGCGGGCACCAGGAACCATCTTGAACACATTGTACTACTCTGTTCTTAACAAGGTCTGCCCTCAGGAGAAATGAGTTAACCAGAGCCTCACCAGCTGGGGTATTATCAGGGCCTGGGGGAGGGGCTTACCCAACTCTAGTCAGCCCTAGCCTTCCACTGCATAAAGAGAAATACCCAACTTCAGCCCCCTCCAGCCATCCTGTCCCACCTGAGGGGGAGAAAAAAACAGAAGCACCTGTGAAGTTCACAGCTAAGAGGCACAGGCACTGAAAGACTGAGGCCTTAATCATCAGACTATAGAATGCCTCCTCTCCCCTCCGCCCATCTCACCACCACATTGCTAAAGGCCTATTTACATCATGTCTGTCTAACAAGATAAAATTACAAGGCACACCAATAGGCAAAAAACACAATTTGAAGAGACAGAGCAAGCATCAGGACCAGATATGGCAGGAATGTTGGAATTACAGACTAGGAATTTAAAACAGCTATGATTAATATAGTAAGGGCTCTAATGGATAAAGTAGACAGCATGCAGGAACAGATGGGCAATGTAAGCAGAGACATAGAAATCCTAAAAAAGAACCTAGAAGAAATGCTAGAGATGATAAACGCTGTAATAGAAAGGAAGAATGTCTCTCATGGGCTTATTAGTAAACTGGACATTCTCAGAGGAAAGAATCTCTGAGCTTAAGCCTACCTCAACAGAAACCTCCAAAACGGAAAAGCCAAGAAACTGATGTAAAAACAGCACAGAATATCTAAGGACTGTGGGACAGTTACAGAATGTGTAACATACACATAATGGGAATACAAGAAGGAGAAGAAAGAAAGGAACAGAAGAAATATTTGAAACGAAAATGGTTGAGAATTTCATCAAATAATTTCAAACACCAAACCACAGAGCCAGAAAGCTCAAACAGCAAGTAGGATAACTTCCCTCCACAAAACGAAACATAAGTATATTATTTTCAAATTACAGAAAAGCAAAGGTAAAGAAAAAATCCTGACAGAAGCCAGGGCGGGGGTGGGGAACACTTTACCAATAGAGGAGCAAAGTTAAGAATTACATCCGACTTCTCCCCAGAAACCATGCAAGCAAGAAGAGAGTGGAGTGAAATATTTAGTGTTGAGAGAAAAAACCCTACCAACCTACAGTTCTGTACCCTGTGAAATTATCCTTCAAAAATGAAGGAGAAATAAAACAAACACAGACAAACACAAACTAAGGAAATTTATTGCCAGTAGACCTACCTTGCAAGGTAACGTTAAAGAAATTCTTTAGAGAGAAGGAAAATAATACAGGTCAGAAACTTGGCTCTACATAAAGAAAGGAAGAGTATCAAAGAAGTGAAGGTAAAATAAAAACTTTCATGCAAAAAATTCTTAATTCATCTAACAGATGACAGCTTGTTCAAAAAAAAAATAAGTCAGTCAATGAAATTGAAAACAGGAAATCAATAGAGAAACCCAATGAAACCAAAAGCCAGTTCTTTGAAAAGATCAATAAACTCAGTAAGACTTTGGCAGGTAAACTAAGAAAAAGAGAGAGGACACAAATTATTAATATCATAAATAAAAGAGGGGGACATAGATCCCATGGATATTAAAAGGATAATAAAAGAATACTATGGCAACTCTATGCCCACAAGTTTGATAACGTAGATGAAAAGGATCAATTTGTTTTAATTAACTTTTTTTTTTTTGGTTGTGCTGCACTGCTTGCAGATCTTAGTTCCCCCACCAGGGATGGAACCCGTGCCCTCAGCAGTGAAAGCGCAGAGTCCTAACCACTGGACTGCCAGGGAATTCCCTGGATCAATTTTTTGAGAGGCGTAATCTGTCAAACTCATACCAGAGGAAATGTACAATCTGAATTGGCCTATATCTGTCAAATAAATTGAATCGGCAATTAATATCCTTCCCAAACAGAAAGGAGCAGGCCCAATGGGTTCAGTGCCGATTTCTATCAAACACTTAAGGAGGAATGTATACTAATTCTCTTCAATCTCTTTCAGAAGATAGACGCACAGGGAATAACTTCGTAACTCATTCCCAGCATTGCCCTACTAACATAACTGAGGAGTGGCAATATTAAAAAGGATAAAATCTGATCATTTCTCAGAACAAATGAAATGCAGGGGACCTCGGGCCGGGGAATCACAGCGAGCGCCCAGCAAGCGAGGAGTGTCCCTCCCAGCGCGAGAGGACCAGGTTCAGAAACCGCTAGGAAGGCTCTTCCCCTTGGGTATCTGAAAGCCTTGCCGGTAATTGTGCTTTACGAATGAAGTGTCCCAGTGTTTGCCGTTTCCTCTCTCTGGGGAGCTGCCCTCTGAACAGAGGCATCTTTGTTGCGTTCAGGAAGCTGTTTAACTACTGCGCGGCGGCCAGCGCCCGCGACGGTGGATTTTCAGTCTTACCTTCTCCTTTCCCGCTTCCTCCTCCACTCTTTAATGAGGATTCCACCCGTTGATTTGCGGGTGCCATTAATTAGCGTGTTTGGGGGGGAGTGAGCCAGAACGAGCAGATTCCGCAGTCAGACCCAGTCAGCCGAGCACACGGTCCAGGCCCTGCGCGCAGATGGCCGGCTCCGCCAGGTCCCCGCGGTCCCAGCACCCAGCCCGGCCTCGGCCCCACGGCCCTCAGCCTTCACCAGTGAAAACCCCACGCGAACGAAACACAGCTGCAGGGTGGCTGCTCTGCGGCACACATCTCAAAACCTTTGGTGGAAGCAGTGAACCAAACAGCTTTGTAAAACGAGGTACCAGGCAGGAATAAAACGCACAGCCCATCCCTGCGATGGGAGGGCCGGTCGGAGGCCTGGGCTGTGGCTCGGATGTGGGGCTCCTTCCTGCCCCTCCAGCCCTCGGATTGCGCGGGGGGAGCCGTGCTCTCAGCCCACCCTCCTCCGACCTGGCCTTGGGAGTGAGGGAGGGGCTCTCGAGGAGAAGTACCGAGCCAGTGCCGCGCCGCTGAAGTTCACGTCCATCCGCCGCGGATTCTTTCCCTCAGCAAATCCTGGCCGTGCGCCGGATGCCGGGCCCACGGGCGCCAGATGCCGGGCCCACGGGTGCCAGGACGGCCCGGCCCTTGCCTTGTGGAGCTTACCGATTGTCTAGGGGTGGGTCCCCCCAAAGCAGACCCTGAGGACGGGGATTGGGTGAAATACTTCGTCTGCAAGGTGAAACTAGGCAGCCCTGATGAGGGGGCAAGACACAGGGAAGGCGGTGATAATGAGTGGGGTTTGCGGGTCTCCATCCTGACCGGGTGCTGGGAGCGACTGAGACTGAACCCATCTCAGCCCAAACTGACAAGGATGCTGGGGTATTTACCCACCAACTCCCAATTGTCCTTGGAGGGTTGCTGCTGGGGGCGTTACCCCCCCCAGGCCCGGCCGGTGCACTCCCGGGGCCTGTGCACATCCTCAGGCAGAGGGGCAGCTGTTGAGGTGTGTTTGGGAACTGTCTACAGGTGCTGCAGGTGACCTGGGCTGGTGGGCAGCCAGCAGTCAGTGCCAGCTTCGGGGTCTGATTAGGGGGCCAGGTAAGGCGCAGTAAGCCAGCAGGCAAATGAGTAATTACAATCGTGGAGGTGCACTGGGGGGAGAGGGCAGGAGCTGAGCGCAGTGGGGCAAGGGAGGACCTCCTTCAGGTGGGAGGTGCCTGTGTCTCCGGTGAGGAACCTGCAGCCCCGCCTCCCCGGGAGAACACATCTCACCCCGGCCAAGAGCCTGGGTGGCTACACGTGAGTCAGGGCGGTGATCGTGTGTTCACTGCCACTGCGAACTGGCTAAAAGCATGTTATTTGCTGTTAGATAGTTTTCTCAATTGCCAGTAGATGACCTAACACTTGACACTGGAAATGAAAGTCACCCACAGCACCCACCTGCCCTTAGTGACCCCTTCCCATGACCTGTTGGCCAACATAGCCTATGTCACCCCCCCCACCCTGCTGATGCCCAAGCAACACACCTGCTTCCATCTGCAGGTCCCTGTCCCCTTGGGGAGGCCATGCAGGCCTTCCCGGAGTCTTCCTCTGCTCAGGGATCCCCGCTCGGTGCTGGGTGCTGTGCTCGCTCCTGCGTTTCATCTGGTCTTGGGGTTCGTTGGACTTACAGATGGGACTCGAGGAGTGTGGCCATGAGCTCTTTTGATGGGCTGAAGTGAAGGAGGAGCTGAGGAGGAAGTGGGTGGAGAGAGGAAAGAGGACAGAGGTGGGTGGAGGTCAGGGAAGGAAGAAGGGAAATACAGTCCCGGGGGCCAAAGTGTTATCTGGGTTCCTACTTGGGGTTTCCCTGTTATCTCAGGACCTAAAGAGCAGAGACAGAGCATGGGCACCCGAGCCTCCTGTAGAAATCTGCCTCAAGCCCACAACACCGCTGACTGATGGCACCTGGAGCAGTGCAAGATTGAGGGCTTCATAGGCCCTCAGCACCTAGAAATTCAAAATAAAACCAATGCTGAACCTCAGAAAAGTGTAGGGAACCCCTGACATTGTCATTTTCCCCATCCTGACTTCGCTGCTTCAGTCCCGACAGTCAGGCTTTGGGTCCCGACCTCTCCAAGGCCTGCCAGGCTAGTTGCAGCTCTGCCCCTCAGTTTTCTCAACCACAAAATGGGGATAATAATAGGCCCCCCTCGTTAGGTTGGTCACAAGTATTAAATTAATTGATGTGTGTCTAGCGCTTAGCACAGCACCTGGCCCAGAAGAGATTTTTACGGCTGGGTGAGGGGAATCTGGGAAGGACTCAGCCAGAGGAGCCCTTTGGACTGGGCTTCCACGGCAGGGTCACTGTGGCTGTGGAATAAAGATGGATTGCTGGGGGCGTGGGAAGGGGCACAAAGATGGTGGGGGCGACACCAGAGGTGGAAGGAAGCCCAGTGCCCAAGACAGCGTTCTTGGATGCAAACCATAGGAACCACCGCCAGCCAATTCGTGCTGCAAAGGAGTTTACAGGACGGCATCACTTTTTTTTTTCTCCCAGACTGAGAAAAGTTTGGAGAAAAAGAGCAGGGCCGTGACAGGCCAGGCATCTGTGAACGAGGCCAAATTATTCAGGGAACAGTGGGCAAGCGTCAGGGAGTGCAGAGTAGCCACTGGACACTCACCACTACTCCTGTACAAAACCCAGAGTGGACTCCGAGTCTCCAGGATAAGTCATTCACCTGGGAGGGGATTTCAGGCAATGCCAGTAGGGGAGTTCAACAGTGAGACAGGAACAGGTCTCTAGAAGCAGAGCCCAAAGCACGGTGTGGGTGCATGAGCTTTATGGGGGGGAGGGAGGGGGAATTCAGCAGTGAGGGGTCCAGAGAGGAGGGAAAGGGTGGATGAAGATGAACACCTGGGTCCAGGTGAGCCTTGGCCTGACCTGTGAGCCGAAAGGGGTTTGAAGCAGAGACGGCTCTGCACAGTTGTCCCTCCGAGGGTAAGGGGGCAGCCTCCTACCAAGTCATATGAGTCATCAACCGTTGTGTATGTGGGTGTGGGTGTGGGTGTGGGTGTGGGTGTGGCCTGGGTTAGAGGCTTTTGTCAGCAGAGGGCAGTTCTCCTGATTAGGGACAAGAGCCTACATTGGGGTAGGGTGTGAGGTGTGGGACTGGGTGGTGTAGGGATGGGGTGGGGGGCGGTGCAAGAGCCCAGGAAAGGGGCTCTGGGTGGGGCACCCATAGCACTTAGGAAGAGAGCAATATGGGATGTGATAATTAGTGATAACTTGAGCAAACCCGGCTGGGGACTTCTGGAAGGCCTGAGTTATCCCACTGAAGACCTGGGGCCGTGTTTATACTCCGACTCCTGCGTTCTTTGGTCCTCGGCTTCTCAGGGCATGTACTCCTTGGCCCCTCTGGCCAGAGGACTCTGCAGACCAGAGAAAGTCCCCAGGCAAAGGCGTGGGTCCTGGGCACCAGAGGCCCTGCAGGCTGCAGGTGGAATGGTCAGGGCACAGATGTGGACAGGGCAAAACAGCATCTGCTACAACAACCTTTAAGGGGACACAAAAGCAACCGAGAAAGAGCAGACAGAGGCGGGAGGAAACTCCAGAGGAGCAGAGCCCTAGGGTTCCAACGTGCAGACACACGCGATGCTCTTTATTCGCGGTGCGCATCCCACTCCTAGCGCATCTGCGCTTTATGCTACCAGCCTGGCCGGGGGCGGCTCCGAAAAGCCCGAGACGGCTGTCGTTGAGCCACTTACACCCCGGCCAGCCTCAGCCTGGCGTGGCGAGGAGCCGGGACGCGTCCAGGCAGGGAGAACGAGGGAAGCGGAGAGAACATTCGTGGCTGGCCACAGACAGGGGCTGGAAACTTCCCTGGAAAATATTGAGCGGAGAAACCTTTACTGATTAGTTAAATCCCAGATAATCCTGGTTGATGAAGGCAGATCCGGACCCCTTAACGGATTTAGGGTTCCAAAACGACTCCGGGGGTTGACCCAGGCGGGGCGCGCTAGATGGCTCTGGCTCTGTCCGCAGATTTGTATATGTTGGGAGGGGAGCTGGGAGGCGCCTACCTTCCACCCCGCCGGCGGCCGAGGGGTTCCCCAACGCTGTCGCCCACTTGCGTAGACTCGGCAACCGCCCGAGCGCCCAGAGGGACGCGCGGAACGTGGGTGGGCTCGGAGCCGGCTCGCTCCATTTCCAAGTCTCCTAAAGCACTGGACGCGCTTCCCCCACTGGGCGGACGCTGCGCAGAGCGCTCGCCGGCTCCCCAGGGGTGGGGTCTTCTGAGCCGATCCCGCAGAGTCGAGGGGCGCGAGTGGACCCGCGATCCCCCTCAGGAGCTAGGGGTGGGAGTGGTGGCGCGGATTAGCGTAGCAGGGCGGGGCGCTTCTTACCCGGGAATGGGCAGTAAGAATGCCCGCCCGCGCCGGGCTCCCGCCGCCGCCACGCCGCGGAAAGGAAGGCGCCCGGGGTTCAGCTCTCCCTCCATCCTGGTCCCTCCCGCGGTGTGGCCGGAGGAGGAGGCAATGACTCTTCTGTCCAGGAATTGCAATGTCCCCTTATAGCTCCAACCTCGGGGCTCTCGGGGTCTCTCTCTGCTTCGCTTTGCTCTTCTGATTTCTCTCTCCGTGTCAGGTGTGTCAGGTGTGAGCGGGTTAATACACCTCAGGTTCTCTCATCTGCAAAATGGGTTTTATAATATCCTTCCGAAGGGGTTGGAAACCGGTGTGCTGTTGGCACTGAGTGGCGGTCACCGTGTGGTGCTGTCGAAGTTGGCCTCCTCCCGGATGGCCTTTTGGTACCTCTGGATCCCTGGCCATCTACTCGAGGCCTCCTCTGACAGAGGCTGGGGGACAGAAACTTCGAGACCCGGGCCCAGGCGAGGGGGTGCCGTCGGCCCTCCAAGCTGCCGGTGCGGCGCACACGTCTGCCTCTGAGACCGGCCCTTGCAAATGTCCCGGGCGGGGCCACCTCAAGGCCAATTGTCCAGCCTGCCTGCTCCGGACGTCTGCAAATGTGTGCATCGTTAGCTGTCTTCCTTAACTGAGGCCCCAAATTATTATTTACAAACTTCTGCTCTGCCGGGCCAAGAGCCAGAGCATCTTGGCTGGGTCCTGTACCCCTAACACCTTCCCCTAAACCCAGAGATAAATTTAGGGAGAAATTCCTGGCGGAGCCAAAAACGACGCTGGCGTTTGAAGCCGCCCCCACCCCGAGCGACTCAAAGGACAATTATCCCAAAGGAAAGTTATTGTTTTGCTAATCCCGGGAACAGCTTGCGATGGGGAGATTTGGGTCTTCTTTTAATAATGAGAAGTTAATGCGCAGCCTCTTGTAATTATCTTTATCGGAAGCCCCTCGTTTAATCCTCAGGTTTGCAGAGGACCCACCCCGAGGCGCAGCCAGCTGGAGATCCACTTTGCCGGGTTCGGCTCCAGCTCGGGTTCCTCCTCGGCTCGGGTTCCGGTTTGGCTCGGGCTCCGGCTCCGGCTCGTCCCCGCTCGGCTCGGGGTCCGACTCCGGCTCCAGCTGTGCTGATGGTGCGCGCAGAGACCCGTGGGGCGTCCGCGCGGCGCTCTGAGAGCTGCCGCACCGCTCGCCCTCAGGGGCGGGACTGAGAGATTCTGCTTCCCGGGTTCCGCGTTGGAGAAGGGTGGGCTCAGGGCTCCGAGCGATTCAGGTTGGGTGGGCTCATTTCGGAGTGCGAGCCAGGAGAGGTTTATCCACGTGTTTCGTTTCGCGCCCACTTTAACAAATATGGGCGCTGCACGTGAAAATCACGCTTTCTTTGAATAGTCATAAAATCTGACAATAATTTGTTAGCCTCCATGAAGAGGGGTGGGTCCCAGTATACAGGTCCTATTTTCCAATTTACCATCCCCACTTAGGGGTCGCCAGATAAAATACTGGTACACACTTATAATTTAAAAGAATCACAGTTCATCTGAAATTCTGATTTCACTGGACCTCCTGTAATGCAGTTTGCAAAACCTGGCGCCCTTCTCCGACGCCCTGGCCCGTACCGGCCGCTCCCGCCTCTCTCTACTTCTTCTTCAGCTCCTTCAGTGTGTGAATTTTGCGACCCTGACGGCTCGGCCATTAGAACACTGGGGTGGGTTTGGCTGGAGTTGGAATGGGCACGGGTTAAATGAACGTTTTCCACTCCTTTACCCTTGGGGATTTTCGGGGAAGGCCTTGCCTCCGGCGGTGGCGTTGGACGGCTGGAGGGGGTCATATTGGTAGTGTTGAGGGTGTGGCTGGGAATGGGGCCTTGGTCTTAATGGGCGACTGGATGCGGGGAGGGAGGCTTCAGGGAGGCTGCGAGCGGGGCCTCCGCCGGAGTATCAGGACGGGGAGAGAACAGAATCGGGATCTGGAACCTGCGGCTTTCAGAGCAGAGGTTGCGGGAGGGGACGACTCTACTTTAGGAATAGAGTTGTCTGCTGCCTATTTTCCTCCCACCGAGAACGGGAGTGGGGGTGGGCAGGGGGACAACTGGAAAGGAGAGGGGAGAGGGGAGAGGGAGCTGATTGAGGGGACCGCAGCTGGGAGGGCGGCGACCGAAGGGAGGGAAACTGGTGGCGTCCCCATCTCGCGGGGTCCAAGGCGTGACGCATCCGCGCCCCGCTGATTGGAGCCCTCCTGGCGCCCGACTGTATAAATCGTCCTCAGAGCTGCGCCCCCTCTGCAAAAGTGACCGAGAGAGGGTCCAGCCTCGCCGCCTAAGAAGCCATGACCGGTCGAGACGCGCTTTCCGACGGGCGTGCCAGGAGCAGGGCACTGGTGCCCGGAGGCCCGCCCACCGGCTCGCGCCCCCGGGGCTTTGCCATCACCGACCTGCTGGGCCTGGAGGCTGAGCTGCCCGCACCTGCTGGCCCCGGGCCGGGATCCGGCTGCGAAGGCCCCGCGGCCGCGCCCTGCGCGGGTCCACGGCTCTGGGGCTCCTGCTTGGCGCGTGGGGCCCTCCCTCTGGGGCTTGGCCTCCTCTGCGGCTTCGGCGCGCAGCCCCCTGCGGCCGCCCTGGCGCCCTGCCTCCTCCTCGCAGACGTGCCCTTCCTGCCGCCCGAGGGGCCTGAGCCCAGCGCCCCGCAAGTCCCCGGCCGCCCGCCGACCCCGGCCGCCCGCCAGAAGCGCAGCGAGAGCGTCTCGACGTCCGGTAAGGAGGCCAGTCCGTGCCACTCCTGTCCCTTCCCTCGGCTCGGGCGCGCAGGGTGACACTCCGGGGCCCCGCCAAGCCCAACGCAGCCCCCCAGATCTAGGGAAGTCGGGACCCCAGAGCGTGGCCTCGCCGGGGAAGGCATTCTCGCAGCCGCGCCCTCTGCCCCTGGCCTCTCCTCCGGGTCTGGTCGCCGCTGCCCCGCGGACACCACCATCACCCGGTCTGGACCCACCCTGGGGTCTCAGCGACCCGGCCGCGGTCTCCGGGGGCCTTTCCCCCGTGCCCGCGCGAGGTTCGGCCTCTGGGAACGTTGGAGGGCGGGAGGCCTGGCCCTGCCTCGTTTGTCAGTGGCACAGAACCCGGTGCCCGCCAGAGCTGGAGGGTTCGCTGAGTTGATTGACGAATAGTCCGGCTCTTGGAGAGCGCGGGGCGGAGGCCTGGAACTGTCCTCCCTGTGCTGAAAAGCGAGTCTGGGTACCGCGCTTCTCCCCTCCTTCCAGCACGTGAGAAGCGAGCTCGCCCGTCTTATGGTAGCTGTGCCCAGCTCCTCAGAGAAGTCGGGGTGGATTGTGGGGAACAGAAGGGAGCAATGGAAATCTACAAAGACAGGGCCGAGAAATAGAGAGGTTTGGGGTGTGGGGGAAGAGAATGGAGAATTACACGAGAAGGGGTGGATGGAGAGAAACTATGTAGCGGACCGCAGAGCTGAGCATCCAGGCAGCCGAGGCAGAAAGAGTGTAGTGGTCTCCACTGCTGATTAAAGGAAGCAGGCGGGGGACTTCCCTGGAGGTCCAGTGGTTAAGACTCCGCGCTTCCACTGAAGCGGGTACAGTGGTCCGGGAACAACTAAGGTCCCGCCTGCCCCGCAGCGAGGCAAAAAAAAAAAAAAAAAAAAAGTAAGCAGACGGGATCAGCAGGCAGGCCAGCGTCCGCCCAGCTCTAAAAAGACTTTGTTTCATGACTGTCTAGGTAAGATCAAATGAACCCCACTATTAGTTGTTTCCCTAAAAATGCAGGAATCACCTTCATAGGATGGGCTCTTTCCATGTGATGACCATAAAACTAAAGGCAAAATGCAACCGCATCCTAGTCTGTGAGGGCGTTTCTCAAGACCAAGACCAACACTGTCCAGTAGAAACATCATGTGACTGCGAGTAACAATTTCTCAAAGCCACATTAAAAAGGAAAAATAAATAGTTGAAACAAATTTAAATACTCTATCTTATTTAATCCAATACGTACCAAACATTGTCATTTTACATGTACTCAATATAAAAATTATTAATATTTTACTTTTGGGGGTATTAGGTCTTCAAAATCCACTGACTATTTCACATTTACAGCTGGTCTCAATTCAGATTGGCCACATTTCACGTCTCAATAACCTTATATATCTATTGGTATACCAGATTGGACAGCATGGATAGCATAATATTGTAATCCAATTTTTCTGGTGAAGTAATTGATGTAGGAGTAAAACTGACATTATTTTACTATTTTTGCATTTCTTAATTCACTTGTTAGTGTTTTGAAGCAAATATGCTTTTTAACAACGAACCTGACAATAGTTTGGTCTTCTAACCTTCATTTCAACCTAGATCTTTTGATATAATGGATCTCAAAAGATAAAGCATAGTGGAGTGGGTTCTTAAAATTATTTCACCTGCCATCTATGAATCATCTGGGCACGTTTGCCAAGAATGAATTTCCCAGATCCCACTTCCAGAGGTTTGGAATCGGTACAGCAGGGCAGGGGGCCAGCTCTGATGAGGGTCTGATGTCACAAACCTCCGTCCTCCCTTTGAGAAATGTTGGTGTATTGGTTAAGATGAGGAAGGTGAGATAGAGGCAGAAGGAAGGGGATGAATTTGGAAGCTGAAGGGACAGGAAATGCAATTAGTGTTCAAGTAGCTTTGGCTTCACACAGTCTGGGGTTTGAATCCCAACCTCACTGTTGACTACCTGTGTGACCTTGGGCAAGTTACTTAATCTCTCTGTGCCTTGGTTTCCTCCTCTGTAAAAAGAGAATAATAATAGCAGCTGCCTTGGAGTTCTTTTAATTTATGGAGAAGAACGGTGGTAATGCACGAGCAGTGCTAAGCTGAGCACCTGGAGCATGGTGTGAAAAATGTGAGCTTGTAAATATTCGCATCCCCAACAGGTTCACAGCGTCAATCCTCAAAGTAAAATCCAGAAAACAAAGTGAAAAATGTGCTCACCTTGAAAGTCCTCCCTCTCTCCTTGTGCTCACAGATGAGGACAGCCCATCTGAAGACAGGAGTGACCTGAAGGCGTCCCCCGCCCCCGGCAAGAGGAAGAAGCGGAGGCATAGGTACCTGCCCTCACCCCTTTCCTTGGGACACAGTGCCTGAGAACCAGCTGGCCCTGCATTAGGGCAGCAGCGGGAAGGGCTCAGTAGCCACTTGGGAATGTAATTCTGCAGTTCCCAGGGGGCTGCAGGTCAGCCTTGGTAGCATTTTAAAGACACAATTTTGTGGGCCTTTAAAATGGGTCTTCTTAGAATGAGTTGATGGAATTCATTGAGGAGAAAAAAAGACCTAAAGAACTTTGTTTGGTCTGAACTAAATTGTGGACTTTCCAGAGGCTAATCATTCAGAGGTGGGGCGTCCAGTTTTCATGTAGTAGACAAAGAGGGGCCAGGCATGGGGTCCTCTGAGGCTGGAAGCCTTGCAGTCTCCTGTGGACATGTGCCCACGTGTGTGTTCGGGCCTCCCTCCAGGACTGTCTTCACAGCCCACCAGCTGGAAGAGCTGGAGAAGGCCTTCAGCGAGGCCCACTACCCTGATGTGTACGCCCGGGAAATGCTGGCCGTGAAGACCGAACTCCCCGAAGACCGAATACAGGTGCAGGTCCCACCACCCAGAGACACCACAGAGAACATGCTGCCCTTACATGCAATGAGTCAGCCCATAGCCACCTCTAAACAGCCCAGCACTTCCCCCTCCGCACCCAAACCGCAGGTTACTTAGATGCTAGAGCTTTCCTTTGTGTTCATTTAGAGAGGATGACCCCTGTAACCTTCAAGCCTTTTTCCCTTTTATTAAATCATTCTTAAAAATTACACAGTGTGTGCTGCATCTAGAAACTATGTCAAGATATTAATGAAAAAATGACTATCACTCCATTGCAAACCCTCAAAGAAACCAGTGTAAATAGCCTGACGAGGCTTTTCTGCAAACTGCCCCCATGCCATATGCACATCTGGCCCTGGAACATGCACTCACAGGCACACAGGATTGGTCTTTGTCTTTATAGAAAGCTGTCCTGTGTGTGCCTCGGCCTCTGTGCTGACAGCACCTCCTCGCCAGGTCAGAAGATATGCCACTCACTCTTTTTAAACAGCTTAACAATAGTCGACACTATTATTAAGATAAAGCAATCCAACAACCGAGATTAGAAGAGACCATTGCCCTGGTGAACTGCTCCCATCAGTGTAAAAATCAGCTTCTTTACACACTGTGGGATACTCTGATTTTGTTTTGTCATCCCTGACCCCGTGGAGACCTCGGTGGAAACTGGTCCCAATCACCCAGCACGACCAGTCCTGCGAGCCACGAGAAAGGCCTGGGTCCCAGGTGCCCCCAAGAGGGTGCACCCGTGCCCCTCTGCGCTGCGGTCTCCTCCCGTAAGCCCTTCTGCTTCCCCTCCCACCTCAATCCAGGTCTGGTTTCAAAACCGGCGGGCCAAGTGGCGGAAGCGGGAGAAGCGCTGGGACGGCAGCAGCGTGATGGCTGAGTACGGGCTCTACGGGGCGATGGTGCGACACTGCATCCCGCTGCCCGACTCAGTCCTCGGCTCCGCGGAGGGCGGCCTGCTGGGCTCCTGTGTGCCCTGGCTCCTGGGTAAGGAAGAGGGTCCTGTGGCCGCGTCCTGCCAGAGATGTTGGGGGTCCCCATGCCCAGTGGCCGTTGCCAAGCCAAGCAATGTAAATTTACTCAGATTCAGGCCCAGAATATCACATCCGATTCTTAATGAATTACAAGGCTTGGACTCTGATCAGTTGCCTTATTTTTCATTGGAACTACGTAGGCAGTGTGTAGACAGGTCCAATCAGGCCCTGGTTTTATGAGTGGAATGACACACTTTCTTTATATGAAATATGTTTCCCAAATGTTGAGAGCTGTTAGAGGTTTTGGAAACCATACAGTTCAGAGCTCATGGTAATAGGAAGCGGGAAGGCGCAGGCAGTGAACCTGCAGACTGTTAACCCCTTGCACCCGGGACTCAGGAGGTCCAGTTCCTGGTCCTGGCTCGGCCATTAATAATCTGCCGTGTAGCTGTTCTGTCCCCTAGTTCTTGGTGCTGGGACAGTCTTCACTGGTGAGGTCCAAGCTTTGAGGCTGGTCATTCTGAGGAGCTGGCACCCTTCCTGGTCTGTTGGCTGTTACCAGAGACACTCGGGCTTGGAGGAATGAGTGACAGACAGCACGCTGGGCAGGGTGTGAGATTAGGATTAGGGGGCTGAGGGGGCATTTTAGGCTGGGGAGGAGGAGGGGTTTTGTTCAGCAAACACTTTTTGAACCCCTACCCACCTGACACTATGCCGGGACTGAAGAAACCAATCACCTTTGCCCTCAAGGGTTGGAGAGCCTGGAGGGAACTTTGGGCAGGTAACCGGGCCCACCCCTCTGAGTTTACATGAGCAGGTGGGGTGGAGCTTACTGAGTCTGCAGGTCTGTGGCCGAACGAGAAACTGGGCCTCGTGCTGCCAGACATCTGACTTTTTGAGAGAAGCTGGAAGTTTGACTTTTGATGTAAATCTCCTGATTTTAAAATGTTGCCAACAAGTTTTAAAATAAAAATTTAAAAATCACCATGTCATCCAAACAAGGCACTTTGCTGGCTGTGTCCAGCTGGCAGACACCAGTCTACAACCCCTGATGTTGAGAGTTACCTACGAGACTCTCCTGCAGGCCCCAAGACAGGTACCAATAAGGGAAATTCTAATGGGATTTAGAGAACAGTGACATGGAAGAAATTGACTTAATTGCTGTATTTAGAGATATGTTTTTATTTATTTTCCTTTTTTGCAAGGGATGCATAAAAAATCCACAGGGATGATAAGGAGAGCAGAAAGAGAAGAAAAGCTGGCAGGACTCTGGGGCTCTGACCATCTCAAGGAAGGTTCTAGCCCACATCAGGCAGGACCCCAGAGGGGCTTGGAGGAAGGCAGCCCTGAGAGCGGCTTGGAAGACGTGGCCATTGATCTCTCCAGCACCACACGTCAGGAGACCAAGAGAGCGCAGCAGGGGTCTGGTGCCCAAGGATGTTCAGACTCTGAGGGGCTAGAGGGGCTCCAGCCAGGGAAGGAGGGGGCCTTATGAGGCTGCAGGTCCCCTCTCCCCCACCAAAGGCTGGAAATGTGCACATTCCTCACCAGCTTTTTTCAAAAGACAAAAGTTGTCGAAGACAAATACTTTCAGTTGGATTTTCTTCTTCCGGCGTCAGGATGAAATGCAATGCCACTTGCTTTAAGAAGACAAATGGTGACTTACGGAAAATTCCATTTCATTCTAGAATGGAAATCATGCCTTAAAGGCACATGAATCAGTTAATTTGGTGTAAAACTTTTATTCTCTTCTGTAGAACTTGAGGAGGGAGGATATTAAGTCCAAAACCCATTTTCACTGCCAGACATCCCAAGATTTTGTTCAATGTACTGTGTAGACTCCCAGGTTAAGTCTGCTGTCCTTACTCTGAATCCAAAAATACAAAATTATTTAACCTACAGAGAATCATATATCTTCATAGATACTGAAGACTTCATGCAGACCTCATATGAATGAAACATAACATTTTTACCTTGAACTTGGCTTTGGACTTTTTCATTTTCTTGTTAGGCAATGATTCTATGTCCTCCTGAGTGTCATTTGATCGGGTCTGTCATTCCAACCAAGAAAGTCCTCTCTCCCTTCCCTTCTGAAACAGCACAGGACCATATCCGAACAACTGTTGAATATCTATAAACAGTGTTTTAAGTTCAGACCAGGCTTCTTGGTTTTTTAAAATTTATGTTTGAGAGCACTTTAGTGACTTGATTTCGTGAATGTTTCCTCGCCTGTATTTATTTATTATTTTAAAATAAACGTTTTGTGGTGTGTTGGTGTCTCACACACCCCCTCTGTCTGCACGTGCACCTCCTGCTGCCCCTGCTGAGGCCGCCTCCATTAGCCTGGAAACATTATACCCCAAGTGTTTCACGCTCGGGCTGCAGCACTTACCCTGTGTCGCTCTGTAAACTCCTATGGGGCAGCGTCGGTGTCTCATTCTCTTTTCTGAGTTCAGAGTCCAGAGCTTACACCTTGCTGATGGGGAGGCTGAGGGGGAAACACGGCTCTCCTTGAAGAAGAAAGCGTGGGAAGGAGGGTGAGGACCCTCTAAGCAGGTGGCTTCCTCTGGGAATGGGCGCCGCCGCCCTTCGGGCTGGGCCTAGCTCTGCCGTCTCTCCGAATGAGAAAACACAGTTTCCTTCCTTTGGTCTGTTTCTCTTATCCTGTGATTGTCCCAGACTTTTGTGAAAATTAAATGTCACCTATCCTTACTGCAGCAACAGCAGCTAACAATGAGCCCCACCTTCTCTCATTCATTCTGGCACCAAGAGCTCAGCTGAAGCCTGGGGCTGACGGCGGGAGGGCAGGTGCTGGGAAGAATCTGGAAGTCACCTTCTCTCTGTCCCGCTGGACCTGCAGAGCAGGCCCTGAGCGATGTGGCCACACCTGTTCTGGACCCTCTGCTGCCTCAGGCCGGTTCTCAGATTCTTGCCTCCATCTCTCTTCCTAGTTTATCCAGGCTTGAGTTTGGGGGAGGGAGCTAGTAACCTGTGCAACTTACATACAGCACACTCATCAAATAAAATATTATGCAGCCACTAAAAATGATAACAATGAGGCATACTTACATGGAAAGATGTTCATGAGATGTTGCCATGTGGGGGCTTCCCTGGTGGCTCAGTGGTTAAGAATCCGCCTGCCAATGCAGGAGACATGGGTTCGAGCCCTGGTCCAGGAACATCCCACATACCATGGAGCAACTAAGCCCCTGTGCCACAACTACTGAGCCCACAAGCCACAACTACTGAAGCACACACGCCTAGAGCCTGTGCTCCACAACAAGAGAAGCCACCACAATGAGAAGCCTGTGCACCGCAGTGAAGAGTAGCCCCTACTCGCCACAACTAGAGAAAACCCATGCGCAGCAACAAAGACCCAACGTAGCCAAAAATAAATTTTAAAAATTAAAAAAAAATTAAACGTAATTATAAGCTGATTGAAAACTCCTAAACGAACCCAAAAAAGGATACAAGTAGAAAAAAATAGGTAAAGCAGAATAAAAATGAAATAAAGAAACTTAACTGCCATAGAACTATACAAATAGTGGACAAATTTCTAGGCAAAATTATCTAAAAAAGGAGAAAACAGGAAGAGGCAAAAGAGAAAGGGACTAGAACCAGTAATATAGACCATTTTAAATGTATAAGGACACTAATGTCTCAGTTTTTTCAGTCATAAAATGGGGATCATAATAGAACACCCTTGTTTTTGTGGAGATTAAATGGAAGGATGTGAGTAAAGTGCTTACCTCGGTTTCCAGCATGGTAGAGAAAGAGCAAAATAAATACTATTGTTACACTATTACTGGCATTCCCGTTAGTATCAAGACCCCAGTGAGAACACTTGTCATCATCATTATTTAGCAACATGGGATCCACTAAGTAAATCATGGGATAATAACCGGTTGGAACACTGTGCAAACAGCATTTAAGAAGAGTCCCAGGGGCACAGCAGAACTCCACCCGGGGGCCGCTGGGCACAGGAGAGGGACATGCCCAACGTGGACAACCATGCACTGTCCGGTGAACTTAAATCTGGGCTGGGCCTTCCAGCAGCCGGGGGACCCAGGTAGGATCTGTCCTTCTGCCTCCTTCGCCTGTCCTGTTTGTCCAGGCCAGGGTGCTTGGCGCGCAACAGGCTTCCTCACTCCCCATTGGTCAGAACTTCTGTCACTCTTGGGCCTAAACCAATCGTGAGTCAAGGGGGCAGAATTCCTCGTTGGGCTTGACAAAAAATGCACCTGCGTTCCCCGAGCTTCTCTCGCCCTAAAGCTAAGTATATTTGGGCTCACTTCCAGCAAAGAAGAAAAAGGAGTGGCCGCTGACCAGCCAAGGGACAGGCTGGCCACAGGCAGGATGTGAAATAGTATATGTGACACTAAAAAAGAAGAAAAGAAGGCAGATGAAATTCCTTTGAAACGTTCAGAGCATTTATCTTTGGATCATGGTAAATGGATACTTTTGGTCTTTTTTTCATATTTTCTAAGTTTTGTAAAGTTAGTATGTAAAAATATAATAAAATAGTGATTATTAATATTAATAATATTATTAAAATAGAAATTCCTCTTTCTCAATTTAGGGCTAAGCACACACAGGACAAAATCTCATTTAAAAATACAATGAAAACGTTTAAGGATAGAGTCCTTATTTTGCCTGCATCTCCTGGCAGGTCACCAGAAGTGCCAACTTGACAGGAAACACACAGTCCCCTTCAGCCCTTACTCAAATCATGCAGCAAATTGGAATCTGACCACTGACAGCAGGACTGAATTGTTTCCAGCGTTCAGAATTGCTTTCCAGCTGAAATGTGGCTATAAAAGCCTAAAAGGAGATTTTTAAAAAATTATAATTTTAGCAAGGCCAATTTGGACAGATTCCTACTATGAACCAGTGTCACCCCCGCTGCACTTTGGTGACAGGAGCAGCACATCAGTGCCTGAGAAACATGCGTGACTCCAGGAGATATTTTCAGAAATGGCAGAAGAACAAGATATAGCAATCAGTGTCGTTTTCTTAAGTTTACCAGTATAAATACAATAAACTAAAACTATCATTCTCTGTGGTCTACAAATCATGTCCATATTGTCTTTTTTTATTCTCACAGCAGGTGAGAAACTGAGCTGCAGAGAAATTAAGTGGACTTGCTAAGCTGATTCTCAAGTTTGTAAGGCTCAGGGCCAGAAGAGCTAAGCCAGCCTTGAAGCAGACGGAGGCGGCGACTTGCTTTTCCACATGTGGACACTTGGGTGAAGCTGTATGGTCAGGCCTGAGAGTGCTGGCTGGGGAAGCAGACAGACCCAATAGCAGGGAGCATACGCGCATGCGGATACAGAGGTGGCAAGGCCGGCCACGAAGGAAAGGGCTCACTGTTTGATATGTTATTGGGACAATTGTTTATCCAAACGGGGAAAAATGAAATGGACATCAGTTTCACACCTCACAGGAAAATATGTGCAGGTGGATTAGACAAATGTGAAAGGCAGAACTATAAAGCTTTCAGATGTTTGGGTCTAGAAGATGCTTCAGTTGCCCCAAGGCTGTGGTTCAAAACAACCATTTTATTTTGCTGACAGTTTTGTGGGTCTTTCTTCAGCGAGGCTTACCAAGCCTCAGCCCCTCTTTCCATCCGTCTATCATCTCATCTCTCTGTCCACACATTATATTTTTCTGAACCGTTTGAGATTAAGATGCATACACCATCAGACCCCTTATCTCTGTTTTTCCAGCTTGATTGAGATATAATTGATTGATATACCATTGTGTAAGTTTGAGGTGTACAATGCTATGATTTGACACACGTGTAATGGCAGCCAAAGAACCCCGGGCCATTGATCTGATATTGGTCTTGGGATTCTTAGAGCCTCACTTTGGAAGCTGAGTAGGGGTTGCAAAGGTTTCAGAATCCTGGGAATGGGACCAAGAATTTTGTCTTGGGTATAGCTCTAGGGAGACCTGCTCTCAGAGAATTACTGTGAAGCTCTCTGTTTTCCAATGTTAACTTCTGCTCATTCAGGTCCCGTTCACAGGATTTCATCAGGGACCCCACAGGCTGCTGCATACCCTGTTTTGGTGCATGACCACCTTCAGCTACACCCTCTGATGTTGCCAAAGTTTGCTCCTCTGGGGAGTTTCTCACACAGCTGTGTTCTGCCCAAAATAAGCGTGCTGTGTCCCTGTCACCACTGATGGTCCCTGTTAGTGCGCGCCCCACGTGCAGGGCTCCCCGATGATGCAAAGTGTTCAACAACCTTAGGACAGAAAGCGCTGATCTCCCAAGTGTACTGTATTCTTTCCCAAATCTATTACCCGGCTGGTGAGAGCAGAAACACACCCATGACATCTGGGCCCAAGGAAAGGCACGCAAAGCTGTTCTTACAGAAGCGCCCTCCAAGTTAAGGCTTCCACACAGATATCTATCAAGGGACTTCCCTGGTAGCACAGTGGTTAAGAATCTGCCTGCCAATGCAAGGGACATGGATTCGAGCCCTGGTCCGGGAACATCCCACATGCCACGGAGCAACTAAGCCCGTGCGCCACACTACTGAAGCCTAGAGCCCGTGCTCCGCAACAAGAGAAGCCACCGCAGTTAGAAGCCCGCGCACCACAATGAAGAGTAGCCCCCGCTTGTGGCAACTAGAGAAAGCCTGCGTGCAGCAAAGAAGACCCAACGCAGCCAAAAAAAAAGGTATCTATCAAAAGGGAACGGTAGAGACCCATGGTTTCATTCTGACTTCTTTGGATCCTCCCCACTTAAAAATTCATCCAAGGCTGGCTGCCTTTTCGCCCTTTCCATCAAAATAAACGGATAAATAAATCAATCATCACCAATAACATGCTGGCGCCACCTGTTGGCAGGCATGTGGCTCTGCTCTGGCCTGACTTGCGGGTCAAACATCTAAAAGCACAGCTTGAACCCGTTTGTGTAGAGGAATTTGTTTTTCTACCGATCCTTCCAACCCACCCACTGAGTCACCGGTGGTGGTCGTCTCCCCTTTGAAATATCTACAGTCATGTAACTGTCTCGTTAGCCACCCTTTCTGTGGTTAAACTGCCCAGTTTATGATACTTTGTTATAGGAGCCCACACGGACTCAGACACAAAGGCCTCATCTTTTTTCAATTTATCATCATTTAAAATAAATAATTCCCACTATTCCCTATGCCCAGTCCACCACCTTAATCTCTCTCTGCCGCTTACACTAGATCTCTCCTCTCCTTCCCCAGATTGTCTGTCCCTCAAGTTCAGGGCTGTTCTGGACGCAACTAGCCTTCGTTGATGAGGGCCTCATTGTTCAGGATATGCTCCTGGACTTCCCTTGATGGAGATGTGGCTTCGAGGCCCGCGCTGTGTTCTTTCTGTCCACTGGTCCTGAAGCAACTTCAAAGTTAAAGGCAGAATCCATCACTAGGTGGCAGTGTTGGCCAGCTTTAAAGTTTGTCCAAATGGGCACTGGGTACTAGAAATTTGATTGTTTTGTTTTCTATCCCTCATCTTCCCATTCAATCAATCCACAATCAATCAATCAATCCAGATTCATTGGGCCCCTGCTCAATCCACACACAGCTTCTGGGATTCTCAGCTGGTGCCTTCAGGGCTGGGCTCTGTTTAATTTCTTTGGGACCCCCAGGGGCCAGCCCCAGAGGAAGCGGTGTCCACCCCAGGCGGTCAGCACATGTTTGCTGGCTGACCCTTCCCTGTCGTGGCCTTTGTCTCAAGGTCGTGCTCATATCATAAACCCTCACTTTTGGGTTGATTGAGCTGAGAGGCTGGGGAGCCCCAGAGACATTCCTGAGGCCCCAGGTAGGGATGGTGATGTGTTTTCAGCTGCCTCTGCTGTCTCAGGCAGAAAAAGAGACCGATCTCTCAGACCAGCCCAGAAGCGTCTCCCTGGTTTCACTCCGTACCTCTCATCCTCCTCTGATCCTGAGGAGCCCAGCATCCAGGGCGATCACCGCCAAACGAGCGTCTGAGCAGGGATTTCCACTGGCCTGAGACCATGAAGGGGACAGGGCAGCCACCACTGAGCATCGGGACCTCGGGTTCAGAGTGAGGGCACTGCACAGGCCTCTGCCGGACGATGGACCTGCAGGATGAACCACGAGGACAAGTGGCCACGGGGGCTTTCTGGCGTGTGTGGGAAACCCACAGGCTGTTCAGGATGAGGTCTTGGTGTGGGAGCTGGCTCTTCTAAGCAGTGTTGCCCTTGGCCGTCCTGCCCCCTTGCCCTTGGCAGTAGACGCATCCTCCCCCTCTACCTGCCCGCTGCTCGCGGTTCGGTCTCAAAGGAAACTCCGAGACTCACCCGAGAGCACCTTCCCTAGCTGCCCAGCCCCTCAGTTTTTAATTTTATGCGTGTCAAAATACAAACGTTCCCAGCCAGAACTGCTGCCATTCCCAGAAGCTGTTGGACCAAAATCCGTTTATCCCTGGTTGCACTTGAGTCCAGGATACAGTTGGTTCTAGGGGGACCGGCTTCAACAGGAGACCTCAGGAAGTGAGCTGGGGTTCGGGGGTGAGGGGAGGGAGGCATGACTTCACTGCTGGAGCCCTGAAGTGGGAGGAGAAACAGCAGACTGAGGGGAACAGCAGCCCTCTAGCTGGGAGGGGGCAGTCTACTAGTTGGGAGCCAAAGAAAGACAAGGGAAGGGGCGGGGAGGGCATGAGATTTAAGCTCATTAGCCCTTAAATACGCCTGTGCAACCCCCATGCCTTAGAAGCTATGATTTTACGGAAACAGAAAAAGCCGGATACTCTGTCTGCCATATCCCCATCGGGATGAACACAGCACCTGGCGTTCGCGAGCCGAAGGATTCAGGGTCTGGCTCCCACTCGTTCATCTTGCACATGACAACACCGAGGCGCTTACTGCACGGTGGGCTGGGGGCAGTGCAAGGGCCTGGTGCACTTGTCCTGGCTCCCTAACAGCACCCTCTGTCCACCCGGCTTCCTTGAGGTGGATGGAGGAGGAAGGCAGGGCTTGATCCACGGGTGACGGTGGCCACGGCTCACAGTTCCTAGAGCTCCGCCCTCAGAGGGACCTTCTGTGTCTGGTGATTGCCCCTGGCCTGCTGCCACAGCAAGTGTCCATGCAGAGAGGCAGGAGGGGCCGTGGCTGTGAGGTCCCTGTGGACCTGGGCAGCGAGAGAACCGGTTCCTGGAGGTACCAAAGACACATCACAGGAGATGCCGCTGTCTTCTCTGATGGCGCTCTTGACCATTGTGGACTGTGGGAGTGTCTGCTGGGGGCCACGGAGAACTCAAAAGCCAAAGTCCTTCTTGTGGTTTGTGGATGGATGACACCTCAGTCTTTCCTGCTCACAGAGGGCTAGAGGGAGTTAAGGGGTTCCAGGATCTGGTGTTGACGGCATTTAGGGAGCTTGTTGCAAGAGCTGCATGAGAACAGACCCACCCCGAGGTCTGCTGGCTCCACGTGGCCCCATCCTAAGCAGATGGGGGTCTCCAGCTCTGGGAGGACACCACTGCCAGCCCTGTGCCACCTGGAGTCTGTTCTGGTTTTCACATCTGGTCTCTCCCACTCGTTGGTGGTGAACCCTCCTGCCCTGGGGCTGCTGTGTGCATGCTCCCTCCCGGGGATCTGGTGTGCAGGGTTACAGGGTGCTGCGTGGGGGTCCTGGAGACCCAGCTGCTGAAGCCATGGATACGAGTGTGCCCACACGTCATCGCTGCCACTGAGGTCATGGGGACATCGGGGAATGCGGGCCTGGGGGCAGGGAGCCTGATACCCCTGTGCAGCCCATCCCAGACCCCCAGCAGCCGCCTCCTCTCCTTCCTCCTACCCACTTCAAGGCTCTTAGTGTGGATTTTCTGTATTGGTTTTGTTTGCATTTCAGTCATTCGATTTGGTGCCTGTCTCCCTGTCTCCCCCTTTCCTTGGTCGTGCCCTTGGGCTCAGGGGCTGTGTCTAGTTCATTGCTGTTGAGCTGACAGCCTCCATGTTGGCCCATGCACACAGGGTGGGTGGTGGTCCATCACTGAAGGGAGTTGTGGGAGTGAGGAGAACAGGGGCCAAGGAGCAGGGAGCTCTGGTGGCTCAGTGCTGGGTCTGCTGAGGGGGACAGGTGGGTCTCCCGAACCTGTATCTACAAAACTGCTTCTCAGGAGGGTCCAGTGCTCCGAGCAATGTGGGAGGTAGGGCCTAAGAAGTCAAACACCCTAAAGCTGCTAAAGCTGTGAGCGCTGGGGGCCAAGGCCCCCAACTTGACAGCTGTGCCGCCTTAGGTGGGTGTGTCCCCTCTCTGTGTTTGTTTTTTCATGTGTAAAGTGGGGACCAGGGCAACCTTCTCTTAGGATTGTGAGGGTTGCTGTCTCCGAGTTGAACATCAGGCCTGAGACGTAAAGTGAGCCCAGCTCCCCTGAAAACCCTCCCAGGCCTCCCACATCGCACCTGCCAACTTGCAGCCTTCTGCAGCAGAGGGTCCTGCCTGTGTTAAGGGCAGGGGCTTCTGTGACCCACGCTGCCTAGACGACCGGCTGCTCTCAGAACTGCCGAGGCCCCATGGGAAGCTGCTCTGTGGATGTGGCCAGACGGGCGGTGGGGTATGGCTCTACCTGCCATAGTTCCCAGAGAGCCGCTTCCAGGAGGCAGCTGGTGGCCTTGGCCTCAGTGGCCTCATCGTGGGTAAACTGGGCTGCAGGAAGTGCAATCTGTACCACCCGATTGGCTCAGCAGTGTTTTCTGTACCCACAATCACTTCTCTTTACCCAGCCTGAAGGAAACACCAGCTTTGTACTTCTTTCTTTCTTTTTTTTTTTAGATGTTGGGGGTAGGAGTTTATTAATTAATTTATTTTTTGCTGTGTTCGGTCTTTGTTTCTGTGCGAGGGCCTTCTCTAGCTGTGGCAAGCGGGGGCCACTCTTCATCACAGTGCGCGGGCCTCTCACTATCGCGGCCTCTCTTGTGGAGCACAGGCTCCAGACGCGCAGGCTCAGTAGTTGTGGCTCACGGGCCTAGTTGCTCCGCGGCATATGGGATCCTCCCAGACGAGGGCTCGAACCCGTGTCCCCTGCATTAGCAGGCAGATTCCCAACCACTGCGCCACCAGGGAAGCCCCTGTACTTCTTTCTTTAGAGTCAATTCCATGTACATTGCCCACTGTTCTTGTAATAGGGGTGGGGCAGTTGAGCCACCTTTATGTGGCTGTTACAGTCAGCTGGCGGGTGTCCTGGTGGCAGAGAGTGAATTGAGAGGTGGATTGCGGCCATCTGCCCTGGGGGGCCCGGGGACAGGCTGGGGGCTGTGTCCCACGGAGCTCCAGAGCCCTGGCCTCGGCTGCCCACTGGCCGGGCCCAGGCCTTGAAGCAGAACGTACCTCTCCCCCATCCCCACCTCCGCAACCTGATGGCAGCGGCGGTCTCCATTGGTCACAGTCTGAGGGACCTGGCCCCACTTTGGGTGACCTGAGGGCCAGCTGGGTCCTGGGCACCTGGCTCCCTCAGTGATGATGGCTGGGCAGGGTCTGGGGACTTGGCCGTGAGGGTGCCGCCGGCTGAGATCTCCCTCTTCAGTCGGGCCTGGGCACTGGCAGGAGGAGCCGGACTGGGTGCTGGACGAATGCTCCCAGGTAAGGTAACCGGCCAGCGCATGCACCCCCTCCTTTTAGCCTTGGAGGGTGAAAGTCAAGCCTTGGGACCTTGAACAAGTAAAATGAAGGGTAATGATGTTGCTTTGCTTATGGGACTTGTTAAGTGTTAAAAGCCGCAAGGAGGCATGGAGACAGAACTAAATGCCTCTCCTTCCCTTTCTTGTCAGAACAGAGAATAACATTTGTTTTGGTGGAGGTTTTCTAGGAACATCCTCACCTGGCCATGACCTAACCTCAAGAACAAAGGATCTGACACCAAGAAGTCTGCAACAACTAACCACGCCCCTCCCTCACCTTTCCTATAAAAGGGCTTTGCTGAAATCTTCTGGGGAGTTCAGGGCTTTTAAGGCATGAGCCGCCTGTCTCCTTGCACGGCCCTGCAATGAATGGTTCTCTGCTCCAAACGCCGATGTTTTGATATTGTTTGGCCTTACAGTGCATCAGGCACACGGACTTGCATTTACTAACGTTCTCTCCGTGGAGTCTCTTCCTCCAGAAGGCTAGAGCTTACAGTATGGCAGCTGGGTTCCAGGACAGCAGGAGCTGCAGCTGTGGCCTTGCAGGGCCTGGACTGGGACAGTCAGAGCAGCACTGCTTGCCCACTTGAGGGGGAGCTTCTCACTTACACAAAGGGGTGAAGTTGATGGCCATCTTTGGGGCCCCCAGCCACAGTTATGGTCTTTCCCTATTTCAATTTTATTTATTCTGTTAAAAAGGTGATTCAGGCCAAGTGGTGAAGCAGAAATTGAGGTGGGAGTAGGGTTCTGCCCACCATGTGCCTATTTCTTAGGGCTCAGTGCCTCATTTGTTCCACTCAGGAGTTGAGAGTGGGCGGGACTTGATAGCATTAGGTAATTTTTAAATTAAGTGAAAAATGCAGGTCAAGCACTTGGCACAGAGCAGGGCCCATGTCTAGTGCTAGTTATCACTGGTTCCCCAGCCTAGAACTCAACCAACCAGTTTTCAAAACTACCCTTTTCCTTCTGTTTACCTTATTTATTATGTATTTAGTTTGTGGGTGCTGTAATATTTAAGAGTCTGGTTGAGACAAGTTTCTGTGGGTTCCCTTCTATCTTTCCTGGCTTGACAACAAGAACACCACCCCCACTACTGGGCTTCCTGGGTACAGCCCAGGGAGGGAGGTATCACTCCTGTTTCCCCCTCCTCAGGGCTGCATAAGAATAAAAGAGTTGGTGCCTGAAACATGCAACCTGGAAGGGGCACTCAGTGAGTTCAGTAGTGGAGGTGGTGTAGGCACAGAGACGTTAAGGAACTCGCCCGAGGTCACAGAGCTAGAAATGCCGGGTTTTGAACCCAGGCCACAGATGCTGGAGCACTGAGCGAAAACTCCCCAGGGTTCCAAATCAGCTACGGTTAGGGGAGCGTTTACTTCTCTACCACATGAAAGCACCGGACCCCAGACCACCGCCCCAGGTCCCCACAGCCTCCTGCGCCCAGGGCCAGCCCATAGCCCACAGGGGCTGCTTATGTGTGTGGGCATCTTGGTGGGGGGCGGGGGACGGGTACAGGCCGACCAGGCCGCTAGAGGGTTCACTCGCAAGGGCGCCCAAAAGGATGAATACTTTGCCTTCAGCCTCTGAGATGTTGAATTGACCTAACTGGTGGTCCTCGGACCCACCTAAGCGCCTCGCTCCGTCGGTCTCCTGAGGCCGAGCCGGCTCCCTCCCATGCCAGACAGTTCCGGGCGCCCCGGAGAGCCTGCGTCCGCGGCGCGCGTATCTGCAGGTGCCCGCGCGGCGCAGCCGTCGGGGCTTGAGGACGCACCAACTGAAACCCCGGCAGCCCGCTCTGGGACCACTTCCCCAGCTGCTCCCTCTCGCTTCCCGGCTCCGCTCTAGGGTGGGAGAAGAGAGGCGAGGTGGGACGAGGTGGGACGAGGTGGGGCGGGTAGATTCTTCAGACTGGGACCGGTAGGGCCCGGGGTTGGCCGGAGGGCGGGGTCGGGGGTCGGGGCCTGGCCGGGGCGTTGACCGGAGGGTGGGGCCTGGGCTGGGCGTTGGCCGGAGGGCGGGGCGGGAGCGGGCGGGGCGGGCGGGGCGCGGGCACGCGAGGGCTCGGTTGCCACAGCCGCGCGGGGCTCTGAGGCGCGATGGCGGCGCGCTGCTTGGGCCGCGGTGTCGTACGGCTCCTGGGCGGCCTTCGCGGGGTGGGCGCGCGGGGCCTGGCGGCCCCCCGGCTCTGGGGCAGCGCCTCCGCCCTCGCCGCGCCGGCCGGCTCGTACCAGGAGCGGATCGCGCTGGCCGCCAGCGAGCCGGCAGCCTTCTGGGGGCCGCTGGCGCGGGATGTGCTCGTGTGGGACACCCCCTACCACACTGTGAGCGACTGCGACTTCCGCAGCGGCAGGATCGGCTGGTTCCTGGGAGGCCAGTTGAACGTGTCCGGTGAGTGGGCCTGGGGGCCGGGGCGCCCCAGCTCACGCGGCCCGAGGGGACCCCGAGCCCAGCCGGCGGCGGCCCCACATGCTCCCTCCTCAGCGTTCGGGACTCGACCCCGGCGAGCTGCGCAGTCACCCCGCCCCCAACCACTAGCCCCGGAGACTCCCGGCCCGGCCCGACTCCCCAGTCCCGGCTCGGGCACCCGGCGTCCCCCAAGTTTAACTGGGGCTCCCACCGTCCCGCACGGCGAGCGCGCCGGGCCGCGGTGGAGGCGGCGAGGGGCTCCAGGAGCAGGACTACCTGCTCTCGCCCCGGCGCCAGAGACAGAACCGAAAAGCTTCTGGCCGATGTCACCGCCGGGTGCCGGCCGGCGACCCGCCTGGGGAGCAGCCCTGCTCGTGTAAACAAATCGAGCCGTGGCGGGTGGCGGGGAGGAGGAAGCCCGGCCGGCAGCGGGAGTCAGCCCGCGGGCGGGAAGGAGGCAATGGTGGGGCCTCCCAGTGCTCAGTTTCCCCCTCGCCCCCAAGACCCACGGGGCTGGCTTTAGACCTCGTGCGACTGAGATCCCAGAAACCAGCTCCACCGCCAGTCAGTCCTCTGGTGTCTGCTGAGATTGGATCCACTACTGTTTTTGTCAAGATTGGGGTGGGGTGGGGAAGGGTGCACTGCACCCACCTCCTGCCCAGCAAGCGGAGAAGGCCCAGGAAATGAGGGAGGGCCCAGGTAGGCTAGGCCTGGGGTGGGGCGGCCAGAGGGGCTGCCTGTCAAGGAGGAAGGGGGTAACTGGGGATAGGTGAGATCTAGGGGGTGTTTAAGGAAAGGATCTGTAAGTCTTGGTGGCCAAGGCCTGAACTGGGCAGTGGGGTCTGAATCTCCCAGGCTCCACCATTTACTGGCCCATTTTTTCTGTTCCTCTGAGCCTCAGTCTCCTCCTGTGTAGACCGGAGGCAGTAATGCCCACCTGAGGGACTGGTTGTGAGGCCAAGGCACGTAGAGCGATGGAACGGGCCTGGCACTTACTGGTGACCAATAAGTAGTAGTGATTTCAACTTGTGAAATTCAGAAATAGTCATAGAATTATAGGTAGTATCTTGCAGTTATTTTTCAAACAAAGAAACTTAAGGGAACTTCAGACCAGATTTTTTTTCATATGGTATATTGCTTTGCTGGTTTAATAAAAATGACTCAGTAGAGAAGTGTTTTCTCTAAACTTGAGTCAGCAGCGAGTGTCCTTGAACTATTGGGAAAAAACCAAACCCTTAGGTTTGCAGGGTTGGCGGAATGCGCCCTGGATGGGGGAGAGCTGAGTGCAGAGGGACGGCGCAGAAGGATGCAGCTCCTTTGGAAGCTGCCTTGGACTTGGGAGGCCTGAGGCTGCGGGACATTCAAGGTTGACTCTGAACATGTGCCACCTTTCAGTCTCAGATAAGACGGGGGTCGGGGGGTGGGGTGGGGTGGGGTGGGGGGGGATGGGTAACGACAGACATAATGGGACAGGCAGCAAGGGCCTCCTGAGCCTCACTTGGTCAGGGTCAAGGTCAGGGTCAGGGTGCAGCAGCAAGCAACTCTTCTGCCCCTTTTTCTTCACTTATTTCTCCTTTATGGTTACCTTAGCCAGAAACTGAACTTCAGAAAACTGCCTTGTAGAAAAACAGCTTTTCAGCCGCATTCTCACCTCAAATGTGTATGCAACCCACTCATCTGTCAGGAATATCTCTGCTGTTCGCCAGTGTCTGCAAATCACAGAGGTGATGGTATGAAAAAGGACCAGGCCAAGCCATGGCTGCCCTGGGAGCCACTAGAAAGTTGTGGGCTGGGTGGGGTGTTTTGGCATGATCTGTCTGTGTGACGATTGTGTGATGATGGCTTGTTCCAAAGGAGCATCGCTTGAAACTCCCTTTACCCCTTCAGGAAGGTCTGTACATACAGTTCTCAAAGTGTGGTCCCTGGACCAGTGGCATCAGCACGACCTGCAAACTTTTTAGAAATACAAGTTCTCAGGTCCCATCCTAGGTGGCCAGAACCAGAAACCCAGGGGTGGGTCCTCCAGGTGCTCCTGATACATACTTGAGGCTGAGAACCACTGACCTATGTCCAACCTGCTAAAGTGGGCAGAATTGGGAATTGTTTAACAGAGAGAACTCTGTTAAACAAACAAAAAGAGTCTGTGGGTGGTTCTGTACTGTTGAGTCATTCCAGGTGTGTCTTTGGAGTCACACCTGGGTTTGAATCCTTGTTTTCCCCGACTGTTCTTTTTTTTTTTAAGTCTTGCCAAGTGCTTTTTTTTTAGTTAATTTTTTTATTGGAGTATAGTTGCTTTACAATGTTGTGTTAGCTTCTGCTGTACAGCAAAGTGAGTCAGTTATACATATACATATGTCCACTCTTTTTTAGATTCTATTCCCATATAGGTCATTACAGAGTGTTGAATAGAGTTCCCTGCACTGTACAGTAGCTTCTTATTAGTTATCTATTTTATATATAGTAGCATGTATAAGTCAATCCCAATCTCCCAATTTATCCCTCCCTCTCTCCCCTAACTGTTCTTTCGTGCGTCTCCTCTTCTGTAACATGAGAATAGTGCGTAACTGAATTCTGTTCCAGTTCCTATTGTTGCCATTTTATTAGTCTCACGGATTCCGTGGGTCAGGACTTTGGACAGGGCTGGCAGTGGCTTGCCTCTGCTCTCCGTCATCGACGTGACTCTCGTCATCGACGTGACTCTCGTCATCTACGTGCTGCTGACTCCCAAGTCTGGGGCCTGAACTGCAGGCTGGGCTCAGCTGGAGCTGTGGCCCAAAGCACCTACAAGGGGCTTCTCACAGGGTGGTGACTAGGCCCAGGGTCGTTGGTGGCCAGAGGTCCCAGAGACCAAGGCAGAGGCTGCTAGGCTTCTGACCAGCGCCGGGCGACCTGGGGACACCTGGGGCTGCTGTTACCATTGAATGAGAAAACACTTCGAAAGCACTCTGCACTGTCTTTAGAACATTCCTTGCACCCAATCACTGGCCTTTGTTAATTATTAATGAATCCTGGAAGGGAGGCTGGGACCTTGAACCTGGTGTTCATCAGTGCTGCTGAGCCTGCTGTGCTTCCTCTGAACGGGACCATGCGGATTTCCACCTGATCAGCCTGTTCCAGGAAGCAGGCTGGGGAGGGCACACAGGTGGCTGACGTGGCTCTGAAAGCCCTTCTTGGATCCTGGGAGAGCCAGGCTGTTGTTGTAGGGGTGGGTAAGTCGTGGTGTCAGAGGCCCTGGGTTGGGGAGGTAAAGCCACACCCCCCTGCAGTGCCACGTTCTGGAAAGGATTCTTCCCAGCTTTTGAAGTTTGGCTCTTTCCCTTGTAGGGCTCAACAGGTGTCTTTGCTCCTTGAGTATAAACTCCGAGATGTCAGGCAGTTGCAAGTGCAGAACTGGAGGGTAGTGACGCATTGCTTTCAAAACACAAAACTAAACTCTCCTTTGAGTCTGATTTTAAAAAACAAGTGTGTTTATTCTTACTTTCAAGCTCGGGTATAGAGACACTGTTGTTAACTAAGCATTGAACACAGAGATTCCTTGGACGCTTTTGAGAACGTTCCTTGCAGCAGTGGAAACCATTTCGCTGTAGCTCTCTCCTCTTCATGATGTGCCTCGAATAATTCAGATGGCAGACACACTGAGATGGCAAGAGCCTGCCCCCCGCGTTGCATTTCCTTCCAGCGACTGAAGTAGCTCTCTCAGGTCCTTCAAGGAACTCTAAGTGGACACATGACCTCAGGTCTCAGAAGGAGCGTCCCTCAGAAAAGTCTGAATCCTCCCCAGTTGTTAGAGACGCGACCTACTTTAAATAGCAGATGCTTCTGGAAGGTTGGCAAATACAATTTTTGTGACTGATGTAATACCTCAAATTGTACCAAGGAGGTTTTCTATTTAAAGAAAACCTATTGTGAGTTCTTTTGTGAATATTAACTCCCTTATCTCTTCGGATTAAAATTGAATTTCTGTAAAGTGGGGAGGGGCAGGGATGCATTTAAACAACAAGCAAGAGTTTGTTGAATGAAAATGTCTGCCTTTGTGTGTACATGTTTATGATGGAAATGATGACCCTCTCATCACCTTTTCTTAAAAACAAACCCAAACCCACCACACACACCAGCTTACCTGCTTGCAGAGCTGTGACAGGCCCGGGTACAGACCTGTCCTTAGGTGAATGAGATGATGCTTCATCTCCCATCATACCTGTGACACCAACATGAAGTGTCTGGTGGCCCCCTTGTACAGATGGGGAAATAAAGGCTCCAACTCATGTTTGGTGGTGAACGGTGCAGAAAATGCACCAGTGCCTCGGAGCCTGCATTCTAATGAGACGGACCACAGATCAGTAAAGGAGCAGATCCACCCTGGGGAATGTTCTCAAGGTTTTTACAGCTGCTAAGGGGAGAATTAGGAAGTGTGTTCCACCATCCCCTGCCCCCCCTCCCGTGTTGAAGGAATCTTAGGGACATGGTCTCTGCCTGCAGGGACGTTCTGACCCGGATGGGGGAGGGTTTAGCGAGCTGGGAAGATGAGTGAGCGCTGAATGGTGTGGTGGGAGGGAGAGATCATTGTGTGCTGGGAAACTTGGAAAAGGCTTGAAATAAGAGGTCCGGTTTGAGCCAAGCCTTAAATTGCACTCTCTTCTTGCCCAACTCTTCCTGGAAATACTTGGAAAGGAAATTCCCTTGTCCCACTGCCCAGTTCTTTGGGTGGAGACTTTTTTAAAAATGGGGGATGTAAGAGTTTCCTTCCCTTCCTCCTTCCTCTTCTGTTTTCCTCTCTGCTGTTGAGGCAATAGCGGGAGCCATGCATACGTGTTAAGAGCCAACATACACATGGCATTGTAGAGCCACGTCGCCCCACACCCTGCACTGTGCTTTTCTCTGGGCGCTGTGTCATCTGAGTGTTGTCCATGGCAGTTGTGAACTGTGTTTCCCTTGGGGACACAGCCACAACATCTGACCCCATGGCAGGAAAACTCCAGTGGCATCTAATTACTACTGTGACTCCCAGAGTCTGGAATCATTACCACCACCACGGATTAGGAGAGTGAGATTTAGCGGTGCTGTTTAGAGATAAACAAGTGAGTCTGCAGTTAGTGGTTAGCGAGTGGTTGGACAGCGGCCTGGCTCTAGAGCATGGTTTTAACCATGACCCCAGGCTGCCATCCAGTGGAGGCGTGGCCAGATGTCTTACAGAGCTCGCAAGAGTCTTTAATTACTCCTGTCCCCATTGGAAAAAGAAAGCGCCCCTGGAATTGGGAATATACATACCAGGTAGACGTGAGTGCATGTGTGCGTATGTCCGCCTGTGTGAGCGTGGTCCTGGACCACAGCATCATGTCAGATCTTGGTAGAAGTGAAATGCTTAGGCCCACCCTGACCTGCTCAGTCAGAGACTTAGGGTGGAGCCTCGCTACATGCTCATAAGTCCTCTGGGGATCCTGGGGCATTTAGAAGCCCTAATTTAGACCAAAAAGAAAACTTCTTGAGGGACTAAGCCATGAAGATGAGAAGAGGTCTCTTCCCTCCCCTGGGCATGGGGCCAACCTGGTGTCATTTGGACCCCACATTGCCCTCCAGCTCAGGGACTTAGGAGGTCCATCCGTCATCCATAGCTTAGGTGCTTCCTCTGCTCTGAGCCCCGGGTCAGGCTGCAGGTGTCCAAACAGGAACAGGGCATCTGGCCCCTGCCCACAGAGGGGCAGCAAGTTGGATACATTGCAGGAAGAGTTAAGAGTCTGGGAGGCATGAGGTCCAAGGGAAGAGAAGTGCTCCATAACAGAGTGAGGACGTGTAGGCTGGGACCTGTGGGGGGGTGGGCACCAGATGAAGGGCAGGAGTGGTGAGGGTGGGACGGTGTACCCCAGGCAGGGTGAATCTGTGCAAGGCCCCGAGGCAGGAAGGCCTTCAGCAGACTCGGCACGGCCAGTGAGGGGAGGGGATGGGATCCACCCCTGCTGAGAGTGGTCACCACCTCAGCTGCCAGGCGAGGGTATGGCCTCATCTGCTGCTTGTTCAAGAGAAGCCAGAAATCTGTGGTTTTAGTGTGAAAACTCTTGATTTCTAAACTTTGGACCAGACTGACACACACATTGATGTTGGGTTTATTGTGTAAATCCAGGTTTTGCCACCAAGCCCCTTCTCAGTTTGCCTTCTTGCTTTCCTCTCTTCTATTTTTTGGGCATTTTTTCTCTTCTATTTTTCTAGTCATTCAAAGAACTTTCCTGTGTAAGTAGTAATTTTTCCCATGACATCTGTCTTTATTTATTAAATTTTTTGAGGTATAATTTATATACTTGTTAGGAGCCAGAAAGTTGAAATGAAACTTTTTAATTTGTAAGAGTAAATGACAGATAAAATAACCTGAGAGGGAAAAATGTGATACACACACACACACACACAGACACACACACACACAGACATACACACAGACACAGACACACACACACACAGACACACACACACACACACACAGACACACAGACACACACACACAAGCTAAAGTTTGTAAATGTTTTCATGTGAGTTCACCCTGTTGAGGATTATGGGAATCACGTGGTTTGTTATGGGGAGGACCTCCCATGACTTTTGTCAGAATGGTTTTCCATCAGGAATATTTGTAGTGACTCGCAGCAGGGTGATTATCAGGCGGTAGTTGACCTTGTGTTCCTGTGGTAGCACCTCAGTGTTGCCTTCCACCTGATTCTGACCCAGCCCTGTGAGTTAGATGCAGCAGTGGGTGCATCTCCCATTTATGTAGGAGGAGATTGATTTGGAGAAGATAGTAACTGCCCCAAAAAGAAAAAAAAAAGAAAATTTATGTACCTGGACATGAGGGTGACCCTGAAGACCAGGTGAGCAGTGGCTGCTGCCCCCAGAGCTGTTTGTGGTATTTATTCCTCTGCTGATGGGGAAGTGCGTAATGAAAACAGGCCACGAGGGCCGGCTGGAAGGGGCTCTGGCACAAACCGGCCAGAGCCAAGCTCACCCTGAAGTCCAGCCAGTGGTGGTGAATAGGAGGTTAGCAATGAACATGATCCTACTAATCTTCAGGTTGACGGTAAACCAGCACAACTGACCTGTTTTTGCGGGCAGTCATGTGACCTGAGCTTGGGTAATGGAGGGGAAGGGAGCAGAGCCTCCCGGAAAACTAGCAAGGCATTTTGCCATCATTGCATCACTTCTTGGGGGAGGGTGCTGGCTGGACACCTGAGAAGGGATGTGGGCCCTTGTCCTGGATCGCACCTCCACCACACGAGAGCCCACCACACGAGAGCCCACCCCACGCACGCGCACTGATTTGGGGCACCCTGTTTGCATCGAGTCTTCTTTCCCACAGCCCAGCCTGCGGCACTCAGCCCTGGCCGTGCACGTTAGAACCGCCGGGGAGCCTTGAAAACCACGGGGCAAGTCGGGTCAGGGTCCCCTGGGTGGGGGCCGGGGTTGGGACTCCTGGTGTGAAGCACCTGCTTCAGAGCATTCCCAGGGGTCACCTGTACCTGCGAGGTCATCTTTGTGTAGTGACACCTCGTTTCTGCAGGGTCTATCACCATTCTCCTTGCAAGGAAGTAGAAACCCGCCTCTGATGAGGGAAGGGTCCACCCCAGTGAGAGCAGCGCAAACCACTGCAAACCTGACCCTCCCCTTTCCGACTCCAGTGGCACCAAGTGTAACGTCCATGAACCTGTTTTTGTGCAGTCAACTGCTTGGATCAGCATGTTCGGAAGTCCCCGGAGAGCGTCGCTTTGATCTGGGAGCAGGATGAGCCTGGAACTGAAGTGAGGATCACCTACAGGTACCATGTGTCCCCTGAGGGAGGGCACCTCTGTTGTGCTGGACGTCAGCACCAAACGCTGCTGCCGGGCTGTGACAGGAGGAGCCCCGGCCTCCTTGCCTACCTGGGCAATACTTGTTGTCTTTAGATTCCCCTGGAAGGAACTGGGTCCTCAGAAACAAATATGACAAACGTTCAAGGCACAGGGCAGACTCTTGGTGAGGTCCTGTGTGACTGTGACCTCTTCTGGGCGGGGGGTTATATGAGTATCAGGGGCCATGTTTCCTCTTGGGAAATGTTCTCTGGTCTCAGGAAAAGTAAACATGAACATGGACTGAATAAAGTACACACTGGGGTAACTAAAATCAGCCCCTCTTAGTGTGCTTACAACTGTGGCACAACAAATAAAATGGTCTTTAAAAAGGGGCTAAAATAAAACAAACAAAAAGGGGCTACACCTGATATTTGTATCTGTGACTCCTTAAATAAATTCTTCACGTATCGTGTACGCCAAGCCTGTGTGTTGGGGGGTTTGAGCGGACCCGGCGTCTGGGGGCAGGTGCTGGCCTTAAAGCCCTGCCCCCTCCCGGGACTGGCTTGCTCAGAGGTCTCTGGTCTGTCACCGCATCCCTGCGGGAAAAGCCCTTTGCTCAAGCTTCAACTTACCTTTCCAGCGCTATCTCAGGAGGAGGGTTCAGAGGAGCAGGTCCTGACCGCGGGGACCCTTGGTTTCCTGCTTGTTTTTCAGATGCAGGTTTTATCACAGATCCAGGGCACCAAGCCTGGGGAAGCTGTGTTCAGCTGAACTTCTGGATGGAGCAAAGTGACATTCGTTAATCTGCTGTGGCTCCTAGTGCGTCCTGCCTTGCTTGTCCCTCCCCTGCTCCCAATACCCCTCGGCCGTCACAGTCCCTCCCAGCCTTTACTGCCAGTCACTGCACTGACCTGGGTCCCCTGGACAGACACCCTCCTGACTCCATGGGGTCCACGCATCAGCAGCACTGTGGCCTGGGACCCCCGGGCCCTGCACACTGGAGTTGGGGGCACTGCTCTAATAGACAAGCTGCTCCGCTGTTCTTCACCCTTATTGGCCTGACTTGATCTCTGTGTGATTGTCCAGTAGATTAAGTCTCTATGAGTGGGGGTGGAGGAGGTCAGGGGAGTTCAGCTGTGGGCTAATTTTCTCCGGTCCTCCCGTGGACCAGGACCCGGAACTGGGGTTGGGCCGAGTTAGGCCCCTGAGAGCTGCTCGGCTGGACTGCTGAGTGTGTGTTTGTAACTGGGGGGGAGTCTCAGGACTGCAGCCATCTTGTTAAAACAAAGAACAACTTCATTTCCATAGCAGAGCAGCCCCGGGCAAGGTATAAACCTGTAAGTACAGGCAAAGAATTTATTATTCTCTCTCTAAAAATAAACAAGCTCAGCCTGAAGAAATGGTTTTACAAACTTCAGCTGGTCTTAGTGCCAGGTGACTGTTGTTATTTACTGTTTGAGGGAAAAGAGAAGTGTGTGAACGGGTTGTCTGTAATTGCAGCTAGTTTTTCTTTTCTTTTCTTTTTTTTTTTGTGGTACGCAGGCCTCTCACTGTTGTGGCCTCTCCCGTTGTGGAGCACAGGCTCCGGATGCGCAGGCTCAGTGGCCATGGCTCACGGGCCCAGCCGCTCCGCGGAATGTGGGGTCTTCCCGGACCGGGGCACGAACCCGTGTCCCCTGCATCGGCAGGCGGACTCTCAACCACTGCGCCACCAGGGAAGCCCCTGCAGCTAGTTTTTGAGGGACTTGGATTCATAATTTTCCTGGTCATGTTAGGTTTTTGACATGAGATTTTCTTCCTCCTGTCTCAGAGGAGAGCTGACTACACTTGGTGCTCGTCGTCCTGCCAGCATACAAACTGCCACTAAGATAAAGTGCATTCCTGCCAAGTGTCTCACATGGTGGCACCCAAGGTGCCCCAGGATGGTCACAGGCCTTGGCGACCTGAAGACCAAGTTCCAGACCCATGGTCTGAGCCCTTGAAGGAAACTGCGTGGGGATGTGGTTCTCACGGGCTGGGGTGCTGGAGGTGGATTCCTGGGGACCACGCCTGCCTGGTCTGTCCTAAGCTTGGGGCACCCATCTCAGTCCTCAGGTGCACAGAGCCTCTCCCTCCTGAGTCTGCTGAATTCTTCTGAAGAGGTGCACTTCTGAAGAATCATCAGAGAGCTTGTAACGTGAACCCACTCCTGTCCCAAGCCCAGTGATATGTGGGTCCACATGTGTTGCACACGCCCTCGCACACACGCCCTAAACGTGCACGTGTCTACAATCTGCTCTTGGTGTTCAAGGATCCTCCGGAGCCGCTCTCCCGGGTTGCAGGCACCACCCTGCTCCTTTTCTGGAAGTTGGGCCATTGCCTGGGGGTGGCCTGTCTGCTGTCTTCAAGGTTCTGAGTACTGGGGTGTATGTGCAGCTGCACCTCCCTAGGGTGGGGGAGGCCTGGCAGGACCAGCTTTGGGAACCCCAGGGCAGCAGAGTGTCCTCAGCCCGGCCCCACCCCGCCTGCAATTGTTGCTTGGCTGGCGGCAATTCCCAGGCGCACCCTGGCTCTAGACGGGCTGAGGCCTCGGGGGCCCGCTAGGCAGCACGTGGGGCGCCTCATGCTGGCGCCGGCTACGTGGCTCTGGGAGAAGGACAGCCTCGTGGGCTGGGGTTCTGTCCTTCAGGCGCGGTGCTCCCTCCCTGATGGGAGGCGAAGGGGCAGGACCTCCGCCGTCTGGGATCAGCCTGGGATGGCCTGCACGTGTCTCCCCGGGAAGAGGGCAGCCTGTGACCTGAGGCCGGAGCCAGGGCCAGAGGGCCGCCCATCCAATTTCCAGCCTTCCTCTGCCCAGAGGTGTGTTCAGAACTGACCTGAGGGAGCTGTTCTCCCCAGCGAGCCAGCAGGCCTGCAAACCTGGGCCCCCTGGCACCGCCTGAGGCCTCCGAGGCCAGGGCTGCAGAGGCCAGGCAGGCACATAATCTGGGTGGCTCCCCGAGGCTGTGCAGCCAGATAGCACTGGGAGCAGGTCTTTCCAGCCGTCCACGTGCTTATTTCGCAAGATGGTCCTTCACATTCAGTTTAAGCAGACAGATTCTAGAGGCCCTTGGCGACGGGGATGTGGACAAACACAAATCCCTGTCCTCTAGGCAGGTGGTGTGGGGGCTCAAGACCATTGCCTGCCTGGAGCCTGGGCTCTGGGCCAGGGGTTTCCAAGCTGGGCACGGGCAGAGGGCATGGAGCAGAGCAGACGCTGTGGCTGGTCCTGGTGTTCTGTGCTCAGGACCTCTCAGTGGAGGGTGCCTGCGCTCGGACAGAGGAGAGAGCAGCCTGAGAGTATTCACCAGGCTCTGAACCAGGATCTCCCGTGTGAGGCTCTCTGAACAGGGGTCCAGACATGAGTCCTTTAAAAAAAAAGTTTCTTAAAAATTTATTTTATTGAAGTGTAGTTGATTTACAATGTTGTGTTAATTTCTGCTGTACAGCAGGGTGATTCAGTTATACACATATATATTCTTTTTCATATTCTTTTCCGTTATGGTTTATCCCAGGATATTGAATATAGTTCCCTGAGCTCTACAGTAGGCCCTTGTTATTTATCTAAGATGTGACCTTCTAATTAATCTGTAGCATGTTTTAGCCCTGGCCTGGCCCTCCTCTGTGAACGCGGGTTGCCGTGAGGGCAGCGCTGCTGTGGTCATGGCCAGGCTGTGCAGCTGAGCTGGGCGTCTGGGCTGCAGCGGGGAGAGCAGGCCTGGCACCCCCCATGTGCCCACACGTGAGCCGAGTGGAGTTTCCACTGTGGGTCCAGCCCTAGAGGCGATGATTTCTGTAGTTGTTCCAGCTGGGCCTTCTTATGGTGGGGCGTGCACAGTGGGGAGCCCCTGCCCAGAGGCGCAGAGTGGACGGAAGGCCCCCTCCCCGCTGCCTGCCTCAGAGCCCCTCGGCCAGCGCGGAGGATGCCTCCTGCCTGGGCCAGCCGACCAGGCACTGGGTGTTACTGGTGCCTAGCGTGGGGGGCCCACTGAGAATACAGAATGGGGCCCAGCCCCTGGGGCGGCCCCCTGTCTGGGGCAGCCACACCAGCACCCCTGGGTAGAGGGTGCCGCGAGCTCTGAAGCCTGGAGGCACCTCCTGAGAAGCTGGCTTGTGCCCCGGGCCCCGGGTGTCTTTACGTGGCCACTTGTTAAGGTCACGGAAGGGCCCTGTGGGCTCTGGTGGGAGGAAGCAGGAAGTTGCTGTAATGCTGTTGGAGAAGACTTTGAGGAAGTGCTGGGGGGTTGGGTTTTGGGAGGCCGAGGAGGGGAGGCCCGAGCATGGAGGCCGAGGGCAGGGCCGGCCAGCGCACTGTGGGGTGAGGTGGCGGGGTGGGCGGAGGCCTGTGTTCCCGCCTGCTTTGTCCCCAGCTGTGTGTGACCTGGAGCAAATCTCCAGCTCTCTGACCCTGTTTTCTCCTCCACTGGCTGCTGGGTGTTGAGCAGCACGGGGAATGAAAGCCGAGACCTGGGTCTGGGAGGATGTGGGTCTGATTTGGCTGTAGGTCGGGGCAGGTGAAGGGAGGTCAGTAGAGGATTTCAGATTTGACGAGGGGAAGGGCACGGGTGGCCCTGCGGCTGCTGCGGCCGGGAGGGCCGGGTGGGGTTTGCAGGGAGAGGTCCTCACCTCAGGAGAACAGTTTGGAGCCCGCTAAAAGGCAGCCCCCCGACCCTTGCATCTGGTGCTTCTCACCCCCAGATTAACTACAGTTTGCAGTGAGCAAACTCCTTTATTAAAATATTAGGGCAACTGAAGAGGAAGATCACTAATGGACATAGTGAGGCTGAGGGTGGGGTGCTTTGGGGTGAGCCAGGGCCGGTGACCATGAGGCTCCAGGACAGGGGCCCCTGGCAGGCAGGGTGAGTGGGTTTGTCGGTGGGCTCTCCTCGGTGGAGGCACCGGAAGCTAGTGGCTGCCAGGCTTGTGTGCAGTGTCCCCTGCTGACCTCTGAGTAACTCTGATTGCAAAACTTGGTCAGGAATCCCCGTGCTGGCTCCCAGAATCCGGTAGGAGCTCTGGGTTACGTGGATGGAGCTGGTTTTAAACCAGCATTTAACTTTCCTTTAAGACTTGGCTCCAGGTTTTGAAGCTGGCAAGTGCTTTGAATCTTTCTATATGTGACACTTAGTTTTCTTTCTCATTCTTTTGGGCAAGCTGAGGCTCTTGGAATTTCACATTTTACAATGGCCCTGTCTTGGGACTGCAGCAGGAATGACCTCCACAGAGAGTCGAACCTCCTTGATGGGGCCCTTTCTGGGAACCCTCTGGCGGACGTTTAGTTGGAGGAGCACACATAACAGACGTCTCCCTTGGAGCTGGATGCCTGCTTTTTGTGAACTCCCTTCTGCTGTGCAGGGGATGCTGGAGGGGGCTGCATTGCGGGAGGTGGAGGGGCAGCAGCCTGCGGAGGGAAGGGGCGCTGGCCCCTTGGGGACCAGTCTTTAAGGAGGTGCTTCTGTTCCAGCTGTGTGGTTCGGCTTCTGGCAGCTGCAGACCTGGTGGTGGGAGGGTGGCCGACAGCCTTGCTGTGGCTGTGCTGGGTCCCCTCCGGGGCAGCACAGAGGCCTGCTCGGGTGCTTGTTATCCCAGGCCCCTCCCCCACCCTCCCCGCCCGCTCCTTGGCCACTTCCTCTTCCGGCTGAGGTGGAAAATCAAGGCCCCTGGAAGGAGCAGCCCGGCAGGCAGCCCTGAGACCCTGCAGGGCCGCCCTGACGCTCGGCTGACATGTAGCCCCCCGTGCCCACCGTGCTGGACCCTTCTGTCCGCTGCCCAAGACCCGCTTGCAGGAGGGTTCCCTGTAACCAGCCAGGGGCTGGCTGTCCTCCAGGTCCCCGGGCCCTAACCCTGGCCCTGACCCTAAGGCGGGGGCAGCCCCCGCTGTGTGGGCCCCTGGCACTTACGATCTTCGTTTGGATTCCTGGTCACCCTGGATTGTAAAGTGAGGGACCTGATGCCCAGCGAGCTGAGGGGGCTCTCAGGCTCACCCAGCTGGAAATGCCAGAAACAGGGTTTGGACCCAGCAGTGTCTGATCTGCGAGATGTGCTGTGGCATCTTGGAGGCGGTGAAGGTGTAAATGGCGGGCTGCCCTGTGGCGCTAACTTGGTGACAGGCCTGTAGGTCTGTGTGCAGACATCGCACCCCTTCACTGACCAGGGCTATGTGTTCCAGGACCTCCAAGACAAGGAATTGCATGTTAACCGCGATTCCAGCTGGGGAGGAGAGGTCAGTGCCTGAGGGCTCCAGGTGGCCTCTAGGAGGGACAAGGGACGGCTGCGGAACAAGGTGGGCCTAAAGACTGTGGAGTCCTGGTGTGACGGCGGGGCTGTGAGGAGCAGAAAGTGCACGTGCTGGAGGGGCTCTGGGGACCTCGGGGCCCTGGAGGCAGGAGGGGTCACTTTGGGTACGAGAGGAGGGGCAGTGGGCCAGGTTAGGGGGCCTGCCTGGCCCTTCATTCTGTCTCCTGACCCCCTGTGTCTGTCTTGGACCTCATCCGAACCTGGGAACAGTGGGGGTCTGGATGGGGGAGAGGCCTGGCAATTTCCCATCAACAGATCCAGTTAAACTTCCTCTGGGAAGCTGGAGCGAGGTTTCTGGGCCACTGGGAGGGTGGATTCCTTTGCTCCATCTGGGCCGACAGCCCCATTCTCCCTGCTGGTTGTCCTTGGTAGCTCAGGGCTACCAGCCTGCGGGAGCCTCTGGGGTTCTTCGTGTGTTGGCACTGCCTGCCTCGATGTGAGCGGGGCTCTGAGTCTGGAAAGGAAAGAACTTCTTTTCCGGAGACAAGACTCGGGCTGAAGGCCAGTGCCGAGGTCCAAGGGAAATCAGGCGTGAATCAGGGAAGAGGGCAGACCTTTTCTCAAGTCTGACCCGTCACTTCTGTTCCACCAGGGCTGCGTCAGGAGTGGGAGAGAAAGACTTAGGATGGGGGGGAGCTGGACCCGGGGGCAGGTGGTTCTGAATGTGGAGCCAAACACTGAAGCGTGAAGAAAAGCACGCCCACCCCGCCCCAGTTCTCCTCCGTCCTGATTAGAGGAAGGCTCGATTCAACCACAGTGAGCGGCTTTGAGCACTTCTCTTGCTCATTTCAATCTAAGGAAAAATGTTACATAAATAACGATGGAGTTGGCAGACGGCAAAAATCCTCAGGTTTGGGAACCTTTGAAATAGGGTGTCAGTTATTCTGAAGCTGTGGGTTTTGAGAGCTGCCCTTGGAGCCAGGCTTGGGTTTGAATCCTGACCTGACCCTTGATCCTTTCAGCTGAATAGCCTTGAGAAGTCACTTAACTCCTCTGTGCCTCAGTTTCCTCATCTGGAAAATGGGGTCGTGATGGTAGCCCCCAGCCCACGGGCTGTTGTGAGTGCTCCACGGATGTGCCTAGGGTTCAGAGCAGCGCTGTTCCCGCTGTCACTGAAGGAACTGTGCATGTGGTGGCAGTGGGCGGGCAGGAGGAGGCTTCCTTGGGCAGTAACACGAGCGGGTTGGGGAAGGCTGAGGAGGCAGGAGCCCGTGGGCCTGCAGGTGGCCGAGGCTGGCCCGGAGAGGAGGCTCCTTGTGGTCACAGTGGGTGGCAAGCGTGGCTGGAGAAGACGGGGCAGCTGGTGGAGGTGGTGGGATGACACGGCAGTTGGCGGATGGGCGGGCTGCACAGGCATGGCGGTGGGCCTACCTTCCCTCCAGGCTCCCGGAACCCCAGGCCATTGCCAAGTGCCTGGAATCTGTAGCTGGCAGCAGCCCTGACTGTGGATGATGCATCCTCAGACCCACCTCCCACCCCAAACGAGGGCTTCCCATCAACAGCCACGGCAGGGCGCGTGGAGCAGGTGGGCCTTCAGGGGAGGGATTCTCGAACCGCATTCAAATACACTGGTGACTCTCATTCACCCTGAGCCAGTGACACGGCTGCCTAAGAGTTACACAAAAGCAAACTGGCATTTTCACTCTCCTTCCTGCTGTTAAGGAACCACTGATTTTCACCAATTTTATTTTTCTGCCATTCTGCAATAATTATAGCTACTGTTTATAGGATCCCTTTATATGTGCCTAGGACTTCATATTTGGTCTTAAGTCTGTTTGGGCTGCTATGACAAAACACCACTGACTGGGCGGAGTGGGGGGGCTTATAAATAACAGAGACTTATTTCTCACAGTTGTGGAGGCTGGAAGTCCAAGATCAAGGTGCCAGCACGGTCACCTGCTGGTCAGGCCCTCCTCCTGGGTCACAGCCAGCGCCTTCCTTTTGTGTCCACACATGGTGGAAGGAAAAAGGGAGCTCTGTGGGGGTCTCACTTATAAGGGCACTAATCCCATCATGGGGCTCCACCCTCGTGCCCTAATTACCCGCCCCCAAGGCCCCATCTCCTAATACTATCATCTTATCATCTTTGGGGGTTAGGATTCTGCAGACATTCAGACCACAGGAGTCCTCGAGACCACCTTAGTAGTGGTCCTATTATTAGGCCATTCTATGGTTGAGACAGTCTAGACCCTGGGTGTATGGGGAGCTGGGTGGGAGCCCCATCTCTGATCAGATGTCGTTCACTGAGGCATTCTCCTGAGAGGCAAATTCTCTGAGTCCAGAACTTTCTGCAGAGTGTAGCAAAACCTCAAGGAGAATACATTTATTTTTTGTAATAAATGTAGAAAACATGCAGCTTTAGTGATTGCAAGTTCACTGGCTGGCCTGGCGTCAGCTGTGGCAGTTCAGCTCTTGTTCCTGTGAACGCTGAGTGTGTCCGGGGCCTTCCTTGGCAACGGCAGCTTGGGCGTTTTTGTGTTGACATGTGGCAGCTGCTTTATATTTCACTGCAGCTTACCTTCGCTCAAGGTCATGGTCACGTGATCAGATCATGACGTGAGAGGAATTTCATACTTGGGTTATGAGCCTGCCCAGCTGAATTTCCTGGGCTTCTGTTCTCTCGGTGGCAGTAAGTAGCAGAGTAAGCGCATGTCATTACGTTAGATTAGATGTAGTGGCTACAGTAACGTCTGGGCCAGAGGAGTCTGCCAGAGGGAAGGAGTTGGTCCCGAGGCCTGGTGAGCTTCTCCCTGTGAGAAGGGGACCCTCTTGCCGTGCTCCGCTTTCCGAAAGCCAGCCCTTGCTTCTCTCACCACCTCCATCTTCCAGAAGTGGCTTGCTGAAGAGAATATCAAAGTCTAGAGAAGTGTACCGAAGAAAGATGTGTCCTGTCCAGTCCTGCATCTGGACCATGGGATTGACCCCTCCCCTCAGCAGCAGGCTTGGAGGAAAGAAGTGACTGTCACAGGCCTTCCACACACACATCGACACAGTTCCCTGGGTTCCTTCCCTTATCGGCAGAAGGAAACGCAGAGGACAGGAGCTGTGTGCTGGCCTATCAGTGGGGCGGCCCTGCCCATCGCCCTCTCTGAGGGGCAGGATGTCTCCTGCCAGGGTACAGGAGGTACAGGAGGCTGGGAGGCATTTGCGGGGTGGACCCGGCGCTCATGGTTAGAGCTCGGGCTCCAGTCGCCCTGCACCCGCCAGGGCTCTCGTCCTTTCTTGCTTACCTGCTCTTCCTTTCCAGTCCACAGATATCTGTTGCATACCTTCTCTGAGCTAGGCCCGGTTCCGGATGCTGGGAGGAAGGCAAAGAACAAATCCCTGTCCAAGTAAAGCTCATACTCAGTGGGGCAGGTGGACAAAGATAGGAGGTAGCCTCTTTTCCAGTGTTTAATGAGCACAAGAGCCAGAGTAATGGTAATGGTAGCAAGTAAGCAAGGCATGCATTCCGGATGCGTTTCTTAAATACAACAGCACCACACACACACACACACACACACACGCACGCACGCACGCACGCACGCGTGCGCACACGCACACAAACACACCCGGCTTATCTTACTTCCCCTGGGGCTGTCCAGCTGTGTCCTGTTTTGGATTGAGCTGGGCCAGAGGTGCCTTTCTTCTGTCTGTGTTTGGGCAGATGTCGTGTTGGTTACGGATTAGCATTGGATGAATGCTCCTCCCACTTGAAGCTTAGAGTTGGCTGTAGAAGGTTTCCTTCCTTCCCCCAAGGCCAGGCAGCATTTTGCTGGTGTTCAGCACCCTGAATATGAGGCCAGTCTGTGTATTTGTGCCTGTCATTTGCATGCGTCCACGTGGAAGGCATGGCCCTGAGGAGTCTACTCACAGACAAACGTAGATGTCTTATTCAGAACCTGCATGACGAATGTTATATTTCTCCTGGCACTTGAAAATAGAACTCTAACTCATTTTGTTGAGATCATTTCTCAGAAAGCTGCGTGTCACTGTCCCTTGGAAAGATCTCGCAGGCAAGGAGGAAGCCAGTGCATCCTGCAGTAACAGCCCAGAGCACCCATCAGTGAGTGGCTGCGTTCTCTGTTTGATAAGAAACAGCATTTCGGTTTGTGAAAGTCTGAGAAGTTATGAGTATCCAAGAACTGCTTTTGAATGATTTTTGAGTACCTCACGTAACAGGATCACTTGAATAGCACTTACTTTTTTGTGATTTGAAGACCTAGGTTTGCTGACCATATATTCCAGTGGTCTAAGTCTGGAGAAGATTGCTAATGAAAAGCAAAAGCTTAAAATGAAAAATCCAAGTTTAAAAATATAATGGATGAACTGGAAAGATGAGGAGAAATTGAGATGGAATTAAATAGGGACAAATGGATAGTCTGGAAAGTCCGATTTTAAAAATTAATTTACTGACTGTGATATGGAGGACCCCTGTTCAGAGTCCTGTTCTGTGTGTGGCGATGGTCAGTGGGTTAGTGACCTCATGCTGAATTTGGGCCACCTTTGTCAGGCATTAGAAAATAAATGTATTCTTCATTTACATGGTTAAATATAGAGTTGGGGTCAAGGGTCTGCGTTCCATATTCTGACCCGGGCAGATACCATGGGAATGCTGGGGTCCGTTTGGTAACCTGGGGGTTTCTAGAGAATGGGAGTGGCGTCACGGAGGGCTGGGCGAGAGAACCTGGGAGAGAAAAGGCTTTGCGAGGTAGTGGTGGGGGGTATTCAGAAATCTGAAGGGCTATCATTGAATGACAGATTTTCTCTGGACATCTTTAAAGGGCTGAACTGGGACCAAGGGGTGGAAGTGGAACAGCTACAAGTCTTGGCCTGATTCTAGGAAGACTATTTAGTGCTGTGCGGGGTGATTCCCAGCAACGTGATGTTTAAGCAGAGGCTGGACCGCTGTGGCCAGGAACCCCAGGGAGGCTTCAAGGATCTCTTCGACCTTGAGTTTTACGGCCTTGGCAGAGAGGATGGGAAGGGGAGTGAACTTGAGAGATTTACCCGGATCAGATTCTTTACCAGAAACTTCTCTGGATGCAGCAGCAAGGGTGTGGGACCCAGCAGACTCAGTTCCAGGGCCCATGAGAAGGCCCCTCGATCCTCCAGGGAACACCTGGGCTACTTCAGCTTGGTCTCCAGACCTTCCCGGGGCTATAGGTCAGCTGCCCAGCTCTGACCGCCAGGCAACTTCTGCCCCTGAAGGGAGTCCTTTCCCCTTTGCTGCCTTTCTCCTCCTCCCCACGGCCAACCTTTCCAGAAAGCTCTCCCTGCTGCCTCAGTAATTGTACCAGAAGCTGAGGTGATAAACGCCCATCACACTTCCATGTGCCTTCATTTCCCCAGTGGGAGCTGGATTGCAAGAGGACACTTTCCCTCTCATTTCTTTTGTCTGGTGCCCTACTCGCCCCCATGGTGCCTAGAATGGAATTTTTAACATCTTACAAATTCATCAAAATGAATTAGTTGATTTTAGTACTTCTAGAAAGTAATTTCAAACAAAGACGTCTGATGGTAAAGATAATCTCTACTGAATGCTTGGCCGAGTCCTGAGTGGGTGAAGCTTTTCATTAACACTCGTGACAGTTAAACAAGGTGGAAGGGGCCTGCTGTTTCTCAGGTGATCTTGTGGCAGCTGAGAAAGGTGAGCTCCCATGCCCGTGCAACTCCTATAGAAAGTAACCCAGGCCTCTCTGTCTGGACGTCTCTGTGCCTTCCTCGACTTCAAAATGCTGCCTTCCGTCTGCAGAAAAAGGACTGGATGTCATCACCACTGATCTCTGACGCACCTGAGCCTCCATCTCCCCAGCACCGACTCCTTAAGTCCTTAGCGCTGTTGAAAATGGCACCTGCGCTGGGCTGAAGTTATCTTTCTGTGGGACTGACCATAGCTGCCTCTTGAGTGCCGTCACAGACTATCCTAGCCTCCTCCCCGCACGCAGGAGGCGTGTTTCTGGGCCCTGGCTCCGGGGAGTTTGCCGTTGGGGGCTGTCGGGGTGCTCTTTCTTTCATCACAAGCTCAGGTGCGGGGTGGATGGGGTCAGTGAATGGTGCTTTTGTCCTCCTAAAGCCTTAAGGAGAAAGGATAGGGTCCTACCAGAGAGGCAGTGTGCCAGCCTGGGCGGGAGTCGAGGGGGAGCGCAGGCTGCACTCGTGTTACCCGAACCAAACTTGGGTCCGTCCGCTTGCCCGTGCACAGTAAAGCCAATCTACTGACACCGGGTTGGAGTGAAGGAAAGTGCAGCGTTTACTGCAGACACCAAGCAAGGAGTCCAGGGCCGCTGGTGCTCAAAACACCCCACTCCCCGATGGGTTTCAGGAAAGCCTTTTTAAAGGCAAGGTGAGGGAGGGGAGTCCCAGGGTATGTGATCAGCTCCCCACAGTTCTCTGGCTGATGGTGACTAACAGGGCTGTTAACATTATCAATCCTCAGGCTCCAGTAGGTCCAGAGGCTACAAGTAGTCAATTTCTTCCGTCTGGTGGGCGTTTTAGCATCTGTAAAACAACTCAGGAATGTGCATCAGATACTATTATCTAGGTACTTTAGAGAGGAGCTAAAGCAGAGGATATGGGGGTGGGGTCTGTCCCTGGAAGGCCCCATAAGGTCCTGCTTGGTTACACTAGTGATCTCTCGTCTGGTCTCCCCCAAGGCCTGTCACTGCCCACCCTTCATTTCCTGCTGGCCCTTGCTGGGCTGCCCCTTTCTGGGCCTCTGAGCACAGGGCAACCACAAACACTCCTGGGTCTTGGCCAGGAGGGTAGAGCCACGTGGGTGGGGTGGACTTACTCTGCCCTTCCATGCCAGCTTTCTGTTAAATAACAAATACAGCAAGTCATTCACGCTGACATTATGAGCAACCTTGGAGCTATGATTTTGAGTGTTTAAAATATTTCTGTTTAAATTGTTTTGATTTTGTTTAAAAATTATTTAAGAAACTAAGTTACAGATGTTGTATGTACTTTAAAAGTCTACAGTGACCCTTAAATTTGTGTCCTCATATGCTGTATTGAAAAGAAACCATCAATGAATTTCAAATGCAATATAATTTTTTTCTTTGGAAGAAAAATAAAAAAAAATATATATATATATATAAAACAAATACAATAAAACAAGAGCAGTGAAAATGGGAAATGTCCCTTCCTGTGGGAAGTGGGGTTCAGTGGGACCACGTGGGAAGTGGTGCTGAACCCAGCGTCCACCTGCTTCTGCTCTCCTGCACTTTCCTCCATTTCCTGCTCTGGTTTCTGGTAGGCTGTCATCCTCTCGGGGTTGTGTTGGGTCACGTGCTAACCCCAAGCATATCAGCTTGTTCAGCGGGATGCTGGTCTCTGACTGGCTGGCCAAGCCTAAGCCCCTGGAGTGGAGGCAGGGGCCACGTGGGCACAGGAGGCGGGGCACAGTGTCTTGGTCCCTCACCACCCAGCCCTGCCCCAGGCTGCGGGTCGCTTTCCTTCCCAAATCACTGAGGCTTCGCAGAGTTGGGGTCCCCTTCCCGGGGTCCCCTGCCCAGCAAGGCCTGTGCTGACCCAGAGAACAGGGGCCTCTCGGGGAGGATGTGTCAGAAGGCTCCGGGACCGGATGACCCAGGTCTCTGAGAAGCTCTGCTCTCAGTGGATGCAGGGACAGGCGATTTTTCTCAGCAGTGTGGCCGTGAATCTGTGTCAGGACAAGCCTACAAAGTTACAATGTTTTCTGAAAAGAGACTTCCATGCATCAAGTGTTGGAGTGGCTGCCCTCCCCCTGGCTGGCCGGGGCTCCAGTGCCTGCAGTTTGCAGAATTATTCCAGCCAAATGACTATGCGTTCTGGCCCTCCCCCTTCTCTGACAGCCCTCCCTTCCTTGTGCCACAGGGAACTGCTGGAGACCACATGCCGCCTGGCCAACACGCTCAAGAGGCATGGAGTCCACCGAGGGGACCGGGTAGCCATCTACATGCCTGTCTCCCCGCTGGCTGTGGCTGCAATGCTGGCTTGCGCCAGGATTGGAGCCATCCACACTGTTGTCTTTGCTGGCTTCAGCGCGGGGTCCTTGGCTGCGAGGATCAATGATGGTGAGCACGTGGGCAGTGGGAGGGAGGGAGGAACCTGGGTCGCCTGGCCTTCAGGGACTTAGCGTGGTGACAGACATCACTGAAAGTCACACATACAGATGATGGACACTACCAGGGACAGCGCATGGTTGAATGAACATTTGCTCTATCAGCTGAGATCTGAGTGCGTTGGATTTAACCAGATGAAGGAAGGGAAGATTCCAGGTGGAGGGAGTGGCATATGCATCCACTGGAGGAGGCTGTGTGGCTGCAGTGCAGGAGGGAAGAAACGTAGGGTGAGATGAGGCTGGGGAGATATGGGGAAGATTCCACAGGTCAACAGCTGGAAGCCTTCTGTGATGAGGACTGATGGGGTGGGCCATCTCCTGAGGCTTGGAGTCAGGTGTGGGCCTCGTGGTGTGTCTTTAAGGCCTTCTGTCTGCAGGTAGGTCAGGGCCTCCCAGACAGGTGTGCAGAGCAATATTGTCTCCTTCCTTTTTCTGGTGTCGGAGGGCTGAGTGTCTGAATGGTGGCCTCATGTCTGTGCAGCCTGACCCCTGCTCCCTTGAGATCCTAGAGGGTTCCCTGAGCTGGCTTCCCTGGGGGCTGTTGGGAATTCTTTGTGTCTCATAGAAGACTTCCCTTTGGGTAATGGACAGAGCTGAAGGGCATAGTTCTCAGACCTCTGTTGACCACTCTCTTTAGGAAAGACTGGGGAGCCTTTCTGTTCCCTTTCAACATTTCCCCTCTAATTTCAAGCATTGGTGCTGCTACTCCTTTCTCTCTCTCTCTGAACTCTGTAGCACCTACTGTGTACCAGGTTTTGTTTTAAGCAGTTTGTGAAGGCCATCTCTCTTCATTTTAACTTAGTCTTCATAAATATTATATGAGAGAATACTCTTGCTATTTCTACCCTCTCCCTTTTTCTATTACCATTGAATCATTTTAAAGTGTACAGTTCAGAGACATTAAGCACATTCACAATGTTGTGCAACCGTCATCACTATTCCAGAACTTTCCCGTCATCCCAAATGGACATCTCATACCCATGAAGCAGGCATTCCTCATTTCCCCTCCATCCAGCCTCTGACAACCACTAATCTGCTTTCTCTCTCTCTATGACTTGCTTGTTCTGGAGGTTTTGTAAAAATGAACTCCTACAGTATGTGGCATTCTGTGTTCTACTTCTTTCACTAAGCATCATGTTTTCAAGGTGCATCTATGTTGTAGTGTGTATCAGTATTTCATTTCTTTTTGTAGATGAATGATATTTGACTGTATGGATAAACCACATTTTGTTTATCCATTTATCTGTTTATGGGTATTTTTACTTGTTTCTACTTTTTAGCTATTGTGAATAGAACTGCTGTGAACGTTTATGTATAAGAATACCTGCTTTCAATTATTTGGGTATATACCTAGGAATGGAATTGCTGGCACATATGGTAAATCTATGTTTAACTTACTGACAAACTGCAAAACTTTTCCAAAGGAGCTATTCTGTTTTACATTTCTACTAGCAATGTATGAGGGTTCCAATTTCTCCAAATCCACATTAACACTGGTTATTTTCCTTTTTAAAAAAATTATAGCCATCCCAATGGGTATGAAGTGGTATTTCATTGTAGTTTTGATTTGCATTTTTCTAATGACTAATATCATTGAATATCTTTTTATGTGCTTGTCCATTTGTGTCTTCTTTGGAGAAATATCTACTTAAGTCCTTTGCCCATTTTTTTAATTGGTCGTTCGTCTTTTTTTTATTGCTGAGTTGTGAGTTCTCTAGATATTCTGGGTACTGTACCTTTGTCAGATATATGATTTGCAATTATTTTATCCCATTCTGTGGGTTGTCTTTTTGCTTTCTCAGTATTGTCCTTTGAAGCACAAAAATTTTTAATTGTGATAAAGTCCAGTTCATCTGTTTCCTTTTGTTGTTTGTGTTTCTGGTATATTATTTAAGACTCCATTGCCAAGTACAACATTACAAAGATTTGCCTCTGTGTTTTCTTCTAAGAGTTTTTTATAGTTTTAGCTTTTTCATTTAGGTCTTTGATCCATTTTTTATTTTATTTTTATTTTTTTTGCGGTATGCGGGCCTCTCACTGTTGTGGCCTCTCCCGTTGTGGAGCACAGGCTCCGGACGTGCAGGCTCAATGGCCATGGCTCACGGGCTCAGCTGCTCCGCGGCATGTGGGATCTTCCTGGACCAGGGCACAAACCCGTGTCCCCTGCATTGGCAGGCGGACTCTCAACCACTGCGCCACCAGGGAAGCCCCCTTTGATCCATTTTTAAAAAAATATTTATTTATTTTGGTTGTGCCAGATCTTAGTAGTGGCAGGCGGGCTCCTTAGTTGCAGTTCCAGGGCTTGCCGGCTCCTTAGTTGTGGGATATGGGCTCCTTAGTTGCAGCAGGCAGGTTCCTTAGTTGTGGCATGCAAAGTCTTAGGGCTCCTTAGTTGCAGCTCCAGGGCTCCTTAGTTGCAGCCCATGGGCTCCTTAGTTGTGGCATGCGGGTTTCTTAATTGTGGCATGCGAACTCTCAGTCGCAGCATGCATATGGGATCTAGTTCCCTGACCAGGGATCAAACCTGGGCCCCCTGCATAGGGAGCGCGGAGTCTTATCCACTGCGCCACCAGGGAAGTCCCAGGTCTTTGATCCATTTTGAGTTAATTTTTGCATATGGTGTGAGGTAAGGGCCCAGCTTCATTTTGTTTGGCCTGTGCATATCCAGTGATACCATTTATTGAAGAGACTATTGTTTCTTTGTTGAATGGTCTTGGAACTCTTGTCAAAAATAACTTGACTGTATATGTGAGTGCTCATTTCTGAGTTCTCTATTCTGTTCCACTGATCTATGTATCTATCCTTGATTTTCGTCTGCTGAACCATCCATGCATTCCAGGAATAAATCCCACTTGGTCATGATGTATAATCTTGTTAATATGCTGCTGGATACAGTTTGTTAGCATTTGGTTGAGGATTTTTGCATCGGTGTTTATAAGGGATATTGGTCCTTAGTTTTCTTTTCTTGTGATCTGTTTGTCTGGTTTTGGTATCAGGGTAAAGCTGGCCACACAGAATGAGTAAGAAAGTGTTTCCTCCTCTGCAATTTTTAGGAAGAGCTTGAGAAAGATTGCTGTTAATTTGTCTTTATCTGTTTGGTAGAATTCACCAGTGAAGCCATCTGGTCTTGGAAACTAAGGCACAGAAAGGTTAAGTGACTTGCCTAAGGTCACACTGCTACTTAGTGACAGACCCAGGATTTGAACCCAGGCATTCTACCAATGCTTTTAACATTACATTAGCTGCTCCTTTCCTCTCTTGCTGATGTGGCCACAGTTACCAAGTGTTTCTGTTAAGATTCTTTAAAACAAGCAAAAGCAATTGACTCTGGAGAATTAGTAACTGGATGCCAGGCAACTCCCAGAACTCAGGAATCCTAAACAGCCAGGCCATGGGAAGGCAGGGGCCCAGTCAGCTCTGAGGGACTCAGTAGGGGAAAGTCCTATAACTTTTCTCTAGAACTTTGCCATTAAGTGGCTCTTCCCCAGGACCCTACAGCCTCCATGTCCAGCTATTCAGGTGTCAGTTTCCTGGGGGCAAGACCCTGTTGGGACAAGTGTCTGTGTTCTCTTGGCTCAGTGAGGGTGGTATTTTGGTTATTTATTGCTGTGTTACAAGCTACTCCAAAAGTAAGTACTTAGAACAGTATATTTTCTTATTATGTTTCATGATTCTGTGGGGCAGGAGTCAGGTGGGCATAGTGGGGATGGCTTCCCTCTGCTTTGTGATATCTGGGATATTGGCTGGATTGGTTTGAATGTTTGGGGGTGGCCAGGGGTCTCTTTCTGTTCATGTAGCCTCTTCACATGACTAACTTGGGCTTCCCCATAGCAAGGCAGCCTCAGGTGGTCAGACTTGTTACATGGTGGCTTATGGCTCCACGAGGAAGCAGGGAGACTGCCACTCGCCCTACAGGCTGACCCTGGAATATGCATAGCATCATTCTGGCTCTATTCCATTGGTCAAACCAGTCTGTAGCCACCCCAAATTTAAGGGGAGGGGGCCTAGACCCTACTTGTCCATGAGAAGTGGCGTGAGACCAGGTCAGAGAATTCACAGCTGTCTTTTGTCCACCACTGGGAAGGAGAGTGTCAGTGTGGCGACCAGGTCTCACCGTGAGTAGGCAGCTTCTCCGGTTAGTATGTCCTATTCTACGGGCCCGGCCCCCTGGCCTGGCCTCTGGGCTCTCGCCACTCCTCTTCCTTTATCTTCCCTCCTGGTCTAGGCTGTGTGAGGAGTGGAGAGAGGGAGGCGTGGGGAGGGTGGAGAATGGCTCTGCGAGATGCTGTGAGGGCAGATTAGTGGCCCAAGCAGTTGTCCACGCCCGAATTCCCCAGTACCTGTGAATATGTACCTTACGTGGCAGAAGGCCTCTGCAGATGTGATGGGACCCTAAAGTGGGGGGATGATGCTGGTCTGCCCGGTGTAACCACCGATCCTTAAAAGCAGAGAACTTTCTCTGGCTGAAGCAGAAAACATGTGGCAGAGAGGGAGGTGAGAGAGATTCCAAGTGACAAGGACTTGACCTGCCTTTGCTGGCTTTGAGGATGAAGGAGGTTGTGTGCATGGGGTGTAGGTGGCTCTAAAAGCTGAGGATGACCCGTGACTGACAGCAAGGAAATGGGGGCCTCAGTCCTATAGCCACACGGACCTGACTTCTGCCAACACCCTGAGCAACCTGAAAGCATATTCTCCCCAGAGCCTCCAGGTGAGATCTTCCCGCACCCCCACCGGCACCTTGATTTTGGCTGTGAGACTCTAAGCAGAGAACCCAGCTTAGAGTCTCACGGCCGAGCTCACCCAGACTATAGAACCGTGAGCTAAAAAAAAAAATGGGGGTTCTGAGCCACTAAATTAGTGGTAATTGGCTATGGGAGCAATTAAAAACAAATACAGAAGCTGAGACCTGATCAAAAGCCAGGGTGAAAGTGAATCCTCCCCAGACCAAAGTGTCTGCTGATCCTGCCTGTGCTGATGCCGTGCACCTGCCACGGCCCCGCTGCCCGCCCTCGGGGACCGCAGAGAGAGGGTGCTCCTCAAGCACCTCCTGGGGACTGGGCGTGTCAGGCCCGGAGGTTCCTGCCCTGGAGAACCACTCGGGCAGGGAGGCCTCGCACAGATGGGCACCGGGAGTGAGGCCTGTGTCTCGGAGGCCGGGATTCCAGCACCCAGTTTGGGCAGGGGCCACTGTTTTCTCCAGAGGGTCCTGAGCTTTCTTTGTCTCTCATCCCCTTGAGCAGGGTCGCTTTCTACCTGCTTGGCCATCTCCCTTCCTGCCCCACAGGGAGCTTCCCTGGACAGCCCCAGCTCAGGGATGTAGGCCTGGAGCGTCTCAGTTGGGCTCTGTCCACCTGACTTTGTCTCCCCACGGTGACCGATTGCCAAGGCTCGAGGAGCAAACAGTGTGTGTGGCCGGGGCCTGGCGTGCAGAGCTGATGACACTGTCCTAGGTGCCCCAAGCAGTCCAGAGCATCTCTCTGACCCAGGCAAAGGCCTGTGCTGGTCACAGGTGGCCCGCGGGGCTGTGCCGCCTCTAGGGCTCTTGGGAGGAAGAGAGGCTGTGAGCATGTCTCTAGAAAGCACGTTTCAGACTGGAAAGCTGAGGGAGGCTGGCGCCTCAGGTAGGGCCCCCAGGAGCCGCCCTGAGGCGAGAGTTCAAGTGCAGGCAGTTCACTGGGGAGGTGGTCCTGGAAGGTGCTGCGGGCTGCAGGGAGTGAGGCCGGGGAGCTCCCACTGTGGGTGCCCAGGGCTCAGACCGCGGGGAAACCCTGGAAGGCGATGGGGCCCGGGCGTCAGCATGAACCCCGAGGGGCTGCTTGAGGACTACTGGGTGGGGTGATTCCTCAACACTTCCGCCTGTGGCTCCAAATCAGGCCTCGGTGCCCACGTCACAGGTCTGAGGGCTGTGCTTGGCCATCAGCATGGCAGCTGGATGGTTGTTCCAGGCTCTTTCTCAGGGGCCAGTTGTACAATAGCCCACCTCAGCCGTGATCCCTCCGGGTCATCCCGGGTTGGGGCGTGGTGGGTGGAGGGTAGCCTGGGAAGGCCCTGGGGCAGGTGGGAGGGAGCGGGAGACTGGCAGATTTGAGCTTCCAGTGGCTTAGCTCCAGTTACACCTGCTCCTCCCAGAGCTGGGAAGAGGCTGGCGCTTCTGCTCTGAGCACAAAGATCCCAAAGCAGGTGGAACTTCACTTTTTTGTGTTGACTCTCTTGCTCAAGGATGGACTTTATCCATCACACCCTTAGGCCTGGGGTGTGTGGCTGTCTGGGCTGTGAAGGTCGGAGTGGGGAGGAAACTGACCAGAAGTACCTGCCTTTGACTCCGATAGCCAAGTGCAAGGTGGTTATCACCTTCAACCAAGGACTCCGGGGAGGGCGTGTGGTGGAGCTGAAGAAGATTGTGGACGAAGCCATAAAGCTCTGCCCAACCGTCCAGCATGTCCTCGTGGCTCACAGGACAGACAACAAGGTCCACATGGGGGATCTGGACATCCCCCTTGAGCAGGTGGGTTTATCTCCTTTTGTATAGTTTGAGGAGAAGAGGTTGTCATTGGATTAACTGAGTCTGAGTCTTGTCAGATTGTGGTTCTCAGTCTGGGTCCCCCAGAGGTGCCCAGAGTTCCCCTTTGCTATTTGATGGGCTTCCATCCGGGTAGGGAAGATGGAACTCAAATTCCACAGACAGAGGGAAACATTTAACATAACAGAAATGACTGGATCCATCCTTTTATTTGGAATTAAACTGGGGCAGGCTAGAGAAGGTGAACTCTGAACCCTGTCTGCCGAGTCCTGAGGCCGAGGGGGAGAGGTGTTCTCGGGGATGCCGGGTGCAGGGGCGAGGTCACTGCCCTTGACGGGCTGTCTGGTCTTCTCCCTCACAGGAAATGGCCAAGGAGGAGCCAGTGTGCGCCCCAGAGAGCATGGGGAGTGAGGACACGCTCTTCCTGCTGTACACCTCGGGGAGCACTGGGACACCCAAGGGGCTTGTCCACACCCAGGCGGGCTACCTGCTGTACGCCGCTGTGACGCACCGGGTAGGGCGCTGCCCCGGGGGGCTCCAGGCGGGGGGCCAGAGCTCCTGCTAACGTCTTCTCCTCGCGTGTTCACGAGCAGGGCCGGGAGTCCTGGCATCAGCGTGGTGGAGGGGTGGGCTTGGGGAGCTGAGTTTCTGTCCTTGTCGGAAGGGCCTGGGTCCTTGGACCTGTGTCTTCTGCTGGTCTTTAGCCCGTCACACGTGTGCCAAGCCCTCCCTAGGCCTGACGTGCTGGCTGGCACGGCTGCTTTCAGCTGCTGGGAGTCCAGTGCTCTGGCCTTTCTGTGCCCTTCTCCTATACAACAAGGTTGGTGTAGATATGAGTACATTATTGTTATTTGTTAAGACGCGTTCTTCTACTTAAGATATCTTTTTCATCTGATTTTGAAAGAAAGTAAAACATTTTCATGGGCCCCTAAAAGTGCTGTGGCCTCTAGGCTCTGCTTACTGGGGCCACATTTTAAAAGGAAAATTTTTAAAAAGACTTGATTTTATGAGGAGGCTTAAATTTAGTGTATGGAAATTGTATTACAGGGGACCATCCTTTAAGGATTATAAAGCAAATGATCTGGCACAGTTTTATTATAGTAAATGCATTTAAAAATCAGCACTCATTTAAACATGGGTGGGTGGGGGGATTTTGGTTAACATGCATCCCTGGTTGCCCTGGGGAATAGCTGACGCTTCCCAGGTGGGATGGGGTCTCAGGATATCGTCTGTGGACTAGACTCTCTCTCTGGCTAAAGGCAGAACTCAGCCCCAGGCAATGCCAGCAGCAGGGGAGCCGACTGGCCATGTGACCGGGAAGCCCAGGCGCATCTAGGCAGGGCTTGGACGCTGAGAGCACCTACAGTCTGGCTGGGGACCAGGGCCCTGCCCACTCAGTCACTATGGTGGGGGTGGGAGTGGGGTATGCTGATCGGTCGTATCAGCATATATCCCAGGCCTGGTCATCCGGAGGTGGACCTTACGGATGAGCACGGACGACGAGCGGGTCCTGGGAGGGCAAAGATGAGGCCTGGGAGTGGCAGCCACTTGCGGGCAGCACTGAAGATGCGGAAGTGAGGCAGAAAGATAGACGTGTCACAGAACCAGGCCGGGAAGACGAGGTATTATGCTTGACACAGTCCATGCTAAAGCCGCTGTCTTCTGGCCGCTGGGTGACCGTGAGCATCACAGAGCTGTTCTCGTCTGAAAGCCCCTTGCTCAGCTCTGGGTGGGCATGTTGCGAAGAATGACACGTTGTGTAGGTCAGAACACTTTGGAAAATGTAGCTACTGAGACCGAACACCAGGAAGGTCACAGAATGGGTCAACGTGTTTCCATCAATTTATAACAAAATTAGCGTTAGGGGAGCTGTAAATGTGGTGAAAGAGTCTTCATTTTTTGTTTTCAAGCGTTACCAGGACACTGCCTACATGAGCAAAAGAAGTGGGGATGTAAGGACGGGACCATCTTTTGAATTTCTCTTCAATACAGTGAGGGCATTTTAAAGCATTAGGAATAGAAACTTTCAGCCTTCTGTACATAAGCGTGTGTCTATGAGTGTACGTCTGTGTGTGTGTGTGTGTGTGTGTGTGTGTGTGTGTCCGTGTGTCCGTCCGCGTACCCGCTGAAGGTATTAGGACTGTTGGTTTCTTCAGGGAAAAGGACAGTTGACTCTGCAGGGACAGTGGGGACGTGGGCAGGTTTCAGGGTGAGCAGTGGGGTCAGGGTGCCCTTTGGAGAGTGGCTGGTCCCGGGCACCTGTTCTCCTTCCAAGAACAGCAGGTAGAGAGGTCGCCAGCCCCTTGAAAGATGTGGCACTGTGGGTCCTCATATTAAAAATCCTCTCAGTTCCGGAATGCTGTGGGCCTTGGGGTGTGGGAGTCCTGCTTCACCAGTGCAGTGGGAGTGGTTTCCTTGAAAGACCCCTCTGCCTTGGGTCACGGCTCCACAGGACCCTGGCAGACTTGAGACCACTGTGCTGTCTGGAAACTCCTGGGGGACCTCAGTGTGTGTCTGTGGCAGCAAGAGACTGGGCCACTCGCCCAAAGGTTAAGAAAACATCTTTATTGCAAAATAGGACACAGATATAGAAAACCACCGAAATCAAATGTGTGGCTTAATGAATTATTGTTGGACAAACTCACTTCATTCAAAAACTGGAACATTGCCAGCCTCACACAGAAGCCCCTTCATGGCCCATAGTGTCCCTGCCCTTTCTAGTTTTGTCACCCAAATGTGCATCCCTAGGTACTGTAGCTTACTCTTGCCCACTGACTGTTTTGGGTAAGCCTTTTAAGCCAAGTTTAACCAATGGGTTTTCCTCCATCCCTTCATTTCCTTGAATGTTGTCGGTTATAGCGCCCGGCTGTGTGCCTCTCTGTCCTCAGCATCTCCTGCAAAAGGGCAAGTGGACCCGCAGACAGGGTCAGGTTCAGGTTTGACTTTTTGGCAAGAATAAGGAGATGCCCGTGTCTCTCAGACTCTTAGAAGCTGATGATGCTTGGTGCGTTTCTTGGCCTTTTTGGCTTTTGTTTTTTGCAGTTTTAGAAGGATTTAAAAAACGGTGTAAAAAACCAAAAAAACAAAAAAAACTATGGTGTAACTTAATGCAGAAAGGTGCCCTTATTTTAGACATAGGACTGAATGGAGTTTTACCTGTGGGTACACGTGTGGCCAGCTCCTTCAGGCCCTGACATCCACCCGCTCCCCCAAAACCCCCATCCCCGCCTGCCTCAGGACTAGTACTAGGCGACCTCCAGCGTATGCATGGGCTTTGTGCTGGGGCTCAAAGAGTGTCCCCTCTAAAGTCCGGCTTCTTTTGCTGTCATCTGCGGGCCTGGCGCTGCTGTCACCAGTGATTCCCCTCTCATCACCGCTGTGGCTGCTCTGCCCTCACTCCTGCTCTCGGGGGCCATGGGAGCAGCTGTGCCTCGGTGACAGAACACGCCCTGTGATGTGTGGGAACGGGTGACAGGCTCCTGACAGCCCCTCCTCCTGTTTCTGCAGTTTGTGTTTGACTACCGGCCAGGTGACGTCTTTGGCTGCGTGGCTGACATCGGCTGGATTACGGGACACAGCTATGTGGTGTACGGGCCTCTGTGCAATGGAGCGACCAGCGTCCTTTTTGAGAGCACCCCGGTTTACCCCGACGCTGGTGCGGACTGCAGCAGGGGCAGGAGGAAGGAGGAGAGGTTGGGGGGTGCGGGCTGCGGGGTGGAGGCTTTGCTCGGGTCGGGCTTGTGGGTTCTTGTGACAAAGCTGCCGGGCGGCAGGGGCCGGGCCAGGTCTGCAGTGGGATCACACACGCGATGGGAGGGGCTCCAGTCGCTGGAGCCTTCGGGAGACCACCCACGCTAGTGTCCCCCTAACCTCTGTGGCCACCTGCCCGGATCCTGCCCTTCCTCGAGGCCGAGGCCAGTGGCCAGCCTCCCCGGGCGCCCTGTTGCCCGTGCCTTCAGGCCATTCGGGCCGAGCTTGTGGTGTGTGGCCTGGAGCCGCCACTATGGAGAGGGATCCCTTTGAGGACCCACGTCTTGCTCCCCTGGCATCTTCCTCCCTGTGGCACAGCGTCTTCAAGTGTTTGTTCAAACGTGACTGAAGGTTGGCGGCTCTGCGAGGCTCTTGCCCAGGCTCTTGCCCAGGCTCTTGCCCAGGCGGTCCACAGCGCTGACGGTTTGGTGCCTGGAACTTTGGTCCCCCGCTTCCAGGTCCTCTCCAGCCTCCCGCAGGGGCCAGATGTGCTCCTGGAGGGCGTGCAGGGGGCCCGGCTAGGGATGAGAGCCGAGTCTCAGGTGGCCTCAACCTCCTGTGTGCAGAGTCGTGGCGGCGAGCTGGGGGGTTGACGGGGCGCGTGCGTCCTGGGCGCCGCTGCTGCTCCGGGGGAAGCACGGGTCGCCACTAGAGACCATTTAAATGTGCCTGAATGCGGTTCTGCATTGGTGCTACTTCACGGTAATATCCCTTTGACCTGATTCCTCGCTGTGTCCCGTGGGTCAGGACATGGGCTGTCAGCGTGTGGGTCGGCACCCAGGGCCAGGCGGAGGCTGCAGCCTCTGACGCGGGGAGTGCAGGAGGCGGCCCCATGGGGAGCCCCTCCGGTCCCAGAGGTGGATGCAGAGTGCGTTTCGTGGACACCGTGGGTGTCTGCACACGTCCGGCGCCTGGTAACGTGGGCCGCCTCTAAGTAAGGCTCATGGAGGTGACGTGACCCGGGGCCTCTTGTAGGTCGGTACTGGGAGATGGTGCAGAGGTTGAAGATCAATCAGTTCTATGGAGCCCCGACGGCCTTCCGGCTGCTGCTGAAATTCGAGGATTCCTGGGTGAAGAAGTATGACCGCTCCTCCCTGCGGACCCTGGGCTCAGGTGAGCGGCTGCAGGACCCTCCCTGCGGGCCCCCGGCTCAGGTGAGCGGCTGCAGGCGGCATGTGTGTGCCAGAGCCAGAGCAGGTCTCTGGATGGCTTCATCACAAAGGCTGTGTCTGCGCTGAGTTCATATGATGCGGCTGCAGCCAGTAGAAAGCAGATGTCCCACGTGGAAGCCCCTTCTGGGAGCCCACAGCCGTTAAGGGTCTGGGGCTCAGCATTGTGATGTTGTCTGTGCTCCGTCTTCATTATGAAAACTCACCACCGTTGGAAGGTCAGGCCCGAGCCCTCTCCCTAATGGCTGCCCAGGATCTCACCCCCTGCTGTTCCCAGCGCTGTCATCACTGCCATTCTGCCCTTGGGTGCGTGTTTCCAGGCAGGGAGGGAGTTGTGAGATCAAAGGTTATCTCCACTCGTCGTCAGGATAGATGTCGCCAAGTCATGTGAGAACGTTTTGGAAAGGTGACCTGGGTTACCCTGAGTTGAGGTGGTCCTGGGAGGTGGAAGGCGCCAGGCCTGTTCTCCTGCAGGGGATTCGGTTACTAAGGAAGCAGGACGCAGGTGACAAGGCAGGTGCTCAGAGTGCTCTGCTGCGCGTCTCCTAGGCCAGGGGCGGGCTCCTATGGGCCTCACTCCCTAAGGGCTGTGACCAGAGCCACTCTCTGGTTGGACCAGGCAGCAGCTAGCGTGCAGGGACCCCCTACTCCCCCCAGGGAGTCCTCACCAGCTGGCTGGGCTCTGTGTCGCTTGGGGGCACCCCTGCTGCATAACCGGCTCCAGCAGCAGAGTCCTGCGGGGGTTTCCTGAGACCAGGGTATTGTCGAGGAAAATAATCAGTAACCAGTCTATAATAAGAATAGAAGAGAATTTTATTCAAACCAAGCTGAGGACTACAAGCTCTAAGGGAAGTGCTCCAGAGAAGCATGGTTTTCAGCAGTTTTATGTCTTATCAGGACAAAGAACGTCAAACCAGTCAGGGATACGTTCCTTCAAGGCTTCAAAAAAGCAGATCAGCACGTGCAGAGAGTCAGTATAGCCTTGGCTCTGGGAAGGGAGTCTTATCATCAAAGGAGTCCCAGCATTGGCGTCCCAGGGAGGCATTTATCTCTATTTCAGACATTCTTTACTTCTGGACAGCCTGCCCTTTTCTTTAATGATTAACGCAGATGTGCAGTGTATGTCTGACGGGCCACACAGGCTGTTCCAGTTAGCATAAGGTCTGAGTTAAAGGGTGTGTGAGCCAGAATGACTTTCCCGCACCTCGATGTGTGGACGTGTTTCTTCCATCAGGATCAGTGAGCCGTGCTGGCAGGTGGGTGAACAGCACGGCGGCTCCTGCACCTGGGCCAATTCATGCCTTGGCCGGTGGTGGTCCCTCACGAACATGCCACGATTCACTTCGCCATTTTCCTCTCCATGGACAGTTTTTAGCTCTTGGCCATGGGAACATCCCCGTCCGTGTCTGCTTCTGGGGGTGGGTGCCTGGAGCGACCTTCTCCAGTCACAGGACGAGTGTGTCTGGCTTTAGTGGGTTCCATCACCAGCAGGCATCCAAAGCAGTTGCCACGGGCGTGTGCACTTCTAAACGGGAAGAGAAACACTCGAATCGCCCTGCAAACCGCACTCCAGCAGTGTGTGTGGTGCTGTTTCCTCCACACTCTTGCCAACTTCTTGGCTTTTGACCCTCTAATGGTGAAAATATTTCATTGTCATTTGTGTTCTTCCATAGCCATAAACCTGATGATCTCACTGCTTTTTCAAGTCTCCTTTTGTGTCTTTTGGGAAAATTATAGAGCTGTTTTCGTCGTGAAATCAGCTCCTTTTGGTTTCAGCCTTTTGGAGGTCTCTTAACACCTTCTCTCTCTCGTGTGGTGGCAGTGGGAGAGCCGATCAACCACGAGGCCTGGGAGTGGCTGCACAGAGTGGTGGGGGACAGCCGGTGCACGCTGGTGGACACCTGGTGGCAGACAGGTGAGCACATCCCCGGGGGAGGGGCAGGGAGCACGGAGCGTCAGCTCAACGGGCGCCTGGCGTGTGGGGAGAGGAAGCTTGGGGCAGCAGTTGCCGCTGAGACATGGGTGCGTAGGCTTCCCTGAGCCTTGGTTTCCTCGTCTGAAAGATGGGGCCCGGGAGGGGGCAGAGGGGCGACATAGGGCCCTGCGAAGGTTCCCTTCCTTGGCGGCCCACCTCCTGAACCCGGTACAGCCCAGTGATGGGTCCTGCTGTTTAAGCGACCTTGAGTCTAGATTTGGATCTAGAGGGAAAGGAGTTTTTTCTGCACCACTGTGTTTTGATTTGCCCCCCTCCTCTGGGGTGTCTGACTTATCAGGATTTTGGCGGCAAGAGACCACCACTGACGTAATAAACATGGCTGAGGTCTCGTCCTTCAAGAAGCCAGAAAGTGAGATGTTCCCAGTGGCGTGGGCCTCATGGTTCAGGAAGGCCCCAGGTGTTCCCTACAGCAGAGTCTTGGGGGGGCCCTTCCCATGCAGGCCGGAGCCAGAGAAATGCCTGGGGGCAGGACCGTGGGCGTTCTTTCCCTTTGCCCTCCTTTCCGACGTCCCCACGTCCCCACAACACGGGATGGGGGCCGTGGCTCCTGGGGCTGAACCTGGCCCCCGGCCCGCTCTCATTTCCACAGTGGAGGGGACCGGCATCCAAGCCTGGTTTCTCCTCAGAGGTCCTTTTGTCACTGGGGGCTGTTTTCTTGCCCTGGATGGGCAGGTCTACCCCCTCCCACTCTGGAGAGCAGCTGTGTGTGTGGACCCTGTGTCCATACGGTCTGGATACACGTGTCAGTAGCCCCAGGCCCACTGGTGTTTCTTTCTGTCCTCCCCGCAGAAACGGGGGGCATCTGCATCTCGCCGCGGCCCTCGGAGGAGGGGGCAGAAATCCTGCCCTGCATGGCGATGAGGCCCTTGTTTGGCATCGTCCCTGTTCTCATGGATGAGAAGGTGAGTCTCCCTGCCCACGTGCCCCGCCACCCCCTGGCCTCGTCTGCCCTCCCCCGTCGCGCGGCACCCACCGCAGGGTCTCCTCTCAGAGGAGAAAGCTCCGGGCAGCTCCCTCTGGGGCACTTGTCCTGTTCCTGTCTCAGGCCCGGCAGTTCGGAGAACGCGAGATGGTCACTTCTTCTGTCTCCCCATCTCCCGGGTCTGCAGGGAAATGTCCTGAAGGGTGGAGATGTGTCCGGGGCTCTGTGCCTGTCCCAGGCCTGGCCAGGCATGGCCCGGACCATCTTCGGAGATCACCAGCGATTCATGGACGCCTACTTCAAGGCCTACCCGGGTGAGCCTTTCCTGCCGCCGCTGGACTCGGTCTCAGAACCGTTTCCGAGGGGCCGGGGGTTGCGTGAACGCTCCCTCCTTTCCTTACCTCTGAGCCAGGAGCGGTCCAGCTCGGGGTTCTCCCAGGGGCTCAGGCCATGGGCTCCCAGGAGAAGAGCAGGACGCCACCTTGGCGACAATCGTGGTGGCTCCAGGCCTCCCCCCGGTCTCCATGTCGTTGTCTTCCCGGCTTGTGTCGTGTCGTTTGGTGGGAGTTCACGTACACGTGTGCCCCTGGGAACCGATGCTCTGCAGTCGCAAGCACGTCAGCGACACTTTTGGGGAAGCTCGAGTGGGCTCCTCGTATCTTCTGCTTCCAGACGTTCGCAGCCTCCTGCTGTCTGGCAGTCCCTCTGCCCTTTACTGGTACCAGCTTAGCAGCACCGGAGAGGTGTCTCCATGGGGGGTGGTGCGTCGGCAGGGGGGCTTCGGCGCTTCCTCCTGTCCAGGGGGTGTCCCTCACGGAAGGATGGGAGCCCCGCTGGGTCCCAGTTCGGAGCTGGTGCTGAATCCCCCACTGTGGTGCAGGCTACTACTTCACAGGAGACGGGGCTTACCGAACTGAGGACGGCTACTACCAGATCACGGGGCGGATGGACGATGTCATCAACATCAGCGGCCACCGGCTGGGGACGGCGGAGATTGAGGACGCCATGGTGAGCCCAGCCGGCCTCTGTGCCCTGCACTGCCACCGGCTGCCGCTGCCTGGGGTCTGGGGTGGTCGTCACTGGCTGAGTCGCTGCCTCACCTCTGCGTTCTCTGTCACGCCCAGGCTGACCACCCTGCAGTGCCCGAGACCGCCGTCATCGGCTACCCGCACGACATCAAGGGAGAAGGTGCGTGTCCCCCGAGGACCCTCCTGGCCCTGGGGCCAGGGCTCCTGTATGAGAAGCAGGCTCGGTGGGCGGGGGCCAGGGCTTTCTCGTGGGTCAGGCTGCTGGTTCACGTCTCTCTCAAGTGGAGATTTTGGGTGAGGAGGCTGAACAGGCACAAGTGTTAGAAAAAAGTCAGGGCTCTGAAATGTCCTGGTTCTGCCGTCCTTTAAGGACACTCACCCACAAGCAGTTGTGACCTGTTTGGCCCAGCTGAGCTTGGGGAGCTTCCTCCCCGTCCACAGGGCCCTGGTGGCCCTGTCAGGGACAGCGTGTGCAAATGCTGTGCTGCTCACACGTCCCTCACATGTGCTCCGTCAAAGCGCCCCGTGCCTTGCAGCGGCTCCTTGACTGACCTGAGACTCTTTGGAGGAGTCTGACCTGTGGTTCCCCCTGCACAGCGATGGGCCAGGGGAGCAAAGAGCCAGTGATTGGACCGGTCCTTATTGGGGACACACTTTGTTCCAAAGTCCGTCAGTTCCTAAGCGGTGGGTCTGGGAAGGGGCCGGGTCACCTGAGTGTTGTAATGCCAGGCATGTAGCAGTCACACTGGCCTGGCCTGGCCGGGCGTGACCCAGACACTCCCTGACCTTATGCTGCACTGCTGGGCACACTGACGTCTACTGCCTGGCTGAGTGGCCGGGGCACTCTCCCTCCTGCTGTCAGGATGCACCATGACCCAGTGTCACCTGCCTCCCAGCCACGTCTGTGTGCTCTTCTTCTGTTACATACTGTCCCTAAGCCAACCTGTTGGAAAACTGAACACTTATTTAAGTGTTTTAAACAAGCGTTTTCAGTTGCCACAGAAGGATGTGCCCGTGAGGATGTCGCCCATGATAACAGGGGCGGGGATGTGGGGGGCTGTTGGGGGTCGAGGGGATGAGACAGGACGGGCCCTCGAGTGTGCATCTCAGGGGCCTCGGCCCACATCATGCTCCCACCAGCAGCCCTTCCCTGCATCCTAAGCGAATCTGGCATTGCCTGCCAGGCTTTGGGGGAGAATTTGTGTATTGGGTGTGATGAGGATGTGCGTTTTCCTGATTTCTAACAAATCTGAGCATTTGTCTACTTGTAAAACATGAACAACAGCAAAAGCTGTGGGTGTGTATTTGTCCCCACTCTCTCTGCGCTCGATCTGACGGAGGGGAGCCCCCAGGTCTTGTGTGATTAGGACGCAGACCTGGAGAGCAACCTAAGTCCCTGCCCCGGGGGCTCATGTACTGGAGGGGCTGGGGGAGAGGGGAGAGGCAGACAGACAGGACCAGTGGGGGTTAGGTGGTGCGCACGGAGTGTAGATCAGGATGGGGTGGGCTCGGTGCAGGGACGGACAGGCCAGTGGGCAAGAAGGAGACTGTGGAGAGAGCTTTGGCTTGGAGGCAGGACAGTGCGGGTCAGGGGGAAAGGACAGACCGTCCTAAGTGGCGCTGGGATAGCGATTGCTCACGTGGAGAGAAATGGAGTTGGAGTTGGGTCCATGTGCGAGATCATCCCCGGTGGGTTAAGGAGAAATGTGCTGGACACCCGTGGGAGCCATTCTGATCCTCACTGGAGTATTGAAAACAAAACCTGGTGTTTGTGCTAAAATACTGGTTGACCAGCACAGCCCAACAGAACTTCCTGCCTCGACAGAGCCATTCTTTGTCTGTGCTGTCCACACGGTGGGCCCCGGCTACGCGTGGCTCACGTGACTGAGGAGCTGCATTTTACATTTAACTTACCTTTAAATAGCCACGTGGCTGGTGCCCACAGGCTGGACACGTGCCCAGAGACTAGTGCCTGGGCGGTGTTTCCACACCTGTCACACGGGGTGGAGAGTGAATCTTCTACAGCCCACGTCACGGCTGTGTCACGGGTGTGCAGACAGACGTGAGTCACGGCTCCAGGGTCTCTCCAAACATGCCCGCCACCTGGGGCGCTCAGAGGAGCCAATGGAGTCACTTCCACCTTGAATGAAAATGGAAATGCACCTTTGGGGTTGCAGTAAAGAGACCAGCTGCCACAGGGTCACCAGCGTATGATTTAAAGCCCCTTCGGATTTATGGTGATTTGTGTGAAACATGCTGCCCCGGGAGGTGGGTCGTGGTCTGATGCGCCTGAACCTCTGGTCTCCTTCCAGCTGCGTTTGCCTTCATCGTGTTGAAAGATGACGCGGGTGACGCAGACGTGGTGGTGAAGGAGCTCCGGTCGGTGGTGGCCTCCAAGATCGCCAAGTACGCGGTGCCCGACCAGGTCCTGGTGAGTGGACGCGCCTCAGGGGCCACAGCACTGCTCCTCCTCGCTTCCCACCATTGACGGGGGACGGTGGCAGGAGGTGGGCAAGGGCGGTGGGCTGCTGCGTCCTCGGACGGAGGGAGACACAGCCACCTGTGCAGGGGCCGGGCTGGGCCGTGGAGCATCGTGGATTGTAAACAGAGGCCTGGAGTGGGACCAGAGGTCCCCGGGACGGTGAGGAGACACCACCAGACCCTGTCTGGGAGCCTATGTTGGGGTCAGTTTCAAGGAGGAACTGGGCCACCTTCTAAGCCCTGCTGGCTTTTCACTCCTTCCTTGGCTGGAAGCTGGGCCTCGGTGGCAGGAGGGCCCAGCTTCACTCAGTGCTGTACAAAGTCAGACTGTCGGTCCGGTGACCAGAGCTTCACCTGAACTCCCCGTAAGTTAACTGGACTCTTTCAAAAGACAGGCCACTGTTACAGGTCCCAAACGCATCCCTTAACATATCGCCTTGACGTTGGATGCCCGTAGTTGGAAAATGTCAAAGGCTAAGTTTCAAACACTAAGCAAGACATTTTCCTCTTGAGCACCCCTTGCTTCTTATGTTAGAAAAAGCCAATTACGGCCCCGGCTGGGGGAGGAGACAAGGCGCCCCGAGAATGCCTGGTTCTGCTGCCACCTGGGAACCCCCCAGTGTAGCGGGCAGGAGAAATGCATGTCGGCAGTGAGGTCCACCTGGGTAGGGGAGAGCCTCCCGGTGGAGGCTCAGCTAAACCCCTGACCACAGCTGATTTCAGCTTTAGGTCCAGATGGAGGAGGATAAAACCAGAGGCCACGGCCCCGCTCTTCTCTGGGATGGGCTGTACATCACCCATTCCTGTTGGGTCCCCAGGGAGGGGCGTCCTCCCTTGAGTAGTACCCTCCTCATCTCAACGCCATCGGACATGGGCTGGGAGTCTGGGCACCACCCGAAGTCTAATGCTGCGCCTTCCCTGCCAGGTAGTGAAGCGTCTTCCAAAAACTCGGTCTGGAAAAGTCATGCGGAGGCTCCTGAGGAAGATCGTCACAGGCGGAGCTCAGGACCTGGGGGACATCACCACAATGGAGGACCCCACTGTCATCACGGAGATACTGAGTGCCTACCAGGAGTACAAAGACAAGTGGGGGGCCGCCCAGTGACGATGGCTCTGCCGAGACCCCAAGCCAGGCCCCGAACTTACGCTCCTAGAACACAGCTCCCGAGTCGGCTTGTTCCTAGACGCCCCAGCGGAACCCACGCTACCCCCCACGCGAAGCCCCAAGTCCCTGCCTTCCCTCTACGTGGGGACCCATGACAGGTCCTCACACAGGGTGAGCTTTCTCCCACTTGCCCTGAATTTGGTTTCCCGGTGAAAAGTCCATCACCTCCATTCCCGTGCCTTCCCGACAGCACAGGAAGGTGGAGCCCCTGTGCCTGCTCAGGTGACTGGCAACTACAAGCAGTCATGTTTTCTCCAGGTGTTTCTAGAAACGCAAGGTGGAAATTTTATTTTTATACTTTTATATTTTAGAAGAAAAATGGTGCAAACACATACGTGCAATGTGTGGTTTACTTGTACACACTCTTCTTAACACTTATGAAAAGCTCCTTCTTTGCTTCCGCTCTTGGGGAAATGTGGAGGGTTGGAGGGTGCACTTTTGGGTACCATTTGGCCTACTTGAAATCCGAATTGGAAATGTTTGTGCCTCTGTCTGAACACAGCCATCTTGAAATCTCTCAAGCCCACAGCATCTGTTTTTGGTGTATGTTTCCACTTCTCTTGGTTTGTGTGTGATGAAACCTAACTGCTAAAAGCACCTGTGGGGATGGGCTCCCTTTTCAGCTCTGAAGGGCTCCGGTCACATGTGGTTTCTGCAGCTTGCGGTCTGGAAACATTCCCCTCCCCCCGGCCTTGGACACTCAGCAGCCAGTTGGCGCGCTCCATGCCTAGGGCTGTTCAGGGAAGCCAGGGACTCAGTAATGCAGCCGGAACTGGGTCCCTGAAAACTGCCCTACCTCCCTACTCTGAGCCACGTCACTCCCTTTTCCAATGTGCCTTCGGTTCTCTGGACTTAGCAAGACAACGTCGACCATTAGGTTGCAAAGTGCCTATTGATAGCCAAGCACGAGAGGGACCACTTGTGGAGTGCTGGGCGGGTGGCCTGCTGAGCTGGGTCCTGGAGGACAGGGAGGGCTGCCTCAACCTGCACCCCACAGAGGGCGGTACCCTGCAGCTGTGCAGGTGTTCACGGGGACCTGGAGTGCTCAACACCCGCCATACGTGGCTGTGCTGGCCTCTCGGTGACAAGGTGAGGACGGGTGGTCTCGGCTGTAGCACAGATTGGCAGCTCTCACCACCTGTACCGGCAGCAGTTTGCTGGACTTGGCAGATTATGGTTAGGGTGCTACTTATGAAATGACAGCTATAAGCTGGGACAGCGACCAGTGCTTCAAAATGATCTGCAGGGCTGTTCAAATAAAGCTTTATTTTGTTCATTCTCTTCTTTTTTGTGGTGATGTTTTTTGATCAAATAACACTATTCTTTGTTGTTGAATATAATCCTTGGCACAAAACTGGAAGAGACCTATTCACTCCAAAGAGAACACTTAAAAAATTCACTCTTACGGGGAGGAAATACACAACAAGCGCTCACCTATCTTAAACTGTTATTTGGTAAACTTAACCTGTCTCTAGACCACTGTGCTGGCCAATCACTAATCACAGGTGGCTAGTTAGATATAAGTAAAAAAAACAATAAAATAAAATACTTAGTCCCTTGGTGGCAGTGGCCATAGTTAAATACTCAGGTGCCACATGGCCAGGAGCTACTACGCTGGACGACACGAGACCCCCCTCGTCACGTGGAGCCCTGACCGTGGGTGCTGGCCTAGAGCACAGAGAACGAGGATGCAAAACCACACCCAGGAAGTGCCGCCCATGCAGACCCACAGGTGAGCAGCTCAACCTGCCTGCGACCCACCCCCTGCCCAGCGGTGGGCAGGGTTTCTGTGTCCTTCAGTGGATGAGATGCAGGCTTTAGAGAAAAACGCACTGAACTGGTGCCCTGAGAGGTGGGACAAGAAATGTTCCTCCAGAGCAGGAGCTGGGCTGTTCCAGGGAGAGTGTCCATGCCGAGCCCCAGGTGTGGGGAGGGAGGCTGTGGAGGATGATGAATTTACAAAGGTGGCTCACCGGGGAACAACCCAGATCTGCACCTCTGGATGCCTGGGAAGTCACAGCAGGACTTTCCTCTTATCAGAATAGTCTGGCCCGGGGCAGGGCAGCAGGAGAGGGTTATAGCAGCTTTTAACAAGTCCAGTTGTGCAGCGCCCCCCCCCCCCCCCCCCCCCCGCCGCCTTCTGGTGAAGCCACCCTGGTTTCGTCTCCTGGCTGCTGGGGGTTTGTGAAGGTCATTCCCAGCATCACAGTCGCTGGCCATGTGATGCATCAGGCCACTGAGAGAGGACAGGACACGGAGGTGAGCCTCGAGCAGGGCCTGCCTGGGGCCCAGCCGGGGGATGCGCAGGGACGTTTGAGCTGCCCCTGCCCATCCCGGCCCCAGGCTTCACTTCCTGCTTCGGATCTTCTGTCAAGGCTGAAATGTCCTGACAAAGACCCAACTCGGAGTGGCCAAGATGCAGAATGCAGAGCAGAGACGGATGTCGGATGGTGTGGAAGCAGCGAAGGGACCAGGCAGAACTCAGAGACCGTCGTGATGTGACCGCACATTTATCTAAGGGTAAATCTCGAGGTGATTCAGGCAAATGCCGGTCCCGGCTCACCCACAGCTGCTGAACTTGTAGTGCAGGAAAGGTAGTGTGAATTCTCACCCCACTGCCTCGGCCTGACTCCAGTGAAATTAACTCGAGTCCTCGCAGACTGACCTGCCCCCACCTCCAGCCCTCACAATACCCGATGTCGGAACAGAAATGCTTCTGCTGCTGAGCACAGTGGGCAAGGAGGCCCTGCCAGGTGCCCCACTCCTCAGCCCACTTCATCCCCATGGCGCCTCCTGAGCAGACACTTGTCCCCACTTGGTAGAGGAGGCGGGAAGGTGGCGGAGCTGGGTTTGGATGGAGCTGACTCCATCTTTGACCCCCATGCTCAGATCCCCTCCTGGAAGAGCTTAGGGGAACATCTACATTTTATTTTATAATTTTTAAGGCATCTTACTGTTGGCCTCTGTATTGATATCTGGGCCGGGGACAGCAGCAGCACCCAGGTGCAGGCCCAGAGAAAGCCTTCCCAGAGGCAGTGACTCTGGCGGGGTAGGAGGCAAGGTGGTGACCTCCAATCTGAGTTAGAGGCTTTTCCTTCATCATTGGGAATTTCTGCTGTGTAACACGGTGAAACCAAGCAAACAGATCCTTTCTGGTCTGTGAAAACCATTTGTCTTTGGTTCCACAGTATTATTTTTCAATGACTTGTTTTTATTTATCCTGCCTGGGCTCCATAGGGCTTCTTGGGTCTGTGGCTTGATGTCCACCTGAATCAATTTTGGAAATATCTCCATCATTCATTATATCTTTAAATATAGTTTTTGTCATTCTCGCTTCTTTTCTGAGGACGCAGACATCCCATATGTTGGAACTTCTCATGTTCTAGTCTCTCTTCCTGCCTTGGTCTCGACTGCCCTGAAAGCAGAGCCTGAGATAAAGGCTTGTATGCAGCCTTCCCTGTTCTTACTTAGGAATGTGATTCCAGGAACAAGTTTGAGGGATGGGTGTGAAACAGGAAAGGAGGGTAACTAACACCATGGCAACCGCTGCTGACCTGGCAGGACTCACAAGGAATCCTATACATGTGTCTCGGAACTGGCTGGCCTCTCAACTTCCCCCTCTGGACCTGCGAATGCACTCGGGGGAAAAAGTGGCTCCCGACCCTGGGCTCATCTTCCTGGGCCTCTCTCTGTCCTTTCTGTTACCTGATCACCATGCTGGGCTTGCCAGTGTCTTCACGCAGATGTTTCAAATATTTCGTTCATCATTGTCCTCACTGCCAGCGTGAGTCTCAGTTATCTAATCTGCCATCGCACGAACAGAAAGTCACGCATAATGTTCCTTAAATGTGAAAGGTTCTGAATTCCAACATCCACTTCACCCAAGCATTTCCCATAAGTTACTGAGGCCCTTTACATATTACTTTGTACTTGTTTGTTCCCTCCCAATATAATGCAGGTATCTCCCCATCTTATTCCTTGTATTGATTGCGTATGGCAAACCACTGAATTTGAGCATTTATTTAACCATTATTAATGGACACCTGAGGTGATTCCAATTTGTCTACATTAGAAACAAGACTGAAATGGACATCCATGCCCATCTTTGCACCATGGGATCAAAAGGAATGCTCGACCCCTGCAATGGCCTGAATGTTGCCCCCCTCCCCTCCTATTCACATGTTGAAATCCTATCCTTCAAGGTGATGGTGTCAGGATGTGGTGTCTTTGGGAGGCTGGGGTCTGGGAATCTGGGCTTTCAACAATTCCCAGGTGTTTTGCACAGTTGGCAAGGCCCTGGTCCAGTTTCGGGGATCACTGATCAAGCCCAACACTAAATGCATTTCCATTTCAATTTAAGAAAGTGATCCGGACAAAGACAGCTTTCAAACTAGGCAACAGCTTGCTTTCAGACATTTTTGGGGATGAAATATAACAAACATATATAGAAAGGTATTCAAAACATAAATGTACAGCTTAACAAATTGACATAAACAAACACCCAGGTAACTCCCGTCAAGGTCATGATAGGAAACTGCCTGCGTGTGGGAAGCCACCCAGCCCATTCCTCATCATAATCTGTGTTCCCACTGATAAGTCACAGCCCCTCCGGTCCCAAGCCCTCAGGGTCATGCCTGAGTCCCCCCAGCCCCTCATGGCGCACAGCTGCCTCTCTCATGTTTCCTGCAGACAGTCTCTGAGGCTTCCAAAGCAAAGTGGTGGTGGGGTGATTCTCTTGGTCTCCAATCTTAGGGACACTGGACTCAGACCCCTGTCCCCCCCAAACTGGAATGCTGTATATGTGTCTCTATTTCTTATTTCTTCTCTAAGCAGTGATGCTCGACTTCGGCTTTTAAAAGTGTCTGGGGAGGGACTTCCCTGGTAGTAAAGAATCCGCCTTCTAATGCAGGGGAAGAAGGTTCAATGCCTGGTCAGGGAACTAAGATCCCACATGCCGCGGGGCAACTAAGCCCGCGCGCCTCAACTAGAGAGCCCATGCGCCTCAACTAGAGAGCCCATGCGCCTCAACTAGCAAGCCTGCATGCTCTGGAGTCCGTGCACCACAACTAGAGAAGCCCGCGCGCCTCAGTGAAAGATCTCACATGCCGCAATGAAGATCCTGAGTGCTGCAACTAAGACCCAACGCAGCCAAAAAAAAAAAAAAGAAAAAAAGAAAAAGTGTCTGGGGACCCTTTAAAACTACCTATGCCCAAGCCACACCCCAGACCGATTACATTGGAATTTCTGGGATGGGACTGAGGCATCAGGATATTTCAAAGCTTCCTGGATGATTCTAATGTGCAGCTAAAGTTGAGAACCCCTGTCTTAAAGAGTGATAGCATCCTGGGGCAACACGGATCACAGTGACCAGCTGGGGCACTTGCCACTGCTGCCTGGCAGACGTGTTTATTTTCACCCTCACGTCATGCCTTTCAGTCCAGGTGCCGACACTGTGAAGGCCTCAAGACTCTGATTATGGCGTCTAACCCCGGGACGGTCCTCCTGGCACAGGTGACTTAAAAACAAGTGACTGGGAAGCAGTACCGCTGGCACAGGCTCAGGGTGAGGGGAATGGGTTCTGGTTGGTCTAACCCACGGGACACTTGGTAAGGTCTGGAGACATTACTGATTATCATGACTGGGTGGAATGCTGCTGGCATCTAGTGGGTGGAGGCCAGGGATGCTGCTAAACATCCTACAGTGCACAGGACAGCTCCCCACTCTCCCTTCCCTCCAAGCAATTATCTGGCCCAAACTGTCAACACCACTGAGGTTGAGGGACCTGATCTAACCAATCAGAGTGGTCCCACCCCCCTGCCAGGAACGGGGTGTTAGCTATGCTGGAGGGTGGGTGGGGGGACTGAGAAGGAAAGAAACCACAGCTAGCAAAGTGGGCCTGACCATGACACCCAAACAGAAAAACAGGACTAAACCATGCCGTGCAACACACGTGACTCAGCTCATGCAGAGTACGTGCTCCAAGACAAAACCACTGACCCCTCCAGTGGCTCTCCCGATTACAAATTCTGACCCATCCTTGCCAAGACCATCTACGGCCAACTACAGCCCCACACCCCTCGAGGACCCTTCCATAACACCCCTGTTTTGAGGAGACTCACGTGTCCTCTGGTTCCTTCCTTTGCTGCAGCAAGTTGAATAAACCTAACCTTTTATTATTTTCTTGTACAGCCATGTTCCTGGCTGTTTTCAGTTGGCATGGAACACAAATAACTACAGTGAAAGTGCCTTAAACACTAGGAAGATATCCTGCTTGTGAAATTAGGGGAGGGATTTTCAGCAAATGAAGTGGGTCCTGAGTGATAAAACCGGTCTGACCAAGTGGAGGTGAAGGAACAATAAGGACCAAGGCAGGGAGGCACAGAATTAGAAATAGCAAGCAATCCTGAGTGTGTGAAACACAGGATTCAGGGTAGGGACACTCCAGACAGGCAGGAAGGGGCCGATCATGCAGCGCTGTTAAAACCATCCCTGGCAGAGCAGCTGTACTGGCTGCATCCCGCGGGGAATGAAGTAAGATGCTGCCAAGGCCTGAACTATAATCCGGGACCCTGCCGACCTGGATTCACACAAGGAATCTTCATTCCCCCACGCTGGGTCTTCCGAGCTTTTCTTGGGGACAGCTGGGTGGGAGTCCGGGGCCCTCGAGCACCCAGAAAGGCCGTGGCACACTGGCCTGGGGACCGCCTTGCCTAGTAGCAAGAAAATCGATTCTCAGGGTTTCATTTTGAGTGGCCTTTTCTGGAGACGCTGCCGAGTAACAGGAGCCGGCTTCCTCTGCCGGGAAAACTTCCTCCCAGTGTCTTCCCCAATCCCATACAACTTCAGCTCCGTCATCTGCCGGACGCCCTCACGAGCCCGTTGGTCTCCTTCGGCAAAATTCCTCATTAAAACCCCAAAGTGTCTCACGACGACCGGCTAGAGTCGGCTCTTCCGGGAGGAGATCGCGCGGGTCAGTCGGCGGGCGCGGCCCTCGGCTTGTCCGCTGCTCCTGGCGACAGCTCCGTCCACACGCTTACAAACCGCCGAACGTCGCTGTGACCGACACAATGGCGAACACGGCCGGCTGCCCTTTTCCGGCGCGTTTTCCCCTCAACCCCATCGGTTAGGAAACGGCCACGGGATTCTTGGTGGGCCTCGCCTCGAGGTCAGAACGGACGTGAAAGGCTGGGACAGCGGGCTAGGACGCGGCGATGCAGACGCCGGAAGCCGCCTCCGGGACGGCGCGCGGGCTCGGACTAGCGGGTGAGCACCTTGTAGCAACTCCCGCCCCGGCGGCCGGAAGGGGCGGGGCCCAAGTCACTTCCGCGCACGGCCGAGGAGGGAGGCGGGGCCTGTTCGTCACTTCCGCGCGCCGGGCCGTAGGCAGGGGGACGGGGCTCAGGCAGCAGGCGCACGGGCGCCATGAGCGAGGCAGATGGGCTGCGGCAGCGCCGGCCCGTGCGGCCGCAGGTTGTCACGGACGATGCCCGGGTCCCGGAGGCCAAGGGCGGCAGGTAGGCCAGGCCCGGACCCCGGGGCGGTGACAGCGGCGAGCGCCTCATTTAGTCCCCGGGGGCCTCGCTTCACGGGAGGAAGCGGGCTCTCGTCGCGCGGTGCACCTGCGTCCCTTCGGTCATTGCCCGGCTCCCAGGCCCCCCTTCCCCCGGCCCTGCCGCACTTCCCCGTGGGGACGTCTGCGGAGCAGCCCGGGGCGCGCGGAGAGGGCCTCCGCACCTGCCCATCTTGCCGCGCCTTCAGGAAGAACGGGGAGCCGAAGGGACGTTTTTGGGCAGTTTTTGTGAGGGTCCAGGCTTGCACATTTTCCTGGTAGGGACGGAGATGCATAGGGACCTTTCGGAATTTAAATATACTTTGCTTTGTTAGCTAAAAACAAACATAAGCCTATAAAATTCTTCTCTTAACTTTATGCCCTGAGTGTCCTAACTTTGGATTTTTAGGAAGAACCAAGAGGCCCCACACAGACCAAGTTCAAAGTGTGGAACTGATTGACTTATATGTTGATAGAAATATTGGGAATATTTCTTGGAGTGCCAGCGGGTATGGTACATATTGAATGCGGGACAGCTTTTGCCGAGAGAGACCGAATTTATTCCCTGATGATAATGAGAGGAACACATTTGAAGGAGAGACATAGCAGAGAGGAGCGTTTGGGCTCTAGAAAGGAGATTCATGGAGAGTTTTCAATAATATGTCTCGGGGCCAGTGGAAAGGTTGGATATATGTTTCGTATATAGTTCTCACTGTAGGGTGATCAGCTATCCTGGTTTGTCCTGGACGTGGGACTCTAAGTGCTGACCCTGGGCAAACCAGGACAGGTTGGACACCTTTTTGACTGTGGGTGTTGTGAAATCATCTGGTGATGACTCAGGAGCCTTTAGAGCACACATGATCGGACTGGCAGTGCTGTGCTCCAGAAACTGTGCCAACACCACACCGAGTCTCTACACACTCATGCCCAGAAGACCAGGAAGCAGCTGGCCTGGGTCTGTCTGAAGGTGCAGGGCATAGAGTGCCCGAGGGCACTCGTGCCATGGGCCCAACTCTCAGCTGGGCTCCCCCAGGCACTCCAGGCCCCAGGGCAGGGGGCGGAGTTAATTCAACTGTTTTTCAGTTTCTCTGGGGGTTTCTTCCTTAATGGTAGGGTTAATTGAATGTTCCAAAGTCCTCACCTGTTGCTGGTCTTTCCCTGGGTGCCTTTTGCACTGTGTTGATTTAAGACATTTTCTTGGCTTTCCTGTGTTTCCCTCTTTCTCTTCTTTGCTCTTCTTCTGTATCTTTGTAACTTTGTATCTGTATCTTTCCTGTCACCCACCTTCTTTCGTATGTGTATATTGTAATTCTTTAGTTTTTTCTTATTTTTACCATCCAGTTCTTCTCTATTTTTCACTTCTTTTGTGGTGGTTTCTAGTAGTTCATCTGATTGTCATCTTGGATTACCTTAAAAGTTGAGGGTTCACCCTAAGACGGGAAAACGTTGTGTATAATGGGTGAAGTAAAGGAATCTGAAGGAAGTAGAAACGTGATGATGATAGAGTAAACTTTAGACATGCTGAACAGAATAAAGGAAGCCTTGAAGGACATACTGTTCAGTTAACAGAAGCAAGACAATAGATTTCGGTGGACAGGACACTGAACGATACCTTGCTCAATCTCCTGACTCTTGGCATGAAAGGTGGCATTAGCTCTGTTTTCCTGGTGAGGTCATTGAGGTCTCTGTGAGTGACGTGGTTTATGTAAAGTTACAGAGGAATGAAGTCACAAGTGACATGAAAATGAATGAAGGACAGAATTGGCTGCTGGACAGTGAGACGCATTGAGAAGAGTTGTGTGTAACTCTCAGGTTCCAGGTATACTTGGCACCTTGGGTTCCAGTCTCCCCTGGATTTGGGCCTAACAGGTTTTCCATAAAAATCACAGGTCTTTTTTGATCTCACTGAATCTGTTGGTCAGGACTTCTGTCTGCGACTCGAGGCCCTGATGTCCTGTGTGCAGAAGTGGTTAGAGAATGCCCTCTGCCGCATTTGGCTGGTGCCGCAACAGGATTTTGTAAGTCGTGGCTGAGCCCATGGTAGTTGTCAAATCCTGTTGCGTCACTGTGATCGCTCTCTTGCCTTAGAGACTGTAGGAAATTTCAGGGTGCAGGTGTAGAGGTTGGGGCAAACAAGTTGATTTCCCAGATGGCACCTGGGAGGGAAGTTGCTGACCTTCTGGGATGTGTCAGCCCAGATCGGGAAGGAGAGTAGGATGGGCACGTGCAGCACTTTGTCGGTGAAAACAGTACGGATGAATGGAGGGTCCTTTATTCGAGTGGACGCAGGGCAGGTGTGTGGTGGGGGCAGCCGTGCAGGAGAGGCAGAACTGTGGCTGACTGAGTTCACAGGAGCTGGCAGTGAGATGGGCCTGTCAAAGAGTTAATGAACCTTGGGCTAAAATAACCATGTGCCCAGAGCCTGGGTGGGAAGCCCTCCGACCTCACCCCCAGGACCTGTGCACCCAGCAGTTACAGGCTCAGTGCCCAGGGGAGTGCAGCTCTCGCCTGTGCCGAGAGCTCGTTGAGTCCTGTGTTTCCTCGGCTGCATGGCTCTGCTCAGTGGTTTCTCCTGAAGTTTCTGGGCAGAGCTCATGGGTTTCGAGCCCTCCCCACCCTCTGCCCGACCTGCTGTACTGTTCCCCTGTGTGCTTGTCACTCCCCGGCGGGCCGTGTTTACACCAGGATGCACGGAGGGCGGGAACTTGATGGGGCCTGGCATGCCTGCCGTGTGTGGAGGTGGTCATTAAATGCTCGTGGGCTCCCAGGTGGTGCTATCTGATGTGGCAGCCACTTGGCCACATGTAGCTACTTAAGTCTAAATTAATTAAAATGAACCAAAATTAAAAATTCAGTCCCTTTTTGGTGTTATGTAGTGGGTTTGAGGGATGCTGGTGCTGATGAAGGAAAGTGATGTGACTGTGGGGTGGCAGCAGCCACGTGAGCTTCGTGGGTGACACTGACGGGTTTGCGTGTGGGGGAATCTCACGGGGGAAGGGATGAGAGAGGCTCCCGGGTCGAGGCAGGTGGTCAGAGAGCTCCAAGGGCAGGAGTGGGGTGGGAGTGGCGAGGCTGTTTTATCGATGGGTAATAGCTGTCTGGTGAGGTTTCACAGAGAATGCAAAGCAGGCAGGCTCTGAATGGCTAAAAATTTGTGTTTGGGCTATTTTTAAAGTAATTGGATATGTAAAGTTGGAGTTTGGCGCTGATGGGTCTTTTGAGCTAATGTGTCTCAGCCTGCAGTGAGGAAGTAAACAGCCTGGGGCCGAGCTGCTGTTTCTAAAACTTGACCCTGTGCAGAACTTTCCAAAGGGGCTGGCTGGCGGTCAGCCAGGGTGTTGATGGACTTCTTTCACTGGGGAGGGGTTTGGATCAGGTCAGCGGTGTCCGGCCGCACATCAGGCACAACTGGGGGGCTTGAACCTGCCAGACAGAATCTTGGGCCTTGTTTACAGCTGCCCCAGGGGAGGTGCCCCCTTCAGGAGCACTGGGCTGGGTGGCCTCCAAGTTCTTCTCCAGTTCTTTATACTCTGATTGTAAGAGGGGGCTGGCTGGGTCCCCGGCAAGGATGGGCCGTGTGGACACAGGCCTTTGTCTGAGTTCCGGCCACCTTTCTAGCTGTATGCAGTTGCCTTCTGTCCTGGCTGGACTCCTCGTTTTCCCCGTCGTAGGAAGGGGCAACCAGGTCTTCAAGCACGCTGCCACAAGCTCTAAATCACATTCCTAAATTAAGATTTTCAAATGTGCACAACAGTGTAGAAAAGGAGAGTTAACAACACAGAGTCCGAGCTAGATGGGACAGATCTGTCTTATGTGGAATCGTGTTCAGCAAGGAAAAGGGAAAGGGGCTCTTTGGCCAATGTCACCATTTTCGTTGGTGAGTTTGCACAAGGCAGCTTCCCCTGAGGAGCAGGGGCCGGGGGTAGGGGGATTACATCAGCCCCCTTTGCAGGACGGCCCGTCCTTCTTTGTGGGGGCCCTGCGGAAGGAAGGGTTTGTGCAGTGCCGTGTGGCCCGCTCTTTGGGACTCCACTTTTAAAGGAACCACAGGACCAGTCATTCCTTCCCTGCGCCCTTGCAGATGCCCTCTTGCTGTGCAGACACTGGCTGTGGCCATCACGCTGACAGACTGGGCACCGAGTGAGTGATGCATGTCCCAGCCTGTGGACGGGCGGTTTGCAGAGTTGGTCACTGACTTTGTTTACTTTCTTGACATCTTTGTTGAGATGTAATTCACATACCATCATTCTCCAGTTTAGAATGTCCAATTCAGGGGTTTTTAGTTTATTCAGAGAGATTTGCAACAGTCATCACAGTCTAAGTTAAGAATATTTTCATCACTGTTAACTTTTTTGGAGGTGAAATTCACATAAAATAAAGGGAACCACCTCAGAGTGTACAGTTCAGTGATGTTTAGCGTTGGGCAACCACCACCGTGGTTTCAAAACTTTTCCTCATCCTATGAAACTCCTTGTTCCCATTAAGTAATCACTCCCCATCTCCCCTCCCACCAAGTGTCCGTTAGCAGACGAGCGGATAAACGTTGGTGGTGTTGAGCTGCGGAAGGCAGGAGGTGCTGACACGTGCTGCAGCTTGGATGAAGCCGGACACGTCGTGTTGAGCGCAGGGAGCGGCTCACAGAGGCCACACCGGTAGCTCCATTTACCTGCAACGCCCAGAAGGGCAGACACAGTCAGCTTGTGCAGAGTGTTTCAAACGCTACTCCAGGCTCCAGGTCCAGGCGTCTCCTCTGGTCCTTGGCAGTGGTGTTGCTAGCAGTGACTGTGGGCTTGGGGTCAGACCTGGCCCTCGGTCTCGTCCTTCTGGCAGTGGGCTGTGCGCCGGCCACCGTGCCCCATCCACTTGCCTCGTCCTGGAGCGGACGGTCCGGTTCTGCCTGGTCACCCTCCTGAGCACGTTGCATGGCACCTCTTGTTTTCACCATCTTTGTCATCACCCTTTTCGGGGCCCTTGCTCCTTGCCCCTCGCAGGCCTCTCAGGTCGTGCCCGCCTGCTGTTGTGTCTGGTGGTCAGTGCTGATCTGTGCCACGTGTGCACTGCATGCTCTCTGTTCTTGTACCCTTGACCACGTGAGTCAGTCACGATAGAAGAAGGCTAATGGGGTTTGGAGACCGGCCTGGGAGGGAGGGGTTGCCTGATTTTCCCTTCCTGGTCACCTGTCTTCTGCCAGGAGCCTGGCAACTCGGCGTTTCATCTACTGGGGGTGCGTCCTCAATGCCATGTGAAAAGGGGGCTAGGAACAAAACTCGCTTTTTGGAGGTTATTAGAGGGAAAATAGGTGCAGTTTGGGATACTCATTAGCAGAAGGGAAGTGTCAAAGGTCAGCGCTGTCCCCTGTGCATGAAGGTACAGGTGCACCTCAGTTCTGCTTGGAGGTGTCCTGGCTCATCAGGTACAGGCGTGCTGTCCCCCTCACTGTGGGATACAGTCAGCCCGGCTCTCTGCTGCTTTCCTCCAGGTCTGGTCCTTGTCCTGGCATCCTCCTGAGGTCTCACCAGCAGTGCCTTCCGTGTCCGTGTTTCAGCTCACAGTCTGTTGTCACTTCGTACTGAGCCTTTGCCAGCAGAGTCTTTACGGTCCGTGTTTCTAACAACAGTCAGTTCGAGGAAATCTAGACCTTTTCTTTCCTGATCCTCACGATTCTTTCCTCCTCCACCTACAGCTCGATTCCAGAGCTACTTCCTCATTTTTAGGTATTCGTTATAGCAGCACCCCATTTCCAGGTAACAGATTTAGTTTAATCAGAAAACTGTATTAGGACTTCCATGGTGGCTCAGTGGTTAAGAATCCGCCTGCCAATGCAGGGGACACGGGTTCGAGCCATGGTCCGGGAGGATCCCATATGCCACGGAGCGACTAAGCCGTGTGCCACAACTACTGAGCCTGCGCTCTAGAGCTGGCGAGCCGCAGCTGCTGAGCCTACATGCTACAACTACTGAAGCCCGCATGCCTAGAGTCTGTGCTCCGTAACAAAGACAAGCCACAGCAACGAGAAGCCCGTGCACCACAATGAAGAGTAGCACCCGCTCTCCGCAACTAGAGAAAGCCCACGTGCAGCAACAAAGACCCAACGCAACCAAAAATAAATAATAAAATAAAATAAATTAATTAAAAAAAAACTGTATTAGTTTTCTGTGGCCGCCATGACAAGCAACCACACACTTAATGTAAACAACACAAATTGATTCTCTCACAGTTTCGGGCTCAGGAGTCATGCACAGTCTCACTTTGCTGAAACCAAGGTATCAGCAGGGCCACCACGTTCCTCCTGGCAGCTCTAAGGACAGTCTGTTCCTCCTGTTTAGACTGAGGGCAGGATTCAAGCACTTCAGCATGCTGTCCATGTGTCTGCAGGGGGCACTCTGTCATTCTTTCATTTCCACCTACCCCCAGTAGAAGCAGAATGATTTGTTTTCTGCTTTATTTGCTTATTAAAATCATGAATGTTCAGAACTGGGTAGGACTTTGAGGTTACTCTGCCACAAACCCTGAGTCACAGTAGGGAACCGTGGGCTTCAGGGTGCAACAGCTCACCTGAAGTGGCGTGGCTGTAGTTGGGACAGTTGGGGCTGGCACCCAGGCCCCCACATTTCTGCATTCTTCATTGAAACCATCTTGTCAAAAGTCAAGTGAAACATTGCCCTCACGTCAAGTTGCTTTGTTAAGTGTGAGTCCTGATTTTTTTCAAGTCAACTTTTTTTGTTAGAAAAAGATTTTCCACTTTAGGAGCTCATGATTTTAATTTGCTTTAAGTTACTCTTGATTTCAGGTGTTCAGTGAATTTGAATACGCTGATGCAAGGAAACAGTGATCCTGGGCAGTTTATTTCTTAGCAGGAGGCTTCACGTGCTCCCTGGTCCATGGGTGAGTGAGGATGTGTGTGAAGATTGTTGGAGAGGAGTTTCAGTCCCCCATGGTCATTTGTCCACACGCTTCGCTAGAGGTCCCAGGGCACTGTCAGGTCTCCCCACGGCTTTCGCAGTGACGGCCTGGAGGTGTGATCTTGTAGGTTCTCTAACTGTCTGTATCTATCCGGCTTCTCCCAGGCAGAAGAGCTGGGGTCACCTCTTGAGCTCTTAGAGGTGCGATGCCCAAAATGGTTGGGGTTGGATGCTCAGGACGTTCTGCTTCTGTTTCCTTCTTCTTTTTTCTTTTTTTAAATTAATTTTATGTATTTATTTACTTATTTTTGGCTGTGTTGGGTCTTCGTTGCTGCACACGGGCTTTCTCTAATTGTGGCGAGGGAGGGCTGTTGCAGTGTGTGGACTTCTCATTGCAGTGGCTTCTCTTGTTGCAGAGCACGGGCTCTAGGCATGTGGGCTTTAGTAGTTGTAGCACGTGGGCTCAGTCGTTGTGGCGCGTGGGCTCTAGAGCACAGGCTCAGTAGTTGTGGCGCACGGGCTTAGTTGCTCTGTGGCATGTGGGATCTTCCCAGACCGGGGCACGAACCTGCGTCCCCTGCATCGGCAGGCGGACTCTGAACCACTGCGCCACCAGGGAAGCCCAGGCAGATTCTTAGCCACTGCACCACCAGGGAAGCCCTATTTCCTTCTTGAGTTTGTCTCTGAGCGTTGCTTCTTTGAGTCCAGGCGGCTAGAGGTGGTGGCTGAGGGATGCTGTCTTCCCCGTGGATGAGGGTGGCTCCTTGCCTCAGCGCCACTCTCTCCTCTGTCACTTTGTGCCCATCAGTTCTTTGGGTTGCCCACTTTTAACCTCTGCTAGAGGATCCAAGATACAGCTTAGCAGACTACCTTGGAAATAACTGAGAGGAGTGTCCCACACGCTGAAAGGTTAACAAAAGAGCAAGGGCATGGAGTGCACAGTGCTGACCTTTAGTCACTGACGTGGAGGTGGTGGCGGGCAGGCCAGGCGGGAGGGCTGCCCCTGCCCAGAGGGCCGAGACTGCGGCCACTCCGCCTGAGCCCTGCCCAGTGCCTTCCTGTGCTTTGTCTCCGGCAGCTCCTTCAGTGGCAGAGTGTTCCGAGCCACCTTCCTGATGCTGGCTGTGTTCCTCACCGTCCCCCTGCTTGGTGCCATGATGCTGCTGGACTCTCCCATAGACCCACAGCCTCTCAGGTGAGCTGTTGCACAACTTGGGGGGCTGGGGGTGCTGCTTGACAAAATATAGTAAACGGGCTGAAATGACTTCTCGACTGATAAACCAACCTGCTCTGAAAGGTAGGTTATTATGGGAAGTAGAGATCTGTGATTTCTTTAGTGTCTTTGTTTCATGTTAAGTTAGATGTTGTACAGTATTATCCATGTTACTGTTTCAAAAACAAAACTGTACAAAGCAAAATTAAAAACCAGAAAAATCCCAAACAAGAGAAGCTTAAGTATTAGAGATGATTAACCTGAATTCATTTGAAGTGTCAAAAGCACACATAAACGAAGGTTAAGTTCAAGTTGCCTTCTTTAAATTTTTTAAGTAACTGATTTTTTTTAAAATTGATAAGTGCTATTTGTTCAGCAGTCACAAATATGTTTACTGGAATAAGGATTTATAAGTAGCTGATTTTTAGTAAACCTTGTAATTACTGTTCTGTTTTTCCTAAGTTACCCTTTATCAGTGGGGATCTGTGGGTAATGCAGTCCGTTATAACTTGAAAAAATAGTGTACACCTCAGGGTCTTGTGAATGTATTCACATTTGTAATTACAGTCACGCAGAGCCAGGCTCCTCTTGGTGTGATTATTTATGACATCAAGGGCTGTGCAGTCTGGTTCAGTAAGTTCCTGTTTCCCCTCAGAACTGCCCAGGGTGATGAGGCTGTCTGAAGTTTACTATGAGTGAGTTCATGTAAGACTTTAAAACTTTAGATAAGAACCCTGTCTCAGTATAGAGAGAATCTAACAGGTACAACTGAATAACACGTTGGTGGTTTGCGAGTGAGAGTTGAGGCTTCATGGTGGTGTGTTGGGCGTCCTGTCGAAGGGGCTCCCTCCTGCCGACCCCCTCACTGGGTAGAAGGATGCGGCTAAGCCTGCCCCAAATGCAAACTGCCTGGGCCTTTCTGGATAATCCAGTTGGCCAGGCAGGAGCATGAATTGTGTCCACAGCTGGGGATCAAAACCTGGGCTGGGGAGCCGGCCTTGGAGAGAGGAGGCAGTGAGGAGCAGGTGAGCATCCGGCATCTGAGGGGCAGGGAGGGTTAGAGCTTCCATGACCGAAGACCTGTGATCTCAGTAGAGGTCATTTATTGTGCAGAGTGGTGAAGAAATTCGGGGAAAGAAGGTGTGAAGCCCTGACAGCCTGGAGGGGAGCGAGGTCAGGAAGGCTTTGAGGTTGTGCAGAATGAGCCCTGTCTGTGGAGTAGATGTGCCGGGTGAGGAGAAACCCAGAGAAACCGGTGTGGCTGATGGGCCTCTCCTGGGCTCAGAGTTAGGGAATGACTGGGCCCACATTGGGGCTGTGGGCCCCCAAAGCCAGAACGAAGGCAGAAGGCTGGCAGATGGTGAGAACGGGAACGATCTGGGGTTTGGGGAAAAGTGCTGATAACAGCAGCAAACAGGACTTTTGTAAAACTCCCTTCAGAGCAAAATGAACAAGGAAGGGGGAGACTCACCGACTAGGGTGAGCAGTGCAGTCTCAGTGCTGGTGGGGCTCAGCTGGGGGAGGTGTCCTGGGGGCTCTGTCTGCAGGGGATTCAGGAAAACAGAGGACAGACAGACCCAGAGGGCGCAAGACTAGGGGAGACCCTTCCAGGGTGGCTTGTTATGCAGTTGGTGACAGTCCTTAGGGAGCAGAGTCAGCGGGAAGGCTGCCAGACTTGGCCAGATCCTGCTGTGCAGAGCAGCCTTCTTTTCTTTGTTAGGAAGATTGGGGACTAGTGGACACGACATAAGTGACATCCCGATTCCTGGAGGGTGTTGCTCAGTGTACGTCAGGATACATTTTGCATGTGGAGAGATGGGAGCCCAGTGGTGTGGTCACCTGTGGTTGGCATTTGCATCAGCTTAGTGGTCCTCACTGCACAGGAGCGTCCGCTCGTGGAACCAGAGGGGTTGGGTGGCTCAAAGATTTCCTGAGCATCTCTGAGGACCCTAGTGTGTATCCCTCCTGAGGGGGTCAGGGGGCATGGGACACTGTCTCTCTCCTTCCCCTGCAGGTCTCCCGTGGGCCTTGCCTGAGTTTTATTTTTTGTGTTTCTATTTGCTCCTCACATCCCTGACCACCTGTAGCATTTTATTGCTACTATTTATTTATTATCTTTGAGTTTTACAGTTTCACTCTGCTAATAAAATGCATACTTTTGACAGTAATGGTAATAGCTTTCAGTTGCTAGAAGAATTATTATTCCTGTTGGTTTTTTAAATCATAGCCACAAAAATCTCTTCTTTAAAACACTGTGTTTTTTGTGTTAAATTTTACAGTAACTGAAAAATATGGTTTAAATATGGCAGAAACAGTCCTATCCTTTTATGAAAATTAATGTTTCTGTTCCTTTCTGGATGGAAGCTGAGTCCTTTCCACAAAGTGGTGGGTGGAGGCTGCGGCGACCACTGCTGAGTTGAGGCCCATGGGCCGTGTCCTGGCCACATGCTTGTGAGACACATTCACAGCTCACAGTCGGGGGGGGCATTTCCTCAGTTCCACCTCAGAAGGAAGACTAAAGAGTGATCCTGATCAAATGGAACCATGGGGAGAAACAGGATAAAACTGGAAACTGAGCATAAGTGGTGACTGAAGTTAGGGGGAGTAGCACGAGTGAATAGGAGTTAACAATTAATGAGTTAATGCGAGTCCATGGACCTGGGCCGGCCCAAGGTGCTGGGCTGGGCCTCCTGGGCTGCTGTTCCCTGATGCTTCTGCACCCAGCGGCGGGCCTGGGGGCCCTTTTTGTGTGTCCTTTGCATTTTCTCCTATGTTTCCTTGTTTCCCCGTGGAGATTACTCAGACTCCTTGGGGGCAGGGACAGCACGTGATACACTGACTAGTTTGATGCTGCAGCCGTTCCCTGAGGACTTCCTGAGTGTAGGGAAACCGGCAGCGTCCACGTGGGCAGAGGGAGGTTGAGTCTCAGGGGAGGCTCCTCTGCCCCTGCTCTGTGTGCTCGTCTGTTGTTCCGTTTACACGTGTACCTGCACCTGGGAGGTGTGACCTTCCTGGGCAGAGTTTGAACCCAGGTGTGTTGCAGGTCATGGTCCTGCTCTCCCCCTTTGGAAATAAAACTCCTTAGTTAACCCAAGAGTGTGTTTTTGAAAAGCAGGTAGAAAGCCATAATTGGGAGGCAGCAGATGGTGAAGCGGGGGGATTTAATTTGGGGGGAGTTGGGCTGTGTCTTGAGTAGGGGGCGGAAGGGAGTGAAGAGTTCTGCCTGGAGGGGGATGGGGGTGGAGAGTTCCCACATCACCCCCGCCCCCCGCCTTGGTTGTCCCACTCTGGTGGGCGAAGTGGGGGGGAAGTGGGAGCTCTCCTCCCTTCCTCCCTCCCTCCCACGGTACTCCCCGGGAGCCTCCTGGGTGCCAGGTGTTCAGGATACAACAGGGAAAAAACAACAAATCCCTGATCTCGTGTGTTCTTGTGGGGACAGACAGTTGACATAGAGAAGTGAGAGCTGAGAAGTGCTGCCAACAAAGTCGAGTGGGGTGGGGTCTGTGCTTCTTGGGGCCGTGTTGGACGCTAAATTGGGTGGTGGGAGCAGGCTTCACTGAGAAGGTGATGGAGAGGAGGCAGCAGACTTAGGATGGGAGATGCCTGGTGCCCTCAGGGACCAGCAGGGAGGCAGAGTGAGGGGAGGAGAGTAGGCTGTGGCCGGACTTCAGGGCGAGGAGCTCATGGAAGACCTTGGCTCCGGGGGAGAGGGCCCGTTGCAGGGGTTTGAGGGGCGGTTGCCGTGATCTGTGTTTCCTAAAGTGCAGGTGGGCTGCTGGGTTGCGAGCAGACTGTGGGGGACAAGGGAGGAGGTGGGGAGGGAAGATGGTGGCGTGGACCAGGCTGGCAGCAGAGGACCTGACTTGTACAGGTGGCATCAGCAAGAGTTGCTGACGGGTTGGGAGAAATGGCGTATTTGCCTGTGTGTGGAGAGGGGAGAGCTCCTGGGGCGGCTTCTTCGTGCGGGGAGGGGTCCAGGCCAGAGGGAGCTGGGGGGCCCCCGAGAGTGACAGGTGGGAGACAGGTGCGCGTGTGCGGACGCTGGGGCTGTGGCGCCAGGCCCAGCCGTCTTCTGTCCCCTCTGGAGTGGGAGGTGAGGCTGTCACTGTGAAATGTCCACTCCGCTCCCTCCGTCTCAGCTGGACCCGGATGACCTGGCAGCCCCGGGGGAGAATAAAGGCCTGGGTGTGTGAACCGCAGGGTGGAGCAGGTTGGATGGGTGGGCGGAGGCCCGGTGGCCTCGGGTGGCTGCTCCTGCGGAGTTTTTGCATCAGCCTTGCTTAAGTTCTCAGTTCTCTTTTGTGCTGTGACCTTTCCTGATATCCCAGGAAGTTCTTTTTCTTAACTTGTGCTTCTGGCAACTAAGGATGTTATTGGAACATGTGCTCTTTGTCAAAGAATGGGGAGTTATGCGTGTAGGTCCTTGTAGGCCCTCCGTAAATACTTTCTTCATGTACTTTTATAGACAAATCCCTATAATTGCGTTATTTTACAGCTTCAAAGAACCCCCGCTCTTGCTTGGTGTCCTGCAACCAAATACGAAGTTGCGACAGGCGGAAAGGCTTTTTGAAAATCAGCTTGTTGGGCCAGAGTCCATAGCACATATCGGGGGTAAGTAGACCCCTGGGACTTGGCGCTGTCTGTTGCCTGAGTGGGGTCCTGTGGGGGCAGCTCCGTGGGGAGCCCTGGGCAGCCTTCTTGGCTGCGGTCGTGCACGTGTTTGTCTACCAGATGCCCTGCGGGAGCCTCTCACCTCTCTGAGTTGCAGGCCATTTTAGTGCTGGGTGATTTTGAGTTCATGTCTGTGAAGCATTTTATTCTGCTCAAACTGTTGGACCCTTTAAAGTGAAAGGAGAAAGGAAAAAATGTGGACAAACATTGGTGTTCAGTTCATTTATCACATTGGGTAGGTGTTACTTGATAGGACGTTCCTAGCACAGATTGTCTTTGTGTAGATTTCATTTTTGAAAAGAACAGGAACCATTCTCAATATTTCCACTTTTTTTTAAAGCTCACTTTGGTGGGTACATTTAAGGGTAACGATCTGCTTCAAACTTGCCCAAACCTAAGAACTGGAATAGGGTCTGGTTCTAATTCTTGAGTCTGTAGCAACCTGGAACAGGTCTTTTCTGTCTGTTAGAATGAGAGTTAAGCTCAGGAATCAAAAAATATAGTTAATGAAAAGTTTGCCGAGGGTTGAGATGTGAAGATTTCCCAGCCACTTCTCACCTCTGCTCACTGGCCGTCTTTCCAAAGCACGGTGGAACGGCTGTGGGCATGGGTGGCCAGCGTGCTTCTGTTTCCTTCCGAAGGCCTGTCAGGCCCACACCTCCACTTCTGTTGCTGTGGACCAGCCCCTCTTTCCCAGCCCAACTGTTTGGCTGGCCCGAGGACTGAGTGTTTCTGCCAGTTGGTGGCAAAGTCAGAATTGTTCAGGAGGGATGGGCACTTCGTGATAGAGCTTCATGTTTCTCTTAAAAAGATTTTGATGTTTATTAATTTCACAGATTTTGTGTTTTTGGTTAAAAAAACCCGGTATTGACATTTAAAACTGGAACTTTGAGGAGTTACAGTGATTTTTTAAAAAATCTCTCAGAGAATGCTTTTCTTGTCTTTTCTACTTGGCCTGATGCCTCATCTTGCTCTCTCATCACGCCTCCCTTTTCTCTCTTAAAGGAGCTGCTTGTCCTTTGGTGATATTTCTGGTTACCCCCTGCAGGTATGAACTGCACAAAGGCCCTGGGGACCCACTGCTGCTGACAGTGGAGGGAGGCACTAGCCTCCGGAGTTGCCGATGAACATCCTTTAAGTTTTTAAATAGACTATGTTATAGAGCAGTTTTGGAGTCACAGCAAAATTGAGGGGAAGGTACAGAGATTTACCATATATCCCATACCCCCTACTTTCCCCATTATTATTATTTTTTAAAATTTATTTTATTTGTTTATTTTTGGCTGCATCGGGTCTTCGGTTGCTGTGCGCGGGCTTTTCTCTAGTTGCGTTGAGCGGGGGCTACTCTTCGTGCGGTATATGGGCTTCTCATCCCAGTGGCTTCTCCTGTTGTGGAGCACGGGCTCTAGGCGTGGGGGCTTCAGTAGTTGTAGCATGCGGGCTCAGTAGTTGTGCCTCGCGGGCTCTAGAGCGCAGGCTCAAGTTGTGGTGCACGGGCTTAGTTGCTCTGCGGCATGTGGGATCTTCCTGGACCAGGGCTTGAACCTGTGTCCTGTGCATTGGCAGGCAGATTCTTAACCACTGTGCCACCAGGGAAGTCCCTTGCCCCGTTATTAACATCTCCCATAAGATGGTACATTTGTTATAATTGATGACCCTCCATTGACACATCATCATCACCAGATTCCACAGTTTACATTAGGGTTCACTCTTGGTGTGTACGTTCTATGGGTTTGGACAAATGTTTAATGACATGCATCCATCATTATAGTATCATACAGAAAATTTTTACTGCCTCTCCAGAAATCCTCTGTGCTCCACCTCTTCATCCCTCTCTGCCCCCAGCCTCTGGCAACCACTGATCTGTTTCCTGTCTCCTTAGTTTTGCCTTTTCCAAATGTCTTAGAGTTAGAATTATACAGCATATAGTTTTTTCACATTGACTTCTTTCACTTACTGATATGCATTTAAGGTTCCTCCATGTCTTTTCATGGCTCTATAGCTCATTCCTTTTTATTGCTGAATAATATTCTGTTGTCTGGATGTAGCGTAGTTTATTTTTCCATTCACCTACTGGAGGACATTTTGGTTGCTTCCAAGGTTTGGAAATTATAAATAAACCTGCTGTAAAGATCTGTGTGCAAATTATTTTGTGGACTTAAGTTTTCAGTTCATTTGGGCAAATACCAAAATAATTGCTGGATCATATAATAAGAGTATGTTTAGTTTCATAAGAAACTGCCAAACTGTCTTTCAAAGTGGCTGCACCATTTTCCATTCCCCCTGAGCAGTGAATGAGAGTTCCTGTTGCTCCACATCCTCGCCAGCATTTGGTGTTGTCAGTGTTCTGGATTTTGGCCATTTTAATAGGTGTGAAGTGGTATCTCATGGCTGTTTTAATTTGCAATGTCCTGCTGGCATATGATGTGGAGCATCTTTTCATATGCTTATTTGCCATCTGTATATCTTCTGTGGTGAGGTGTCTGTTTAAGTCTTTGGGATATTTTTTAAATTGGATTATTCATTTTCTTATTGTTGAGTTTTAAGAGTTCTTCATATATTTTGAATACAAGTTCTTTATCAGATGCATCATTTGCAGATATTTTCTCCCAGTCTGTGGCTTGTCTTCTTATTCTCTAGATGGTGTCCTTCTCAGAGCAGAAGTTTTTAGTTTTAATGAAGTTCAGCTTATCAATTCTTTCTTTCATGGATCATGTCTTTGGTGTTATATTTAAAATGTCATCACCACACCCAAAGTCAACTAAGTTTTCTCCTTTTTTATCTTCTAGGAGTTTTGTAGTTTTGTGTTTTACTTGATCTAGGTCTGTGATCTATTTTGAGTTAATTTTTGTGAAGGGTGTAAGGTCTGTGTCTAGGTTCATCTTTTTGCAGGTGAATGTCCAGTTGTTCTAGCAACATTTGTTGAAGAGACCATCTGTACCTCATTATATTGCCTTTGCTTCTTTGTTAGAGATGAGTTGTGGATCTATTTCTGGGCTCTGTATTCTGTTACTTTGATCTATTTGTCTCTTCTTTTGCTATTACCGCACTGCCTTCATTATTGTAGCTTTATAGTAAGTCTTGAAGTCAGGTAGTGTCAGTCCTCCAGCTTTTTGTGTTGGCTATTCTGGATCTTTTGCTTCTCCATATAAGCATTAGAATCATTTGGTGGATATCTACAAAATAGCTGCTTGGGATTGCTTTGAATGTATAGATCAAGATGGGAAGAACCTCTTGACAATGTTGAATCTTCCAATCCATGAACATGGAATATCTCTCCTTTTATTTAGTTCTTTGATTTCTGTTATCAGAGTTCCATGGTTTTCCTCATCTAGATCTTGTACATATTTTGTTATATTTAAACCAAATACTTCATTCTTTTGGAAGCTAGTGTAAATGGTATTCTGATTTTAATTTCAAATTTCACTTGTTCATTGCTGGTATGTAGGAAACTGATTGACTTTTGTATATTATCTTTGTATCCTGCAACCTTGCTATAATTGCTTATTAGTTCCAGGAGTTTTTTTTGTTATTGTTGATCCTTTGGGATTTTCGACGTAGACAATCATGTCATCTACAAGTGAAGATAGTTTTATTTCCTCCTTCCCCATAAGTATACCTTTTATGTCCTTTTCTGGTCTTATTGCTTTAGCTAGAACTTTCAGTCCAGTATTGTAAAGGAGTTATGAGAGCAGACATCCTTGCTTTGTTCCTGATTTTAGTGGGAAAGCGTCTAGTTTTCACCATTAAGTATGATGTTAACTGTAGGTTTTTTGTAGATATTCTTTATCAAGTTGAGGAAGTTCCCCTCTACTCCTAATTTGCTAAAAGTTTTTATCATGAAATGAGTGTTGGGTTTTTGTCAATGCTTTTTCTGCATCTATTGATATGTTCATGTAGTTTTTCTTTACTCTGTTGATATTGTGGATTACTTAACCGATTTTCAAATGCTAAACTAGCCTCGCGTACTTGGGATAAATCCCACTTTGTTGGGGTGTATAATTCTTTTTATACATTGTTGGATTTGATTTGCTAATATTTTCTTGAGGATTTTTGCATCTTTGTACATGAGAGATGTTGGTCTGTAGTTTTCTTTTTTTTTTAATTTATTTTAATTTATTTTTGGCTGCGTTGGGTCTTCGTTGCTGCGCGAGGGCTTTCTCTAGTTGCGGTGAGTGGGGGCTACTCTTCATTGCAGTGCGCGGGCTTCTCATTGCGGGGGCTTCTCTTGTTGCGGAGCACGGGCTCTAGGTGTGCAGGCTTCAGTAGTTGTGGCACGTGGGCTCAGTAGTTGTGGCTCATGAGCTCTAGAGCACAGGCTCAGTAGTTGTGGCACATGGGCTTAGTTGCTCCACGGCATGTGGGATCTTCCTGGACCAGGGCTCGAACCCGGGTCCCCTGCATTGGCAGGCAGATTCTTAACCACTGCGCCACCAGGGAAGTCCGGTCTGTAGTTTTCTTGAAGTGACTTTGTCTGGTTTTGGTATTAGGGTGATGCTGGCTTCATAGAATGAGTTAAGAAGTATTTCCTCTGCTTCTATTTTCTGGAAGAGATTATAGAAAATTGGTATCATTTCTTCCTTAAATGTTTAATAGAATTCATCAGTGAACCCATCTCAGTCTGGTACTCTTTTGGAAGGTTATTAATTATTGATTCATTTCCTCAATAGATACAGACCTATTCAGATTGTCTCTTTTCTTCTTGTGTGAGTTTTGGCAGATTGTGTCTTTCAAGGAATTGGACCATTTCATCTACATTATCAAATTTGTGGACATAGAGTTGTTCATAGTGTTCCTTTATTATCCTTTTAATGTCCATGGGGTCTATAGTGATGTTCCCGCCTTCATTTCTGATATTGGTAATTTCTATCTTTTCTCTTTTGTTAGCCTGGCTAGAGGATTATTTATTGGGTTGGCCAAAAAGTGTATTTGGGTTTTCCGTAGCATCTTACGGAAAAACCCAAACGAACTTTTGGGCCAACCCAGTATTTTATTGATCTTTTCAAAGAACCAGCTTTTGTTTTGGTGATTTTTCTCTATTGATTTCCTGTTTTCAATTTCATTGATATCTGCTCTAATTTTTATTATTTCTTTCTTCTGCTTACCTGGGGTTTCATTTGCTCTTCTTTTTCTAGTTTCCTGAGATGGAAACTTAGATGATTGATTTTAGGTCTTTTTTCTTTTCTAATATATGCCTTTGATGCTACAACTTTCTTTCTAAGCACTGATTTCTCTGCAGCCAGAAAATTTTTATAAGTTGTATTTTCATTTTAATTTAGTTCAAAATGTTTTCTAATTTCTCTTGAGGTTTCTTCTTTGAATTATGTGTTATTTAGAAGTGCACGTTGTTTAATCTCCAAGTATTTTGTGATTTTCCAGCTCTCTTTCTGTTACTGATTTCTAGTTTAATTTCATTTTGGTCTGAGAGCAGACGTTGTATGATTTTTATTCTTTTAAATTTGTTAAGGTGTGTGTTGTGGCCCAGAATATGGTCTGTCTTGGTGAATGTTCCATGTGAACTTGAGAAAAATATATATTCTGCTGTTGTTTGGATGAGGTAGTTGATATCCAGTTAGTCAGTGATGCTGTTGAGTTCAACTGTGTCTTTACTAATTTTCTGTCTGCAGGATCTTTCCATTTCTTTTTTATTTTTTTTATATCGAAGTATAGTTGATTTTCAATGTTGTGTTAATTTCTGCTGTACAGCAAAGTGACTCAGTTACACATATGTATACGTTCTTTTTCATATTCTTTTTCATTATGGGTTATCCCAGGACATTGAATATAGTTCCCTGTGCTGTACAGTCAGACCTTGTTGTCCATCAGTATCTGTCCATTTCTGAGAGAGGTATGCTGAGGTCTCCTCCCCTAATCATGGATTCATCTGCTTCCTTGCAGTTCTGTCAGTTTTGCCTCATGTATTTTGATGATTGTTTTTAGGCACATACATATTAAGGACTGTTATGTCTTCTCTACAGTTGACCCTTTGTCATTACGTGGAGGCCTTCTTTATCCCTGATTGTGTTCCTAGGTCTGCAGCTGCTCTGAGATTAATAGAACTACTCCAGCTTTCTTTTGATTAGTGTTAGTGTAGTATATCTTTCTCTGTCCCTTCATTTTTAATCTATATGTGTCTGTATATCTAAAGAGGGTTTCTTGTAGACTGCATATAGTTGGGTCTTGTTTTTTGATACACTCTGACAGTCTCTGTTTTTTAATTGGGGTTTTTATACCATTGATGTTGAAAATGATAATTGATATACAGTTGACCCTTGAACAAGTCGGGTTTGAACTGCGTGGGTCCACTTACACGTGGATTTTTTTTCCAGTAAATACATTCTGCAGCACTACTCGATCCGCAGTTGCTTAAATCCACGGGTGCAGAACCTTGCGATGCAGAACCTCTTGAATGCAGAACCTGGAGGATGTGAGGGCTGACCATAAAGTTATACACAGGCTTTCGACAGTGCACAGGGTGACAGTTGACACCCTTAACTCCCAGGTTGTTCAAGGGTTAACTGTAGTTGGATTTCTATTTCCCATATTTGTTACTGTTTTCTGTTCATTGCCTTTGTTTTTTTATTTCTTATTTTCTCTTCCACTCTCCTTCTGACTTTCTAGTTTCAGCTGAACATTTATGATTCTGTTTTCTCTCCTTTCTTCGCATATGAGTTATACTTATTTTAAAAACTTTTTTTAGTGGTTGCCCTAGAGTTTGCAATATACATTTAAAAATATGGAGCATTTCATGAATTTGCACATCATCTTTGTGGTTCCAGTTCTCGTGTATGTGCTGCTGAAGTGAGCACTTAATTTTACACCGAGGGCCTTCCTAGCAGTTCTTCCCCTTTGGTTGGGTGTAATCGGCTTCAGCAGCAGACACTGACATGAAGCAGACGTGAACAGCCTGAGGGTCCCCGCTTCTTTGAGGGTAGAAAATCCTGCTTTTATCCCTGACTGGTGTCTGCTGTGCCCTGGATCCAGCCTCGGGGTCACGACCATGCTGTCTGAGGCCCCCGTGGGGTTTATCGCTGCACGTCTTAAGACTTTTGTCCCCAGACACCACTTGCCTTCATCTTCAAAACTGCCGTTTCCTCTCTGGAGATAAAAAGCACAGACTGGCCGCCTCTGTTGTAGAAGGTTGTGAGAGCACAGTTTTTAGGCTAACCCAGTAATACCCTTATTCCCTCCTGTCTTTAAACAGATGTAATGTTCACTGGTACAGCAGATGGCCGAGTCGTAAAACTTGAAAACGGTGAAGTAGAGACCATCGCCCGGTTTGGCTCAGGCCCATGCAGTAAGTCAGTGACCCCTGACGTGTGTCTCTTCCAGGCACCCAGGAGGGTGCCAGGAGGAGCTGTCTTCCCCAGAAGTCGGGTCCTTGGAGGAGGAGAGCCTGACGGCCCAGCTAGAGGCTGCCTGGGCTCCTCATTTACCACCTGTGCTTGCAGTTTCCCATCCAGCTGTGGCCGTGGCCCTGCCGGGCCCCCACACCCCAGAGCTGCTGCAGGAGGTGCTGGGCTTTGTTCCTCACGTGCTGGAGCGCATTCCTGTACTAGCCCCTCAGGAACCTCAGCCCTGCATCCAGAGTGAAATACCCTTAGGTCACTCAGCTGTTAGAAACTCACTGTTTAAAAACTGGTAGCTCCCAGACTTATTTTTTTAAGAGCTAGAATGTTTTTCTAAAAATGATGCATTTTTATGGTGAAATGCAAACAACGCAGAGAAGAAAGTAAAAATCACCTCAGAGTCTTCTCAGATGTAACTGTTAACAATTTAATGAATAACTTTTCAGATTTCTTTCTGTTCATGGATACTCACACCCACACGTGGTTTTATGTGATGGAATCATACTCTACATTTGGGTATTTAACCTGCTTTTTCCCACTCCGTATTTTGCCTGTAAGTGCCTCTGCAGTAAGTGCCCTGCAGTATACACCCTGAGGAGCACACCCTGCAGTAAGCACCCTGCGGTGAGCACCCTATAGTAAGCACTCTGCCGTAAGTGCCCTGCAGTGAGTGCCCAGCAATAAATATGCTCCGCCAGGGGTTTAAAAAGAGTATAGGTAGTAGAGCAGGAGAGTGGATCTCAGCAGGAAAATAGGAGCTTTCCCTTTATGACGGGAGGAGGGACCCTGCCATGTCCCTGGATGGGCACAGCATTCAGGTCCAGCTGTTGGGCCTAAATCCCACTCCTGAGGTTCTGGGGGATTTGGGAGTGGGGCCTGTGTCTGCTGACGTCCCTGAGTTAACTGTTTGAGTCTCAGGATGCTGATGTGAACTTGATTCTTGGGTATCAGTTGCTGTGCTTATGTCCACATCCAGATTCTCGGGTGGTCCCTCTAGACATGCTGGACAATTGTCCTAAGCTCTAGGGGGGCTGGAACATGGGGGGCCGAGTCTGTCTCTGAAGCCATGGTCTGTTTTGTTCTCTACAGCATGATGCAGGTTTAGGACGGGGTGGAGGAAGTGTTTGGACACTGAGGGGCCACAAATCTTGGACCAGCCACTGATTCCTGTCTGTTTGTTTCCCTAGAAACCCGAGATGATGAGCCTGCTTGTGGGAGACCCCTGGGAATCCGGGCCGGGCCCAACGGGACCCTTTTTGTGGCTGATGCATACAAAGGGCTATTTGAAGTAAACCCCTGGAAACGTAAGTGACAGTAACTTGTTTCCTTCTATGATGATTGCTGATCTTTTAAACAGTATGTGCATTTATTTATAAATGGATTTAGTAGAATTTGTTCAGTACAGTCTACTGGAGACCCTGATGTTTTTCTTATTCACTGAATGGAACTGAAAATATTACCTGCAGATACCAGCCAGTATTCACACCGTGTGGCTCCTCACTTATGCCTGCTTCTGGCCCATTCCCTCCTTTCCCCTGGCCTTTGTGTTTGAGCCACAGAATCTCAGAAGGACTCATGTTGAGGATGTTAGGCTCCTCTTCCTATCTTTACTTCTCTGTATTTCTCTGCATCTGGTCTTGCTGTTTGTTTTCTGCCTCTCTGTCTTTTCCTTCCTCCAGTTCCTTCTCCTCTTTCTCTCCCCTGACTGAGCACGATGTCACCTCGATCAGTGCCACAGTATTGCTGTGTGTGCTTCAGCGGGAGGTTCATGCTGAGGGAGGAGTTGCCATCGTGGGTGGTGCACCGGGCCCCTGGGCGGCCCCCGCTCTGCTGGGTGCTGGCTGTGTGAGAGTTACTCAGCCTCTCTGTGCCTGCTTTCCTCACCCACGGGGCAGGGTTGACGGGAGTGCCTGCCTTGCGCGATAGTGGTGGGGGGTTTAAATGGGATTATATGTGGGAAGCGCTGAGCGCTCCTTGAACGTTTGTGCTACAATCTAAAAAGATTTACTATGATTCCTGCCTTTTAAATTTAAAAGCAGATGAGGTGAACATTCTATATTTCTCTCAAGCAGACAAATAGAAAATTGCCTTTTTAACCTAAGATTCTTACCAGATTTTTAAGTCAGTTGGTCTTGATAAAAGGAGTTCCTCATCCTTAGAGGGGGGATTCTGCCTTTAGTGGAGCTGGTCTAAAAAAATTCATCACCTAATAGAAAGAAAGGAAAACACTGATTTTTACTGTAAGAAGGAATAAATCTTCTGTCAGGACACGGAGAAGCTCATTTAGTTTTTCCTTGTAAATCAGTTAGGCCGATATTTTGAAATTATTGAGTTACACGTTCTTAGAATACAAGCAAGTCTCTCCCCTTCTTTCTTCTTTCTTTCTTCCCTTCTTTCCTTTTCTTCCTCCCCCCGCCTTCCCTCAGGTGAAGTAAAGCTGCTGCTGTCCTCCGAGACACCCATTGAGGGGAGGAAGATGTCCTTCGTGAATGATCTTACAGTAACTCGGGACGGGAGGAAGATTTATTTTACGGATTCTAGCAGCAAATGGCAAAGACGAGATTATCTGCTGCTGGTGATGGAGGGGACAGATGATGGTCGGTGCGTGTTCCTTCTGGATCTTCTCCTCAGGGAGGCCGTAGACAGGCAGGGTGACTTCGCAGAGCTTACTACATCCAGGAATTGTTGGGGTGTTTCTGAGCATAGTACTCAGCTTTTAAGGGAGGATCTTACTGTCTCCTGGAAACAGGTGGCGGACACAATGAAACAGCGAGATGTTCTCACTTTCTTCTTTGGAGAAATGAAGGTAGAATGGCCAGGCTGTCTGAGGGTGTGGTCTCGCAGCGGGGGGAGACCTCACAGGCGACCTCTGAAGGGGACTCCTGTGAGGCTGCAGCCACGGTGGCCCTCCCTGGTGCTGAACCAGTGCTCAGGTCCGCGAGAGAGCTGACCGTGGGCTTGTCTGGAGGAGGGTGCCTGAGGGCCCAGACCGGGAGCAGGGCTCTAGCCCAGCAGGGGCCCCCAGACACCCCATGTGACCTCCGCTGTTGGCGCCCGCAGCCTGCTGGAGTACGACACCGAGACCAAGGAGGTAAAGGTTTTGCTGGACCACTTGCGGTTTCCCAACGGGGTACAGCTCTCGCCTGCGGAGGACTTTGTCCTGGTGGCGGAATTGACCATGGCGAGGATCAGGAGGTGCGTGAGCTGATGTCAAGTCCACCGAGCTGTGGGCCGGGCGGCTGTGAGGTGTCAGCTGCAGAGCCTGGGACGCAGTGGGTGCCTGTCCTGTGTGATGAGAGAGTCATCTTCCCTCTCCCTTCCTCAGCCTTCTTGCGCGTCATGGGCTGGGAGAGTCTTGATGGAATGCTGGCTGCGATCCCGGCCCTTTTCCCTGCTGGTGGGCCTGGTCCGGCCCTGCTTCCCGCACCTGCTTCTTGTTGGGTGGGCCCAGGGCTCTGAGGGCTTCTTGGAGCAGCCGTGCCATCGTTCGTGATGGACGGGTTTACAGTTGTATCCATTTGGTTATTGGGACCAAGACCAATTTGGTGCTTGGCTAAAATTTTTCCTTCAGTTGGGGGGCTGCCACTCATTGCCTGCTTGGGCGAATTTTTCAGGTTCTACGTGTCTGGCCTGATGAAGGGAGGGGCCGACCTGTTTGTGGAGAACTTGCCTGGATTCCCAGACAACATCCGAGCCAGCAGCTCCGGGGGTTACTGGGTCGGCATGTCGACCATTCGCTCCAATCCTGGGTTTTCCATGTTGGATTTCTTATCTGAGAGACCGTATCTTAAAAGAATGATTTTTAAGGTAACTATGAGAACTATTGATTTCAAAAAACAAAATGAAAATGCATCTAATTATGGTTTTTTTGACCTTTATGGAAGCTCTGAAAATTCTAGTTCTGCTTATAGTATTTGGTGCTTTTAATGACTTCTTTAAAACATATTTTATTCTTTGCCTTGTAACGTAGATGTAAACATCTGAGCCCTCTGAGTTTTTTCTCTTGGTTTCCTTGTCTGGGTATTTTTATCGTCACCCTCCCCGTTGTGACCTGTTGGGGCCTCTAGCCCTGCCTCTTGCTCTCCGCTCTCCCCGAGACCCCGTCCTCAGCAAGCTCAGCTCTTCCTTGAGTGGTTGCAGGTGCCCCTTCCTCCTGCCCCGCTTCCTCCTGCCTCCTCGGAGCCTCATCACCCCCTTCATGGGATTTCGCCCATGTCCTTAGTTGCAAATACTAAACTATTTGAGCCTTAAGGTCCTGGAAGGTGCTGGGCAGCAGTTGCTGAGTCTGTGTGGCACGTAGCCCTGTGTCTGGGCCCTGCCAAGGGCTGTGGGCACCTTCTCAGTGAGGCTGGCCCATGGCCTTCAGTGTTGTTCCAAGTTCAGCAGGTCACTGTTCAGAAATGATGCATCGTCGGCTGCAGAGTTACATCTGTTCGCTGGGGCCTGGAGGGCGCAGAATGGCAGTGTGCAAGGAGAAGTGTCTTGAGGAAGGCCTGACTAGCTGTGGGGCCCTGGGCAGGGGGTGTGGGCTCTCTGCCTCAGTTTCTCCATCTGTCAAGTGGGAAGAATAATAGCACTTCATTAGGTGATGGAAAAATTTAATGAGAATATGCAGATGATGCCCTTCGCTGAGTATAGTGAGTGCTTGAAGCTGGTACCCATCAGAGGATGTGCTCTGTCCGTGGTGATCGCATCTCCCCCCTGGTTGATAGACTGCATCTCTGCACCATCAGAGCAGAGGTGCTTCTTCTGTTGAGTGCTTCTTCTGTTGAGTTCTCTCCATTATCCTCAGCGCCTAGAACAGTGTCTGCATCAGGAGCCAAGACCGTGTGTGAGAAAGGGCCAGCGGGGTGGGCGTGTTCCCGGACATGGGCGTCCTGGGTAGGAGTGGCCCGGCGTCATCATGTGGCTGGGAGATAGATGGTGGGTCTGGGGCAGGTGGGAGGTGGGAGGTGGGAGAGGACCACAGGCCTTGGAGACTTGAAAAGGAGGTTAGATTTTCTTCAGAATGTTGTTGAAGTCTTTGAGGATTTTCTTTTTTTAGTTTTGAGGCAACATCAGACCTAAAAAGCAGCAGGAAGGGAACAGAGGATGTCTTTCCCTCAGCTGTTTGCAGGCAGGTGGCTGACCTGTCGCCCCCGGATGCTCCAAGCGCTGTTCCTATAGCAGGGATGACTCCCTTGGGACAGGATGTCCCGCGGATACGGGTGACCCTCCGGTGCACAGACCCAGCTCAGGCTCGTCAGTGGCCCAGGGGTGTCCTTTGTAATGGGACTGGGCCCAGGATCGGGCTGGCTTAGTCGCCACCTCTCCTTGTCCCCTTCAGCCTGGAGCGGCTCCCAGACCTGACCGTCAGGATCCCAAGTCAGCTCTGCTGCAGAATGTCCCTGCCTCGGGCTGCCTGGTGTTTCTCACGGTCAGGTTCAGGCTGTGCCTCTCCAGTGCCCTCAGTGTGACCTGTCGGGAGGTGCGTGGTGTCCACTTGTCCCTGCAGTGCCCGTCACCTCATCCAGTGGTGGGTGCCGGGTTTCTGCTGTGAAGTTACTCTTTATCATTTGTAATTAATAAGTATTTTGTGGGGATAGTTAGTAAGTGTCATTATGATCTCGGGGTTGATGGTTTCATCAGTGATTATGATCTGTTAACCATCGTTGCTTACTTTGACGCTCACACTGTCCGGCTGTGGCCAGTGGGAGCCCCTTCCGTATGGCCCCTTGACCTTTGCATGTGTCCCAGTCGTTCTTGGAGTAGTTCCTGCTTCCTGGCCCCGCACATTGTTCAGGCTCCTCTTGTTCTTTCCCTGCCCGGCTCTGGGATCAGCCGTTTGTCAGGGAGCCCGGCTTCTCCTAGAGTGGACAGGTGCTAAGTGTGCTTACTGACGGGGGGTCACTGCTCCCAGGCCCTCGTGAGAGAGCTGGGTATGTATGCACACGTGTTCGTGCACAGACCCTCACACCTACATTTATGTGTCTTCATCTGTTTCTTTAAATTGAAAACCGTAAGTAAGGCTGTATCTCTGCTTCCGGTCCCATACCACAGGATTTATGCCAGTTTTCTTACTGTCTGTGTTTGTACTTCCCTTCTCTAAGGTGAGAAACCCGGGTCTCATGCTCCTTCATACCTATGCGATCAGATTCCCCAGTTGTCCCTGTCTGTAGCCATTGTCCCCTGTCACGTGGCCTCAGCTGTCATGTGGCTCGGCTGTCATGTGGCCCCAGCATCACATGGCCCCGGCTAGGGCTCTAGCACCCATGCCAGCCCTTTTCCCTCCTCCCAGCCGTGTGCAGGGGCCTTACCTCTTAAGGGCTCATGGCCTGTGCCAGGTCACCCTGCTGCAGGACACCATCTCCCCTGCTTGGGCCCTGACACCCTGCTTGGAGCCACGGCCCTCTCTCTTCTCCAGCGTGGACTCTGCCTGCTCAGACTGACTCTCTGGTCTGGGCCACCCCTGCACGCATCTACCCTGCTTGGCTCCACAAGCTACTTCTTGACTGAATTGTTCAGGTGTGGGGTGTGCCGGTATTTTAAAAAGGCAGCTGCAGTGCCGTGTGGAAGCGAGCCGGTGGGGAGGTGGGCAGGGTGGGTGGGACGTGCCCAGCAGGTGACAAGAGCCACAGTGCCCGGCCTGCAGGACTCCACGTGGCCCGTGTCACGCTCTCCTCTCACTGTGCTTCCCTTTCAGCTGTTTAGCCAGGAGACGGTGATGAAGTTCGTGCCGCGGTACAGCCTCGTCCTGGAGCTCAGTGACAGCGGGGCCTTCCGGAGGAGCCTGCACGACCCCGATGGGCAGGTGGCTGCTTACGTGAGCGAGGTGCACGAGCACGACGGGCACCTGTACCTGGGCTCCTTTAGGTCCCCTTTCCTCTGCAGACTACGCCTGCAGTCTGCTTAGGCCCGTCGTTGCCCTGTGCGCCACCCCTGGGCCAGGAGGTGCGTGGACACACCCTTCCCACCTGCACCTGCCGGTCCGCAGAGGTGTGGTGCAGCCTCTCGGGTCACTGTTACCTGGACACCTGGACTTGGCCTTGCATCTGCCCTGGGGAAGATGAGTCCCTTGTCTCTTAAAAACCTTCCCAAGTGCAGTGATTCTTTAGGCCCCGGGGACTTGGTGCACTTAACAGGCTTCAGGTGTGGGGATGGAGCTGTGGGTGAGTCGGCTGGCGTCTCGCTTTTGCTGCTGGCTGTGTCCCGCCAGCCTCGATGTCTTTGTTGTTAAATGGGTGATACCTGTCTTTGTGAGAGGGGCTCCGGGAGGGCGCAGAGAGCTCAGAGGAAACTTGTGTGAAGCCTCGGATGGGCTGTGCAGGTGAAGAGGGCACGGCTACGTTCCCCAGAATCAAGTGAGACCCGAGCCTCGGCCCTGGGCGTCCCTCCTGTGGCTCCCACCCTCCTGCTGCACCTGGCCCCTCCCTACCCGGGTACCTGCCAGCGCTCTGCAGGCAAGGACCCGGGTGTGTGTGGAGGAAGAGCACGTTGATTCCAGCAGCTCAGAGGACTCACCGGCTTCTCCATGGACAGCGTGCCGTGTGGATCAGAGGATGGGGAGTGAAGGTGGGCGCTGGGCACCAGGAGTCCTGTTCACACACCTGGTTCCTCACTCCAGACCCAGGTGTGAATAGTGCACGTGCTGGGGTTGCGTCTGCTCTAGTGTTACAAGCCTGACCCTGCTCTGTATCCTGACGGGTGTGTCCACACATGGTCCCGGTTGTGGGGTGATCCATGTGATTATGGTAATTAAATGGACTTTTCTGCTGATTAACCTCTTGATGGTGTTGCCTGGGAAGTTCTTCTGTGCTTTAATCTACTTTAACAGCGAGTAAGGTCTTGTCCTCCGCCTGTCGTAGGGGCGGTTCTGCTGGGGTCATGCTTAGATTTGCTCGGGGCCTCCCCTGTGGCCGCCTGCCTCCCACGCTGACTCAGTCCACGTGACACTCCTCTCCTGTTTCCATTCTGCAAGGTGGGGCTGATGTCTGCTCCTTCCTTTCCTGCGTATTTGTGAGAACACATCAGGGATTGTGTCTCTGGAATTGTCTTTGTAACTTGAAAAGGCAGTATTTTGAGTAGGGGATGACATTGAACGTCAAGGATGGCCGACATCGTGGTGAGACTTGAACCGTTTGTGTCTTGTGCTGGTTCATAGCTCCTTTCCCCTCCCTGCTCTGGGCCATTTTAGGGGAGAGAGTCAGTGTCTGATGGGGGCTCATTCCGAGTTGCCTGCTTGGGGCCAGCTTTACGCATAGCTGTGTACAGCAGAGTCAGACTGGCTGCATGGCCGTGATGTGACCCGTGTCCTGTCAGGTGTTGTAACTTCATAGGAAATGCTTTTTAACAGGCAGCAGTGCACGTGTGTATCGAGTCTGCAGGAATAGTAAGGTGAAACCTGACCATTCTGCCTCGAAAACACAGAACCCAAGCGTGCTGACCCTGAACATTTCTTCTTGGTTGGGAACTGAGGGCTGTGCTCTCAGTGCAGAGAAGCTGGTAGCTTTTCACAGTTTTCAGCAAAGGTGTCTTTTTTTTGTTTTGACTCAGATGTTGATTTTCTGTCTCAAAGTGTCATTTCCTGTATTTTATCTGGTAATTTGCCATGATGAGGTGCAAAATAAACCTCATTAGGCTTAAATATATGATAGGTTTTTGTTGTAAACATGAAACGGATTTACTCTAATGGGAATTACTAACATGATCTTAAAATTAAATTAAGTGATTCATTCACTGTGTGCTGCTTTGTCATCATTACAAAAACTCCATCAGGACTCAGTTGCTGCCTTTTATAGGACAGAGGCCCTGCGTTGAGGTTTTTGTCATCAGCCTTCTCTCTGCCATGTTGAGTTGTCATGTGCACTGACCTCTTTGTGATATAAAGAGACGTGGCCGCATCTCATGGGGGAACCAAGGCTGGGGAGGGACCTGCCTAGGGGCACAGGCGGCTGGGGGCGAGGAGGCAGGGTGGCTGCCCAGTCCAGGGGTCAGGCCTGCGGGTGGCTATGTCCCGGGCACCGAGGTAGGACAGCAGCGGGGCTAAGCCTTGCAGGTGGTCCTCTGGGTGGCTGTGTTCCTCAGGGCCTGGCCTGTCTGCAACCCGGGGAGGGCTGGGCTGCATCTGGAGTGGAGGCCCTGAAGCTGGATCCCAGAGTCTGCACGGCTGGTGAGCAGGGGTGGAGGGCCTGGCGGGGAGGCTCTGGAACACAGAGCAGGGCAGGCCTGTCTGTCGGGAGTTTGACTGGTTTTGGTCAGTTTGAGACCTCAAGTGTTTCTTCTTCTTGGTCATAATTCTGGTACCGTATGTCTTAGAATCCTGTGTCCTTAACTTTACATTTTCCCAGTGACAGTGAATGAGATGAAGGTGCAGCTTCCCACTGTCAGAATCATTCCCTCTTAGAGCAAAGCTGGTAAGTTTTAAGAAACAGGTAGAATTGGGTGGCAGCATGGGACTTCAGGCCACCACTGGTTGACATCCACTCCCTGTGGTAAGTGACGCTGTCACGGGCACGGGGGAGTTGGGGGCAGGGGTGCCATGAGGCTGCTCCCCGTCACACCTCCCTTTCTCACACCATGTTAGGCCTGTGGGGCAGCATCTGGTTGGTCTCACAGTTGTCAGGAGACACTTGGCCTTGTGCTCTGGTGCGTGTTTGAAAGTGAGGACGGAGGGGACCTTAGAGCTTGTGTCCCCTGCATCAGTCACGGGGGCCCCACAGGTGTGTCCTGAAGCGTCTGGCCCTGGTGCTGGACCCCGGTGTGCCTGCCGTCCTGCTGACGGACGGGGTCAAGCAGGGGCTGAACTTGCTTGTGTTCACGAGAGGGCTGCCTTCAGGGGCCTTCAGAGTCTCGAATGAGTCCAGCCTCGCGTGGCACAGTGGCCGCCACTGCCCCTGAATTAGTGGCCGCAGAAATGGAGGCGGCTGTGGAATTATCGTGACTTTAATCGCCGCAGGAGTCAGAGGAACTTCACTTGGGGGTTCGCGTTTGTCACGTTTATGACAGCGAGCTAAGTCGCCGAATTTAATGCACATTTTCTGTTTCCTGTGAATTACCGAGTCGTTCTTTTAAAGGTGACAGCACGTTTGGCGCTGATCCGTAGTTGGACGAGGACGCCCGGGCTCACGGTGCAGGCGTCTGGGTCCCCTGCTCCTGCTTGGCCCAGCCTTGTGCCGCCTCCACTGCGAAGGCCTTCCCGCCTTCCCACCCACGGCGGTGCCCCCGCCCAGCAGGTCCCCCGCCCTGCCTCCCTGTCCGGGCCGAGCCGTGGGATCTGCTCCGTCCCTGCCCACCTACCTGCCCAGGCGCAGCTGCCGAGCCTCAGGCAGCAGAGAACGTGGGGGTGGGATGCGCAGAGGACAGCGCAGCTGGAGGTGGGGGGCCTTGGGGCTTTGGTCTTCAGTACGGTTCAGTGGCGAGGCCCCCCAGGGCTTTGTGGAGGGAAGGGGGCCTCCTGACTTCCCCGTTCTCCCCTTAGCAGGTCAAGCAGCAGGCCTTGCTTCAAGGTGATCAGTTCTTTATTCAGGTTTATTCCTAACTATTCACCCAAGACATCACTGATGCCTGGTCCCTGCCCAGTGCAGGGACAGTTATTCAGATGGAAAGATGGCCCTCTGGGCTTTCCTCGAGGGCCTGGGATCTCAGGGCAGTGAGGTGGGAGGGCCCCTCGGGGTCGAGAACCCGTGTAATCCCCACTGGAGGACTCGCCCTGTCTGTGCAGACCCTGAATCTAGGTGCACAGCGTCGGGGAGACTAGTTAAGTTTGGAGGAGGCTTGATGTGTTCAATGCAGCCGTCTGCCATTCTGCTCTCAGGAGATGGTTTCCCAGGGCCTGCGACAGCAGGGATGGAGCTGGGAGGCGGGAGTCAGTGACAGCGGAGGACGGGCACCTTGAAGCTCTGGAGCCAGGGGATGACCCAGACTTCAGAGTAGCAGCTCAGAGTCTGAAACGAGGGTGACCTGAGAGTCCCCCCTTCACGGAGGCTTCCCACCCCGCCAGGGTAACCTCACCCGCCGCAGAGGTGGGTTCCCAGTGCCACTGCCTCAGGCATGTGTGTGTGTGTGTGTGTTTGTACACGTGTGTGCTTGTGTGCTCACGTGTCTGTGTGTGCGCCCACGCATGTGCATGTGTGTTTTCTTTACTGAAGAATTCACTCCCTGCCCTGACTTTATTTTGAAAAACTTCAAACCTACAGAAAAGTTGAAAGAATAATTCAAAAATATATACTCAACACATGTATTTACAGATTACCAGATTTTGCCACATCTGCTCTCCCCGTGTGTGTATATAAAATTTCTCAATTATGTACAAGTTTTCTTTTGCTCTCCTCCCACCCCCAAATCTGCAGTGTTTACTCCCTGGAGGTGTGCCTGTGGGAGCGAGGAGGGGTGTCGTTTGGGAAGTCCTGGGGGGCTGCCTCTCGCTCTCCCGTGTCGGGGGTGGACGTGGGCGCTGCTCAGGGGTGGGGTCAGAACCTCGCAGGTAGAGCAGTGCCGAGGGTGATTTCCGAGGCTGCGGAGCTGGCTGGGGGGTGGCGAGCGGTGGGGAGGCCAGAGCCCTCTTACCTGCTTCAGGGTGCGGTTGGTCTGGAAGCTGCAGTCGTCCAGGCTCGAGTGCCTGGTCTTCTTGCAGCTGGTTCTGCTGATGTCCAGGTCCAGCATGAACTTCAGGCCCTTCACTATCTGAGGGGATAGAGGGCGGGCCTGGGTCACTGGGTCTAGGACATGGTGAGAGATGGGGTGAGCTGGGGGCCCACTTCCCTCCCCCCAGGCTTGGGCATGCACTCCTGCAGACGGTGGAGGCTGAAGACCCCAGTCCCCGGGTCTGGGCCCCTGGAGTCCTGACATTGGCTACTTATACCCATGCAGACCACCCTCCATGATAGGGACAGCATCCCACCCTGAGAGTTTGCGGTTACCAAAGAGAAGAGACATAATAGAGTCACCCCCCCCCCCCAGTCCTGTACCCAGGGGTGACCATTATCGTGAGTCAGCCTGTGGGGTGGTGTCGGGCAGCACACATCCTCGGGGCTGTGGGTTTCTCTCCCCAAGGCCAGCTCCCCGGTCAGTGACTGCGAAGCTTGCTGACTGGCTGCACCGGGCCCCTGCTTTTCGAGAGTGGCTGCGTCCTGTCACTGACTGTGTCCTGTACCCTCATTAACCTGTGTTCTCGGGACCCAGGACGAGCCAGGCCTGGCTGCCTCGTGGTGTCCCCGTGGGAGGGGGAGCACTAGGCTGCTCGTATGGGGCCGCTGAGAAGCGTGGGGACCTCGCAGGGTGTGACACTTCTGCAGGGACGGGGCAGTGGTTGGGGGACGTGGCTGCAAGTGCTTTGGGGTCGTGGAGCAGTGGCCTGCGGGCAGCCCGGCAGGCAGGCAGCCCTGAAGGTGGGCGGTGGGGCAGCTTGTGGCCCCTGGTAGCCGCCCTCGCCCGCCCTCCTCCCTGTGTGCTGTCCGGGAAGAGCCTGGTGCAGTGAGAGGCGGCGCCGGCCTCGGTGCCTGACTCTGGTGGCCCAGGTCCGGTTCTGGCCGCCTTGGGCAGTCCTGAGCCCAGACCCCACCTGGACGAGGGCTCTGCTGATGTGTGACTCCCGGAACAGGAAGGCGTCGTTGCTGCAGTTGTTGAAGCTCTCAGCGCTGTGTCTGGCTGCCTTGAGGACGTCCGGGTCGTTGGTCTTGATAGTCTTGGGAAATCCTGGCTTCACACCTGAGTTTAGGATCTTGGAACAAAAATCTGGATGAGAAGCAGAACCAGACAAGAACGTTAACTGGGGGGGGGGGGGGGGGGGGTCCTTGGTCCAGGGATCATGCCTCCCGCCTCTGCTCCCAGTGTGGTGCCCGGCCCACCCGGCCTGTTCTCCCCTCGCACGGCCGTGTACCCTGCCGGCCCGTCCATGTCTCACCCCCCGGTGCATCTGCCCTCCATCCCCGTGGTCGCCCCATCCTCAGCCAAGGGCCAGTGCGGTGGGCGGCGCAGAGGTGGGTAAGATGTGGTCCCGTCCTGTCCCTGCCCGCATGTGTCCCTGGGTTCTGTCCTTTCAGAACCCAGGTTGTTTCCAACAGTTACGGGAGCCTGGACACCCCTGCCCACCCTCAGGCCTGGAGCCTCTGTCAGGATGAGCCCTGGTGTTCCGAGAAGTCGGCCCTGGCCTATGAGGCCGCCCTCTGGCTTCGACCCCTCCGCTTGTCCCCAGCAAGTGGCCGAGGGGAAGTGCTCGAAGGCCGTCCTCCGCCCCCAGGACTCTCGACCGAATCCGCCCAGCTGCCAGGTCCCCGCGGCACCCGTGTGTTGCCTCCTTTGGGGTGTTTGGGCAGCAGGTGGGTGGTGGCTTTTCTAGTTGGTGGCTCAGGGGTGACTTGATTTCAAATTTATGTTTCTCAGTTTTGCTGCAGTGGTCACGGACTACTTTTATATTAAAATCTAAACTGAGGGGAGGGAGAATGGGAAGAGGGTTTAGGGTTGTAGATTACTTCTCTTTTCTAAGAATTCCCCAGATTTTCCTGAAATCATCTTGTGCCAGAAGTGACTCGGAGCTGACCCACCCCCTGGGGCCAGCTCAGCTGTTTTCTTTCACTGAGTCACGTGGAGAGTGGGGTCCGCGCCTCGTGCACGGCCTGCTTCGGGGATCAGCTGCGTCCTGGCCAGTGTGGAGGGTCCACTGCCCTGCACTGCCCTGGAAGGTCACTCTGCCTCCCTTGGCCGTGACCTTGGGGAGCACCTGTGGTGCATTCAGTGGGGGTGGGGTCAGCACGTGGTGGACCCGCTGGAGCCACAGGAAGTAGAGACTCGTGGACGAGCTTCTGGGTGTTGCATGTAGAAAGGAGGGGTCAGTGCTGCCCGGGTCCCCTCCTCACGGGGTACTCGCTGGGACTGCAGACCCAGGGTGCTGGGTGTGGACCCCGCTGTATTGAGGACACACGGTTCCCTGGTTGTGAAGAAGTCTCGACTCATGGGAGGAAAACAGTGGTGTGAGGTTGGCAGTGCTTGGGGGTTTTGTTCCTCAGGGGCTGGACGGGGGTGTCCCACTGGAGACAGGGCCCCCCAGCTGAGGACCTTCACCTCAGCTGGGGGTTGGGGTCAGGGTCAGTGGCCTTGCTGGGCCGGGACCCAGGCACCTGGCAGGACGGCCCGTGTGCAGCTATGTGTCCAGGAGCCTCGGCCAGGGTCAGTCCAGAACGCTGGGACCTCTTCTGGGGGCCGGCCTGTACGTGGGTCACAGCAGAGGGTGAGACATGGTGGATGCCAGCTCAGCTCAACTCAGTGGGGAGGTCTTGCCAGGGTGTCAGTGAGCCCTTCAGCCCAGAGCGAGGTTTTCGGAGGAGGCTGGTTCCACCGTCCGCCGCCTGAGGTCTGCACAGAGCCCTCCTTAGAACTGGACATCTTCTGTGGCAGTGGGCACACGAGACCCCCACCGGGTGCGAGAACCAGGACGGCCAGAGCCGGCCCTATGCGGCCTCGCTGAGGGGTCTCCTCTCCAGTTGGGTGGAGCGGTGGAGGGGGCTCTGGCAGTGGGCAGAGGAGGTGTGGGTCTGGTCTGGGTAGAATCTGCAGAGGGCCCATGATCCTGGGGGTGAGCCGCTGGCGCTCATGACAGCCTGTTTGTAAGGGGGGCTGGCACTGCCCACCCAAGCGGGACCCCTCCTGGCAGGTGGGCCCCAGCTGGGTCCCTGGGTCGAGATGGAGCTCTGGATGGCTCTGTGAGGCCCCCTCAGCTGGGAGGCCTGCTCCACCCCCATGAGAGCTTCCCAGCAGGTGAGGTTGTCGCTCTTCCCCCACGAAGCTTTTGTCCCCAACGTCTCTGAGAGTCTCCTTTGCCATAATCCGGCCCTCACATGACGTCCCCAAAGACTGGGCTGGGCCGTGGCTGAGGTCTCTGGACGCGGCAGCTGGGTTGGTCGGCTGGCTGGGCCCTGAGCCGTGGCTCTGACTCTGGTGCTTTGAGGGCTGCTGGCCTGCTGTTGACGACAGGAAGTCCAGTGTGTTTTTCTGTTTTGAAAACTGTTTAATTTCTGCTTGTCAGCATAGTCTGAACAGCAGACGGGAAGGACCACCTGGTGGACGGTCCAGTCGCCCATGTGTTTGTGGGTCTATATCCACGGCTATTTTTTCTTTGTACAAATTACATATATTGCTTTTTCTGATTATAAGCTTACTTGTTTGGTAGGAAACTTGAAAAACACAGAAAAGTACAACAGAAACATTAGAGCTCACTCTCAGTGTTGCAAAGGTAACCACTGCTACCTGTTTTTTAAATAAAGTATACTACATTTGATTTCGCTTGAACTTAACATGATTATAATAATGAAGTGAAACTAGGTGAGGCCAAACCTCTGATGATGTCTCTGCCAAACGTGTGATGTCAGTTCCTAAGCAATTTTGGTAAAGTTACAAAGAGGTTGTAGGAAACTTGAAGTTGGCTTATTTTTAACTACATTTCCTGAAATATAGGCTTCAGTTAAGTGAGGTTTCATCAGCAGAGTTATCTAAACAAACAGTAAAACCCCATTTTTAATTTTAAAAAGTTGAAAAGTCAAACCTATTTTCAGAGCGATTCTTCAGAACGTCCACAGGGCAAGGTTGGTGCAGAATAAGCCCACAGAGGGGCTCTCCTTCTGGAAGAAGACAGGCAGCCGGGGGCCCTGGGCCCCAGCCAGCTAGCCCCCTCCCACCACCGCCAAGGGGTCCCCCCCCGGGCTGGCCGTGGTCCCATCTACAGGGAGGAAACAGGCCTCGAAGGAGTGCAGGGCGGGTTAAACCTAGGTGTGAAAGCTGTGCTCTTTTTCTCTCAAGAAGTATTTCTCAGTAGGTGCTGTGGGCAACTCCAGGTTGGGGGCAGGACAGTGATCTGGCAGAAGGGGCTCAAAGAGGGAGCTGGGGGTGGGGACCAGTTAGGAGGCGTGGAGATGGGCCAGGGGAGCAGAGAGCAGAGCACGAGGCAGACCTGACTGCCCTTAGCTTCAGGCTGGGTGCAGGGGCCACAGGGGGGGATCGTGAGTCACTCTGGTGGCAGGTGGTGGCCTGGTGACGTGGACTGAAAGGACAACCAGAAGGAGAGGTTGTGAGGAGGAACAAACACTCTTCATCACACACGCTGGGGTGGGGGAGGGCCGGGCGGCACAGAGAAGTGAGGTTTCCAAATAAGCCGGACTCCCTCCCCCATCCCCTGCCAGGCAGGGCATGGAGGCTTAGGCCCAGAAAGGCACTGGGAAGAGGGAGGTGGGCAGACCCCTTGGTGAGGGGCGGGCTGAGTCAGGAAGGAGAGAAGAGGGCCCCTTACTGCTCTTGGGAGAGAAGTAGCTCTTCAGCTGGTCTTGAAAAAAACGACTCAAGACGGCAAGAGATTGGGCAAGAGATGGGGGGCCGGAGACTTGGGAAGATTAGGGTGACAAAAGCGCTGTGCTGGGTACTGACCGGGGGCTCCAGCCGCCCCCGGATGCACAGTTGTAAGAGCACCGGGTGAGCGCAGTGTGCAGGGGTGCGAGGCTTGGAGGGAGGACGGCAGAGGCCCAGCTTTCCTGGGGCCAGAGCAGACTCCCAGGGCAGAAATGCGAGCGCCTGTCGTCTCAGACCTGGGCGGTGGAGCTGGCCCTGGAACTGAGAGCGTGGGCAGGAACCAGTGCGGGACCTGCCCCTGGCAGATCCTTCCCACCTGCCCTGGCACAGCTGGGACCTGCTCCAGGAGCCAGCACGGCTGGGGATCCTGCAGGCCCCTGGGCTGCTCAGGCTGCACCAGTGGACTCCCGGCCACCTGTTTCTGTGAAGTCACCCCAGGCCCCTTCGACACCCCCTGATTCAACCTGATACAAGGGAGTCAAGGAGTCTCTCCTCATGTGATCAGAATGGGAAGCAAAACGTCAAGGAAACATTCTGATGTTTCTTGCTGAAAAGTAACTTTCCATCTAAATCACAAGTGATTCCTACTCCAGCTCCTGTCCTGTCCTGTCCCTACACCCCCTTCTTCAGAACTAACACTGGCCCCACTGATTTCGGTGGCCAGGCTCTGCGCTTGCCCTCACCAGTTGGGGCACTCAGTTCCCTCCACCAGTGTGTGGGCACTTCACAAACATCGAGGGGCTCAAGGCAGATCCACAGTTGAGCAGGTGGGGCTGGAGCTTGGGGGACATGGTCAGCAGCCCTTTGGGTTGCGGCAACAGTTAACTGTTTCTGTGCAGGTTAAAGAGGATGGAGTCTGCCCTCCAATTACCACCAAACATGCAGCAAATGTCCCAGGAGAGGACAGTAACTTCCTGACAAAGAACAGCTGGTAAAATGAGTCAGCAGCAAATGTTTTTGGTAAACATCCCTCAACTTGCTTTTCTGAAAAATGAAGCCGTGGGATGATGTCCTGTAGGAGGCGCTGGAGCCTGGGACGCTGGCTGTGATTCCAGGGGTGCTGGGCCCTTTGGAGAGTCCAGTGCCTCAGGCCGCGCAGCCCCTCCCTCCCTGGTGTGGAAGGGAGAGGGGGCTGCTCAGGCAGCTGAGGCTCCCCACCCCTTCCTGTTTCAGGAGTGTCCTGTGTGTGGCTGGGAGGTGGGGAGACCCTAGAAGGGAGCCAGGGTGCCCAGGAGCCAAACACTGAGGCCACCACTGGAGGCTGCCCCACCGTGTCCCTGCTGGTCTCCTCGTGGTGGCTGCTTCCCTGCCAGCATCACGGGGCCCTTGTCATGTCACGGGCGGGGTCCTGGAGGGCTGTGCCCAGAGAGCGGGGTGCTGGTGTCCACTGCCCACCTGGAGGTTCACTCCGAGCCTCGCCCCCTCACGTGACACCAGAACTCAGTGTGCTGGTGGTTGCCCTTAATTCCGTGGGGCCACACCCACCCGGCTGTGCTCTGGGGGCTCTGACTAATGAGTAGCCCCGTTGTTTTGAGAGCATAGGTGTCCCCCGGCACAAACAAGATGCTGGTTAGCCCCCGCCTTAATCCACTGGGACATGCCCAGAGTGAGTCCCAAGTCTGCCTCAAAGGCTGCTCGGCCTTCCTGAGCCTCCGTGTCCCCATCTGTATAATGGGGTGATGATGGCGCCAACCCCACAGGGTTGTGGTGGGGATACAGGAGACCATCCGCAGGAAGATCTTGTCGATAAAGGACATGCCATGGTGTCATGATTATCAAATATGGGAAATGGCTGCAGTGGCGCTCTGAGGGCAAATGGGTGTCCCCACTGGAAAAAAGAAACCTCAAAACGCAGAGGGTGGGTCACTGGCCCTCATGCCGAGATGCAGCAGTTCCCCCCCACCCCCCACCCTGGGATGCAGGCCGGCGTGGGCCTCCCTTGTGGTGGGTGGTCTCCGGGTCCTGCCACTGGTGACGATGGCTGCTGGACCCCAGACCCTGCCAGGCGGCCTGTGATGGGAAGATGGGCCCCTGTGAGCCCGACTGGGAGGGCTTCCCAGGAGAGATGAGAGTCAGGTTGAAAAAGGGCTTCCATTTTCAACTGAAGGAATAGTGGCTGAAGAAATCCATGTAGCAATTTCCTAGGTTCTGAAGGGCTTGGGGAGGGAGGCTGCCGGGGTCAGGTCAGCGTAGTTGAGCGCCAGGGGCGGGGAGAAGCCAGGTACCCAAGTGGCGACACTTGGGGCCCCTGTCCTCCCACCACGGAAGGCTCTAGGATCTGTTCTTAGAGGAAGGCCGTGGGGCTGAGGGGCGGACTCGGGTCTGGGGCCGAGCTGTCTCTTCTCGACCCCCAGACAGGGGCCTCCAAGCCACTCACTCGAGCCCGAGGCCCTCGCTGGGGCCGTCACCTCTCACCTGGAGGCAGCAGAAAGGATCTGTGTGGCGTAGGGGCTGCGGCCAGCAGAGGCTCAGGAGCAGGGGTGCGGGTGGGCAGCTGCCCCCCACCCCAGGCCCGGGGCATTGCCTTCCGTGGGCCACCGCAGCCAGGCGCCTCCAGGGCCTGAGGGGTGCAGTGGTTTACCCATTTCATGGACAGTGAGACTGAGGTTCAGAGAGGCTCCAGGTCCCAAGGCCTCTGCATGTGGCTTGGACTCTGGACCCTCCTCCATCTGGGCTGTGGGGCTGAGAGCAGGCCTGATGGGGGAGGGCCAGGCCAGCCAGAGGGCTGTGTCAAGGGCAGGCAGTCTTCCACTTCCCGAGGGGGCAGGTGCGGGACTGGGTTGGAGAGGGTTTGGTCCAGCACCAAACCCCAGCAGAGGGGAGGCAGTCCTGCCAAGGGAAGGCGGCCAGCGTCCAGCACCTCCTGGGCCAGGATTCCCCACACAATCCTGCTCTGCCCCGCTTGTTAGGGGAGGGAATGAGGCCGGCAGAAGCAGCTTAGGAAAGCGGGACAGAGGGCACGAACGTTACATCCCAGTGCGGTGGAGATGGCAGGCCCCTCACTCAGGCTTTCTGAGGGAGTCACTTCCCTGGCCTGAACGTCCAGCCACTTCCCTGGCGTGGCCTCCTCGGTTGGGCACTAAGGGGGCCCAGGAGGACAGACAGCTCCCGGAGGAGAGGACCTGTGAGGCTTCATGGTGTGAGCTAAGACCGCGGCTGGGGGAGGGGACAGAGGCAGGATGTCCCGTCCTCATGGTACGTGAGATGGTCCTGAGGTGTCACCCACTTCCGAGGCTGTGACCTCCAGGGACTGAGAGGCTCAGGCTGTCCCCTGGGCACCTGCCTGGGCACCCCAGACCTGGTCACCCGTGGCCAGGCTCCAGACCTCTTCAAAGAGGGAGGAGGGCAAAGACCAGTCGCTACCTGGGGGCTGTATCCTCCACCTCCCGCTGGTCACTTCAGCCCCGGCTACCAGCTTCCTCGTGCGCATGGGGCAGGTGCTCACGGGCTGTGTTACTGGGCAAGTCGCCTAACCTCTCTGTGCCTCATTTCCTGGCCTACAGGTGGCGGCTCCCCTCGCCCTCCCCCCAGCTCTGGCCTGGCTGGAAGGATGAAGACTTAGGTTCCCCCGAGCCAAGTCACAGGGCAGCAGCAGAGGCAGGAAGCGTGCACCATCAAATAGAAACGGCCTGACTGCTGCCCTGTGCGCTGTCTCCGTGGAGGGGCCGTGGCGGGCCTCCCTTGGCTACTTGCAGACCCCTGGAGCGGTGGGGGACAGAAGGCACGTCCCCGGTCCCCAGACCCCCCCAGTCCCCCTCTGCCGAAGCTTGCTCCCCACAAAGGCAGCTGCTGTGAGGTCCCCTGGAACGTGCCTTGGGAACGGGGTTGGGGGTCAAGCTCACGGCGCCTGGACGGTGGGGAGGTCCCCTCTTACCTTGCGAAGGGTCCCCCGTGGCACCCAGGACGAGGCCACAGACGACCAGCAGTACGCCGGCAGGATGCATGGCTGCACGCAGGGCTGTGCTGAGCAGGGGCGCCGGCAGCGAGGTGCTGGGGGAGCCCCGCCCCGCGAACCGCCTGCCTGGGGTGCGGGTGGTGGTTTCTTGCTATTCATCTCCACATCTAGCAGCTACAAGCTCAACCGCTTCCTTTCTAAAAGTTTCCAAACAGCGATTATTTGCAGGGGAGGGAAGAGGTGATAGCTGTGAGCAAAACTTTTGCGATTTTCTACCCTTGAAACGCACAGAAGAGACATTGCAGCAGAAAAATGAGCAGAGATTTTCAGAAGCACACGCACTTGGGGTTCCTTCTCCAAAGGGTACGCTCCTCAGGCCTAGATTCTGGGGTCTGACTGGCCCCCTGCAGGAGACTGTCCTCCTGCTGGCATGAATTAGGTGACTTTCCCTGGGAAGTAGCAGGAAAACAGGGTGCAGACTGCAGTTCAGAGGATGAACTTCGCCAGGCCTGGAACCGGGTGAGGAACAGCGTTTGCTGAAGAGTGATGGATTCTTGAACCTTTTTGGCTCAGAGCTGGCAAAGGAGAGGAACAGTGTCTGGGCTAGAGGTCCCGGCGCTCTGCTCAACCTCTAGACCAGGCCCACGGTTAGGAGTGGGAGCTCTGGAGCCAAGAGGCTTGAGGCTCTACCTCTGAACACCTGGCTCACCTTGGGCGGGGGTCTCCAAGCCTCAGTTCCTCAGGTTATGCTGAGGATTTGGGGATGTCGTGAATGTAAACGGCCACTGTGCCTGCGCCCTCCACCAGGCATGGCAAGGAGTTGGGCTTCCCCTGTGCTCACGGCTTGACCCTGCAGTACCTCGGGAGCCGGCGGTCACTCCTGCATGTCCTCAGTGCGGTGGCTCATTCCCACTTTCAGAAGTTCCGGGGGTTGGGGAGCTCAGAGTGGTTACGGGACCTGCCTGTCACTGCACTGTCTCTGGCCCTCGGCCCTGTTGTCCGTGAATGTGGGTGATGGTGCACCTCACCGTCCAGGCCTGGGGGCGAGCAGAGGCCCAGAGAGGAGGAAGGAACTGGGGTTAGAGCAGCGTTACGGGCCCCCGGGGAAGTGTGCATGTGTGCGCTGTGTACATGTGTCATGTGTATGCGTGTGCATCCAGTCTTTACATGTGTCTGAATGTGAACATGTGGAAGTGTGTTTTTCTGAGTGTGAATGAAAGGTGTGTATGTGCTTACACGCAGATGTGTATAAGTCTGTGTGTGTTTTGTATATATGTTGTGATGTTGATTTTATGTGTCCACTGGGCCACTGAGGGCCCGGACACTTGGTCAAACATGATCCCATGTGTGTCCACGAGGAGTGTTTCTGGAGGAGATCAGTGCTGGAGCCAGTAAACTTACTAAGGCACCCGGCCCTCCTGCGTGGTGGGCCTTGTCCATTCAGTCGAAGGCCTGAATAGAACTAAGCCCAGGAACTAAGAATCCTCTCTGCCTGCCTATCTTCCAGCTGGGACATCGGTCTTCTCCAGCCTTCAGACTCAGACTCAGACTGTCCTAGGTCTGGACTTCTCAGCCTCCTTAATCCCATGAGCCAATTCCTTGTGATAAATGTCTTCATACATACACACACCCTACTGCCTTTGTTTTTCTGGAGACCACTGACCCATACATTTGTGCAGGTGTCTGTGCCTGTATGTATCTGTGTGTGAGAGTGTACATTGCTTTCGAGTCTGTGTGTTCATATGTGTCTGTGTCTCTGTGTCTCTGTGCATGTGTGTGACTGTAGGTGTGTACGTGCACTATTTCTGCCTCATCCTCGGCCTGCTGAGGGTTGTGGGCTCTGCACTGAGCCCCACTCATTCATTGGCGGGTCTGTTCATCACTCACCCTTCCTGCCACCCCTTCCTGCTTGAAATGTGGTCCCCTGCCCAGTGCCCAGTCAGCACTCCCTGGGCCCTTGATGGAAATGCAGCTTCTCAGGCTCTGCCCGTGATCAGGCTCTATGAGTGGGGCCCAGGAATCTGTTTTCACAACCCCCCCAGGAGACTTTTTCTTTTGGCCTCCACGCTGTGCCCCCTGCTGGTTGGCTGGAGCCGTCCAGTTCTCAGGCTGTTCTCCCCCCACCCCTGCCCGCCCCCCGAGGAGCGAACCGGACACCTGAGCCGTCCTGCTGCTTCCAGGTCCCGAGCTTCCTGCCTCGTGCAGCCCGTCTTGGCCACAGCCGGGCTCAGGGAGCCTGGGGCTCCGCCAGAAGTGTTGCTGCATTCGTTCTGATGACAGCCGCGGTGTTGGTGAGAGGGCATGTTCCAGCACTTGCTGTGTGCCGGGCACTTTTCTCAAATCCCCACACCATTTGACAGTTGAGGAAACTGAGGCACAAGGGGGTGAGAAGTTGCGGGAAGTTCTGCAGAGTTGGGGCCCAGGCCCAGCGCTGTGGTCCCGGCCGCTGCCCTGCACTCCTTGCCCCCCGTCCCCCCTGCCCCCAGCCTGGGGCCCCAAGCCTGGGGCTGTCTGTGCCGGCCACGCTGGCACCGGCCAGCCTGCAGATGCCAGCTTGGCCATGGGGGTCCCCGATGGTGGCCCGAGTGAGCCGACATCCTGTCCAGCACGACTGTTGGCAAAAGCATCAGCGAGCCCTGCAGAGCAGGAGTGTGGGAGGCCTTGGAAGGAGCCTAGGGTTGTGTGTGTGTGTGTGTGTGTGACTTTTGTGCACCCAAACAATGTACAGAAGAAGCACAAAAAAACTGGTTGTCCCAGGAGAGGATTGCCCGATGGGCTTCTGAGACCTTAACGTCCTGCGTGTACTTTATTTTCTAAAGTCCACGGTGGTTGTCTGAGTGGAGGGGTAGGAATGTGCTTTTTTGGTCTGCGAAGAGCTGCTAGGTGGCGAGCAGACTTTGTCCACACGGTGGCGCCGTGATCCAAGAAACGAGCAGGTCTCGCCCGGCGTTTCCCACGCTGGGGGCTGGGGGCTTCCTCCTCTGCTCTGGGAACCCCCCTGCTTCTGTCGCTACATCTGCTGTACTGGTGATGGATTTCAGCAGTCCTGGGCCCTCTCTGGGGAAATACAGTTCTCAGTGGGGTGGGAGGGACCCTGCAAATCTTCGGCCTGGGGGCTCTTCACTCTCCCCAGGCTGGGCCTCCTCCTGGGGGATCTTGGTGCTTGTGCGGGTGGGGTTCCTGCACCCAGTGCCGCCTGCAACCATCCGTCATGATCACACATTCTGCACGTGGGGGGCTGCATGTGTCGGCATGTCCATCTCCATGGGGTCTGGGGCATCCCTGGGAAGAGCCACAGGCTGGGCCTGGAATCACCCTAAGATGCTGGTGCCGCGTCTGGACTTGGTCTCAGCGGGGCTGTTGGTGTAGTGGCCCCTGGAGTGGCAGGTGACAAACCCCTGGATCAAACCTACCCTGAAGCTCATGTGCTGCTAGATTTTCCAGTTATGAGTTCCCATCCAGTCTCTTGCTGCTTAAGACCATTCTAGTTGGATTTTCTAGGTTTGTTTTCCTTTCCCTCAGCATAAAAGGCCCCAACTGACAGATGGGAAACAAGTTTGTGGCTGGGTCGGTATCAGGGGTATGTGCTTGCCAGTTGGGAGGCTGAAGAAGTTGGTAATGCTATTGACCAGGAGAACTGAGAACCTTTCCGGTGGTGACGGGAGCCTGGATCCACAGGTGGAGCTGAACTCACGTGCCACAGGCACAGTGGGGCTTGGTTCCTAGATACTGCACACAACCTGCCTTACCTGTCTCAGTGCTGTGGCTTCTGCCCAGAGGTCACGTAAAGGCCTGGCCTGGCTTCTGACACCCGTTACCTAAGGTTGCCAGTTAAAATACAGGGCACCCTGTAAACTTGAATTTCAGAGAAACAACAAATAAATTTTTAGTATAAGTATATCCTAAATATCGCATGGGATGTACTTATACTGAAATCATTCATTCTATAAAGTCCAAATTTTGTGTATTTTTATGTGCTAAACCTGGCAGCCCAACCCTTGCTTGGTCTGGTGACCTGGCTGGAAGGACAGAGTTGCCAGCTCTTTACACGTGATTCTTCTGTGTGGATCCGGGGGCTCTCAGCTCAGGGCCCTGGTGGGTCAGCCTGACCACACCGGCCAGCCCTGGGTCCTGGTTTGGAGCAGCACCTGGTGTGACGGGACGGGACGAGATTCCGCTGCTCCTCTTGCCCTTACGCTTCGCGGGTAAGAAGCGTCCTCAGGGGCCCTGATACTTGCTCGCCTGGGTGGGCTGGATGCTGCCCCTCACCTGGGGACTCCACGAGGGCGGGGCTGCTTGGCCTCCCGCTGTGTCACCCAGACAGCGACTCACGACATCACGTTGCAGCAGCGGCTTCTCATGGAGACTGGAGCTCAGCCTGCACAGCTGTCTCTACTGCCCTGAGGGGGGCTGAGGCCCGGGCCTGGGACCAGGGGGCTAGCCTGGAGGGGCTGAGGGAGCGGCTGCCCCCTCTGCTGACTGCTTGGTGGGCACAGGGCGCTGCCAGCCCCACGGCGGGACCTTGGTGCTCATCCTCCAGCCGAGGGGAGGGTCATGCCCTTTCCCAGGGGCAGCCTGAACCCCCGGGGCTCCAGGCAGCACCTCTGCGCAGGCCCAGCGCCGCTCCAGAGTTCCAGCTGCCCTCGTGCCCCAGCAGGCCCCCGCTCTCCCAGCACCACCTTGTTTGCTCCCCAGGGACTCATCCCTACTATCTCCACAGAAGGGATATTTAAGTTGAGCTCTGATGACGGGGTAGGAGTTTTATTGGCAGGAAAGCAGGGGGTGAAAGCAGAGGTAGCATCGTGAGCAGAGGCTGGTGGGGGTCGGGCGCCTCGTCAGGACGCTGTGCTGTGCTGGCCCAGCCTCATCGTGTGGTCCTGGACCTCTGGGTCCTTCTTGGGGCCACCTGAGCCTAGGAAGGTTTGCTCAAGGGGAGCAAGTGCTGGCGCTGACAGCAAGCTTGGCTCTGCCGCTGCCAGCCAGGCCCTTGTCCAGTGGCTCTTGAAGCCTCACGCTGCAGGACAGTGGCAGTAGAGTGACCTATGACCTGGCATTGGAGAGCCAAGGGCCGTGTGCAGAGTTAGACTCTATGTCCACTTGTATCGTCCCCACCCGCCTGCTGAGTTTCCATGGGCTGCATTCTCTTCGGGTGGGTTTTACAGCCAAGGGCTGTCAGGGTCTGGAGTTGGGGCTCTGGAAACTCCTGGAAATTCTGGAACTGGACGATGAGGAAGAAAAGGCTCAGGGCAGCACGTCAGGTGCTGGAACCTGCTGTGACCCCAGCACAGGGACACGGGCTGCTGACCGCCGAGGCGAGGCAGCTCTCTGACCTGTTTTCCCCCTTCACATCTTTCTTTCTGACTAAAGCTGCGTTTTCTGCTCTTAAGGCTTCACGTGATTACATTTAGCCCCCTGCCATACCCCTGTATTCTGGGTAATCACCCCACCTCGAGGTCCTTCCTCACGTCTGCAGCGGCCCTTTTCCCTGAAGAGTACCATAGTCACAGGTTTCAGGCTTAGGATGTGGGCATCTCTGGGGCCATTGTTGCGTCTGCTCCAGGGGGTGTCAGGAAGAGGAGGGCCCTGCAAGATGGTGGGCCAGGAGCTGCTGAGGCCTCTGGGGGCCTCGGCTCAGCTGTCTCACAGACCGCCTACCTCATCTTCCTCCTCAGGAAGGTCTCACGCTGAGTACCGCCCCTCCAGCAGACCTGAGACAGTGGCTGGAGCACTTGGCATACGGGGCGGGGGGGATCCCAGTGAGACACGTGCACTCGTGGGCAACAGCCAGACCACACGTGACCATGGCACCCTGCCCACTCCCTGCTGCACCTGCCCAGGAAGCCAGACCACAGCCTCTGCTGCAATCATCCCAACGGTCAGGCTTGGTCAGGAACTGCCAGCTTCCCTAATTTTTGTCCGCGTGTTCAACTTAGCATCAACAAGAGAAGAAAGCCGAATGTACCCCCTGCCAGGCCCGCGGGATGCCCCGCTTCTAGTTGCCTGCTTCCAGCCTCCCCCGTCCCCCTCCCTGGCCTGCACGCCCGTCTCTGCCACGCGCCAGTGGCTGAGTTCCCTTGCTGTCTCACGCTCTGAATAGGGGAGATAGCTTTTGCTTGTTCTCCTATGGGTGGTGCTTGTTTATTTCCACGCTGGGAGACGTGGGTGGGCAGTGGGACGGGGACACAGCCTGTACAGGTGGGTTAACGCACAGGTTCTTGCTGGGCGGCTGGGGATCTCAGAGCCAGGCCCCTGGAGGTTGGGGAGGTGCTGGGTGGTGGGCTGAGAGCAGCCCTCAGGGCGTCTGGAGAGAACCCTCAGGCAGAGGTGGCACTCACAGTGTCCCCCCAGTAGCATGGCCATCCCACCAGGCACTGCGATGTGGGCAGGGCACTGAGAGCACCTGCCTCCGGCCTCTGGCAGCTTCCAGGTGGGGTCCTGGTTCCTACGGAGGCCTCTCATTAGAATAGCCCCACAAACTTGGCAAAAATGCAGACTGTTTGTTCCTGAGTGAACACTCACTCTGTGGATCTGGGTGTGGGGCTGGGAATGAGCATCTTCAAAGCTCCTGGGGGCCCAGCTAGACCTTGGAGCGCAGCTGGGTCTCCGCAAGAGCTCAGGCAGACACACCGCCCGCCCCACGGCCCAGGTTTGTCTTCCTCCCTGCGTCCCTCCTCGTTTCACAGAATGATTGCGGATTTAAATGCACAAAGATGGTATCAACTACAAATTGGCACTTGTCGTTGGCACCTGCCACCTACTTCTACAAGGATTAAATCAGGTGCTGCTGCAGCTGCTGACTTTCAACACCCCCCTGAAAGGAGCTCGGGTGGAGAGCAGAAATGAGGCACTCTGCTCTGGGAAAAACTGGCAGAACAGGTCTGCAGATACATATTTTCAGGAGCAGATTTTATGAGCCCAATTCTTGTATCTCCTCCTATCTAGATAAGCACTGAAATCCTTCATGGTGATGACTGCTGCTCGTGACTAGCAGAAACCTTCTGTAAAAAAATACGTGTTTGATTGCATGTACTCCCCTTGAATGAAAATCACACATATACGGACCTTCCCTCCACCTCTTTGGAGCAGTTTCTCAGAGCTATCTGAAATGCTGTCTCCCGGGCTGCAGTCCTCATTTTGCCCCAAATAAAACTTAGCTCACAACTCTCACATTGTGCATTTTTTTTTAAGTCGACAGTGGCTTCTCTGCCTCTGTCCCCCTTGGCATCTGACGTCCCATTTATTGCTGTTAATTAGGTACCTGGGCGAACCTTCCCTCGGGCATCTGTAACTCTTGGGCCTCGTTCGTTTGGCTCCACGCTGATGTGGATAACCCATTTCACTGGCTTTCCTTCTGCCATTAGTTTCCGTAGCCCTCGTGTAAAATTTCCAGATTGTAATTTCCCGACTCCAAGTTGTGTGGTGAGCTAGGGTTGGTTTCACCGCCTCCCTTGCCTTTGTCCCATCCTTGGTGAATTTTTAATTGTGCAGGTGAATCTGCTGAGGTGTTTACCCTCCTGAAACCCCTGGGACCAGCCCGAACCAGGGATGGCTGGACTTACATGTTGTGTGTGTGGTGGGTGCAGGTGTCACAGAACCACGAATCCAGGGTCAAAGGGACAGTCATGAAAGTCGGTTCTCACTTGATTCTTCCACAACATTTTAGTAGAAAAATTTTCAAGCTTTTTCAGAAAAGTTGAATGAATTGTTCTGTGGACATTCACAAGCCACCCCCTAGATGCCACAGTTAACTTTTTCTACATTGCTCCATCCATCCATCATCCATCCATCCATCCATCATCTATCCATCTATCCATCCATCCATCCATGATCCATCCATCCACCATCCATCGTCCATCCATCTATCCATCCATCCATCCATGATCCATCCATCCACCATCCGTCATCCATCCATCTATCCATCCATCCATGATCCATCCATCCACCATCCATCGTCCATCCATCTATCCATCCATCCATCCATCCATCATCCATCCATCATCCATCATCCATCCATCATCCATCCATCATCCGTCCCTCCATCATCCTTCATCCATCCATCCATTCATCCACCCATCATCCCTCAGTTCCTCTTGCTGTTTTTGCACATTAATTACAAAGTAGCTGCACTTCAGTTGATGTTGAATCCTGGGGACCCCATGCTGCCCAGTGACCACGTGGCCTCAGTTTAAATTCCCCTGGAAACAGGAAACCTGCTGCCTGCTGCAGCCCAGTTCCACCGCTCCAGGTGAACCAGGTTCCCTTCTGTGCCAGGGGCCCAGTGACAGGCTCCCTTTCTCCCAGGTGTGACTCTTCAAAAGAAGGCATTGAAGGGAAGCAAGAGGTGGAACCCATGGGGATGTTAGAGCCCTGGGCTGGGCCCTTCCAAGCCTCTGGCCCAGGGCCTCTGGCAGGCCCGGAATGTGTGGGTCTAACAAGCCCGTAGGCGAGGCTGATGCAGCTCCTCCAGGCTCCACTTTGAGAACTACTGACTTAAGCTTGCACGGCTCAGTGGAAGTCCAGTTATCCCTAAAATAACTGCTTAGAGTCTTGGGTGTCCTTTTGGAATAGGTATGGAAACATGCTTCTGGCCCGAGGGTACCACTGTTTGGCCCCCGAGGGAGGCCAGGCCAGCCCCTCTCCTGGGCCCACGGACACGCCAGGCTGCTGGTCGTGGGGCGGGCACCTTCAGGGCGGCGACTTACTACTGTCTGGGTGTGTTTCAGGCTGCACGTCTCTGCAGGTCTGCCGCCGGCCGCCCCAGTGGCCTCTGTGGCTCTCCTCAATGCCTTGGTGTCCATGGCTCTACCGACCGACAGGAGATGGGGTCCTGGCTGAGTCCCCACAGAGAGGCATCATCATTACAGCTGGATGGGCCGTGGCACCAATAACCTTTCTTTGCTTAATTTATTTCCTCACCACCCAAAGTAAAATGTTCTGTAAGCAGGCAAGTGTTATCTCTGAGAACCCCTTTGCCGCCTTCTGTGGACTGCGCAATGCCGTCTTTCACACTCTGCTGTTGCAAGTTAAGTCATTAAACAAAGAGTAAACTTGTGCTAATTGTCGATGGCTTATTACTACCTAGGAGGACGGCCAGGCTGGGGATGTGTGTGAATTTCATTAATTTCTCCAGGCTTTTGGGGTTTGGCTTGAACTCAAAGGCCCTCCATGAGCAAACTCTTGTAAAAGCTTTAATTAACTCTTGCCAGTGTCAATGTTTTATTACCTTCTGTAGCCGACAGGCTCCCCCCGAGACTAATTTACACGGATGTTCCCAGCCACCGTCATGAAGCCACAGAGGCCACTGGGCGGACGGGAGTGGATTGAGTTGCTTTATGGGCTTCAGCTCAAGGGCAGTTCCTCCGTCAGAGATGATGGCGGGGGCGAGTGGGGGGTGTCTTCTGTTCTGGGGAGTCAGAACTTGTTGCATCAGAAACCGAAGGGCTGAGCTTAGACCGACATATACACACTACTATATATAGAATAGGTAACTAATAAGGACCTACTGTATAGCACAGGGAACTCTACTCAATACTCTGTAATGACCTATATGGGAAAAGACTCTAAAAAAGAGTGGACATATGTATATGTATAACTGATTCACTTTACTATGCAGCAGAAACTAACACAACATTGTAAATCAACTATACTCCAATAAAAATTAATTTAAAAAAAGAAGCCAAGGTGCTGAGCTTGGAGATACAACCTTGGCCATGCCCTTGAAGGCTAAGTGGGGTCTGGGACTCAAGTTTGGGCCTTGATCTAAGCTTGGAAGCTGTGGGATGGAGGATGAGTCACGCCCACCTCTGGCTCCCTTTCCCTCCATTTGAAGGTGAGGGCAGGAACATTGCCCCTAGACGGCCAGGTGCGGGGGCATCTTCACGGCCATAGGTGTATGCAGAGACGCTGACTTCCACTGGCTTGTGGTCTGGGGTCCATGGCTGCCTGGCCTCTCAGGGTGGGAGCCAGGGGACAGACATTGTCATCCTGTGGCCCCTGCAGCAGCCACCTGCCACATTCCACCCACGCCCGCAGTCCCTGCCTCTCTGCCCACAGGACCAGAAGGGCTTGGGGGGATGACAAGCCCAAGCTCACCATGACTCCTGGGGGTAGAGGGGGTGGAGGTCTGCACGATGCAGGTACCGCAGCCTGCCAGGCCTGCATCCCTGTGCCACTGGCTTCCCCTTGGCTCCAAATCCAAATTTATCCAAACATTGATTTTTGAGGCTTGCTACTTCGATTTGATTGAGGTAATATTTACATGCAGTGAATGTAAGATTGTAAGCGGATGATTCCATGAGCTTCCGCAGATACACACAAGCGGGTACGGAGCCCTGGGTTCCCTCGAGCCCTGGCACCAGTCTGCTGGCTCCCCAGGCACCGTGTTCTGATATGGCCCCTAGAGACTGGCCACCTTGAGCTCTGCACGAGGGACTTTTCCATCCCCCTTCTTTTGTGTCAGGTGACGTCCCTGGGGTTGAGCCCTGTGGTTTGTGTGTCAGCGTCTCCTTTCCTTTTACTGAGGAGTAGGGTTCCCATCTGTTTGTCTATTACTTGTTGACGTGTGTTACATTTTGTCCAGGTTTTGGCCACCATGAAAAATGCTGCTATAAACGTTCTTGCATAATGCCCTTGTGTGGTTGTTGTTTTTGTTTCTCTTGGAGGGTATTGTTGAGTCGTTGGGTAGTGTGTGTTCAATTTCATGAGAAACTGCCAGGCTGTTTTCTGGCCGGACCGTTCTTCACCCCCAGCAGCAGTGCTGTCAGCACTTGATACTGTCAACCCTGAACTTTAGCCATCATGGTGGGTGCACAACAGTATCTCCTTGAGATTCTCATTTGCATTTTCCTGAAAACTGATGGTGTTGGGCTTCTTCTCATCTACTTATTGGACAACTGTGTATTTCACTTTGTGAAGTATTTGTTCATGTTTTTTGCTCATTTTTAAATTGGCATGTCTTCTTATTGATTTGTATTTCTTTATATCTTCTGGGTAGAAATCAACAGTCAGATATACACATTACACAGTTTCTCCTCGTCTGGGGCTTGTCTTCGTAAGCAGAAGTTTTTCATCTTGATGAGTGCTTTCTACTTTTGTAATTGAGATGTACATAGACTCTCTGAGCTGGGATTGTAAGTTTAGTTTTTTTAATTAGAAAATTTCATTATTCCCTGAAATATGACACAAATGAATCTATCTATGAAACAGAAACAGAATCATGGACATAGAGAACAGACTGGTGGTTGCCAAGGGAGAGGGGGTTGGGGGAGGGGTGGAGTGGGAAGTTGGGGTCAGCAGATGTAAGCTTTTATATATAGAATGAATAAACAAGGTCCTACTGTATAGCACAGGGAACTATATTCAATATCCTGTGATAAACCATAATGGAAAAGAATATAAAAAATAATGTATATATATGCATAACTGAATTACTTTGCTGTACAGCAGTGATTAACACAACATTGTAAATCAACTATACTTCAATTAAAAAAAAAGTAAAAAATTTCATTATTCCCATGATACATCCCCTGCTCACCCCAAGGTAACTGGCGTTGGCAGCCTCACCTGTATCCTCCTTCACCTTTCTCCACGCTGCAAACACACCCACGTGAGATTGCCCTTTTTTTTTTTCACTTAGGTGGGCCTGGACTCCACACTCAGGGACTGGCCTTCTCACGTCACAGCACAGTGCTTCATCCACGGAGGCAACACAGATGGAGATCTGACACCTTCTTTTTCGTTGCTGCTTAATATTCCAGAGAATGGCTGTGCCATGGTTTATTTAACTCCTCTTTTTAAAGAATTTTATCGTTTTATTTTGCTGGGAATTCAGGTTGTTTCCAGTTTCTTGCTGCCTCAAACAATGCTGGGATCTGAGCACACAGCTCTCACACCACCTCACCATGTCACAGGCCTTGGAAGCTGCTGCCTTTTTCCTGTGGGATAAATTCCCAGTGCGAGACCGTTGGGTCATTGAGTGTGTGGTTTTGAGACTTGACAGGTCTGGCAGATTCTTCCCCCAAAGACTGTGGGAATTCACAGCAGTGGGTGAGGTTCTGTGTCCCGTTCACAAGCACTGGCTGTTGTCACTTAACGTGTACGTCAGTCTGATGGGCGATGACACTCGTACTCATCCCCCTGCAGCCCAGTTGTGCTTTTCTATGAACTCATCTTAAAAACTGACTTGCACAGATTATCTACAGATTTCTTTGCTGTTCAGAAATGTTCTTTTTCTCTCTTTCTCCCCATTTTGTCTTCAACACTCTCCCTTGCTCTTCACCTTGTCCTTCTCAAATGACGTGTTTCAAACCAATTCTTAGGAGATCTTTGGTTCTCATTCAGTGATTTCCCGTCATTTGAAATGGATGTGACTCTCCCCACGTGTTTTCCTCCAGCCTCAGGCCCTGCCGACAGGCCTTGTGGCCGCTTGAGCTCCCTGGGAATCCAGTGCGCAGCTTCTGGGTAAGACTTTGATTACGGCTGGCTTTATAGGGACCGTCTCAGTTTTGTAATTGCGCCCTAGTGTCCTGGACGTGGTTTCTTTTTAGAGGACTGATCCTACCCGCGCCGGGATCAGATTCATCGTGACTGAATCTGAACCTCCCTCCATGGTGACTGAGCTTGTTTATGAGCCTTTCTTCCCGAGAGTGGGTTTTGTGGCTGGAGAACCAGCTCCTGGCCGCTGTGGAACTGGCACCGCCGGCCTCGGTGTGGCGTGGTTCCATCCCAACCACCAGCAGGGCGTCTGCACCCCGGGAAGGAGGGTGCCCTTAGAGCCCAGGAAGCGGTGTGCGTGCAGGGCCACAGCCTTGTCCAGAGCATGAGGAACACGCCCAGCCGCTCTCTCCTCCTCCACTCTGGGGCGCTTTGTGGGGACTGGGGCCAGGCAACCAAAGCACGGAAATGCTTTTCAAAGCGTCAAAACCTATTTGACTAGAGGTTGAGCCTTTCAGCATTTCAACTGTCCATACGTGTCCACGTGTCAAGTGACATGTCAAGTGAAGGGGCCTCCATGAATTTCTTTCTCTCTCTCTCTTTTTTCTTTTAAATATTACCTAGAGTACAGGGCCTGCACAAGTACAGCACTTTATTATTTTTAAAAATATTTATTTATTTATTTTGGCTGTGCCGGGTCTTAGTTGCGGCACACAGGATCTTTAGTTGCAGCATGTGGGATCTAGTTCCCTGACCAGGGATGGAACCCGGGCCCCCTGCATTGGGAGCTCAGAGTCTTACCCAGTGGACCACCAAGGAAGTCCCTCTTTCTTCTTTCTTTCTCTCTCCCTCCCTCCTCCTTCCTTCCTTCCTTCCTTCCTTCCTTCCTTCCTCTCTCTCTTCTTTCTTTTCCTCCTCCTTCCCTCCCTCCCTTCCTCTCTCCATCTAATAATGCTCTATGTAGAACATTTGAATGATTATACCACAGAGTATAATGAATAAAAGAAAGCTTGCAGACTTCCCTGGTGGTCCAGTGGTTAAGACTCTGTGCTTCCACTGCAGGGGGCACAAGTTTGATCCCTGGTCGGGGAACTAAGATCCTGCATGTCACGTGGTGCGGCCAAAGGAATAAAAAAAGAAAAAGAAAAAAAGTTTGCAAACTTGCACATAATCTCACTATCCTCAGATAATCTCCCACACTAGCTTTGTGGATTTCTTTCAGTGATACACATACATTTATACACACATATATATATTAAATGTTGTGTGTGTTTAAAATTTGACTCCTATTATGTATGTAATTCTCTCTTACTTAACATTATATTATCTGCATGTAACTATGTCATTAAGTATTCTTTTCTTTTCTTTTTTTTGCGGTACGCGGGCCTGTCACTGTTGTGGCCTCTCCCGTTGCGGAGCACAGGCTCCGGACACGCAGGCTCAGCGGCCATGGCTCACGGGCCCAGCATGTGGGATCTTCCCGGACCGGGGCACGAACCCGTGTCCCCTGCATCGGCGGCGGACTCTCAACCACTGCGCCACCAGGGAAGCCCAAGTATTCTTTAAAAGTGTAATTTTTGGGTAAACTTTTTATTGAAGTATAATATACACAAAAGAGTGCACGCACCATAAATGTTTAGCTCAACTGATTTTTCACATGAAAATGTGATTTTTACACTAAGTAATCTGTTGCATGTAACTTATCCGAGCAGCCTGTTGTTTGTAATTTTGCATGATGATAAATAACTCTGTAACAGACCTCCTCGTGCACAAATCTGTGGGTGCATCCTGGGTGACTGATTTTTCATTAAACATACATGATTGTAGGAATCACCCTCCCAGACTTCAGACTATGCTACTCAGCTACAGTCATCAAAACCACATGGTCCTGGCACAAAAACAGATACATGGATCAATGAAACAGAATAGCGAGCCCAGAAATAAACTTACACATGTATGGTCAATTAATCTACGACACAGGAGGCAAGAATATACAATGGAGAGAAGACAGTCTCTTTAGCAAGTGGTGCTGGGAAAGCTGGACAGCCGCATGTAAAACAACGAAATTAGAACATTCTCTAACACCGTGTACAAAAATAAACTTACAATGGATTAAAGACCTAAATGTAAGACCTGAAACCGTAAAACTCCTAGAAGAAAACATAGGCAGAACACTCTTTGACATAAATCATAGCAATAATTTTTGGATCTGTCTCTGAAGGCAAAAGAAATAAAAGCAAAAATAAACAAATGGGACCTCATTAAATTTAAAAGCTTTTACACAGCAGAGGAAACCATCAACAAAACAAAAGGAAACCTATGGAATAGGAGAATATATTTACAAATGATGATCAACAAGGGGTTAATATTCAAAATACATAAACAGCTCATATAACTCGACCTCAAAAAAAAAAAAAAACAACCCAATCAAATATGGGCAGAAAACCTGAATAGAAATTTTTTTTCCCAAAGAAGACATAGAGATGGCCAGCAGGCACAAGAAAAAATGCTCATCATTGCTAATTATTAGAACAATGCAAATCAAAACCACAATGAGGTATCACTTCACACCTGTCAGAATGGCTATCATGCTTCGTATGTGAGAAGATTTTAACTTCTTATTTAATTTCTTTAATTGTTATGAGAAAATTTGGGCCATCATTCTTAGAAAGGTTTTCAAATTGAGTGTAACTTACACTTGGAAACGTGCCAGTTTGTGTTACAACTTGATGGGTCTTCCATGTCACCATCACCCAGGTCAGCCCCACTCTGGTCCCTTGTGTCCCCACCTGTGTGTGGCTGTTTGACCAAATACTTATCTGCACCTACTGATGTGGCCTTGTACTTTCCCTTTATTCTTTTAATGTGGTGAAACACAGTAAGTGATTTTCAATGACAGGTCAACCTTGCATTTCTGGAATAAACCCAACTTGGACATGCTATTACCATTTGCATATATTGCTGGATTGGATTTGCTAATGTTTTCTTTAAGATATTTGTGTCTATGGTTATGAAAAAGATTGACCTCTAATTTTCCGTTCTCAAAATCTCCCTTTGATGCAAAACCAATTTTGTCAGACAGAAGGTAGAAGGTTTAGCCCTCTGGAAGGCAGCTGGTGGCGAGGGGAGGGAGTTGGTGGTGGCTCAAGAGCTACAGATTCTGGTAATTTTCACTGAGATTTGGCAGGTTTTCTTGCACAAATATCTTTTCAGTTGCTCTATGCCCTTAGGGCGGTTTCCAGAGACTTCAAAACGGTTATGATTATTTAAAAATACTTTTCACCAGTTGTGGCTGTCTCACTGCAGAACGTGGACTGTTTCGTTATCTTTGTTGGTAGGATTTCCACTATTAGTGCTTTTCTGTCTTTTGCATTTCTTTTCTCTCAGGTGAGACTTCCGTGTAATTTTGTCAGCTCTGCTCTGCAATGGACTATTTCTCTCTCCAGCTAAATCTATTCTGCTCTTCAACCCATGGAGTTTTCAATTTCAATTATTATATTTTTCATTTTCAGAAATTCCACTTTGTACTTTATTAAAACTATATGGTCAATTTTGAGAGTCTCTTGTTCCTTTGGTTTTTATCCATTTCAGCATATTAAGCATCTTTATATTTTTGAATTTGATAATTCCCTTTCATTTTCTCAGTGAATCCTCTCTCCTCACTTTTTGTTGTTGTTGTTGATTCTAGATTGAAATGGTTTGTTTCCTCATACATATCATGATTAAAAAAATTCAAGTTTATCTGTGGGGATTCTTTGTGGCCTGAATTTAAAATACCTCCAGAAAGGATATACGTTTGCTTCTGTCAGGAGCCTGGAGATTGTGAATCTAGGTCTGTTGTAACCTGGATTTTCAGCTTTTATTTTCCACACAGATGCAGCGTGACTCCCATCCCCAAAGCCCTGGGCGTGTTGTCTTCTTGGGGGAGATTCCTTCCCTTTTCAAAGCTCCCAAGTCTCTGTCCAGCGTCAGGGATGCTCAGTGACCCCTTGTGGGAAGGCAGACCTCTGGCCTTGTTCTCTGGCAGGTTCTGCATTGGACAGGCCAACTCCTCTGCCTGCCGGGTGCCTGTGGGTGACCCTTCACCTCAGCAGACCCGGGGTCCAGTCCGCTTCCCCCCCTCTGCCGATGCACAGGCTTGCATCCTGGCATCAAAGCTCAGCAGCTCTGTGACCTTGGGTTAGTTTTTAAAAAACGTCTCTGAACCTCAGTTTCCTCATCTGTAACGTGGCCACATAGCAGTACTCTAATGGCAGTTAAATTATTTCTTTCCTTCCCTTTCTTTCTTCTTTTATACCCATTTTCCCTCACTTAGAGTAACTATTAAGCCCAGACCACCAGAAAACCTGAACTGTGTATTAAATTAGATTGAAGCTCTCCTTGCAATATAATAGCGGTTCTTTGAAAGTATTTCACCTCTTAATCTGTTCCGCTGGTGTCTTCTTGCCTCTCTGATTTGCCAGGAGGGCAGAAAACCCCAAAAAAAGCTTCGACATAAAAAGTCTCTTGGTAGCTGGTGTAATAAATCTTCAACCGGAATTCAGGTAACTCTCACCTTTGAGCCACGATGAGGAAGAGGGGAAGAGCTGGGCAGAAGGACATCCCATGCGGCTGCCCCCCTTGGAAGGCGTTCTCAGACATGGCGTTTAAGGTCTGCTGGGGTGTCTTCAGGTAGCTGGAGCTCCCAAGACTGGGGTGTCATGTCCTTTGAATATTTCTCGAAAGATAAAATACTCTGACTGCCCGTGTATTTCAAGTCTTGTGCATGTAATGAGAACCTTTGCTTCCAGTGCCAGGTGCTCTGAAAGGGGGTAAGATGTTAATTCACAGTCAGTAAAGTTCCCTCCTACTTTCACTGTGAAGGATCTGGGATCCCGCCTAGCTGAACTGTCGGGGCTGCGTGGCAGTCACAGCTGTGAAGGGTTCAGGAGGTTTGTTTGTCACCTCTTCTGGGTGGCAGGCCCCTTGCTCCCTTTTCCATCAAGGCCTTGTGTTCCTATAAGAGATGACACACGTGACGACTCCTCTCTCGTCCTGGGTTCACTTGCCTGTCCGGAAAGGCCCCCTTCTCCTCTGGCAGGTGGTGCCTCAGCTCCAGAAGCAGCCCCTCCGGAGGCTGTGTTGCTGTGCCCAGAGGCTTCTGTGCTTCACGAGTCTTACTGGAAACCCTCCCCAAGCCATGCTCGCACATTGGGGGGCCGTGGGCTGGCCTTGGAAGGACAGTCCTGCTGCTGTAAATGGCACCCGAGAAGACGCGTGGGGAAGATTTCGCTGGTGTAGGCAGGAGGGGGAGATGCAATATGCAAAGGGATGGAGCGGGGTGGGACCCATCTATCCATCCGTCCATCCATCCATGCACTTAGGTATGGATTTATTAATTTCTTTTCTTTTTTTCAGCAGGCATTTGAAGGCTCTAAGCCTGGTGCTGGAGTTACAAACACAGGACACTCTCGTGTCCTGCTCTCTCATGGCCAAGAGTGACATAAACAGAGATTCATTCCACAGTGTGAAAATCACCAAGGTGAAGTGCATGCGGGTGGAGAGGAGGGCAGAGATTTGGGAGCAGGGCTGGGTGACCAGGGGACGCTCCAGAGTTCACCTTCAGGCCAGCTCTTGAACTAGGGGGGCTGAAAGGGCTGAGTTACTGTCCACATGAGAGTCCGGCATGGACGAAAGTGTGGCCCGTGGCAGGACGTCCTCCAGGTGGACGAGATGACAGGTGCAGGTGCTGATCACCCGGGGCCCCGGGGACCTGGCTACGGGATTTTCACTTTATTCTACAGGAGCTGGGGCCTTACGAAGGGATGTGATAACAGTCAGAAGTGCATTTTGTAAAATCGTTCTGCAGGGCTCTTTGGTGGACGAGGAAAAGAGGCCAGATGGGAAGCAAGTGTCCAGGCAGGAGGTGCCGATGCTGAGCTGAGGGGAGCAGTGTGGAGGTCAGTGGCAGCTGCTCCCCGGGAAGAGGCTTTGGCAGGAGGTGAGGGAGAGACATGGACGGAGGTGAGACAAGGCTGAGGGGCTGATGCCGGGACCACCAGGAGATCCGGAAAACAGGCCGCAGGTGTGACAGGTATGCTGGGTGGGTAATGGATGTTGGTGAGTATTGTTCAGGTTTAGGGGTCTGTGCACATTCAGGTGGGGAGGTGTCACAGACAGTTGTAAACACGTCTGAGCTCAGGAGGGAGGAGGGAGACACACGGGGGTGATGGGCAGCACAGACATGGGGGTGATGGGCAGTAGCCATAGAAATTCTCTGGAAGCCCTCTGACGAAGTCCTAGCTTATTAATTGGCATCTCTACAGCACATCACAGTGTTGGTTCATATTAAGCTTGTGATGAGCTCAAAATGTAGGACTTTTCCATCAGAACTGCCGACAGTTCAAGTCTCTGCCATCGCATTCCTGGACGACTGATCCTTTGAGTTCAAATGCACGACCTCACGTCTGGTTGTCTCTAGTCTGACTCTGGCCCACGGGGCCCGGCTGATGTGCGGCCCTCTGAGTCCTCTGGCCCCTGCCGCCATGGTGCGGTCCCACTGGCGGGGCTGTTGACCAAGCAGGTCCCTGCGGCTTCTCCGGGTGTGGCCCTGACCCTGGGAGCTCCTGCCTGCAGCTCAGCGCCCCCCAGTTCTGTGCGTGGGGCACAAAGACGCCACCTGCTCGAGGGGCAGTGGTCGTTGTCATGAGGTCCCTGAATGAGTGTGTGGGCAGAGGTCACAGGTCATGTGCCTTGGCCGTCCTGGACGTACCCACCTGACTGTGGTTTCGGGCCCCCTTTCCTGTCCCTGGAAGAGTTTTAAACTGGAAGGACGCTTAGACGGCCCGCTGTGTTGAAGGGAAAACAGGAGTCAGAAAAAGCCCCGCTCTCTGCCAGGGACTGTCCCAACCCAAATCACAAGACAATTTCTTTGTTATTTGTGGAAAGATGGTGAGGAATGGTATAAGTGGTTAAAATCTTTTACTTCGTCTTTCTTAAACATCACATTTTCAGAGACTGGCAGGCAAATTAGAAGGGAAGAGCAGGCATGTGGGTGGCGTGTGGGAGCCCAGTTTGAAGCTGTGATGTCTGTTCCCCAGCAGCACATGGGTTCCAGGTTTAGATGCTCCCCAAGATTCGCCCCAGTTTGGGGCGTTCGACCTCGCCAGTCCTGGCCTAGTTGTTGGGGGCAGGGTGTGCGGCCAGGATGGCCCGGAACCAAGAAGGCCGTGGAAATCCAACCGCCTCTGCACTTAGCAGCTAACTTCTTTTACATTAGCCAGGGGCAAGGAAAAGTTTGTTTTTTTTTAAATTGGGGTAGAGTTGTTTTACAATGTTGCGTTCGTTTCTACTGTACAGCGAAGTGGAGTTCCCTGTGCTGTACAGCAGGTTCTTATTACTTATCCATTTTATACCTATTAGTGTACACATGTCAATCTCAATCTCCCAATTCATCCCACCTCCCTCCCCGCTTCCCCACTTTCCCCCCTTGGTGTCCATACGTTTGTTCTCTACATCTGTGTCTCTATTTCTGCCTTGCAAACCAGTTCATCTGTACCATTTTTCTAGGTTCCACATATATGCGTTAGCATACGGTATTTGTTTTTCTCTTTCTGACTTACTTCACTCTGTATGACAGTCTCTAGGTCCATCCATGTCTCTACAAATGACCCAACAAGGAAACGTTTTGTCGACAAGGAATATCTCCTGTGGTTGGTTAGCAGGTTAAAAAGTTGTGAGTCAGGCATAAACAATTTCTCCTTCAGTTTGCGTGTCACGCAGACCATGAGATGGGCAGACGAGGCCAAAATCGATTAGAAGTGAGGAGCAGCTGCCCCTGTGTGGATCCTCAGCGTGTCCTTCCCGGGACTTACACCCCCTCCCCCCGGCCCTGTCCCCCCACCCCCACCCCATCCCATCGCCTCTGGCTGCTGGTCCACTCACCTTGTCTTGCTCTGTCCACCGGGATCCGGGCAGCAGTGCAGCGTCAGTGCCCTGGCCCTGGGGGGGTGGGAGCGCACACCCCTCCTCCCCCTCCTGCAGGTGAGGGTGGTCATGATGGCCCCCTCCCCCAACAAAGCTATCGATGCCCCTCGCCGAGCCGTGGTCCCCTGTGGTCAGAGGGCCGCTCAGCCTCGGGCTGCCTTTTTGAAGGGACCTGAGCTCCCTATGGACACTCCGGCCCAGTGCAGGCAGGGAGGGGCTTCGGGAGGGCCTTGGAGAGAGGTGCTGCCTGGGAGCGGGGTGGGTGGGTGGGGAAGGTTCCAGGAGGTGCTCCTGTGGTCAGAGGGGAGGCATGCGGCGTGGGCCCTGATGCACCAGCGTCTCCTCCGTCGTGCCAGCCGGGTTGGTTCTGTGCGGCCTCCACCCCATCACTCGGTGCAGGTCCTTCCTGAGGGGTTGGCTCAAAACAATAAACACTGAGTCAATGTGCTCGGGGCATTTTCACCTTTCTTGGTCTCCAGCTTTGTGAGACAGAAAGACGGCCTTGGCTCTTCCACAGCTCAGGCTTTCCCTGGGAACAGGAAGCCGTCTGGGTTTCGGCGCTGGAGGGGTGCTGGGCGAGGTCCCACGCCAGTGCACACTGTCTTTATTTCTGTAGCTCTACAGTAATGCTTATCATTGAAAATAACTGTATTGTAAAGATAAAGTGCATTTTGTGTGTGTGTGTGTGGTACGCGGGCCTCTCACCGTTGTGGCCTCTCCCGTTGCGGAGCACAGGCTCCGGATGCGCAGGCTCAGCGGCCACGGCTCACGGGCCCAGGCGCTCCGCGGCGTGTGGGATCTTCCCGGACTGGGGCACGAACCCGTGTTCCCTGCGTCGGCAGGCGGACTCTCGACCACTGCGCCACCAGGGGAGCCCCTTGCTGTGGTTAACTTGCGCTTCCTGGTCATGATGACGCCTGGCTTCTCTACTATGCTGCTGCCATTTTTCACATGATCTCCTGTCAACTCTCTGCTCAAGTCCTTTGCTCTCCCTTCCTTAACGTCCCCGTTCAACCCCTCGTCCTGCTCTTCACTGGATGAGGTAGGTGGACGCAGAAATCAGTGGTGAATTGGTACTGACGGCAAGAAAAATTTGGAGAAATATGTTAATTCCAGAAGCTGGGGAAGTTCTAGTCCAATGCTGTCTTTACCTTCTCTTTGGTCGTTTCTGGTTTTTCGAGGCCTCTCTCAGTCGGGAGTTATTCTGTCCTCTTCATGCTTTTACAATACACCTGTGGGACCTCTGTCTGTCCACCCACACATCTGTCCACGCGGTGGCCTGCTCGGGGAGAGGCAGTGCCTGGGCTCTCTCCCTGTCCCTGCTGGTCTTGGGATGGGACCCTACTGGGCACCCCTTTGGTCCTCCCGGCCCCTGTCCTACTGCAGGCTGCGACCAGCCTCATACAGCCCTACATGGCCTGGCTCTGTCCTCTCGTTCCAGTGGTCCCCAACCCCCGGGCCGTGGACGGGTACCGGTCCACGGCCCGTTAGGAACCGGGCTGCATAGAAAGAGGTGAGTGGTGGGCGAGTGAGTGAAGCTTCATCTGCCGCCCCCCATTGCTCCCCATCGCTCACATTACCGCCTGAACCATGCCCACACCCTGTCCATGGAAAAATTATCTTCCACGAACCCGGTCCCTGGTGCCAAAAAGGTTGGGGACCGCTGTCCTGCTCGGTCCTTCTCTGATACCTCAGTGAGGGACATCCTGGACCCATGTGGCCCCCACACATCCCTCCTGGACATCTGGGGCAGGACAGCCTTCCAGGGAGCCGAGGGGTAGACGAGGGGGGTCGTGAGGCTTCTCACCCAGTGCCCCTCCGATTGAGTGTCTGGGGGCCTGAGCTGCGGCCAAGCAGCAAGGTGGACGTTCCCTTCCCTCTCTCACCCCCGCCCCTCACCCCTGCTCCTGGGATCACAGCCCCACATGCCCTTGACTCAGACTCTGCTTTTGGAGGCTGCAGGCTGAGGGAGTCCAGAATGTGGCGCCTGATCCTGCTTCCATGTGGAAAGCCCCGCAGTGGCTGACCTTTAGAACAAGATGCCGTGTTACAGTACGGCTGCGGGGCTCCCCCGGGGCCAGCCCCTGCCTCCCTCCACCACCCCTACTTCTCTAACAGAACCCAGACTCCCCTCAAAAGGGATGCACAGTGAATTCCGCTTGGGCTGCGGGTGGCAGGGAGCTCAGGGAAGTCTTCCCGGGAGAAGGATGCTTGAGCAGCCTCTTGAATTGTGTCTGTGGAGTTGTAGGGGTCATAGTGTAGAGGTCATGTTATAGGGGTCATAGTGTAGCGGTTAGGGTGTAGGGGTCATGTTTTAGGGGTTAAGGTGTAGGGGTTATAGTGTAGAGGTCACAGTGTAGGGGGTCACGGTATAGGGGTCAGAGTGTAGGGGTTATAGTGTAGAGGTCATAGTGTAGGGGTCACGGTGTAGGGGCCAGAGTGTAGTGGTCATGGTGTAGAGGTCATGGTGTAGTGGGTTAAGGTGTAGAGGTCATGTAGAGGGGTAGGGTCTAGAGGTCATTGAGTAGGAGTCAGAGTATAATGGTTAGTGTGTAGGGGTTATGAGTACAAGTTTGGAAGTCAGACTGTTGATTTCAGCTCCAATTCTGCCCCCCTCCTAGCTGTGTCAAATTACTTACCTCTCTGAGACACAGTTCCTTCATCTGTGAAAACAGGTTGTCGCCCACATCTACGGTGTAGGATTGCTATGGGGTTTAAGGGGTGGCTGGTGTACGCTGCCTGGCACTTGGTGACTGGTCAGTGCTCTTTGTATGTGCTAAGTGTGTTTTCTGAGTGGGTTCCCCCAGGGCCTGAGTGTTGAGGCCATTCACTCACTCAGTAGAGTATGTCCTCCTAAGGATGGAGACCTGTGTTAAACACCCAGGAATTACTGCTCTGCTCAGGAAGCCTGAGGATTGAGCAGATAATGAGTCATGCGCTGCGATGAACGGTACTCCAGGTGGGGTCTACAAGAGTGTCTGGTGCAGCCCAGAGGTTCTCAAAGTAGCGTCCCCAGAACAGCTTCAGCACCACCTGGATATTTGTTAGAAATGCAGATTCTTGGAGCCCGTCCCAGACTTGCTAGATCAGAGGCTCTGGGCTGAGGTCTCCCAATCTGTGTTTTAACCCGCCCTCTGGGTGTTCTGGTGACCTAGAAAACCCCTGGGGGGCAGGACAATGCAGCATCCTGCCCTAAGGACCCAAATAAGACGAGGCTTACTTCCCCAGTAAACCAAGTGTTCCTGCCCTGCGCCCATCCTGATTTCCACCCTTACTCTTGGGATGGCCATTGACTAGTCACATCTCTCAGGCTGACCTGGATACTCTCTCCACTCTCTGCCTCTGTCCTGTGTCTGCCATGTCACCCTCGCTGGAGGGAATGCACTGGAATTTCCAGGGGCTGATAAAGATGACAAGACAGCTGCCGCTACTCTTTGGACAGAAAAGCTTGTCCCCATAACCAGCAGGGCCAGACTAAGAGAGAGGATTTAGATCTGTGTCTGTCCATGGGTGCAACGCCCCTAACGCAGATACAGTTTCTGGAAGTCTCCATAAGCTTCGTCAGCCCAGGCTGACCCCCAGTGGCTGAGGAGAGAGGAGGCCCCGGAACCAGACCCTAAGATGGTTCATGGGCAGGTGATTTCTGAGGAAGTGCTCCCAGGTGAAGCTGGCAGGGAGTGGGGGAGGCGGGTGGGAGGGGAGAGGCTGCCAATGTGGGCTGACCCCACGGGGAGATCTCTGTCTTGCCTGGGTTCCACCTGTCTTTGGCCACGGGAGCACAGTAAAGAGGGGACCCTGGTCTTCTCTAGGGAGACGCTGGTCATCTCTTATCTAATTGTTGCCCATCCACCTCCCCTGCCACAGTGACACAGGCTAGTGGAAAACTGTGAGGATGATCCCCAAGGCGGAGGTGATTGATGCTCATACTTGATCCTTGGGGAAGATAAACCAATAGCAGGTACGAAGATTCAGGCGGATGATGTCTTAATAATAGCAATAAAGAGCAGGGGTACTTCGTTCCCCTGCAAAGCACCCCAAACGGACACACTTACCTGCTCTTTACAAACAAAGCACCAGTGGGTGTTTGTCCAGTAGAAGGACCTTATCGCATGTTGGTCACGACCCAGAGCACGTGTCTCTGGAAGGCCCCATAGCCAGGTGGCATTAGCAGATGGTTGGAATCGTTTCTGAGTTGGGAGGCGGCCAGCCCTGGGCTCCTGTGGCTGCACCATGTGTGATTTCAAAAGGAAAACCCAACAAGGATCTCTGCAGTCACTGGAGCCGGGGCTCGTGGCCGTTCAAGCAGCATGTTTTCCGGAGAGGTTTTACCATTAACCTTCAATTTTGCGCATACGTTCAGGCCGTCTCGTTCAAACAAGGGCAGTAAAAGACATATTTCCAAAGAAATCAAGGACTGTGTCTGGGGGAGAGGACAGACTGGCAGATGGGAAAACTGCTGGTTGGGGTCACATATGCCCAGATTTTCTGCAGCAGGAAAGCACCCCAGAGGGTCATCTCACTCGGGCATTTCGGATGTGTTCCCGGGTCCTGGGAGGGCGACACCGAAGGGGCCGGGCTAGGGTGGGTGGAAGAAAGCTCTCACTGTATCAGAGGTGCCCATTTACAATTTCTACATGTGTGCCTGCCGTGGACAAGCCGGTTTGACTTCAGTGCGTGCAGGGCTTTGCTTGAAAACATAGTTCTGCTATGAAAACGTTAGAAAAGCACCGAGCCCATTTCCTCCTCTCCCTTTGCACTGACGAACCAGAGGCACAAGAGGCTCAGCAAAGCACATCGCTGGTTGCCCTGCGAGACGGTGACAGACACCAGCCTTAGCAACGCCAGTCTGACTTTTACTCCACCAAGTGATTATCTGATTAAAAACTTGGCAGGTTCACTTGAAATGGGACATCGGACCTCCAGAAACATACTGTCCTGAGGGGGGGCAGCCATGGGCTGGCGTGGAGCCTGGCTCTTCCTGAATACAGGGTCTGGTCTTTCCCCTGAATCTTCCCTACATCGAAATCTGTCCTGTCTCTGTCTTTTTTGGACTTAAGCCTTTATTTGTTTGAAATCGGCTTGAAACACCTGCTGTGCCTTTTCCATCATCGTCACCAGCTCATTTGCTCGACGTGTTAGGGTTTACGACAGCTTTTCCAGGGATGGTCCACACTAGGTTAACAGTAGTGCCGTGAAGCAGGTTGTTATGTCCCTAATGGATCCGAGGTGACTTGTCTAACTTTTCTCCACCCGTAGGTACTGGTGGCAGCGGACGTGCGCCCCAGAATTGTCTCCTACTCATTCCACGGCAGGCAGAAGGCTCGCTCCTGTAGGGTCGGCTGCTTCTGTTGGCTCCTTATTCAGCAAATACCTCTGGCATGTCTGCTCTGTTGCAGGCACTGTTCCAGACACTGGGGGACAGCAGAGGACAGAGTCCCTGAACCCAAGGGTCTGGACGCCAGCGGGGCTGGTCTTCAGAATCCCTGGGCCGCCTGCGTTGATACCCACCTGTGTTTAACCACCGAGTTCTAGGCTCCAGGGGTGTCCTGCAGTCTTCTCTCCTCCACTTACCTGGCACAGGAAGGTCCCTAGGGCCAGATGTCCAGACCATCCTTCGCTCCCCACCTTCCTGGTTTATCTCTGCCGGCTCTTCTCTCAGGAAGGGAATCCACAATTTCTTATGCCTTTGGGCTCATTGCCCGTTTGTTTTACTTGAATTTTAGAAACCAGGGAGGGTAGAATAGTCCTCACTTTCTTCACCAGCTCCCCCATTGCAGACCCTGAGTACGTCCTGTCTGTCTCTGGAAGACAGTCCCCCGGCTGGACCCCTGTCAGTGGCTGAGCCCCCATCTGTGGGCCTGCGGTGCCGTGGGGACGCCTCGCTGATGCAGGACGTGTGGCCAGCGGCTCCCAGGCCAGGGGCTCCGGAGCCCAGCGTGGAGGGGACACGTGGGGCTGGGCGGAGGAGGGGCACCAGTTTCTCCCGGGAGGATGAGGCAGCTGAGCGGGGACCAGGACAGCGGCTGGGGGATACAAGGTCCCGTAATATTGCATTGACTCAGCCTTCAGTCTGATGGGTAAGGCCCTCTTGGTAAAATGTGTGTGGCTTAAAACCGAGACTGTAAACCAAATAGGAATTTGGTTTGCTTCACGAGTCAAGATAATTGTACTTTGAAAAATGTTTTCAACATAACATTAATTTTGACCTTTATGTGAAGTGTGACGTGTGTTTTTAAAATGGGTATTCATGCGTGACACATTTTCCATTATCACCTTATCAGATTTTCTGAGTTGCTGCCGCAGTAGATTGGTCAGGTGTTTAACATAAGCAATCAGTTATTTTTATGCTCCTGCAAGGACAGGTTATAGTGGGGATTGAACGGAATTTTATTTTTTTTTCCTTCCAGGAGTCTCAGGAACAAAGGCCACGGGAGGGTGGTGGGTCCTGACCCAGGACCCGCTGGCTGGGATGGAGGGATGGAAAGTGAGGGAGGGGACAGCAAGGCATCGGCCCGTCAGTGTACTCCTCACTCCTGCCCCTGGAGGGGCTTGTGGCGGGACCCGGCAGTGCTTTCCTGTACGCTTTGATCTAAGATCTCCTTGTGAAATACCTGAAACGCAGGTTGAAGATTTTTGTGGATTCCCGCTGCAGCCACTGGCTTCCTGAGCTGACTTTCCCTTCTGCCAGAGCTGTCCCAGCCCAGGGACTGAGGGGCCCAGAAGCTGGGCTCTCTCCCTCCAATCCCCATTTCTAGTCGGCTAAGGGCTCCTTCTGGGGATCCACCCTCTGTCCCTTCCCGCCGGACCCCACGATAGGAAAGCCCTCAGGCAGGGTCTCCAGGGCCCGCAGGGGAAGCTACGGATGTGCCAGGAGCCAGGAGAGCTGGGGTTTGTGGCCAGGGTACCCTAGGCACCATCGTTTTTATGGGACAATTTGGGAACATGGTGACCGGTGTAAAACCTTTGGGAATTAGTATGGAGCAGAGTCTATTTAGATGGGAAAAAAGTATATTGTCTGTGCTTCCAGTTAACTGGGGGACTCAGGGACTAGAGGATTGGGATAAAGCCACGTGACCTGGATTCCCATTTAACAGAACAAGCACACGCACTGCATTGTTCTAGCCGTCCACACTCCGTTTTCAAAATCACTTGGCAGCAATAGTGGCCTTAGCTGCTGAATACATATGGTTACTGAAAATCTAAAATAATACATTATAAACTATTTAAAGCAGTAAGAGAATTCACACTATTAGGAGCTTGGAGGAAATTAGCCATCTTTAAATACCTCAGTAAACAAAGACTGCATTACACTTCGTAAGCACAAAGATTGCAGGGACTGCTTTGTTCATTTCAGAGGAGAGACACCAAGCACTGTTTGGTATTCGGGTATTTGCCCGCAAGTGTTTAGGTGCTTCTTTGGGGAAGAGAACCCGAGATCTTTCCACTGAGAGGCAGTCTGGGCCCGGCGCATGGGAGGTGGTGGTGTGTCTGGGGGGGTGTGGGGTGGGAAGAACGGAGCTGGAATCCAGCGGGAATTCTTTCCGTCTCACCTCACTGTGTGCACTTGCATCCCTTTCCCGTCCTTTCACAGCCTGGTTTCCTTTTCGGGAATTACACTTTCTCCAAGGGGCCAGCGTAGGGGCCAGTTCAGGCCAAGCCGCAGTGTTTGCATCTTGAGTCAACAGTGGCTGCTATATCCACCCCAGTGATGGCAGCCGGGAGAGATCACCCACTGCAGTGAGTATCCTTTTTTCTCCTTGTCCCCGGGGCGCCTGTCCCCAGCCTCGCCCCTGGACCTATGGGCTTCTGATAACTTCCAGTGAATTCTCTGGGTCGGAGCAGTTCTTACGAGCACTGAATTCTGGCTGATATACTTCCCCACCACCAGCTGCTCTATAACCCACGGCTGTGACGGTCCTTCCATCCTTCTCACGTCTCGTCGATGTGATGCACGCGGTCTGTGATTTAGGTTTGAGGACTCACATCATAGCAGATGTTGCCAGGGGCCTTCCCTTACCTCTGTAGCTCATGCCAGCCAGACTCCACTGCCAGCACCTATGTCTCTCGGCCCCCTGCGCTCAGGAGCCCCAGACGTTGTAGGGCAGACACAACTGTCCCTGCTGTGCCCTTTCTGAAGTCCAGTTGCCAATGCAGCGCAGCAGCCATACTGAAATTAATGGTGCAAAGCGTGATGAAGCAGTGCTGAAATTAATGGTGTGAAGCGTGATGAAGCAGTGCTTCCCACCATTAACTTCTGGATGGCTGTTGCGCTGCATTGGCAACTGGAACGGGCTGGGGTGGGGCGAGAGCTGGGAGCAGGGAGGGCACCCCCGGTCATCCCAGGATGAGCAAGGCCAAAGGTACATGGGACAGAGCAGAGGCCCCTGGGTGGGAAGTGGCCAGGCTGGGCTGGGGCTCAGAAGCCACCCTAGGGCCTCTGGATGTTTCTGTCTTTTCTGCAGTGGGGAGGGGGGAGGCAGGTGGAAGCCAGCCTGTGGCGAAGCTCCATGGTTTGTTACAAAAGTGCCAACGTAAACAACTGCACCCGAGGAGCCTATGTTTGGTGTAAACCCTGGAGCAACTGAATTCCTGAAGTTCAGAGATGCACATGTTACTCCCCACATCTGTCCCTTCACTGGGATGGAAGCTGCATGGCTGCCCTGGTCTCTGTCACATCTCAAAGGGGGGAATTGTCCACCTGGAGAAACCATGATCTGAGGGCATGTGCCTGGAAGCCCTTCAGGTGTCGTGCTCAGCCCTGGGTGGGTGCACCAGCTCTCACACGGGGAGAGGTGCGGGAGCGGGGGGCGTCCACGCCCCCAGCAGGGATCGCAGACGCTGTGGCCCGTCCGAGGCAGGGTGGGAACAGACCCCAGAGCAGAGTCCCTGGTAAGGCCAGTGCCGTGCTGGACTCCAGGCCCCATGGGCCAGTCAGGGGCCCAGCGGGACATGGAGGGTCCTGACGGTCACAGGCGTCGGCCCTGGGGTCCAACAGGAGTGGATGCAAGGCCAGCTCTCCTTGCGTTTGGGATGTAGAGTAAGACTCTTGAGACCTTATTCTCACGAGCAAATGGGGTGATAATTGTCCCCAAACCACAGAGTTGTTGTGGGGCTACAGGGGACCTGTGACGTGCCCTCAGGTGCACAGCGTGTGATGGGTGCAGCCATCCTCCCTAGTGGTTCTTTTCCTGCTCCTTCGGTGATGACCGGGGCTTGAGGGCAGGATGTCTGGACACTCCCTGCAGAGGAGCTCCATAGACCCCGGGGCTCCTGGAAGCAGTTTGGAGAAGAAGGCTTTGCCTGACTCCCTTGTGGACAAGGGTGGTGGCTGGAGCCCAGAGGTGAGGGACTGTCCCCACCGCTGGGCTAGGGACCGAGGCTGTGTGTGTTTCTGAGGCAAGGGCTTGTTCATACTGCACTGCGCGTGGAGAGACCCTCAGAGGCTGGGACGCGACCTGCCTTTGCTGGGCTGCGGCTGGTGTGGAAACGCATCCCTATGGTTTCCTCCTTTGCGCTGAAGAGTTGGCCTTTGATAGTGTGCACATTCAGCTGCCTTCTTTTGTTTGGATCTAGTTCATGCATTCATTCAAATATATGTTGGGTAGCTCCTGTGTGCTAGGAAATTTTCTGGGTGCTGGGGGAGAAAGTGGTGAGATAAATGGACAAAAATCCTTGTCTATGAAGAGTTTCATCCCAGTGGGAAAGGAGGAAGACTGTAGACAAGACAAATAAGAACAGGGCACAGGTTGTTGGGAACTGGTGAGTTCTAGGAAGAAGAATAAGGAAGGAGATAAGAATTGATGATGGAGGGAGGGAGGATGGGGGAGGGACAAGGGCGGCGTCCAGGCAGAGCAACAGCAAATGCAGACGCCTCCCCGGCTCCGTGTTCCGTGGTCCTGGTATGGGCAGACGTGTGGGGGGGAAACAGCGACTGAGAGTTCAGGGCAGTGGACGGTGGTGCTCTGGGCGGCGGGTCTGGACGGGGTCCTGCCATGGCCGTGGTGAGCGCGGTGGGAATGGCTGCTTTGCCCAGGAGAGTGACTGCTATGTTGTCCAACCTCCCCTGCAGAACAGGGCCAGGAAGCATGAGGCCACCCACGTCCCCTCCCTGACCACTCAGTGCCACAGCCTGGTGGGCTGGTGTCCTCCCCGTCCCGCCTCCCATCTGCTCCGGCTGCGTCTCTGGTGTGTCTTCCCAGACAAGCCTCTTGCCCTCACGTCCTGCCTCAGGGTCTGGTTCTGGGGAGACCCAGCCCGGATGCTGTGAGCATCACCCTCGTGGCTCCGTACACGCACACAATGCGGTGACTGTGGCCTCGGGTTGAGGGCCCCTCCGCCACGCAGGTGGGCGCTGGGGTCTGGGAACACAGCCCGTCCTCACAGAGTGAGAAGCCCTCTGTGCTCCTCGCCGGCATCACACGTGGGAGTGTGAACTGGGCCAGTGTGAACTGTGAGCCCTTAGCACCCCCGTCTCTGCGCTGAGCTGCGGTCTGCTGGGGGCGGGTGGTGGCTCTCGTGCGCTGTCCCCAGGCATGGGGACTTGGTTAAGTACACACACTCGGTCACCTCACTGTGCAAACAGGTACTCCTGAGGGAAATACCTTAGGGACTTTTGCTTTAGGCCACAGAGAGCAACCCGGTTTAAGTGGCGTGAGCAGAGGCTTGTTTAGAACTAGAACCTTGCGAAACTGGCTCTTTGGTGGGACCCTCGCCCCTCACTTGGGACGTTTCCGTCCAGGAAAGGAACACCTCTGGCCTCTCATTTCCCCCTTGCTCCTTCCTCCCCCGGTGATGAGGGGCGCTTTATTGGGTTGGACAGTGTAGGGAGAAGGAATCCGGCTCCTTCTTGCCTTGGTTTTAGGGCTGTACTTCCCTGCAGGGAGTGGCTGGTAAGCACAGGGCACCCTGCCCAGGCCGAGGGCTGTGCGCTCAGCGCTCCTGTCACTGGTGGTGAAGGGCCTCTTCCAAGGCTCAGGACACGGAAGCTTGTCTGCGCACCTTGCATCTTGGCTGCGTCTCCAGGATGGGTGGTGCTGGTTTCTGACGACTAGATTGGCAGTTGATGTGTCTCAGTTGGTTTTGAAATTGGTAATTAGTGTGACTCTGTTGGTTCTGAACTTGAGTGGGAAACAGAGGCACACGATCCATGGACCCCTCTGAACGTGAGCACGTGAGCTTTTCTTGTGGCTGCTGCACACGGGGGCAGCCTGGCTGGCTTCTTGTGACAGGAGGACACTGGTGGGCGACCTTCATTTCCCCCGGTGATGTGTGCTGTGGCGGGAACATGGCAGCGGGTCCTGCCAGCCCTGCCGAGGCCGGGCCACCTCCGGGTGACCAGGTGGCCCCCCCATCAGCCTTGGAAAGTCGCTCCTGTTCCACAGCTGCAGGGGTGCTGGGCGTTACTGTCAGCCCCAACGTGTGAACAACCAGAATTTTGGGAAACTTTTCCAAGGAACTCCTCCAGGGTATGGACAGTTTCTCCCATTCATGGGGTGGAGCTGCCCCAGGAAGCCAGGAGACGGGCCCCAAGTCATCCATGGCATCCTCCCTTCACCCAGCCTGGAGGAGATAAACTGTAACAGCTAAGACAGAAACTCAACAAAAGCAAGCAAAATTTTGATGTAAATGCCGTTTTGGAGAACTGATTAATATGTCAAAATATTCAGCTCCCAAGGTGTGTCATAAAAATAACCAGAGTTCTCTGCAATTTCGTGATTTAACATTCAAATGAATGATCTAAATTCCATTTCATCAACTCCTTTTCAAACCTGTCTCCTCTTTCCTGGGGTTTTGGGCAGCTTCTTTGCTGGACCCTGAACTGGTGCGGGCCGGAATTCCAGGGGGTAGGGGGAACAATGGGTTCTGGAGAAACCCCGGTGTGGCGGGGGGCAGGCCGTATGTTAGCCTAAAAGGAGAGATGTGCCTTCGTACAGTCCTGTCCTTTGTTTCCAGCACAGAGAGGAGGCCAGGGACAGGGTTGCCAGGCAGTCACAGCCGCTGCTCCTGGCGGGAGCGGGATGGTGACCCGTGTGAGGTCATCCTCTGGTTCATGCATCCTGGCCGAGTCTCCCCAGAAGGCAGTGCCTGAGACATACAGAGCCTGCTCTCACCTTTTATGGGGGCTGGAGGTGTGATCCCGGGGATACGAGGCAGTGGGGGTGGGGAGGGAAAGGGGAGCAAAGGTGAAGGCCTGAGCACTGGGTGTGTCTGCCCCTCAGAGAGGCTTTAGGACCCACGGTGGAGGGGCAGGGGCCCCACCTCCCATTGCCCGTGGCTCCAGTTACCGTCCTGCCTCTGTGTCTTCAAAGAGCTGTGAGTCTGGGCATCAGACGCCCCTAACCCTAACTCCCCATCCCCCCCCCGCACGGCCGTGCCTTCCAGCCCGGCAGCTGCAGGGAACCTGGGGAAGGCAGGGCGGCAACGGACAGAGGCCCCCGCGGCAGCCGAGACCCAGCTCCACGGTCAGGAGCCCCGTCGGAGGGCATCTGGCACCGCGCTGCTTACACGTGGCTCTAGAAGGACGCCGACGGGGGACTGGTTGGGAAGCAGTCAACCCGCAGGACAGAAGGAACCCTTGAGAATCAACGGCTCGCGGGCGCCGCTCAGGGATGGAGTTGACACGGGTACCGTGACCCTGGCGTCCCTGCTCGTGGAGTCCGGGGGTGGGGTGAAGGGCAGGGGCCTCGTGGTCCCTTCATCTCGGGGAAGCAAGGGGCGCTTTCGCTGCATTCGAGCCGAGGGGGAGTCCCGGGGGCGGGAGCGCCCTCCGCCCACAGCGCTTTCACACCTGCACCCACGCAAGGCAGAGTCAGCTCGGGTTCATTATTTGATCAGCCAAGGGCACGACATTTCCCCAGGAGCGTGGGGCCCGAGGGGTGGGAGGGGTAAGGTGCTCCATGTAGACCAGCACCCACCCCGCCCCCCACCCCCCACCCCGGCCCGCACGGCTGCAGGATCCCCGAGGGGTCCTCAGAGAGTCCAGGGGTGGCAGCTGAAAAGACCAGCGGAGGTCGCACTGGGAGAAGAAGTCTGGGGCTGAGCTAGGGGCTCTGATGCCAGGCCAGAGCCTACTGATGTTGCCCTGCGGACCCTGGACCCCAGCTGGTGGATGGACACCCCCATCCCCGCCTCACCAGACCGCCAGGCCCCAGCCCGGGGGGGTTTGCTAATTTTTCACGCTATTTTCTTGCCGCACGGGCGACCTCAGAACCCTTCCCCACAGCACTCCAGGTGGCTGGCGTTGGTGTGGCCATCACGAGCTGCCCTGCTGTCGCTCAGGGGAGCTCTTGTTGTTTCCCAGCAGAGGAAAAAACCAGAAAAAGCATCCGTGAGCTAGAAATAGAAATTGAGGCCACTAAGCAAATGTCCAATTATCTTTCGAGATGGTGCCCAAGTGCCGTCTGCCTGCTGATCTGCAGCCTTTTGGAGCGGCCAGCTGCCTGGCTGGGCAGTGACTGTCTGGGGACGGCAGCCGAGGGCTAGCCAGGCTTAGTGTCCTGGCCGGCGTACATTTCAGTGCATTAATGTGAATAAAGCACGCTTGCTTCCACGTGCAGCCAGACACGTTTTATCAGTATCTCTCTTTCCCGGGACAGGAATATTCCCGTACTTGTCTCACCCCAGTGCCCCAGCCTGCACATTGCAACGTGAATGGCGGAATCTGTACAAAGCCCTGGGACCTGCCTGCATCTGGCCGTGACGCTGCTTCTCTCCTTTAGACACAGCCGTTAAATTGCCATTTTGTGGCGGGGAAGCACTCTCCCAGGAAAATTAGCAGAGAAAATAGGCAGCACCGTCCTCACTATACTCGCGAGATGACGATGGGGTTGCACAGCGGGGCCACTACTGGGGAACCAGCGCGGTTGCTTTGTGTTCACTGAGAACGGGAGCTTTCGAGCTGTGTCTCATCCGCTGGCCTTGCAGCATTAGGATTCGGGCTCAGAGCCCTCGCAGTCAGGGACCCGGGGCTGGGCTCCTTCCTCACCTGCTCAGAGAGGCTGTTGCACTCACCAAGCGACTTCCCAAATATCTGCTGGTGGTCAGCTGCGGTGGCTGCCCTAAGGAACGTGACTCTCTTGCTGGGGTCCTGACCCCAGCCCTGGAACATGTCTTAGAAAGGGTTTTGTGGGGTTCCCCAGTTCAAAGGCCTGTCTGAAGGATGCTTGGGTTAAAATTTCTGGGACAGCTAAATGGAAGATTTGACACGGGGCCTGTTTTTAAAAGTCTGAGCTGATTGCTGCTACGGACACATGATCCCTGTCATCATTGCTACAGATAACTGGTAAAGTGAACAGCCAATATTTGTTAAGTACACATGGGCCAGCCTGGGTCACAGAACTGGCGGAGGTGGCCCCACCAGACAGCTCTCTAAACAAGGCGTTAACTGTGTAGATGATGAAGCTGAGGCGTGGATGTTAAGTCACGATTCAAATTCAAACATATACGAGAGGAAGACTCGGAATATAACCCAAGTGTCTGGCTCTAAACCCAGATTCTCAATCACCCCATTACATGCCCCCCTTCCCTTCCAAGAGTTGAAGATTAAAGGAATCAATACACACAACACCTAGGTTGCTGCCCAGCATACCCTGACCACTGAATAGATGTCAGCTCTTTCAGCATCACTGCCACCATTGTTGTCCCTGGAGTAGCTAAGGGGGCAGAGAGTTAAACCTGGTCATTTGGCCATACATGGGGAGAGCCTGGCTGCAAAAATGCCAACACAGAGGGAATCATAACCCTCCCCCATCCAAAAAGGGGAGAACACAAGAAGAGCTTCCCAGTGACAATGAGTTCCTGGAGGCAGCCATGCCTGATATCCACTCCTGGAGTTTTCAGTGCTATGTGCCAATTGCACCTTTGATTTCTTTGTTTAAGCCAACTCGAATTGGGGAGCCCTCGCTTGCAATCAAAAGAGTTCTAACATGTTCAAGCAGAGACATCCTCACCTTCCCTGCAACTCCCACAGCCTGTGTCTATCATTTATCCCCTTAAGAGCCATATTTTCTAAGTCCAAAATCATGATTAATGCCTTGACAAAGAGTTTCTTTTCCTGACCTGAAAATTTCATTACAGGAATTTAGTGGTTTATTAAAGGGTCACCTTGGTAAAAGAGCCACCATCCCCTGATTACAGGCACCGTGAATCTGGAGCAGCTCAGCCCCTTGGCCACGGCCATTGTCTCTCTCTACTTCCTACTGCAGGGACCCACGTGCTGGCTGATTTAACCTTCCTGGCTGCAGGCATAAAGTCGGGTCTGCATCTGACTCATTTTTGTGTCCCCAAAGGTGGCTTACATGTAGTCCCATAAAAGGCAGGTTTTTCAGTAAGTGTTGATACACAACGTTGGTGTGGTTTTCTGGGAACTTCTCTTAAACTATCAAATCCCAAGACATCAGTAGATTTTTTAATCTGCTTTTCCAGACCCCAGAAACACTGCAAAATTAATTAAAGGGACACAGTTCATGCTTTCCCAACACACAACTTAAGCATCTGATTTGGAGCCCCAAAACATTAATCTCTAATTAGCTATATGCTCCTGACACCCATAATGTTGCAATGATGCTAATGCATGAGGTTATTAATTATATCTAATTATTCAATTAACGAATAGCAAATACCAGTGGAGATGAAAGTCTGTAAGTGATTGATGAGAAGACTCCAGTTTGACAGGCTTGGAGCTGCTTAGCGGCAAGAGAGAGGATTTCTGGGGCACTGAGTGGCCTTCGTGGAGGGGGAGGGTACTCACCTGGCCTCCCCAGAGATGGAGACTCGAGGCCTGGAGATCCAGGCTGTTTGTGGGCTCAGAGCTTGCCCTGCCAGGTGGGGGTGTGCCCACCTCTCTTTCCCAAAGCTGGGGGGCCCTGGGCCCCAAGCCCAGACCTGCCCATGGTGGATGGGGCTGTCCTGGCCTCTTAGCAGGTGGGGGCTTAATACACAGTGACTCAGGAGTTCCTGGATGCTTCCTGGGCCTTGAGTAAGATACAGAGAAAGTCATGGGTCCGAGGGAAATGTGGACTCAATGTTAACTTGGGGATAAGCAGCAGATGTGAATTCTCACCTGGGCGCTTGCACCCTGGGGTACACAGACCAAGGGGACAGATTTCCAGATCTTCAGCGTCCACATGCTGGCCTCCTTAGTCAATCAGGGGACACGCAGGACCCGTGTCCCTTTCCCCCCTAACGGTGCCCACTGGCCCCTCATCTCTCCTATTCTGGAAAGCAGGGCCGCCGGAAGATGGCAGGTGAGCGCGGGGACCCTTCCCACATGAAACCTTCTCGGTCTGGAGAAGTGCTGGGAGGGTCTGCATCCAGAGATGTGGGCAGTGGAGCGCGGAGCTGGTGCAGACTACAGCCAAAGGCAGCATTGCTCTTGGGGGACAGTCCCGTGGGCGTGAAGCAGAGAGAACGTGAGTAAGAAACATTGAAATTAATTGTTTTCATGAATTTAAAAGTATCAGCTTTCTCCCTGATTTTGGCAATGCTTATCATCTGGGTATGTCATTTGGCCAGAAAGAAAAGTATCTTTGAACAGCCAGAGCAGTGATGCTTACAGCTTAGTAAGATTATGTTTTTCAATGTATTTTGAATTTGGGGTGGGGAATAACCATTTTTTTTCAATATAAACACAAGCTAAAACTTGCTGATTACAATTAAAAAATTTATTTTATTTTATTTATTTTTTATACAGCAGGTTCTTATTAGTTATCTGTTTTATACATATTCGTGTATATACGTCAATCCCAATCTCCCAGTTCATCCCACCATCCACCTCCCACCTCCCCCCCCTTGGTGTCCATACATTTGTTCTCTACATCTGTGGCTGATTACAGTTTTGTGTGCATTATTCTAAAGGAAGCTGAAACCCAATTTTCAAATCATAGAGTGAAATATTTATTCAAATTATAGTCAATCCTAATTTTATCAAAACAAATATTTACTAAATTTACTGATTCCTATTCTCATTAACAAAAAATAAAATTGTAAGCAACCACCAAAAACCTAACCCCCAAACCCTTAGGTTTTTAGCATTTTCACCTTCTGTTTTTCTTAAATATAAAAAGAAACTATGGTCATTATGTCTCAAAGTAGATAAGGCTGTTTATGATTTTAATAGATCATTCTTAATTATTCTCGAGGCTTCTATCACATGTACTATTTCATAAATAATGTTTCCTACATAGGGCATTATGACACTGCATAATGACAAATCCAATAATGAGAAACAGGCTTTAGGCTTATTTTCACAATCTATTATAAAATAAATATGAATTGATTATATTAGTTTTTACAATGTTTTAAAATATACTTTCAAAATATTATAAATTATACCTAAAATACGCATTATTATTATTTTTTAAATAAACTTATTTATTTATTTTTTTGGCTGCATTGGGTCTTTGTTGCTGTGCGCGGCTTTCTCTAGTTGTGGAGAGCGGGGGCTACTCTTCCTTGCGGTGTGTGAGCTTCTCATTGTGGTGGCTTCTCTCGTTGTGGAGCTCGGGCTCTAGGCGTGTGGGCTTCAGTAGTGGTGGCTCGCGGGCTTCAGTGGTTGTGGCTCGCGGGTTCTAGAGCGCAGGCTCAGTAGTTGTGGCGCATGGGCTTAGTTGCTCCGCGGCATGTCGGATCTTCCTGGACCAGGGCTCGAACCCGTGTCTCCTACATTGGCAGGCGGATTCTTAACCACTGCGCCACCAGGGAAGCCTTCCAACTTCTTATTTGACAGAGGAGGAAGCTGAGCCCAGAGAAGTAACATGATGGTCAAGGTTACAGGTCTCTTGAAGATACCTTGTCAAGGAGTAGAACGAGCGATTGTTTGTGGTTCGTGGGTAGAAGGGAAAGTAAGGATTCTCCTCCCGTTAATCCAGTGGGGAAGGCGGGTTTGTAAATGGACCAGACTTTCCAATTAAAAGGCAGAGAATGGAAGAACAGGACAAACACCATGATCCACTGATAGGATGACTAAAAAAGACATATTTGAGATTTCAAGACGCAAATCGATTGAAAGGGAAAGGATGAAAAAAGATATTGCCTGCAAATAGCCACCCAAAGAGAGTTGGAGTAGCTGTACTAACAGCAGACAAGGTAGAATTTAAGGCAAAAATTGTTGCTAGGGAAAATTGTACATTTTATAATGAAATAGAAAATCCATCAAAACGATGTAACAGTGATAACAACAGAGTCCCAAATATATGAAGCAAAACAGGCAGATTTAAAGAGAGACTTCAATACCTCATTTTCAATAATGTATAGAACAGCTAGACAGACATCAGCAAATAGACTTCCAATACCATGAAACAATGTTACCTCAACACGGCACCCAACAACAGCAGAAGACACATCCTTCCCAAGCGCATGGAACATTCCACAGAGTAGACAATATATAAGGCCACAAAAGAAGTCTTAGTGCAGTTAAAAGGGTTAAAACCATACAAAGTATGTTCTCTGGCCACAATAGAATGAAATTAGGAAGCGATACCAGAAGGAAATTTGAAAATTTCACAAAAGTGTGGGAAATAAACAGTACACTCCTAAATGACCAATAGGTCAAAAACAACCAAAAGGAACTGAGAAATACTTTGAGATGAATGAAAATGAAAACACAACATACCAGAATTTATGGACACAGTGAAAGCAGTGTCAGAGGGAAAATTATACCCATAAATGCCTACATTAAAAAAGAAGAAATATCTGAAGTCAATAACCTAGCCATTCATCTCAAGAAACTAGAAAAGGCAGAGCAGCAGCAGGAAGTAAATAATAAAGATAGATGGAAATACATGAAATAGAGGACAGAAAGACAGCAGAGAAAATGAGGCACGAAACCCAAAATCGGTTCTTTGAAAAGAGGAACAGAATTGACAAACCTGTAACTAGAATGATCAAGAAAGGACGAGAGAGACACAAATTACTAAATCAGGAATGAAAAGGGGACATTATTGTGGGCCACCCAGAATAAAAAAGGCTGTAAGGGGACACTGTGAGTGTGTGACAACACGTTAGATGATCTATATGAAATGGACACATTCCTAGAAAGACACTAACTGCCCAAACTGACTCAAGAAGAAATAGAAAATCAATAAATTTACATAACAAGAGATTGAATTGGTAATACAAAAGCTTCCCACAAAGAAAAACCCAGAACGAGAAGGCTTTCCTGGTGAATTGTTGACAAGTATGAAGAAAAATAAAGTGAGCATTCAGTCTGGGCAAAGAGGAAAAAACAACAAAGTTGTCCTTAGAAAAGGCAAGACAGGAAATTAAGGACAATAAAAGCAGGACCTGGTGAATTTGAAAACAGAAAATGAGAAGTAAAAAATAATCCCAAGTTGACTTGAAGACACACGTGTGTGGATACTCACAAACTCCCGTGTGTGCGTTGCCACACACACACACGTATGTACACGCACAGTCGTACAGTAAACTCAGCCTCATAAGAGGACAATTCAAAATGAGAAAGTGGAGAAACCACAGATGCAGAAAAAACATTCAGATTCAAATTGAAAAGGATACTTTGCTTAGCTCTATGTAAATAAACTTGAAAACTCATGGGGACTGGATGATTGATTCCAGAAGACCCAGGAAACTAACAGGTCGGGGGCCATGTCCAAAGCTGAGCAGTCGTTCAAATGACCCTCAAGAAGCATCGGCTGTGACAGGGGCAATGGCGCACTGGAGCACGCCTGCATTTAGTGTGTGGAGCTGCTGCCGTAAGCTGTGTACATATGCACACAAGACACCATTGTTTTCTGGGCACTTGGGCATACAGGTAGGAAGAAGCTGAGTTTCCACTGCACATCCTTTTGATCCATCTGGCTGATTTTACCATGCTCTTGTCATTTTTTTTTTTTTTTTGCGGTACACGGGCCTCTCACTGTTGTGGCCTCTCCCGTTGCGGAGCACAGGCTCCGGACGCGCCGGCTCAGCGGCCATGGCTCACGGGCCCAGCCACTCCGCGGCATGTGGGATCCTCCAGGACCGGGGCATGAACCCGCGTCCCCTGCATCGGCAGGCGGACTCTCAACCACTGCGCCACCAGGGAAGCCCTCTTGTCATTTTTTAATGAAAAAAAAATGGGGAAAAATAGTTTCACAAATGCCAAAGAGGTCTCCCCATGCCTATTATTAAAAACACCCCCAGATACAAGGCTGAGGAAAACTTGGGATGTCATCCGAGTGTGCTGAGTGTCCTGACTGGTGTGTAGATGTTGGTCTCCTGTAATGACCCCACGTGTCCCACTGGCCAAGTACTCTGTTGGCAGTGATAATACCCCGGGCTTGTGGCCCAAAGTCTCTTTTTGCCAGTGGCGGTCCTAACCCGTTCTTTTTTTTTTTTTTTTTTTTTGCGGTACGTGGGCCTCTCACTGTCGTGGCCTCTCCCGTTGCAGAGCACAGGCTCCGGACGCACAGGCTCAGCGGCCATGGCTCACGGGCCCAGCCGCTCCGCAGCATGTGGGATCCTCCCGGACCGGGGCACGAACCCGTGTCCCCTGCATCGGCAGGCGGACTCTCAACCACTGCGCCACCAGGGAAGCCCCTGACCCATTCTTTTACCACGAAATAATAAAGTTGGCTTGGCAGAATGGCTTCTGAAAGGAGAACAGTGATGCATGCCCATAGCTGTCAGTCTTTAGCAGAAATTTGTCATATTTCTGCTAAGAATTAAATTCATTCTCCATTAAAAAATACGACTAAAAGAATTAATTAATTTTCAATGTAATGACTGAAGCAAGCAAATCTTGCATAACAGTGAGGGTGTCTGAACTTCTAATGAACTGTTTAAAGTGTTTGAGTGTAGTTGAATTCAATTCTCTGATGATAATTGCAAAGATCCGAGACTCCCCCAAAGGAGCCGTTTGGTGAGATACTCTCCAAGGGAACTGATCTTGAGACTAATGAACAGGGGCGTCAGAGTCAGAGGCCATAGCAGACTGTTGTCTCTGTGGCCCCCATGGTGACCTCACGCTCCATTAACCTGGGGCTTGGCCAGGCGGTTGTTTAGGGTGGGGCATTAGCAAGCGTGAGCTTGGTAAGTGCTTGCACGTTGGGGTTTGTCTTCCTGGGACGCTGCGTCGTGGAAGCCAGCTGCCATGTACAAAGGACAATGGTTCAAGGCCACCTGTCGTCAGGAAGCCCAAGTTGCCCAGTAGAAGGTCAGATGGAGAGAGCTCTGTGCCATCCACTCCCAGCCATGTCAGCTGTCCTGGCTGAAGCCCCGCGGCCCAAGTGCGCACTAATTGGAAGGAAGAAGTGTCCAGCTGAGCCCCGGCTCAAATCCTTTCTTGTTGCGTAAGCCGCTAAGTTTTGAAGTGTCCTGTGCAGCTTAGACAAGGGCCAGAGGTCCAAGCTGAGACGCACCTTGAGGAAAGGGAGAAGAGGCAGGAAATAAATACACCGAGAGCGATGATGCTGTCGTTGTAATGCAGTCAGAGCTCCGACTGCTTCACAAGGACTCTGAAGTACAGTGTAGCAAAGATCCTTATGATTCAAGTGTGGTCCCCATGCCAGCAGCACTGACATGCCGGGGCGGCTTGTTCATTTCTTAAAAACCCCAAACCTCGGGCCCTGCCCCAGCCCTGCCGAATCAGAACCTGCCTCTCCACGCGATTTCCAGGTGCTCCATGAGCACGTTCACATCTCGGGTTCTGGGTCGTGAGCCCTGGGGATGCCATGCTCTGGGCTGCGAGCAGGTCGTGACCGTCTGCACACAAATGTATTTCGAGGTGTTGGTCTCCCTGGAGACTTCTGCAAGGGAGTGATTCATCCACTGAAGGTCTCACTGCCCCCACGCACGGAATAATCAGCACTCATGTTCCCAGCTACCAGCGTACGTTTCCAGGCCATGTGGCAGTCATCAGAAAAAAGTCAGTAAAAGAGGTCTTTTTTCACTGTCAACGCAGAGGCACTGTATTCACCAGGAAAGTGACTGCCTGAGAGGAGGCTTGGGGAGGGGGGACAATGGCAAGGGCGCAATGTCTCTGAGCCGCTGGATCAAGCAACTGAAAGGCTGGCCCAGTGCCTCCTTGAAGACTGCACAGAACTGACCCCCATCATGGGTCAGAACACAAAGGCCAGGCCCTGCCCTTCAGACCCTGAGCCAGGGACAGGGGTGTACCAGAGAATCTGCACATCTCAGGACACTACAGCGTCTGCAGTCTTGGCAAGTGGTTCCAGGACCACCCTTCCTACTTTAATCTGAGAAGTAAAGATTTGATGGTACCAAGCAGCGGTGTGCTGTGAACCAGCAACGTGGAACGGAAATAACCCAGAAAACCCCCTGATTTGCAGCGTCTCCTCATTTCTGCAGTGTAGACACTCTGACCACCGCAGACTCAAAACCACTAACAGTTTAACACCCAGCTCCCTAAACTGAACCTGTCCGAGCCCTAGAAGCCCGGTCGGGGAGCAGGTTTCTTGTGCGGTGCCTCTGCGGAAGGGGATGCTGCCGCCCCTCCAGGCAGGTGCCTGCTCACGGGGCGACTGGCACACACCCCCTCCCCTCCTGATTACAGCCCCCTGGGAAGGTGGGATGAAGGAATTCAGGGCTAAACTCCCGCCCAGGGCCAGGACGGGTTCTATGTCACGGATGGCGCCCAGGGTCTCTGTGGGGCGGCTGGCCCTAGGGAAGATCCCTGGCGCCAGCATCTTTTCACAGAGCGAAGAGCCTGGGTCTCTCCCTGGAGCTCTATCGCCACCTGGCGGCAGGGTCCCCCTGTGTGGGTGCAGGCGACGGCGCAGTTGCTTCTGGGATTCAGATGGTGCGACCTGGGCACGTGGTGGGTGAGCTTTGATCCACAGAAGATGGAAGCCACATGGTCCCAAAGAAGTCCCAGGAGGCCTGTGCCCTGTGCCCAGCCGCCGGCCCCTGGCCTGGTCTCTGGCTCCCCTGCCTCACGGCTGCGTCCTTGAGGTGCATTTGTGTCAGAGCGATGCAGTTGTCCCAGGCTGTGCTTTTTTTTTTTTACATCTTTTTTGGAGTATAATTGCTTTACAATGGTGTGTTAGTTTCTGCTCTATAACAAAGTGAATCAGTTATACATATACATATGTTCCCATATCTCTTCCCTCTTGCGTCTCCCTCCCTCCCACCCTCCCTATCCCACCCCTCCAGGCGGTCACACATCACCTAGCTGATCTCCCTGTGCTATGCAGCTGCTTCCCACTAGCTATCTACCTTACGTTTGGTAGTGTATATATGTCCATGCCACTCTCTCACTTTGTCACAGCTTACCCTTCCCCCTCCACATATCCTCAAGTCCATTCTCTAGCAGGTCTGTGTCTTTATTCCTGTCTTACCCCTAGGTTCTTCATGACATTTTTTTTCTTAAATTCCATATATATGTGTTAGCATACGGTATTTGTCTTTCTCTTTCTGACTTACTTCACTCTGTATGACAGACTCTAGGTCCATCCACCTCATTACAAATAGCTCAATTTTGTTTCTTTTTATGGCTGAGTAATATTCCATTGTATATATGTGCCACATCTTCTTTATCCATTCATCTGATGATGGACTTAAAAAATAAATAGAACTACCATATGGCCCAGCAATCCCACTACTGGGCATATACCCTGAGAAAACCATAATTCAAAAAGAGTCATGTACCACAATGTTCATTGCAGCTCTATTTATAATAGCCAGGAGATGGAAACAGGCTGTGCTTCATAGGGACCAAACTGAGACCAGTCCCAGCTCCCGCTTGTGCCACTGTGCTGCCTTCCTCTCTCTGGTGGTGATGTGGGAGGTCACAGGGTCAAGTGTTCCTGCCCTGGCCAGGCGTCCGGGCTGGATGGCCTGAGTGCCCTGTCTAGCAGCCTGACCTGCCTTGGGCAGGATGAACTCCAGGAGCCGGACAATAACAGTTCTGCCCCTCCTGAGATTCCGGGGTTGGAAAAGGGAGCAAAACAGGGGAGTCTTTCTTTCTAAAAGCCTTTTAATACCTTCTCAAAACCCCAGCTTTCCAAATAAATATAGAATACACAATATTATAACATTAATATATTATATAAAGTAATATGTAATATACAGTCCCAGCTTTCCAAATATATAAATAATAAACTCTAGTATACTATGTTATATTATTTGATATATTTATATATTGCACATATTATTATTTATATATATTTGGGAAGCTGGGATTTTGAGAATATTTTAAAGGCTTTTAGAAAGGCAGACTCCCCTGCTTAGGGAGAAATCTCCTAAGTTCTAAGAAGAATGTTCTCTGTAATTTTGCCCAGAAAGGATCACATTAGCAGTTTGGTACCTACTTCTCTACAGCTGTTCTCTCCTTAATGACTCATGTGTGCCTGTGTCCTATAAAATGGCAGGACTTTTGCAGCCTCGGGTGCCCTTGGCCACGAGTCTCAGACCGCTTCCCAGAGGCGTTTGGGCTCGGACACCTCCAGGCTTTGACGGGCCGGCGGCCCTATCGGATGGATACTCTGCAATGTGTTTACAGCTGTCTGATGAATCCCTGCTGGGAGACCTTCTGCATCTCATTTCTCACTCACACGTGCCTTGCTACTTGCCGAGCTCACCCCCAAATCCAGAGGGCCTTATGGTGGGTCGGCGGGAGGTGCCGGGTCACAGGCTGGCTCCAGGGGTTCCCTGGGGGGCACACCCACCTGGAGGAGATCAGGGGACAGTGCTCTGTACCCCATCACCTGCCACCACAGGGACGCTCTGTCCTGCCCTTTGTTCAGTGTTGCACGTTTGCTGTTCTGCTGTAGTTGACCACCGGGGACCCTAAAGCCACCCCAGAAAAGCCCCAGTTACGTTTGGACCAAGAGATGTGATGTAAGGGGGACCAGCAGAGCCTGGGATGAGCTGCATCCCCGTGCCCCCCACCTGTAATCACATCCTCATCCAGTGCGTCCCCAAAGGCCCCAAGCCCAAGCAGAGCCGTCCTTGGAGACACACCTGTTGTTTCAGTTACCATGGCTTCACAACAAACCAGCCCAGACCTTAGCAGCTTTACACACCGCTGTTTATTGACCGTGCGTGTGTGGGTCAGGAATTTGGATGAGCACAGCCCTCTCCATGCGGTCTCCAGCTCCTTAGTGGCAGGCGGCCGGCCCCCTGTGGAGGCCACGCCCCAGGAGAGAGAGGCGGCTTAGCCTCCGTCGTCAGCATCGCATCCCGGGAAGGGCGCGCGGGACAGACGCATCTCAGTGCTGCCACGTTTAGAAATTCATCGTCCAGGCCACCGTTTTACAGAGGTGACCTCAGCGGTTGTACAAGCTGGACACTCAGGGACAATGTTGCTGGGCCGGGGCTGAACAGGCTGGGGCTGCAGACTGTCCCAGGGAGGACTCGGGGTGTCCTGGACGATCCTTGGCCCACCCGGGCCCTGGTGATACCCCGGGTGGGGGGGGACGGCTGGGGGCTCCAGGCAGGGGAGGCAGTGGATTTGGCAACGAAGGGCCCCCTGTTGCTCGTGGGTCATCAGCTCCTTCTGACCAGGAGCCCAGCCAGTGGCAGAGGATGAAGAAAGCAGGGGGTGGGGTACGGGGGAGCCACGCAGCCAGGATTGCAGCCAGGGCTCTGGTGTCAGGCTCCATCGTGCAGCTGGAACCAGGCAAGGGGCAAGGTTCCCTTCAACCCCGTCCCTTAGCCAAGGGGGCCTCCTTGTACCAAGGGCCTTCCAACAGCGAGCCTGAGGCCTTTCTGCTGGGAGGACAGGCCGGGGCCTCTAGCAGCCCTGCTGGGTGGGGAAGGCTGAGGCCTGCCTCTTCTTCCTGCGTCCAAGGAGCCCGTCATGTCTCAGATGAAACTCGGGGGTGGAGGAGGGGCTTCTGTGACTGCAACTCCCCAGTGCCTCGCTCGATGTGGCTCCCAAAGCCAGGGTTCAGTGGTGCGCCCTGAGCCAGGCTGTAAAACGCCCCAAGTCTTCCTCCGATTTCCCCTTCCTTCAGGAAGCCCTCCGTGACTTCCTGCAAACAGCGTTCCGGCATCTGCCCTGAGCACCCACTGTTCCAAGGTGAACGTGAGGCCAAGTCCTCCAGGCACAAAGTGCCGTCTGGTCCACAGTAGAGGCCAGACCATGTCGCAGGCCTTACCGGGCGGAGGGCACAGGACCGTGGTTCTGATGGGTGTGGGGACTGTGCGTGAAGGGTGTTGTGCCCTGCAGTCCCCAAGGGAATGGGAAACAGCCGTGTCGGGAGCCCATCTGAGCCCTCAGCCCCTGGCTCTGGTCATGTCGGCGGAAATATGCTCACCCGCGTTCACCACAGGACAGCGGGGCTCTGGGCTTGGCGGCTCTGTTGCCCTAGCGTGTGGGAAGGAGACTCATGTGGCTTGGACCCCGAGCAGGATGGACACTTGTGGGGAGAAACTGCAGCCTGGGCTTGGAGGAAGGGCTGGGCAGTGCCCTCCCAGGGAGCCTCATCGCCTGGGCTGGGCGCTGCTACTCGCGGGGGTGCCGACTTGCCTGGCTCCTGCCCTCACACCCCGTCTCCACAAAGAGCTGCCTGGCCAGAGCCATGGGGGCAGCTTCCCCAGGGGAGTCTGGGGTCTGGGTGACCCCACTGCAGATGCACAGGCCTGGGGAGACCCTGCCTGCTTCCTCAGTGTAGCCCCATGGTCCCTGGCTCCACCTGGGGTCCTGCACACCCAGGCTCACTGCCATCATCTGAGGGAGGTTTCTGGGCTTGGCTTCTGTTTCCACTTGTCACACATCCTCGTGTGACTAAAAGGTACTCTCTCTTTGCGCAATTTTGGTTCAAACAGAATATGTTCTGTTTGGAGAAAGGGGGGCGGGCACCAGCATGCCCTTGTGCTGACAGTTTAGAGAGTAAGGCAGAGGCTGGGGTGGGTGCGAGGATGCTGGTGGGAGGAGGGAGGGGGACGGGGCGGCGGGAGCGTGTTAATACAAGAGGGTTTCTGAGCGCGCTCCACGCCCCCAGTGCTGGGGGGCTGGGAGCAGAGCCAGGACTCCGCCCACAGGGCCCGCCTCCAGCCCAGCAGTTGCCCCACGTTGAGCCCAAGAGGCTGGAAAGGGGCATGTGTGAGCCATGGCCCTACCTGGATGCGGGATGTTTGGACTCTTAATTAATTTAAGTGTTCCTTAATCATCCTCAGATCGTCAACCCTGATGAGGGTTGCCATGGCCACAGGGCTCTGGCGAGCGAAGGGCCCTCCGCACTTTCACGTCAATCACTTGGCCCACGTGAAGCTCAGGCAGCTCTGCTCCCAGCTCCAGGTGCCTCCAGCAGTTACCGGCACCTCTTCCTTCCACGACGCCCAAGGATCCCTGGTGCTCCCTGGTAGGAACCAGTCACGACAGGCCATCATTCAGTGTTTCCTCTGTACCCTCACAGCAGCACCACCAGGAATGGCAGAAGAGGAAACAGAGGCTCACAGAGGACCAGTGACATACACAAGCCTAGTTATGACTGTCCAGTATAATTGCTTTACAATGGTGTGTTAGTTTCTGCTCTATAACAAAGTGAATCAGCTATATATATACATATATCCCCATATCTCTTCCCTCTTGTGTCTCCCTCCCACCCTCCCTATCCCACGCCTCTAGGTGGACACAAAGCACCGAGCTGAATCTCCCTGTGCTATGCGACTGCTTCCCACTAGCTATCTATTTTACCTTTGGTAGTGTATATATGTCCATGCCAAACTCTCACTTCATCCCAGCTTACCCTTTCCCCTCCCTGTGTCCTCAGTTCCATTCTCTGTGTCTGCGTTTTAACTCCTGTCCTGCCCCTAGGTTCATCAGAACCGTTTTTTTTGTTTGTTTGTTTTTTAGATTCCATATATACGTGTTAGCGTATGGTATTTGTTTTTCTCCTTCTGACTTACTTCACTCTGTATGACAGTCTCTAGGTCAATCCACCTCACTACAAATAACTCAATTTCATTTCTTTTTATGGCTGAGTAATATTCCATTGTATATATGTGCCATTCCACTGTATATATATTCCATTGTATATATATGTGTGTGTGTATATATCTTCTTTATCCATTCATCTGTTGATGGACACTTAGGTTGCTTCCATGTCCTGGCTATTGTAAATAGAACTGCAATGAACATTGTGGTACATGACTCTTTTTGAATTATGGTTTTCTCAGGGTATATGCCCAGTAGTGGGATTGCTGGGTCGTATGATTGTTCTATTTTTAGTTTTTTGAGAAACCTCCATACTGTTCTCCATAATGGCTGTATCAATTTACATTCCCACCAACAGTGCAAGAGGGTTCCCTTTTCTCCCCATCCTCTCCAGCATTTATTGTTTGTAGATTTTTTAACAATGGCCATTCTGACCGGTGTGAGGCGATACCTCATTGTAATTTTGATTTGCATTTCTCTAATGATTAGTGATGTTGAGCATCCTTTCATGTGTTTGTTGGCAACCTGTATATCTTCTTTGGAGAAATGTCTCTTTAGGTCTTCTGCCCATTTTTGGATTGGGTTGTTTGTTTTTTTGATATTGAGCTGCATGAGCTGCTTGTATATTTTGGAGATTAATCCTTTGTCAGTTGCTTCATTTGCAAATATTTTCTCCCATCCTGAGGGTTGTCTTTTTGTCTTGTTTATGGTTTCCTTTGCTGTGCAAAGACTTTTAAGTTTCATTAGGTCCATTTGTTTATTTTTGCTTTTATTTCCATTTCTCTAGGAGGTGGGTCAGAGAGGATCTTGCTGTCATTTATGTCATGGAGTGTTCTGCCTATGTTTTCCTCTAAGAGTTTTATAGTGTCTGGCCTTACATTTAGGCCTTTAATCCATTGAGTTTATTTTTGTGTATGATGTTAGGGAGTGTTCTAATTTCATTCTTTTACATGTAGCTGTCCAGTTTTCCCAGCACCACTTATTGAAGAGGCTGTCTTTTCTCCACTGTATATTCTTGCCTTCTTTATCAAAGATAAGGTGACCATAGATGCATGGATTTATCTCTGGGCCTTCTATCCTGTTCCATTGATCTATATTTCTGTTTTTGTGCCAGTACCATACTGTCTTGATTACTGTAGCTTTGTAGTATAGTCTGAAGTCAGGGAGCCTGATTCCTCCAGCTCCATTTTTCTTTCTCAAGATTGCTTTGGCTATTTGGGGTCTTTGTGTTTCCATACAAATTGTGAAATATGTTCTAGTTCTGTGAAAAATGCCATTGGTAGTTTGATAGGGATTGCATTGAATCTGTAGATTGCTTTGGGTAGTATAGTCATTTTCAAAATGTTAATTCTTCCAATCCAAGAACATGATATATCTCTCCATCTGTTTGTATCATCTTTAATTTCTTTCATCAGTGTCTTATAGTTTTCTGCATACAGGTCTTTTGTCTCTTTAGGTAGGTTTATTCCTAGGTATTTTATTCTTTTTGTTGCAATGGTACATAGTAGTGTTTCCTTAATTTCTCTTTCAGATTTTTCATCATTAGTGTATAGGAATGCAAGAGATTTCTGTGCATTAATTTTGTATCTTGCTACTTTACCAAATTTATTGATTAGCTCTGGTAGTTTTCTGGTAGCATCTTTAGGATTCTCTATGTATAGTATCATGTCATCTGCAAACAGTGATAGTTTTACTTCTTCTTTTCCGATTTGGAGTCCTTTTATTTCTTTTTCTTCTCTGACTGCTGTGACTAAAACTTCCAAAACTATGTTGAATAATAGTGGTGAGAGTGGGCAACATTGTCTTGTTCCTGATCTTAGTGGAAATGGTTTCAGTGTTTCACCATTGCGAATGATGTTGGCTGTGGGTTTGTCATATATGGCCTTTATTATGTGAGGTAAGTTCCCTCTATGCCTACTTTCTGGAGGGTTTTTATCATAAATGGTTGTTGAATCTTGTCAAAAGCTTTTTCTGCATCTTTTGAGATTATCATATGGTTTTTCTCCTTCAATTTGTTAATATGGTTTGTCACATGGATTGATTTGCATATATTGAAGAATCCTTGCATTCTTGGGATAAACCCCACTTAATCATGGTGTATGATCTTTTTAATGTGCTGTTGGATTCTGTTTGCTAGTATTTTGTTGAGAATTTTTGCATCTATGTTCATCAGTAATATTGGCCTGTAGTTTTCTTTTTTTGTGGCATCTTTGTCTGGTTTTGGTTTCAGGGTGATGGTGGCCTCATACAATGAGTTTGGGAGTGTTCCTCCCTCTGCTATATTTTGGAAGAGTTTGAGAAGGATAGGTGTTAGCTCTTCTCTAAATGTTTGATAGAATTTGCCTGGTGAATGTGAATGTGAAGCCATCTGGTCCTAGGCTTTTGTTTGTTGGAAGATTTTTAATCACAGTTTCAATTTCACTGCTTGTGATTGGTCTGTGTATATTTTCTATTTCTTCCTGGTTCAGTCTCAGAAAGTTGTGCTTTTCTAAGAATTTGTCCATTTCTTCTAGGTTGTCCATTTTATTGGCATATAGTTGCTTGTAGTAATCTCTCATGATCCTTTGTATTTCTACAGTGTCAGTTGTTACTTCTCCTTTTTCATTTCTAATTCTATTGATTTGAGTCTTCTCCCTTTTTTTCTTGATGAGTCTGGCTAATGGTTTATCAATTTTGTTTATCTTCACAAAGAACGAGCTTTTAGTTTTATTGATCTTTGCTATCATTTCCTTCATTTCTTTTTCATTTATTTCTGATCTGATCTTTATGATTTCTTTCCTTATGCTAACTTTGGGGTTTTTTGTTATTCTTTCTGTAATTGCTTTAGGTGTAAGGTTAGGTTGTTTATTTGAGATGTATCTTGTTTCTTGAGGTAGTATTTTATTGCTGTAAACTTCCCTCTTAGAACTGCTTTTGCTGCATCCCATAGGTTTTGGGTTGTCGTGTTTTCATTGTCATTCATTTCTAGGCATTTTTTGATTTCCTCTTTGATTTCTTCAGTGATCTCTTGGTTATTTAGTAGTGTATTGTTTAGCCTTCATGTGTTTGTATTTTTTACAGATTTTTTCCTTTAATTGATGTCTAGTCTCATAGCATTGTGGTTGGAAAAGATACTTGATACAATTTCAGTTTTCTGAAATTTACCAAGGCTTGATTTGTGACCCAAGATATGATCTGTCCTGGAGAATGTTCCATGAGCAGTTGAGAAGAAAGTGTAATCTGCTGTTTTTGGATGGAGTGTCCTGTAAATATTAAGTCCATCTTGTTTAATGTATCATTTAAAGCTTGTGTTTCCTTATTTGTTTTCATTTTGGATGATCTGTCCATTGGTGAAAGTGGGGTGTTAAAGTCCTCTACTATGATTGTGTTACTGTCAATTTTATGGCTGTTAGCATTTGCCTTATGTATTGAGGTGCTCCTATGTTGGGTGCATAAATATCAACAATTGTTATCTTCTTCTTGGATTGATCCCTTGATCATTATGTAGTGTCCTCTTTGTCCCTTGTAATAGTCTTTATTTTAAAGTCTGTTTTGTCTGATATGAGAATTGCTATTCCATCTTTCTTTTGATTTCCATTTGTATGGAATATCTTTTTCCATCCCCTCACTTTCAGTCTGTATGTGTCCCTAGGTCTGAAGTGGGTCTCTTGTAGACAGCATATGTATGGGTCTTATTTTTGTATCCATTCAGCCAGTCTATGTCTTTTGGTTGGAGCATTTAATCCATTTACATTTAAGATAGTTATTGATATGTATGTTCCTATTACCATTTTCTTAATTGTTTGAGTTTGTTATTGTAAGTTTTTTCCTCCTCTTGTGTTTCCTGCCTTGAGAAGTTCCTTTAGCATTTGTTGTAGAGCTGGTTTGGTGGTGCTGAATTCTCTTAGCTTTTGCTTATCTGTGAAAGTTTAAATTTCTCTGTCGAATCTGAATGAGATCCTTGCTGGGTAGAGTAATCTTTTTTTTTTTTGAAATATAATTGTAGTGTTTTCTGATTTCTTTTTCTAGCAGGTAGATACGATTTTGGGGGGAAGCTCCTATTTAAACATACCTAGATGGACCTAGAGATTGTCATACTGAGTGAGGTAAGTCAGAAGGAGAAAGACAAACATCATATCATATCGCCCATATGTAGAAACTAAAAAAAAATGGTACAAATGAACTTATTTACAAAACAGAAATAGAGTTACAGATGTAGAAAACAAACTTATGGTTACCAGAGGGGAAAGGTGGGGGAGGGATACATTGAGAGATTGGGATTGACACATACACACCACCATGTAAAAAACAGGTAACTAATAAGGACCTACTGCACAGCACAGGAACTCTTGGGTAGAGTAATCTTGGTTGTAGGTTTTTCCCTTTCATCACTTTAAATATGTCCTGCCACTCCCTTCTGGCTTGCAGAGTTTCTGCTGAAAGATCAGTTGTTAACCTTATGGGAATTCCCTTGTATGCTAATTGTTGCTTTTCCCTTGCTGTTTTTAATATTTTTTCTTTGTACTTAATTTTTGATAGTTTGATTAATATGTGTCTTGACATGTTTCTCCTTGGATTTATCCTATATGGGACTCTCTGAGCTTCCTGGAGTTGACTATTTCCTTACCCATATGAGGGAAGTTTTCAACTATAATCTCTTCGAATATTTTCTCAGTCCCTTTTTTTTTCTCTTCTTCTTCTGGGACCCCTATAATTCGCATGTTGGTGCGTTTAATGTTGTCCCAGATGTCTCTGAGATTGTCCTCAATTCTTTTCATTCTTTTTTCTTTATTCTGCTCTGCGGTAGTTATTTTCATTATTTTATCTTCCAGGTCACTTATCTGTTTTTCTGCCTCAGTTATTCTGCCATTGATTCCTTCTAGAGAATTTTTAATTTCATTTATTTTGCTGTTCATCATTGTTTATTTGCTGTTTAATTCTTCTAGTTCCTTGTTAAACATTTCTTGTATTTTCTCCATTCTATTTCCAGGATTTTGGATCATCTTTACTATCATTACTCTGAATTCTTTTTCAGGTAGACTGCCTGTTTCCTCTTCATTTGTTAGGTCTGGTGGGTTTTTACCTTGCTCCTTCATCTGCTGTGTATTTCTCTGTCTTCTCATTTTGCTTAACTTACTGTGTTTGGGGTCTCCGTTTCTCAGGCTGCAGGTTTGTAGTTCCTGTTGTTTTTGGTGTCTGCTCCCAGTGGGTAAGGTTGGTTCAGTGGCTTCTGTAGGCTTCCTGGTGGAGGGGACTGGTGCCTGTGTTCTGGTGGATGAGGCTGGATCTTGTCTTTCTGGTGGGCAGAACCACGTCCAGTGGTGTGTTTTGGGGTGTCTGTGAGCTTATTATGATTTTAGGCAGTCTCTCTGCTAGTGGGTGGGGTTGTGTTCCTGTCTTGCTAGTTATTTGGCATAGGGTGTCCAGCACTGTAGCTTGCCGGTCGTTGAGTGGAGCTGCGTCTTAGTGTTGAGATGGAGAGCTTTTGCTGTTTGATATTACATGGGGTCGGGAGGTCTCTTGTGGACCAATGTCCTGAACTTGGCTCTCCCACCTCAGAGTGCTCAGGCCTGGTGAGAGCACCAAGACCCTGCCAACCTCAGAAGAAAAGGGAGAAAAAGAAAGAAAGAAAGAAAGAAAGAGAGAGAGAGAGAGAGAGAGAGAGAGAGAGAGAAATTAAGAAAGAAAGAAAATAAATAAAATAAAGTTATTAAAATAGAAAAAAATTATTAAAAATAAAAAAGTAATTAAAAAAAAAAAGAAAGAGAGAAAGAAGGAAGAGAGCAACCAAACCAAAAAACAAATCCACCAATGATAACAAGTGCAAAAAACTATACTAAAAAACCAAAACAGAACAAAAGAAAAAATGGGCAGTCGGAACCGTAGGACAAATGGCAAAAGCAAAGCTATACAGACAAAATCACACAAAGAAGCATACACATACACACTCACAAAAAGAGAAAAAAGAAAACAATGTATATATAAAAAAATTAAAAAAGGAAGAGAGCAACCAAATCAATAAACAAATCTACCAATGCTAATAAGCTCTAAATACCAAACTAAGATAAACATAAAACCAGAAACAAATTAGATGCAGAAAGCAAACCCCAAGTCTACAGTTGCTCCCAAAGTCCACCGCCTCAATTTTGGGATGATTTGTTGTGTATTCAGGTATTCCACCGATGCAGGGTACATCAGGTTGATTGTGGAGATTTACTCCGCTGCTCCTGAGGCTGCTGGGAGAAATTTCCCCTTCTCTTTGTTCACACAGCTCTTCGGGTTCAGCTTTGGATCTGTCCCTGCCTCTGCGTGTAGGTCGCCTGAGTGCGTCTTTTGGGAAGTCTGAGGTCTTCTGCCAGCATTCAGTAGGTGTTCTGTAGGGGTTGTTTCACATGTAGATATAGTTTTGTTGTATTTGTGGGGAGGAAGGTGATCTCCACGTTTTACTCCTCCGCCATCTTGAAGGCGCCCCTCTCGCTCTAATTTTAACTGCACTGTTTTCCAAGTGGAGCAGGTGTCTGCAGTTCTGGGCTCTTGGAGGATGCTGGTAGGTCCGACCTCAAGGGGGGAGGACGGCCAGGGCCTCCGTCACGGAATACTTTGAACGTTTCCTTTTAGGTGGGCAGGTAGATTCTCAGATGCAGAGAAAATCCACACTCTTGGTTTGGAACCTGTCCTGTGTTGCATTTTCCTTTGTAGGAAGAAGAAGCGCCCTGTCTGCTGAGAGGAGTTCCGTTCGGCCTCTGAACCTCAGTTTCCCTGTTTGTGAATCAGAGAACTAATTCCCACCCTCCCGTGTCACAGGGCCTTTCTCAAGAGGACCAGATTTAATCAGATTCAACAATCTATGTACAACACTTACTGCTTCCCAAATGACTGATGCTGAGGGAATAAACAAACTCGTAAAATAAGATGTCCGTCCTCGAAAAAATCATAAAATTCAGAGGAAGGTACAGTTATGTCAACAACCAGGATGCAGGGCTGAACTGGTGATCACGAGGCAATCACAGTCCCGAGACCCCGTCTCCATGGCAACCCTGCTACCCGCCTTGCCCCCACTTTAATGACGAGGGTCCATCACATGCCTGCAAGGGGGCGGCAGGGCCCAGCCTGTCCTGCTGGGACTGGAGATGGTGACCCTTGGGAGCAGGGGCTGTGTCTTCTGAACCTCCTTGTGCCTCAAGCCCAGCAGAGTCAGTCTCTGAGTTTTCTTTTTTTTTTTTTTGTGGTACGTGGGCCTCTCACTCTTGTGGCCTCTCCCGTTGCGGAGCACAGGCTCTGGACACACAGGCTCAGCGGCCATGGCTCACGGACCCAGCCGCTCCGCGGCATGTGGGATCTTCCCGGACCGGGGCACGAACCCGTGTCCCCTGCATCGGCAGGCAGACTCTCCACCACTGCGCCACCAGGGAAGCCCTCTGAGTTTTCTTAACCATGAAACATACCATACACACAGTGATGTGTATAACAGTTTGAGAACCGTGGCCCCCCAGCCCGAGCTCCCCTCTGCTGACTGCACCCCCTCTCTACTTTCTCCCCATCATCTTTCATCACCTAAGGAAGCATCACTACAGTTTAGGTTCTCCTCCTTTGAACCAGATGTAAATGGACCACGACAGGCATCTTCTAAGACGTGTGTTTTCTGCTTGCCGCTGTCTTGAGGTTCAGACAGTTGCCGTTCCCTCCAGGGCAGGGCTGATGGCAGTGGGTCCATGAACGCTGCTGAGTGAAGGCAGCAGGTGTGGGGGGTAAAGACTCCGTGTGCCCGGCAGAGGAGGAGGGGGGAGTCCTGGGCTTGCGGGAGCCTGAAAGCCAGGCTTGGTGACAGCTGCACCCCCTGGACCTTTGAGGATGGGCCTGACTCTGCTGGGTGCCTTCATGGGTCAGGAGGCAGCCAGGGACTCCAGCCAGACAGGGCACAACACCATGGCATCAGCAAGGGCAGGGAGAGGGTTCGGGACTCCTGGGGCCGAAGCAGGACTTCAGTCCCTGCAGACACTGCTGCCCCCACCACCTCCACCATCAGAGGAGGCCCCTGCCCAGAGGGGGCACTGGGCTGCCCATGCCCAGGCCCCCTGGTGAGTTCTTGAGTCACCAGATCTCGGCATTTCTAGGTGGGGCCCTGAAAGTGGTCATTCACGAAGTCCAGGGACTCTTCCTGCTCTCTGCCTTTCAGCCTTTTCCTGTCCATGACCTTTCCCAGGACGAACGTCCACCAGACACAAAAATTTCACAGCCCTTCACCCAATTCAGTCCCGTGGCAAGAGGTCCATCCCCGAGGCCGACAGAATACACGTGTCTTACAAACCTTGCTGGGACCACATCCGGGGAACGAAGACATTACAGTAGGTGACTGAGAAGATGCCCACGCTTCCCCAACTTGTCCCACCTACACATAGTTTGAGTCCACATAGGGATTCCCTGGTGTAGACAGACAGACAGCCGCCCAAGCCACTGTTTATTCTTCAGCTGAGTCACAAGTTGGGCTTTGGTGACATGAGGGGTTACAACCGAAGGCCCTAGGGAATGGACAGCTGAGTGTCGTGCTGGGATTTTGTGAGACACCCCCCGCCTCCCACCCAAGATGCGCAGCTATTTTATCTATCGTCCATCCCTATCTATCTATCTATCTATCTATCCGTCTATCTACCTATCTACCAACCTACCTACCTATCATCTTCAAACTGGCCTCAAATGACCTGATTCCAATGAAAACACAAGCCCAGTCCCCTAGAGGCCATAGGGGCAATGGATACCCTCCCTGGCACTTAACTGGCCCCTACAGAGTACTGTGAATTCAATCAATCTCTGCTGGTCAGTCGAGTGCCCAGATGCGTGAACCCGTCTGTCTGGCAGGTAAGTGTGGCCCCAGCTCACTGGTTGCTGGAGGGGAGTGCGCCTCTGGGTGACAAGGACACTGGGCAGTGCTCAGCTAAAGGAACAGTCATCTCGGTGTCCCTGCACGGCAGGACCTGGGGCAGCGGCAAACAGGAGCCTCGGCCAAAGGCCAGAGCCATCCCGATGCTGCTGATGGGCTTGGTGGAGGCGGGAAGCCTGAGCCGTTTCAGGCCATGCACGGCTCCCCCCTGGAGAGCCCGGGCCCCCTCACCCTTGGGATGTGTCCACCTGGGGCTTCTCCCTGGAGGACCCCACATTCTGCCCCCGTCACCCCAACCACCCTTCCTGATCCTGCTGTGTGTCTTTTCCATCCAGCAGAAGTGGGAAAATCTTTAGACCCCTGTGATTTCCCCGCCCTATGACTCACTCAAGACACCCTCTCTGCTATGAAGACCCACAGGGAGCCCCGCTCCCAGGGGTCACCATGCCCTGCCATGTGGGACAGCTGTACGTGCCCTTGTCATTGACCCTGGAGCCTGTTCCAAGGCTGCAGTGGGCCCCACCTGCCATTCCCGCAGCACCTTAAACGCCCTGTCCATCCTCACCCACGTGGAGCTCTGACCCCTTCCCGTGGGTCAGGGAGATGACAAATTCATGCTTGTCTGGCGGGGAGCCAGCCGTCCGCAGGCCCCGACTGTCTGCGGGTTTGGCGTCCACCCTTGGTTTGCTGCCAGGAACAGAATCTTCAGGTGAGATTCCCAGGGGGTGAGGTCCCGCCCCCTGTCCCCCTCCGGGCAGCTCAGCTCATCCTGAAGACCAGGGAGGGGCTTTCAAGAGGTCAAGGGGGCGACACCACAGCCACAGCCTCACACTACTTCCGGCTCCACCCAACGCTCCCAAGGTCATTGACAGCAGGGCACAGACGTGAGCCTGGCCTCTAGTTGGTTAGAGACGGGACAGGCGTGTTTCCGAGAGGTCAGGTCAGCTCAGGATCTGAATCTACACTTAACTGTTTATCGGCAAATTGGGTCAACAGATGTCAACACCCGTGGCAACAAAGGCAGGTGGACTTTGAGGGGACGACACAAAATTGTCCTCAGGGCTGGAGCTGAAGCCAATCCACAGGGGCCCCTGGGAGGCCCTAAAAAGCCTCAGGGGCCCTGGAAAGGCAGCTCAGTGCCATGACCACTGGGCATTCGTGGTAGCAGCTGTTGGCCTACGGGAAGGCAGCTCGTGGAGGATTTTAAACCCGGATGCTGCCCTGAATGAGAGGTGGCCTCCAGCATCCGGAGAGGCACAGGGTGAGTGGCAGGGGTGAGGGACACCCTGCCCTGGCTTTTGGTGTCAGTGGGACCCCGTTCCCAGGCAGCTGTGTGGCCCCACTGTCTGTGGCATCTCTGGCAGCCGCTGATGGCACAGTGACTGAGGGATGTGGCCTCCCCGACAGGGTTCTCCTCGGGACCCGGGGTAGTTCCCTGGGGAAAGCTGGAATAGCTGGGCAAGCGGGCACGCCTGGTGGGGGGTGACACCCGGTGGAGCAGGATGCCCAGGGAAGCAGGGGCAGAGAGGGGCCTCGGGGCGGCAGGAGCCCGGCAGCCTGTGGCGTCTGCAAGGATGTGGGCGGACCTCTGCTGTGCAGAGGAACCAGACACTCACCTTTGCCAAGACGACACTTCCATGGAGGTTGCCTCAGGCCCCCTCCCCACTTGCCCCACCACCCACTGGCAAAGACTGGCTGAGAACATAAACCAAAGTCCTCTCGGGTCCCTAAGAGTCCTGACCCACTAACGTCTGGGTGCAGATGTGATTCCTCACTGTTTTGGTAAACCATGGCTGAGGCCGCGTGCCGTAAGAGGGGGTGACGGGTTAGGGTTTGACCATCTAGGTGGCAGCTGACTTTGCTGTTTCCGGGGAGCGTGACTTTGGAGAAATTACAGGCACTGGGTCCCTGCTGCAGAAAGTGTTTTGACGAGAATGCAACGAGCTGGTGCAGAGCGGACACTGTGTCTGCGGTTCCGCCAGGCACCCTGTGGCCTGGGGGGTGGGTGCCGGGCGGGGCCTGTCCTCACTCTCCAGACACTTAGTTGGTGCCGGGCGAGTTACCTGCTCTCACCCTCAGCTCTGACTCCCACCTGCCGGGGCTCTCGGGACTTTGTGGGGAAACTGGGCCCAGGGCCTGGGGCAGGGCCTGCCTAGGTGGTGCCTCGTCTGGGGCGGCTGTAGTGACAGTGGGACAACGTAGCCCTAGGGGGGCGCACGGTGGCCCCCAAACACTTCGAAGATGCCGTGTGGGCAGCGGCCGCCCACAGAGGCACCTCCCCGACGAGGCCGAGCTGGTGGCAGTGCTGGGCCGCGCTGTGTCCACCTGTCAAGTGAGCTGCAGGGCCACACGTGGCCGGTCAGTTGTCCTCGGACAGGCTGGACCCCGCCCCCTGCACACTCATGGCCACAAGGCACCACGTGTGGTTGTGGTGCGGGTCCTGGGGAGGCCTGGAGGAACCGAGAGAATATGGGGAGGGCTAAACATTTTAAACGGAGGCCAGGGGGAGACAGGAAGGGGGTCCAGGACCCCAGAGGGGCTGGCATAGAGCCCCCTGATGGTGGTGGAGGAGATGGGGGAGAGGACATAATCAAATCCAAAGATACGCAACTTTGGGCACCTCTTGAACTAAAAATGGACAATTTAGGACACACACAAAGACCATTTCACACAAGGGCTCACAATGAATAAACCCAAGAGATTGGGCTGAATAGACAGGAGGGCACAAACCAGCCGGTGGACGTACCCTCAGGGCCTGAGTGATGGGGACCGCCCATCTCTGCATGCCCGTGGCCAGGCCTGGCCTCCCCGCTTCCCCTACCGGCTGTCCAAGGAGGCGGCCTAACCGTCACCCTCCCCTAGAGATGAGGTCCAGAGAAGTGCGCCCACCTGCCCAGGATCAGACAGCTAAAAAACCCAGATTGGTTTGGTTCCAAATCAGCCCTCTATCACCAGGTTCCTCTGACTCATCCCGGGATGTCTGGGCATCTTCCCTGTGTCCTTAGAGCGTGTTTTTGGTGCCTCCATAGATGCAAGTGCCTGATGGACCTCGGATTTGACCCAGGAAAGCAGTGCTAATGATTTTCAGAATATTAAGCATTTAAGGTCGAGGAGAAGAGAGGCAAGTGAGGGGATCAAACCTGAGTCCTTATTCCAGGACAGTGGTTCTTAATTTCTGCTGCACTTTGTAATCACCAGGCTGCACCTCTGCTCAACCACATAAGATTTCTGGGGCTGGGACCCAGGCAGCAGGGATGTTATAGGTGCTGTGGGTGGAACCACTGCCCTGGAGAGACGGCCTCTGTGTCCACTGAGGGTATCGGTATAATAATATTTACTAGTGTGTTCAAGTGGGAACGTCAGCAGCTGGGAATGCTGTGATTCTCATCTCAGGACCCCCTGCTACTGCTCCAGCAGCTGAGCCCTGGCGGCTCTGCAGCTACTTCAACAACAAGGAAAAGGTATTGGTGAAACCCAAGGGTTGATATTAATCAGAAAGAAAAGCCTTAAGCAAAAAGGTAAAAGGTAGCTTTTGTTCAACAATGAACACTCGTGAAACAGCAATGAAATGGTATTAAAATGTCTGTGATTACGTATTTCTCAGCATTCATCTGATAACTAAAGCAGCATGAAGCAATAGTTGCACTTAAAAAAAATGACAAGAAAATAGCTATTCATTTAGTTGACAGAGAAGGTTCGTGTCCTCTGTAAGATCACTAGTGTCACTGTCATCACCAAGGTGAATGTCAGCGCAGGCGGGTAGAATCATCCCCCTGCGCTCGTCCTTACACTGAGGGGGCGTCTTGGCTCCTTGGCCTGGAGTTCCTGGAGAAAACCTGGGTCCTTCTGGGAGGAGTCTGGGGAGGGGCCGGCCTGCCCTGGGCCCCAGGTCAACGAGGCCCCGGGATTGCATATTGCCGCGTGGTGGCTGCGGAGTATGGACACTTTCCAGAGGAGGCCTGACGTTCCTAGGCTGGGGACAGCGTGGAGGGAGTGACACTCTGGGCCTGGGAACGACTCTGGCTCTGCATTCTCAGGGCTGGACCCCTCTGGAGAGCCGTGACAGCTGGGGGTCCTGCCAGCAGCTGCTCTGTCTCTCTTGCCGCCCAGCCCTGTTGCCTTCCTGCAGGAAAGGCACGTGGCCTGGGGGGCAGTGCCAGAGGAGTCAGGTGGGGCCACAGACAGAAGAGCACGTGTCCCCTGCCCCCTGCCTGTTGCACCATATTCCATAAAAATAAACACATGTTCCTGTTCGTCTATTGCTAATGTTATGGCATTCCAGGCACTGGCACCAGCGTTAATCCACCAGAATCCATCCAGAGACAGCCGCGAGGGTCGGGATCTATGGAGCTTCCACTTAGAAGGGTTAGCAGTGCCCATCTGTCCCATGCTCTGCACAGTGCTGTGAAAACGATATGTAAGGGTGAAAACAAAAGGAATCCATGGGCAGAAGGTCCCAGGGCTTTATGGCGTCGTTGGCGATGACTTACACTGTACAGCATCACGCAGGTGTGTCTACCTGTGTGTCCACCCTTGCCAGGCCCGCTCCTCTGCACCCGCACACAACTGGCCCAGGCTCTTCATGCGCATGCGCCCGGGGAGGCTCATAGGTGGTTGCTCTTGGAGAGGTAGGCGATGAGGGCCACGGCCACGCCCACGTAGATGCCAGTCCCGATGGTGATGGAGAGCACGGCCAGGAAGAGGGCCCGCCGGGAGCTGGTGCTGGCCTGGTGAAAGTCTCCCTTGGCCACGGCTTTGTTCGTCTGCAGCGGGAGGAGGGAGAGGAAAAAGGGGGCCAGGATGAGCAAGGTGAACCGAGAGGGGACTCACCGAGGGGGAGTTGTGCAGGGAAGGCGGGGGGCTGTCGCTCACCACTGCTCCCCCCTGCCCTGCAAGGCAGTCAAAGCTTAAGGGAAAGAAAGCGAAGCCCCAGGGACACCCAGGCCGGCAGTTGTCAGCTGAGCACCAGCCACGGGAGTCCCGGGTCTCAGGCACCAGGACGCGAGGGCGGGGACGTCACAGCTCAGCGGCCCCCTTTTGCCCGGTAAAGATACGTGAACAGTTTTCTAAAGTGTGTTCACACTTACCTCCTCTGGTCCTTACAGTGTACGGCGGTGTGGGGAAGGAAACGGTAGTTCTCGTTACCGGAGAGGAGCCCGAGGCGTAAGATCCTCCAGTGGACTGCGGGTACTGAGACTCCCTCAGCCGGCGGCGCGGGAATCTGCGCGCCCGATGCCCCCTCCCTGCCATGGCGGGGCCGGAAAATTCATCCACCAGTGAAATAACTCGAGGTGAGACCAGCACCTCTATTTCTGGTCACCCGATTGCACAGTGAGGTGTTAGTTTAGTAAGATTCATGTTGCCTCGGGGTCATGACGCAGCTGGGAACATGGAGGTTTCGGGTGTTGTGTCTGATATGGCGTGTTTTTTTTTTTTTTTTTTCGGTACTCGGGCCTCTCACTGCTGCGGCCTCTCCCATTGCGGAGCACAGGCTCCGGACACACAGGCCCAGCGGCCATGGCTCACGGGCCCAGCCGCTCCGCGGCATGTGGGATCTTCCCGGACCGGGGCACGAACACGTGTCCCCTGCATCGGCAGGCGGACTCTCAACCACTGCGCCACCAGGGAAGCCCTGATTTGGCGTCTTGTGCTGGGCTCCACCTCCACCACTGCCAGCCCCCTCCTCCTTGTCCCCTCGACAAGGGAGGCCCCGGGCTGTGGGGACCATCATGTGATCCAGCTGTGACATCACGGCTGATGCCCCCTGAGTGATGGCAGATGAGGGTGGAGGCCAGCAGGGCAGGTGCCCCCGGAGCGTCATGGGGCGCTGAGGAGGGCTGACCCCCGGCAGGGCGGGGTCCTCCTCGTCAGGGCAAAGGCAGAGCCCCTCCCCGTGTGGGACGTCCTGACCCCCTCAGGACCCATCTCCAGAAACCGGACTCTCACCGGATCCCATTTCCATGCGTGTTGAGTGTATTTCTACTTTTGCGGGCAGGATGGGAGATGGCATCCTGTTTACTCAGACACCGAGGTCCCAGACTCAGAGGTCGCTAGGAGATGACTTTCCGTCCTCCGCAGCTCTGCCCCCGACCTGATGAGACGTCAGGTGGAGAAGGGCCTCCGGTCTGCTCGTGTCCTTTTCTTTTTTCCTCTAACTTCTGTTTCTTCAAGGCCAGTTTTATGTCCTCGTCCCCAACTTTTGGGCTTGGAAGTGAGCCTGGGGGTTCCCTGTGGACGATCTTTGATGAAGCCGAGTGAAGAGAACGTGAGCACGAAGCTCCCAGGACAACAGTAACTACGTCTCAGCTGAGTTCACCCCAAACTCTCCAGGCCCCTCCCTGCTGGCCCCCAGCCTCTGTCAGGGTGGGCCCCCCAGCCCCAGCCCAGCCGGGGCTCTGCTGCAGGAGCCACAGACAGACAGACAGACAGACACACCGGGAGGCCGGGCCGGGCGTTCGCACCCCGCGGGGAGCTCCCGACTCCAAGGGCTGCCCGTCTCATCTGGGTCCATGCACGGCTGGAAGCCCCGGTGAGCTGCTTATAATGCCTGCATCGGCTGGGCTCCCCGAGGGCCGCCCTGGACGGCCTGACCCGCGGGTGTGGGACCGAATCCGGGCGCTCCATCCTCTCTCCTGACGGGTGGGCTCACTGTCCTCTGCTGACCTACATCATCCCCAGCCGGGCAGCTTAAATCAAGAACAAGCCGCTAACCTCTCCCAGGTTCCGGGGTTAGGGGTTTGGGAGCCCCTCGGTGGGTGACTCTGCCTGGGCCTGGAGGGGCCTGGGCTGCAGTCTCTTGACGTCCTGGCTGCGTTGTGGGCTGAGGCAGGAGCTCACAGCGTCCCACTACTGGGACCCACCCGCTCCTTCCTTGCGGCCCCGCAGCCCTTGGGTCCACCTAGGGTCCCCTCCCAGACGGCGGCCTGACCTCACGGTCTCTGGGGACCAGCTCCTGGGGCCCCTGCACAGAAGTGGGGCTGCGGCTGGGGGTTGGCTGACGTTTGCACAGCTGAAAGGAAACTCTTGTGAAGAAGGACGCACACACAGGGCGACACAGTGGGTGGCCCCTCCTTCCAGGAAGAGCAGAATCCCGGGGGGTGCAGCCTCGGGGGGGTCCCCGCTGACCCCCCCGAGGCTGCACCCCCTGGGTGCACCCCCCGGGTCCCCGTGCAGATGGGGGTCCCGCTGAAGCTCATCCTGAGGGGGTCCCCAGGGGCAGCTTTCTGTCCGTGTGGCCTCTGTGACCCCAGAGGCCGACCCCAGGGCTGCCGCATTGGGCAGAGGGAGGGGCACGGCGTGTGTCACCGGACAGCCCCTCGGGCCCTGTCTGCAAATGGCCGTCCCACTCCCCCCAGGCTGGGAACGTCCCTGCAGCTGGTTTTCCTTCCCTACCCTTTTGGCCAGAGATCACCAAGTGAAGTTCATTCCTTTCTTTTTTGAGGTCTTTTGCTCAGAAAACAGAAAGTGCAGGTGACTGGCCTGGTTCTGAGCAGCATCTTCTGTGCGCCAGGGGCTCAGAGGGCCCCAGAGAGTGTGCTGCCCACCCTCATGGACGCTGCTTGGAGTATACGTCACAGGCGAGGGAGAGAGTCTTAACTCAGGTCGAAGAGAGCTGGAGGTCAGAGTCAGGGAGTGCCTTGGCCCCCGAGACACCGCTCGCTGGGGACTGGGTGTAGCCACCGCCCTGACCTGGGGAAACGTCCCCCAACCTACCCAGGACGTGCTGAGCTCACGCATAGCCCACTGGGATATTCCACATTCAAACATGTACTCTGGTTCTTTAGGTAAGTAACTACCCTCACTCACCTGGTTTTAAAGCTATGTAGAAAACCCAACTTTAAATTCAAGAGCAGAAGTAAAATACTGGTGCTAAAACTCATGGAAACACTGACTCCCTCCCTTGAATGAAGTGTTATTTAAATGGAGGAAATAAAAATCATAGAAACAGAGAACGCACAGCTGGGACCAATGTGCTTAGGCCAGAATTGACCATCAGAGCCGTGATCCAGATACAGCGTGAGGTCCGTCCCAGGTGCTGCCCCCGTCAGCCTCTGAGGCTGGGACGGCTCTAGGTCAAGCACCCACGCGGAGGAACCGGCCATCAGAAGTCGGGAAGGTCCTCAGACACATTTCAAGCTCGTTTTGTGCAGGTTTCTAGGGTGAGAAATGACCCGTTTGCAGGGGAACGAAGTCAAACTCACATCCTCGGCTGCCCTTATCCTCTGACACTTCCTCTGTGGTGATTGGGAGCGTTTAGGGGCTGGTTTCATAGCAGGCTCGTCTCCTGGTCTGACAGGTGCCAGGCCCCCTTTCTTCTGGTGCTTCTGGTGCGTCCAGTCTGGCCCCGACCTGCGGCCATCCTCACCCCCTTCCCAGTGCGCGCCGCCTCCCTCCCACCTGAGGCCTGGCTCACCTGAGAGGTTTGTCTGGCCCTCGGCTCGGGGGGCCCAGGTCCTTACTCCTTCCTCAGCCCTTTCCTTCCTTCCTTCCTTTGCTCACTTGCAACAGCTAGAGGTTTGACTTCGCGACAGGCAACGGCCCAGGATGGCGACGGGGCTGCACAGCCGCGTTTGCCAATTTCCAAAACGAGAACGGAACCGAATTAGAGGTTCTGAAGCCCTCCATCCCCCCGTCCCCCGAGGGGACAAGGGGCTGGGTGTGTGGAGGCGGGGAGGGGATCTGAGGGACCAGAATGCGAATCCGGGTTCTCTCCATGAGGGGCATAGGCGCCGCCTCCCCCTTCAGTCCCACTGAGAGCAGCTCTGACGGGACACTGGGCGTCTGTCTTGATGTGTGTCCCCTGCATGGAGGGCAGGAGACCCTTTCCGCCTGGACGACCCAGAAGGTAGGGGTGGGCTGGGCAGCAGCGTCGGCGGGGAGCCGGGGTCAGTGCTCTCTGGGGGGACGGGCCAGCTCTCCCGTCGGTCAGGGGAGGAGTGGGTACTTCCTGGGGCAGACGCAGGCTGCCCGGGCTATCTTAGACCGTGTCGGACAGAGCCCAATGGAGGGGCAAGCAGACCCCCGAGGAAAATTCCAAACTCTAGTCGAGGATGCAGAGTGTGCGAGTGTGTGTGTGGGGTCTGCAGAGAACCCGCCAAATGCCTGGGTGAGGAAGAGAGCTGCACACCCTTTGCAGGTGTGAGGCCCCCATGGTGATGTGAGTGGGTGAGACTTTTCTACCCCCATCTGTCTCCACTCGCCATGCCTCGCCCCAAAGTGGCAGACCCCATGGTGGCAGCCTGGGGGTGGGGAGAGACCACACCCCTCCTTCCCAGGAACGGCTCAGGCATACCCCACCCGGTACATTGTAAAAGAACAGTGCTATCTGCCACCCAAGAATGGCTCAAAGGGAAGAGAGACACAGTGGAAATCCACACTCTCATCTGGTCCTGCTGAGAGTGTGAATTCCTGTCACCACTTGGGAAACGCAACACTGCTTACAGCTGGACATATAGACACACACACGATACAAGTGTTCCACTCCCGGCAAATACTCAACAGAAACGATGCGTTTGTGCACCAAGGACACCTACAAGCATGTTCGTAGCCATACCGACCATCAGAGCCCCGGCCTGGAAGTCATCCCAACATCCAACCACAGTAAAAGGATAAATGACAATGGTACCCAATATGGTAATGAAATAAATCTCGGGAACATGACGTTGAACAGAAGAAGGCAGACACAGGAGTCTATTGCATCGAGTACAAAACAGGCCAAAGTCATCTACACTGTTGGCAAAGGAGCCAGATTGGTGGTGTCCTTGGGGAGGGTCAGTAACCGGAGAAAACACAGTTAAAACAATTTACTTTTACACCCTAAGATGATTTTAGAAATGATTCTACCAAGAGTTAAATGAACAAATAGGAACCATCTATAAAGAATAGAGAAACCCATTTCGTGAAACTAGTAAAATCTTGATATCAGAACCAGAGAAGGAAAGTAAGAGAAAAGGAAAGGAAGATGCTGATTCCCTACAGACGGATGCAGGTGAGATTCAGTGAGCGAGAGCCGGCTTCCTCTCCACGCTGCTCTCTGCCTCTGCATTTGCTGGGCCTTTATGATCGTCCTTCACACCATTTTCACCTCTAACTCATCTGTTATATGTCCACGGGGCTGTCCCTGCCCCCTGAGGGAGGGGAGGCCCCCGGGACTCCCGAGTCTCCATCCCAGGCTCACCACGGAGCGTTGCAACGGCAGGTTCGCGGGCTCCGCGCAGGACCACTCAGTGAACTGATGACCCAGCGGCCTTTCCTTCCAGCTCTCGAGGGTGACACGCTTTGGTCAGAAGCACCCCCACGTCCAGGAAGCCCTCGGCTGGTAATCGCGGGTCTTACGCAGAGTCTACGAGCTGATTAGGAGGATAGGCATCAGGCGTAGCCGAGAAGGAAGCGTCTACGACCACGGCTCCTTGCGGGTGTGGCTCTGCCAGGCACCCCCAAGGACCTGGAGGCCAGTTTGGGCAGGACGTGGTGCCTGCATGATGGAGGGGAGGGGTCCACAGTCCTCGGGGGTCCAGGAAGGAGGAGAGAGGGCAGCCAGGAGGGTGGCCGGTGGCTGCCGGGCAGGGGAGCGCTTCCACGATGGAGGCAGCTAATCTGTGCCGCCCCGCGTGGTGGCCACGAGCCACCTATGGCTACTTAGCACTTGGGATGTGGTGTGACTGTGAGTTTTAATATCATTTAATTTTAATTAATATAAACGTAAATAGCCAAATGTTGGGGGCCACCATGGTGGGCAGCACAGACCCAGGAGAAACGGGCAGAGAGTCCCACGGGGAGCGGTGTGGGGGGCGGGATGAACCCAAAGGAGGTGGAAACCCTGCGGCGGTTCAGGCATCAGTGCTGGGGGGCGGGGGTTTCCCCGCGCTCGGGAAACTGCTCCACACACGCCTGCCTCTGTGCATTTAACTGTGAATTTATTTTGGTAGCTCAGTGTCAGGTGGAGATGAAGGAGGTTGGGGTGACCCTGTGAGAGGGCAATGCCCATGAAATCTGCAGATGAAGGGGGGCCTTTGGACCCGGGGTGTCGAGTGGGCGTCCTGGTCTGGGGTCCACTGGCATCCCTCGCAGATGGAACCTATCAGGGGCTGATGCTGGGCCCCAGACCTCCGTGACGTGTGGCAAGGTCCTGCGCTCCATCCCTGCTGGGGGACACCTCCCCCGAACCCCGGGAGACGATGCTCCCAGGGTCTGGTCCTGGACTGAGTTCACCACAAGCTTTTGTCAAAGTCCTCATTTCCTTTGGCTGTAAAATACCCACTGTTGTTTGAGTTTCAGGAAAAACATGACTTTCTCTGCAATGTGTCTCTCCTTTGTTTTTCTTTTTTGTTTTTCTTAGCCGCATGGCCTGTGGGATCTTAACTCCCCGACTAGAAGTCGAACCTGGGCCCCGGCAGTGAAAGCGCTGAATCCTAACTACTGGACGGCCACGGAATTCGCCTTGCTTTGTTTTCCTTACGGTCGCTTATTTTAGGGGCAGGAATCGCTAATGTTGGAGGAGTCCACATCCACGTCTTCCACAGACACGTGGTCCCGCTCCGGTCGAGGAGCTGGGTCCCGGCACAGCCGGGATGGGCTCGGCGCCAGACCCCCGCCTCTGCGGCGTGTGACAGACACCCTCTCTCCTCCACAACCATCTCTCTGGAAATTTATAGCACTCTGGGTATTTTATGGCTCATTTTTCCTCCTGCACCAATATCTGTCGGGCTGGATTACATTTCTCTGCATCATTGCAAAGCTTATTTCCCTTATTTATGACTGTCTACCGCTTGCTGTGTGCTGGCGGGTACCCGGGGCTGCGCTGGAGGAGGGGGCCACGTGGCGGTTTAGCAGTTTCCATGGGGAGGAGGGAAAGCCTCTCAGGCCAGGGCTCACTCAGACCCACATGCACGCTGCTTTCCTTACGTGCTTTCGTTCCAGGAGCATTTTTATGACCTCCCCTCCCCCTTTTAAAGCAACCCTTCTATTTTAAGCCATGAAAAAAAAATAAATCTTGTGAGTTAGGTCTGAATGGCAGACAGATCAGTTATGAAACAAACGTACCCCCTGTGCTTGGGTAGAACCGGATGGGACCACAGGCTCCCCTGGGTGCTAGCACCAAGCCCCTTCACCTGGCCTTGGCCTGGGTCACTGCGGGGGCGGGGAGTTACCCATGATGGTGTCTGAGGGCCCCTGTCATCAAGGTCATTTTGTAGGAAACACAACAAAAAACATCAGTACGAGCAACGGCCCCTGTGCCGTCCTGTGCAGAAGCCTGAGTGACCTTGTTTCCATCCTCCAGCTGAGGTTAGAGGAGCCCCAGGACCCGCGGTTCCTGAGAGGCCCCGCCCAGTGCTTCACTTCCCACAGCTCAGGCCTCCCCCCTATGCTGGCCATGGGGCTCTGCTGGAGAGAAGCCTGCCTTGGTTTCCCCCTGTGACTAATCAGTATGAACTCATGTCTAGCTTCATACGGGCACAGATGGATAATACAAAAATAATTATACAGATGGAAATATTTCTCTCTATAAAGATGTAGACACATGTATTTCTACATATAGAACCAATAACATGTGAGTACACACATGTGTATTTCCTATTTCCTAGCTCTGTTACTGAGCAAACCCAGAATCAATGACACCCCAGTAGCAACAAGCACACCCAGTGCCCAGATAGTGGTTTCTAAAACCGCTTTCCAATAAAAGGGGTCAGAACTCCATGGGGAAGCGGCTGATTTTAGGACTCAGGCAGGTAATACACAAGATGAGCCCGGGACGGCATCTTATAGTACAAAAAAGGAAAAATACTCCAAGATCAAAAGGATGCGGGCACATCAGGGGGACGCAGGAAATGCTCCCTATAGCCAAAGTGACAAAATAAATAATGTAGTATTGGATTATAAGCCAAAGTGTAAAATAAACATCCAAGGGTCCATACTGATATAAATAAATGATTGGATGAATCAGTTCACCGGGGAGAATAGACAAATCTCCCATATAGACAAGTTTCAAATAATCTATGTAGGTCCTCCGGCCTCAGGGAAGTAAAGCACCCTTTGAGGGTGGGCTGCGCAGTGACTTCCTAGGACAGAGGACGGAATGGACGGCGGGAGGAAGAGTGACCTTGCCGTGAAGAGACCCGACAGACACGACCACAGCCAGCATCTGCAGTGACAGGTCATGTTGATGGGACGCAGCACTGACCTTCACCTCCATGCTCCTCCTCCACAAACCCATAACCCCGGTCTAAGCAGGAGAAAAGCATCAGACAAGTCCCGATAGAGGGACATCCCACACCGTACCCCACCAGGTCTCCTCACAGATGTCAAAGTCATCAGAAACAGGGGACGCCTAAGACGTGTCACAGCCCAGAGGATCCCGAGGAGGCCTGACCACCAGGTGCTGCGTGAATCCTGGCTGGGACCCAGGGGGCAGAAAGAGGGCATCAGACAACCGCTAAGGCGATCTGGACAGAGCACTTAGAGTACAATGGTGCAGCAACACTGGCCTTTACCTGGGGGACAGACGAGCCCCATGTGAGATGTTGATGGGGGTTGGTGGGTGACTGGGCTCAGGGAAGCCGCCAGCTCTGCACCCCTTTGTCCATTTTCTGCAGAGCTAAATTGGTCTGAGATAAGCTGTTTATTTAAAAGGCAGGGTGTGGATGGGGCAGGTGAGAGGCCTGTCTGGTGCAGGGGCACGTTCCTGGGCTCCGTCCCTGAGAGCCGGGGTTGGGGGGGGGCGAGGCGGGGGGAGGGGCCGGCACACCTGCTCAAACCAGCACTGACAGGGAACTCGCTCAGCCCTTTTGCAGTACGTGGGCCTCTCACTGTTGTGGCCTCTCCCGTTGCGGAGCACAGGCTCGGGACGCGCAGGCTCAGCGACCATGGCTCACGGGCCCAGCCGCTCCGTGGCATGTGGGATCTTCCTGGACCAGGGCACGAACCCGTGTCTCCTGCATCGGCAGGCGGACTCTCAACCACTGCGCCACCAGGGAAGCCCTACTCGCTATTTCTGTGTCCGATTTTACTTTCCTCCCTAAAGCAGAGTTATAACACCTGTCTAGTGGGTGTTGTGACAATGTCAGCACAGGACACCCTGACCTACTGCTCCACGTCGAGCTCCATGCCAACAACTCACTTGCCTGGCCTTACTTCCTCCTTCCTGACACCACAGAGAATGACTGCTGTTAATACTGGTTTCCATAAACGTACCCTTAATATAACAATGTGTTAGGAAGATGTTCAAACACACAGAAAAGGTAAAAGAATCTGCAGTGAGCATATCAACCCCATCAGTTCACTATTAGCATTTTGTTTATGTTATTAGGTTCATCTATCCAGCTCTCTATCCATCCATCAACCCATCTTTTTTCTTTTGGATGCGTGTCAGGGTAAGTTGCAGACACTCCCTGCTAAGCACGTCTGCATATGACTCCATTGATGGAGAATGAGAGATGGGGAATTCAGGTTCGGTGTCACGTGACAGAGCACCTGCCTCCTGGATCCTAACAGGTGCTCACGAACGGAAACTATTTCCATCATTTCATTCTTTACGCAAAAGTCCTGCTTCCTTTCTGGAAACAAATAAGGAGGAGATTAAAGATTTTAAAACCCAGGAGAGGAAAAATCAGACCTTTCTCTTTAAATACCCCTTGGGGACGAGAAAAATTTTTAGGAACAAAAATGAATGTTTGGGCCCTTTGGATCCAACAGTGGACGCAGGCTGGCCGATGTCTGCCCCATGTGTGTGGCCGCTTTCACCATGTGTGTGACACCTCCGGCACATGTGTGGTGGCTGTTCTGTGCCAGCGGAAACCTGTCAGGTGCTGGGTCGGTGCCTCTACGGAATCTGGGGGCCCCCCATGTTCCCTGCAGAAGAGCCCCCATGACTGGGCTTTGTCTTGTGCACAACAAGCTTCCTCAGATTGTTACATTATGGGTGACGTGATGGTCCTTTTATTTTCCTGCCAGTCCATGGCACAGAAAACCAATCACACAGCAAACAAAACACCCTTGTTTTAAAAAGTCTTCCCGTGACAGGGCCACTAGATAATCACGAATTATATTGCTCCAATGAAATTAAGAAAAGCTTGTTTCTTAAGAAGCAAAGACTAGCAAAGATTTAAATAAAAAATGAAAAAAATTCAGTGTTCCCTAGTAGACTGGAAATTTGGGAGAAAATCTGAATGCTTTAAAAGATGAATAATTAAATAACCATGTTATATCCCTATGGTGAGACATTAGGTCACCACAAACATCACTAATTACATGACAAGTACTCATGATATTGGTTACAAAAAGGCATATTTCAAACCCTAATCTTGCCTATACAGGGAATAATGCACACAGAAAGGACTGGACGGAACAGACCAAAGTCTTAAATATAAATGCTGAGTTTCCCCCTGTTGCTTCATAGTTTAATTCGCTGTCCAGAATTTCAGTGCCGGTAAACAGAAAAAAACCTGTTGATCCCACAGGTGTCATTTCCCATCGGGCCGATGCCTCGGTTTACCCTTCCCAGTGTGTGCAGCCTGTGGAGTCAGTGTTGGTCGTGGGGAGGAAGCCCCAGGGCAGTGACACCCAAGCTCCCCTCAGCACAGCAGGTGCTGGGACCCCCTGAGCCTGATGCCTGGGGCCTGGGTCTGGGGGGGAATCTCTCTACCCCAGACTTGCTCTCAGGCCTGATCTGCAGCCCCTGATGGCTGATAAACCCACACGGTCGCTGAGCTTGGGGCTGGAGGCCACCGGCCGGGGCCTGGTCCGGGCTCCGTTGGAGATGAGGCTCTGGCTGGCTGCCTGCCAGCCCCTCCTAAACCTGTCCCGGCCTCGCGGCCATGGCGCCTGCACAGAGACGCTGTCTGTGCTGCTCCACGTTCAGACGTGGGTTGCTGTGCTGTCCTTCCCGCGTGGCCTGGGTCGGCCTGGCGTGGGGACCCCGCCTGCTCCACCTCTGCTTCTTGGGCCCTGGAGCCCCTGGAGGGAGCAGGCATAGAACCAGGGCAGGTGGCCCTCCGGCTGGGTTCAGAGCTTCTCAGTGCCAAGCCTGAGAATGCGGCCTTTGATCTTCAACATTTCTGGGCTGCCCTGAGCATCTCTCATAAAAAACCCAGTGTGTTCGCTCAGTGGACTTGGGAAAGGAAGGGTCGTACACCCCAGGGGAGCCTTTCACGTCAGACCGGTTCTGGCTTCACACTTAAGCCACCGTTTATCAGCTGCCCCCGTCCCACGGTTCCCTTGGTTAGTCTGTTGGTTGGTTTGTTCCGGCAGCAATCGCACCTGCAGATATTCATGCAGTGGAGAATTTAGAAAACATACACTTCTGTTTTTACCTTCCACCATATTGCTGCTCTTAACGTATTTGCACGTTTGTCAGTCATTGCGCTTCCTTTAAAAAATCCACTTTTGCACCTGCAGCAGCAGGTGAGGGCCACCGGCAGGCTCCCAAGGCCTTGAGGGCAGAGTCCTTGGCCGTGGGCGGCAGGGCAGTTCTGCAGCTCCGCCCTAATCTCTGATCTCTGTTCCCTTTTAGGGCCTGTCTTCCCAAGGCGGCTCAGGAGGGTGTGTCTCTCTCAAGCGCTTTGACAAACCTTGGCAATTGGCTCCCACCTCCCAGGCATGGGAGGGAAGCAAGGGCAGGTTCTGCCTCTGGCTGAGGTACTTAGGGTTGGGAACAAGGGGATGCCAGGGGTGGCGTCAGGAGCCAGGCAGGTGGCAGTGGCGTAGGGGCTGCCGGTCGGGCGGCAGAGCCCGGTGGGGGGCAACCACTGGTGGACCCACAGACGGTGAAGAGTCAAGATGCCTCGTTTGCACGTAGGGCTGTGACATCTGCCCAGACCTGAGAGGAAATGTATGCTGGGTCTGGAGGTGAACTCGACCAGGGGGAGACAGCTTCCAGGCCTGCCTATTCACCGAATTTTTATAATGGCAAGGAACTTGCTGCCGGCCACCAAGCACATCACGTTCACATTAACTGCGACCCATCCTTTGCTCCTGAGTTCCTGGAGGGGATGAGGACCAGAGCAGAACACGAAGAACCACCGGCAATGATGGGGAAGAGTATTCTGAGCTGCGGAAGGCGATGGCAACTTTATTGACCAAGAAGAAACTAAGAAACTTCACAGGAGCCACGGTGTATGCTCCAGGGCCTTCTAACATGCTATGGCTTCTGACACATGTATTCCAGAAGTGAGGAGACAGTTGTGAGGCCCCGTCTGCCAAAGCCCGGGCGTCTCTCCCACACCCTCGTCCTCTTGGCTACAGGAGACCTGTTTCCTTGTGAAGGCACAGCTGTTTGCTGCCCTCCTTCCCCCAAACACTCACAAAATATTCAAAAGAAAGAGCAGCGTCCTGCTGCCCTTCCCAGCTCACCTCACCAGCGGCCGAACTACCCTCTTGTTGCCTGGACTCCTTACAAAGCACGAGAGATGGGACCCGAGTCCCTGGGACGGTTCTGATAAAATCTCACTGAGATGACCTGCTAGTGATCTGCACACTGTCACTGTGTGATAATGTCATTAAGTTAGGTGCTCCGTCCAGGCAGCAGGGGCTCCACTTGACTGGAAAGGTTTAAAACGAACTGATTTCCAGTGATCTCCTCACTGCCCACCCCTCCCCACCCAGGCTGGCAGCGCCACCCCAGCACACATTTGGAAAATGAAGGGCTCTTCTGGTCTGGTCTGAGCGCACAGGATAAGACCACAGGGATGTGTTGGGTGGTCAGGGTCCTGGTTGGTGAAACTTCTAGAAATCTAAGCTCTTATCAGAACGTTGGGTCCTGGGTTTCAGAAACCGTCAACACTGCAAGCCGCCATCAAAGACAGGCGACGGTGGGGTACAGGTTAGTGTCATTACAACCCTTCCAAGGGTCCCTGAAGGCAACGCTGACCTCTCCGGACAGGGTTCTGCGTGCTGTCTACCGGGGGAGGCGCCGGAGACACCAGGAAGCACCAGGGCTTTTCATGCCATTTTCACAACTTGCTCCTTTGCAGGTGGGACCCCCAACGTCCAGACACCCCAGAAGACCTTACACCGTGAGTGGTGCTCTGAGGTCCGTCCAGCGTACTCCTAACCAACTCACCGTATTCCTCCTCGTCTGTGAGGCTAAAACATCTCCTTTCTTTGGAAATGACTGTTTTGGTAAATTCTTTCGAGACCAAGGAATGTTGCAGTCGAGGCTGATAGTCCTGGGGGCCGGTGAACGATGCTGCTGCTTTCTGGATGAGACCAGGAGGCCACGTCTGCAGGCGCGGGTAGCTGCGAGGCCCGGGGACCCCCTGCTGGACCTCTGCCCTCACGGCCCGCACCCCCGGGGAGATTTCAGCTCCAGACCCGCCGCGGCTTAACTTCTCCACCTCACGGCTCAGCTGTGGGCCGATGCCAGGTCATGGTTTCAACCTGACCTGGGGCCACTGCCCAGAAATTCTGAGTCTGTTCTCCGATTTCCCCAAATGTCGATTTAAAGCCACCCCCCCCCCCATATCTTCCTGGGTTTCCAGTCTTCCTTGACTTCACAGACAGAGGCTCCCCAGGCTGGCCTTTAGGGACATATTTAATTCCCAGCATCACCCTGTGGATGACACGGGGCACGGGTCCGTGACGTCCCCGGTAAACCCTTCTCCCTTCACATCGGCAGCCACGCTAGTTACTCTTCTACCTTAATCTACCTACGCTTCTTGCTGCCCTCTTATCTCTGTAGTTATTCTCTGTCGCTCTTTATGGCTTTTCCCTTGAATTCTGTTTGTCTGGTGTTAATATCACTGCAACTGGTTGCTTCAGAACCACTTACCCTTCTGGCCAGGAGATTCCACAACTCAGGGGTTCTAGAAGCAATGGGAGAGAGGTGGCGCTCGCAGTGTGGGTGGCCCAAAGAGTATGAAGGGAACTGGTTCTGAAGGGTCAGCACAGGGGCTTCCAGGAACCGACATCTCAGGGGCGTGGGCGCCACTGCAGCTACAGAGTGGGTTCTGCCAACCTTGAAACCGAGGGGCTCAGGCTGCCCCAACCAAGCTGACCCGGCTGGTAAAGCAGCTTCCATCCACAGAAGCCCTGAGATCAACCCTGGCTGTTTCCGGCTTTCCTGGTCATTCCATTTTGGGGCTGTGACCAAGGATGCTGCTGTGAACAACTTCCGTGGCCACGTGGGTGCGTTTCTCTTGGGCAGATGTCTAGGTGCAAAATAGGGAGAAGGATGTTTACGTTTATAAGAAAGTATCACAGCATTGTCCACTCCCAACGGTGGGGGAGGGTCCCAGCCCGTGGGCCCAGTGATTCCAACATGAACCGGGTGCTGTGTGTGCCAGTGATTTTCATCTGTGCTCCCCTGAAGATGAACGATCAGAAGCCCATCTCCTGGGCTCCCTGGTCCTTCGTGCACCTTCCTTTGTGCCTGAACGACAAAGGTTTCTGTTTCATTATTGATTTGTTGTCATTCTTTATAGGGTCTCCATGTCACTGTTTTTATAGAGGGGTGCCCACCAGCAGGTGAATAAAATGGGGGGTGGAGACGTGGGGCGCTCAGGCAGCTGTCCCTGGAGCACTGGGCTGGGGATCAGCTTCAGATGAGGGCCAGGGCCACACAGGGGTGCGTCAGGCAGAACAAGGGCGGGTGAGGGGCTGGGTGCCTCCCCGCGGGCACAGCAAGCTTGGCCACGGCCGGTCATCCCCTTTCTGACGGATTCTACTGGTCTCTCTGCACGCACACCATTGTCCTCCTTTGCTTGGAGGTAGAACACCTAAAACCTCTGAAACCCCAGGCTCTGGATGCCAGCGCCCAGAGAAAAGCATTGTGCAGTTACAAGGCACGGACACCCTACCAGGTCCATGCACTTCCATGTGCCCTTTGTGCACTGACTACGACGTTTACGTGGATGGCTTCTGTTCCCTCTGCTATAAATCGATGGGCCTTGAGGGGGTGACCCCCATTGATGGCCCCCCACCAACACACAGGCCAGGAGGAAGAGCCACACGGGGCTCCGAGTGGAAGATGCTCCACTCCACCCAGACTCCAGGTTCATGGCCCGTGTTCGCTTCAGAAGAGCCCTGGCTGCCCCGGAAAGCTTCCCACATGCCCTGGCAGCCGGGGCTAATTCCTCTCTTCCTTCCTTCCAAGGGATTTTTATGTAGGAAGGGGGCTGAGCAGCTAAGGACGGCCTGGGAGCTGGAACAGGCAAGCTGTACCCACGACTCGCCCGTTTCAGCTGTTCTTACTCGGTTCCCTGGTTCCCAGCGGGGACCACTCCCCTCTCACTCGCGGGTGTAAGTACAAACCAACAAAAATGGTTTCACGTCCACATTGTACACCCACAACATGAATAAAAGATCTAAAGATATGCCACAGCCTAGAGCACCATTCTTCCATTTTTTATCACTACCTCTGCTTTCAGGCCCCGAGGTTCTCTGTGCCCAGTGACGTGAAAACACTTTATCCTTTGTGAGCCTTTATACTGTCTACAGGGGGTTCCTGCTTCCGGGGTGGGGCTGGAGTCCTGAGGGGCCCCTTCCTTAGGATTCCTTCACCTCGGCCTCAAACAGGCTCACAAAGGTCCCTTCCACTTTGAGAGCAAAGCATCTTGCTGTTGAGGATCTAAGGTTTTCCATTTCTAAGCCTGAAGATGAAAACCAGTGTCAGCTCCAGGCACTGGGACTGGGGAGATGTCATGCTTTTAGCTGTTGGAACATCCACCAAGAGAAAGGCTTCATAAGAGCAGGGAACACCATTTTGCTCAAAGGATGTCAGAAGGTGGAGACACCTGAGCGTCCTGGCCCCGCGCAGACCCTACCCCGATTACAGAAAGATGCTTACGAGGGGGTCCAGGCAACAAGAGCTGCTCAAGGTCTCCAGGTGATGCCAACACGCAGCCAAGGAGAGAACCGTCGATGGCACAGAGAGATGGCAATTCCGGGGGAGCCAATGCTCCTTGCTTTCAAGGAATTGGTCCATTTCATCTGGGTTATTGAGTTCACGGGCACAGAGCTCTTCACACTTGTTGAATTCTCTTATTCTTCTCTTAATATCCAGGGCATCAGTAGAGATGACCCTTTCTTTCCTGGTATAGGTAATCTCATTCTCTCTCTACTGGTTAGCCTGGCTAGAGGTTTATTAGTTTTATTGACTTTTCAAGTTTTGTTGGTTTTTCGTCTTTTCAAATCTTTTCAAATAGCTGGCTTTTGATTTTGTTGATTTTCTCTACTGTTTTCCTATTTTCAGCGTCAGTTGATTTCTTCTCTAATTTTAACTATTCCCTTCATTCTTTTTGCTTTAATTTATTCTTGTTTCTCTAGTTTCTTAAGGCGGCTGGTTAGGTTCCATCAAATGCATCTATCTTTTTCTAACAGATTTATTTGATGCTACAATTTTCCCTCTAAGCACCACTTTAACTACATCCCACAAATTTTGATGTTTTATTTTCATTTTTAGTTCAGAATATTTTTAAATTTCCTGTGAGACATTTTTGACCCATGGGTTATTGAGAAGTACATTTTTAAAGTGCCCCAAATTTGGGAAATCCCCAGCTATGTTTCTGTTACTGACTTCTATTTTAATTCTTGTGTGGTCTAGAATGTACTTTGTATTTTTTCTTTAAAATTTTTAAGGATTGTTTTTTTGGCCCAGAATACAGCCTATCCTGGTGAACGCCCCCTGGGCTCTTCAGAAGAAACGTGTATTCTGCAGTGTTGGCTGATTAACAGTGCTGTTCAGGTCATCTATATCTTTACTGATTTTCTGTCTGCTTGATCTATCAAGTACTGACAGAGGTGGCTGAAGTCTCCAACTGTAACTGTTATCTATTTCTTCTCTTAATTCTGTAGTCTTGCCTCATATCTCGACTCTGGGGTTAGTGCATTCACTTTACGCTTACGATTGTTATTTGTTCTTGGAGAATTAACCCCTTTATCATTATGCAACACACCTCTTTATCCCCGATAATATGCCTTGTTCTGAGGTCGGCTTTGCATGAAATTCACATAAGATACTCCCGTTTTATCTTGATTTGTGTTAGCATAGTATATCTTTTTCCATATCTTTACTTTTAATATTTACTTTCAATCTGTCTGGGCTTTATATACAGGTTTCTTTAAATGTAGACAGTATATAGTTTATAGGTAGACAACATATAGTGGGGTCTCATTGTTTTAAAAATCAATCTGACAATCTCTGTTTTAGCTGGTGTGTTCAGACCACTGACATATAAATGATTATTAATATAATCAGATTAATATTTACCATCTTTGTATATTGTTGCATTTGTTTCTATTTTCTTTTCAGCCTTCTCTGTTTTTTTTCTTTTTAAAATGTGGACCATTTTTAGGGTCTTTATTGAATTTGTTACAATATTTCTTCTGTTTTATGTTTTGGTTTTTTGGCCGCGAGGCATGTGGGATCTTAGATCCCTGACCAGGGATGGAACCCACACCCCCTGAATTGGAAGGCAAAGTCTCAACCACTGCACCACCAGGGAAGTCCCCGTCTTCTCTGGTTTTAATCGAGCATTTTATGTGATTCCATTTTATCTCCTCTATTGCCTTATCATTTATACTTCTATTTAAAATATATATCTCAGTTGCTAAGCCTACTTTCAAATAGCACCATATTGTCTCAAGTGTAGTGCCGGTACTTTATGATGGAATATTCCCAAATCCTCCCTCTCATCTCTTCAACACTGTTGTCACTTTTCACTTTTACTTATTCCCTAATCGCCCAGTGCACTGTTACTATTCGTGCTTTAAACAGACAGCGATCTTTTAGAGAATAAGAAAAATAAAAGATTACATCTCATTTTTATTTATTCATTTTTTGCTGCTCTTCTTTTTTATCAATGTAGGTCCAGTTTTCTGACCCATATCGTTCTCCTGCTGCCTGAAGAACTTTAATATTTTTCTAGACCTCAGGGGTGCTGGCAGTGAATTCCCCCAGTTGTTCGTTTGAGATTGTTTTTATTTATCCTTGACTCTTTCAGGATATTGTCCCTGGATATACACACAGGTTGGCAGGTTTTTGTTTATTTGTTTTATTCTTTCAACACTTTCAAGATTGAATTGAACTGCATTCTTAGTTGTGTGGTTTCTGATGAGAAGTTGGCCACAGTTTTTATCCTTGTTTCTCTGTAGGTAAGGTGTTTTATTCTCCTTGGGGAATCTTCAAAAGTTTCTTTTTGTTTCCTACAGTTTAAGTATAATACATCTAGGGTCTTTTTGTTTTTGTTGAATTCTGCTTGATGGTCTCTCTGCTTCTTGGAACATGTGTAATACTCTGCAGTATTATTTCTTAAAATATTTCTTCTTCTTTTGGTATTCCAATGACACGTGACACCATTTCCTATGGTCTTGCAGTCCACAGTTTTTGGATGTTGTGTTCTTTTTTTTTTTCTTCACTGTTTTCAATGTGCGTTTCAGTTTGGGTAATTTCTTTTGGGCCATCTTCAAGTTCACTGATGCTTTTCTCAGCTGTGTCAAGTCTACCAACAAAATAGTCTTCATTTCTGTTACTGTTTTTTACTTCTAGCATTTCTTTTACAGTTTTTATCTCTCTGCTGACATTACCCAGATGTTCATGCATGTGGTCTACCTTTTCCTTTAGAGCTTTTAACATATTGGACACGGTTGTTTTAAATCCTCTGTTTGATAATTCCAACATCTGAGTCATAATCAAGTTTGGTTCTAATGATTGCTTTGTCTCTTCAGACTTTTCTTGACTTCTAGCATGCCTTGCAATAAAGACATCTTTATAGAGCAGTAGATATTAAAGTAAATAGGCCTTTAGTGTGAGAATTTATGTTAAGCTGGCAAGAAGTGAAGCGTGTTTGATGTTTGTTGTAGCTTTAGGTACCTCTTCGAATGTCTTTATTTTTGTCTTTCCTCTTGGCTTTGGGTCTTTCCTGTGTACTGCCTCAAACAGAGTATACACCTCATGCCCCCCAGCTCACATCCATTGTTATCATACTGGAAGCTTATACTCACATGGTGGAAGGGTATGGGGGAGGGGAAGCTCTGTGACCCTCTAAGTCTTGTAACTGGAGTGCACAGTGGGCCAGGGGTGCACTCCACAAAGAGGGATGAACTCCACGGTCTTTCCATCTCTCCTCCAGGTAGGGTTGCTCCCCACCCCCCACCCCGCCCCCATCAAAAGCCTGCCAGAGACCACCCTGCAGCACTTTGCTTTTAGGATAACAAACGAGATGCATGTTGGAGATTAACAGATGCTTTAAGGCGGTCTCTTTTGTTGAGGTAGTTTCTGTTCCTCTCCTGTACACACACATACTGTAAGGCTGTAGATATTTGAAGAAATAGGTTAACTTAGCTTATTTTAAAAATCATTTAGAATATTTAATGCTGTCACTTAGCCTTACCATCACAATGCTGTTTGCTTTGCTAACTGAAGATTCACAAGACTCTCAGCCCTTCTGTCTTCACTAGGCAACATCTTCATCATCACTGTCATGTGTGCCAGTGTGCATTGGATAAGTATAATAGCTTTGGAGTAAAAATGCCCTTTGCTTCTTACTATAATCATGTCATGACCTCATAAACTATTAGAAGGCATTTTAGGTCTCAGAAATTTTGTTCATTTGATATTTTCTTTCTGAATATAGTATTTAGGAAAGAACGTTGTTCTCTCATTATTCATTTTCTGATGGACCTAATAATATAAACATGTTATGTGTATACTTTTCTTTCATCCCTGTAAATGCAGCTGTGGCAGATTATATTTTCCCTGAAACGGCTGCTGCAGTGTTTTCCATCCCTCATATTCTTCTAGATCCTTGACCTCTATGTTCCTTCCCATGAGTCTGGGTAGAACTTTACCAAGGCCTCGGCCAACAGGATCTGGTGGAGGTGATGCTGCATGGCTTCAGAGGTTGGGTCATAACAAGGTCTCATGATCTGCTCTGGTATTTTTGGGACACTTGCTTTGGGAGCCCAGCCACCATGCTGTGAGGAAGCGCAAATTAGCCCATGTGAAGGGACCACGTGGGAAGGCCAGGTACTGGGTGCCCCTGTGCTCACTCTGGGTAAAGTCCGAGCCAACAGCCGGCATCAATTACCAGACATGGGTGTGAAGACGCTGCAGATGTTCCAGGCTCGAGTGACCCCAGACATTGAGGAGCAGAGACAGGCCTTCCCCATGGCGCCTCCCGGATCCCAACCCAAGAAACCATGAGCACAATGAAAAGGTCATTTCATGCCACGAGGTTCAGGGCAGTTTTCTTTGCAGGAATAACTGGATCAGCACCCAAAATAAAACGCAGAGGTTTATCAGAAAGCCAGGAGCAGGTGTGGTGTGCAAAACACTCATTGCAGAAGCAGGAGGAAGTGCGGGGAGATTGCGAGAGTTTGCTCCCCAAGGCAGCAGGGTTCACCCCTTCCGTAAAAGTCTGAGGGCATTTCTCTGGGGAGGCTGGGGTTTGTAGCTCTTATTTCTTGGTATACTTTTAACGAGTCCACTTAGACACGGGGCCTGAGTTTCCTCATGTGCAGACCTTGACGGTGCTCCTTGGTCCCTGCAGGGTCTGAAGGCAGAAGGCTCGGGTTCACTCCTTCTCTACCTCAGTGTTGCTCAACTGGAAAATCTACCCTCTGTGAAGTTAGACAAGAAAGTGAGGCTGGGTCACATCGCGTGCGATTTGGGATAAGGTGTGTTCTAGTCACTGTCTAGGAGACAATCCTTCTATCCCTGGAGATTTGTAGTCTGATAAGCTAATGAAAGTATTGTAGTCAGTAAGGGCTATACTATTATACAGTGACACCACTATATCTATCTGACTTACAAACATTAAAAATAAGTATAAGGTATGGGTAAGGTCCTTAAATTGTGTGTGTGTGCATGTGTGTGCACGCACATGCATGGCCCGTTTATGCCGCGTAAAGACCAGCTCCCATGAGATCGTCTGTGGATGGGAACACACGGAGGGTAGACAGAGAAGGGGAGGGGAGAGCTGTCTTGGGCCCACACACCTTCTCTCTGGTCTTCCTTTTGTGTGTGTCTGTCCCTTTGGAAGCCTCAATATTCTTGCCACCTTCTTCTCCATTGTAAGAAACAAGCAAAATCTCTAGGAGAAAAGTGCCTTTCTGGCCGGGCAGTTAGAAACAACAGACTCATCTGAACTTTGCTCTTCCGTATTTCCCACCCCTTCCAGACAATTCCTTTTGGTGGGTCCCACCTTCGGGTCAGGTACAAGCAGGCCAACCTCTGTCTTATTTCTCTCATCACCTCCTAGAAGTGTAATATGTAGTTTTATTTGCCAAGTATACCTCAATACACCTGGAAAAAATGATAAACTCAAGACCACAGCCTCCCTCTAGACCCTCTGGCAGTTCTAAGTAACAGGGGGCTTCAGACAAGGGCCCTGGGCCGGGGTATGACCTGCACTCCCAGCTACATCCCAAGATCTCAGTCTCCTCCTCCAAGAATCTAGGACTTTGCAGAGGCCATAACTGGAGGAAAGAAGTGTGTCTGTTTCCTCCGCGTCCTTTGATAATTTTCTTTGCTGTTGTTTCTGGAAGATGGCCCAGTCACTTGGCTATAGGGGACTGAGAGCTGACATGCAAAGGGGGGAAAAAGAGCGAAGGAGGAGGGGAAGGACCATGAAGGAAAGAAGAGACTCTTTCACGAAGAAGAAAGGTCACTGCAGCTACTTTCAGCGTGTAAAATATTCCCTTAGCTTTATTGTGTGGAGGACATTAGCATATGCACAGCGGGAAGGAACATTTTAATACAGAGCATCTTTTTCCAGCTTCAAAGATGAGAGTAAAATATAAAGGTAATGAAACTGCTGTTGGGATGATGTCTTTTTCTCCTTGGGGCTTTGTGGGTTGGCAGAGAAACGGGCTAGTAGGAGCATAATTTGTGGGTCAGAAATGACCCCCGAAAGAGAAGGAGACAGGCTGAGCCCTTGGTGCGAGTGAGTCCAGCATTCTGACCTGCAGAGACACTGCAGGACCACCTTTCCAGCCCCACTCCAGGACCACCCCTCTGGCTCCCCCAGGATCAGCCCTTTGGTTCCCCTGAGTTAAACAGTTTTCCCCTGGCGCTGGTGGCCACGCTCACAAACAGGAGAAATGCTGAATTTCAGTGAGAAGTTGGTGAAAATCATGATGAACCCATTTCCCACCAAGCCCATGGATGTCCCGGACGGCCTGCCTGCCCTCGTGGGGTCTAGGCAATCCCCCCAGAGGAGGGGGGCAGGGAGGGCAAGACGATCCAGGTGTCCGAGCTCCCTGGGCTGAAAGGACGTCCAGGACTCTGGGGACAGGAGGAGACGGGGGTGAAGGTGGGTGGAAGTGGGTGCCTATCTCAGGAACGGCATGTGGGGGTGACTGTGTCCTGTATCGCCGCCCAGCCGCCCAGGAGGGGAGACCCTGGAGGGGAGGAGTCAGCTCTGCGTGTCCACGAGCAGGACGTGCGGGCTCATGGGGGTTCCTGGTGCTCTGTCCCCACGGAGGTGTCCTCCCAGCTCTGTCCCTTGGAGTTAGGGGGTTGAGGTGTGGCCGATTAAACAGATGTTAAAACATCATCGAGGAAGTTGCCTTACCTACTTAATATACTAACGTCGTTAAGAATTTGATAAATGTGTACAGCTCATTGGCTGATTTCGACTATACGCTTTCGTTTATTAAAGGAGGCCACTGAAAGAACTCCTTTGAAAATAAACCACTAACTTCTAGGGGACAGAAGTCCTTGGGAGCAATACTGCGGCAACATCTGAGGATCCGTGCTCTCAGGTATTGTTACCTTCTGTTCATTGCTTTCCCCGACATGCCCGTTGGGTTACATTAATCTCAGTGTAATAAAGAACTCTATCCTGAGCATTTAAATGGGTGAAGCAGGACTCCTCCTTGACAGCAGCTTGTCAGTTAGGACTTTAACCGTGGGTCTGTCTTATTTATTCCCTGACCACCTCCAAGAAGGACCGAGGAGGGCTGACTGTTTCCCAAAGGCCAGAAACCCCTCCTCATCCCATTTCCTCATTGCTTCCCGAGGTCTCAGTGGACTTTTTGCCCTGACCACCACAGAATCTCAGCCTAGGAACTTGGATGAGTCCCTCTCACAGTGCCTCTTTCCAGCCAAGAAGAGCGGGCGGTTTGGGGAAGAGCTGTCTTGGCCAGGCCTCTGGTTCCTGGACCTGCTCCCCCGTCTCTGTCTTTATGCCAACCAAGCAGACAGAGTGTGTTTACTAAACTCCTGTTCAGGCCACGCACCACGAACACCACATCCTGGAGATGCAGCCGGACTGCAGCGCCCCTGTGGCCAACACGCTCCATCCACAGACCACCGTGAGCTGAAACCCGTCAGCCAAGCTTTCTGACCGTGACAAACGATTATTATAATCCTCTGCTGGGAGCTGAGGGGGAAGAGCTCTGAGTTTAGATATATTTAGAAATATAGCTCAAGCTGATTCTGCTTTAAGCCTTTCCCCTGGCTTTTGAATTCTGTTAAGTTACTGGGAAATAAAGTTAATCATCTTGCAGGTTAGTGCAGGCTGCGTCAAGGACACTTTTACGTCCTGCTGCCCAGGCCGTTCTTCGGTTTTACAGCTCGCCGGGAGCCTGCGTCGGGCCCGGGGCGTCCCATCTCCTCTCGCACCTGTGGGGAGACCAGGGCAGCAGGTGGGCCCCGGCAGGGAGTCACAATCTTCCCGATCGGATGGCGGGGTGTTTGGGGGCACATCTGATTCTGTCCTGGTGCCAAAGGGCAAAGTCCTCTCTCCTGAGTAAAGACAGCACACCCACATCCCCAAGCCCTTAGCTGGAGTCAGATGGCTTCTGTCTGCTGGGGAAGGGCCGCCCTCTGGGGAAATGAACCCAGTTACTCAGGGCCTCCCTGGTCACAGGTGGTGACAAGGAGTACCAAAGACTTTTCAGAAAGAATTGGCCTTTCTCAGGACAGGCTCTTAGGCCAAGAATGGAGGTGCCCAGAACACCCTGAGCGTCTCCAGGTCCAGGCCCGGGAGCAGATTCCAGACACTCCTCCAGGAACCGTGCCTGAGAGCCGGCCCAGGACAGAAGCAGCCCTTTGACCACGGAGCTGAGCCGCCAGCTCCTGCTGCAGCTGCAGCCGCAGGACAGACACACTTCCGAGAGGCAAAGCTGCAGAGGGTGCTTCCCTGCACCCTGGGCTCCGGCCTCCGGGGATGCCACCGGACAGCTTCGGGAAGAGTGGCCACATGTACTGAGGTGACCTGCAACCCTCGGGGCTCCGGCCTCCTTCAGACTCCAGAGAGTCAGCCGAACTCTGTGCCCCACCCCCCATCCAACATTCACGCATAATAAATCAAACCTCACTGTGATCAGTCCTTGCAAGACACCCCGCCAATTACCTGAAAATCAGTCTGAGAGCCAGCGCGATCAGCTGTACCCTCTGTGGGCAGAGCGTGACTCAGGATCCCAGGTCTGACCAGCACTTGCCCCCTGTGCGATGGGACAGGCACAAACGCACTCCCAGCGCCCCTGATGGGCAAGGCCCAGGGATCCTTACGTGGACACAGATGGCTCTGGATGAAGATTTGTTCACTTACAAGCTCCATTCTGGTTTTCAAACCCTGCATGTCATTTCCAGAGGAAAGCAAGGCACTTGTTACACCTCTGAGGGCCAGGCAAAATGATGCAAAATCATCTCAGGAATGCAGAGAATCATCTTAGAATTGAGCTCTAGGGGCAGGGTCTCAAGATGGACTTACCACATGTCCACTGTGTTTAGATTCCCGGGAGGACCACAAAGCACTGCCAGTCTGTTCTTGGTACTTTCTGGGCCTGTGAACCATCCTGGACACCTTGGAAGCTCTTGTGGCTCTCGACGACCAAGAAGGGACCCCCAGAGACCCAGTCTGGTGGTGATGGGCAGTGCGGGCCTGGGATGGGGGCGGTGGTCTTGGAGGGAGGCAGGAGTGGCAGGAGGCTGGGGTGATGGCAGAATGGGGGTAATGGGGAAGCTCTGGGGTTCAGGCTGGCTTTGAAACCTCCACTCAGTTTGGATGAAGCAGGCAGTGCTGGGGTCTTGAGGGGTGATGCTGTCCACGTGGGACTGAGATGGGCCAAAGTGGACTCAAACTGTGGCACTTCCTGGAGAACCATGGATGGGCCGGGATGGGGGATGGGGGATGGGAAGGGTCCAGGGCCAAATTCACCACCTGCGTGTTGCTCTCTCCCGGCGCAGGGCCAGTTCTAAAGGATACTTTCCGCCTACACGTCTTGCTGTTTCCTGCATCCCCTAAGCAATCTGCGTCGTGTCATCTAAGAACTCGTTGCTTCATCATTTATCTTTGAATTACTTTGGAGGCAGCCGGCTCCACAGCTCTCCCCAACCAGCTCACGCTGAGTACGTGGGGCTCCTTCGACCCTGCCCTCGTGTGTGTGTGAACATCACCGCAACGCAAAGCTCAGACCAAAGTAAACACGCGCTGCAGTTGTGTTTCAAGGACTCCTTCCTAGTTATATGTATCAATCATTTAAATAAAACCAAAGGTTAGAAATGAAGAATCCCCCGTCTAAAAGGAGAGAAGGGAAAATAAGAATGAGAAGCTTTACACACAGGTAAGAGGCTGCAGGTCTCAGTACATGCTGTGCTCAAGGTAATTTTCCAGCTCGAAATTCAGTATCTTCTAGGCTCTATGTCTGGGATTCATGCAACCCTCAAGTGCCAGAAAATGCCAAAGCTCATCAAGGAAGCAAGAAAAGAGGGGCCCTCCTGAGAGCAGCCCACCCAGAGTCTTGAGCCAGCATCCCGTCCTCTCGCTGCACCAGTTTTTACAGCCAAGGTGCAGGTGTAATGTCATCAGTACTTTTGACTTCCATGTACAGCTAGCTGGCCCCATGGGTGAGGTAGTCCAGTGAGGGGTCTCTCAGTGAGAAAGACTTAAATTTCATTATTGTCAACATCAAAACATCAGAGATGTACCCCAAATGACCCTCATTCCCACGAGAATCTATGATGTGCTCATCAACCAGTGACTCATCACAACTGTTCCCGAATTTCTATGTTCTGTTGGCATCACTATACTTGTGAGTCCAGACACAGGAGGTACTGTCCTGCCTGTGAGGTGAGGCTTCGTGCTGCAGACAGTGAGATGGATCAGTGGCCTGGCCTTCCCCGTGGCCACATCCAGGGACGCCTGTGGTGAGACTGGCGTCTGTCATGGACCAGGGCATGTTCAGCTAAGTGTGTCTAGGCTCTGGGCAGGCTGGACTCAGCCTTCAGAGGCACAGCCACTGCACAGAAGCAGGAGCTCCTGGGACTGCACCTTTTGTTCGGTCCTCGGGATGTCATAGGACCTGTGCAGAGCCTCAATCTCAGAAGAGATGGGAAAGAAAAGACCAACCATGCTTTTAGGGGCTACGTCCTTACAGCTTTAGATACATCACCTAAAAGCAAAAAGATCACGCATTTGCAAACGTAACTTGAGGTGAGCATGAGGCCAGAGGGAAGAATGTAACACACGCTGGGATTTTAACTCTGGACTCCCAGGCGCTGTGTGGGCTCTGCCCTTGGACAATCAACGCACGGGTTTCTCTGCTCCAGACAAATAATCACAAAATCGAGATAGTAATTACTGAGACGATGCATAAACGATAACTGCAAAAAATCCATCTAATACTCTCCAGGGAACAGAACAGATATGATGCATTTGTTCATCTATCCACCAACACAAGCTGAGATCAGTGACTCAACTCCAGCATGCGTTCTGGAGGAAGAAAAATAGATCAGAAATCTGATTTGTCCTGGCTGCACCAGATCATTAATATTTATACAGAATTGTTTAGATCCAGAAGTTGCAAAACAGCTCTCAGAAGCTACAATCAGCATATCAAATACACATATGGAGAGGGAGATAGAGATGGGGCAGGAGAGATCCAGGGAGGAGGAAGGAGGGGAGGGAGGGAGAGAGAAGGGGGAGGGGAGGGGGAATGTGATCACTCCAGACCATTAAGCTGTGTTGCATGTTTTCCTGATACAGGTTAAAATATATCCATCTGATATATCAGGCCATCCTTCTAGTCACGTTTATACTCCATTTCTGCAAAGTCAGTGCCCTTCCCGCGCCTGGTGGGGCTCCTGCAGCCTAGCCGCTCCCTCACCATAACCCTGGGGGGAGAGGTGGGCCTGGTCCAAATCCTTCCCACCCCCTCGCCCCCTTGGTAGCATCTTTCTTCCCGGGTGGTCCCATCACTCCTGCTTCTCCACACCTCCTGGGGCTGGAACAGGCTTTGCCAGGTCCTCCTCTGTGACTCCAGCAGAGTTCATGGCTTTAGTACTTAGTTACCCTGCTAAACCAGATGATAACTCCACCTGTTAGAGGACCCGTGACTCTCACGTATGAAGTTGGGTCTTGTGCTAATTCTGAATCTGCTACCGCTTACAGACGCAGTCACCAGGCGGTACTCAACTTACTACAAATCAGGGGGCATCGGAGAATAATGAACTTGAGGATAAAAGAGGTGCATGGTGACATATATAAAACATTTCCTCCAGACCTACGGATGATTATAAACCACACCACTGAGTGTGTGGAGGACACGGGGTCCAGTTTTATGTAATGCACCTGTTCTAAGCACACAACTTTGAAAAAAAAATGAGCATTTCCAAAACCTGTCTTTGTTTGTGACAAGGTTTAGCTAAGAGAACGTGGAAATGCCGGTCTCTCTGGTGAGATGAATGGTTAGAGATGGACAGGTGACAGCTCCTAAAAGCATCTGAGGCATCTGCCGCTCAAGGCTTTGTTGTAACTAAGCTCCTGGCGGATGGGAGGGTGGAGGGAGGTGAAGAGGCCCGTCTCGCTGCATCTGTCTCATGCGACCCCAAGGCTGCGCAGCAGAAATCCGCAGAGGCCCCGCAGTGCCTGGCACACGTGTCTGCTTGCTTTCTTGTGAAAGGATATTCTGCTCTGAGTTGACTCTATTCCAGAACGTGCTGCTTCCGTGCCGTGGCCTCTGACCACCCTTTATGCTGTTGTATTGCCCACCCTTATTCTCTGGCTTAAAACGCTCAGTTAATAGACAGACTCCAGTTTGCTCCAGTTTGTTCAAGACTCTCCAGCCCTGCCCTGTCTTCCCTGGCCCCCCAGGTCACCTCTGTCTCTGTTGCTTCCTCCTGGGGGGAGCCCTCAGCCTACGACTGGTGGCAGCCCCTCCTTGGTGGGCAGCTCAGAGGAGGGAGCTCGGCACTGTCTCCAGGGCGCCCAGAGGAGGAGGGGTTCGTGCTGGCTGCTCACCGACCTGCGTGTGGCGCGTGCCCAGAGCATTTAGCAGCTTGACTCGATATTGAGCCGTGGTGACTCCTCCCAGCTGGGTCTGGACACCCTCAAGAGATGCCACGTTTATCAGCCACATGGTTCATCTTTACGAAATGACTGAACAGAACACGGGTGTGCAGGTCTCTGCATCAGACACACGTGTAGCCGGGACTCGGCAAGCCCCCCGGGGCTTTCCATCCTTTATTCACACGGCGATTCCACTTCTGAGTCTGAATAAGGCTCCCATGGGCTTTGTTCTCTTCGTCCCATTGCACTCGGCCACTCACGCAAAGAGCCAGGGCGGGTTCCTGTCAGCGCTGGAAGGAACGGGCATTCAGGTGACAGAAAATCTAAGTTCCTCAACCCAGCCTTCAATTTTCTAATTAAGAAACATTCCTGTTGTAAGAGGAACACGGTCTCTGTAGAAGAACTATAGATTTCTGCTTCTAATGACACCACTAGTGATCCTTCTGCAGAAGACAGCTAGAGATTCTTTAGGAAATATTAAAGAATACTTTGAAACTCTGGTGTTATTCATAAAATTCATAATCTGACGCTTAATTCCCTTTTCTCATTTAATTATAGTTATAATAATGCAGTTAAGAAAGGAAAGAAACATTTTAGGGAGTGAAATCAAGACATAATAGATGCTCAAATGTAGAAGATGCCTGAGGCCGACGCAGTGCACGGAGCCCTCAGGCCTCCCGCCAGCGGGAGCTCCGGACCCAGGGCCTCGGGGCAGCGGAGGTGGGCTGGGGAGTCGGGGAGGGTCTTCCAGCTCCAGTCTCAAGTTCACACCTGCCTGCTGGTGAAGGTGCCCAGGTAAGCGCCCAATCCCGCCTAGAAGGCTTCTCTTCCTCACTGTAACACGCTCCAAGCAGGTGGGGACAAGATTTAGAAGCGAGAGCTGTGCTTTTCTATTTTTGTTTGCAGATAAAAGTCAAAGTTATGTTGCAGGAAATTTGATTTTAAGTGTTAGAAGCATTGATATTTGCATCATGTATCCATACTTGCTACCTCTCTGATTTCTGTATTATTTAATCCCTTGAAACTTCAGTCTTTTCATCCATAAAAATGGGGATAATAAATTCCCACCTTTCAGACTCATTGCCAAGATTAAATAAGATAAAGTGGGCACATCAACTAGCTCACAGCCATCGCGCAGCAAATTTGGGGTCCTTTCTGTCTTCCACATCATTCAGAGCATCGTTTTCTGGGTGGACCCACCCAAACTACACACAACACCTTCCTCTGTAAAAAGTGTATAAAACTTGCCTGCACTGGGAGCTGGATCAAATGATTAGCACTGGAGTAAAGTGAAGCTGTGGACAAACGCTGCCCTCAGGCCTCCACACTAAGGCCGGGGGCGAGGCCCACCGCCAGCAGGTCTGGCCTTAGGACGCCATCGCCTTCACTGACCCCTGATCCCATGGCCACAAAGTGACGTGATGGCAGTGCCCTGTCACGGACTTCCCATGAGATCACGCGTGTGCAACTGCTCAGACTACGGCAGCATCAGGAGCAGGGGGAGGGCTTGTTCAAAAGCCGTTTCCACGCCCCCTCCCCCAGTGGCTCTGATGCAGCGGGTCGGTGGGCCAGACGACACGCCTTTCTAAGTGAGCTGGGGGTGTCGACACTGCTGGCCAGGACCACCCAAGAAGGCAGGTGTGCGGTGTTCAACGCAGGCCGGGGCCCAGAGGTGCAGGTGGTACCCACCTCCCTGACACTTTTACCACCACTGTTACTGCTACTTGAGGCCTTTTTCGAATCATAAAATCTGTTGGAGAAAAGATCCCACGTCTCCTTCCAGGTGTCCCTTGACCTGGGGACCCACGTGTGTGCCGACAGTTCCGATTTCCTGCATCTACAGTCAGGCTGAAGAGGCACGAACAGAAGACCTGGTGGGCTCAAGGCTGGGCTGAAGCACCATGTGCCAGGGGCTGCCAGCTCCTGGGCCTGCAGTGCAGTCCAGAGCCACGCTGACCCTGAAGGGACCCGCGCGCCAGGGTCTCAGCCGCGAGTTCCCGTGGAGATGTGTCCACCGAGGGGTCCACGCTCACAGCACAAAAAAAAGAGGGGCTGAGGGCCGGGGACCCCAGAGCCCCTTCTCTTATTCCAACAGCAAAGGCAACCCCGCAGGCCTCAAAATGCTGGCTCTTCACCCCTGAGAATGTGACCAGCGGCCTCCACGGAGACTGTTTCACTTGCCGTTAACAGATGATCAGAATCCTTTCCCATCAAAGGTATTAAACATCCTGACTCATCAGGCCCGAGTCTAGAAGGTTCTTAAGGTGTGAAGGGTAACGTTACTTTCTGAGAAGAAGGATCTCATGCCAGTCTCCTCTACTGTGGCTGGAGTTTTATTATATTTACCATCTTTTAGACAAGGATGCTGTGCACGGCTTGCCCTGCCCCAGAGACAGGCCTCCCCCAGGGTACGTGGAGAAGCCAAGACCAGGGATGACTTCTGCATCCCGGCACGTAGACAACATTTCCTGGGCAGCCCCCACCCCCAGCCCCCGCTTATCCAGGGCTCACCTGGACTCTGCCGGCAGGTGACAAGTGACACCAATGTCCACTTGCATCTCTCTGAACAGGGAGCATCTGCCCTGTGGAACCCATGGTAAAAATATGAGTCCCGTTCTACAACTTGGCAATCAGAACACAGCTCTGGCTTGGAGGGCACGCCCTGGGGGTGATGGGGTTTGTCAGTAGGCCAGGCTGGGAGGCTGGGAGTGGGCCGCCCCCTTCACCCCTCCACGTGTCAAGACTGGGATGCAGGGGGTGGCTGACGTTACACTTGGGCCCTGGTTCTCTGGGCTCTGTCCTCCTGAGCTTCCTTCTCCTGGAAAAACCCTCTTGCCTGTTTGCAGCGCGTTAACCCAGGCTCAGGGCGCAGCTAACACGGGGCGCTGGGCTCTGGGCCTGGGGTCTTCTGGGGACACCATCTACACATCGAGGGCATCTGTCTGTGTCCCGCTGTGCGTCCCAATCCTTGGTGCACGCAGTGACCGCGGCCACTGCTTGGGTCTGGGAGATCCCGGCCTCGCTCCACCCACAGCTGCTCAGGCCCCTGACAGCCTGGAGTCTTGCCCTGCAGCCTCGGCTTGTGCCCCCAGAGCAGAGGCCTCTGGCATGTGTGGGACAAAGTCACAAAAGAGAAGCTCAGACACATCCTCCAGGTCAAAGCTGGACGTGAAACAGCCACCTGACCCAACCCCAGCGGTGCAGGACGGTCCCCATCACCCCTCCCCATACCCGTCCATCCTCCAGAGACAGGACCTCAAGCAGCGGCCCCGCCACGTCCCCCTGGAAGGGCCTCTGGGGCCTCTCAGTGTCCCTGTGAAGAGGTGTCTGCCCTCAGGGGGCCATCAGTGGGTCCTCTTCTCCCCCTGCTCCTCGTGGGGTCAGGAAAAGGGGGTCAGGGGACACGGGAACACACATAAAGGGACTCTCCACTCACCCAAAAAACCGAATCAGTACAGACAATGGCAAGAAGCAGTGAGAGGCCAGGGGTCTGTTCTCAAGCCCAGAGGAATCAGTGCTTCAAGCGTGAGACCTGGCCGGTAGGCCCCAGAGCCCTGGATGCTGGAGAGGGAGCCCGGTGCCCTGAGGATGCGGTGGGCTCCGGGGCCAGCGGAAGGGGCTGCCTTTATCTCCCGTCTGGTGGGGATGACAGGTGATGCTGAAACTCATGCTTTAATTGGCACGTACACATCTTCCTTTGATTAATAAAAACGGGAATGTAGATCATTTCTGAATGAAGGCTCCCCATCTGCTAGAGGAAATCTTTCAAAACCTGGGCTCCGTGAAGGCACATGGAGGACGTTTGCTGTGAGAAAGGGCTGGGAATCGACACCCTTAAAGCACGGAGGGCACGGTTACCCACCAGACAGGCCGTTTCCTCCAGAACCTTAGTTTGGGATAAGCACACAGGCGCCGCAAGACTGGACTCTATTTTACGTGTGAGCCTTTCACAAAGAAAACCAAACCCACTTTGCCTCCGTTCCCAGTGTGTACCAAGTCTGCGCCCAACATGGGGTCAGTCCCGCTGGCGTGGAGGCCGGGCTCCCAACCCGCTGCTTTCCCAGTGGCCACTGTCAGAGGATGTGTCCCGGGCCTGATGGGGTGAGGCTGGGCACCCCCTGCCCGGTCCCCCCAGATGGCTCTCCGCCCCCGAGCAGGCTCTCCTCGATGGCCTGGGTGCACCAGCCGCGTGCGCGTGACCCACGGGGAGGCCTTACCTCGTGGGACAGGTAGAAGGCGGCGATGCCCAGGGGCCAGAAGCAGCAGAGCATGGAGAAGACGCTAAGGCCCAGGTGGTCCCGCGGGGGCATCACGAGGAAGTTGTCCTCGCTCTCTGTGTCACTGGAGTAGTCACTCTGCCGGGAGAGATGGGGATGGAAAGCGAGGTTACCAGGGGTCTCTCCATCATCCCCCGAAGCGGGGCTCAGGCCTGGCAAGCCCTCCTGGCAAGTGTGTGTCCCCCACAGGAAGAGAAAAACCCCAAGGGTGGGCTCTGGGTTGCTCCATGGGAGATTAAACCTCACAGACCTGCGGATCTCTGGGATGGGGTGCGGACAGCTGGGTGAAGGTTTGACCATCGGAGGACGGGGCTGGGTGGGAAGCGCACAGGCAGAGTTGGAGTCCGCTCTTTGTTCCAAGACTTCAAGCTGGTTTTAGGGTGAGGCAGGGCAGGTGTCGGGGCCAGGACCTGCCCTGAACCCCCTTCTTGCCTTAGACTCTGATCTGAGTAAGGACGTCACTGGGCCTGGTCTCAAGCCCGGGTGTCCCTCCTGTTTTGGTTAATCAAACACGTGTAAAACTGCCAATCAGAGCCTCTACTCAGCCTGTGCTAGAAGCTTCCTGCTGGACTGTTTGTGTCTCATCTGAGAGAAAACAGGTGAATTTGGAGGGGCTCACCCCAATCTCAAACAGGGACTTTCTCTAGGGGCCCAGGATGGAAGTGGGTGATGCACTGTCCACACGGTACCCACCTGTCCCCCGCATGTGCGCGCACACACACACACACACACACACACACACAGACACACACACACGGACACAGAGACACACACACAGACACACACACAGGTACACACACATGGACAGACACACACAGATACACACACAGACACACGTGCACACACAGATATACAAACACACACAGATACACACATGGACACAAACACACAGAGACACACACAGATACACAGACACACACATGGACACACAAACACACACAGACACACCCACAGACACACACAGACACACAGACACACAGATACACACGCATGGACACACACACACGCACACACAAATACACACACACAGACTCACACACACGGACACAGAGACACACACACAGACACACACAGATACACACACAGACACACGTACACAGATACACACACATGGACAGACACACACACAGATACACACACAGACACACAGACACACACACACGGACACAGAGACACACACACAGATACACACACATGGACAGACACACACACAGATACACACACAGACACACGTACACACACGGGCACACAAACACACACAGATACACACACGGACACAAACACACAGAGACACACACACAGATACACAGACACACACACAGACACACGTACACACACAGATACACAAACACACACAGATACACACACGGACACAAACACACAGAGACACACACACAGACACACACACATGGACACACAAACACACACAGACACACCCACAGACACACACAGACACACAGACACACACACAGACACACACGCATGGACACACACACGCACACACAAATACACACACAGACACAGACACACACACATACGCACACACAGACACACAAACACACACAGACACACACACACAGAGACACACACATGCATGCACCCCATGGGTCCCAATCCCAGGCATCCCTTCCCAGTGAGGACCAGCTCCTTCCTGCAGGGCAGGCTCTTGCCCTGGTTGGTCACCGTCCCTGGGGTCATCTTTCCAGGACCCTGCAGCCTCCCCTCCGCTGGGCCAGGTCTGCGGAATTCCTGTCTTTCCTCTGCAGCGTCACCTCTCAAACAATAAAGGGAAAGGGAAAGGCCCATCCTCACTGCTGCAGAGAGGGAACGAGCAGCCTTCAGGGAGGCATCTCGCTCGGTGGGATCTGGGGACTGAGCGCTGAGGGGCAGACGCACATCTGCCGGCCCGCAGGGAGGCCAGAACCTTCCATCCAGGTGAAGGACGCCAGGCAGGGTCCCCAGGACGAGCTGCCCAGGAGGCCCACGGTGTCCACTCTGGGAGCACAGCACTCGGAGCCTCAGGCTGGGCTGCAACAGCCGACCTGCCCTGATGGCCCTCTGCACGGGGCCTGGGGAGGGACCCTGAAGCGACACTTGCAGGGCGGGATCCGAGGCCCCCGAGAGACACGGAGGACGGGGCTGAAGGACAGACGCCCGGCGGATGCACGTCTTTCGACGGGTCTGGATGCACCCAAGCCGCAGCTCTGTCTGTGGGCACCTGTTCAGGCTTTTGGCTGCGGTGGAGTGTTTCGGTTTTGTTTTCGTTTACTGAGGGTTTAAGTACCTGGGCTGGCTGGAATCTTACTCCAAATCTGGAAGTAGCTGCTGTGGCTATTTCTCTTGTCATTTCTACTTTACAAAGGACACTGCTGGGATCTGGGCAGTTACAGGGTCCCCAAACTACAGAACCGTCTGGCCAGTGGCCGCTTACTGCAGACTTCTGTGCTGTCAGCTGTCGGGACACCAGCGTCTGGCCACCAATCAACCCCACTGCCCTTAGTTGCTTCTTGCCTAAAGCTGGGGTGTCCTCTCTGTACCCCTTGGCCCTGGGATTTTGATAACCACTTCTCGACTGGTCTGTTGGTGGCCAGTGGCCAGGGTGGTCAGTGGAAAGTTCCGCAATCAGTGAGCAGTGGCCACAAACCACACAGGGCTGCCTGGGCGTCGACCCCCATCTTCGGAAACAACTTCAAATGACACCACCATGCCTGTGAAGCAAAGGTTCCCCCCACAAAGTCTTCACAGACTTTTCCTTAGAGCATAAGGGAAACACACCTGTAAATTACAAAGTTGTGGCTACACGGCACCAAAATAACTAGTCCATTTTCATTAAAATAGGTTTTTAAAAACTCAGACAAATGACAGGGCAGACAAAAACAGCCCAGCCCTCCGTACCATCTCCCTCCCATCCACGGCAGTGCTGTGGGTACAAGTGGCCATGGGCATCGCACCAACAGATAGAGGAGAGGAGAGGAGGACCCTGGGGGCGGGTGGCGACGGAGACACCATCAAACCGAGTAGAGAAAACACACCACGCACAGCAGCTGTTTCTGAAAATCCTCTTCGTGGGGCATTAGCTTAGAATATCTGCAAGGCAGGGTGGACGCTTCCAGAGACGTTCACAGCTCACGTGGTTGAAGGAACAGATACTATGAGGGGGCAGAGCAGTACAGGGGCTGCCGTCCTCCTCCCCCAGCCCACCACTGCCCACACAGTCCGCCCTCGTCCATGACCTCCACGCAGGGAGCTGGCTCTCTGTCCCCTGGGGTTTCTTCCTCAGGAAGATTGACTAGGATAATCATAGCACCAGGCGGGACGCACATCGGCCCTGTGAGCACAGCCCCGAGGGTGAAGGGGTGCAGGGGCTCGGCCTCGTCCCTCGTCTCTCTCAAGGTCTCACTGTCCCCTCACCACTGCCCAGCCTGGAGCCCCACTCCCTCCTCATCCCCTGGCCTTCTCTGCTGCCTAATTCTGGGGAGCGTCTCTGCGTGGCCTGGGCGGGGGCGGCGGGTGGAGACCAGGATGGACTCGGGATCGGGATGCCCTGTGGAGCCTGCACGGTGTGTTCCCGACAACACCACTTCAAAAACGGAAAATCACAGAGGACTCTACGTGGTCGTGGAAAATGAGGATGTAGATGTTTATTCATTGCCCTGGAAAGGTGCTTGTAATAACCGAGGGAAAAACCAGGGTAGAAAGTGGAAGAAGTCACATTTCCTCCAGAAAGTCAGAAATTCAGATGCGTCTGGATGGCGGGCATATCAGTGCTTTTTGTTTTTTTTTTCTTTTTGCATTTCTGGGGTATAGTTTTTCTACAATAAGCAAGGTTATTGGGCAAGATGCAGACGTGCTGACAGGTGGGGGGTCCCCCCGCCCTCTGTCCTCCTGTGGAGTGGGATCCCTCAGCGCTTGCCTGAGGCCCTGCTTGGAGACACTGTGTCGGGGGCCCAAGGAGCAGCTGGCAGAGCAGGATGGGAACTCAGCACAGCACCCAGGCTCCCCGAGATGCAGGTCAGACCCACCAAGTCACTGAGGGTGAAGATCAGAGCCTCAGCCCGCGGAGCCCAAGTCTGTGCTGACCAGCAAGGCACCACCGCCCCACGGAGCTGCTTAAATTACCCAAATCAAAGATGCCCGACGTAGTTCCTCAGCCACCCTACCACCTGCCAGGGCCTCAGGTGGCACAGGTGGCCAGTGTCCATCACACGGGACAGCACACAGACTGCACATAGCAGGTACCAACAGCACACGTGTTGAACGCATGAAGAATTCCCAAGTGCCCTTAGCCGACATGGACAGCATCTGAGAAGCAGCCAGGCTCCAGGGTTTGCCCAGAGTGCGTGGGAGGAACCGGGCCCTCATTCCACGTGGGCAGTCAGCCCCGCTGCCCCAGGCTCCTCTCCTTCCTGAGAGCCCTAGGGTCCTAACCGTCCACTCAGGTGGGACCACAGTGGGAGGATGGTGACTCGGTCAGGTTCAAGGCTGTCTCACCCAGGGCAGCTGATGGACAGAACCGAGGACAAAGGCAGGTGGACGCAGCCCCCCATCCTCCTCGTGTCGGTCACAGACCCTCCAGATGTTCTGGGGCTGCAACATCCCATCCACGTCAGAGGAGCGAGGAGTGTGGGTGAGCGCCGCTGACACCTGGAGCTTCCATAGCCACGCACGGAAGTGCCTCTCCTGACCACTGCCTGGGTTGTGAGCCCTGAGGTCCTTGCAGGGAGGGCGCTGGGCCACACTCCCTCACCTGCACTGTCGGGGTAGCCCCACTGGTCCACTTGTGTCCACTTGGGGGTCTTCCGTGGGCAGGTGAGCTATGGAAGACCAGATCCCTCAGCGCTCGGCAGAATCCTCTGGCCCAGGCTCCCCTGGCACCTCAGGCCCACTGGCCTCTCCTTTACCCGGAATCAGATGAATCAAAACCAGATTCTGCTGGGGACCCACTCCGTGTATTTCACACGGGGTCATAGATGCAAAGAAGTGCAGGGGTCTGGAGGCTCAACGGCATGGAACCTGGGGGACATATTTTAGTATCTAAACACGCTGTGCCCTAAATTCTACCTGGGGGCTGTTACTCAACTTTCCTGAATTAATTTAAACACCGTTTTCTCACCAGCTATGGTCTTCAATCCGATGGTTGGGGTACGATGACAGGCTCCCTCTAAGACTTGCCCTTCTTCTGATCTGGAAGTGCTCAGGGGTCCTGAGGACAGTCCTACAAAACGTTCTCAGGACCCGTCTTAGTTTAGTTCCCCCAGAAGCAGATCTTGAGTCAAGGACTGGGTGCACTTGTTTTCTTGGTAGAGGACCATGGGAAATGCTGGCAGGGAAGAGGGGAGGTGGGACGTGGCCAGACCAGAGCCTGTAAAGGGCGTTTTACCAAGGCAGGTCCTCTGTGGGCGCCTGGAGCCTGGTCCCTCTGGGACCTCGGGGGCCATGTGGTAGAGGCAACCCCCGGGGAACCGCCTCCTGGCAGTTTTGGCGAGTGCCTGGGGGCAGAGGTTCTCCCACATTGCGGGGAAGCCTTCAGGGCCCAAAGAAGGTCCTCAGGTAGGCAAAGGCCAGGCCAGGGGGCTTCTCCTGCAGGGGTGATACTCGGGGGTGGGCTGAGAGCATCTGCTGCAGAGGCTGTGGAAGAACTGGGGGGTTAAGACACCCTAAAACTTCAACCAGGGCAAGACCACCACACTCAGCGAACGTCTGGGAGGGTGAGAAGATGGGGACACAGAGGAACGTGGACATCCAGGATGATGAATCCCATCTACCTCCAAATAAACAGGCACAAAGAACAAATACACATCGTGTGTTTTCAAAGACAGAAGACCTGGTTTGAAATAACACTACAGGCATCAGGTAAAACCAACCTGCATGTAGCAAGCAGTCAATCTATGTTGGAAATTATATTATTTTTCCACTGTCGTGTTTTTGTTTTCACAGTGTGGATATAATCAGGTTGTTCACTGGACTTCAGATTTTGTCCAAGAAATTGTGATGCCCCTCTGAAGGCCCCTTGCTCAGTAAGGAGGTGGGACTAGCGTGTGCAAAGGCCCTGGGCCTGGAATGAGCACTGTACACACGCAGAGCTATAGGGAGTGAGGGGACTTGGTGTGGGAGAGGGGCCCCCAGCAGACCGTGTGGAGTGCGGGCCGCTTTCCACTGCTGCGACCAGGGCTTATCCCACATCAGACAAGAAACCAGGAAATACACACAGACACAGCCCTCCAGGACCAGCCACAGGTGTGGGTGTCACAACCGAGCCCAGCCCTGGCGTGTCGATTTATCACCTGCGGATCCAGTTTCTAATGTGAATCCCTGCTTCAAACCTGCATTATTTCCACGTGTGATATTCTGCACCTAAGAGCTACGTGTACAACTGCATGAGGTGATGGTCGCTGCTTTAGATCTTGCTTCCCCTTTACGTTACGGTTGCCAGAGGGTAACCTACGGTTTGCAGATGGAAAGTCCAAGTTATTGATAGTTTTGGCACTGTGGGTTTGGATTGGTTTGAACTAGGACTTGACTCACGTGAGTGCAGGGTCAGCATCTGAACTTTCGTGGCCTGGGTGCTCTGCTGGCCTCACCTGGTCCAGGTGGAATGATGTGCATCCTCACTTAGAGAAAGGAGAATGAAAACCACACTGAGATATTATGTTTCACCTATCGAGTTGTCAACGATGAAAAAGCACCACCAGCCATCCTGTCAGTTAGGCTGTGGGCACACAGCCTGGCTGGATGCAAACTGTGACACCTTAGGAAGCAGATCTGTCGACATGCAACACAATTAAATACGTGCTGAGTTTTTGGTTCAGTAATCTCAATTCTAGGTGTTATTCTGAAGATTCACCTCCAATAATAGAAAAATACAGACGCTCAAGGTTATTCACGGCAACGTAGTATGTAACTGCAAGATATTGGAAACGACCTAAATGCCCATCAAACGAGAGTGGTTACATAAGCTATGAGGCATCCAGTGGTTACATAAACTAGGAGGCATCCACCGCATGGGATAAAGCGCAGGTGAAAAAAGAGTGTGTGGTAGTGGTGTGAGCTGTTTGGATGGGATTGAGGATGTTAGTTTCTATCTATAAGTAGATAAAAAATAAGTATGTCTGTGTACACACACATGGTTACACAGGTGTGTTTATGTACCTATGTGCTACATGTTTCTCCTGGCTCAGTCTGCCGGAGGGCCTGGGAACAACGCGCCCACCCCCCAGGTGCTGAGAAGACCCACTGCCCGGACGTTGGTTTCTAGACACGGCTCTCCAACACAAGGAGCCAGGGTGCTTTGGAGAAACGGCTGATTTCAGGGTCAGGGCCGTCAACATCCAAGACAGACCTGGGACAGCTCTCTGCGCAGGAAATAATGGTAAACTGGCTAATGGATGACAAGCTGTGTCAAAAGGACACAGAGCCAACCAGAAGGGGCGCCTGCTGTCAAATCTGTAACAAAGTGAGAATAAACACACAGTAAATACTGTAACGGATGGACAGGAACCCATAAAGTAAGAATCAATGGTCCAGCCTGAAATGAAGTAATAAATGCCTACAAATAAATACGGGGGAAGGGAAAACTCTTCCCCACAGCTGAATGCCAGCTAATAAATACAGAAGGAACAGTGGGGTTAGGAGCTTGTGAAGGACGTTAAGACCAGTAGGGGAACAACCAGTGACAAGCAGGGTGCCCCATCCTCACGCAGCACCTCCTGCAAGACACTTATCAATTCCAGAGAAACGTGGCTCAACCAGGAGACACTTGGCAGGCACCGCCTGCAACACGGGATGGAGTCACCACTGGTCACGGGCACGTGCACCAGGGACGCGCCAGCGACACGATACGGGGAGGCAAGCATGTCCTCCGCGGCGGTCCTGCCCAGAGCGCCGTCACCTGAATCCAAGCAGCAGGATCCCCAGACGACCCAGAGGGAGGGCTCCCCGTGAAATAACCGACCTGTACTCTCCAAGCATGTCAAGGGAGTGAGGGTGGTGACAGAGAAGGTTCCAGATTACAGAGGACTAAAGAGGCACAGCAAGAAGATGCAAGATGGGCTCCTGAGCTGGATTCTGGGCCTGACTCTTGCTTTTTGCTATAAAGGACAATGTTGAAAGAACTGGGAAAATGTACATAAGGTCTATAGACGAGATGACAGTATTGTAACGATTTCAATTTCCCGACTTTTATAATTGAACTTGTTTTTAGAAAATACAACTGGCTCATTTAGGGGTAAAAGGACATCTTGTCTGACACTTTCTTGCGAAGAGCTCAGGAAAACATATGTACATTGAGAGAATGGGAACGCACCCACGGTAAACCGTTAAGACTGAAGGAAACCGGGTGACAACCATATATAGGGGTTGTCTGTACCGTTCTTGCAATTCTTCTGTCCGAAATTATTTCGAAAATAAAAAGTCAAAAAACCCCTCACACGTGTGCCATTTTAGGAGGAAAACAATTATACTTTAAATTGAATTTCTTTCTTTTGGGGATTAAAAATTGCATACACTTTCCCCTCTTTTTTCATTATGCTTTAATGGAAACACTGTGAGCATTGCAGGGAAAAATGAAAAAAATATCAAATTCACTCTTTTCATGACACACGAATAATTCGTTTTACACTGGTATTTCATCAAGTTCGTCCTTTTTATGTTTCCACAGAGAAGCTACTTAGTAGTGTTGGATGTCACACACTTGCCCTCGGGAGCTCAGAGGCCTGCGGAGCCCAAGGCGGCTTCTGGAACAAAGCTGGGGCACTGAGCAGTCAGGAGGCTGCGCATGCCCACCACTGGGGCCCGGGTCGCAAAGGTCTCCCGGGCGAATCTGGCAGCGGGTGGCTCACTACGGCCCACAGGGATGCTGCCCTTGGCTGACAGGCGAGGAGGGTGGAGGGCCCAGCGGAGCACGCACCTCCCGGGAACAAGCTATGGGGATACAACGTCCATCCACCTGTCCTCACCCTTCTGTCCACCCACCAGAAAGGCCCTGACTCCCGAGGAAGTGCAAGAGCTACTTGGTGCCACAGGAGGGGCAGGTGGGAACCACGTGCCTTCCTCTGAGAGGCTGGCAGCCACCTCCCTCCACGGACCCTTGCATGCCCTCCACCCTAGGCTCTAGAAACCTCTCTGGCTTGAGTGGGAGTCACGTCTGTGTTGCTCCGGTGAGGGCAGACTGTGGATCCCCCGCCTGGCTTGTTTGATTTCTCCTTCATCTTCTCATAGCATCAGGTACTGCCCCAAGGCACCAGCCCCTGTACAGTGTGAGGCCCTTGGAGTTACGTCTCCCATCTCTGCAGCAAGGAGAAAGCCGTCTGCCTGAAACTTGGGAGCGGGGACCCCAGAGCCCATCACCCTTCAGCCCCTCGCCACTGACCATGGCCACTGCCCTGCACATTTGCATGTGCTTATGGCCCAGGTGGGCTCCCTAGTTTGTAAGAATGAGAATATCTTCTAAACCAAGGGCTGCCTCTGTGCAAGATCCCATTACAGAAAACCTCTGGTTGTATGTCAAGGTACTGGCTGGGGCTGTTCTAGGTCATCAGATACCAGCCATTTTTTAAAAATCACTAATTTCCCAATTTACTGTTCTGAAATATTCTGCTTTATTGAAAGGAAAGCAGATATTTAAATTATATATTAGTTAGTTTGAAGATTATAGAGTATTAAAATTCATTAAAGATGGCCTTGTACAATATGTGTATGTATGTATACATATAGATTATTTCACTCTGTGTGTGTGTGTGAGATGTGATGTCACATCTAAAAACTCTTCAACTAAGTCTTGGTCACAGAGATGTATATGTGTATACACACACACACACACACACACACACACACACACACTTACACATACCCTTTGAAACAATCTTAGACTCACATAAAAGTTTCAAAAATAGAGCAGAGGTCCTGTAGGGACTGCAAAGATAGAACAGAGTCCCACATCCTTGACCGCCACCTCTTACATAAGCACGGCCCAGCACCTAAATCAGGACACCGACCCTGTCCAATGCAAGACCCCCAACCAGCCCCCTCAGCATGACGCCCCGAGGGTCACCCAGGCTGCTGGGGTGTCAGCAGTTCACTCTGCTTTGTTCCTGCGTGATTTTCCACGATAAGGAGGTGGCCCTGTGTGTTCGTCCGTTCGTCCACCGAAGGGCGTTTAATTCCAGTTTTTGATTCTTACTAATAAAGGCTGTGACGCATTCGTGCAGGTTTCTGTGTGAACACAGGTTTTCGTTTCTTTAGAGTAAATACCCAGGAATGGGGTTGCTGGGTTGTTCGGTGTTGGTGTTTTTACAGGAAAATGACCAATTGTCTTCCAGAGAGGCCTTCCTGCTTCTGCGTCCTCACCAGCGTTTGGTGGTGTCAGTTCTTGGCATTCCGCCGTCCTAAGGGCCGTGCAGTGCTCTTTCATCTTGGCTTTAGTCTGCATTTCTCGGAAGGTGGTGATGTTGAACATCTCCGTGTGCTTATTTGCTATTCGTATCTCCTGCTTGGGGAAGTGCCCGTTCTCTCCATTACGTGGCAGCTGGGCTCCATCCAAACTCTCCTGCAAATCCCTGTCACCCCTACCTTAGCTTCCGCCTCCCAAACGTAGACGCTCTGCCCGCCAGGTGGACTCCAGGTGTTATGAGAAGGGACTCAAAGCTGGCAGATCAGTGGTTGGCCTCCTGTGGGCACCCAGCCCATGCTAAGGACAGCAGATGGGGCTGTCATGGGGGGACAGTTCCAGCTGGAACAAAGGACGGAGCTGTGAGCCCGTAGGAGCACACTGACCTCCTGTGCACACGGCCCGAAGCCAGGACGTAGCCCAAGCCTCCAGCAGCTACCCAGCCAGGAGCTCACCTGCCTCCTCTGTGAAGCTGCAGCAGTTGCTGCATTTCTAGAAGACAGGTGTAGAGGATCTCAAGCCATTCTCACCTTCCCCCTGCCACCCTGAGGCTAAGCGTGAGGCAGTGAGGACTCATGGAAAGAGACTGGCCGGGGGCGGGGACCGGAGAGAGGCAGCCAGTGGTGCAGGTGCTGCCCGGTGGCGCTGGCCGGCCTCGGGGAGGGAGGGTCCAGAAAGGGGGTCAGGGACCTCCAGTCTGCTTCACAGGGGGCAGATCACCTCTGGATCATCCATTTCTCGACTCATTTCAAGAGGGATTCAGAGCGACCAGGATGGTGAGGAGAGTAAAGTGATGCCCTACCGGGAAGAGGGGGACCCCGGGGAGGGCAGGGTTGGGGGTGAGCATTGTCTCCATGTGTTAAGGGCCATCCTTAGAAGAAGGAGAGATGGGTCCTCAGGCATCCAAAGGGGCACCAGAGGCGGCCCATCTCTAGAGAGGGAAACGTTTCCAGAAAGGGTGAGCCTTGTATCTTCTCTGTCTGTGAGGTGGGTTAGAAGCCGCCTGGGCCACTGGTCAGCGGAGCTCTCTGTGCTCACTGCTCACACAGTGTGGTCCAGGGGCTGCAGTGTCGGCCTTGCTGGGAGCCGTCAGGAATGCAGACGCCCAGGCCCCACCCCGGCCAGCCGGGACCTGCCCACATGGAGGCTGCCAGGCTCAGGAGAGGTGTTTGGATGGGGAGTCACGGGGGATGCTCCATCGCTGGTGGCGGGGTCGCTGTCTCTCCACCCTCGTGTGTCAGCAATGTCCCCGGTTATCTGCCCTGCTACCCACCTCTGGACAAACATTCGCTTCAGCAAGTAAACAACAACGGTGACAAACCGTCAGTCCTTCTGTTCTCTGTCCTTGTGCATAAGAAGCACCTCTGACTACGTCCCTGTGACATGATGCTGGTCCTCCCCAGAGGAGTGGCATGGCTGCCACTGGGCGCTTTGCTCCCGCTCAACCCCATGGACACACCGAGGACTGGCCAGGGGTTGAGCAGGGCTGTCAGGGCACCGGCTCCTCTCCTCCCTTCCCCCTGCAGTTATGGGGCAGTTCTGTCTGGCTAGAATGACCTCACGATTTCTCTCTTTTCTAATGAAATGCCGATGGCACTGTGTTCATAATAGTCTTCACGTCGTGCTTTCTCCTTAGTCCTTACTTGGAGCCTGTCTTCGTTTTTGTGGTTTGTGGGAAACATGGTCTGCTCTTGTGTTTCAGCACAGAGTCAGCTGCTGCAGGATGTCCCACGCGGAGGCCCCGGGGCTGCCGCAGGGCCTACGGGGCGCTAAGTACCAGAGGCCCGGGTCCCGTGTCTGCTCCGTGCACTTGATGTGGGACACTTTTTAAAGCACCTCATTAAACAAAGTCGAGGTCACATAAATGCTCACCAGGAAGACCTCAAGGAGCCTGGGTGCTCACACAGGTAGCGTCTGGCTTCATTTCTATTGAAAAAAGCATGACACTGACCAGGAGGGCTCCTCTGACAGTCATTCATTTACTAAGAAACCAATCGGCACAAAGGATCATTAGGTGCCCACTCGGTGCTGAGCTTCGGGGTGTATCCAGGAGCTCCTGTCTCTGCTCCTTTCCCAGGAGGCTAAAATCCACTCGCCCAGAGCCCCCAGGGCCATGGGGGCACCGCCCATACTTCAGGTCCCGAGGCCAGGCTGGGCCCCTCTGTGCTTTGTCTGAAACCCCCTCCTTTCTCGACACGCTGCCCCTTGCTCCCCCGCTGACCGGCTGGTTTCCCAGGGGACGTTTCCTAGTAAATCACGTGCTCATGAATCCTTGCATTGCGTCTGCTTCTGGGAAACTCAGCCTAAGGTGGCTCGGCCGTGTCCGACAGGACAGAAAGTCAAGTAAACACACACACACATAAACAACGGCATATCAGCACTGCGACCTGGATGCTGGCGAGAAGGCAGCCAAGTGAAGGGGAGGAGAGAACACTCTGGGTCCAGAGGGGGCTGCAAAGCCGCCTGGGGGCTGGGAAACGGAGGGGGACCAGGAGGCTGGAGGTGGTGGGGACAGAGTGAGAGGCGAGGCGATGGGGGTGGGCGATTGCTCACGGGGCCCCTGCGTGTCTGCATTTTATTTAACTCAGTTTGGGTGATCTGCTACCTAACGATGTATCAAAGGGATCAAAGCAAAAGTACTAGAAGAGGAGACACAGTAATTGACTAGCTTACCAAAGGCTTGAAAATCTATCTATTGTCTAGAAGAAACACGAGAGGAAAATCCCGTACAATCTACCATATTGAACCATGTCCAGATTTCACCCAGCCTGGGCCAGCAGAGCACGGGATGGTTTGTTGGAGAGACAGGTATCCTCTGGGATCTGACCTCCAGTTACAGCTGTCCCTCCACTGCATCCCTGACCCTCCACCACCAAGCCTCCCTGAAACACCACTGCTTTCTCTGCTAAATTCTTCCTGAATCTGCATTTTACAGTGTAGACCTCTCTGGGTAAGGTCTTGTGTAAGGTTATGACTCCAAGCAACGTGTTCTGTTTCTCAATATACTCCTTTCCACTCTGAGGAATGTTCCCTGACTTCTCAAGTTTTACCTGTTTGATGATTACACAGACGTCCCCCAGACCCCCTGGTGGTTCTCACCTTTCCAGACTTGTCCACACGGCACTACCGCAGGCTGGTGTACGTTTGGCTTCATACGACATGAAGACTTACAGGTGCCTCAGATGAACCGTGCAAAGGGAACATTTTCCCACTAACACTGCTCTCAACCGTGCAAAGGGAACATTTTCCCACTAACACTGCTCTCAACAGCACACACATCCTGCTGCGTGGATTTGTTCTTTAACTGGACAAAGGCTGTTTTCCTAACTTGGCCTCGTGTTTCTCCGGTGACGGGGCTGTGGTGCGCAGCGTGGTTTTCATTATCCAGGAGGAAACAGCCTTCCTTCTGGGACCCTTGCCGACACGCAGGCCAGGCCAGGTGGGGCCATCCCGCTTCCTCCCACCTGTGAAGGGGGGCAGCACCCTCCCTGGAGACAAGCCCGACGGGAATCCTCAGCACTTTGCACAGCGAGACCTCTTTCTTGCCTCCTCCGTGTCTGTTTCCTCCAGGTGAATATCAGCACCGAGCACCCGTTGCCCGGGGCCGCGAGGAGGGCGTGCAGGCTCTGCATCCGGAACGATGGAGTCTCCCTCACCTGCTAACGGTCTGAACGATCTGATGATTCTCGCACCAGCCAAATGCCTCTTGTTATCAAAAACCTAGCTTAACCTCAGCCCACAAGTGCCGGCCACCTGCACCGCCTCCCCCGTGTTAGTTTCTTTTTGCATCTCAGAATTCACAATGCACCCAAACTACCTGTGTGTCAGTCCTGTGAGCTTTTCCTTCTGTTTTTAGGAAACGCCGTGAAATGGTTTGTTAGGGAACAAATGGAAAATATTGGCAGTCATAAAGTTGGGCTCATCCTGGATTTCTGTGGTTATGCTGCCATTGTTTCCCCAGCAGCGGGACGGACAGAAAGCTGAACAGACCATAATATGGGGGTGACACTTCCCACGATTCCCTTAAAAAGGACGTGGTCATCACCAATACTTTGAATTCAAAGGATGTGCTTCTTCTAACGAACTTGAAACTTTCTTATGACATAATGTCATTATGACATTATGATGTGGCAGGTGGGAGCTGAGGGGCCAAGGTTAAATGGCATCCCCTGGGCTCCAGGCCATGAAGAGCGTTTTCTGCACACCTGGAGGTCGCTGAACGCAGGAGTTAGCGGCAGGCCCGTGAGGAGACACGTTTCATGCACCGTCGAGCAAATTTGCCCCTCGGGGACTCCAAAGGATCCTCTTGGTACCGAGTTTTGTTCACGAGTATTGCTTGAAATAGGTGGACCTTTGGCTAAGCTTGGGGAAACTTTATTAAACCACAATTTGGTTTAGAACAAAATTTTACTGGTATTTGTTCAAAACTGAGTATGGAAGAGATTCACCAAAGTCACGGGCCCGCCTTTCACTGTTATTCAAACCACATTTACCGGGTTAGCACGTTCAGCTCACAGCTACCCGTAAATACGTAAAAGCTGATTTCATTACAGCAACTGTAGTCTTACAACGATGAAAGATTCCAGTTCCAGGTGGCCACAGCTACACGGATGGCTCTCTCCCACTTGCAATTCTGAGCAGGGGCTCAGAAGCCACAGCTGAGAGATCAGTGTGAGCTTGAATGAGTAAAAAGGCTTTTATTTCCTTGGCATACAAATTTGGTTTGATGTCCCAGCCCTTCTGCTTATTGGAAAGTGTTTCAGGGAAATGTGACGAACGATCCCCTTGTGTTCTTATGACAGATGGATTTATTACCTCAGAGGTTCTCTCCTCATCAAACGGCTATAATTACAGGCTCCAGTGCCTTTTCCTGGCACGCGTGAGATGAGAACATAACGATATTGATTTTTATTGTGTAAGAAACATGCCGCAAGTCCCACATTGATATGAGAGTTTTCCTTGACATAGAAAATTAAACCGGTAAATAGCGCACCGCTGTTCCAATCATGCTTGTATTTCACACAATAGTTTTGAATTTGTCTTTGGAAATCGTAAGTATGTAGGATGCCCTCAAAACATTTACTTCGTAAAGGTAAATTTAATTTCCAGGTGAGAAGTTATTCCCACAGGCCTCTTTACAGAATGAGGTGCTTGAGGAGTGCTAGGTAAGATGTGACTATAGGAAATAAAACAGATTTCCTGTGCGAATGGTCCACGCATAGATCCAAAGAAACTGGAATATCTAAATACATTTCTTTATTTACAGACTGTCTCAAGGGAGGAAAATGAGTAATTTAATTTCCTAATGCTGTAAGTGGATATATGTCATATTATTTAAAGATAATTAATTCGATTAAAATTCTTAACCTAACCACCAGCCATCTGTGGGCATTTGAACATATTCTTGTCCATGTCTAGTGCCTGTTGGGAAATGCATCTAGCGCTTCAAATAATATCCTGCAAAACTTCTGGTATAACAGAGACAGGAGGCAGGCCTGTCCCTGAGAAATGACTGAACAGAATTGTCCAAACAGCCTCGTCAGGGCCCTCTGCACTGACCCAGGGCCAACGATAAACTGAGGGGCATGTGCTTACGAACCATTGCTAAATTCTGAGTCAGAATAGTGTGAGTCTGGGGTGTTCCTGCTCTGGGCTGATCTAAATCCACCACCAGCTTGGCCATGAAGTATTTCTGCTAGGGTGGAGCTACCCTTGGAGGCCAGAAGCTTCACTGCTAGAAGGAGCTGAATTGACTGGGGAGCACAGGGTGGAAACTCCAGTCCCAGATACAAATTGGAAATCTTGCAGCTCTCCCAAACTATGGCTCTAGTCCTGGTTGGGCCAAGTGGCAGACAGCAGGATAACTCAAGAATTTAACAAGGAGCTCCTGGAAAGGAGAGGACCACAGCGGCCTGGGGATCTCTCCTCACATCCCAGGCTGATGTGAGGCTGTGCAAATGCATATTTGCCACCAAAAGGCAGTAAGAAGAAAAAGAGGAACAACAATAACAAAACCAAGAAACATGTAGAAAACAAAAATCAAAATGGCAGACATAAATCCAACCATTTACAAAATTACAGTTAATGCAAATAGATTAAATACTCCAATCAAAAGACAGAGATTGTAAGACAATTAAAAAACAAGACCCACCTATGTGTTTTCTATAGAGACACACTATAAATTCTGAGACAAAAATAAACTCAAAGCAAAATGATGGAAAAAGATACCTCGTGCAAACAGTAATAATAAGGAAGCTGTGGCAGCTGTACTAATGCCACACACAATAGACCTGAAGACAACAAATATTATTAGACACAGAGACTGGCAGTTTATAATGATAAAATGGTCAATATTCCAGCAACATATAACAATTATAAATGTACATGCACCAACCAATAGAGCCCAAAATACATGAGGCAAAAGCTGACAAAACTGATGAAACGACCAGGAAGATAAGCAACAAAGACAGAAAACGTGAACAGCGTGGCCAACTCAACTCAACAAACATTCATGGGTTCTTCACACAACGACAAATACAAGTTCCTTCACAAATGCACAAGGCACGTTTCCCAGAACACACTGTACGTTAGGCCACACGTCACATCTCAATAAACTTGAAGAGAAATTATACAAACTATGTTATTCAACCATATGAAATTAAGTTAGGAATAAATGATAGGAAAAGTGTGGGAAATCCCTGAAATTTGGGAATTAAACAACACTTTTATAAATAACCCATTAAGAAAATAAATAAATCACAAAAACACTTTTATAAATAACTCATTAAGAAAATAAATAAATAAATAAACCCATTAAGAAAATAAATAAATAAACTCATTAAGAAAATAAATAAACCCATTAAGAAAACAAATAAACCCATTAAGAAAATAAATAAATAAAAACCCATTAAGAAAATAAATAATCACATATTAGATGATATTTTGAACTAAATCGAAAATGAAAAAACATATCAAAATTTATAGCAGGCAGTTAAAACAGTGTTCGAAAGTTATAGCTTTAAATACATATATTATGAAGGAAGAAAAATCTCAAATCAATAACTTAGAAACTAGGTAAAGAAGAGCAAATTTAGCCCATAGGAAACGAGAGGAAAATATCATAAATATCTGAGTGAAAATCATTGAAATGGAAAACCGAGAAGCAAGGACAAACCAATGGAAACAGATGACAGATATTTGAAAAGATCAAGGAAATGTATAAACCTTTGGCTAGACTGAGACTGAGCAAGCAAGAAATGGAAACTCACCAAAATTAGGCAGGAAAAGAGGAGACACTGCCAACTGTATAGAAAGTGAGAAGATTTAAATGGAATATTATGGACAATGTTATGCTGACAAATTAGGTAACTTGGATAAAATGGGCAAATCCCTAGAATGACACAAATTACTAAAGCTGAGTCAAGAAGAAAGGAAAACCTAAAGATTTGCTCTAAAATCATAGAGAAATCAGGGCTGATCAGTAATCAAAAATCTTCCCACAGAGAAGAGCCCAGGCCCAGATGGCTTCGCTGTGAATCTGAATGAATACCTGAGAAGAAACAGTACCAATGCTGGGCAGAGTCCTTCAGAGAGAAGAGGAGGAAACACTTCCCAACTCATCCTATGAGGCCAGGGTCACCCTGACACCAAAGCCAGAAAAAGACAAGAAGAGAAAGCTGTAGTTGTCGAGGACCAAGACCCCTCACGGGCACAGAAACAAACATCCTTACCGAGTTGTTAGCACATTAAATCCAGCAATATTTAAAGAGGAGCAAACACCATGGCCGTGGGGGGTTTATCCCCAAATGTAAGGACAGTTGAATATATGAAAATCAGTTAATATAATAGGTCACATAAATACAATAAAGGACAAAAATTCCCAGCATTTGCCATTTTTTATATTTAAAAAAACTCCTGTTTAACCAAGTCTTGACAAAGGCTGCTCCCTGCACCCGATTAAGAGCCTCAAGGACTTGGTCCTTAATCTGAGTCTGAGCACTGACCCCGAGCCAGGAGCGAGGCGAGGACCCCCAGTCACCACCTCTGTCACCAGCGCACGTGAGGGTCCAGCCCAGGTACAAGGCAAACAAACCAAATGAAACCCGGCCTCCCCGCCCCACCCCGGAGCAGCCTCTCACATTCTCGTAGGACGCTAAGATCGTGGTTAAAACACTGCCTATTATTTTTTGAGTGATTTCAGTTTCCTCTGGGTGCACTCTTCTATTTTTGTTCTTCTGTTCTTTGTTCTTCACGCTTTGGGGTTTTCGTCAAATGTTTGCGAGTCCTCCCTGCTTCGTTCCTGTGTGTGAAAGAGGCCTCTGCAAGGTCCTACCCTGAGTGTGAAACCCTGTCTCTCCCAAAAGGTTTCCGGTTTTTCACGGGAGGGCAGACTCAGGGCTTGGACAGCCCAGGTGAGGGCTCAGACATGAGGAGGTAGCTGTGTCTGAAACAGCCGTTCAGGGACCACAGAGTATCGCCATCAGGACACAGGAGTCTGATGCCAGGAGAGCCACCTGGGACCCCTCCAACCTTCCACCTCTCATGTGCAGCGTTAGGGACAGAGCCTGTCGCCCAGTGTGGCTGCCGGGATCCGACGGCAGGGTGAGCAGAGGGGCTGGCACAGGAAGATGCTCCACAAACACACGTCGCCTTCTGCTTTCTTCCCGTGTCACTATTTCCCAGTGATGACATCCCATGTGCTTTCCAATGGATGCTGGAGGCTTGGCTTTGTCACAAAAGGGCGACGATCAGCCTTTCAACATGCAATGAGGCCCCTCCAGCCCTGACCCGCACCCGCTTCATTTCATAACTTTAAGCTCAAATTTTATATTTTGCAGAACTGCTTTATTACTTGTGCCTGAAATCTCTCTGCTTGAGTTTGTTTGTGTGAAAAGGAGACGTGATTTCCTGCGGTTGGGGCCCCGTGAGCTGTGGTTTTAGCTGCGGTCGGGTACCAGGAAGAGGCCCTGGATCGTGCACCCAGAGCGTCCCGAGGGACCCCGAAGCGCCTGCCCGGTCACTCTCCATCCCCTCGCACCCCTGCAACTCCCCAGGCTGACTCTCCGCTGTGACGGGCCCCCACTCTCCTGGCAGCGCACGGCAAATGCCGTGGCTGAGGCCTCCGCACAAGATGCTTTCAATCAGCTGCAGATCCGCTCACGCCAGCACCACCGCTCCAGAGGCAAATGAAGCTGCAGGAGCTCCTACAGATGTGCGCCCAGTGAGCGGACCCGTCTGGACCAGGCCACCTCCACTCTGAGTGCTGGGCAAGTCCAGGCAGAGATGGGGGCAGAGGAAAGGCTCCGGTGACAAGGCCCTGCTCCTACCAGGGCAAAGCTCTCTGAAAACTGTGATTTCCAGGAAACAGAATCGATCTGCTGTAGACTGAGTGAAGCCATGGAACTCCCCAAGGAGTCAAAACCACATTTTCCCTTTTATCGGAAGTAGAGCTGCCTTCTGGGAAGAGCCCCACATCAATAAGGACCATGTTTTTTTTATTTGAGTAACAATACGACCAGGACTGTTCTCATTCTGTTCAGTTCAATGATCTTAAAAAGTGACGCTTGCTCTGTGGGAGCTGCTGCAGTCCTGGCCCTGTGGTTGGCATGTTCCTATCCTGTCACCCTGAGCAGCCCCTCCCACACCGACTTTTGTCTTGGCCACGTGACTTGCTTTGGAAGATAAGATGTATAACGTGTGCTCCACGGCAGAGACTTGAAAAGCCCTGGCTCCCTGCTCACCCTGCTCTCTGCTCCCGGAATCCCCACCACGACCGCCACATGATGAGAGGCATGTGGTCCTGTCACCTCTGTCACCCGGGCCAATAGCCCAGCCCACATTCTCAGGCTCAGGCCAGTGGGGGAACCCGGCAAGCCCAGCAGAGCAGCCTCCATCCAGCTGAGACCCCTGCAGAATGCTGACCCCGAGAATCACGAGCTCACAGGGCTGTTAGAAGCTACCGATGTGGGGGATATTTGTTACACAGCAAATGCTAATGTGTACATGCCCATTATTTTTCATGGAATGGGAAAACAGAACACTTCCTGCATGTAGGATGTGACCAGAGAGAGGGGAGACCTGAAGCCCACATGAGTGATGAAGAAACAGCGTAGGCAGGGCTACCTCTACATTTTCAGTCTACTAAGTGTCCCCCACTTTTCACTGCTGGGGATGTTATGTGTTGGAGCTGATTTCTAAGAACTTGTGACAAAGCTGAAAATCCTGTGCCAGCCAGCCTGGCCAATGGGGGGCTTGGGACCCTCTGTGCACAGAGAGGTCCCGACCCTTCCTTCCTATCTCCTCCAGACAATGGCAGGTACCACTACCTGAGCACCTGTTCACTTGCAATGCTGCCCTGATTCTCTCATTCTCTTCTATGACAGGCCCCTCGTCCTGCTCTGCAGCCAGAGCAGCTCTGACGATGCACCCCTACCTGAAACACCCCCATCCCCCCGGGATCCCCTACACACGAGCCTGCACGGCGGCACCCCTGGAGTTGCAGACAGGCTGGGCTCCCAGTCTCGGCCCCGCCCCTCCGTGGGGCTCCTCTTGACCCTATTACTGTCCCTCCTGTCTCCAAGCCTCTGGGTTTGTGTCCCCACCTAAAATCCAGTCTCCCCGAGACGGCAGTGAGGTCCTCAGGGACAGGACCCCGCGTCCCCTTGGTCCTGCCTTCCCAGCCTCACCAGGTCTAACCCCTCGCTGTCCCCGCAGATCTAGGTTGGACACCTCTGTGTGTCATCTACTCACGACGTCCCTTTGAATCTCACCCCCTACCCCGATGAACCTTCTTGCCGGAGGGTCTCTCTCTCCCTGGCCAGGTACAACCGGGCGCCTCCTCTGCAGCCACAACTGAGCCCCACGCTGAGCTCGGGGGTCAGCCTCTCCTTCGGAGGCTCTCGGAGCGGCAGGTTTCCATCACCATAACTCCCGCGTTTCGCTGAAATTGCATCTTTGTATGTCTGCTTCCTAAACTCCACGCAGCACTTACACTTTGGCTTTAGGCAAAACCCCAGACCTTGGTAAAGGTGGACGCTGAACAGAGGCTCCTGAATGGCAGCTAAAGCACTCGCCCAACTTTCTCAAATTTCAGCATGGCCCAAGCTCACCTCCGCTCTGCCCCTTGACGGGGTCCCCGGGGTGTGCTGGTCTTCCCGACGGCCTCCAACAGCTGCCCTCCACTCCACTCCCCGTCAGCTGGGTTCGGGGCTGTGTTCACAGGGTTTGCTACAAAAGCACATTTTGTTTTCCGTTTCTGAATATCTTTTTGGACTAAAACCACCTCTCCAGCTGCTTCTCGTTCTCGTTTTACCTCCGGTCCTGACGCCCCTGGTCTCCTGGGCCCATCAGTTCCCTGTGACCTCACTGACCTTCTCCCCAGTCTGGGCCCCCGCGGTGGGGCTGTCTACTCGACACCCTCCCTTGCTCTCTCCTGCCTCTCCCAGCTTGCAGGCAGGAAGCAACGAGCTTGCTCTGCCCTGAGCCTCCCCTGCTGAAGGGCGGCCGGCCATCACGGGGAAGGTCACAGCGCTCGGGCCTGACCACACCTGCACACAGACTCCCCCCCACCCCCAACGCTGGCTGTCTCTTCTAGGATGGTCGCTTCCCTGAGTCACCGCCCTGAGGATCTTCACTCTCCCCCAGCTCCATGACCCTCCCCCACGTGGGCCCTCATCCCATCCTCTTCCACCTAGAGCACTTGGACTTGGTAACCTTCTCAGACAAGCCTTGTGTGGACTGCTTGAGAAAGATCAGACTTCTGCCTGGACGCCAACTCCTGCCTCCCCAGCCCCCCGGTATCCTCTGCCCTGGACGTGTCCCTCCACCCACAAAAAGTTCTCACCTATCAAAGTAGGAAACCAACTTCCTTTCCCTCTGACCACACGCTTCCTCCTAAAGGTCTCTCCCTCCCAACTGACAGAAACCGGCCCTTCTCTCCCTGCCATGCATGTCCTGGAGGAACCCCCTCTAGCCTCACAGCAGCAAAATGACTGCCCCCCGGCTTGGGCGCTGGCCTCCTGGGCTCAGACCGCTGCAGCCTCACCCTTGCCCTCCACGGGGGCGGCCGTGCATCACACCCCAGCCAACACGCACATTTCTGGGCGTGTGATCTGACGCCTATGCCTGCCCTACGGGAGACGGGACCCTGCAATAATTCAGCTCGTCTGCCCCTCATGCTATCAACTTCAACTGTTTCTTCCAGCAGGTTTCAGCTATTCCAATGATCCTTAGTAGACGCTCTGGAATGTCAAATTAAGGAAACCACACGTAGCAGCAAAAATATCCCAAATTGTCCCCACACGTGTACTTCCAGCCTTGTGTGGCCCTAGGACCATGAGCCCCCCTCCCCTGCTCGCTTTTGCCAGTGACCGGTCTCCCCTGTGGGCGGGGTGTCAGCAGAGCCCCACCCCCTGCCAGCACTGTCAACCGTTAAATCCATCTTAGCCCTGTCCGACGGCTGTGACCTTGTGCCCTCTCTGACCAGAATCTCTGCTGAAGCCCCCCAGGTCCTGGTCCTCAGCTCTTTCTCCATCCCCGCATCTTCCACAAATGTTCTGAGTGAAGGGCACCCAGAAGACTTCGGTTTCCCTGCACTTGCGCACACTGGCTTCACGCCCCGACTTCTGCCTGGCACTTGTATCCCGCCGGAACCCCACACCCTGCTCCCGAAGGCCCATGACAGACACGCGCTCTGACCTCCAGCTCCTGGAACCCCTCCTCCTCCACGTCGTAGGAGAGCGTGTGGATCTTGATGTCTTCTGGCGAGAGGTCGAGGAACTTGCCGTCGGGGTACTCCAGGCTCTCCTTGGTGGGCGACCGGTCCTCGATGAAGGTGGTCTCACAGCAGTCGGCCGCCACGCTGTCCCCCCAGGGGTGCAGCACGCCCTCCGAGTAGAGGATGATGTTGGGCCGGTAGAGGGACTCCACCGACTGCTGGAGGGTGTTGGGGTCCAGCAGCTGCTGGACCGGCTTGTTCCTGCTGCCGTCCGGGGCGGCCGGCACTGCGTTGCCCACCATCCGGCAGCTCTGGTACTGGGGCGCCGGGTACACGGACACCAGGCCATCCCTGCTCTCAGACACGAGGCTTCTGGTGTTGATCAGGCCATTCCTCTTGCCGGCCTCGCCGAGCTTGCCGCGCACCAGCCCGCTCTTCTGCTCCACGACTCCAGCCATGGCGCTGTCCTCCCGGCCGGGCGTCGGGCTGGCGGGCTGGACTTGAGGGTCACGCTTGCCTCACGGGGCCCATTTCTCCTGGAGGAGGAAGAAACGGAGATGAGACAAGAAAATCACGCCTGCAGAGCTGCTCATCAGCCAGACCCTGGCTGTCTCAGGGTTTCCCGGTCACCGGGGTGCACAGCCGCTGGTCCGAGCCCACCTGCTCTGCCGAGTTAGACAGGCTCCATGGGGGCAGCGGCCAGAGGGAGCCAGAGGTGGACTCCTTGCATCTATACTCTAGTCTCTGCTCCAAATGAAGGCGACTCTGCAGGAATTGGAACCACTGCCGCTCTAGAGAAACTCATGAGTTCAACCGACCTGCTGAAACCCACAGGCAAGCCTACCCTCACCAGCCTCGACCACAGGGGACGTGGGGCAGTTCGTCCAACCCTCCCAGGCCCGCGGCTCCTCGTCCCAGCAGAAAACTCACACCAAGGAAGAGAGGGTTGACTTACAAAGATCTTGTGACTTAGTACTAATGGAACAAAGAAATAAAGCAACTATTTTAGTTTTTGAACTTTTCCAACAAACAACCAACCTACGACCTCTTGTGAATAAAATTTTGACTAGAGGGACATTAAAGTTTTATATTCTAATAAATTCAAGGATTTTTTTTGCAGTACGCGGGCCTCTCACTTTTGTGGCCTCTCCCGTTGCGGAGCACAGGCTCCGGACGCGCGGGCTCAGCGGCCATGGCTCACGGGCCCAGCCGCCCCGCGGCATGTGGGATCTTCCCGGACCGGGGCACGAACCCGCGTCCCCTGCATCGGCAGGCGGACTCTCAACCACTGCGCCACCAGGGAAGCCCTCAAGGATTTTTTTGAGTAATATATTTTTATCTTTATCATCTTTATTCAGGGTTTTTTTTGGTCTAGTATATCTTAAATATTGATCTATTTTATTTAAAAAATTTTTTCTGAAGAACTAAGTTGCTTTCGCATATAACTTACAATAAAATACCTCTGTGTGATAAAAACAAAAAACAAAAAAAACGCCCCACACAGATTTAGAAGTGATAGGAAGACCTACATGTTAGTGCTGTACAGGGACTAAGTTCCCCGGCTGAGGAAATCTCACACACACATTCTCGTATGTTCTTTCCTTGTGTTAGAATTATCTCAATGCTCACACTTGCCACTGGCCTTCAGCAGGGTCCCAGGAAGCAGACTGGAAATTTCCTTGCCTCAGTGGTGCTCGGCTTAGAGAAACAGCTGGGATACAATTAAGAAGTCTTCTAAACTGTTTCGCCCTAGATCATGCTCCTTTCTAGGGTTTCAAATGTTAAAAAAGAAAAGAAGATACCCAAGCCTAAGATTTTGGGAGACAGCTTTTCTTCTTTGCAAATTAATAACTGTTATGTAGGAAAACGTTCCCTCTTGGGGCTTTCAGGTGCTCCGGCTTTCTATGAGATTTAAGAATTTTCTTACATCATAACCGCTGGGTTTGGTGGTAGCTACAGGTATCCAAATTTTCAGACTGAGCAGAGGAGGAGAGAGCGAAGACACCCTTGCGACTAACTGGAAAAGAGCAGTTTAACTGAGTCGACAGATGACCAGTCGAGGGCAGTATATGCACTGGGAGGTGTGGGTGTCACCATTGTGACACTGTGTCCCATGTCCGAGAGCAGGACACAGTATGGGCTCTGCTGCTGTGGCTCTCAGAAGCCCTCGGCCCTGGGGCCCAGTCACAATCCGAGAGCTAAAACCACCGATTCTGAGCACCTGCGAAGCATGTCCTGTGTGTGCGCGTCACCTCCGCACCCAGTCACCTTCCAAGCTCATCCAGGCGTTTCTGGTGCAAACACCCAGCTTCTCTGGCCTTCATCCTTCCACAGCGAAGCTGCTGGGCCCCTCATGCAGGGCTGGATGTACCAACAAGACCAGAATAACCTTCTTGAAACTCAGTTAGGCTTCTCAGACTCAGCTCCTGCCTGGATCCGAAGTGAGTATCTCACAAAAGACATTTGGTTACATTTATTCAAATTCCTCCTCCTGGATGGAGTCTCCTGTTGCAGTTCAGCCAGAGTGACCTTCCCTTTTCTGGTGTGTTCCCGGCAGCCGGGCTCCGGTTTCTCCTCTACCTCCTTGTGCGTCCTTCTCTGCCAGCGTGACAGCTACTCACGTCACCTCCTCCTCAGCTCCTGCCCTGCCCAGAGCCTGAGACCAAAGAACCACGGCTCCTTCACCCCTCTGGTCCTGGTATGCAGCAGGTGCCCAATGGACAGTCTCAAGGGTTATGGGATTGGGATAACGCTACGTGGGCATCTCCTTGAGCTGCACCAGCCTCAAAGTGGGTCGAAATCATGGCGCTTTGAGGCAGGCGCAGCTTACGTCTCCACCTAGAGGCGGCTGGGAACTTGCACCATTAGCACCACCTGGGATTCTGTCGGGGAGGCACGGTCTCGACCACCTGGAGCTACCGAGTCAGAATCCGCATTAACACGACCACAAGGGTTATTTTGCACCTTGAAGGGAGGGGCCCTGCTCTGTAGTGCATAGTGTGGGTTCTGGCTGTTGGCTCCATATTACAGCTATTTCCTATCCTTCTTTTTAGTATTTAAACAAACACATCCAACAGTTTACATTCTTCATCTTTTGGTTGTTTTTGGCCGCGCTGCATAGCTTGTGGGATCTTAATCCCCACCAGGGATTGGACTTGTGCCCTCGGCAATGAAAGCGGAGTCCTAACCACTCGACCGCCAGGGAATTCCCCAACAACTTACATTCTTAAAGACCTTTTTTTTCTTCTTGGAGTGAATTTTTCCAACGTTGAGTATGATAAATTATGATTACATCTGAGGTAAAGGGGCTGGAATGAGTGGAATTTTATTTTTGTCATTTCAGCATCCTTCAATACTATTTCTTCTAACACAGACTGGCTTGTCATTGTCTCTAACCCCTAATTCCTATTCGCTCATTTCCTCTGTGTTTACTTCCACGCACTCCTCCCCGACTAGAGCCGTTCCCGAACCCGAGTTTAGCGGCTCTGAGATAAAACGTCCCGTGCCAGAGCCTGGGGTCTCCTCCAGCATCCTCACGATGCTTACTGGGGTCTTACCCGTGATGGTGCCATTCCTCCAAGGCTCTTTGTAACAGACGTAAAATTATGTAATATAATCGGTTATATTATATAACAAATGATACTTCATTTTTTTCTCAGTCCATGATATTCAGAACCAGCAGCTGCAAAGAGGAAACCCTTTGACTGGATCCTTTCTTTCTGCTTGAACAGCCTCCGCTCTGTCGAGGATGCTGCCTGCCTTCTGTGAACAGAGATCTTCCTGGGCTGCATCAAGCGCTCCCAATTTTGTCCTCCGGGTGAGGCCCTGCAGTCTGCTTTGACGAGTCTGGCAGAGGAAGCTGGTCATTCGCGCTACAGCTGCTGCATTACTGATGCTGGTGGTCGGGGGAGGGGAGAGGATGAACAGGGGTCTCCTGGTGCCTAAGGTTCATCCCCTTTCTCCTCCTTCCCTCGTTCTCTCTCTCAGAACCACAGCTCAGAGAGCCCTCCCACCCACGGGTTTGGGTGAACACCAGGCAGGTAAGGAAACTGAGGGGCGCTGTGAAAGAAAACAGACAGAAAGCAGACAGGCAACAGCTGTACAAATTCTGCGTTGTACAGAAACACACTTTTCTTTACTTTGAGGCTGGCAGGATATGAGAGGACGAAACTAAGAGTCAGGAAACCAGGAATTTACCCTCAGGTTTGCTACTTCCTATGATCTTTAGCAAGTTGCTTGTGGAAGAGGAATTACTGATAACGCAGTTGAGCGAGAAAAGCTTTACGGCCCCTTCGGCTCTATGATTTGTACCTCATGGCCCATGAGCCTTGGGGTTTTATGGGGTCAGATGGAGCTTTTCCACAAGGTGGTGAAAAACCTCACACTGACCACAACAGGCTAGGCTTCGGTTCAATAAGATGTGTATCTGTCAACTGCTTACTGTTGCGAGGCACTGTGTTAGGTGATCGCTGAAGACAGAAAGATGACTTCCCGATATTAAAAGCCGAATCAGCGAACAACAATTACATAAACCAGTGTAACAGTAGTTACACAACCAACCTGTCGGAAAGTCACATCAACATGAAACTGAAATCTAATGTTTCAGAATGAGCTACAAGGAATGGAGAGAATGGTAGACATCGTGAAGAGCAACATAAATCAGGATTGGGAAAATAATCAGAAACAACAGAATTTGAGACTAGAAAGAGACGTGAAAAGAACCCAGGAAAGAATTAGAAATAAAAGAGAAAGTAATTTCAGAAATCAAGGCTAAGCCAGAAGGGACACAGGAGCGAATAAACACAGTGGATCGTCCCTTAAAAGAAACAGAACATGGAAAACAGAAAAATGTTTTAAATTAAAAAAACATGAATACTTCAATTTATATGAAATTCTAGCGGAGTGTTTGTTGTGGAAGCAATCAAAACATTGTTTGAATCAGGGTTGGAAGGACGATTTCGTGCAAAGGGCACAGGGCAGTATCTCAGTCAATGCAATGACTCAGTATCCTGGTAGGGCAGGGGTTATGGTGGACGTTTGCATTTGCCAGAGCTAATCAAACTGTAACACCGAAGACGTGCATTTCACTGTGTGCATTTAAAGTGCTGAAACTATTGTGAAACAAAGCAATAAATGCAGAATAAAGGCAAAGAAAGTACAATATGCATATACAAGGAAACCTCGGAGAAGAAAATAAACAATGGAAAACAGCAAACACTAAAACTATGATTTAAGAAAATGTTCCCGAAGTGAATGTTGAACGGTTCAGTCAGCACCCAGAGAAACAGACCAAGAATGACTAATCCCAACGTAAGTTACAGGCAATCTACTAAATGTTAAAGAAAAACAAACAAACATAACACCTTTGGTTATCCAGGAAAAAAAAAAACCTGGGTCACTCAAAAGGATAAGAAAATCAGATTGTCATCAGGCTGGCCCACAAAATGCTTTAGAACAGAAGCCAATGGAGTAACACACTGAAGATGCAGCGGCAGGGAGACTTGAGTCAAAGGTTTTACATTGACTCAAACTGACCCCGGGCTTAAAGCCTGTGGGTGAGCGGACGGGAGGAGTGTGGGTCCCACGAGGCCTTCCTGTGGAATCCAGATGCTACGAGCTACGATGAACGACCAGAGGGGCGGGCGTGAGGGCTGGCAGGGGTCAGGGGCTACAAGCAGGACAAAGACGACATGTTCCCTCTTGTGGGAACATATGCCGTCACCCATGAAGCCTTCTTGCCAAACAAACACAGCACAACACAACACAGCAAAACACAACACAACCTTATTTTCATCAAATCTCTACATCTAACTACCAATTAGGAAATTCAGACAACAGAGGGACAGGTCAAATGACATCATGGGTGTATGAAACCAGCAAAATGCGGAATGTGGACAACTCTACAGGAAAAATAACCCAGGAATTGTAAGGATTATCAAACAGAGAGAGAGAGAAAGAGTCTGTGGATTAAAGAGACTTAGAAGACATAGCACCTAATTGCATGTATTAATTTAATTTGGATCTGATTCAATTTTTTGTATGTATATATATGTACCTGTATGTATCGTGCCCATGTATGTACACACAAACACATGCATATACTTACACATACATATTCATATTAAATGACTCTACATTTATACACACATTTATATATGTTTATGTATTGAGACATTGAAGAAATGAGTACACTGGCTGGAGCTTTGTAATTTTTTTAGGTATTGTTAATTTTTGGAAGGTGTATGATGAAGATTAAAAAAGAGCTACCTACTTTTAGAGATTCATACTAAAGTATTCACAGATGAAATAAATGATTCAATGTCTGGGATCTGTTTAAACATCATCTGGGAAGGGAAGAGCTGGGTAGGGTACAGAGAACACAAGGTCGGCTCTGGGTTGATAATCAGTGAAGCTGGATGATGGGTACATGGGGTCCATTATCCAATTCTCTCTACTTTCATGTACGTTTGAAATTTTCTATAACAAAGAGTTAAAAAAAATCAACAGATGAAGATGTGTAAGAAAGATGTTCCAGGTAGAGGAAACAGCATGAAACAAAAGCCAAGAGGCAGGGACGCCTAGCAGAGGGGCCAGGGGTCAAGTGGGAGGAGGGCAGGGGCCTCGACTGGAGGGTCTTGAATGTCATCTGCACATAAAACATTTACTGTGATAAACTCTGGGCGTCGTTGAAGATCAGCTCCTGAGTGGATGTGGTATCACGGAGGCTGCTTGGGCAGCGGGGTCTGTGGGCAGCACGGGGAGTGGGCGCAGGGGACAATGGGGGCGTGGCTGTGATGCCGCGGGTACCCCTCTCAGCTCAGCTGCTCTAGGGCAGCCAGAGGCCAATGACTGCAGGGACCTCAGGGTGGCACGATCCAGGAGAGCGTGGTTGCGATTTTGTCTCTGACAAATGTGTTGTAAAGAGGCTATTTGAGTAGCCTGGGCAGTGGCCAGGGGATTCCACAGCTGGCAGCCCCTGTGCTGCTGCCACCGGACAAGAGGGCTTCCTGGGGGACACAGGCGCCTGGAGAGCCTGCGGGGACGCCCGGGAGACACACGGTCCTTCCCGGGTAACTGGCGCGTCCGTCCCCTCACTCACTCACCCTTCCAGGCTGTGGGTGGTACCCAGTGTCCGCAAGGCTGTACTCCAAGAGGGTCACCTACTGAGGATCTCTGTGTGTTTCTAGAGCTGAGTGGCCATGTGGCCCGAAGCTGTGGACACAGGCTGGGGAGGGTCCTGGGCGGGTGTACGTGCTCCCCGCACTGACCTGGCCACGTCCCCCCGCAGGGAGGGGCGGCCAAGCCTGGGCCTCCGAGCACCGCATTGCGCTGCCTGCTCAGTGCAGCATCTTCCTGGGAGCCCAGGGTCACTGGCGGGGTGAGCGGGGCTCGTGCGGGAGGAGGTAAAGGCGACAGAGTGGCCGGACTCCTGTGGCTGCTCAGGCCAGACAGGACGACCCACCTGAGAGCACTTGTGAACAATTCACAGAAAATAGTCGTGAGCAGCCTGGAAGGCTGAGGAGCCGCCCAGGAAGAGGAATCAGTCGAACAGGAAGGAGAAGGATGGGGTGGGGGTCTGGGAGAAGCTGAGCATGGAGCACAGGCTCTGGACGCGCAGGCCCAGCGGCCATGGCTCACGGGCCCAGCCGCTCCGCGGCATGTGGGATCTTCCCGGACCGGGGCACGAACCCGTGTCCCCTGCATCGGCAGGAGGACTCTCAACCACTGCGCCACCAGGGAAGCCCCCCGCCCGCCATCCATTGTTGATTGGTTTTTTGCTTTGTTCCGCATTTGACTCTTGGTGCTTCTGTTGCGTTAAGCTTGGTTTCAAAATCGCTTTCCACACAGCTCATCCCTTTGGTCCCCCAAGTTCAAAAGCCCTTTGTTCCTCCCCCTCCGTTCCGTCCAGTCACCAATTCTATTGATTTTCCTCAGAGACGCCCCTTGGATCCTGTGACCAGAAAACCCCCTCGGTGGCGGTCGGGCAGTGGGTCTCAAGGGCAGGCCTGGGCCCCGCATAGTGACTGGGTACACGGCTGCTAGCCTACCCCTGCTTTGCCTGTGCCTCACCCAGTTTCCATGTTGTCATGTCTAACTTTTTAAAAGATGCTGAAAATGGAGATTTTATGAAAAATCTCCCAAATTTACTCCTGTTCGCTCATTTTTGTACAAAAATTATGAACAGTGCTCCTTGAGTCCATGAGATTTGCTCGGCAAATCCCTCCCCAGGGCTGCTGGGAGGAGGGTCCGGATTATGCTGGGGTTTCTGAGCCCGTCCCCCCGTGAGAGGCTCTCCTGTGCCCACTCCTACATTCTAGGCCTGGGGTTGGGCCCCCGGCTGTGACCGCCCCGTCCAAGCTCACCTCCCACCCCCTAACCCCATACACCGAGACTCAAGACACCCAGCTGTCCGCTCTGAACTGGCCTCTGCGGATGCTGGGCCCACCTCTCCCACCACCGCCACCCCTCCCCATCCCCCAAAGCTGCCCTGACTCCACAACCGGCCTTGGCTTGGACGTCACTTCCCCTGTGGAGCAGAGTCTGGCCAGGCCTCTGACACCACCAGCCACGCTGCCCTGAGATGCACTTCGGACAGGACCCTGCCTCCAAGGCCTGGAGCTCCTCTGCGTTAGAGACCAGCTCCACCCATCTGCGATTCTGATGGCGAAGCCTGGGTCACTCATGGTCCCCACAAATGCTTGATGAGTAACCAAGGCTGTTTGCCAACATAGGCCACAACCGGACGCTCAAATACGGTGACAAGAACCTCACTGATGAAGACAAAAATCATCCTTCCTCAATCAGGAGAAATTATTTGCTTGGTTAGTAACATGGAAAGACAGGTAACATAAAGCTCTCCGACCTTAGACCCAGTTACTGAATGCTAGTGGCTTGTCTTGATTTATAAGTAACTTTCACTTAGGAAGAAGCCATTCCAGCTGGAAATTCTGTGTCATAAGGGGAAAGCATATTCCTGTACTTTTGGTGTGAGGGTTGGACGTTCGTCAAGCGACTTCCTAGAACTTCCTTTGGCATAAAGACCTACCATTCTGCTCCCACCCAGGTGTCTGCACAGACGCCAGTGGGAAAGAGCCGCAAATGCCTATGATCCAGCTTAATCCAGGCAATGACTCCCACCTCATTCCTATTTTAATTAAAGATAATAATGCCTAAAGATAATAGAAGCACTGTTTTCCTATGACTCTGCCCGTCGAAGGCTTTCTAAACCTGGACCAGCAAACGCCCCCCAACCCCAGTGACGATCCCCTCTCCGTACAAGTGGAAACTACCCCGGGGGTGGGGAGTCAGGCTCCCAGGGGACAAAAGCCAGTGTCCAGAGTGGACGGCGGCCTGAGCAGAGGTGGCCTTAATCCCCAGTGCAACGTCACCTATAAAAGTTTCAAAATAGGGAATTTGAACTCCTGCCCCCCAAACCAGGGGAAGAAGCAAGTTGGCAGGAATCTAGCACCTAGTACCTGGCGAGGCGAGCACGCAGGGGCACTTCCGTGCATCCGCCGAGAGGCTCTTGGTGGGCACCGATGGTGAGTGGGCAGTGTGCTGGGCGGGGGGGCCGGAAGGCCATCTGGTCTGGGCGCTGCACACAGCACACGGGAAGATGGTCTTTGAACAAGCATGGAAGTAAGCCCGGGGCCCCAGACCAGGCGAAGCTGGCCTGGAGGGAATGAACACAGCACCTGGGGTCTGGGGGTTCAGAAAGTGCCTCCTGTGCAGATGTCACTTAGGGGAGACGTGAAGCTGGGGCCGGGGTTGGGGGCCAAGGCCGAGGGGACGTGTTCCAGGCTGAGGGGACAGGCTGGGAGAACAAGGAGGCAGGGAACAAGCTGCTGGATGGAGAGAGGGCTGGGGAGACGGGCGTGTGGGAAGTGCGTCCTGACAGCCCTGGGGTGCAGCGAGGGGCGGGCTGGAGAGGAGGGGCCTGGGTGGGCATCTGAGAAGCTGGAGGCAGGGATCCCGGCCGCAGCCCAGGCAGCTGGACCTCAGGACAGGGTGCAGATGAACAAAGTGCACCCCAGGAGGTGTCGGGGGCAGGGTCGGCAGGCCCGGGTCTCCTTGAATATGCATAAAGGGGGGCATGGAGAACGTAAGGGTGAAGCACCCCCCACTCCCCGCTCCTGCCCCAAGCCCTGGTGGACAGAGGTGCTATTTGCCAAGGTGGGAAACGGTGGGGGATGGATCTGGGAAAGTTGGGGTTGGTGATGAACTCTCATTTCCCGGGTGGGCTGACTGACAGGTACCCCACCCCAGGCCCTGGCTGCCACCATCCAATGGCGCTGTCTTGGCTCACACAGGCCAAGTCAGAGGGGTTAAGGCCCTGGTGTTGCTCCAGCCAATGACAGATGGACAAATGCCCAGCATCTCCGCCCCTGGATGGAAGGGTCCTGCACACCATCCCACAGGCCGGCACCCTGGTGCCCAGAGCCTGCTTTGCTGCCGGTCGCACCCCGTCTCACTTCCCTATTCCGCTACTGCTGTTTCCCCTGAATCCCTGTCCTGGGCCTGCTTCTTGGGGAAGGAACCCAATGCACCAGGCTCTTGTCCTCCAGGCCCGTGAGGTACCTCCCCTGCTATTGCACAGACAAGAAACCAAGCGAGATACCTCGTGTGTCCCCAGACCTCATCTCCGTGTCACCTAATGACCTCAGCTCGCTCCCCTTGTCAGGACCTGGAGAAGAGGGGACATGTTTCCCTCCCGTCCCAAACAGACGCCGCCCCAAAGAGCCAGCAAGGTTGAAGGGTAACACGTTGGCTCGGATGAGCACATTTTAAAGCGAAAAGCAAAAGCAGCCTGGGAGTCAGTTAATTCTCTCTCTAAATGCATAAGCTGCCGGGGCCTGTGGGGAGGAGGCGTGCTCACTGCCAACTGATAAACTGGTGATTGGTTCTGTAGGGCAGTCTCAGAAGGCGCGATCATTTAAGCTGACCCTAAAAGATTCTCTCACAATGAGCTGGGAAACGACTAGGCTTCCTGACCTCTGAGGCCCAGAGTGAGACCCCGACTCACCGACTCTTCACCAAGAAAATGAATGCCCCCAGCGGCCTCAAAGATTCAGCCTGGGGCCATGTCTCAGGTGGTGGCTTTCAAATTCTACACGGTCCAAAGTCATCACAGCTGCTGATCTAAATACAAACGGAAAAGATGCTCCAGCCAGGAAGAGGAACAGGTGAGATTTGAACCAGGTATGTCTGACTCCAAGGTGTACTGTCTCCTTGCTCAGCTGGAGTAACACCCTCGTGTCACCCAGAAAGTTGGGGAAGCTCGTGAGACTGTGGGCTCCATTGTCAGCCCTCACATCTGAGGGGCGTGTAGTGTTTGAAGATCCCAGTTTTGTTGCTCTCTCTTGTTTTAATTAGTAATTTCGTTCATTAAAAAAAAATAACAGCATTATTGAGATATAATTCACACACCAAAAAATTCACCTGACTTTTAAAGTGTACAATTCCAAGGGCTGCAGCATACCCACAGAGTTGTGCAACCTTCACGCCTATCTAATTCCAGAATATTTTCATCACTTCCTACACAGCAAGCAGCCACTGCCCCCTTTCCCGGCCCCTGGCAACCACCACTCTGCCTGCTGTGTCTACGGGTTTCTTTTTCTTTTTAATTTACTTTTGGCTGTGTTGGGTCTTCGTTGCTGCGCACGGGCTTTCTCCAGTTGCGGCGAGCAGGGGCTATTCTTCGTTGTGGTGCTCGAGCTTCTCATTGCGGTGGCTTCTTTTGTTGCAGAGCACGGGCTCTAGGCGCACGGGCTTCAGTAGCTGTAGCACATGAGCTCAGTAGTTGTGGCTTGAGGGCTTTAGAGCGCAGGCTCAGTAGTTGTGGTGCATGGGCTTAGTTGCTCCACAGTATGTGGGATCTTCCCAGACCAGGGCTTGAACCCGTGTCCCCTGCATTGACAGGCGGATTCTTAACCACTGCGCCACCAGGGAAGTCCTGTGTCTACAATTTGATGACTGTGGACGTTTCACATAAAAAGAATCACACACGTGGTCTCCTTGACAGGCTTCTCTCACTGAGTGTCATGTGTTCAAGGTGTATCATGTGTGTACATGTCAGTGCTTCCTTCCTTCCATGGCCGAGTGGTCATCTGTTGTGTGGCTGCATGGCATTTTGTTCGGGGGTGGGGGGGGTTCTCACTGAGATACTATGTAATACTGGATTAATTATGACTGCATCTCTCTTGTTGAGCGGTTGATAAAATTGAGCTTTCTTTTTCTGGCAAATACATAGAATAAAACTGTCTTCAAAACAGAACAAAGCAAAACAAACCCTCAGCCTGTGCCTCTGGAGTATGGTAAAGGCATTTCACATACAGGCCAGAACACAGAGTGACAGATGCCACAGGTGTGGAGTGAGCAGAGGTGGGATCTCCCCTGCATCAGCTGGACCAGAGAAAGCCCACAGGCAGGCAGGCCACGCAACTTGCTGATGGAGGGAACACCATGGGCTGGGCCTGTCTCCTCACTGGACAGAAAGCTCCGACTTTCTGTCAGAGATGCAGAAATGCAGCAGGCGCTTCAGAATAGAACATGCTTCAGATGCAGAAATGCAGCAGGTGCTTCAGAACAAAGCAGCCCAGCCTGCAGCCTCAGCCCCGTCTCCCTCACCAGAAACAGGGTCTGAGCGATACTGAGCTCCGTCTGCATCTCGCTCCGCTACACACATGCTCCACCAGCATCCTCTATTATGAACACGGCAGAATTATACATGGACCTCTCTGTGTAGAAACTGGGATTATACATTCCAGGTTGTGTTTTTCTCAACCTTGTTTCTAATGTCTCATAGATGCTCTGCTCTGAGGAAATAACTAGGAAATAATCAAAAGAAAGTTTTGGGAAGCAGTGTTGTAAGTGTAATAATTTCCAAACACAGGTATGAGCAATGAAGTAAAGACAAATGAAGAAGTAAGCCTTCTTTCTATGAGTTGTCCTTTTCTCTGAGCCTGTGAACAATTCTAAATTTTGAAAAAAATCTGTCTCCTGCCCCACCCCCTCACTCATCCCACCCCCACCTCCACAGGAAGACATGAGGATCTGCACTGCTGGGCTTGTTTATGTGTGTGTGTGTTGAGCGGGAGGAATTTCACAAAGTAGTACCTGATGTCCGTGCTTCTGTGGCTAAATAAGACCCTTATGTGCCAAAGATCTTGGGCAGCAACAGTCCCATTTCACACATAAAACCACCTTTAGAGCAGCATCTCTGAGTCAAAAGAGAATATGGAGCAAAGTAGCTAGGCAGCCGACGGGGAGAATGAAACTAATTAACAGATTCGTTTAGCGTGACATTTGGGACAGGTGACAGGCCTGGATTGTTCCTCACACAATCTGCCCTCATGCAGCTCAATCAGGAAACGTCAGGAGGGCACCAGGTGCGGGGTCTTCCTTAAACCCCAACACTGTCAGACGACTTTTGTGTCAACAGCAATACTTCCCTCCTGCTAAGCAAATAATAGATGTGTTCCCACCAATGCCCAAGTGTCGAGAGAAGAGATCTGCTTGCAAATCCTTATTAAAACAATTAAAATTTGCCTTTAACACAAACACACAGAGAAGCCTGTGATTTGGCACTGGAGATGGTTAATGGAGCATTCAGAACCAGATGAGTTATTGTTATTTAACGTTTAAATGGCATGTAACAATTGCAAAATGCTGTATCGCTCCAACTCATCACTTCTGGTGGCCTGGGACTTCCTGCTCACACAGCCGATCCAGACTCCTGCCAGGAGCCAGTCTCTGTCACAGCACCTCTGGGAGGAGCGCAGGGATCTGAGTCTGATTCATGAATGTGGAGAGGAAATGCTGTGATATCGGAAGTGAGAAAAGCTGCGTATCAGGGCCTCTGCTGCCTGTGAAAGTTGTGTCAACTTCCTATAGCTTTGTGGGTCTCCATCTCAGTCTTAAAGATGTCCTGAGAAGAGCCTTCCACTCAATAGCACCTCCATGTCCATCTTCACAACCTCCAGGTTTTCATCACCACCACCATCACCATCACCATCACCACCATCTCCACCATCACCACCATCTCCACCATCACCACCATCTCCACCATCTCCACCATCTCCACCATCTCCACCATCACCACCATTTCCACCATCACCACCATCTCCACCATCTCCACCATCACCACCATCACCACCATCTCCACCATCTCCACCATCACCATCACCACCATCTCCACCATCACCACCATCTCCACCATCTCCACCATCACCACCATCTCCACCATCTCCACCATCTCCACCATCACCACCATCTCCACCATCACCACCATCACCATCACCACCATCTCCACCATCACCACCATCTCCACCATCTCCACCATCTCCACCATCACCACCATCTCCACCATCTCCACCATCACCACCAGCACCTTCATCACCAACATTCCTATTATCACCATCTCTACCCTCATCATCACATTCCTCATCATCACATCACTACCACCACTACCACCACCAGGAAATGGCAAACTATAGCCCACAGGACAAATCCAGCCCACAAGCTAAGAAAGATTTTTACATTTTTAAATGATTGAAGATAAGAATTATATTCCATGATACATGAAAACTAAGAAATTCAAAAGTCAGTGTCTATAAATACAGTTTTATTGAACCCCATCCACATCCATTCATTCACATATGCCTCTGACTGTTCTGCACTAAAAGAAAAGAGTTGAGCACATTTAATAAGAGGCCATATGGTCTGCAAAGCCTAAAGTATTTGCTATCTGGCTCTTCACAGGGAAAGCTGAGTGATTCCTGACCATAACCCCTCCCATGCCACCACCACCACTGCTAACACCACTACCACCAGCACAAGTGATGTTGCCACTACCATCACCATCAACAGCAACGACACCCCACCCCCACCGCCCATACCACTCTATGGTTTGGAGGTGTGGAGACCACCCACGTGGTCAAAGAATCCCATGAAAAAGCTGTGAATGAGGACACAGAATCAAGCAAGAATATTCTTCCGCACCAGTGAGTGAGAGAGAGAGAAGCCTTGTAAGGAAGTATTCTTGTCCCTGAGATCTTGTGGGTGAACCTGCAGCCACAAGCCTGCACTCGCACCCGAGTCCTCACACCCTGAGTCCTCACCCTCCGTGTGCCTTGAACACTCAGCTTGGAGTGTCTCGGGCTGGGAACTTCCCCCCCAGCCTTCCTCGATTCTTGGCAGAAGCAAATGAAAATCCCTTCTGGAAGAATGTGCTAAAGACGGGTCTCAGAACATGTTCACAGATCATGCTCTGGAACCTGAGTCTGGGATGAAGCACTTGAGGAAATAAGCCCCAGTCAGCAGGGGCAAAGCAAACGCTGCACGACCAGGATCACACTGGCTGCAGGTATTGACATCGGGTACAAGGTGTAGAATGAACACGCTTACTGTGTTTGAAAATGCAGGACTTAGAACTTTAAAAGTAAAAAAAAAATGACATTTTTTGAAATTAAAACCTCAATGGACAGACTGTCCGCTCTGGCATTAAAGTTGACGAGCGGCTCCAAGGGATTCTCTTACTACAAAATAAAACCCAGGATTAGAACACATTTGGAGACGTGCTGGTTGTGAAGCAAAATCACCAAAATCACTGCCATTCCTTAAATAACTACTGGGATGGGCAGAGTTGTACTGATTTAGGATGACAAATGCAACAATGACAGTGAGTTATGCAGCCTTGGTAGAGAAACAAGATGATGAAGTTGATCCCGGACCCCTATTCTTGGCCAAGACTCTTGATGGAAGTGGTGTCAGTGTAAGCACACACTACAGTCACCTGGAGGCCTTGTCCAAGCATAGACTCCCAGTGGGATGGGGATGCATTCAGTGGGATGGGGATGCAGATCCACGGACCACACTTTGAGACCCACTGTTCTGTAGATTATGACATAGCATCAAGTAAGTGATGACCCCTGGCCACAGGCAGAAATAGAATCAAAACTCTAGGGTGGAAAGCCCCCCAAATGTAAGCACATAATAAGATCAAGCAATGAGCTGACAATTAAAGTTCCCCATACACAAAGACTGTATGTCCCTGTGAGTGAGAATCAATAGAAAAAAAAAAGCACTTTGGACAATCAAGGACTTCAGATATTGGAATAGTAGGAAGATAGAACAATTGTTTATAAAATATTTACAGAAATATTTGTAGAAATGTAGAGTTATAAAATTTGTGAAATATTTATGAGAGAAATAGAAATATTTAAAGATGAGCAAGTCACAAGAGACTATCAGAAATAAACAGAAAAAATAAAAATAGCTTGAATTTTAAAAAGTGAAAATATTTAATGTGTTAGAAAAACACAACAGAAGAATTAAAATAGCAAAATAGATGCAGCTAAAAAAAAAAAAAACAACTAGAAGATGAATCTGAGAAAATACCCAGAATACATCATTAAAAGAAAAGATAGAAAATAGAAAATGTTGGTTAAGAGTGTGGAGTGCAGAATAAGAAGGTTCAACCACTTCTAGTAGGAGTTCCAGAAAGAGAGAAGAAAGGGCAGATAAGCACAGGAAATGCCACATGTACATGCTGTAGTCAAACTGATAAATGTGAACTTCGAGGAGACCTTAAAAGCAGTTGCAGGAAAAGGGCAGATAATTTACTCAGCAACAAACATCAGAATGACAACCGACATCAGGTAACAGGGATGGGCTGAGAGCTTCAGTGTATCAGAAGTAGCTGCCAACTTTAACTGTATGCAGTAAAATCATCTTTCAAGAACAACATGAGATAAGATAGATCGAGAAATGAAGAGACTTAAGCCAAAAAGAATTCTATACGATGCACTTCAGGAGGAAGAGAAATGATGCTGGCAGGTAGCTTGGGAGGCAAGGACTGGTGAACAGAGAAACCAACATCACATTCGTGAATCCAAACAAATAATGAGGATATACGACCCCCGCCCCTGAACTGTGAGGTTCATCTAAAAAATTTAAACACTGGAAAACAATAGTATGTAAATCAGGAAGTGGGTGATACTAAGAACCTTTCAATGTTGCACAAATGTCTTAAATTATTCAGTTTTAGACTTAGGTTAAATACGCCTGGGTAAATTTCAAGGATAACTACCAAATGAATAAAAATAGTATACACATTTCAAATCAGGAGAGAGAAAAAGTGAATAAGACTGAAAAAAAAAGCAGTACAAAAATAAAAATAAAAAATTGAGGTAACTAGTGAAAATATATCAGCATTCACAATAGGTATTAATTAGTTGAAAATGCCAATTAAAATGGATTTTTACTCAGGGTTTAAAACAGTATCCAGGGCTTCCCTGGTGGCACAGTGGTTAGCAGTCCGCCTCCCAATACAGGGGACATGGGTTTGAGCCCTGGTCTGGGAAGATCCCATATGCCATGGAGCAACTAAGTCTTTGTGCCACAACTACGGAATCTGCGTGCCACAACTACTGAAGCCCACGTGCCTAGAGCCCATGCTTCACAGCAAGAGGAGCCACTGCAATGAGAAGCCCACACACTGCAACCAAGAGTGGCCCCTGCTCACCACTGCTAGAAAAAGCCTGTGTGCAGCAATGAAGACCCAATGTAACCAAAAAAAAGAAAAAGAATGGAAAGAAAGAAGTAAAATTGTCTCTTTAAAAATAAATAAATAAACAAAACAGTATCCAGACATATGTTATTTATAAGAGACACACCTAAAGCATAAGGACGTGGAAGTACTGAAAGCAAAAGGATGAAAAACATGTATACAAGAAAAATCCTAAGCAGAAAATAAACCTGGCACAGTTTAGTGAATCAAAAACAAAGTAGACACCAAGGAGTAGGAAATGCCACTACACAGCAACATAGATAATACATAGTAAGAGGTTCAACTCACCAGGCTCAATGATCAACTTCTGTGCACACAATCAATTCATATCATAATCTACAAAGCGAAATTGGTAGAATTACAGGGATAATGGGATATCTTCACCACCAGAACAAGAGACTTCAAAACACTCTCTATATTATGTTAAGAAATAGACCAAAAATAAGAAAGACATGGAATATTCAAAAAGCAACGGTAGCAATTTTAAGCAATGAGCATATATAAAACTCTGCATCCAGAAATTAAAGAATAGATTCTTCTAGGCACATGTATTTTTTTTCTGTTTCTCCTTAGTTTTCCTTCCTTCCCTCCCTCCGTCCATTCCTCCCTCCCTTTCAAAAGTAGATCAAGTACTAAGCCATGAAGTACCAACACATTTCACATAATCAGTATCTTATAGACCATGTTCTCTAACCACAACACCGTTGATATAGCAGTCAATACATTTAGTAAAAACCACTCTCATTTGGCAGTGAAGAAAAAAGAAATACTTTCTTAAGAAACATTGGACCAAAGAAGAATCATAACAAAATATAAATTTATTTAGAACTGAATCACAGTGAAAAAACTACATATTAAAACAAACTACATGGGGGATTCCCTGGTGGAGCAGTGGTTAAGAATCTGCCTGCCAATGCAGGGGACACAGGTTCGATCCCTGGCCTGGGAAGTGGGATATCCCACATGCCATGGAGCAACTAAGCCCGTGTGCCACAACTAATGAGCCTGTGCTCTAGAGCCTGCGTGCCATAACTACTGAGCCCGCGTGCCACAACTACTGAAGCCCACGTGGCCTAGAGCCTGTGCTCTGCAACAAGAGAAGCCACGACAGTGAGAAGCCTGTGCACCTCAATGAAGAGTAGCCCCTGCTCACTGCAACTAGAGAAAGCCCATGCGCAGCAACAAAGACCCAACACAGCTCCCCCGCCAAAAAAATAATAAATAAATTAAAAAAAAATAAAACAAACTACATATCAAAACCTAGGGATGCAGATGAAGAGATACTTAGAGGAAAAGGGATAGCCTTAAATGCATATATTAGGAAAATAAAGGCTGAAACATAATGAGTCAACATCCAAATAATAAATTAGCCAAAATAATAACAAAGGGAATGAATACATGTGACAGGTAGTAATAAAGATAAGAGCAGAAATAGTGAAATAGAAAGCAGAGGCACAACACAGGGAACCAGCAAAGACAAAGTCTGTTCTTTGGAAAACCCTCTGGTGGCCCTGATGAGAGGCTGGGTGCCCATGACCAAGCCGGGCTTCTGACCCTGGATGGAGATCTCATTAAAATACTACTGAAAGAATAAGAGAGGCAGAGTCAAGATGGCGGTGTGGGAAGACGTGGAGTTAGCCTCTTCCCACAACTAGGGTGCCTACTGGCCACTGGTGGGGGACTCTGACGCCCAAGGAGACAGGAGGAACCCCAAAGTGAACTGGTAGGACGTAGTGGGACTGAGTGGGGAGGAGAAGTGGAGGCCAGACAGGATCAGGAGAGGCAGGCAGGAGGGATTCTCTGGGAAAAGCTGGAGAGGAGCAGAGGGCGATCACCTGGCCCACTGGGGTCGGAACCTGCTGAGCTCCCAAGCTGGTACCCCACCTCCAAAGCCCCATCCAGGCCGTGTAGGTCCTGGGGGCATAGGAGAGAGACTGGGGAGATCAGGAGAGGCAGGCGGGAGGGGCCCTCTGGGAGGAGTGGGAGAGGAGTGGAGGGTGATTGCCCCACCCACTCAAGCCCAGGAAGCCTGCTGGGCTCCCAGGTGAGGTCCCCTGCCCTCTGAGACCTGGGGTGGAGGGCATGCCTGGGCCCCTTCTGTTCCGTGAGCCCAAGTCCAACCCCCTACAGCCCCCAGGGGCTTTTCCAGTGCTATGGGTCCTGAGCATTGGTCCTGCCCACTGTGCAAATCTTGCCCTTGCTTAGGCCCTGCCATCCACAGTCAAGGCCTTCCCCCTCCTTTTTTTTTCTTTTCCTTCCTCCTCTTTTTTACTATTGTGGTACTGATGTACCTTCCAGTTTACTCATCTATATTTTTATTTTTACATTCTTTCTAACATATCTTATAGTCTCCTAGTCTAATTTTATTTTTTACTTTGTTATTGTTCTTTTTTTTTTTTTTTTTTTGCTGCCCCACACAGCTTGTGGTTTCTTGGTTCTTGAGCCTGCGGTTGGGCCAAAGCTCCTGCAGTGGGAGCTCCGAGTCGGAACCACTGGACTAACAGAGAACCTCAGACCCAAAGAAATATCCATTGGAGTGAGGCCTCACGGAGTTCCTCATCTCAGCACCAAGATGCAGTTCTACCCAGTAGCCTACAAACTCCAATGTTGGAAGCCTCAGACCAAACAACCAGTAAGACAGAAACACAATCCCACCAATTAAAAAAAAAAAAAAAAAAAAAAAAGAGATGGCAAAAAAATATGTCACAGATGAAGGAGCAAGGCAAAAATGTACAAGACTAAATAAATGAAGAGGAAATAGGCAATCTACCTGAAAAAGAATTCAGAGTAATGATAGTAAAGATGATCCAGAATCTTGGAAATAGAATGGAGGCATGGATTGAGAAAATACAAGAAATGTTTAACAAAGATCTAGAAGAACTAAAGAACAAACAAACAGAGATGAACAACACAATAACTGAAATAAAAATACATTAGAAGGAATCAATAACAGAATAACTGAGGCAGAAGATTGAATAAGTGAGCTGGAAGACAAAACGGTGGAAATAACTGCCGAGGAGCAGAATAAAGAAAAAAGAATGAAAAGAATTGAAGACAATCTCAGAGACCTCTGGGACAACACTAAACGCACCAACATTCGAATTATACGGGTGCCAGAAGAAGAGAAAAAGAAAGGGTCTAAGAAAATATTTGAAGAGGTTATAGTTGAAAACTTCCCTAACATGGGAAAGGAAATAGTCATTCAAGTCCAGGAAGCACAGAGAGCCCCATACAGGATAAACCCTAGGAAAAACACACCAAGACACATATTAATCAAACTAACAAAAATTAAATTCAAAGAAAAAATATTAAAAGCAGCAAGGGAAAAACAAAAAATAACATACAAAGGGATCCCCATAAGCTTATCAGCTGATTTTTCAGTGGAAACTCTGAAGGTCAGAAGTTTCCAGAAGTATCCAGAGTGGCAGGATATACTTAAAGTGATGAAAGAGAAAAACCTACAACCAAGATTACTCTACCCAGCAAGGATCTCATTCAGATTCGATGGAGAAGTCAACAGCTTTTCAGACAAGCAAAAGCTAAGAGAATTCGGCACCACCAAACCAGCTTTATAACAAATGCTAAAGAAACTTCTCTAAGCGGGAAACACAAGAGAAGAAAAGGACCCACAAAAACAAACATAAAACTGTTGAGAAAATGGTAATAGGAACATACATATTGATAATAACCTTGAATGTAAATGGATTAAATGCTCCAACCAAGACACAGACTGGCTGAATGGATACAAAAACAAGATCCATATATATTCTGTCTGCAAGAGACCCACTTCAGACCTAGGGACACATACAGACTGAAAGTGAAGAGATGGAAAAAGATATTCCATGCAAATGGAAATCAAAAGAAATCTGGAGTAGCAATACTCGTATCAGATAAAATAGACTTTAAAATAAAGACTGTTACAAGAGATAATGAGGGACACTACATAATGATCAAAGGGTCAATCCAAGAAGGAGATATAACAATTATAAATATTTATGCACCCAAAAAAGGAGCACCACAATACATAAGGCAAATGCTAACAACCATGAAAGGAGAAATTGACAGTAAAACAATAATAGTGGGGGACTCTAACATCCCACTTACACCAATGGACAGATTATCCAAACAGAAAGTAAATAAGGAAACATAAGCTTTAAACAACACAACAGACCAGATAGATCTAATTGATATTTATAGAACATTCTACCCAAAAGTGGCAGAATACACATTCTTCTCAAGTGCATATGGAACATTCTCCAGGATAGATCACATCTTGGGTCACAAATCAAGCCTCGGAAAGTTTAAGAAAATTGAAATCGTTTCAAGCATCTTTTCTGACCACAATGTTATGAGATTGGAAATCAATTACAGGAAAAAAAAACCTGTAAAAAGCACAAATACATGGAGGCTAAAGAGTGTGATATTAAATAACCAAGAGATCACTGAAGAAATCAGAGAAGAAATAAAAGAACACACGGAAACAAATGACAACAAAAACACAATGACGCAAAACCTATAGGATGCAGCAAAAGCAGTTCTAAGAGGGACGTTTATAGCAATTCAATCTCACCTCAAGAAACAAGAAAAATCTCAAACAATCTAACCCTACACTTAAAGCAACTAGAGAAAGAAGAACAAAGAAAACCCAAAGTCAGCAGAAGCAAAGAAATCATAAAGATCAGAGCAGAAATAAATGAAATAGAAATGAAGAAAACAATAGCAAAGATCAATAAAACTAAAAGTTGGTTCTTTGAGAAGATAAACAAAATTGATAAACCCTTAGCCAGACTCATCAAGTAGAAAAGGGAGAAAATGCAAATCAATATAATTAGAAATGAAAAAGGAGAAATCACAACTGACACTGCAGAAATACAAACGATTATAAGAGACTACTACAAACAACTATATGCCAATAAAATGGACAACCACAAAGAAATGGACAAATTCTTGGAAAGGTACAATTTTCCAAGACTGAACCAGGAAAAATTAGAAACTATAAACAGACCTATCACAAGTAATGAAATTGAAAGTGTAATTAAAAATCTTCCAACAAACAAAAGTTCAGGACCAGATGGCTTCACAGGTGAATTCTATCAAACATTTAAAGAAGAGCTACCACTGATCCTTCTCAAACTCTTCCAAAAAGTTGCAGAGAGAGAAACACTCCCAAATTCATTCTATGAAGCCACCATCACCCTGATACCAAAACCAGAAAAAGATATCACAAAAAATAAAATTATAGACCAATATCACTGATGAACATAGATGCAAAAATCCTGAACAAAATACTAGCAAACAGAATCCAATGGCACATTAAAAGGATCATACACCATGATCAAGTGGGATTTATTCCAGGGATGCAAGAATTCTTCAATATATGCAAATCAATCAATGTGATACACCACATTAACATATTAAGGAATAAAAACCATATGATCATCTCAATAGATGCAGAAAAAGCTTTTGACAAAATTCAACACCGATTTATGATAAAAACTCTGCAGAAAATGGGCATAGAGGGAACCTACCTGAACATAATAAAGGTCATATATGACAAACCCACAGCAAGCATTGTACTCAATGGTGAAAAACTGAAAGCATTTCCACTAAGATCAGGAACAAGACAAGGATGTCTACTCTTGCCACTCTTATTCAACACAATTTTGGAAGTCCTAGCCACAGCAAGCAGAGAAGAAAAAGAAATAAAATGAATACAAATTGGAAAAGAAGAAGTAAAACTGTCACTGTTTGCCAATGACATGATACTATACATAGAAAATCCTAAAGATGCCACCAGAAAACTAGAACGAATCAATGAATTTGGTAAGTTTTCAGGATACAAAATTAATGCACAGAAATCTCTGGCATTCCTATACACTAACAATGAAAAATCAGAAAGAGAAATTAAGGAAACACTCCCATTTACCACTGCAACAAAAAGAATAAAATACCTAGGAATAAAGCTGACTAAGGAGGCGAAAGAGTTGTACTCAGAAAACTGTAAAACACTGATGAAAGAAATCAAAGATGACATAAACAGATGGAGAAATATACCATGTTCTTGGATTGGAAGAATCAATATTGTGAGAATGACTCTACTACCCAAAGCAATCTACAGATTCAATGCAATCCCTATCAAACTACCAATGGCATTCTTCACAGAATTAGGACAAAAAATTTTACAATTTGATGGAAACACAAAAGACCCTGAATAGCCAAAGCAATCTTGAGAAAGAAAAACGGAGTTGGAGGAATCAGGCTCCCCGACTTCACAGTATACCACAAAGCTACAGTAATTAATACAGTATTACTGGTGCAAAAACAGAAATATAGATCAATGGTACAGGATAGAATGCCCAGAGATAAACCCATGCACATATGGGCACCTAATTTATGACACAGGAGGTGAGGATATACAATGGAGAAAAGACAACCTCTTCAATAAGTGGTGCTGGGAAAACTGGACAGCTACATGTAAAAGAATGAAATTAGAACATTCTCTAACACCATACACAAAAATAAACTCCAAATGGGTTAAAGACTTAAATGTAAGACCAGACACTATAAAACTATTAGAGGAAAAACACTCTTTGACATAAACCAGAGCAAGATCTTTTTTGACCCACTTCCTAGAATAACAGAAATGAAACCAAAAATTAAAAAATGGGACTTAATTAAACTTAAACGCTTTTGCACAGCAAAGGAAACCATAAACAAGATGAAAAGACAACCCTCAGGATGGGAGAAAATATTTGCAAATGAAACAACAGACAAAGGGTTAATCTCCAAAGTATACAAACAGCTCGTGGAGCTTAATATCAAGAAAACAAACAACCCAGTTAAAAAATGGGCAGAAGACCTAAATAGACATTTCACGAAGGAAGACATACAGATGGCCAAGAGGCACATGAAAAGATGCTCAACATCACTAATTATTAGAGAAATGCAATCAAAACTACAATGAGGTGTCACCTCATGCTGGTCAGAATGGCCATTATCAAAAAATCTAGAAACAATAAATGCTGGGAAAGGGTGTGGTGAAAAGGGAACCCTCCTGCACTGTTGGTGGGAATGTAAATGGATACAACCATTACGGAAAACAGTATGGAGGTTCCTTAAAATACTAAAAATAGAACTACCATATGACTTAGCAATCCCACTACTGGGCATATACCCTGAGAAAACCATAATTCAAAAAGAGTCATGTACCACAATGTTCATTGCAGCTCTATTTGCAATAGCCAGGACATGGAAGCAACCTAAAAGTCCATCAACAGATGAATGGATAAAGAAGATGTGGCACATATATACAATGGAATATTACTCAGCCATAAAAAGAAACGAAACTGAGTTATTTGTAGTGAGGTGGATGGACCTAGAGTCTGTCACACAGAATGAAGTAAGTCAGAAGGAGAAAAACAAATACCACAAATATATGCTAATGAATGTAAATGGAATCTAAAAAAGAAATGGTACTGATGAACCTAGTTGTAGGGCAGGAATTTATTCTACTCTTTAGAGGTAGACATACAGAATGGACTTGAGGATATGGAGTGGGAAGGCGAAGCTGGCACGAAGTGAGAGTAGCATCGATATATATACACTATCAAATGTAAAATAGTTGGCTGGTGGGAAGCAGCAGCATAGCACAGGGAGATTGGCTCAGTGCTTTGCAATGACCTAGAGGGGTGGGATAGGGAGTGTGGGAGGGAGGCTCAAGAGGGAGGGGATATGGGGACATGTGTATACATATCGCTGATTTGCTTTGTTGTGCAACAGAAACTAACACAGTATTGTGAAGCAGTTATACTCCAATAAAGATCTATTAAAGAAAAAAGAATAAGAAAGGTCTTGCTAGAAAAGAAAGTAGTAACAAATACTTAAAGAATTTTGAAAAGCCACAGTAGAGCTGAAAGAAGGAAGGGACGAGGTGGCCGAAGTTTGGAATCCGAGGGGACACGGGTGGTGGCTGAGGGGACGGGCACACAGGCTGACACCTGACTTCCCATTAGAACAACACAGGCTGGAATGACAGTGGGGTCGTGCCCTCAAAGTCGGGAGAAAAACTTTAAGTTATGCACCCCAGCAAGCAATCATTCGAGTGTGAGCAAAAACAAAAAGGAAACCGAACAACAATGGTAAATATTTTCAGCACTCAGAATATTTACCTCGCACACGCCCTCTCTAAATAAGTTGCTCACACATTTACTCCAGAAAAAAAAGTGACTGTGAAAACCAAAGAAGTGGGTAATCAGGGATAAAAGAAACAGTGAATATCCAGAAATGAATAAAAAGAAATCCCTGTATAGCAGCTTTCTTGCAGCAATCTGTTTAATTTATAACAAACATCTGTGGGCTTCACAAAGGCAAATTATGTTTGTTGTGTTGTTTCCTCAACAACAGGAAACACAGAAAAAACACGGTGCTAGAAGACACCAGTGATGCTGGATGAAGGGACAGGGTTCTTCCCTCAATGTTAAAAGAAGGTTATTTAGAAACTGCAGGAGAAACACACAACCAGAAAAACTGTACAAGAGTTCCATGTGTCTAAATACAAAGAAAACAAAATTTCTCACTATTTTGGGCAGCTTTGGAACATAAAAGGGCAGAACCCGTTTGACCTGGACACTAAGACTATTTCTTCTTCTGGTACAGGACGTCTGATACTGGCAACTAGTACAGAGGAAATAGTATTTTATCACTACAACTTGAGTTTACAGTCAGTAATATTTATCGAATCATGATGATAACTTTAATAATTTAACATTTGGAATCTACATAATTAAAAAACAGATTTTAAAGGTTACCAGTCCTGACCAAGTTGTCATCATCATCATTTTGGCCAAGAAGTGCTGGGCATTTCCTACATGCCAGGCACTGTGCTAAAACCTTTATAAGGATTATCCTGTTTAATTTTCAAAATAACCCCTTGAGGTAGGTATTACCGTTATCCTCATTCCATCAATGGGGAAACTAAGGACCAAGAGGCTGAGTACCCTGCCCTCACCTGCAAGCAGAGCCAGAGTCACAGCCAGGAAGCCTGATTTCAGGATCTGACTCACAGCCACTAAGCGAGACACACTCACCCCAGAGTTAATTCAGGAAACAGCCGAGCTCACAGGAAGGCACATGGTATGAGGGAAGAAGAGTGGGCAAGCATGCCGCCCACGGCCTCCTCCTGCCTGGTAGGAAGATGGGAGATGGGGGTTTAATCACGTCCATTTACAGATACAATAGTAACAGACAGAAGAATTCAAAATTACACACCAGAAAGGTTGGGGGAGGTGGAAGGAGATGGGCAGCAATATTAGTGATCTTCATTCTAGCCTTCAGTAAGCAAAATTCTCCCCTGTCGAAGCAGGGAGTCCACTGGACAGAATCTAAAGCCAACAGAGCAAGAAAAAACCAGATGCACCCAGCAGTACAGGTGTCGTGATGGCTATCGAGAGGGACAGGTGGCCTCTGAGGAGCAAGATGGGGGTATGACTGATGTGTTAGGACTCAAGGTGAGAGGTCTGGAATTTTCACTGCTAATTTTGTCTACTACTTATTATTTTACTGTGCCTTTGTTATCCTTGCTAAAATAACCACCAAAATATTTTTTAAGTCACTTATTGTGGAGCAATTGGAACCCTTGTGCATTGCTGGTAGGAGTGTAAAATGGTACAGCCACCATGGAAAACAGTTTGGTGGTTCCTCAGAAATTAAACAGAGAACTAGCATATGATCCAGCAATTCCACCTGTGGGTATTTACCCAAAAGAACTGAGAGCAGGGTCTCCAGGAGATATTTGTACACTGTGTTCGTAAGAGCATTAATCACGACAGGCACAAGGTGGAAGCAACCCACGTGCCCATCAACAGATGAAGGATAAGCAAAATGTGATACATCCATACAATGGAATATTATTCAGCCTTAAAAAGGAAGGAAATTCTGACATGTGCTACAACACGGAGGAAACTTGACGCTAAGTGAAATAAGCCAGATACAAAAGGACAAATACTGTATGATTCCACTTCTAGGAGGTACCTCCTGGTCAAATTCATAGAGATAGAAAGCAGGGTGGTGGTTACCAGGGACTGGGGGATGGGGAAGGGGAATTATTATTTAATGGATATAAGGTTCAATTCGGGATGACGAAAAAGTTCTGGAGATGGGTGGGGGTGATGATTGCACAACAATGTGAATATACTTAATATTACTGAACTGCATATCTAAAAATGGTCAAAATGGTAAATCTTATGTAATGTGCATTGAACCACATTAAAAAAAATGACTTTCTTCAAAAAAGGAAGCAACGACTTTGGCGTCCAAGCCAATAAGGTACAGTAAATTTGAAGTTATTTGAGTTTAATATAAATTAGTCCTTTTACCACTTTCTGGAAAATACAAGAACCTTAGAACATGTTAATTCAGATTACAGTCCCCCAATTCAGTACTATTATTGCCCTTCTTTAAAATCATATATATATAATATATACAAAATATTATTTTAAAAATATATAATTATATTAAGTATATATATTTAAACGCTATAATACTTTGTTATTGTTTTGTGCAGTTAATATTCACTTAAATTTGCTCACATACATAAAGATACACTCAGGGAAAACCCTTGTCATATTTCAACAAGTCTCAGTAGCCATTGATAGTAAGATGCGTCCCTATTTCAAAATTTCAGAAACGTTGAAGTGTGAAGACAGTGCGTATTAGAACTGGAGAAATACAATATTAAAGAGAACCTCAGACTGCAACATCTACTCAGAAAATCCTTTCGGGTGGGCTGCTTACTGAATAGGCTTAACCTGCAGTAGTTACATCCTGTGCTTTGTGGGGTGGTAGGGATGTGTGTGCGTGTGTGTGCGTGCACACACACACACGTGACTGCGCAGGGGAGAGACAGAGGGAGAGAGAACTTGACGGTGCACCCAGCAGACCAGAGTTTCATGAGGAATAAAATTACCAAAGGATCAAAGGAGCCACAGAGCAGCCCCTCCACATCCCAGAGGAGACACACACAGAAGCGGCCTGTGGATTGGCTGTTGCTAGGATCCATTTCATGGAAAAGAGTAAAAAGAAAGCTGTAAGAATGACATGCTTCTTACCATCCCAAATTCACAGAAATGAATCCAGAAGGAGAACACGGCCAGGTCCTCATTCACATCATAAACCGTCTATAGAAAGACGCTTAGGGGGCAGCGTGAGATCTCAGGGACCCACAAGAACAGACTGCGAGAGGGGTTTGCTCTTTCCCATGCAATGGGGTATTACTAACCCTCAGATTTGCTGAAATACACTAAAAGCATAAAAACGAAAAATGACATTCCCTCACATTTTCCCCATAACGAAGGGCTTCTTTAACCCAGAAACACACTTTCTTTATTACAAGGATTCAGAAATGAAAGCACAATCTCACACTGGGTCCACGGCCCACCTTCTAATTAATTAACACAATAAACGCTCAGGCTGCTTTCCGGACCTTCGTGTGAGAAGCCCAGGGCCAGCTTGGCCTGAGAAACGTGCGACATCAGTAGCCGAAATGCATGCACCAGAGTCTGCCTTAGACAGAGCAAGTCACCTTTCACCCAGGCGTGGGCGACATCTCAGACTTATTCCCCGCTGCGTATTTTCAGTCCCTCTGCCAGTCTGGCGGCTTCCACACACCTAGCAAACACAACTGGAGTAAGGGAGCCTGCTGGGCCTGCCTGGACCAACGACAGAGGGCAAAGGCCTTAGGGGGCCGGGGTGGGGACCTCATCGCAGGTCACCGGCTGCTTCATCAATTTTGTTACCTTGCAGCAGATGGGAACCGCTACTTCTCAGGTGAATTCCTCAACGTGCAGTGGACGGGGCTTTATGAGTGAAGACGCAGAGTTCGGGGATGCTCAGGCCGTCACACACAGGACGCGGCAGGAACCAGAGGCTGGGACGCAGGCAGGGCCAGGGGGCAGCTGCTCCTCCTACAGGAGCTTCAGAAGAGCCGAGCTTTCCTTCAGAACAAGGGGTTTCTCTTTGACGAAAACATTTCCCTGAAAGGTTAGTTAAGTCCCAAGACGTGAGGTAAGGGAAAAATCAGCCTTGCTGGTGATACAGTGTTTCCACCAGGACACAGAGAACTCCTATTAAAAATTCTTGTTTCTGCACAAAAAATCCACTGCAGCCACAAACCTGCCTCAGCCTTTGCTTCTGAGTGATGCCCTCTCTCACCAACGGCCGTCCCAGCCCCGCTGCTTGGATACAGGTTACTGTCTAGGCTTCTCTGCAGTGTCACCCCCATCACTGCCCCCTCCCCAATTGTTCCTGAGAATCACTGAGCACCAGCTCCAGTCCTCAGGACCCTCCTCCTCTGAGGATGCTCTCGAGAGTCTACGCAGCCCCCCTTGACTTGTGGCAGCGGCTGAATACGGCCAATTTCATTTGATTCCAGGCTGTGCTCCTGCTGGTCTTAGCTGGCGGGCTTCGACACAGTGAGCCTTAAAGTTAGAAAATATAGGCACCGAATGAGGCTGGATCACAAACACCAGCACAGGGACCAGGATAATATTCCAAGTGACAGATTAGAGGCTGACCGCAGAGCACTTGCCCCACCCATGTTTCTAGCCTATTTCAGTCCTGGTGTCACCAGATCATCTCATTTCTCTGGAGAAATCTGCTTTCTCCATTGAGGCAGACTGTGCACACGATGTGTAACCTCCTGCAACAAAGCATCTGACCACGTTGCATAGCAGCAGATGCTTCAAAAGGCAGAGCTGAGCGCACGAGAGAGCAAGGGAAATATTCAGGGGCAGAAATGTTAAAGACAGATGTGAAATACAGAGTCTGCTGCTGCTGCCTCTCTCGGGAGAGGCCAGTCTCTCTGGGCTTGGGTTGTAGTGGTCCCTCCGGGAGGAGTAGGGACTGAGGCCCCACATAAAGAGGGGATCCTCGAAGGATGACACGTGCAGTGAAAGCACTGCCTAGAATCACTGCCCATCAGCACAGTGTGGGCCTGAGACTGTGGCACGTTCTCTGCTGGAAACTGCACATCATGCAGAACTGAGGTCTGAAACGTTATTATGCACGTGGTCAGGAAACCCCTCAAGCTGAGAAACTCACATTAAAAAATGGTCTCAAGTCAGGGACCCCCTGGGCACCTGCCAGACGCACCTTCCCCTCAGTAAATCCTCAGCCAGAATTTTCAGAGTTCCAGTGAGATGGATCACAGTATAAACATTTAAAATTTACCAAGAAACAACCCACCATGTGCCTGTGTCAGCGGATGGAGCTGCCTCCCAAGAACTTTGGATAAAGGACAGTAAGAAAGAGGTGATACGGTAAGTCGCTTTACGATGTTCAAGGCGTGCAAGGAGGCACTAAACCACATAGAGAAAAGCACGCTATCAAAAGAGTCTAGGCAAATTAGAATTTCCTAAAGTAAAAATATGTATTGAATTTAAAACACGACGGAGGAGTTAATGAGCACACTGGACGTATCTGATGAGGGAATTAAGGAACAGTAATATGGCAGTGCTGTTACTGCCTGTAGTCAGCATACAGTGAGAAATATGAAACACAGATGAGAAGGCAGGAAGATAAAATGAGAAGGTCCCTTAATCAACTGATAGAAATACTACAGGAAGAGACTGGGATTCCAGAGAACATTGAGAAGGAAAGAAGCAACGTTTAAAGAGATTTGAGATTTTATCAGAACTAGTGAAAGATGTAAATTTGCAGATTCAGAAGCACATAATGCAGGTAATTCCACACCTATACATCTTAGAGTAAAACTACAAAAAATATGATCCTGACAAGAGGAAAATATATAGATTGTCTCTAGGAAAAAGGCAAACCAAGAGTAGATTTCTCAACAACAGCTATAGAAACCGTAAAAAAATCAAAAAGACCTCAGAGAAAGTGCGAAAACACTCTGGACCTAGAATTCAGTAACTAAACTATTCTTCACAAACGAGAACAAAATGCATTTGGCCAAAGACAGAATAAACCACCAACAGACCTTCACTGAAAAGGCTACTGAAGCATGTTCTCCAGACCAAAGGAAATTGACTGCAGAATGCAGAAATGAGGTGAAGACGTAAGGAAGGGAGAAATGTGATCAATCATTAATAAGCATTGGCTACAGAAGATGACAGCAGCCATGCAGCAATAATGATGAATTCTGGTGTCACAAAGTGAGAGGGAACAGAAATCCTGAACAATCATGCAAGGCATGAGGAGGATTCTAAGATCTTTATATCACTGAGGAGAAGGACGATGACAGCACTAACTCTAGTTTGTACATTAAGGAATGCACATTAAAATTTTAAGAGTCATACCTAGCAATATGAATAAAAAGTATACCTTTAAATAAGTTGAGGGAGAAAAAAAGAATAAACAGTTCACAAGAAACCAGAGACCCAGATTTATTTTAAAATGACAACTAATTGAAGGTGTGTGTGTGTGTGTGTGTGTGTGTGTGTGTGTGTATGCACGTGGGCACTGAATCGCTGAACCCCTCTGGGGCTGAATAAAACATGTCTGCAGCCCAGCTGGTCATAAATTCTGAGCAACTGGCATCTGTGCCAGGGGTTTCTGCAAAAATTACAGGGACCCAGGGACATCATACAGTAAAGTGATACTCCGGAGAGAGATTTACACCGCAAGCCTTTGGAATCCTTCATACATTTTATTTATGGTCTTTTTACGCCGTGTTACTTTCTTAAGTCACAATGAATGCATTCTGTTGTGGGACTTGGCATCCCTGCAATTGTGTTTTTATTTCTTATTGGCCTGGTGGCAATACTCTTTAAGTTAATCTTTAGGCTCCTTACTTCTACCTCTATTTATTTCCTTTTCCCTTCAATTCTCACAAGTATGCCAGAGCGTGCCTGTGGGTAGGTGGGGCTGGGAGCTGGAACAATCATGTCTTTTGTTTTTTTTAATCATTTTGAAGAACTGTATCTATTTAGCTTCCAATTCCTAGTCTTGTTTTAACATTTGTGTGCTCATTTGGTTTTTGTTTTTATTTTAAATTTCAATCTTTAACTTCTAGGCTTTCCTCTTAATTTTGTTGCCTCTATGGTTTTTGTTTGTTTTAACATTTATCTTCAATCTTTTTCATCTCGTTGACTTTTTTCTTCCTTGGAGAGTTAAGTTATCTGACAGTTAAATATCATTCCTAATTTTAACTTTCCACTTCCCCACTGTTAACCACTGGGTCACCTCTTAACCTCCTTCTCACCTCCCTAGTCTGTTTTATCCCCTCCTCTTCTCAGGCAGGTTTCTTTACTTCTTTACTGGCCTTTGCTTTTAGGCCCACACGTGCCTCAGGGAGACCCAGACCCTTCTCTCTAGTTATGCCTGAGCGGCCCCTTTGGGCCGCGGCTCTTACGAGAGATCACAGCTGGCTGACCTTCCTGATTAGGGCTTCCCGGATTTGCGGGAACATAGCACCTCCTGCCTAAGCCCCGCCCTTCTTGGCGCTGAGCTGCTTGCTTGGGATCCACGAGTTCTGGGCAAACCATCCACAGTGCGTCCTAGACCGGGAGGAGACAGACGGCCTGCAGGAGGCCAGCGCAGGCTGCTTCCCTCCTGGTGGAGAAGGCTGGCCTTGCTGTGGGTGCCCTGCTCACACCCGCCGGGGGCTCACTTTCTTTTCTCCGGCAGAGGGGTCCCCAGAAGTCAGAGGAGGGACCTGCCACCTCGCTGACACCTGTCGTGTGTGCTGAGCAGGTGCAGCGAGGGGCTTCCTCTGGGCTCCGTGGCCCCCTCCCCTGGGGCTCCCATGCTCACAGCCCTCCGACTGTGGCGAATTTGGGTTCCTGTTGGTGCAGAGGGCCAGGCTAGGAGCAGGCTTCATACAAAGGGGGCCCTAAGGCCTGAGCTCTGAACAGCATCTTTCAGAAAAGCCCAGGCTCTCAGCAGCCCGGGATAAACTGACCCTGCCTCTACTTGCTTCTCCCTCAGGAGCCACCGGAAAATAAGGATGAAGAATCAGGAAAAGTTCTTGCGTTCCTGGATTTGCAGATGCCGACGGCCCCTGTCCGTATGCCTGCGGCGCTCATCACGGCAAGCAGCAGAAGGTACCCTCTGGTCCAGGTGTCTGGTGGGCTGCGGAAGGAGTCAGTGGCCCAGGAGTGGCCTCAGCTCCATGGACCAGGTGCTATGACCTCCCCACACACTGGACCTGGTTGCCAGTGGGCTGACTCTTGACAATGAGCCGGGCGGGTCCGGGGAGAGCCGCTCCCTGGAAGTGAGGTCACCAGGCACCTTTGCTGCAGGCGGGGCCACGCCTGGAATGCTTTCTTCTCCAGCTATGACCTGTTGGGGCTTCTGTATCAGGACGTTTCCTGCCAGCCCTTAATGTTACACGACTTCAAGAAACTTGAATTCTGGGAAGTTTTAAGTTTGAGAATTTATTTCTTCAGCTTTCAGGGGAAAAACTGATGTTACACCAGGACGTTGGCCCCCTTAACCCTGGTGGCATTAGGGACAGCTGCTGTCACGCTCTCATGTCTCCGGGGACGTTGTTTCTCCTAAACCTGGCTCGGTTTCTGGACAACTTGACTTGTGACCCTGCATGTGTTTTTCTTTCCTGCGCCTTGGAAGCGCTGCTCCTCGGACACTGGGCATATTTGGGATAAAGGTGTAACTTTACCTCATCCCACGTGCCCTTGGTCTTACAAGTTGCCTGGATTAACAGACCCCACCCCGTGCCCCCAGCACGGCTGCATCACCTCGAAAGAATCCCCCCCCCCCGGAGGTGATCCATCAGTGGAGCCTGGTGTGTCATGCTGAACAATGCGGGTAGATTGGGGCCAGGGCTGGACAGGTGGGACTAATCACACCCCCTCAGAGTCAGCATTGAGACTATGTCACAGCCCCTCTTTTATATCTGTCATCCTGGGACACATATTCTGGACCGATAGAAGAAGCCACCTCCTTTAGCCATGTTGTTTTAGACCCAGCCTCTGGTTCCCCCTGTGCCACAGCATTTAGCAGGAGGGAAACTTCGAATGACACGTCACCATCCACAGACGCCTAAAACCTGGCCTCAGGTGCTGCGGGTAAGGCCTGCCCTTACCTCCCATGTTGGGCCTTCGGATCTCCTGAGAAGCCCCAGCCCACTTTGCTCTCATGTCCAGACCTGCTCCCCTTAGGAGAACGCAGAGCCCTGCAAGTCGGCACATTGCCCCAGCCAGCTCAGGGAGGCGAAGGGCGACAGAACAGAATGGGTGGGGGCCCCCTGGGATCCCGCTGAACTCAACTTTTGTTAATGATGCTGCAGCACCGCCAAAAAACAACCCCCAGGGTGTGACATCCGGTCGCCTGCACTCCACCCGAATCCAGCTGGGAAGCTGAGTGAGGGGGCGGATCTGGGGCATGGCTGTGCAGGGACCAAGCTGGTCCTGCCCCCACCCCCCACCGTGGACCAGGAAGAGGCTTTCATGCCTCATCACCTCCACCTCCAGAAACAGCCCCCGACAGCCTCTTCTCCTCCAGGCCATCTCCTCGAGGCATCCCTGATGGCCCCCTCTCCTGCTCTGCCCCCACCCCAGGTCTCCCCACCCCCATTGCCAGGCCAACCTCCTCCGTCCAGCCCTTAAATGCTGGGTTTAAGTCTTTCCTCCCTGGTAATCTCCCTGTCGCCCCTGGTGCCAACTTCACCCACGTGCCACTGCCCACCAGACCCCCCAGAATCCCCACCAGGACCTCTCAAGAGCATCAGACTCAATGCACCCCAAGCCCTCTGCTGGCTCTCGTCCCACGTGTGTCCGTGGACAGCCACCACCTGTCCACCTGTACGAGCCCCAAACCTGGGAGCCTATTTTACCACCATCTGCTCCTCACTGAGTCAAAATCAAGTCACTGAGCCGTCCTGCGATTACGTCTCTGACCCAGGCCAGCCCCGCCACCTTCCAGCTCCTCCCATACCCATTCCTGGCCAGGGCAGCTGCTGGTGACACCCTGTGTAAGTCCCGCCAGAGACACCACTCCCGGATGCAGACCAAGGCCTGAGAGGCCCAGCACATGCCAACCCCTGTCTAATTCTCCACCTCAACTCCGACCACCCCCAGCTTTCCGTGCTCCAGCCCCACCGGCTGTTTTTCACTTCCTTGGAGTAAAAGTTACTCCTCACGAACTACAGGTTTCAAGTTTGGGTGTTGATCCACTCTGAAGAAAACTGCAAACTTAAGAATGTCCACGCTTCACAGTGGGAAAAATAAACGCCCAAGGACCAGCCCCCTAATAGCCTCACAGCCATAGGTGGGGACCGAGGGGCCAGGTGGAGACTGCTCAGCCCACAGGCGGTCTGCGTGGGTTTCCTCAGTTTGTCTCAGTTCCCTCTATTCTCTAGCTCCCTTCCATGGGCTTCCTTGAACATTTTTGTTTGTTTATGTGGTCCCTTTATACATGGCATCTTTATCTGACCCTTGGACTAGAAATGCCACAGCCTGTATTGCACTAAACAGGCCACCAGAGACCCACAGGCCAAGCATGTCTGCAGCAGGAGCTGCTTGGGCTGGAGGCCGGTCTCTTCTTTGCAAGGATCAGACCTGCTGAAAGGAAAAGTTCTTCAATCCTCTCAGCCAGGAACACAGGCGGCTGGACGCTGTCCTTGGTGCTGGACGCACGTCACGGCCACGCGAGGAAGCCACATCCTCGTGAAGCCCACGCTCTACCTGAGGGTGGGAGGCAGATGTGAGTGACATGGGTGGGAGCCGTGGACAGGCTGGAGCAGGGCAGAGGGCCTGGGAGCGGGGTGGGGAGGCACCCAGGGGTGTGTGGGGGACACTGTGTGTTGCAGTGCATTGTTGCTTCCAGGAGGACTTTGCATCTCATCTCAGGAGCAGAAATAGACAAGCTGCGCATGAGCCTGGGCTATTTTTACCGCTTGGACACCATGAGTCATGCTGCTCAGAGTGTCTCCCTCTTTGCACTGTTGCTGTGAGCTCTCAGCCAGCTCTGGACACCATGATAGGATTTGGGGCACTGACCTCTCTCCTGGTCCTGTCTCATTTTTTCCCTAATTTTTTTCTCTTCACCTCATTAGTATCACCTAGGGATGGGCTGGAGAGTTGGTAAATCAGTCTTGTTAACTGCCACGCATCCTTGTCACGCCCTGGGTGATCGATGCTACACATCAATTGTAGATTCCCAGCCATCAGTAGCCCTTCTTCCTTCAGGGAAGCCAGCCCCGCTCCATGGCCCGCGGGAAGGAGCAGCTCAGAGGAGGGGACAGTGTGGTTTGCTCACCAGCTTTGCTTCAAGGCCACAGAGTTTCTGAGACCCTGACCACGAATCTGGGGCAAAGGATGGTTCATGCATCTGGTATAAAGGGTCCTTGAAACTTGGAGCACAAGTGTGACATGCTTAATGCCCTGACGTCTGAATAAGCATGGAACAAGCTTTGTCAGAGTTAATTCAATAAACAGAGAAGACCTCAGTCAGAGTTTAAAGCAGAATAAATATAAGTACTGATAAAACTCTTGGAGGTGCTTTCCAGACACCCCAGAAGCATGTTTCTTTGTAATACGGTTGCTGGCACGCTCTTCTTACTTCTGTGACCTTTGATTTTTGTCACTTTTAATGGCCAAGGACAGCCCGGCAGGTCTTCACACCTTCCTGACCAAATGGTGCTGTACGTGGGGATGTACGTTTGATCTGGAAATGCAAGTTACATGTTCTTAAGAGATTCTGGATGGGATGTCCATGGATTGACGCTTTCTCTTAAAAGTCACTAAAATATCTGCCGAGGCCAGTGAATATTTGCTTCAAAGTCACATTCTTTCCCAGCTGGCTCTGCAGGAGAAGATTCCTTTGTGAGCATCCGGAGAGGTTCTGTCTCGTCCAGATTCACTGCCGTCTGTGCCTGGGAGATGATTCTTCCTGAGAGGCTGTGATGCTCTGTACATTGGCAGCGACATTATGCACAAGCAAGGCTGCTTCCCAAGGGGACACTGCCTCCCAGTGACACCCCAGCCCCTGCCCTCGCCGGCCTGGGACAGAGCTCACCTCGTGAGCAGGAGACAAGCACATCCTCCCAGGAGTGCCACCATCTCAGTGGGGCTGAGACTCCACATCTATGGCGATGCCCGAGGCTGCCGGGCAGGCTGGAAACAAGGACTGGAGTGTAAGCAGTTTATTTGGGAGGTGGTTCCAGAAACACCGGGCAGGTAGTGGGGAGTAAGGCAGGGGGCAGAGAGGAGCCAGGAAGCTGTGTGCTATTAAGCCGCTTCTGCTGCTGGCAGCTGGGCCCCATCCTGCCGGGGAGCCCAGGGACCATGCGGAACCCGCAGGCAGAGTTATCCCACCCGAGGGGCCTCTGCACACCAACCCCCATCCACCACTGGTCAAGGGTCACTTCCGGCCCTCGCTCCCCGGCCCTGGTGCAGGCTGAGGGGGCTTCCACTGCTGGACAGGAGCGGCGGGTAGAAAGTGGCAGGTGTTTTTTTGCTATAAGGAACTTGGGCTCCCAGAGGTGAGGGTGCAGAGGCATCTGCACACGAGACTCCTGGATGAGACCGCGAGGCCGTCTTGTTTACCTCCATGGGTACACTCGAAGCGTGATGGGTGATAACAGGGGGGCAAGGTGGGCCAGCCCCTCACAGTTGGTCTGTCCCCACCATCCTGTAAAGTGGGCGCTGTTATTGCCACCACCCCCTTCAGAAGAGGGAACTGAGGGGCACAGGCAGAAAGTCTGAGGGTCAGACAGCTGGTAAGTGCGAAGTGGACTTTGAACCCAGCCCATCTGGCCTCAGAGCCCCGTCTCCAACCTCTGCTCTGTGCAGCTCCCTGTTAGGAAGGCAGCTGGGCACAGAAACGGACACGGCTGGGCGGTTTACAGCCGCCTCAGGGCCTGGAACACACTTGAAGGCTGGACTCTGCATCACACAGACGACATCTTAGCTGTCACCCAGGGCCGGTGCCGAGGATGATGCAAAGTCAGCTAAGCTGCCATCAAAGTACCACAGACAGGGCGGCTTAAACAACAGACATTTATCCTCTCGCCGTTCTGGAGGCTGGAATCTGAGACCAAGGGGCCAGTATTTCCGGCAAGGCTCTCCGCCTAGTCTGCAACGGCCTCTTTCTCCCCGTGTCCTCCTCACACGGCCTTGCCTGGGTACCTGCACTGCAGAAGGGAGACCTCTCTCCTCCTCTTTTAAGGCTACTAATATTCCATCATGAGGGTTCATCTCACCCTAATCACCTCCCAAAGGCCTCACCTCCAAATACCATCACAGTCGAGGTTGGGATTTCGACCTATGAATTTTGGGGGACACAAACACTCAGCCCATAACACGATTAAATAATAATTTTGAGGCATTTTAGTATATTATCTATAAAAGCATATTCAAAGCAAAGCGCAGATAGTACTACATAAAGTATAAAACAGAATGTGTAATATACTTAAGTATATGAAATCTGCAAATATACTATGTACCTAGATCAGTAGATATATATACTTCTCTTCCTAAAAGCTCCAAATCATTCCAGATGTTTGCTAGCTTGAGGAAATCTCATTCTTTTTCAGTTTTTTAGTGGTTGTGTGGTAGAGTTGGTAAGCCATCTGTTTCTGCTTTCCGTTTTCTTCACTGATTAGAAAATGCTCCTGTGGGTCCCACTCGGGGGTCCTGAGCACATGTCCCGACTGGCAGCGGCAAATCACTAGTGTAATTTATTCCGCTTTGTGGGAAATGCATCACCCCCAGCAGCGGCTTCTAAGTAGAAATCCCACGTCCTCTGTCCTGTGCTCCTCCTGGGGCAGCACTGATGTTCAGATAGACATACTGATAAGAGTCAGCATCTTTAAAGCTGTGCTTATCCAAGCATCTCACGGAGCCAGACGGTGAAGTCGTGTGTGAAGCATGACGCCCCACAGGGCCTGGACACGGATGCCGCCTTGGATCTTAATGTCCTATAAAAATTCCATGTTTCTAAGAAAATATGAGCCAGCAATGAGATAGTAAATGATGAAAGTTGTATTAGTGCTACTTGGAAGAGAGAAAATTCTTTAGTAAGCCCATAAAAGCTGGATCTAGGGCAAAAAAAAAAAAAAAAAAAAAACCTCAAAAGGATTTTTCGGGGGTAGGGGATAAGGAGAAATTGAAAATTAGAAATAGATAAAAATTATATCACTCAAAAGAAAAAAAGAGTGAGGGCTTCCCTGGTGGCGCAGTGGTTAAGAATCCTCCTGCCAATGCAGGGGACATGGGTTCGAGCCCTGGTCCGGAAAGATCCCACATGCCGGGGAGCAACTAAGCCCGTGCGCCACAACTACTGGGCCTGTGCTCTAGAGCCCGCAAGCCACAACTACTGAGACCGTGCGCCACCACTACCAAAGCCTGCGCGCCTAGACCCTGTGCTCCGCAACAAGAGAAGCCACAGCAATGAGAATCCCACTCACTGCAACAAAGACCCAACACAACCAAAAAAAAAAAAAAAGAAAAATTAAAAATATGTAAACCACCTCATTAATAATTTTAATTAAAAAAAGAGTATTTAAAAAAATATTTTAAAATATCTTAAGTACAAAAGCAGACAGATCTTTTTTTCCTCGACTCTGTTGGGGGTATTTTAACTTAGTGTATGGGGACAAGATGTCATAGGTGGAAAAAAATCATCATTTTCACTGCAGATACGGTAAAGGAAGGAGTAAAACTAGTATTTACTTGCACTGTGCTGAGTTCTCTCACGTTCATTAACAGGGTGATCACCTCGCCGACCCCAGCATGGGACATGATGCCCACTTATGGAGGAGGAAGCAGATGGCCAGAGAAGCTGGTTACACACCTGGTCAGGAACAGAGGCAGAGTTTACACCCAGGTCTGTTGGAAGCCCACCCTCATTCCATCACATAAAATACCACACTTTTAGAATCAAGAAGAATAAAATGCATTTAACAGAAGAAGCTGAAATGTGCACACCAAAAACGATCAGACTCCATGAAAGGAATTACAGAACGAAGCAAAGGCAGAGGCATTTCATGTTCACAGACTGGAAACGGCGCTGTCGCGATGGCCACACTCCTCAGGTCAGCCTGTAGATTCCATGCAACCCCATCAACACAAAGCTGGGTTTTTGGCAGCAAGTGACAAGCTTACCCTAAAATGCACCCAGAAATGCAAGAGACAGGGTTCCTCTCCTGCTGCTTCTGCAGCATAGGTCAACCTAAAGGTTACTGAATATAAAATAGTAACAATCCCATTTATCGGGCAGTTACTGTTAGCCTAGGGGTTCATATACCTCACCAAGGTGATCTTGATCAATCCCCCCAAAAGTTTAGGATTACACAGAACTGCTCCTATTTCACGCCTGAAGAAAGCGAGGGCCAGGTTTTAGGATTTGGCCCTAGTTCTGCCTGAGTAAATCCCCACTGGATTGTCAGAAAGGAAGGTTCTCTACCGTGTTTCTTCCAACCTGATCGACACAGTCTGAGGCTGGGATTGTCAATGGGGTGAGTCTCACCCAAGCTGCCTCCTGGTCCCACCCCAGGTGACACCCAGGCTTGCTGCCCTCAGGGAACCAGTTAGCCATGGGGAATGGAAAGATGTGGGCTCAGATTATAAACTGGGTTATGCCCAGGACATAAATGGAGGTGGGGGAAACAAAGGATGAGTGCTTTGTATCTCCCCAAAAGGAGGTGATGGGGAGGGGACCCCAAAAGGCGGTCAAGTAGCTGAGCTCCAGCAAGTTGGGCAGCAGGCGGGGGGTCTGAAGGACGTTTCCTGCTCACAGAGGCAGGCCTGTCATCTGAAGCATCTCAGAGGGACCCCCCTCCCTCTCCACAGGTCAAAGAGTTGAGTTGGCAAATCCCATCCTAGCAGGGGAGCTGCTAGGACCCGGATACACGGGTCCTTTGCCAGGTCAAATCCTTGTCTTAGTTTAAATTTATCCAGTGTAAGTGTAGTCAGTACGATGTCAATGACCACAGTCATAGTAGGTGCATGAGTGACTGTTCCAATAAATAGAAACTCTTTCTAACCGATAGGTGTTAGGTAGCAAATGAGAACTGGCATTTCTGGGACCTTGATCTGAGCAGTGTACACCATTCCTAACAGGGGCACCTACACAGACACAGAAACTTAGCACGCTGGGAGGGACCTCACACCTGCCCGTGGGATAAGGGGCATCTGTGGGTCCAGCTCGGAGGGGGAGGAGGGCTGCCATGTGCCCCCAGCCAGGGGCATCAAGAAAGCCAGAACCACGTGGTACCATGCTGGGGTCCCCTCCCCAGCACGCGGGGGCTCCCCTGCACAGCCACTCTGGCCTTCTGTACAGCAGAGGGGCCAGCAACCAGAATGGGGCCCCTGGTCCTCCCTGTGGCCAGTCCTGGTAGCCCCTACCCTGCCCACTCCCTCCTGCCACCTGCAGGAACCGCTCACAAATGGGCGATGTCACACCTGCCACCGTCTCTCCACCGGTCACCTCTTATGTCACTGTTCTGTGGTTTCAGGGTCCACCCAGCTCCCCGGCTTCTCAAGCGCTTCCCTCCCTCCTCAGCATCCTCTCTCTGATACCTCCACTCACCTGCCGGAGCATCAGGCCTCCACCATTGCCCCCAGCACTGAGCTCCAACCCACGGACCTTGACATCTCTCACTGTCTGATCACCTCACACCCCAATCCCACAGTGTGATCTCTGATCCATCGTTACAATCCCACACTCACACACACAATTCCCTTGACTGTGTGCTTTCTTGGCGAAGCCCCTGCCCCCCTCCAGCCTCCCTGACCCCACACCTGGTAAGTGAAGAGGGTGGTTGAGACCCTCCAGCCTTGGCCTCCATGGCCCGAGATCTCACAGAGCCGAGGCCACGGTGTCTGTTGCCCCTTATTCCCCTTAGCTGGGCTGATCCTAAGTCTCCTTTCCAGACTCCACAAGCCAGGAGGACGCCTGGTCCTTTCTTCATCTTTCCTTTCTTGCCTCTCCCCTGGGTGGGCTCAGCCCGTCCTCAGGCTCAGTACCCGCCACATGCTGGTGGTGTCCACACTGGCACCCACCAGGCCCCCTCTGAGCGGGCAGCCGGCCCGGCACTCCCAGGGGGCCAAGCCCCCCAGTCCCGGAGCCTCAAGGCAGAGCCCGCCCTCCCTCCACCCCTGACCCAGCTCTGCACAGCTCGGAGTGCCCGCTGGGATTCAGGTCACTTCTGGGCCCTGGACACCAAGCAGTGAGCAAATAGGAGCCCTGCCTCGTGGGCATCCAAGGCCCTCAGCCACGTGGTCCTAGACCTGAGCCATCCTCCATTCGCCTCTTCCTGTCGTGACCCCGGCAGTCCAGTCCCTTCCAGGAGTCTCTGGCCATGGCCTGCCCGCCTGCTTCCCCTTCACGGACACAGCAGAGTCGGACCCCTCAGGAACCAGAGCCTCTCGCTACTGCTCCAACCACTTGCGAGGGTCCCGATGGACTCAGAACACAGCCTGGCCCTGGCCCCTCCGCCTGGAGAGGCCCTGCGGCCCCGCCTTTCCCTCAGCATGGCCGGCTCTCTGCGTGGGTCCATCGGGACTCGGCTGCCGGGCCCACACCATCTGAGCACGTCTTGTCTCGGCTGGATCCTTCCTGTCCTTAGGATCTCAGCCCTGAAGTCGTTCTCTTACAGACGCCAACCATGTCCACCACATAGATTGTTCCAATGGCCCGTCTGCCTGTCACGTGAGCCTGCTTCCTCCACAGTCTACACTGCCTGCCTGTCCCCACACCACCCAGGGATGCACGTCCTGACAGCTGAGGCCACCTGAGGTCACTTACATCAGAGCCTGGCTCATAAAAACTCTCAGCTCTTGGCAGGATGAAAAACCAGTCTTTCTGGAAGGTTCCAGCCCACACCGTCCCAGGTGACTGATTCACATCCACGATCACGTCACACCTGAGCGTTTGCCTGAATCTACTTGTTCGTGATTCACCACCAGACCAGCCACTGCTGGGCCCGAAAGGAGGCACTGGCTCTGCTCCGACCTGGACTCGCTGTGAGTGGGCATCGTGTCTCTGCTACGGGGCCCTGGCTTCACCCTGTCCGTGACCCCGGACTCAGAGGGGACCAGGACAGAGTGTCAGCTCAGCAGAAGTGACCAAGGAGGTCAGACCAAACGCAGCCCTGCATGGAGACTCTAGGGAAAGGCTGTCTGAAAACCTCCAGAGCTTATTTTAATATAAGAGATTACTGTTTCCAAAGGCTATTTGATTTGGGGGAAAATCCAGTTAAAATAAATCCACTTAAACCGGGAACCAACCTTCACGGCAGTGTGTGCACACGTGGGTTTCATGCCCCAAAGGGAACTCGTTGTAGGAAGTGAGTTCATTTAACCTTTAACAAGGTTTACAGATAATTATGAATGTGCAAATTCTCAGAGCAGGGATGATCGCGTGGTCAGGTTTGCTGGTGTAATTAATTCTTCCAACAAAACTGATTTCACAGCAACTGGAAAGAGGATGATTTTTGCAAAATAGTCAGGGTTTCCCTAACTTTTGTGAGGACACCTCTGTGCTTCCATAGCCTTGTGTTACAAAGGGCTCCACCTGCCCTCTCCTGGCACCTGTCCTCGACGGCCACCCTCGTCTGCATGGCAGTCAGGCCCTGAGGAAGTCCAGGACCGCCTGCACTGGGCCCCCTCTGCTGGGCCAGGGAGGCGGTCCGGGATCCCCTGGGATTTCTCTGCTCCCTAGCTCTGCCCCACAGAGGGTCCAAGTTTACAGAGTGTCCGGTGGGGCTGCTGACTTGGCATCTGCCTCCCCCTCCTCTGTGCTCACCGGGACCCCGGCTGCCCAGCTTCCCAGCATCACCTGGCCGCCCCGTGCATAGCCCACTCTCAGTTAAGACCCCATATGAGGCAGCGCCAGCCCCTGGGAGCTGGCCCGACTTCAGCTAACACCGCTGAGCGCTGCCCCCTCTCAGCTCAGGTAATCGTCAAGACAACACTGGGGGCAACTGGTGCCTCCTCTTCATTCATAGGGAGAACGAGGCAGAGAGGTTGAATAACTTTGCCAAGGGCCAGGTGTAGGCCAGGGCTCAGACCCAGGCAGGCGGACCACGGAGTCCCCAGCACAGCCCCTTTGCACCACCACCTCCCTGCCACCGTCCCTCCAGCCCAGCCTCTCTCCATTTCCCAAAGGCCACAAGCAAACCCCATCCCGAGGGCTCATAGGCAAAGCATAACTGCTATTTTAGGTAAAATAACTCTATAAATAAAAATCAAGAAGCTGCAAAGACAAGCCTTATATAAACTCCTCCAGGAACGGTTCTCTTCCCCCCGTGTGGAAACAGACCAACCCACAGAAGGACCGAACACGGCAGAAGAAACCCCATTGCTTCCGCCTGCCACCGGACATCGCGGGAGCAGAACGGAAAGAATCCGCTTACCTAAAAGCCTGGGCCCCAGATTTGCCCACGTCCTCGCCCGACATGTGCTCTCAGGCTCCTGGCTGCCCACCTCCCACCCTGCTGCCCCTCTGCTGTTATCTGTGGGCACAGGGGCAGCGGACCCACCCCTGGGGACCACGTTCAGATCTGGCAGCTGGACGAATCGGGGGCTCCGGGGCACTAGAGGGAGGGCCACCTAGCGAAGAAGAAAGCATTCCACGAGGTGTCTTCACACAGTCCAGGCACGTGGCTGTGTCCCCAGAAATGTCCTCTGGCTTGCTGTCCCCCCAGGTGCCCCCAGGAGCAGCTCCTTCCAGAAGTGACGTTCATGGCGGCAGAGTCTACTGTTCAGGGTGTGAGTGTGTGTGTTTCTGTAAGTGGATATACCCATGTGTGTGTTGGTATGTATGTGAGTGTTGTCTCTGTGAATACGTCTGTGTGTGCGTGCATGTGTGTGAAGGAATGGGGAGGGAACGTGGCATTCGTCTGCCTACGATATTGTCTTCTAAGAGGAGCTGGATCTCCAGCTCTAGGTCAGGGCACCTGCAGGAGTCTCAGCCTCCACAGGCAGCTCCGACTTGCCAAAACCATGAACAGGGCTGAGTCACTGCAGGAGAAACGATGACTAACATGCAAAGGCTTTTTACACGTAACCCGGGGATCAAACGCTGGCCCTTTCGTCCCAGAGCCGGCAGCACCCTGGTGAGTCCCTGGCCAATGCAGGAGCCGTGCTTCTAGCTGAGAATCCTGGTGGAGAGTCTTCCTCCATATTTAACTCCTGTTCTGCAAACCCTCATATCTGGTCCCCTCAGCTGGTCGATAAGGCACCTGGGCCCAGAATACAGAGCCCTCAGCGACGGCCGACTCAGCAGGGATCCATCTCTCTAAGCAGAGTCAGTGTGTGCACGGGGTGGGCTCTCTGCACCCACGTCCACAGGTTGCAGCACAGAGGCCGCCGGGCCCCCCTCAGCTGGTCCCAGAGCCCGCAGGACGGTCTGGAGCCTGGATGATTATTGCCACCTTGCTCTAGTGCTCATCCATCTGGTCTACCTGTTCTCAACCCGCTCCAGGCAGTGGAGCCACAATTAGGTCACCAAGGGACACGGAGAGCTGATGACGGGGAGGTCGCTTGGCAAGGCACTGTTTTGAGCACTTTGTGTGAGTGAAGAAGGTTCGATGTCTGCCCGGCTGCCAGGTCTGGTGCCGAGAAGGCAGCAGCTCACGTGGGGCAGCGTCCCCCGCAGGGGCCCAGGGCTTCCGGCTGAGTCACTTCGCACCTTTCCTCTCTGCAGGGGAGCGATGGCCTGCTGAACTCCCATCTGACGTTTGCTCAAGGGCTGCAGTGTTGAATTCAGTACAAACATATATTTTTATGTGGAGGTATTTTCAGCCCGCTTTTCTAGCCACACGTGTCAGTTATTACTTGCTATGTAACAAACACCCCCAAAGTTAGCAGGTTACAATGGCAGCTGTTTTATTTGCTCACAATCCGCTGGGTCAGCAGGTGGGCGGAGCTCGGCTACTTGGCTCTTGGCTGGTCTGTCCTGGGGGTTACTCCTGAGGCTACAGTCACTGGGGCTCCACTGGGGCTGGGGAGCCCAGGACAGCCTCACCGGCATGGCTGGTGGCTCCTGGTAGCTGTTGGCTGGACCATGTGCTGACCTGGGCTCCTTCACAAGCCTGGCAAGGTCCAGAAGAACGAGTCCAGAAGAAGCCTGGGCTTCTCAGAACCAGCACATCACTCTCCCACTTCACTGTGTTGGTCAAAGTCAGGCAGGTGGCCAGGCCACATCTAAGGGTGGAGAAATAGACTCCCCCTCCTGATGGGAGGGTGGGGTGTCACTGTACAAATGGGGGGGTGTGGGGAGATGAGAGGAACCTTGTCGCCCATGTTTGCAAACAAGCTACTGTACCTCCCACCGGGCAAGATATTATGGAAGGAAGGAGACAGGCATGATTCCTGCGTGTGCACACATGCATACATGGATACATGCACACTCTGTGTGTCTATACATGTGGACATGTATTCATGTGTTTATTATGCCCGCTGCCTGCCGAGAGGTGCGCTGGACCCTTTGTGAGACATTCTATCACTTTCTCTGAGAAAACAGCACTGGTCTGAATTTGGAAGTGGAGACAGCAGAGCACAAATGTAAGAGATGGCAGGATGGCCCGGACGGCCCCTCTGAGCCTGGGTCACAGCTACGACCCCTGCCACACTCACCCCAGGAAACCCAGAGGCGCAGCAGTCGCCAGCTCTAGCATTTGTTTCCTGCCTCTAAGTGTGTAAAGTAAAGGGACCCTAAGAACTTGGTTTTTAACAAATATTACATAAGACAAACTTTAAGCACGTTCTATTCCTTGACCCCAAATGCAGGCTATGCAAGTTTATGTAAGGTGCGTAAGCTGACAGGTAATTGTCGTCGGCAGGCTGGCATCTCCCACTAAGCAGCCGGGACCCTCCCTCGGCTCAGACCAGGGACAAGGGGTACCGTCCTCCTCTTCCACGCCCCCCCCCCCACCTCAGCCCTTCATTACCTGCCCGCCCAAAGTGCGACCTGGGACCAGCGGCATCCTCATCACTGCACACTTGTTAGAAATGCAGAGCTCAGGCTCCGACCCAGACCTGCTGAGCCCGGGTCCTAACGTCTGCAAATCCCCAGGTGTTTTGTGTGCATTAGACTTTGGCAAGCATGGCTTTAACAGGCGTTTCAGTAAGAAAAGCCAACTCAGCTGCTCCTTTAACATTATTAAACTCAATTTGTATTCTTTACGTTATTTGTGTATAAACCAATTTTCAACATCCCCTGGTGAACCTACTGTGCAGCCAACTTTGAGAAGCACCTGGACTTGGGCCGCTCAAAGTGAGGCAACATCAACATCTTGGTGCCTGGTGGGGACGCAGGGTCTCCTGCCCTTATCCGCTGTCCCAGAACCTGCATTTACCAGCCCCCAGGAGATGCGTGTGGTCACTCAAGCTGAGCGGCTCTGCCTGGCCTCAGTCCTGGCTGCTTGGCTCAAGTCCAAGGTTTGCCACCTCCCTTGTACCCACCTGCCTGCCATCCATCTCACACACACTACACACAACTTATCACCAGCAAACCACCGTGTTCTCTTGTGTTCACAAGTACACATGATCTGGTCTTCCTATCCCACCCCTATCCCTGTCAACTCCTCTCATTGACAGGGGGTCAACAGTCACTGGCTGAGTGGAGAACCCACCACAGGATATCATCTTTGCCCATCTTCACCTGGTGGCTGGAAAAGTTAAATCCTCCTCCTTACACCAGGCTTTCTTGTAACCAAGAGTGGTCACACACACAGCTCTGGCCAAAGAAGACTGCTGTGGGCAAATGTCTTCTGAGGGGCTCTGTCCACCCTTCCCACCTTTTGTCTTGATCTCAGATGTGATGTCCAGGGCTGCAGCAGCCTTCTGGGAACCAGGAGGTGGTAGAGATGTAGCCCTGACTCCACTGAGGTGCCGACTCAGCACCTCCCACCTCCAGGCTCGTATCATGTCAGAAAAATAACCCCCATAGTTCAGCTCCTGTGCCCCTGGTTTTCTGTCATTGTTGCTGTTTCAGTTCTAGGTTCATAGGTTAGAACCTGTGTTCTAACCTAGACTTAAACAGGCCTTTTTATTTTGCACATAAATAAGGAAAAGAAGAAAATAAGAAGTGAAAAAGCAAAAAAGTTAGATCCAAATCAGCTTTGCCACTGATTTCTACGTAAATCTGGAGAAGTTAATAGACCTGCGAGGACATGAAACTTCTCCCTTTTTTCCTCACCTGTCCCTTTTATCTCTTCAGTGAAAACACTGGAGAATGATGGAATTGAACAAAATTCCCAAGACCTAGAATTCACTCACGTAATAACTAATGTACACACGTATTGTGCAAAACTGGTGCTATTAACCTATGCCCCAGTTTCTGACTATGGGCCTAAGATAGCATCACATTCTAGAATATACTTTTGAGAAACAATGTGACTTGTGACTCACACATAGTTGATGAGATGTGGCAGGAGTTACTCCTGAGGCTACGTCAGAAGAGTCCACGTCAATTATTTGCTAGTAATTAGAACCTTAGTGCTCCAAATAATATAGGTTTATTTTTTATTGTGGTAAAAATACACAACATAAAATTTACCACATGGACTATTTTCAAGTGTACGGTTCAGTATTGTTAAGTGGATTCACATTGTTGTGAAACAGATCTCCAGAACTTCTTTTTTTTTTAGGACTGAACCTCCCCACTTCCCCTACCTAAGTTCTCTCTCTACTTCATCCTTCATTTGCATTTTCATAGTAATTCCAAGAAAGAGGTGGGTAGGCATCTTCTCCATTTTACAGATGGGAAAGCACCGGAGTCGGGTGGCCTCACCTGCATCCCCTGGGCTCTTGAATGGCAGGCTTCTGGGTCGTCTGGTACCCAACCCACAGCTCGTGCCCAGAGATGGGGTTCTCCTGAGCACCAGAAGCGGCCAAGCAATCCTTTCCACAGTTGTGTTTTTGTTTTATTGAGGTATAATTGACATATAACATTATGTTACTTTCAGGTGAGCAACAGATGATTCGTTATTTGTATATATTGTGAAATGATCACAATAGGTCTAACTAACATCTATCACGAGGCACAGTTACAACTTTTTTCCTGTGACGAGAACTTTTAAGATCTAGGCTCTTTCAAATATACAATACAGTATTGTTAACTTTAGTCACTATGCTGTACATTACAACCCGTGACACTCATTTTGTAACTGGAATTTGTACCTCTTGACCCCCTTCACTCATTTTCCCCACCCCAGCCCTACCTGTCTGTGGCAACCACCAATCTCTTCTCTGTATCTATGAGTTCAGAGTTTGTGTTTTTTTCAGATTCCACATACAAGTGGGATCCTATGGTATTTATCTTTCTGTCTTATTTCACTTACCATAATGTCCTCAAGTTCCAGCCATGTTGTTGCAAATGGCAGGATTTCCTTCTTTTTTATGGCTGAATAGTATTCCATTGTGTATATATGTGTCTATTTCTATAGCTATATATATCACATCTTCTTTGTCCATTTATCAGTGCTACCATATCTTGGCTATTGTAAATAATGCTGCAGTGAATACGGGGTACATATATCTTTTTGAGTTAATGTTTTCATTTTCTTTGAATAAACCCAAAAGTGAAATTGCTGGATCATATGGTAGTTCTATTTTTTATGTTTTTAGGAATCTCCATACTGTTTTCCATAGCGACTGCACCAATTTACATTCCCACCAACAGTGCACGAGAGTTCCCTTTTCTCCACATCTTCAACAGCACCTGATTTATTGTCTTTTTGATAATAGCCATTATGACAGGTGTGAGGTGATATCTCATTGTGGTTTTGATTTGCATTTCCCTGATGATTTGTGAGTTGAGAACTTTTTCAGGTACTTGCTGGCCATCTGTATGTCTTCTTTGGAAAAATCTTTATTCAGACCCTCTGCTCATTTTTTAGAAAAACTTATTTATTTATTTATTTTTGGCTGCGTTGGGTCTTTGTTGCTGTGTGCGGGCTTTTTCTAGTTGCAGTGAGCAGGGGCTACTCTTCGTCATGGTCCGCGGGCTTCTCATTGCAGTGGCTTCTCTTGTTGTGGAGCGTGGGCCCTAGAGTGAGCAGGCTTCAGTAATTGTGACACGTGGGCTCAGTAGTTGTAGCCTGCAGGCTCTAGAGTGCAGGCTCAGTAGTTGTGGCATACAGGATTAGTTGCTCCACGGCATGTGGGATCTTCCCGGACCAGGGCTTGAACCCATGTCCCCTGCATTGGCAGGTGGATTCTTAACCACTGCACCACCAGGGAAGCCCCTGAGATCTTCTGCCCATTTTTAATAAGATTTTTTTTTGTTATTGAGTTGTATGAGTTATTTATATATTTTGGGGTTTTAACCCCTTATCAGACATATAATTTGCAAATATTTTTTCCCAGTGAGTAGGTTGGTTGCCTTTCATTTTGTTAATGGTTTGCTTTGCTGTGCAGAAGGTTTTTAGTTTGATGGAGTCTCACTTGTTTATTTTTGTTTTCGTTGCCTTTGCTTTTGGTGTCAAATCCAAAAAATCATTGCCAAGACCAATGTCATGGAGTTTACCACCTATGTTTTCTTCCAGGAGTTTTGTGGTTTTGGGTCTTACATTCAAATCTTTGATTCATTTTGAGTTAAGTTTTGTGTGTGGTGTAATATAGTGGTCCAGTTTCATTCTTTTGCATGTGACCATTTAGTTTTCCCAACACCACTGATTGAAAAGACTGTCCTTTCCCCCTTGCATTTTCTTGACTACTTTGTCATATGTTAATTGACCATATATGTATGGGTTTATTTCTGGACTTTTTATTCTGTCTCATCGATCTATGTGTCTGTTTTTATGCTGGTATCATACTGTTTTGATTACTATAGCTTTGTAATATAGTTTGAAGTCAAGAAACGTGATGCTTCCAGGACAGTTCAGCTGGTCAGAGTATGAGGAGGGTGAAAACTGTGGGCTCCTGCCAGGCTCACACATCCTGGCCAAGAGGGTGGGGAATACAAGGAGGTCAGGGTGGGGAAGAAGGATTCAGAGGAGAGAGAGGTGCAGGTCAGGACTGTACTCCCAAGATGTTTTCTAGGGCTGAGCTGAACTCCAGTGGAGACGGGGTACCTCTGATTTGTGCCCCCAAGAAACAACTTGAGTTCACCTGGACTTTACTCTCCAAGAAAGGCACCAGTTTAGTCTTAAGGAGAAAGGGAAGCAATGGGCAGAGTCTAACTCACTGAAATATGTTTTTGAAATATCTGAAGCTCCGAATACAGATTTCAGGAAGACCAGCATTTCTGGGCAGCATCTAAGGACATTTCTATCTTCTGGGGAAAGCCTTGTGCCCAGAGCGGGAAGGAGGTCTCACTGGGCAGCCTGCCATCCTGTTTAATATACCTGGATATTCTCTGTGCCATCCGGGGCCTGTGGCATTAGAGGAAACAGTTTCCCCTCTGACCGTGGTGTGTCGTGCAGGAGATTTCTATTCTCCTGGACAGCTGCAGGCACACATCCTCCCAGCTGGGCCACAGCTGGGCTTTCTGCTCACCCTGGGTCACTGTTTGGTGACCTGCATGGGCACTCTCCTCCCAGGAAACCACCACAAAGTACAGAAGGACAGATGACCCAGCTATGTTTGTCCCACTTCGCCTCCATCGTAGAATGGAACATCTGCATCTGCGTGTCTGCCCAGTGATGACACAGGACGGGCAGCTGTCCTGAGCTTCACACCAAGCGCAGTGCCAGGTTGGGGGTGGGCAAACGTGACCTTGAAACAAACACTAAACGAACAGATCCCTGAAGGGTCCACACACAGGGCCCTTCCTCTGGCAACATGAGGCTGCAGATCGGGCTGGGAACCCCTGAGTTTCACCCCATCAAGTTTGATCGGGACTCCAATCAAACGGGATGCTATACACATTTCCCAACATTATCCTCCCTTCCTGCCTGGGAGGGAGATGCAGTATGGGGCAAACAGGAGAAGCTCCTGTGGGTTTCCTGGAATAAGCACCGGAGAAGCTGCAGATGAGCTGTGAAAGCTTCAGTCCAGCCCTTCAGACTCAACTCCTCCAAGTTCATGAATTCGCCTCGTTTCACCTGGAAACTGGACAGTGGGGTCCCCTTGGTGCAGCCAGGCCAGTCCTGGGGTGAGGCACCAGCTCAGATGGGCACAGCAGCTCCACCTGAGAGAGGATGGAGAACTGGGCCACTGCCCAGGGAGGGGAAGCTGAGGACCGCGTCCCTGCAGGTGGGTCCAGACCCCAGGGTCCTGGAGCCCCTGCTACCCGCGGTGCAGGAGGGGCCCCTCTTGCCAGCTCTCAGCCTCCCTGGGCCCGGCCTCACTCATCTCTGATCCCACAGCCCCCGTTTCCATCGAAGAGCGGCCAGCTCCCCCGGCACCCAGGACCTACTGCGGCCATGAGGGCAGGAGCCCAAGGGACTCACCATCCCTGCCCTCCTGGCTGGTCAGGGCTCTGCCGTTGCCATGTCCATGGTCCAGAATCTCCCGGTCACCCCAAGAGCCCCTCTCCTCTTGTGCTCACCCACTCCTGAAGCAGGCCTACGTCACCCCCATGCTGCCCCCAGCCTCTGGCACGCACGCATCGACATGCCCACGGGCCCTCGCCCCAAGGATGGAGAGATGCCCACAGGTCTGGGGACACGTTTCCGAGAGGTCATATGCTCTCTCCTGGACGCTGAGCGGATAAGCCAGGAGCACGGATCCTGAGGTCAGGGTGGCTGCAGGAGCAGAGGCCGCACTCCCATTCTGCAGACGGAGCGGGGACACTCAAGGCTGGTGGGGAGATCTGGGCTGGAGGCGGGAGCGGTGCCCTGGGAAGGTCCTGGGGAAGGATCTGCTGGTGCCTCTCTGACAGCAGAGAGGGGAACAACCAAAGCTCCAATGAGGAAAAGCTGTTGGCCCCTTTCCTCCTCCTCCCCCACCCCATGTCCCAGCGCCCGAGCAGAACAGAAGAGCTGATGACAGATAGACCAGGGTCCCTCCCACCAGGCAGCGTTTCTCCAGCCCATAGTGGGACGTGGCTGCACTTCTACATTGGACGAGGTAATGGACTATCTGAAGGCGACCAGACACCTGTGTGGGAGCCCAGGGCCCTGGAACAGCTGGAACACAAGACGTGGGTGGCTCTATATGGGCCGCAGCTCGGGAGCCCAACCTCATCAAGGTCACCGGGAAGCCCTTTTGCTCGCACGTCTGGGAGCCTGGCTGCCGCAGTCCTGGGTACACAGAGCAGCCGGAGAAGGCAGAGCGGCTCCGAGTGGGGATGAGCTCAGAGCCAGCGGGATGCAGCCTGCGCCCACCGAGGAGCTTCTGAGTCCGGGGGCAAAGAGGTGAACAAGAAGCGGGGGCGGAGGTCCCTCCAAAGCGGCCACTTTCCTGATGGAGCGCGGGTGCTGGGTACGGGAGCACGTGAAAACCTCCCTGCGCGGGACCACGATCAAACACCTGTGGGCAGAGGGCACAGCCACGCGTTCACAGCTGCACTGCGGCCACTCGCCCAGCGGGCGGGTCTGTCCTACACACACACAGAGACGACTAGAATCTGGGGAGAAACTCATGTCTGTGACCCAAGAGCCTGAAGTATGTGTTCTTCCTGGAAAGGGACTTGGCAAATCACTGCTCAAGTCCAGCAACAGGGAAGAAAAGGGCATTATTCTGCACAGTTTGAGTCCACAATACATTTTCCTCTATGGTTTTAGAACAGACTGTGATGTCCCCAAATAAACCCAAATGTCCCTATTCACAGGTAATGCACCTGTACCCTGAACATTCAGATTGGCAATCCTGCCAAGAATATTGTGCAGAGGACTCGACAAGTGGGGTTAAAGGGGACGACAGAAGGTCTGGGATGCGGTCACATCAGGGGCCCTCCTGTTCTGGGTCGCTCAGGAGGTACGTGCTGAGTCCAAAGGCTGTTAGGAGAGATACCGGCAAGAGTCTTGAGATCTCATTCTGAGCAAAGGGAACAAGGAAGTGGGCGCCCATGTGTCAGGTGGCACATTCCATCCACAGCTTTGAAAATAATAAGAGTGAAAGGCAGAGAATGAACTTAGAACTAACAGAAGGGATGACTTCCCTTTACTTAAAATTGGCTTTTAACAGAAATCCATCTTGGTGATGGAGTGGGGCTACGGCCCTGCATGGAGAACTGAGCCGGGTGTTCTGTGTCTCTGGGTTTAGTGTAGAAAAGCAAAGCCGTGAGGCAGTGAGCATGCTAGTTCATCCGCTCAGAGCCTGTGTTTTGAAGCTGCTTGTACGGAGGACACGAGGGGAGAGGAAGAGAGTAGGAGAGAGAAATGGGGATGGGGTCGTCTGCAGGCGAGAGGCCCTGGAAGGCGTTTCGGGGCTGGGCTGGGAAGGGTGGGCTTGCCCAGCACGGGGGCCTCTCCACCGTCTGCGTGCACACAGGGCACAGTCTGGAGCAGACGCCTGGCTCTTAAAACACATCTACCAATGCCTGAGCCACAGGCACGGGCCAGACCCTGTGCTCAGACGGTGTCTCAGACCCAGAGCACACGGCTGACCTGCCTCATTTCACCTTTCCTGCTGCCCCACAGGACACAGCACCCTTACCCCAACTGGAACGGATATGTTCCCTCTAAGAGAAACACTTGGGAAAGGGCCGAGGTGGAAATTTCAGATACTAAGGTTGGCTGCAGAAATGCACATACTTTATTTAAAGGCAATCTGAGACACTGCAGAAACAGAAGTATTGGTAGCAATCTTTGGTGGCATGACCTGGGCATCCGTGGAGTCCCTCTGATGCTAAACAGAGCCTAAGCCCAGCCCTCAGGGCTGTATTTCCCAGCCCTGACCTAGGACTTAATCGCGTTGTAATCCTCAAAAGCAAACCCTCTTATTTCAGACACTGCACAGCTGACAGCCCATGGCACCAAGGTGGGAGGGCCAGGATCAGGAGAATCGGTTAAAAACTGCATCTTGTACCTGAGGCAGAACGGTAAGTTTACGTCACATGCTCGTTTTTCTGCTTCCCTGAGCAGGGGTGAAGCCTCAACATATTTGAGGTAAGACTATTTGTCTCCTTCAGAAGTATCTTTGGTTTAAAGTTGAGGCAATGGAATAAAACTTCTGTGTTTCTAATTGTCTGAAACGTTTGTTTGCTTTTTGGTTTTGTTTTGGACACTGACACTTCCCAACAGAAAAGATTAAGAAAGGAACAGATGGGAGGCACTTTTGAAAAGTGGTTACTCAATGAGGTCAAATGTTTGAGAAGTAATACATTTTAAAAATATGAATTTAGGGCTTCCCTGGTGGCGCAGTGGTTGGGAGTCCGCCTGCCGATGCAGGGGACGCGGGTTCATGCCCCGGTCCAGGAAGATCCCACATGCCGCGGAGCGGCTGGGCCCGTGAGCCATGGCCGCTGAGCCTGTGCGTCCGAAGCCTGTGCTCCGCAAGGCGAGAGGCCACAACAGTGAGAGGCCCGCGTACCGCAAAAAAAAAAAAAAGAATTTAAACTAAGCAGGCCCTTCATGAAAGACTCAACCTGCAATCAATAAACACTCATGTTCTCTCCTTCAGAGTCACAGCCCCTAAATGTCACTATAGCATTATCAGGAACTATGTTTAAAAATGACTGTGATTAACATAAGATCCAACTGGGAACTAAAAACTCAAAATGTTTTACACTGAATATTGATTTGAACCGCAAGAGCAAAACCTCCACCTCTCTGGAATAATGTTAATAGAACTCCTTGGTAAATTCTTTTATGCAAGCCAATATGCAGAGTTGTCCCCTGGGTTGATCTTTAGGAAGCAACTTTTATTTTTATTATTTTCTACACATGTATATTGTTTCCTGGTTGTGTTATTCTTAGTTCTAACAGTTCTCTGATTTGTTTTTGTTTTCCTTAAGTATTTTATTTCATTTTGTGCAATTTAATAGGTTATTTATCATAACACGGTTTAAGAGGACTCAGAATTTTGATCGAAACAACGTTTGTAACTTAAAACATCATGCATTATAAGTGGTACTTTGTGGTTTGTTGAGAACCTGCTTTAAAACGTTTTATCCTAAAGAACACGCGTCATGTAACTTTTATAATGTGATGTGAGTCTAAATGAAGTTGTGCTAGAGATATCTTTCATAAACCTTTCCCACACTCGCCCTCTGAACCCACCCAAGGGGAATGTTGACACCACTCAGGCGGCTCCTACGTGAGGACATACCCACATGGACAGGTGCCCCTGACGTTACCCCGACGCTTGCCAACAAGAAGTTGGGGGATGCAGGGGCAAGGATGGGCCGGGGCCCACACTGTGTCCTGAGAACCATGGGGACACAAACTTCACCCAGGGAGACATCCAAAGACTCTGACTAAAGTGCTCCTAAACCAGAGTCAGCCCTATTTTAAAAACTGGGGCAACCATAAACATTTTGTTCTCAAAATCCTGGAAGGAACATGGATGGAAGGAAAGAGAATCTCAGAAAAGTTAAGTGATCTCAGATCATCCAACAGGCAAGCAGCAGAGCCTGGAGATGGAGGCCTGTCTTGGCACGGGAATGCCAGAGGATGTCCTGGGGCGGGGCAGCCACCTGTGTCTCCAGACTCCTCCCCTCCCTCCTCCTCCCTCCTCTCTCCCCCCTGCCCCCTCCCTCCCCCCTCCCAGCCTTAGTCCTCAGGCTGCCTGATCTAAACTAAGCCATGTTGAGGGCACTGAATTGTAGCCCAGTGCCTGAAAGAGTTACAGCTGTTCCTGTTTCAAACATGGGTATAAGCTCTCAGGAAAAATTTGCAATTGCACAGAGAACATAGAAGAATCACATTTGTTTAAACTACCGACTACTACCTACGTTACTCCAATTCTGCGGGCATGGGCAGGATCCGGGTCAGCCTATGGTCAATGTTCAGAATATTTAATATTTGAACACCTTTCACGTTTTGTTTGCCGACATGTTGGCACAATGCCTCCAGGGCAGGGATGCTGGGCCAAAGCTGTGGTCCCAGGGTCGCTCCCTATCAGTCCCTTTCCCCCCAGACAGCCTCATGTGACCTCCCACCGAAGGATCAGGCCTTTCTGCTTCTCAGTAGCCCCAGGCTGTGCTGATGCCCACACCCCAACACCCCCGGCCTCGATCTTTGCACCTTTGCCCCCTCAGTCCGAGGGTTTGCTGATGACGTGAGTCTGTTCAGACCACAGGTCGCAGCACTGCGATCGGCCCGTTTGGCCGTGAGGATTCCCAACGTGCACGGGCCCCACAAAGGCCAGAAGGAGGAGCTAGGGGTCATACTGGTTTTATCTGGGGGAAGGAGGACATAAAGGTGCTGGCCTATAGGATGGTTATTCATATCACAAGAGGCTGGCCGAGGATGCCATTAAAGAGTGCACTGTATCCAGGTATTCAAAAGTTTGCCAACTCCTCCAAGCATGTCGTTGACAATTTTTAGGAAAAACTTTTCTGTAAAAGAATGTGCGGAGGTGTGCAGAGTGGGGGGGGGGGGCACGTAGGTATGGGGGTCCCCTCCCACGGCCTCTGGAGGCTGGTCCCAGGCTACCTTCTCCAGCCAACAGACTCCACACCCGGAACCCATCTGAGGGAGCAGAGTCTCCAGATGTGACCAGGTGACGAGCAAACGTTCTCTAATTGAGAGATGAAATGTCAGCACTCTCACGAGCCTCAGAATAGCACCAACTAGTGTCTCCCAGAGAAAACTTACATAAGAAAATATCTTTTTATTCTCTTATAACAGTAATAACTCCCGAGAAAATATGCGTTAGAGCTAATGAGAGAGGGAGGCAGTCAGTGCAGCACTTTCAATTTCTGCCAATGCTAAATGTGGAAGAACTGAACTGCTTATAACTTATGAATTGAGTTTTAAAGTTTTTTTTTTTTTTTAACCAAAAAAGTAATGTTCTTTTGCTTGTATCGGTTCAGCTGGAATCTGTTTCTTCCCCGCACGTCCGCTGGCAGGAGTCAAATGTAATTGTTTCAGATGTCTCTTTTCTCAGGGTCTGAATTTCCCTCTCCTCCTTCAACGCCCCCTCTTTGTGCCTCCAGGAATGTTAGCAGGTTTCTTTTCTACCCCCAGATGGACAGGGGGGCACCTTCATTTCTATTTAACATCATCTATTTCTAATGGAATCATTCAAAGAAGTTGTTTCTGCTGATGGTTATGTGAAAACGAAATGAAACGTCATCAGCTGGACATTCATGGGCCGCATTTAGCAGTGAAGTGAGCTGGGAATAAGTTTCCAAATCCTTCCTCAGACACGGGCCTCCCAAACTCGCAGGAGGGTGGTAAACAGGAGGGAAAGGCAGCAGGGTGGATGAGGGGCACGCTGCAGGGTCAGTGCGCTGTTCTTCCCACCTCTGCGAACCACTGACATTTTCCACTGTAAAAAACTTTAGACATAGATTTCCCCAGTTTTTCCTTTATTGAACAAGGCCCTCTTGATTATGACGATTCCATTTTCATGCAGTAGGTGGGGGCAGGGTGGGGGAGGGCACCAGATCAGTGACAAACTAACGTTTGCTCTAGGCAAAGGGACCCTGGGGTGTTGGAGAGAGGGTGGGAGGGAGGTGGAAGGCTCACCCTCAAACGTCTCACAGGCTCACACCTGTGGTCTGATCTCCAGAAAGACATTCCACACAACCACCAGGCACACAGCAGGCAATAATTCACCCCCAAATCTGCTCCAGCCATTTCCTGTCTTAGCCAGAACGGACATCAGCCCCAGCGCCGGGCTGGCTCTCCACTCTGGCTGCTGTGAGCCTTTAGGGAGCCAGACCCCCTCAGGAGACCACATCCCAGCACCAGCGCTGACTGCCCAGCAATCTCTCCTCAGCATAAAAAGTTGGCTGGCTCTGGGGTTTGTTACAGGCCGCTCGCCCCACAGGCTGCAGTTCTGCTCAGGGCAGAAGCCGCTCCCTTTGGGCTCTGACCAAACACGCCGGCCAGCAGGAGAGGGACCCACAGATACACTGACCCAGGTGCTCGCCCCACTGCCTAAGCCTGATTCTAACTGCAGATCGGAGCCACCTACCCCCAGCCCCCAAATCTGCCAAGCCCTCAGCCAGTGTCCGCTGCACCAAACCCGAACCCGGGAGGTGGCCCGGGAAGGCGCAGACGGGAGTCTGGCCAGGAGCCTGGCGGCGCCAGCGCATCTGACGCCGCAGAAGGGCTGCACGCACCTGAAGTCTGGGTGATAGGCGCCCACGCCCCTGCGTGCAAGGGGCACCCAAGGAGACGAAGGCGACGAGAAGACCCCTTTCTCTAGTCCTTCAGGAAAGCCAAGCGACCCCACCGGCAGCCTCCCCAAAGCAGGACTGTAAGCGCCCACTCCACTGGAGTCTCGCAGAAAACGCATCGCGATCAAAGCCCCTTCCTCCGGAAAAATGCCCCATTCTGCCTGTAATCCAATTCCCTCTCCCCGCACCTGGAGAGCGCGCACGAAGAGGCAGAAATCATACCCAGGGAAATTGTGACCAGAACTTGAACCCCAAACGCATCCACTCATTCCCCGCTCCGCGCTGTGGCTGGCGGCTCCCAGGGCTCCGGGCTGTTGCGGCTGCCAGGGATCAGACAGCTCGCGGAACCGAGGGGCTCCCAGAGTCCCGGTCTCCGTCCCGGTCGTCGGTCAGGAGTCACCATCCCCAGCGCGCTCGCACCCTCGCCTTCCTTTTTCCCTCCGCTCGGCAAATCGAAGCCCGCTTCCCTTGCCTGTCCCAGATGGACCTCGGACCCCAGCTCCGCGGCGGCCCCGCTCACCAGCCCCAGTCGGTCTCCTTTGGGTCGCTGGAGGGGGTCTCCCGGACCCTCAGAGCCAATGCCCGCCGCGCGCCTCCACCGCCCCGGGCAGCCCCGCTCCGCCGCGCTCCCGGGTTTTGGTCTCAGCAGCTCCCTCCGACTTTACACAGCGGCGCCTCCGCGCCGCCGGGGCTCCTGGGGTGGCGAGGCGCCAAGCTGCAGCCCGGGCTGCCGGCGCCCGGCCCCTTCCTCCACATTTTCCTCGTCCGTTCCGCTCTCCCTGGCGCCTGGCGACCCCGCGCCTCCCCGGCCCCGCCGCCCCGACCACCCGAACTCACCCCGGAGCCGCGACGCCGCAGGTCTGCGCGCTCCGAGGCGGAGCCAGGACGCCCTCCCGCGCGGGGGCAGCCTCTCTGCCGCCTGCCCGCGGCCCCCGCCCCGCTCCCGCCGGCCCCTCTGCTGCCCGCTCTGCCGTGGCGGTCGGTACTCACCTCCCGGACAAGGTGACCCGCTAGTGCGCCCGGTGGCGGCCCGCGCGTCTCCGGAGGCAGCAAGCGCGCGGGGCGCGGGGTTTGCGGCGCCCGCCTCTGCTCCCGCCTCTCTCCCACGCCGCCCGGCTTTTTCCCTTCCGTCCTGCCGCTCGGCCCTGCGCTCGCCGCCCGCGCCCCCGGCTGCCCCGCGCGTACTGGAGCGCCGGGCGCGGGGCAGCGGCGGCGGCCCGGGCTGCTGGAGCGAGCTAGCGGCGGCGGCGGGGCGGAGCCCGGCCCTCCGGCCACCGGGAGAGGAGGGTGAGAGGAGACTCCCGCGGCGCGCACCCGGCCGGCGGGTGGGCGAGGGGCGCCCGGGGCGCGCCGCTCGGCTCGGCTCCCGAGCCTGGAGACACGCGTGCCGGAGGCGGCGGCCACGGGCTCTAGGGATGGCAGGAAGGAGGAGGAGGAGGGAACGGCTCCGCGCGAAGGCGCCGCCAACTTTGCCCCAGGCCGCCGGGCCCCGCGGGGGATCGCGTCTGGCAGGTGGCCCGGGCCCGGTGTCTGGGAATGTGGGTGACAGAGGCTGGGGGAAGGGGGCATCCACTGGGGACTAGGAGGGCGGATTTGTCGCCTGGTTCGGAGAAGAGATGGCTCCCCTCGGTCCTAAAGGCCTCTCCAGGCTCTGGTTCGTTCTTTCTGAGGTTCCTAAGGACCCACTTTACAGGCCTGAATCTCCTCGGGTCCTGACCTGCCAATCAACCCCGTGAAACCAGGCGCGGGGCCCAGACTCCAGGACCTCGACCCAGTGTCAAACTGGTCTGATGTGCGTGCAGGGCTGGCCCTGGGCAGTGGGAATTGAGAGGAAAACTAGGTTGTCGGGAGAAGGGGGCTGGGCATAAGCCTGGTGAGGAGAGTGGGCAGTGGGGAGGGAGCGAGGGAGGGCACCTCCCAAGATAGTCTGCATTTCCAGCGTTGAGGGAGGCGGGGGAAGTGGTGTTTGCAGTTCGGATTTCAGAGAGAAAGAAGTGAGGAGGAAAGACGTGCCAGAAGGGAGTCAAAAGTGATTTAGGAAAAGTATCTGTGAGCCCACTTGTGTCACAGGCACAGAAGCGCCCGGTGCCCCAGCCCGGCTGGCACTGGCTGCACCCTGGTGTTCCTTGTCTGTTATGCCCCAGGAAACCCTCCTTGGTGCAGAGACCTCTCCCTGCCTGGTCACCGACCCCTTGGCCCTGAGAAGGCACCTCTTCCTCTGCCAGGGCTCCTGGGGTGGAGTTTCCAAAGGGCTGGGGTTGGAGGTGGGACCAGAACACCAGGTCCCTCCCCGTGTTGCCTTTGTGGGACTGGCCTCCTGTGGGTCCTCAGCAGCCCAGAGAGAAAACTCAAGTCCCAGTGCACCTGTAAGGGGGCAGGTGGGTGGAGGTGCAGGTCAGTGGAAGCGGCACCATCTGTGCTCTGTCTTTATCCACCTGAATGCCATCCCCCCTCCATCTCTGTCGCGTGGCAAAGCACAGCCAGGCTTCTGGCTCCAGATCCCAGAGCTGCAAGGCTGTGGTCTGGAACGCTCAGAAAAGGCCACGGTCCACTCCTCCCGGCTTGAAGAACTTCTCAGATGGGAGGAAGATGCCATCTTATCCTAGTAAACTTGCCACTGTCCCTGGATCCCTTCCGGATCAGAACATCACATTCTCTCATCTGAACCACTGAGCTGAGCAGATGTCATTGGACTCATTTGAGGTGGAGAATCCTTACTCCTGTTTATCAGATGAAGAAGCTGATGCTTTTTGAAAAATATCATCTGGGGTTTTCGCAGCCACCAGAGCTCGGGGGCGGCCTGACCTGGGTCCTCACCTCTCAGAGCACTTGTGTATCTAGACTTTGGGTTCGCTTCGGGGCCAGTTTTGTTTTCTTGGTGAGAGGACACCAGCCTGGGGCGCAGCTGGCCCTGCCTGTGCCTCCAGGGCATGGTTTGCAGTTTCACTTGGACTTTTCATGACATACCAGGCGGGCCCTCATGAGAGCAGCGTAACACGTGACCCCTGACTGGCACTGGCTACCCGTGCACTGCTCCCTCCGAAAGTGAGGGTTGCAGAGTGAAAGGAAGGGGATGCCTTCACCGTGGCCTCCCGTGTGGAGTTCTGTGGGCTGCCTCTCTGTCGTGTCCTTGGTACTTTGGAACGTTCCAGGCTGCTGCTTTGGAACTTAGTACCCCGGCTCTTCCAGGTGAAGTGTGGAGCGTGGGTACACGCGGGGGGGGGGGAGGGTACATTTCCTGACATTTTCTAAGGCTTTGTTTTCATAGCACACCTCGCTCAATCTAGCATTTAAACATTCCCATGGCCTTCTATTGTGGAATGAATATGGTGGGCCCCTTAAGTCACTGTGTTTTATTCTCATACAGCTCTTGGGCACATCCCAGGTACTGAACAAATAGTGATTGACTGCATTAGATGGGGGGAAGGGGTACAATTAAATGTCTTTGAGGAAAGAGGGTAATTTGGAGGAAAAGGGAAAAGTCCATGATGTGGAAGGTCATTTAATATTATTATTATTAATTTCTCCCATGCCACTCGCATAGCTTCAAGGTCTCCAGAAGTATGTTATCTTTTCTAGACCCTGACCCTGAACATGCACACACAACTTTTAGTGTTTCCACAATCCCAGTGGGTGTTACCGATCGTTGCATAAGAAACTCTCCAGGGCCAGGAATCTCAGATGAAGAGAGGGGCGTCCCCTGCTCCTGGCAGATGTGGCAGTTCAGGGAAGGCACCCACGGCTCCTGGTGGGCACCTGGCTGGTCTGGGATGGTAGGTAGCTGCACGTATAGGGTGGTTTCTCTTGAGTCTGGATCCCTGGTTGTTGCTTGCAAGGTTATCATCAGTGTCGTGCTGTGACGCCACACTGAAATAGGAAAGCAAACAAGGGGCGGTCGCGTACTGAGCAGAGGGAGACAGGGGAAGTCGCCGAATCTCCTGGGTATCGGGTAACCTTCTCGACAAGGCTTATCTCTTAGGAGAGATTACAGAGGAGCTAAGAGAGGTCTCTGGGGCCAATTCCTGCGCTGTGAACTGTCGCTCAGTCACCAGCCAGCCGTCAGGCTTCTGGACAGCTTTCGGGAGAAGCTGTTAGTTCCCAGAGGCAGGTGCCCAGATGAGAGGAAGCGCGGACTGGAGGTCTTCAGGCAGGAGGCGTTCCTCAACACGTTGTGAACTGAAAGGTTCCAGACACCAGGCAGAGCTTATGAAGTACCTTGCCGTGCCCTGCGTGGTGCCGGCAGCTCAGTAAGGCTCCTTCTAAACCAGATTTAGGTCAAACGTGTGAATGCTCAGCCTCGTTACGCGTTGATTGTAATACTAACAGTGGTGAGGGTGTCCCCAATTTTAAGGCAATGTCATTCATCCAGTTTTTTCTTGTCTCCTCCCCAGATCTGTTATTAAATCGTCTTGATTGATGACATCCAGGAATTGAAAAGCTGCAATGTCTTATCACAGGAGAATCCTGTGGACTTAGAAGGACAGAAAGATGACCACTCAGGTGTTCAGTGTAGACATGATAGGTGAGGCTCTAAGAAAACTGTGAATTGGTATCAGAAATAAAAGGAGAGAGATTCAAAACCTACACAAAATGTTGAGGCAATGTTGAAGTGAGAGTTTAGAACAGGAAAAGATACACCAGCACACCAGAACGTCAGAGCTGGAGGAGTTCTCGGTGCTCTCCTGACGGCCCTCTGATTCTCAGGTGGCTTGAGTGGGGAGTGAAGCCCAGGTCTGGGCTACAGACTTTGCAGTCTGGCTCTGCGTTTGTCACACCACTTTGGAATGAATCAAGGAGAGCAGTAAGTTAACAAATTGTAAGCCACCCCTGTGGTGCCGTGGGTCAGTTACCCACCGCTGCAGACAAGCCAGCCCGAACATTGCGGCTGAAAACGGCAGCCCTCTATTGGCTCACGGCCCTGAGGGTGGCGACGAGGGCTGAGCCGCTGGGTGGTGTCACCTGTGCTCCCTTGGGCATCCGTGGTCAGCTGCCCACCAAAGCCCGCCTCATGTGTCTGGGGCGGTTGGCTGCGGACTGGGGGGGGATGGGCCGCTGCTCCCCCAGGGCTGGCCCGGGGCTCCTCACAGAGCTGGTGGTGCCCAGCGCTGTGGGCCCAGTGCACACGGTTTTCCAAGCCCACGTCACATGGCTGAGGTCTCCTTTACCAAAGCTGTCGCATGGCCCAAGTTCAGGAGGTGGGAGACAGCCTGCGGCTTTTGATGGGTGGGGCCATGAGGTCCCGGCTTTTGATGGGTGGGGCCATGAGGTCCCGCTGGAGACGGGATGCATGGAGGTGGGAGGCGTTTGGAGCTGTTTTTGCAATCAGCTGCTGCTGAGAGTAAGACTTGTTCTCAATGCACACGACTTCCCTGAATCTGGACCTGAGCTCAGTGGGGAGGCAGGAGTGACCCCAGGAGATGAAGAGGTTGAGTGTTCGGCCCGGTGGTCTCGCAGCCAGTGAGTGAGGAAGGGGCTCAGATCTGGCTTGTCTTCAGCTCGGCGAGCAGCCATCCTTCTCGGAGGGTGTGCGTCAGGGGCAAGCTGAAGGCTTACCACGGCGAGGGGCTCAGCGAGCCTGGGAGTAGGTGTCTGCCACTCCCGTGGCCCGTCCTCACACAGGGAGCCTGGTTTCCTCCTGTCTAATGAGCATGGTTATAGTATCTGCTGCCTGGCCGTGTACAGATAAAGACGTGCTCCACGCGCGCAGTGTGTTTCCTGAGCAGGGATGGCGGGTTATTGTTTTAAAGACAGTTGGCAAGACTGCGGGGCTGCTGGGGACTTTTTGCAGGGGAGTTGAGGGGCATGGCACAAAGCATGCTGGTGCTAAAAGGCCTTCAGATGCCACACGAGAGGGGAGATGGACGTTATCGTTCATCCAAGTGCTTCTTGTTTCAAGGGGGCCGAGGCTGGGTGAGGCCAAGTCTGTTGTCAGATCCTCCAGGCCCTTCTGTCTGGTTCCCTCTGCCCCAACTCCCATGGGCCTTGCTGCTTAGGACCCACCCCTGCCTATTTCTTGGCTTCTCATCCTGGAACAACCTTCACCTCTCTCATCAGAGCGTGAACACGTGGGCTCGTGCTCCACCCTGCCCCAGACTTTAAAGTCAGAGTCCGGAGAGACGGCTCAGCGAGTGTAGGACCACGGGACACACGTGGGACACATACAGGACACACGGGACACACTTGCGACAGTGAAGCGGGCAGGTGTGGTGATGCTGTCCCGCTGGGATCGATCCTACATCTTTCCCAGGAAACAGCCCCCACACACCAGGAAGTCAGGGACCAACGAGGAAAGAGATCAAGTGCAAGGGGCCCCCTGTTCTCCATGCTATCGTGAACCCTTTCCGCTGGGGGTCTCCCACCCTCACCCATTCCCTCTCCTGATTTTGACAATTTATTTCTTCTTTCTGGACCTGAACACAGGTTTGGCCTCACGTTCTCCTGGATACGTGATGTCAGGTGACCACACAGACTGTCACACCAGAGCCTCCAGCACCGGCCCCTCTGTTGCCAGCAGGGCTGGTCCTCTGTTCTCCCCCTGACCTGCCTCGGCAGGTGACTAATTTCCATGACCCATATCTATTATCAGGACAGAGGACAGTGTCAGAATAATCAGTGTCTTTAAGAAATTGTATTTTAGCTGGAAGCAGGAAAATACGTTTATTTCCAGGACTGTTGGAGAGAAAAATAATTAGGAAAAGCTTAGCTTTACAAAACCTTGCTTTCAGGATGGACTGTGAAGCCAGAATGTGCACCATGTGTTCAGAAACACTAGCCTCAAAAAATGGAGTCATAAATCCACTTTGATCCATGCACCAAAGTGGACAGTGCACCTCCTTCGCTCAAACGAAAGAAGACCGTGTTTTTCTTGTTGAACAAAAGAACTGTGTGTACCGGTGTGGCTCTAACATGATGAGAAACTGAGAGGTTGGGGTCCATGAAAACATTGCTGGTGCAACACTAAGCGTTCAAACACCACCATTAACTATTAGCATCATTTCTGGCATTTCCCCAAAAGCCTACAAACTCATTTTTGGCTCAAGAAAATATACTTTTTGCAGCATGCACTTTTTTTCTGCAAAAAAAGAGAGAATTCTATGGCAAAAATAACCACTTCTGTAATTTTGCAGGATGTGGAACTGGAGGGAAAACCCCACGAAATTAAGCAACTTCATTTTTATGATTCCCAGTTTATCACTCACATTTCAAGAAAAGGATGCCTTTGAATAAAGGAATTCCCTCGGGCAAGTGCCGGAACCTGCCCTCTGTGCCCGGCTGTGCTCCCTGGGCGACTGTCATGCACATCAGCAGCTGGTCCTGCCCGGGGTGACTTAGGTATGGTTTGCTGGATGTCAGGACACCAGGGGACAGGATGATCTCCTCCTACAGCAGGCGCCAAGTGTGGCCACAGCAATAACCCACTTTGGGGCTGACAGCACAAGGAGAGAGTCCTCTCTGGACCAGGTGCCATGACCCACTGGTTCAGGGCAGCATCTCAAGTTCCCGTGGCTTTTCCTGTGCTCTGGATCAGGCGTGCATCTCCACCTGCCCCTGGCCCAGCCCACGCAGGCTGCACTGCGTCTGCCCACAGGCAGGCCCGTCTCCAACATCCCCACTCCCGGGACAGCACCTTGGGGGCCCATCCTCCCTTCAGCCTGGTGGTGGGAGCGGTGCCGGCCGGTCTACAGCTCCTTCTCTCCCCTCCCCGGGCTCTGCATTGTGTGGGGCGCAGGTGAGCCTCAGCACTGCGCACATGCAGGAGCGGGCCTACTGTCCACGGCGGGAGAAGGCGCTGGGCTGCACTGGGTACTGGGCAGGTCTCTGGACTCCAGGGCTGCGCACTCAGGCCGGTTCCTTCACAGGCATCACAGCCCGTGTGCAGAGACGCGGTTCCTGGGCTGTCGTGTGTGAGGGAAGATGAGGGGGCCTGGCTCTGAACCACACCCCCAGGCCCGGTTTTGCCCCGATTCATTTAGCTTTTCACCTTCCTGGCAACTCATCCACTACTTACCTCCCTTTGCCTTGGTCTTTGGCCTTGAGCCACGTTCCGGTTTCAGACCTCAGCCTTTCCCACCTGCAGGTCTGGGGCCAGACCCCGACCGGCCTGCCCGCAAAGCCCTCTCAGCTGGGAGCATGGCCTTATTCCTAAAAGTGGGGATGGGCAGCCCTTGGAGCTCCCCATGGCCTTGAGGATCCCAAGGTCACATTTGCCAAGTGGCAGAACGGATGCTTGCATCCGGGTCTCCCGAGTCTGGGTTTTCTCCAGACCATGGCCTGCACCTGGGCTCGCTGACCTTGGAGGACTCTGTCTGAGGGGAAGAGATCAGAGCAGGGAGAGGAATGAAGGGCCTTGAAGGCTTTGCTCATAGAGCGGAAATGTGAGATGGGAGGCGAGGGCAGGCACAAAACCTGCTCGTGCTCCAGATTCAGGAAGCAGCGACTCCGTCCTCTCTCGGCTTTTGTGTCTGTAAAGTGGGGCTGCTTGTCCCCAGGTTGTGTCTCACACCCCGGGGCATTGGAAGACGGATGGGCCCGAGTCCCACACAGCCCTGATGTGATGCAAGGTGCCGCGTGAATGACTGGAAGAAATAGAAACAGTGGAGCTGATACCCAGGAGGCTTCAGGTGTCCCCTAATGCCACTGTGTTGACTCAACATGAATTCTGCTCAAGCGAACGAATGTTGAAATTCCTCTGAGCAGCAGCGAGTGCCACCTTCCCTGGGCACAGGTCTGTGCTTCTCATTTATTTTTTTATTTTTTATTTTTTACTTTTCGGTACGCGGGCCTCTCACTGTTGTGGCCTCTCCCGTTGCGGAGCACAGGCTCCGGACGCGCAGGCTCAGCGGCCATGGCTCACGGGCCCAGCAGCTCCGCGGCATATGGGATCTTCCCGGACCGGGGCACGAACCCGCGTCCCCTGCATCGGCAGGCGGACTCTCAACCACTGCGCCACCAGGGAAGCCCTGTGCTTCTCATTTAAAGTCATCCTAGTGGACCCTCCGTGGCTTGCTCTTGGCTCTGACAGTGTCTGTGCCGCTGACCGCACACGGCAGGGCCTGGCGCCACTGCCACTGTTCCCACAGAGGGGACGGGGGCTAAGTGATGCGCTGAGGGCCCTCCACTGAGACAGCTGTGACAAGTTTCCAAAGCCAGCAACTGTACTTTCTTCAGCGGACTCAGGCCACAGGGGCTGCTTGCCCTGCAAACTCAGAGAGCTGGACGTGCCTGAGAGTGGTGTCCTGCCTGGAGGCCGGTGAGGACAGAACAAGGCCTGAAAGTCCAGCTCCCCTGCTTCCATGCCGGACAAAGTCAGAGGTGTCGCCCGCCCTCCAGAGCCTTGGGGGTCCAGCTGAGGCTCCCCTCTGTAGGACCCCCTGAGATCCTGCCTCCCTTCCCGTCCCTTGTCCAGCTTCCTTCCTGACCCCCAACTAGGACTTGTTCTGTAATCAGCCACTTGCCTGTGGGTCCCCATCTCGGGGCCGATTCAGGGAGACCCTGCCCGAGACGCTGGGTTTCAGGATTTGCTCACGTTCCCGATAGTTTCTCTGGCAAACCTTCCCTGAGTGACCTCCAGTGCTCTGTCCCCCAGCTCCTGGGCTTGATTTCTCACTTGAACTAGAGTTTCTACCAGTTTTAACTTTCCGAGACTCTGCAACCAAGATCATGAAAGGAGGCTGCTATGAGGGGTGTATGTGCACGTGCCTGTGTGTGCCTGTGTGTGCCTGTGTATGTGTGTGTGTGCCTATGTGTGTGTGTGTGTGTGTGTGTGCCTGTGTGTGTGTGTGTGTCTGCATGTCTGTGTGCACACGTGTGTCTGTGAAAGAGAAAGAAAGACAAACCCTGGGCAAGCACTTAATCTCTCCAGGCCTCAGGTCTAATCTGTAAAATGGGGTTGGTGACAGGGTCTCTTCACTGTGTTGGGAGGATTAAATGCCATATCATGTAACATGTTTGGCATGGGACCTCCCAGTGGCATCCAACACACTTTAACCCTCTGTCCTTCATACCTGTCCTGCCTAGGTCATAGCCCTGAGGGCACCCGTGACTGGGAGGAGCGCCCTCCCGCTGCCTGGGGCTAGGAGCAGGTGGAGAGACCCACCCATCAGGGGACACCGTCTGACGTTTTGCAAAGGGTCACCGGGAGCGGGAGATGCAGGGCCCCTTCCAGGCCCCCAACTCAGGGGCTGTGGGCTGAGCGCAGGCACCAGGCACTGGCCTGAGAAGGGTGGGGGCGGGAGGACTCTGCTTTGCACGAATGAGAAGACTGTCATTCCTGGAGTCGGGGAGGGAATGTCAGAAACTTACGACCAGTGCCTGCTCACCGGGTGCCTGAATATAAGAGAGAAAAGGACAAGACACTTAGGGAAATTAGAAGCCATTTAGAAAATGAATCCCCAGGGGATCTGTTGAATTTCAATTGGCCGGGACAACTGCTCTTTTCTACTACATTTTCCTGTCTCTTTCTTCATCCCCCGCCAGGCCATCCTCCTGCAGGGCTAGCTGAGTCCTCAGCCTTGACCAGCAGGAGCTCCTGAGCGGCCACGGAACCGTGACTGGAGGAGGTGGGTCTGAATCCACAGAACTGTCCCTCCTCCAGGTCAACGGGCAGAGGGTGGACGCGGTTCCCTCACGCACACAGTGGTTCAGGGCGTCTCCTTAGATGCCGCACAGGATACAGAGATGGTTCCAACACAGCCTTTGCCTGGCGAGGGCTCATAATCTAGGAGGCTGGGGGCGGGGAGACAGATCAAAGAATGTGCAAAGCAAAGAAAGGCGTGCTGTGAAGGAACAGCCAAGCAAGAGGACTGGGGGCCGAGACAGGGATGCTGTCTGATGCTCCTCCCACCGGTGGGGTGGCCCCAGGCCCAGCCAGCGCTTTCAGACCCCTGCGGCCAGACGATGGTCTCCCCACAAGAGTTATTTTATTAAACGTTTGGTCTAAAATAATTGAAAACTAAGGCTGCAGACATTATGTTTTAGTTTATTCCCAGGTAGCTTTGTGATCAATGTCAATATTTTCATGATATAAAAGTTTTTCCCAGAAAGAAGATTCTATTTTATTACATCACAAATATGCAGAGTAAGGGACTGAATCAAGACTTGATTTGGGGCCCAGACTCAGTGAGAAGGTTAGTTAGCTGTCGTTGTGGCTGCATTTGGAGAAAGCATTTACTAAAAATCTTCCTAGTCAGCCTCGGAGCTGTGGCATCACAGCTGAGCTTTCTGGTGGCAGCACAGGCGATGCCTACAGGTGATGCCCACGTGTGATGCCCAGAGGTGATGCCCACCACCGCCTCAGGTTCACCTCTGCTTCTTCTGCTCCCTTGGCGAAGCACTATTCTGAACAGTCAGTGTGGATTCTCCTAGCCCACCACCTTCTGCATATTTAACAAAATCAACATACTTTTATGATTGTCTCTAATCAGTTTCCTGATTTTAATTTCTAATTAGATGCACCACCAACATGTTGCATTATTTAGAACAAGTCATTTGATTCACCAATACATTCATATTCTTTTTTTTTTCTTTTTTGCGGTACGCGGGCCTCTTACAGGTGCGGCCTCTACCGTTGCGGAGCACAGGCTCCGGACGCGCAGGCCCAGCAGCCATGGCTCACGGGCCCAGCCGCTCCGTGGCATGTGGGATCCTCCCGGACCGGGGCACGAACCCATGTCCCCTGCATCAGCAGGCGGACTCTCAACCACTGCGCCACCAGGGAAGCCCCATCTTCTTAATATGTCTCACTTGTTGCAAAAATATCTGATTAATTCATTAAACTGTGCTTAATAGATTGAGTTATATTATAGATCATGCAATGGTTTAACATTAAAATAAAAATTAGTAGCTAACCCAGGGGGGCAAGGACGCTGCTTCCGCCTGATCCCTTCTTTCATCGTGAGCATACGGATTGTCATCGACCCCTTCCTAAGCAGACACACTTCCTTCTGCATGGATTCAAGCTTGCCTTCCTTCTGATGAATACTGAGCACGGAAACCAACAGGATTTCCTGTCCCCGTGTTACATGGTGCTGGGACCAAGTACACAAACCAGCAGACAAAACGATAGCCAGGTTGCCTGCTCCTGGGGCCCTGGTCCTGGAAGATGAGCCGCAGCAGAGACTCTGCTTTTGGGACTCCTTCGAGACCCTCCCTTTGCTGCACCCACCAATGCAAGGCTACTTCGTCATACACTCTGCCCAATTCCAACAATTCTTCACTTTTCAAGACTTGCCAAGAATCTCTGCACTCAGGCCCCATCACCAATGAGCACTGTCTGCTGACTTTGCTCTCTGAGCACCGATGCCAGCCAGGTAGGTGCCCCTTCCCGCGGTGGGTCTCTGTCTACGTTCTTAACTGTGGGTTCCGGGTGGGGGTGGGGCAGGGGGTGAACAGAGCACGGGCTCTATGGAAACCAGGGCATCTCCTGAGAGCCGCTGGGGCTCGCCCTATATAACAGCAATTATTCCCTCCTAGACCTGCCCTTGGAAAGTGGGTTACGTGTTGGACATTTTTCAAGATAAATCTGAGCGGGGCTGGCAGAGGATCTGGAACGGCAGGCAGAGCAGAGGTGGCCGAGAGGGTTGAGGAGCAGGGGCGTCGAGGAGGGGCAGTGGGTGGGGGGACGGCGCCGCGAGTGGTGTGGATATGTGTGAGTGTTAGCGCGAGTGTGCAAGCAGCGGGGGGGACGGCCGGGGGGGCGGGAGGGTCTTAGTCCTTGTGCCGCAGGTTCGTTCCTCACTCTGCTGAGTCCACTGTCTCCACTGACACCTGGCCCAACGCAAATGTATACTTAGACACAAACACACATTCTGGGTGGAAGGACAGAAATGCACGGCTGATTTTCTGTACAAACTTTCAGGATTCAAAATGGCCTTGAAAAGCCAGAAGTTGGCCCCAAATTGAGAAGAATACATTTAGCAGGATGGCCCTGGTTGCCACAGTTTGAAAGGGACACTGAGAAGTGAGACCAGACAGGTGAGGGTTGTCAAGACGGGCAGGATGAGTACGTGTGCGCTCTGGGGAAGGAGTGTGACTGGGTCGGCGAGGGTTGTCCAGACGGGCAGGGTGTGTACGTGTGCGCTCTGGGGAAGGGGTGTGACTGGGTCGGCGAGGGTTGTCAAGACGGGCAGGATGTGTACGTGTGCGCTCTGGGGAAGGGGTGTGACTGGGTCGGCGAGGGTTGTCAAGACGAGCAGGGTGTGTACGTGTGCGCTCTGGGGAAGGGGTGTGACTGGGTCGGCGAGGGTTGTCAAGACGGGCAGGATGTGTACGTGTGCGCTCGGGGGAAGGGGTGTTCAGCCCAAGTAGGAGCTGACAGAGAGCAGGACAGCGGGTCCACACGACACGTCTGTGTGTCTCCAGCAAGGTCAGAAGTGCCCCGAGTGAGGGGAGAACTGCTCCTGAGGGAGGGGCTGCCCCAGCACCTCTGGTCTGGAAGTGCCCTGGGCAAGGCAGAGAGAGGGCCTTGTCTGCTGCTTCCCTTCCAGGCAGAGGATTTACTTCACCCGAACACAGGGAGAAAGCCAGAATTCTGGAAAGGGAACCTGTGAAAGCACCCTCAGCCACAGGCAGTAGGGGACTTTGGTTCAAATCCAAGCTGTGTGACTCTGGACAAGTCGCTTAACCTCTCTGTGCCTCCATTTCTTCATCCTAGGATGTGGCTATGATTTCCAGTACTTTTACCCGGGAAGATCGGCCAGTCAGCGGACACAGTTGGTGACTGAGAGAAGGAAAACCTCGGTGACAGCAAGCCTGTGAAGAGTCCAGATGGGGTCTCTGCTCCCCGCCTGGCACAATAGTAAACAAGCGAAAGGGGTAGTCAGACTTTCTCCTCTCCGCAGGTAAGGCTTCCTTGCTGGGCTTGAAGCCTGTCCGACGACCCTGATTCACACTGCTGGTTGGAAGACCCAGTCTTCTGATTTCTGGACCATTTTGACAAATACCCTCAAAGGGCAGGTGGATAGCATCTCAGTGTTTTGTGGGTCAAAGCTGACCCAGAGAACGTGGCTGAGTTGAGGACTCATATTTTTGCCCAGTGAAGGGAACTGATCTGGCCAGTTAGAGAGAGCTGGTAGTAGCCCTGGTCCTCAGCTCCCTTTTAGGAGAAATAACTAACCCCCTCTTCCCTTCCAAAATGAAGCTTATAGATGGTATAACTCACATGCATACATTGTTTCAATAATTCAAATTTCAAATCAATTTAATGCCCTAATCATAGTATGAAGGAGAGGTAACAGGTGTTAAATTGTGATGATCACATGCATATTTCAATACGTAAATTCTTGGGCCTGAACACACTGTAGGGAAATAAAGACCCGAGAGGTGATAGGCTCCGGAATGAAAACCAGCCTCTGAGAAAAGTAATGAGGCCAGAATGGTTTGCATTTCCTGGGAGGATAAGGGACTCACCTTCCCTGAGGTGAGGACCACAAGCTGGGAGGACACAGGCGTCCAGCACGGAGGAAGTGAGGCTATGTGGCCCCGTGGACGTGCTGGTCTGTGCACACGTGCAGGGTCAGTGGAAGCCCCCTCGTCATGGTTGTTGAGACCCAGGATGGGCGCGAGAGTGACATGCGCCAAGGGCATGGATTTCTTATCTGAAAACCCCACATGTCTGGACATTTATTCAGCCTCCAGTAGTTAAAGGGAACTTGGATGCCATATCCTTTGACAGGTGATGAAAAAGAAAATGTAGGTAACCTTTCTGGTAGACCCCGAGGAAATAACTGGCCCCCAAAGAAAGAAATATATTTAGTATCTTATTCTCACAACCTAGATTTTCTTGCTGTGGTTGAGTGCATGTGTATACACACACACACACACACACACACACACACACGTCTTATGGCAATTATATAAAATGTTTTTTAAAACTACTCCTTGGTGAAATCAGGTGAGATCCCTGCATTTCCTGTCTCTGTCAACGTGACAGCACCTGCTTCTAGGGCTGCTAAAGGGTCCTCCGTCTCCTCCCTACAGGGTGGCTGCCAAGGTCAGGAGGTTCTATGCAGAGTCATAGCCTGCAGGAGAGGGGGAGGGGGAGGGGGAGGAGGAAGGGAGGAGCGGGCTGTGTTCTTATAACAAACATTTTCTATTTCTAATGTAAAAACTGTGCCTATCCATTCAAAATTTCTCTAGAAACATGGAAAATTATAAGAAAATAAAATTCACTTAAAATTCCAATACAGTTAAGTCCCCTACATATGAACGAGTTCCATTCCGAGAGTGCATCCTTAAGTCCAATTTGTTCGTAAGTCCAACAAAGTTAGCCTAGGTACGCAACTAACACGATGGGCTGTATAGCACTGTACTGTGATAGGTTTATAATACTTTTCACACAAAAAATACATAAAAACAAACAAGAAATAAAGAAAACATTTTTAATCTTACAGTACAGTACCTTGAAAAGTACAGTAGTACAATACAACAGCTGGCTTACAGGCGCTGGCATCGAGTGAACAGGCAAGAAGAGTTACTGACTGGAGGAGGGAGAGGAGGTGGGAGATGGTAGAGCTGAAGGATCGTCAGCAATAGGAGATGAGGGCAAGCTGCAATTTCACCCACGCCTGACGTTAATGGCACAGGTTCTGCTTCCTTGCTGGATTCAATTCTACCTACCGTCTTGAAAAAAAGATCCAGTGATGTCTGGGTAGTAGCCCTTTTTACCTCATCATAGATGACATGGTAGCACTGGATTGAATTCTGAATGGCTGTTGAAACTTCGTGTACCATTCTATGTTTGGGCCCTGTGCCTCAAAAACTAACAGTGCCTCCTCAGATAAAGAAAATCCCATTGCCATTTCCTGCGTCGTGAATCTCTTTGGTTCTTCAGTTACTTCTTCCTCTTGTCTCTCTTTGTCCTTTCTCTGGGCCTCCAATTCCATCAGGTCTTCATTAGTAAGCTCGTCATGTTGCACAGCAAGGAGTTCAATGAAGTCGTCCTCTTGCAGATCTAGCTCCAGCTTCTCGCTGAGGGTCACTACGTTGCTGAAGACCTCTTTGGACCCCTCATCCACCTTCTCAAATTCATGAAAATCATGAACAAACTGCGGGCAAAGTTTCTTCCAAACTCCATTCATGGTGACGGCCATACCCTCACACCAAGCAAAGTCAATGTTTTTATGGCCTTGTAGATGTTATAGTCCTTCCAAAATTGTCTCGTTGTTCCTGATTCGTTACTCACCTTTACTGCCTGGCAAAAAGTGTGATGTAAATAATATTTCTTGAAAATCACTGTAACTCCCTGGCCCATAGGTTGGATGAGCGATGTAATATTCAGTGGCAGATGCACTACTTTGACGTTGGGATGAAAGTCGTCCATGAATGGGAGGTGGCCTGGATCATTGTTGAGCAGCAAAAGAATGTTGAATGGGGTGTCCTTCTCCAAGAAATATTTCTCTCTCTCTGGAATAAAGTGGTGGAAAAACCAGTCCTGGAAAATGGCCCGTGTAACTCAGGCTTTGGGGTTACTCTTCCACACAACAGGAAGAGAGTCCTTGGTTATGTTTTTAAGGGCTCTCGGGTTCTCTGAATGATAAACTAAGACAGGCTTCAGCTTCCTATCACCAGAAGCACTGCCACCAAACAACAGAGTTAGCCTATCCTTTGCTGCTTTAGATCCTCGCATCAGCTTTTCCTCCTTACTCATGTAACTTCGGTCTGGCATCCTCTTCCAGTACAGTCCTGTCTCATCCACGTTAAAAACCTGCTCGGGTAAATACATGCCTTCATCAATAATTTCTCGAAACATTTCAGGAAATTCCCAGGCAGCTACTGGTCTGCACTCGCTACCTCGCCCCTTACTTTTAGGTTGTGAAGGTTGGCTCTAGCCTTGAACCAATGAAACCAGCCATGGCTGGCATTAAAAGACGTGCCCTCTGATTCTTCACCAAGTTTCTCCTTCAGGTCGTCTTAAGGGCTTTTAGCTTTCTCTTGCATCACCATTAAGCTGAGCGGGACTCGACACTGATGCTGATCCTGCATCCGCACACTGAGGAGTGTCTCCATCTCCTCCGTCACTTTTCCACGCTTCTTTGATATTATTGCCTACATCATCTGCATAGCAGACTTCACATGTTCTATGATCTTGTCCTTGTTCTTTAGAATTGTAACGATGGTTGAACAAGTCATGTTATAAGATCGAGCGACGTCTACCATGGAGCCTCCAGATGCCGAAACTGCCGTTATTAAATGCTGATCCATCCCACTCTTGTACCTCCTTGCCGAGTGTTTTCTAAGGGCACTGTGTGCATATGTATTTTATCCCACCACTTTTTTTTTTTTTGCGGTACGCGGGCCTCTCACTGTTGTGGCCTCTCCCGTTGTGGAGCACAGCCTCTGGACGCACAGACTCAGGGGCCATGGCTCACGGGCCCAGCTGCTCCACAGCATGTGGGGTCTTCCCGGACCAGGGCACGAACCCGTGTCCCCCGCATCAGCAGGTGGACTCTCAACCACTGCGCCACCAGGGAAGCCCCCCACTACTTTTTTATTCAACATTTGAACCAAAGCATTTTTTCATGATGTATAGTAAGAATAATAATTCTTATTATTAAAGAATAATTTGCCTGAAATTCCTACAGAGTTTGTTTGGTTTCGCACACCATGAGGTGCTGATTCCAAATCTCTTCTCTTTGGAGTTGAGGCCACTGATTTGGAACAAGCTTAAGGGGAGGCTTAGGCCTTCCATGTGGATGCACAGCTCCCCTGTTTTGTCAGTCAAGGCTTCCAATCTTCTGAGATGGGATGTAAAGCCACACCTTGAAAAATCACTGTCCTAGATTATTCAATTAGCCATTTTTCTGTTTATTTTTGATCTTCAAAACTCTCCTTTATTTTGAATAATCAGTATTTAATGATTTGTTGGTGAAGTGATGCCAGCAGCATACAGTAACACAGATGCTCTTTAGCCATCCCAGTTTGGACAGGAAGCAGGCAGGACAGAACTTATCAGGAAGTGTTGCCCACATACAGGAAGAAACACTGTTTGGGAAGCCAATTCCTGGAGAAAAAAATTCTGAGCCTGACCACATTTGGAATGAAATTAAGGTAAAAACTAGAGTCTTGCTGTATTCCGTGATCCAAAAGAAACTACATCTGCCTGAGAGCAGAAGCCTCTGCTTTTCCAGGGGCAACTGTATCACAAGAGCTGCAGAAGCAAAACTCCATCTTGCACATGTCGGGCAGGTGAGCGTGATATGAGGAACTGCATGCTGAGGGGAAGTGGGGCCCCGGGCCTCAAGGTTTCCTTTCATGAGCCGATGTCACCTCTGCAAGACAGGACTTCCTGGCTCTGAAATTTGCTCCGGCTCTGAAGACTGCACAAGCCTGTTGCTACCTGAAAAATCTTGCAGCAGGACTTTGGCCAAAAGTAATAAAGCCTCACTTACAGAAGAGACGGATGCTCAGAGGGAAGGGGAAACATCTGTCCACTGCAATTACGAGGAGATGCTGGGCTTGGTGAGGAGGGGACAGAGCACTGCGGCTTCCAGCTGAGGCCCCGTCGTTGGGAGAGGAGTCCCGTCATCCCAGGGGACAGAGAGGAAAAGCCAGAGCTGGGGCACAAAGCACAACCAAGAGCTCCCATCCCTGAGCACCCGGACGGACCATCACGTTGTCTGCACTTCTGGAAAACCACCATTGAATGTGCTCCTTACCAATAATTGCACGTGGATGACACAGGGGAGTGGAGGGCAAGGACCCACCCAGAGGAGGGTTAGCGAGCTCGTAGCCCAGGATGTGTGTCTACCTGCACAGCGATGTCAAGTCACAGGCCAGCCTCCCAGCAGACATGGACCAACCTCTTCTCATTTGCTCAGAGGGGCATCTGTACCTCCCTAAACCCAGATGGTCATCCAAATTCAAATACCTCTCTAAATAGGTAAATCCTTGTCTAAATAGACAAGTACCTGTCTCAATCCTGACACCCATTTCCAGCATCCTTGACAGCCAGGAGGGATCAGGTGACCTGGTTCTGACCAATGAGAGGTAAGGTGAAGGGCTGCTGCAGAATTTCTGGGGAAGGAGACTTCTTGCTGCCACTTCCCTCATCCCACCCCAGCCCTATTTCCTGCTTTGGATGTGGGTGTCCAGAGCTGACCGTGAGGCACAAAGGTATTTGGGTGACAATCCAAAGCCCCGAGGATGGCAGAGCAGAAGGATGAAAAGAACTGGGACCACTGATGATGAAACTGAGCAGAACCCTGGGGCCCTCCCAGGCCCCAAAGCCCCTCCAGGTCCCCAGTTTCTTGTTTGCAAGAGAAAGGTTTCAGCCTCCTTGACCTTTCCTGAGTTCCAAAGGGCAGATTCAAACAGTGACTAGTTAAGGGAGTGAGAGAATACAGAAAGAAAGAGTAGTGCAGTATGGGGCCTGGTCCTGTTTCCTCCTCCAGGTGCATACATACATAACAGTTTGATACATCTCTCTGAGTTCATCTACAGGAGCCGATCAGAGGATGGTCACACACCCTGCAGCCCTCCCACCAAATTTTGCCTAGAAAAACTTTTGCCCCAGAACCATCAGGGAGTTTGTACTTTTTGAGCACGAGCTGCCCGTTCTCCTTGTATGGCCCTACAATAACCCTTTCTCTGCTCCAGACTCTGACATTTTGGTTTGTTTGGCCTCACTGTGTGTCAGGCTCATGAACTTGGGTTTGATAACAGTGAGACCACAGAACCCCTGGACACGCGGACAGCCCTGACCCCTGGGTGTCCTGGGTTGTGAGACGAATCAGCTCCATATCCTTAAATCACTTTGAGTTCTGTGCTCTGTTCCTTGCAGCCAAGCATATGCTACTTGACAAGATGTGCTTTAGCTAGAGCTGCCTTTTTGAGACTATATTGAAAGAGTTGACAGTCTTCTTTCAATAAAGGATGCAGGAAATGTAACACATAAGGAAATTCAGCTCGTTATTGTATAGACAAGCTCTAAGAAAATGACTTAGACAAAGTGAAAAGTATAATTACCAACAAAATTATGAAGAAGGCCCTTATTCATAAGTGGACACTTCTCACTAGTAACAATATTTTCATACACATGCCATCATTTTGTGATACTCATGTTAAGAAAGACAGGGAGACGGCAAAAACATCGGCTAGTCCAGGGACTTTTGCTTAGAGCCAGAAGTGCATATTTTTGGCTTGCGTTTGTGGGCCAAACATTTTTTTGAAACTTTAAATTTATTTTCTTTTATGAGTAGGTAATATATGACTCACAATCAAAAAATGCAAAGGGATATTCAGGTAAAAATCTCTCTCCACGTTCCCCAACCAGCCAATTCTCCTCCCTGGAAGCAAACAGCAACACTAATTTCTCTTAGATCTTTCCAGACACAGGGACAGATTTTAAGAAGTGGTGGGCCAGCCCATCGATGGAAGAATGGATAAAGAAGATGTGATATATATATATATACAATGGAATATTACTCAGCCATAAAAAAGAATGAAATAATGCCATTTGCAGTGACATGGATGGACCTGGATATTGTCATATTGAGTGAAGTAAGTCAGACAGAGAAAGACACATATCATATGATATCGCTTATATGTGGAGTCTAAAAATATGGTACAAATGAGCCTATTTACACTACAGAAATGGAGTCACAGATGTAGAAAACAAACTTATGGTTACCAAGGGGGAAAGGTGGGGATAAACTGGGAGATTGGGATTGACATATACACACCACTATGTATAAAACAGATAATAAGAACCTACTGTATAGCGCAGGGAACTCTACTCAATACTCTGTAATGACATATATGGGAATAGAATCTAAAAAAGAGTGGATGTATGTATATGTGTAACTGAGTCACTTTGCTGTACTGCAGAAACTAACACAGCATTGTAAATCAACTATACTCCAATAAAAATTAATTAAAAAAAGAAGTGGTGGGCCAGACGTTCTCTGATGTGAGCTCTCATCTCTGCCCTTGTAGTTCAAAAATAGCCACAGACAACATCTAACAAGGGGATCTGCTGTGTTCCGATGAAATATCTACAGAAACAGGTGGCAGGTGGGGTTTGGCCCATGGCTGACTCCGGAGATAGACTCCAGGATAGAAAAGGCAAGAGGCCTTTGTCTAGTATTCTGCACCATCGATTTTTCACATATATTTACCTACTTTAGTCCTCACAGCACTTCTGTAAAATAGACAGCCAGTTAAGAATAAAATACATCGTCCAGTGCTGCCAGCTTAGCGAACGACAGAGCCACGGTTCAAACCCAAAGCTTGAAGCTTCACACCATGTTTATACTCATTTCGGAGAATTCCTGTTCCCCACCCTTGGAAGTGACAGAATGCTGCAGACACCTTCATGATTTATTGTAAGAGGGACTCTGCTGTCTGCCCTTCCCACACACCTGCTGACACATTGCTTTGCCTGAGGAGGAAGGAGAACCTGCAGGCAGGTGAGGGATCCCTAGGCTGGCACCTGCCAAAGCACCTGCCATCTGCCCTGAGTGTGTTTAAAGGCTGTGGTGGAGGCCGCCTCCCTCAGTCCCCACACAGCGGACGGATGGCCCATGGAAGGAGGCCGAGGTGCACGCACACAACATAGTATCTAACGGTGAAGCATCATTTATTCAGCCATAACGGCATCCGTGAATGTCTGCCTTATTCCCAATTCCCTCCTTCTTAGTATAAGCCAAGCTGCAGTGACAGCTTTCTTCTCCTTCAGGAGCAGCTAGGGCCCCGTCACTCTCCCAAATGCCACACCAAATTCACACTGCCAGGAGGAGTCCGATTTCTCCCTCTTTTGGGTGTGGGGAGGGTAGAGCCCGGGCTCTCATGTTCTACTTTGAGTCCTTTTATTAGACTCAGACACGGTGCCCTGGGCAGAGAATCTCACAAGAAATGTCTCTAATTAATAAACTTCAAGTTGTATTTTCTCCCACCTATGAAGTCCCTTCAAAGCTCCCTCAAGAAGGGAAAAGGGAAAAAGCAAAATGTTACCACCAGCGGCTGGGAGAACCCACTAGCCACAAGGCAAGGGCAGGAGGGGCAGCAAGAATCAAAGCAGGTCTCCCCTCCGTTGTGGTCCGGGGTCTGTCCAGGGGGCGGTTTACACAGCTTTACAGAAATGGCAGAATTAAGCCACCGGCATCTGACTACTTATCACCTCTGGGATTTTAGCTCTTTCAGACTCAGCTCAGTTGCCCTGACCCTTGTGTGTGTGCCTGTGCATGTGTGCCAGTGCATGTGTGTGTGTGTGTGTGTGTGTGTGTGCGTGGACATGCATGTGTGTGCACACGTGTGTTTGGGTTGACTCAACCATAGCGTAAGCTGGATACAAAAATGTTTTACTTTATTTTATTTCATTTTCATATATTTCAAATATTTACACACCATGATAGAAAAAAGAAAAATCTTTACATAATGTTCAATCAATAACTGCTATCAATATTTGAAAGTTTTGTCAATCTGATAGATTATCATCATTAGTTTCATTACGATTTCCTCCTTTTCTATACATTTACTAGCCACATGAATTGCTTATTCTGAGAATTACCTAGTCTCATATTATATAATTATTTCCCCATCCAGTTACTATTATTTTTCTTGAATATTGTAGTGTCTTTTTTTTCTACAATAAAGAAGCTATTCCTTTGCCAATTACATGTGCTAGAAATCACTTTGCCAATTATATACGCCAGGCTGCTTTTGTTAATTGTGTTTTATTTTGTCCATGAGCACATTTTAACTTTTTTGAAGTCAAATTTATCCATCTTTGTTTTTTCTTGCTTCTGGACTTTCTGTGTTGCTAAGAGGGTTTTCCTGCACCTCAAGGGTATACACACATTCTACTGAAGCTGCTTCCATTCTCTCCTGGCCCCGCCCACACACATCTCACTGACCTGTGTGTTTGTAACTCTCAAACCAGATGTTGTATTTGGCTCATTAATCAATCCAAAATTTATTTTTATATGTAGAATGGTAGAAGTCTTACTTTTTCAAAGTTGTATTAGTTTACTGTTGCTGCTGTGATAAGTTACCAAAGACTTTGTGGCTTACATCACCAGAGTTACTGTGTTCCAACTCTGTAGACCAGAAGTCCAATGAGGCTCATGGACAAAGACCAGGATGTGGGTGGGCCCTTTCCCTCCTGGAGGCTTGGGGAGGATAGGCTCTCACATTTTCAGTCCCTGGAGGTGCCCATGTTCCTCCATCTCAGGACCTTTCCTCCGTCTTCAAAGCAGCACTGCCTCATCCTCGACCCTCGACACCAGCCAGGACAGCTCAGCTTTCAAAGGCTCTTGGGATTGGTTTGGGCCCCCCATGTGGTCCGGGGTCAGCTCCCCATTTCAAGGTCCATGAACTTAAGTCTGTGAAGTTTCTTCTGCCATGGTAAGTCTAGGGGGTAGGTTGGGGGCTTTGGGGGTTATTATTCTGTTTACCACAAAATGGAGTGGATTTGCCAAAATTCAACGTATTGAAGGATCCATCTTTTCCCCACTGTTGCACATCCTGCGTGTATCACATACGGATCTCTTCCTGGATTATCTGTTCTCTCCGGCTCATCTGTTTGCTTAGCCCTGTGTCAACACCACACAGATTTCACTACTCTGACTGCCTAGGCTGCTTTCATATCTGGTAGGGCAAGTATCTCATTAATACTGATATTTTAAAAAATTCTTACTATTCTTTTATATTCTCTTTTCCATATGAATTTTATAGACACCTTGCCCAGGTTCATTAAAAATTACCACAGGATTTTGATAGCGAGTTTTACGTTTACTGATAGATTTAAGCGTACTTCCATTTTTGCAGCACAGGGCATATCGGCATCTCTTTCTCATTTTCACATCCTCCCGTAAACGTAGACCAAGTCATGTGGGTATGGATATTTTTAACCCGCTGTGTATGCATTTCTTAATTGGCTTATTCCTGGGTATTTTATTATGTTTTCACTCTTTCGAATGCCATCTCTTCTTCTCCTGGTCATTGCCGGTGAGCAGCTCGGCTGGCTTTTCTACAGAGTTATTACCAAGTCACCTTCGGTACCCTTACTGGTTCCACTACTCGGTCGGTTGATTCTATCGGAGTTCTTAAGTAGACAAATATTTGGAGTTAGAATTTCAGAAACACAACTTAAGGTTGTTAATCATTTCCTTTTCATTGTTTTGCCCTAAGCCTTTTCCACAGTCAAGAAAAAAGGCAGAGTTAAATAATTTCTTTAAGAGAATGTGCATTCACCTCACTCTCAATTTATTCAGGAGAAAAACAGAATGAAAGCCAGGAAGAGAGGGAGTGTTTTGGCTGGAGTGGGGAGGTGAGTTTGGTGAGTGAGCACAGAGGGGAGTGGACGGAAGGGACACTCCTCTCTCTGTTCAGGGATCCCAGCCCCCTTTGCCACTCCACTATCCCGCTGCCTCCTAATACATCTTTTTCCTCTGGATACTTTTAAGATGTACCTCAGGTCTGATGGTTTTCCTTGTATTCATTCTGATTGGGATTTGCCAAGATTCATTCATCTGTAAATTGAGGTTTTTCTCCATTTGGGGGGAAACTTTTGGTCATTATTTTTTCAAATATTTTTCTACCTCATGCTCATTATTCTCTCCTTCTGGAATTCCAATGACCCAAATGATATTATGGCAAAGATCATAATATATCTTGATCTGTTTATATTTTTTCAAACTTTTTTTTCTCTCTATTCTTCAGACTGCACAATTTCTATTGATCTGTGCTTGAGGTCAACGACCCCTTTCTTTTGCGATCTATAATCTGCTTCTGTAACCCATGGGAATTTATAATTTATATGTTGTAATGATCAGTTCTAGAATTTCCATTTGGTTCTTTTTTGACCATTTCTATTTCTACTGAGATTCTCTGTTCAATCACTACCATTCAACTTTTCCTTTAAATCTTTTGACACATTTATAAGCATTGCTTCAATGCTTTTATTGCTAATTTTTACAGCTTTAGGTGTGTTTCTACTGACTGCTTTTTTTTTTTCTAGATTACAGATCGTGGTTTCCTGCTTTTCTGTATGTCTAGTAATTTTACATTGTATGCTAGGCCATTGTCTTCAGCTCTCTCAGCTGCTGGAGGGGAAGCCAGGCATCCGTTGGGGGGGTTGGCAGCCCTCCAGTCCCTTCTGTGACGTCCCCACTGCTCGTGTTCAGGTGCTGTTTGTTGTTTATAAGGAGCTCTTCCAAGGAAGAAGAGTCAGAGTGCAGCTCCAGGGTCAGAAATGGCCCGGGTCTGCCTGCTACTCCCCTGCCAACGTCCGTCTTCACCTCCACTTGGCATGACGCTCCTGAAAGTGCCTTCCTCTGGCTGCCCCTGGAGAGCGTTCTTGCTTCTCCCTCGAGGAGGTGGGCTTTACTTGGCCAGTGAAGCGCTCTCTGCCATCCCCAACCCAGGAAGCCCAGGATGCTAGGATCAGTGGTCTGGTTGCTGGCAGCGTTATCCGGCTGTGCCTTAAACTCTCAAAAGGACCATCAGGATTGAGGACTGGTCACTTATGCCAGGGGTCCCTCAAGTGGGAGGGAGCAACAGAGGGTTTCCCAAGGACACTGCGGCTGCAGCCTTGGGGTCACCCAGAGCAGTCACTGTCCCTGTGGTCACTCTGATCGAGTGTGGGCTCCATCCGGCTACTGGAATCACTTCCGGAAGATCTGGGGACAATCCGTGATTACTGAAGCCAGGAGAATTGGGTGCAAAACTTGCAGACTTGGCCTGGGAATTCCGGAGAAAGGAAGAGACCCTTCTCTGAATCCTAGGATGGGTGCCTAGTTTAGGAGCCCAAGGAAAAGCAAACAGTGACTCTGTTACCATTCACTTAAATGGAGAGCTCAGAAGTCCATTTCTGTAGCTTGCAAAGCCTACAGTGCAGGCTTCAGATATTTGAGAGGAGGTGTTCTGTTCTGTCTGGTCTGATCCCCGCAGGCAGGCAGCAGGCGTCGTGGTACCAACAGCTGCAGGAAGGCTGAGAAGGTTCACGGGTTCCCACAAGAGCAGAGTCAGAAAAGGGGCTGGTGGGAGCCCAGGGCCCAGCCTCCTGCACACTCTCTGCTTCTGCGGGACCATTTCCAGCCAATCTCCACGCTGTACACTGCAGGGAAGAGGCAGGATGCTTTTTCAATCTAAAATTAAAGATTCCATATTAAAAAAATATATATATATATATGGACTTGACAGGATGTTTTCTAGGATTTCTTCCAGCTCTGACAGCCTATGATTTTATCTGATCAAATGAAATAAAATTCATTAAATGCTAATAAACTAAACTAAACTAAAATTCAAGATTCTTAGCTCTGTAACAGGCATCAGGTAAAGCCTATTTTAAATATCAAAGCTCTCCTCCAGATCAGTGATGCTTCCACTTAAGCCACACCCGTATCACCGGGAGAGTGGGTAGGGATGCAGCACCCTTGGCCCCATCCCGACATCGGCTGAGGGAAGGCCCACCTGCAGATGAGTGTTTGTGATGAACAGAGCTGCACTGCCATCTCTGGGGCATGGACCAGTGCAGAGCGCTGCTCTGGAGACACTCAGCACGGCCGCGCTGGGTCTGAAGGCTAATAAATGTGCTTGGGCTCCAACACCTGAGAGGAAAATAAAAGACCGGAGCCCTTAGCACTCTGGCTTCCGATCGTTCTGAGTTGGCCAAAGACATCAGTGTTTTATGGGTGGAAACCCCCCCAGCCGCACAGATGGCTTCTTGGTCCCATCTGCACGTGTGTCGATGAACAAGCACCTGCTTTGCGGACCTGACCTCCAGGGGTGGATGAAAGTCTCAACTTTGCCCTCTGCGCTCAGCGCACTTGAATTATCTGAGGGCTGGACTGTTCTCAGGTTTACACGCAGCAGCATCATTTTAATTTTTCTGTTAATATTAGAAGGAGTGGTGAGCAATGGATACTTGAAAATAGGACCCATTTTGATGCAGAACCAGCTTCCCCCCTAAAGACCTAATGGTGAAAACGGAGGCTGTAAGTCACGTGGTGAGCTGAATGCAGGTTCCAGCTCTGACACTTGCTAGTTGCAGGAGTTTGGGAAAACTACCTCATCTGCAGTAATAATGTGCACCTTATGTACGTGCATGCATTTCACTGTCATGATGAAGGGAGGTCTTCCAGTAAAGGGTTTTAGAATCCTCTGAGGTCAGTTCCCTAGAAGCAGAGCATGAGCACGTGATTTATGGAGGGCGGGCTCTAAGGAGAAGCCTGCAGGGGAGTGAGGGAAGCAGGGCGGTGCAGGGCTGGGGGTGGCGGTGGACTCTGGGCAAAGATATCATTCAGGAGGCTTGCAAGCTCAGCCCGGTCCTGCAGGGCACAGGGCTGTGAGTGGTTCCAGGGAGGCTGTCCACCCAGAAGCAAGGGGCTGAGCTGCTAACCGCGCGTCGCCGGTCGGGGGCTGTGAGCCCTCCTGGGTGGGGGCGAGGGCAGCCTCCCAGCATCCCCAGGTGAAGGTGTGGCTGAGCCCAGGGCAGCCCCACAGAGAAGCTCACGCAGCTGGGGCCTGGATGCCCCAGCCCAGTTAAAGGTCACCAGCAGCATCTGCTAACGGTGTTTAGTGACTGTTTGCTTGAGAATGAAAACAACAGCAACAAAAGAGTTATTCACCCTAGGATGCTGAGATAATCCCAGGTCCTAAATTAACTGTATCGGCAAGAACATGTGCAAATTTTTCCGAATGTGTTTCGATCTGCGTTACCTGCTGATAAATACAAAGAGTCCGTGTTACGTGCAGGTAAATAAAAATAGCTCCGCTTTGCATCTGCATCATATTTCCAAGTTTTCCAAGTACTTTCACACCTCATTTTTTATAAAAGCAAAGCACAACGAGTCATCATTTTTTCCCTAGAAATATGAACCCTGGAAGGCGGGAGGACAGAACTCAGACCTGAAAGACAGATGGAATGGAATGTTTTGTGTCCTCTTCTCTGGCAGAATCCCCCCATCCTTCACCCCCTCACTTGTAAAGTCCTCCCCACGTCCTGGTCCTGGTGGGTTTAGCCACCTCATGCCTGAGCCTCCGAGGAGCCTTGTGCAGAACTCCACTTGACCTCTGACCTCTGACCCTGTCCTGCCAATGCAACTGTTGATGCATTTTCTTAGTGGAGAGGCCTTTCCTGGCCCTGCTTCCCTGGCTAAGCAGATGAGCACCATCCAGAGACATAGTGGAGAAATCCACGGCTCCCTCTAGACGGACGCTCCCCTCCCAAGCCCGACCTGGGTCTCTGCTATGAGATTCCCAGTGCCCCGGGCTGGCAGGGTCTGCAGTAAATCCTGAGGGTCTGGGTCACTCTGAGGGCCGGATGCCACTCCAATTGGTCCTTATTTCTGAGCTGACCTCTAAATTCAGCTAAGGTTTTAAAAATACTATTACCACTCAAGTTTGTAGGGTCTTCCTGGGATCTTGCGTCCAAGGACTTCCCAGTTAAGTCCTCACCATAAATAGGGCCTCACCTGTATTGGATCTTGGGGTCCTGGAACACTGTGGTCTCCAGACCTGCCTCAGGGGCAACATCTGGGGGCTTATCGGGAAAGCAGACCCTCAGCTCCACCCTGGACCTGCATCTGAAGCAGAACCTACACTTTAAAAAGACTCCCTTCCCCTGTGAGTCACGTGCACATCACCTCAGAAGTGCTGCCCTGTGTCAGAGCTCTTCCGTTTTATTTATTAATTAACACATTTGGGTGAGAACCACTTCCTTCTGCGTGGAAGAACATGACCCTGCCTCCCTTGAGGTCCCATGCCTGCTCACCAGGATGTTTTGGGTTCCAGGAAGACTTGGTTTTCTTTCCCTGGAATCCCTGGAGCGCCTGCTGTCCAGGCCACAGCCCGGCAGGTGGGACCCAGGGTTAGAGGGGGTGGAGTCCTCTTCTCCGGAGCTGGTCATCAACTCGACAGAGAACAGAAGTGGACTTGGCTCGTCCTCCTGAGGTCAGCCTAGCCCAGGAGGGGCTGGATGGCAGCTAAACGACATGGTCAGGCCACCTGGCCCTCTCCTTGATGGCCAGGGTCCCAGCAGGCAGCCCTGTGCTGTGAAGACAGCAGGAACAGATCCCAAGCCTGGTGGCTGCTTGGGAAAATATGATGACGCTGCAGATGTGCCTGGGCCTCTGTCACCAGCCTTCCAGGCTGCCTTCCGTCGAATCCTCACAACAACTCATAGACGTAAATCCTATTGTTCCCTCCATTTGCCAATGAGGACACTGCGGCTTGGAGAGGACTGGTCACCTGCCCGGGATCATGCCGCTGGCCGGTGCCGGGTCAGCCTTAGCACTTAGGGCCGACTCCAGAGCCATCTTCCACATGAGGTGTTTTAGGTGTGGTTACAGCCAAAGATCTGTAAATAGGCAGTTTAGGGGTAGACGCTGCATCCCTGGGCTGTGATGGCACAGAGCTGGAGGAGTTCCAGACCCGCACTGGCTGGAAACAGACAATGAAAGAGCCTCAGAACCCAGCCCCCTTCAGGACGCCTGGGAGTCAACAGGGAGGGGTGTTCTCTGGGCTGGGGGGTGGGTGGGCCTTGAGGGCAATGACCTGAGCTCCCCAGGTGGCATGGCAGTGGGGCAGGAGCTCGGCCAGGGCCTGGACATCTCCGCTGCCCTTCATCCTCTGTCAGTGAACACAGGTCTAGTTCTCCTATCACTTCCTTCCGACTTCAAGGTCCCTGTAGGCCAGTTGAGCCTGAGGTAGATTTAGCGGAAAGGGCTTGGGCTCCTCGTGCACACATTTATCCCCCAAAACAGACAGCTAACGTCTCGGTTTTAAAAATGAGAAAAGCAGCCAAGGAGAGCTGCCCCAAATCATGAATAATCTGGTTCTAAGACTAGTGGGAAAATCCCACTCTGCACAGAAAGGGACTCAGATGGATCATTTTGGCATAAACATCACTTTTCAGCTCCAGAGAGCGTGGCTCAGGGCGGAATTCTTGCCGTCCCCTGTCTCCTATAAACCAAGGAATGGGCTGGCTTCCTAGCGCAGAGCTGAAGGCTCACGTTCTTCTGGGTGTGATGTTTAATGCTGATAACTGGGTAGACTCGGTGAGTTGGGGGCCCAGATGTTTTCTGAGCAAATGCACACACGATGCGTAAAGCCCGGGGACGGGTCCGCCTGCTGGTGTTATTTGTTCCCGCGTAATTGGCTCGTTCAGTGGGATGTGTGAGGCGGCTACCATATGCTTTCTGCAGCCCCAACGGTGCTTTCTACTCCAGGCCGTGCACGTGGGTGGGTGTGGACGTGTATGTGGATGTCACATGGGCTGTGCTCAGCTGAGGAGATGTGGCCGACGTGTCCAGGGCCCACTTGTACCCCGAGTTCACCTGGAGCTGTGGTGGTCGGTTCCACGTGTCCTGAGCACCTCTCCTTGTACACCTGCGGGGGTCTGCGTCCCTGCCTGTGGCTCCCGGCAGCTTTAGGGCAGCTGGCTGGGCACTTGCATGGCATCCTGGAAGGGTCAACCAGGGACAACTCTTGGCCAATGAGGCAAAGGAGTCATTGGATAGATACTCAGGTTCTCTGTTCCCCAGAAAGAAAATTCCGAGGGTTTCATAGCAGCTGTCCCGGAGGATGCAGGCCAAAGGCAAGAGATCTCACAGTTCAGTTTAAGAATATCCTTCTTCCATTGAGTTCAGTCTCCCACATGATATGATAGAAAAAGAGCTGGAGGATGCTTATAGGATTAACACGGTACTTTATTCCCAAACCTGCTGTGTGTTCCAGGCTGCTGGTCCCAAGGTGCTGGGGCGTTTGTGCCATTTGTCCCCGAAGAGCCTCCCACCAGGAGTTTGCCTGATCGTCTCCATCGGTCATTGTTGTTATATCGCAGACGCTGTTAGGGGGACTCAGAAATTCACCATAATACGGCCCTTTTGATGACTTTTCCCACATCATGAAGTGGACGGAGGAAAGAAAGGGTTATGCTTCTAAGGCCAAACAAAACAACAAAATCAATCAAATTCAGGCAAAGAAAAACTAGGACAAAAATCGAGAAATAAAAATGAAAGCAGAAGCTGTGATTTGGGAGCAATTGTGATCTTTAAAATCACCATCATTTGGGACTTTCCTGGTGGTCCAGTGGTTAGGACTTGGTGCTTTCACTGACGGGGCCTGGGTTCAATCCCTGGTCTGGGAACTAAGATCCCGCAAGCCGCGTGGCTAGGTGAAAAATAAATAAATAAATAGATAGATAGATAAAATCATTGTAACTTATAAAGTTCCAAATAATTGGCTGTTGTGCCTGTCTTTGCCCATGAATGTGTGAGGACCAGGATGGGCAGCGGGGTGGTGAGCTGCCTGCTTCGTGAACTGCAGCAAACGTCACACCCCCTGGGCTTTCTAGGACAGTTAGTTTACGTTAAAAAAAAAAGATTTTTAAACTCATGGTTAAGGACTTCTCTGGTGGTGCAGTGGTTAAGAATCCGTCTGCCAACGCAGGGGACACGGATTCGATTCCTGGTCCAGGGAGATCCCACGTGCCGTGGAGCACCTAAGCCTGTGCGCCACAACTACTGAGCCCGTGTGCCATGACTACTGAAGCCCTCGCGCCTAGAGCCCGTGCTCTGCAAAAGAGAATCCACCACAAGGAGAAGCTCGGGCACTGCAACGAAGAGTAGCCCCTGCTCAGCACAATAAGAGAAAGCCTGCGTGCAGCAATGGAGACCCAACACAGCCAAAAATAAATTTAAAAAAATAATAATAAAACAAAAAAACAAAAAAACAAAAACTCATGGCTAAATGGGATTTAATTGATATAATTTCACAAATATTTTACTAATACACATATTTAATGCATTACTAATATACCAATATCCCTACTAATTACAAATGATCAAATCACACATCCTTTTTCAACATTTTATTGATATGTAAAGTATATATAGAAAGTGCACAGATTGTACATGTAAGGCTTGATGTATCTTCACAAGCAGGACACAGATGTGTGACCAGTGCCCAAAGCAAGAAACAGAACGTCAGCAGCACCCAGGAGCCCTTTGTGTCCCCCTCCCCCGGCTACTTCCCTGCCTCCTGGAGGGGGCCACTGCCCTGACTGCATAATATAGATTAGTTTTTATATAAATGGAATCATACAGCACATCCTCTGGAATCTTACCCTGTGTACTCGTGTTCATTTAACTTTTGCTTAACAGGTATTATTTTTTGGCTTAGAAAGTGTGTTTACTGCCCCTACATCTTGCTGCTTCTCACCAAGTTTGGTCTGATTTCTGCCCTCTGTAACCTGCCGCTGGGGTCTTCTCTGGGTCAGCAGCGATGTCGAGGGGCCTGGGGAGAGTCTTGAGCTTGTAACGAGGGAAGGAGCAAAGCCCCTGCAGCTTTGGAGGAGAGTCGCTGTGCAGATACCCTCTGGACCTCCAATGGCAGAGCCCAAGTTGGTCTGGGAGCATTTATCAAGCACTTCCCATAAACCGTGCTGGGTGTGGGACCCCAGAACTACGTGACCATCAGGACTCATAATTATGGCTCTACTAAGGACCTGTTTGTCATAAATCTTTAACAGCAATGCTGTTAATAAAAATAACAATAATAAAATAAATCATCATATAACCGCCATGCCCTGAGCACATGCAGGATGCTGTGCTAAGAACTTGCCAGAGTTTGCCTTATTCAGTCTTGATAAGAGCTCTGTGAGTAAAGGGTTCTCATACACATTGCAGGAGTCAGGCCACATGGGCTGCTGTGACAAACAGCCCCACCCTCGGGGCATGTGTTATACTCGAATGCAGTCAGCAGGAAGGCCTGTGGCGCTCCTCTCTTCAATGCTTGCTCCGCAGAGCTGTGGTAGATTGCAGAAATGGACGTGGTTCTTCCCAACTGGCCCATTAGCAGCTGGACACTACTCCCCATGCCTCGAATCCGGGTTGGCCTTGGGACGTGCTTTGGCCACTGAGTTTGGGGTGATTTGTTATTCAGTGAAAGCTGACTGATGAAGTTGTTATGGGGGTTGGGGGAGAGTGCCAAGATCTTGGAGGGGGGTGTATGGCCAGGGAGCAACATACACAGCTTCCCAGGACCCAGTCCTGAGGCCCCAACATCACGGCAAGGGAGGCTGGGAATGCAGCTTTGTCTTGAGTCTAGGTTTGCTGAATTACAGCCTTGTCACCACCACACCCATTTTATAGATGAATAAATTGACGATCAGGTAAGTCAAACAACCTTGCAAGATCACACATCCAGAAGTGGCAGATTTAGGATCTGAACCATCTTATGACCCCGGAACCTAAGCCCTTTGTCGTGGTGCATGTGCTCTTTGCTGAGTGGAGAGAGACACGTGTTCCTTGCAGAACTAGCTTCTACAGATGAGATGAGAAGACTTGATACAGACGGTGATGAAGCACAGGCCTCCAGTGCCCTTTGTCTACAATGTAACAGGGGACCTAACAATGCCCACATCTGTGTTTCACACTGTAGCTCCTACAGATCTTTCACAGGCATCATCTTCTCTGATCTTAACAATAATCCTGTGAAGTTTTTATAGTTTTCTAATCCAACGGATGAGAAAACCGAAGCCCAGAAAAGCTGCCAGCCAGTAAGGGGGGAGGTGGGCTTGAGACACAGGTCTTTCAAGTAAAAGTTCAGCCTTCTTCCCTGTAAAAGTTTTAATGAAATTAAAGTGAAATTAAATTAAGTTAAATTAAGTATTATGAAATGAGAGCTTTGAGAGGAAAGAGGAAATTGTCCAAAATGTTTTATGTAGAAGACGCAGTGGATGACATTGGCGTGAGGATTTTTGGATCCACTGTCTGTGGGTGGGGAGAGGATGTTGTGGAACCATGTCGTTGTTGTTTTCTTTTGCTTTTTTGGCCTGTAAATGTTATACAAGTTGAGCTCGAAATTCCAGAGAAGCCGCGGAGAAGACTTCCTGGGCAAGAGGCGCTTGAGGTGTGTCTTACGGGAGGTGTCAGATCAGAAGGTAGGGGGTCAAGCCGGAGTCGCAGGCAGGGACTGAAGGACGAGCATGAGGGGCAGGTGTGTGGGGTCACAGGCCAAGCGGGGGCCTGGCGAGTGGCCCCCCGAGACACCCTCTTGTCCCGCCACAGACCCTGGCTCACCTGTGAGCAGTGGGAGACCTCACCACTGTCACTACATTTTATCACAGTGAGAACCGATGTGATAAAAAGCAACTCAGTTCAACCACCAGACAGAAGTAACATGGAAAATAAGCAGGGAATTCCTTGGCGGTTCAGTGGTCAGGACTCCACGCTTTCATTGCCGTGGCCCGGATCTGATCCCTCGTCAGAGAACTAAGATCCTGCAAGTTGCATAGCGTGGCCAAAAAAAAAAAAAAAAAAAAGCAAATCAGACCCGTAAGTGTGATAAATGAACAATGGATGGCTTAATAAACCTCCAGCTGCCTGTTGTTGAAACTTCAAATATGTCATAAAATGAATGATTTTTCCACCGAAGCTTGGTTATAGAATTATGTTCGTGATATATTTCCATATGTCAGTGGACATATTTCACAAAGGAGAAGAAAGCAAACCCACCACAAACAGAAACAGGTACCGATACTAAGAAAGAGGCATTAATCAAAGAAATTTTGCAATAATCTGGAGAATTCTTACACACACACCCTGTGGTGAGCTCATCTATCTGTACAAGAGCCCAAGGAAGCAGTGGTTGGTTTAATGAAAGTTTGAAAGGAAAAAATTATCATGTTTCCCATGAACCATAACATCAATCTCATGCTGTCCCTGAAAGTGTAACCTTCCAAAAGTCAATTTACGACTGGGAATTTAATTACTTTTTGACATCCTTCCCTGGACATTTGGTTGAAGCTTATTGCTTTGAATTGATAGAGATTCCAGGTACCTTGTCCTGTTGTCCTTTCTTATGGCACAGGGTTTTTAAATGTTTTGCCATGCTGTCACCTTGCAGTTCATTGAGATTAAATTATCTCATAGGAGATCCACAGGAAGAGGACAGAAAGAATGGAGGGGAGAGAAGTTTCGAAAATAAACATTTTCAGAGCCGGACAAGGTAGGACTTAGATCCAAATGGCTCACTGAGTGCTGTGTGTGGGACATGAAATAAGATACAGCGGAGAGGCTTTTAGAAAACTAAGAATAGAGAGATACCCTAAGTGCTCTGGGTGGTAGTGGTCGCGATGGTAAGATAGAGAGACAAGTGGGAATCTGATTGCCGTTGCCGTCAGGATTCTTCTCATTGACAAGCAACAATGGAGAAATACACCCAAATGATCTCTGAGGTGGAAAAAGAGGAAGACCACGAACCTGAAATTCTATAGCTCAGTGTGGTCTTATTCCAATGGGAGGGTTAATAAAGGTTGTCTAAAATTAAAAAATTCAGAAAATTTACCACCTCTTTAAAAGATCTCTTTTAAAAAAGATTCATTCTTTAAAATGATTACAGGGAGTACTCCAGAAGGAGGAAAATTAAACTCAACACTTTTAAAAGGGTTATAAGAGGCAAATAAGAAACATAGAAACCTCAATTTTTTTTGGTACAATTAAAGTTAATTTTTTAATAAAAAAATAAAGGAAAGCAAACAATAAATCTATGATTAAAATCAACAGGCAAAACATAGAGGGAATTTTCTCAATTTGATAGAGGAAACCAATAAAAACCTGCAGTTGGCATCGTGTTTAATGGTGAGACTGAGAGCTTTCTCCTCTGAGCTGTTTCTACTCCCAATACTTCTGACACCAAATGTGTGAATTTTTCCCCACAAAGACCAATTCACCAACTCTCTGGACATCAATTAAGTGTCCTACCATCCAATTCAATTCTGCCAGCAACTACCCAGAGTCTGTGTAGACCCCAAAGGGCCAGGGCTCAGACCCACTTCAGACCACAGCTTCAGGTCAGGTTCTGTAATTTGCTAGAACAGATCACAGAACTTGGAAGCCAGAAGGAGGGGTACACCCTCGTGACACATGAATGCCTTCACTAACCTGGAACTTTTCTGAAACCCGGTTGTTTAAGGGTTTTTATGGAGATGACATTTGATGATTGATTAAATCATTAACCATTGGTGATTGAACTCAATCTCTAGGCTCCCTCCCCTGGAGTTGAGTGGGGCTGAAAGTTCCAGCCTTCTCATCGTGCCATGTCTTTCTGGTGACCCTATCCTGAAGCTGTCAAGGGGACTGCCATGGGTCACCTGGAACGAGAGCCATTCCTATTACTCTAATCACTCCAGAAATTCCAAGGGGGTTAGGAGCTCTGTGTCAGGAAACAGGGACAAAGGCCACACATATATTTCTTATTGTATCACCCCTAAGATCAGGAATGAGGCAAAGAGGTCCACTCTTACTACTTTTTTCAACATTATACTGGGGAGTTTAGGTAGTGCAAGCAGAGAGGAAAAAGACATAGAAGACCCAGAGAATAGAAAAGAAGGAAAACCATCTTCATTCACAGACAGGCTCATCACATGATCCTCTGTACAGCAGGTCCTCAGGAATTCACACACATTTAAAAATCTACTAGAACTGATAAGTGAGTTTAGCAAATTTGTAGGATACGAGATCAATATACAAAACTAGATTGTGTTTCCATGGACAATCCACAATGAAGTTAAGTGAACAATGCCATTGACAATAGCATCAAAAAGAATAAAATACTTAGAAATAAATTTAGCACAAAGCACAAGACTTGTATACTGGAAACTATAAAATATATACTAAAATTTTAAGAAAAAATTAAGAATCGCTAAATAAATGGAGATACAATTCATGTTCATGGATAGGATGACTCAATATTGTTACAATGGCAAGTCTCATCCAATTGATCCGTAGATTCAATATAATTGCTATCAAAATACCAGCAGACTTTTGTAGCAATTGACAAACTGATCCTAAAATGTATATGGAAATGTAAAGCATCTGGAATAGCCAAATGGTTTTTTAAAAAGTGAATAAAATTGGAGGACTTAAGTTTCTCAATTTCAAAACTTCCTGTAAGGCTGAAGTCTTTAAGACAGTAGAAGCTGGCATAAAGATAGACATATAAATCCATGGAGCAGACGGAAAGTCTACCAATTCATTCTTACGTTCACAATCAACTGATTCTAACATATCAAGGCAATTCAATGGGGAAAAGGATAGTCTTCAACAAATCATGTGGGAAATATCTTAAAAAGATCATTTTGGATTCTTTTATTTTTCCATACAAAAAACTTAAGACAGATCATAGACAAAAAATGAGTTAAAACTATAGAGCTCTTAGAAGAAAATGTAGAAAAAGTCCTTAAGACATTTTATTTGGCAATAAATTCTTAGCTATGACACAAAAAGACTGATCCATAAAGAAAACTTTGATGAATTGAACTTCTACAAAATTAAAAACTGTTTCACTTCAAAAGACATTATTAAGAAAATAAAAAAAAACAAGACCAGATCGTTTTTCTGGCAAATCATATATCTTGTAAAGGATTTGTATCAGTATATATAAAGAATTCTTTACAACTCACTTCTAAGAGTACAAATAGCATAATAAAAGCGGACGAAACATTTGAACAGACACTCCACTAAAGATGTGTAGATGGCCAGTGGGCACATGAGATGATCATCAGTCATGGGGGAAACACACACCAAACCACAGTTGTCTCTAGTGTAAGACTAGTGTAAGACTAGTGTAAGACTAGTGTAAGACTGACAGTAACAAGTGTTACAAGGATGGTGGCGGTGGGGGGCGACTGGAAACCTTATTCATTGCTGGTGGGAGTATAAAACGGCACAGCCACTTTGGAAAACGGATTGGCGGTTTCTTATGAAGTCACACATCAATTTGACATATGACCCAGCAATTCTATAACTAGGCATCTATTCAAGAAAGATGAAAAGATATGTCCACACAAAGCCAAGTGTGCAACTGTTTATAGCAGCACTGTTTGTGATAGACAAAATAGAGATGACCCAAATGCCCATTAACCGGTGACTAGATAAAAATGTTGGATATCCATACACTGGAATATTCTTTGACAATGAAAAGGGATGAAATACTGACACGTGCTACAACACAGATAAACCTGGACACATTTTGCTGCGTGAAAGGAGTCAGACTTCAAAGACTGCATGTTGAATGACTCCATCACATGAAATGTCCAGAAGAGGCGGGTTAGCGTTTTGCTGGGGCAGGGAGTGGGGTGGAATGGATAGAAACAGTCGTGTGGGTTCTTCTCATGGTGATGGACATGTTCTTTACTGGATGGTGGTAAGGGTTGCACATCCCTGTAAGTTTATTAAAAATCATTGACTTTTAGTTTTACCAAGGAAACATTTTATGGTGTGTAAATTATACCTCCAGAGATCTGTTAAAAATAGAGACAAAATGCCATGTGAAAAAAGTATTTGCAGTACCTACAGTAGACAATAATATTCGTAAAATATAAGTATCTAAAAATTGGTAAGAGAAAAAAATCAACACAATGAAACATGTGCAAAGAGTGTCAACAGGAGAAACAAAGAAGGATAAACACCAAGAGGCTGAGAAACAGGCGGAAACATCCTCAAATTCACAGTCGCCGGAAAATGATGGCAGCCACGAGGTGTCATGAGATTGGTTAAAAAAAAAAAAAAAAAAGTAATGAGGATTTATGTTGGCAATTGGTTCTGAGAATTAGGTGCCCTTATTCACTGCTAGTGGGACTGTGCTTATGTTTACACACACACACACACACACACACACGATATAAGAGGGGGCATTTCAGAGGGAAGCAGGCACCAGAAGACAGATGGGAGGGAACCTCCTGCCCCAGGTGTCCCGTCCCTGTCGCTGTGTTCCCACAGAGTGTGACCCTGAGCACCTGCAGCGCCCCCATGCCTCGGCTCTGAGCTCAAAGCAAACCTGCTGCGACTGTGTGTGGAGCCCAAGCGTGCAGGCTGTCAGCACAATCATGTTTATACTTTTGTAACAGATGTTGAAACAGGACTCTTCCTGCACCAGAGCTGACTGAGGGGCCAAGTCGATAGACAGGAATAGAAAACTGCTGGTTAACTGGCTCACTGAATTATGATTATTAGAGAATCCTATATGCGAGTAAAGGTACTCGTGCAGGAAGTGCACTGCCCGCCCCACCCCCTCGGGAGGGAGTTTGCCTAGGGCCCCAGGGCACATGTATTTGTTGTATTTGTTCTACTTGTTATAGGAACTGCACATTTTTCCCTTCACCACTGTGAATTACTTTATTGTTAAAAACAATCTAATAGAAAAAATATTAAAAGACAATATAATAAAAAGATTGCATTCATGAGAGTAGCAAAATTATAAAATGCTAGTACTAAAGCTAGAAACCATATGCAATTATTATATCTCTGGAACTACTAAACTTTTGGACAATCTCCAAGAAGGCCTGAAAAAAATGAAGTTATTTAGCATGTACTTGAATAAAAAGACTCAATATTTTCACAAGGTCATTTCTCCCAAGATTAGTTTATAGATTCACTGCCATCCTAATTAAAACCACAACAGTAATTGTCATGACCTGGACAAGCTAATTCTAGAATTCATATGGAATTCTAGAATAATCAGAATAGATTTCAAATCATATATAATGAATGTGGACTTGACCTACTAAACTACATAATGGTTGTGGACTTGACCTAATAAATTATATAATGATTGTGGGCTTGACCTACCATCTATCATGAAAAGCATGTTGGGATATTTGGGTTCTGTTTCGTTAGAATCCTACTTAACACCACTCATAAACACAAATTCAAGGTGTATTAAATACGAAAACTAACAAATCCAGCACTATCTCTAAATAAAAATAAATTAGTAAATACAAAGTAAGAGAACATATATATCACTGGGGATAAAGAAAGCTTTCTTTAAAAGTGCATTTAACATAATTGTTATAAAAGAAAATTAATACGTTTGACAAGATCAAAATTAATGTCTTCTCCATACCTAAAATCAACATAAAATATCCTAAAAGATTAGACAGAGAGAAAATACTTGTGGCGTATATAACAGAGTGTTAATGTCCAGGATGTACAGTAAAATTCTAATTAGATTCATATAAAAATAATTCAATAGAGAAAGACACTAACAGGCAATTCAGGGTAAAGAAAATGGGAAACAAATCAATCTCTTGTGTCCCTGTAAATTGACGTACAGTTATTCTAGGAAGGAATAGGCAATACTTTAAAAGGAAGTGGTCGATCTTTATATAATGATGTGGACAGTACCTCTATGATAAATAGTTAAATAAACAGTTAAATGAAAAAGACACAATGGAAAATAGTAAGTTGGTTATGATACCAATTACCAAAACCCAGTAAACAAAACCCCCAGATGAACACACCCTCCAATTCCCCCAAAGAATCTGTGTAAACGCATAAAAAAGTCTAGCAGAACGCTCAGCAAATTGGTTACAATAATGAATTCCAAGTGTTTCCTTCTGTAATTTTACAAACTCGAAAACACTGCTGTTTTGGGCTCCTGGGTGTGATGAGCCAGCTGCCGGTGGTCAGCAACCCCCCCGTTTTCCCACTTGTTCTAGGCGGGACCACACTTGGTCCTCATCAGGGAAGTGGTCGGGAAGCAAAGTTGCTGGGGAGGCAGTGCCCGTGATCGTCGCAGCAGCAGGTGCGGAGTCCGTGAGCGCTGCGTTCACCTGTCAGGAATGAGAAACCAAAGCGCCGCCCACCTTCCCCGGGTGGAGCAGCTTTGCTGCGATGCTCACCATCTTATCAACCCCACAGCCTCTTTGTTCCCATTTCCAGCTCGTCTCGGTTGTCAAAAATACAAGAAGGTTCACAGCACACTTTCCTCACAGGCAGCTGGGTGTGTTCCCAGCAGGAATTGGCTGGACGTGCAGAGAACAGCTTCCCCTGAACAAGAGTCATTCTTTCCACTATTCCTGAACCCACGAGAACATAAACGACAACACAGTTTAACCCCCTGACTCACAGCAAATATAACACCTCCTCAGATGTCAGGAACAAAGCCATCACCAGGCTGCTGACCACACCAACAAACAAAAGATAACGGTGCACTTTGGCCCAAATTGAATGAAGACATTCTTCCAGATTTTAGTAAGGCATTTGCTTTAAGAAGGTGGAAAACCTGCTTTTTCTTTTCAGTTACCTTCCATCAACTAAAACAAAGCAGTAGAAACAGGTTTGGGCTCAGGGCACAAACTCACCTCCCTTTGTAAAGCCCTGAAGAGTTCACTAGGCACATGGGCCATGCACCTCGCCTTCGGACCTGAACACGTTCCCGAGAGGTGGAAAGCTCTAGAGGATGAAACTACAATTTACAAACCTTTGGCGATTTGCCCAATTACAAACCTTGGAAACACCGAATCAGGAGGCTAAACCCTGGCCTGTGGCGTCATTCCCTTGCAGGGCCCTCCTGTTGCACTTGAACTGTCGTTCACTCGCTCCTTTCGGGTGATGGCAGGAAGAAGAGGAGCCATCAGCCTGGTCACATCGGCCCTGTGTCTTCCCGGGCCACACGCATGACTTCCCGGGCTCCCAGTTGGCATGAAGTCGAGGGGCTGAGACCTGGCAGGGCAGCGGCTGCAACACCCCATCCACGTCCCCTCCGCCACCTCTCTGCACTCCTGAAAGGACATGGGCATCCCTGGTACGCAACAGATTCCATCCAGGCACCAGGTTCTTTGCTTTCTCTGACACCAAAGAAGTTTGTGCAGCATCCTGCAGAGATCAGTGCCCCAGGCAGCCTCCAACTAATGAGGGTTCAGGGTCAGAGAATAAAAGCCTCACTGCCCCCACCACCCCTCGTGCACAGTCCTGCGGGGGGTGGGGGGCTCTACGTGCTCCTCATAGGGTCCCGGGAGAAGCGAGCCCTATGGCCCATCACAGTGGCTGCCCTTTGAAGCATCCTTCGTGTGGCTCTTATCCTTTCTCTGTCTCACTCCTGCTGCCTGTGGTCATTTTCCAGATAAAGTATCAACACCCAAATCCTGTCTCTAGCTCTGCTTTGGAAGAACTAAAACAATACGATGCATATGCTTTTATCTTGTTCATATTTGTTCTCCAAGGGCCTGGAGTAGAGTGGATGTTTGTCGAATGACTTTTAGTTTTATTTTTTTTAATTTATTTATTATTTATTTTTGGCCGCGTTGGGTCTTTGTTGCTGCACGTGGGCTTTCTCTAGTTGCGATGAGTGGGGGGCTACTCTTCATTGCAGTGCAGGGGCTTCTCATTGCGGTGGCTTCTCTTGTTGCGGAGCACGGGCTCTAGGCGCACGGGCTTCTGTAGTTGTGGCACGTGGGCTCAGTAGTTGTGGCTCACGGGCTCTAGAGCACAGGATCAGTAATTGTGGCGCACGGGCTTAGTTGCTCTGCAGCATGTGGGATCTTCCCGGACCAGGGTTTGAACCCGTGTCCCCTGCATTGGCAGGCAGATTCTTAACCACTGTGCCACCAGGGAAGTCCCTCGAATGACTTTTAGTTACAGCAACTCCCCTTGAATCGTGTGTTTCTAAGCAGTGGGTGACGTCAAGTTAAATGACGGCAACAATAAAAACAAAAATTAATGATAAATCCACCTATTTCCCCTCTTGTGGGCTGGCTGCACGAGAGTACGGGAGAGAGTCAGATCTTGATATTTTTGTTTCAATTTCTGTGGTTAAATATCTAAGCCACATCCATACCTGTGCCCAAAAGCAGTACGTGAAAATCTGTGCCTAGGCTGTGATTTCTTTTTCACAGATTGTTGGGGGATGGGGATGGGGGGTAGGTTTGACCACCTGAGGCATCATCATAAAGGTCATTGTCGTCCCATAGTCGGGTCCTTCCCTGGGGACAGCCCAGGTCACATGGCTGCAGGGTCCTGTCCAGGGTGCAGGGAAGCCAGAGGCCAAAGCCAGCTTCCTGTCTCCCTCTCTCCTCCCCGTCCTGTGGTCCCTCCTTCTTTCCTCCTCCCTCTCCCCTGGCCTTCCCCTCATGCCCATGGGGGTGTCTGGGGAGCTCTGGTTTTCAGCCTCAAGCTGCTACCCGAGGACAAGAACATCTTGAGTGATTGGGGTTTGGTCTCAGGCACAGCCTGAGTGCCGCTGTGTCTGAGACTGGGCTTGAGGTCTGGGGCACGAGCTCGGCCTGACAAGAGAGGGACACTGTGTCTCCAGATGCCGTTGGCCCTGCACATCCGTCCCCTGGACCTTACTGCAGGTGTGGCCTGGGGCTGCGCTCAGGACAGAACGGAGCCTCAGGGATGCCTCTCTCCCATCAGAGCTGGACGGTCTCCAACGTGGGGTCTCAGGAAGAAATGGGAGCAGAGCTGCAAATTGCTCCCTGATTTCCCATGAGCCCCAGTGTGGGGGGTCTCTAATGAGGTGGGGTCCAGGCGGCCAGAAGGGCTCCTGTCTTCCCTGGGATCTGGGATGCTGTGGGCACTTGGGGGGGGGGTTTCCTGGGATCCAGGGGTGACCAGCCCTGAGCTTACTGCACGTGGTGGAGGGTTTGTTGCTTCCAGGTCTCTGTCCCTGGGCAGGGACGCTGGGCACACTTGGGTCCCTGTCGCACCCACCACGCTGGCATCTGGCCCGAAGGGACCTTCCCGGGAAGAAAGCCGGACGTGAGCCGTGGCTAAGAGACCTTTGCGAGCCAAGACCAGCCGAGACTCGCAAAGCCCACTGAGACGGGCCGTAAAGCCATAGCTGCAGGACAGGTCCTCGTCCTCGTGTTTCCTCCACACTTGGTAGGTGAGCGAAAGAGATGACACTGATCAGAAAAGAGCATTAAAACCAGCCACCAAATCCATGACTAATGAGAAAGCAGCTAAGGGCAAAATTCCATCAGCAGTGGCCCTGCTGCACATCCCCTTGTCCCCCGGTCCCCGTGGAGAAGGAGGAGGAAGCAGAGACGCTCGAGCATCCTGGCAGATGCTCTGCACTTCTGGGCAGGGCGCGGGCACCCTTCTGCTAATGGGAGGTGCTTGTCTGGGTGGAAATGCTCTGCACTTCTTGTTCTTTTCCTCAAAACACACAGTGAAGTAGAAGTTGGAGGCCGGGTATCTGAGTGCTGAGGTTGATTGGAAGCCCCCACAGTTCATATCAGCTGCTTCAGCCACAAGCAAGGCCCAGAGAACAAAGGAGAGTCCCTGGGGCGGCCCCCCACTGGCTGCCCTGTTCAGAGAAGGTTGGCTGTCCAGGGTGACACTCAGCCTTGATTCTGGGTTAAGGGAACAGTGACAGTGATGTACTTGTCACCCCTCAACTGTGAGACACATCTCTTTTTTTTTTTGCGGCACGTGGGCCTCTCACTCTTGTGGCCTCTCCCGTTGCGGAGCACAGGCTCCGGACGCGCAGGCTCCACGGCCATGGCTCACGGGCCCAGCCGCTCCGTGGCATGTGGGATCTTCCCGGACCGGGGCACGAACCCGTGTCCCCTGCATCGGCAGGCGGACTCTCAACCACTGCGCCACCAGGGAAGCCCCAAGAGTTAGTTTTTAAATTAAGAATGTTTTCTTCTGTCAATTATTCTTTCAGTATCTATATCGAATATGGTCCACAAGAATCTGATGGCTCTGAGCACCTGGAGAGAACTGGCCTGGCCCATCTGGGTCTGAGTCAGCAGCATGTCACTTCCCACGCTCAGGAGGCAAGGGACAGAGTTGAAGATGCAGGCAGAGAGGCCAGAAGAAGGCAAAGCCTGTGGCTGGGCATCAGGAACCCAGGGCTTGATTCCAGCTTCATCCTTCTGACCCAGGTCACGTCACAGCCTCGCTGAGACTCAAAGGTCGACATCTGTAAAATGGGAGTGAGGCTACATTACAGCAACGGGAATGACCACGTGGACAACTGTTGAGGGCCTGAGTCACACCAGACACTGCTCTGGCTGCGGGATGTGGCAGAGGGCACGGCCGCCTGGGTCTCTGCCTCGTGGTCCTTTCCACACTGTACGTTTCCTAAGTTTTCACAGCAGGTGGAAAAGTGAGAACACGCGGGACAGTTTCTGGCATAAAGCGCCCGAACTGTGGTTGGATCTGGGGTCACCGGCAGACCGAGGGCCTTGGCCAGGGGTGTGCTCAGGTCAAGAGCTTCAGGATGGTCCAGGCCGGGAGCTGGCTGGTGGCCAGTGGACACAGGGATGTGGGAGGGGCTTTGTAGCTCAGCATCCTCGTCCCAGGAGCTGCTCAGACACTATCAGCGGAAGCAGCTCCCTCCCCAGCATCCTCGGCGCGGTCTCGGGGCCGCCATCATCCTAATTCTCAGCCCCGTTTTGGCACTAACCCTGACCCTGGCCTGCTTCTGAGGATAACTAGAAGGGGGCTTGGCTACTCTGTCAGTGCATCAAAGGCCCCAAAGAACCAAGCAGCTGGATGGGTTTGGGTTGGTTGGATCCTATATCCTCGTGTGATGGCGCCTGAGTCCCAGAGACCTGAGGCCTGGAGCCGTCTGCAGGTAAGAACACCCAGTGTCCTTGCCTGGGGGTGATGACGTGCTGACTCCGTGTGGACCACCTGCCAGAGGAGAACTGAGAAGGAGCTGGGGTCCTTCCAGGAGCAAGCGTTCATGGACCCCACGGTCATGCTGCCTCACCTGGGTCTCCTCCCTTGACCTCTCAGGACTTGCTGGCCGCTGCACGACAGCTCTCATTTGCCTGTTTTGCTCCCAAGGGCTTTGCGTCAGGGAGGTCATCAAGGCAGCAGAAATCCGGGCACAGACCCTAGACCAATACGGCCATGTTCTCTTCCTTGCTGCGCTGGAACAAATGACTCACACTTAGTGGCTTAAAAAACCAAAGCCGTTGCTACCTCTGGATGTTTTGGGTCAGGAATCCAGGCAGGGCTTGGGCAGGTGAGTCTTCTGCTCCCTGTGGAGTCGGGGGCTCATGGGTGGCACTCAGCTGATGGCAGGGCTGGATGGCCCTAGAGGGCTCCATCCACAAGCCTGGTGTTGGGTGGCCATGCCTGGAAGTTGTGGCCTGGCTGGCCCCCTCCATCTCCATGTGGTCTCCGGGCCTCTCCCTGTGTCTCTCCAGCAGGGTTGTTGGCCTTCTTACTCCAGGACTAAGTGTTCCCAGGTGCAGGGGCTCAGGTGGAATCTGCAGGGCTTCTTAGGACCTTGCCCCAAAGTCCCAGAACGTCATTTCCACCACTTTCTGTTGGTCGAATAAGCTGCTAGGGTCGCCCGGATTCAAGGAGAAGGGAGGAGATGCATCTCTCGAAAGGAGAAAGACCTGCAGGCATTGTGGGGTGGGGTGGGGGATGGCTTGGACCAGCTTGGGGGCAAGCCACCACTGCAGAGTTCTAGAATGTGGGGTACAACCCTCATGAGACAGTTTCATCAAACTGAGAGTGAGGGTTCTACATCCTACAAGGGGTTGCTGACAAGGCTTCTCAGCTGAACTGCTGGATGTTTGCAGCTCTGACTCATGGGGTCCCAGGATGGTCCTTTGAGGGGCTAGAGGAGCAGTCCTGGGACAGGCGCTGGGCTCCACCCTGGCTCCACTGCCTTCACCGCTCTGTGCCTCAGTTTCCTCTGCTGTAAAATGTACATAATGGTGCTGGCTTCATAGGAACATTGTGAGGTATGAGATAAAGTCTAAGTACTTTCGCATTGCTGGAATATCATGGCTGCTCAATCGATGTTAGTAGCCATCATTATCCACATGAATCATCTCTAACCCACACAATAGAAATGGAGGCATTTTCTCCTCGTTTGATGCATAAAGAAGCTGAGGCTCAGGGGAAAATAAAAGTCTCTTCCCCAAGGTCCCAATGCTTATAATCTGAGAACTTAAACTCAGGTCAAGATGACAAGAGAGAGTGAGAGAGAATGATTTGGGGGCAGAAAATAGACTGAGAATCTGTCGGTGAAAGAAGGAAAACAGAGAGTTTGGAAAGAGATGGAAGGGAAGCTGGTAAGTTTGGGGGAAGGTTGGTGGACAGTGCAGAAGTGCTGAGGGAGCTGTGGGCAGAGGGAAGGGAGGTGGCCACACAGCCCAGAGAGGTTCATGAGAGAGGAAACAGGTACAAAGCTGAAAGTGAGATCACAGGAGGACGAGTGTGGAAAGAACGCTAGAAGATGGGTGGAAATGGTTAAAATGGGGAGAAGTATTCGTCATTCAACTTTTCTGTAGAGCGGACACTTGGCCTCGGCTCCTTGGGGATGTGTATCCTGTTGTAACTCACATAGATTCAGTTAAAATTCATTCATTTCCAAATGTTACAGTTTGTGGATGAATACAATTTCTTTATAGGACTCAAGCAGTAAAGAGTCGGGCTCTCCAGGAAATAATTAGGACAATAATAAAAATTTTAAAAAGGTCACGCACCAAAATGGACTCAGAATTAGAATCATGATGCGGCATCAGATGGTGCCACAGCTGGGACACGACTTCAGTCTCATCTGTTTATCTGTTGTCCTGAAGCAGCTGACGGCACCTGGGGCTCGGAGCTCAGGGCACTCGCCTGAGGAGGACCCCAGCTCAGGGGAGATTGGTCCATACACGACTGAGTGTGGGTGAGGGGGGGTGATCTTCCGATGCCCAGAAAGGTAGATAAGATAGATTGCCTTGCTCCTGGGCCAGAGAGTTGCCAACTCAAACACGCACACGCACGCGCGCACACACACACACACACAACACACATTTCATATATACCTTATGTCCAAATTACGGACTAAAAATTATTAAGACAAACACAGGTTTCATCAAAATTAAAACCTTTTGCTCTACAAAAGAACTTGTTAGGAGGATTAAAAGACAAGCTAAAGACTGGGAGAAAATATTTGAAAACCACATATCTGACAAAGGTCTCATATCTAGAATATATGATGCTCTTTCAGAACTCAACATTGATTTATTTGGAAAATGGGCAAAAGACACAAAGAGATATTTCACCGAAGATGGCCTACAGGTGTGAAGCAAGCACATGAAAATACGTTCAGCATCACTAGCTATTAGAGAGAGACAAATTAGGACCACGGTGAGCCATCATTACACACCCGTTAGAACGAGTTAAAAAAAAACTGACAATACTAAATGCTGTTGCAGATGTAGAGAAACTGGGTCGTCCATATATTGTTTGTGGAAATGTAAAGTGGTCCAAACACTCTGGGAAATGGTTTGGCGGTTTCTCAAAAACAAACAAACAATCCAACTAAACTAAACATACACTTATCATGTAACCCATTAATTTCATTCCTGGGCGTTTATCCCAGCGACATGAAAACTTAGGTCAACATAAATTCTGTACACGATTGTTCACAGCAGTCTTATTTGTAGTAGCTAAAAGCTGAAAATACCCAAACTATCCCTAATAGATGGTGGTTAAATAAATGATGGTACATCCATACTGAAGAATAAAACTCAGCAATAAAAAGGAATGAGTATATGGTACACGGGGCATCTTGAATCAATCTGCAGAGAATTATACTGAATAAGAAGAGTGTTCCGCTTCTGATTTTGATTTTGTTTTATAATTATATAAGATGTAACCCTTGGGGATAGCTGGGTAAATGGTACATGGGACCTCTCTGTACCAGCTTTGCAACTTCCTGTAAATCTATAGTTATTTCAAATAAAAAGTGTTTTTTTAAAAAAGATAAAGACAGGCAACTGAATAAAAAATATAGAAACCTTGAAAAATTACCTCAAAAAGGAGAATATTTTACTGGCTAATAAACATATGAAAAGATAAACTGTCACTTTAGTCATCAAGGAAATATATATATATATATAACATATATATATAACATTTCTATAAATATATCTCATTTCTATATATACACATTTCTATATATTATATTACATTTCTATATATACATTACATTTCATATATATTGGCACTTCCTTGAGGACCAATGTGGTGGCATCTCAGCCAGTTGTTGAAAAGGATGCGAGGGAAATAGAATTCTGACACATTCCTAATGTGAATTTTAATTTGTGAAACCACTTGGAAAGGTGTTTGGGAGTCTTCACCAGGACAGAACATACCCATCAGAAATCCATTCCAGAATTATGCCATATTTACACCGAAGACATGTATGAGAATGTTTATAGTGGCACTTTTGTAACAGCAAAGTCAATAGCAGAATGGGTAAATGCACTCTTACCTCCCAGGTTGTCTTTCCTGCTGGACTCAGTCTGGGACTTGGGCTCACTCTGCATGTTGATACTGACTCAGAGGCCTTCCCAGGTGGTTCTTATCTGATGCTCTCATCACCACAGCCTGGAGGAGCGGTTTGTCTCTGTATTATTCTCTGCTCCTTCCTTCCAAGTGCCCTCTTGGTTCGCTAATCCTCTAGATGAAAACGGACAAGGAAGCCACTCCCCAGACACTCTCTACACCCCCTTCCTCCACAGAGGTAATCAATTTTCCGACTTCCTTCCCTGTAGACCGGTGTTTGTAAACTTCCTGTAAATGGAGTCATTTGAAGTGTGTTCTTTGGAATCCATCTTCACTGTGTCTGTGAAGTTGATCTCGTTGTCACGTAGAGCAGTGGTGTATTTTTTCCACGTGCTGGGACAGCTTCCCACTGTATGAATAAACCATACTTTTCATCCATTCTAGTGTCAATGATGTACATGTGGGTTTTTCTTGCAATTATAACAGGGCTATTATGAACATTCTTGTACGTGCCATAAATGCCTGGACAATAAGCTGCTATATCATGAGGTATATGCGTGTTTAGATTAATAAACGCTGTTCAACAGTTTTCCAAAACGTTCACCAATGTACAGAGATGGCAGTGTGAGTTTGAGTCTCTACCTGCTCACAAACACTGGTCTTACAGGACTTGCTCTGTTCTGTTTTGGCCATTCTGACGCGTGTCTAACGGCCCCTCTCCTCTGTGATCAACTGCACCTCCCTGAGGACTAAGCTATCAAGCCCCTTTCATGCGTGATGAGCCCTCTGGCTGAGCCCTTTCACCCAGTGCCTGTTCAGCCTTCCACTCACTTTCCTTCCCGTTGCCTCTATTTTATTGATTTGTAGATGTTAACAGTCCACTCCACTGGCCTTATTCTCTGTCTCTATTGTCTGCCTTTTACTCATTCAATGATGTTTTCTGATGAACGAACTGCTAAAGGGACAGTCTGACTCAGCAGTCTTTTCCTTTAGTGCTGGATGTGCTTTTGTTCATGTTCAAGAAATCCTTCCCTCACTTGAAAGTGATCAAAATACTCTCCTACATTATTTTCTAGAAGCTTGCTGTCTTTCAAGGTTATGTTTTTAAGGAGAGGGAATGTTACTTTTTTTCCTTTCTGTAAATACGTACACACATCTTGAAACACAGAAGGCAGAAGAATGAAAAGAAATGTCTGTGCTCTACACACACTGGACACGAACGATGAAGATCAGAGTGTGGTCGAAGCTATTGCATAAGCTACAGTTCAGGCACATTTGAAAAGCAAAGTGGAAATATGGGAAGAAGTAGAGAGCTCTCAGTATTTTACAAAAAGAGCAGTCGAATAAGTTCCTTTAGAAATAGAAAAACCAGTCAGCGTATCACCAAGATAATCTCTAGGCAACCAAAATCTTGTCAACTTAAAGCTTGCCTTACTTTAGAAAAGCTGAGCGCTTTGCTTATCGAAATTGAACAGAGCCCTGACAAGTGTGCCTGTACTTGTGGGAAAAAATGCTTTTCAAAACATATGTATATGTGTATATATAGATATATATATTTATGTATACACACACACACACACACACACACACACACACACACACACACACACTTTGGTCTATTATCAAAGCTTCTACTAAGATTTTTTTTGCCCTTGTTATACAAAAGAGGGAGGTGGACCAGAAAAAGAAGCTGGCACTGGTTCCCATGATTTCTGTCCACATCCACATCCACATTGTGTCTGAAGGCGTCCAAGTTGGCTTCGTCCTCATGTGAACCCTGAGGCAAGGATTTGTTTGCAAACAGGTCACTTGGTCGAGGATCCCAAGAAGTTCCTGAAGGGGGGAGCGGATGTGAGATGGGACAGGGGACCCAGCTGATAAGAGGGTGCCTTAACCAGAAAGTCAGATGGGCCACTGGAGCTGCTTCCCCAGGGATTTGGGAATCGGTGTGGGACATGCATCTCGGGGTCATCTGCTCCAAGGGACAGGGGGGCTGGGACATCCACCCACCAGGGCCGTTGGCCTGCGAGGGAGGGCTGCGGGGGAGGCGTGATCCTCTCGCACTTTCTGCTTCTTGGGACAGCGCTGACTCTGCTGCCAGGGAACGTCCTCCGACGCTGGCATCCTTGGTGGGGATGGTGGTTCCTGAGCGTCTACTAGAGGAAAGACTCCGTGGGAGGACTGTCCATCCCTTGGAGCTCCTCTGTGGTGGACAGACAGGGGCAGGTCAGAAACTTCCCCACCAAGAGAGGATCATGGGTGCTGTGCTTTTCAGAGAGATTTCTGCTGGGCTGTAACTTTTGTCAGATCTCATGAGACAAAGGACCCCTCAGAGCAGCCTCCAGACAGACTCCCCGGCTGGGCTTCTGTGGTCTAAGCTGGGTGATCACAGGTAAAACCCGAGAGATCCGGGGCCTCCCCTGGGTGCGCGCCTCCAGCAGAACACTACGTGATGACAGCAAAACAAACTACCATCCACGTGCCAACGGGATTAACGTGAGAGACAGAATGTTTGAGTGAAAGAAAAGGGACAGTAAATGACTCAATTTATGTTAGGTTCTTAGACACCAGTCTATGGGGATGGAAGTCAGTATCACTTTAAGAGAGAAGGGCTGTGGAGAGGACCGTGGCCCTTCATTGATTTGTTGAATACATATATTTAGCAAGAAAACAAAGGAGTAAGAATAAAGCGAAAAAACCAAGTGTTTCTGTAGCAAGATCACGACTTTCCGCCCCCCACCCCAACCCAGCACCTGCTGCTGTTCCAAGAAAAAGCTGCTGGCGGGGAGGGCACGACCCGGGGACCCAGCCCCAAAGACCTCACGGCTCTGTCCTCCTAGAACAGGACCACTCACGCCCTGGGAGTCCGCTGTGAATTGGGTAAAATGAGAGGATCCCACCAGCGGACCCCCACGACTCAGTTCGTATCCTGGATCCGGCTGGGTCCTCTCCATCTGCAGGGGGAACACTTTCACCCCAGAATCGAGGCCGGCCTTGCAATTTGCTTTGACCAACAGAGTCTCTGGGCATCAGCCTTAGGCTGGCAGCAATCACATCCACACTCTGTGGGGAACCCAACCCCCGTGCCGTCAGGAAGCCTTGACTGGACGACTGGACCATGGGGCCTTTGGAGAAGCAGACCCGGGAAGGACAGGGAAGGGGGAGGCATGGAGTCTTCTCGGGCCTTCAGCCGACTGAATGCAGCCAAGGGAGTGGTCCCAGCCTGTGCCGCGAGGAGGGGCACCACCCCGCCCCGCTCGAAGCCCTGACCCACAGAATTGGGAGAAATAACCAGCTTTTGCCCTGCTGAGCCACTGAGCTCTGTAGTAGATGGTGGTACAGACCCAGGTAAGGGAAACGCTGGCAAAACCTAGAGGCAGAGCATATGCCCACGTCCTTCATCACACACGTCACTGTGGTTTGTACCCTTCCCAGTTTGTTCTTGGTGCCAAGAGCCCCTGTCAGGCCCGCCCTTTCCCGGCACCGTCCCTCTGGCTCTCAGCTAACTCACCCCGGGTTCTGCCTCAGCTCTGAATGGGACAGACTGAGCCTGGCAGGTGGTCGGCCAGTGTCCTCAGATTTCCTCTGCTGAGTGCGTCTGGCCCTCCACGACTGCCCCCCACCACCCTGAAAGGAGGGCCCGGGGAGGGCAGGGTGAAGCCCTGTTTCCTAACCCCCTGCCTCTCTAGGGCCACACGCTGCTAGCCCGGTGATGCCAGTGCAGGCTCATAGTGGGTGTGGTGGGCTAGATGTGTGTCCAACTAAAACCTAGATGCTGTTTCTACAAAGACACACAGAAGAGTTCCTTGCATATAGTTTTTGGTATATAAACATGGAAAGGGTCAAAATTAAACTTTTCCCTCAACTACACCAAATAATCCGCCCTGATCTGCCTGGCTCTCTCTATGAAGCTATGTTTATGCTTCCAGAATTTTCACCCTCATCATGGGCCGTTCCTGTGATGCTTGCAGACTCAGTGCTCACGGGGTCGGCGGGCCAGTGGTTGCCGCTGGTGGTCGGAGGATCGCCCCTACGACCTTCCCTCTCAGTGGGGCCTGGAGCCTCTGACAGTCCCTGGCCTTGGTTTTCATTGACATATTGACTTTCGTATTTTCTTCTTGCTGCCTTTAATTTCTCTCTCTTTAGATCAAATCTAGAACCAGTGCACAGTTGCTTGGAGACGGTATTTCATAACGTTGACTTGCTTACTGGATGCAGACACCCCACTGCTGGGATTGACTTCATGGCTGTTTGTGGGATGCGGGGTGTGGGGAGAGAAGCGACTGGACCCTCTGCATCTGTGCTTTGTCGTCGGTAAGATGCGGGACGTGACAGACCTGTGTTTTCAGGGTTAAATGAGCTAATGGGATGAGGTGCCTCGCGCAGAATGAGATCGCACCGATTGTTCTGCATCATGACCGATACCACCGTAGCTTCCTTTTCTGTCTACACATTACAACTCAGCTTATGGCGGTGAGGGTCCACCCACCGAGCTTTGATCCGCGGGGACAGAGGGGACCACGATATTGGAAATGTCAGCTACTTTTTTTCAGGAAGAGAGAAAGATAGTGTTCAGGAGGGTTTAATCAAAATCAGGACCTTTCAGAGCTCCTGACTCCCCCATCCCTAGGATGAAGCGATGTTCAGAGTTGCTCTTCTGTGGTGGGGGCTTCTGGCACTGGGAGATGCTGTGATTTATATCCACGGAGGCCGCAGGAACTATGGCTGTTTCTGTGGACGAGGCAGTGATGTCCTGGGGACGATGCGAGCTCCTGTCCCCCTTGGCGTCAAGACATACCATGAGGAGGTGCGATCGGTGGGCATCTGAGGTCTTGAGTCACAGGAAAATGCCCTGTGCCATTGCATACCTCCCTCTTTAGCTGGAAATCTACCCAGAGACACCACAGGCTCAACCTGACCCACATCTGAGCCGTGTGACCTGAGCCATGATCACCTTGCACAAGTCATAGCTACCCAGGAAAATCAGACTGTTGAACCAAATTATGTTCAGTCTCCAAACAGTTGTTTAACTATTAGAATCAAGTGTTCACACGTTGGTAACAAAGATTTGGAAACAAGGGACTGTAATTTCATCTCTTCCTCAAGCACGATTCATGAGGATTTTTTTTAGAATAAGATACCCCCCTTGACTCCTGCAAAACAAATTAGAAGACAAACACCACAGCAGCCTCATCACACTTGATCTAAACTCTGCCTCTTCTCTGAGTGGATGTTTGCAGATTAATGAGGTGATGTTCTTTAAAGAACACAGAGTCCCGTGCATTAAAGATGCAACCAAAATGTAGATTTTTTTCAAATCAGTCTTGGAGGATACGCTGCAGGGCCAGCATATCAGAGCAGCGCTGTACAGTAGAAATCTAAAGCAAGCTACATACGTAACTTCAAATTTTCCAGCAGCTACATTAAAAGGAGTAAGAAAAAAAAGTGAAATTAATTTTAATAATATTAACACAACATATCCCAAACCTTTTTATTTCAACCTGTAACAGATGTACAAATGTTAGCAAGGTATTGTGCATCCTTTTTTCATAATAAGTCCAGTGTGTGTCTACACGGCAGACCCTCTAATTGTGGACTCTCCACGTTCTGGGAGCTCCATAAACACGTGTGGCTCATGGCCGTGCGGTGGGCAGAGCAGATTCACAGGAGGAAAGTGAGGGTGGGGGTCTCAGCCCCTCCCCAGTGACTTCTAGGGGTACTGTGCCCTCAGCTTCTCCAGCCCCTGCATCTCTGCTCCCCCTTCTGGAGCATTCTGCCTTCCCCTCGCACCCCCAGTCCCCTGACAAGCCCCTCTTCTCCCCCCAAGTCCTAATCAAGTGTCAGCAGCCCTGGGTAGAGCTTCACACCCCGACCTCCTCCAGACACAGTTAATTCAGAATTCTGTTTGTGTGCTCAGCACTCCTTTTATAATAATTTGTCTTCAGGGTTTTCCCCCCCGGTGCAGTGCATGTCCTGAAGGCTGGGCTGTGTATTCTGTGAGTAGAAACGCTGACGTAGCCCAGGTGCTGAATCAATGGCTCCAGATCTCAATTTTAAGCTCAGGCCTTGGGAGGCTCCCAGGGCTGCCCTCTGCCTTCCTGCTCTCTGTCTGCAAAGGCGCTGGAAGGGCTGCGTGAGATGCCCGTGGTCTCCGATGTGACATAACCATGTCGATAAATCCTAATGATTAGTGATAAAATATTAATACACCTTTGCTTTCTTATGTATTATCCTTTCCCACCTTGGAGATGACCTGCTAATTAGAGCCCGATGGCCAATTAACTAGGAAACGGCATGAATTTGTCTGAAAACAAATGCATCTTTCAGAAAGCATGAGCAGATTCTGTCCAAAAAGAAGAAAAGACAGGACGTGCATAGAAGGTTGTCTTATTTTGGATACGGGAGAGTCAAGGAGGTAAAACATGATGGAGTTGGTACAGGATATTATCAGGGTACTAGTGCTCATGTCCAGCAGTAGGTTCCCAGGATTTATTATGTTACTTAGAATAAGTAACAAATGGTTCATTGAATAAATAAACATAAAACAGCCTATCCAAATCCACTCACCAGGGAACTCACAGTGCTGGCCTGTTGGCTTTGACACTCTTCCACACTGACACCCTGTTGGTGGACCACCTTGTCCTTGTGTTGAATTAGTTCTGCCTGTGCCCTGCTGCTTTTCTTCTCATCGCAAGTATTTTTTCTCTTTATTCATTGTTTTTCCTTCTGTGTCCTAGCTTTCCAGTGCCATTCCTTCTCCAGTTTTCACAATTCTTAAATCCTCCATCCTTCTTGAGTTCTTGTGGCTGGACTAATAATAAAATTGACACAAGACTAATGTGTCCCATTAATATGGGGAAAAAAAGAAGCAAAAATTGTTTATTGGAGTATAATTGCTTTACAATATTGTGTTAATTTCTGCTGTACAATGAAGTGAATCAGCTCTATGTATACCTATACCTCCCTCTTGGACCACCCTCCCATCCCTCTAGGCAGTCACGGAGCCCCGAGCTGAGCTCCCTGTCCTATACAGCAGCTTCCCACTAGCTATCTATTTTACTCATGGTAGTGTATTTATGTCAGACCTAATCTCCCAATTCGTGCCGCCCCACCTTCCCCCCGTCAGAGTCCACATGTCCGTTCTCTACATCTACGTCTCTATTCCTGTCCTGCAGGTGGGTTTATCTGTACCATTTTTCTAGATTCCACATATATGCATTAATATACAATGTTTGTTTTTCTCTTTCTGGCTTACTTCACTCTGTATGACAGACTCTAGGTCCATCCACATCTCTACAAGTGACCCAATTTCGTTCCTTTTTATGTCTCAGTAATATTCCATTCTATATATGTACCATTCATGTGCAGGAAGCTCTCATAGAAATGGGACCTAAGAAGTGGCCAAAGCAGGCAGCTTTTATACTTTTTAGTCAAAGAAACAATACATTTGTGAGGAATTGACGGGACAAAGACACAGGTTTTGGTGTCCGAATAGTGAAGAATTGAAACAGAGTTTGGGTTTGGGGCAGTGAATGAACAAGGTTATTTATACAGCTTCTCTGCCTGGGGCCCCTGTCTCTGGGTATAATGGTGTCCTTCTACCTCCTTGTAGAGGGAGGACACCTTTCACACGAGAGATCCATTTCCTGCTTCAAGGGGACAGAGAAGAGGTCAACGCATCCCTCTTGCATTGGCCGTTTCTTAAATAACTTTAATTTAAAATATTCAATATGCCATCGAGGTGTAGTTGGGGGTGACCTCCCCAGGGCCCCACCAGCATCAATGGGCCCATTTCACTGCCTGGGGATCTGAGGCCCAGACCTGCAGTGGGCTAGGGCCATGGACTGAGCACTGGGCGCTGGGACCCCTCAGTCCCACCCGGTCACCTCCCTGAGAGGCTGAGGCGGGGCTGGGTTGCAGGCAGCGGTGGCCGCCCAGCATCATCAGCAACATCGGCGGGCATCGTGGCCCATCTGTTGGAGGAAGCCTGCACTGCTGACACCACACATGCCATCTTGGAGTAATGAAGCGGTGGGTGACATCTCAGGGCAGAGGTCACAGCCCAAGAAGAGGGGAGTTTCTCTCCCAGGCAGAAAGAAAAGGCCCTAGCTTTGCATCTGCTTTCAGTTTTCCCCAGAAGAAATAGTTGCTTTATTTTTAAAATGTATCCCCTGTGCATTAAAACTTTCTCTTCGGGGGTCATGTTTTTCCCATTAATCTTCTTCGGTGATTTTTGGCTTTTAGCTGTATGAAGGCTCTGCAGCTCATGGTGGGGGCATCCTGCAGCCTGGCCTGTGGCCCCCCTCCTGAACCGCATCCTGCCCCCTCCTGAGTCCAAGGGCCTGGTACCCGACTGGTCCCGGGCAGTACTGCTGGGAGGTCTGCTCAGAACCTCACCACCCCCAGGAGCCTGCCTCTCCCCGGGGCTCCCTGGGAGACATGGGCTCTGAGCAGAAAGGTTGTTTGCTTTCAACTGAGAGAGCAAAGCACTGGTTGGAAACAATCTCATCACCTCTTTAAAACCAAGGACGCAACACTGAAGCTATTTACCATGTGCACAAAACTAACCCAGAACGCTCCCAGCGGTCCACTTGGAAAGCACACTTTCTAAACTGCTTTAATGGGAAAAAGTACACCAGTTCCAAGACTACTTAGAACTTTCACTTAAATAATGATTTACAGAGCTTTCAAGTTAACCTTACAAAATACTTCTAAGGTTCGGGGAACCTTTTTCCTTTCAAGATAGCTTTTGGTACCCATGGGGCTCAGGGCAGGCCACCCTCACATATGCCACATTGGCATGTTGATTATTTTGAATTAAAGTTACTTTAGAAGCAGCCGGTACAAGAAGGGCACACTGACCCTCCTCTGTCCCCCTGAAAGTGGGAAATAAATGTCCCAGGTGAAAGGTGGTCTCCCTGTACCAGACAAACCTCTTTGTCACCAGAGAAGGGGAACACAGGGCTGAAAAGGGTGCGTAAACAAACCAATACTTCTTCATTCATTTACTGCCCCAGCCCAAACTTCTTTGTCTTGTCAATCCCTCACAAATTTATTGTTTCTTGGTCTAAAAGGTATTAAAACGGTCTGCTTTGGTCATGTCTTTGAGTCTCATGTTTTTATGAATTCCCATACATACAAAATTAAAATTTGATCCTCTCCTGCTTATCTGTCTCATGTCAATTTAGTTATTAGAGCAGCCAGAAGAGCCTAGAAGGGTAGAGGAAAAAAAGGTCTCCCCCGCCCCCACACACAGTACCTTATGTCTTGAAAGTTCCATTAGTCCTCACTTTATGTAGCCCTTCAATATTAATCCCCCTCTTTTCTAACATCTTTATTGGAGTATAATTGCTTTACAACGGTATGTTAGTTTCTGCTTTATAACAAAGTGAATCAGCTATATGTATACATATATCCCCATATCCCCTCCCTCTTGCATCTCCCTCGCACCCTCCCTAACCCACCCCTCTAGGTGGTCACAAAGCACCGAGCTGATCTCTGTGTGCGATGAAGCTGCTTCCCACTAGCTATCTATTTTACAATAACCAGGACATGGAAGCAACTTAAGTGTCCATTGACAGATGAATGGATAAAGAAGATGTGGCACATATATACTCAGCCATAAAAAGAAACGAAATTGAGTTACTCGTAGAGAGGTGGATGGACCTAGAGTCTGTCATACAGAGTGAAGTAAGTCAGAAAGAGAAAAACAAATACCATATGCTAACATGTATATATGGAATCCCTCTTTTTAATTAATAAACTCTTAATTTTGAACTAGTTTTAAATTTACAAAAAAATTGCAAAGGTAGTACAGAGGGTTCCCTAAGCCTCTCATCTAGTTTCTCCTGTTATGAGCAACTTATATTAGCATGTTATGTTTGTTCATTAATGGACCAATATTGATATATCAATATTAGTCACTAAAGTCCATCCTTCTTTCAGATGCCTTTTGTGTTTCAGGATCCCATCAAGGACGGCGTTACGTGTGGTCCTCATGTCTCCTTATGCCCCTCTTGTCCATGACAGTTTCTCAGAATTTACTTGCTTTTGATGACCTTGACAGTTTTGACGCCCACTGGCTGGATATTTTCTGGAATGCCTCTATTGGGACTTACCTGTTTTTCTCATGGTTGGACGAGGGTTCCGGGTTTTGGGCGGGAGGACCACATTGCATCATATCAAGGGTACATGCCATCGTGGAGAATCCATTCTTCTTGCCTTTTCCAGCTTTTATAGGATGACTGCACCCTTGGCTGTGGCCCCTTCTGTCTTCAAAGCCCCCGATGGCTGGTTGAGTCTTTCTCATACTGAGTCTCTCTGACACTGACTCTTCCCCCTTCTGCCTCCATTTTCTATTTGTAAGGACTTGTCATTGCCTTGGGCCCACCTGGATAATCCACAATAATCCCCTCATCTCAAGGTCATCTGATTAGCGAATTTAATTCCACCTGCAGCCTTAACTCGCCCAGGCGTACAATTACACACTCACGGGTTCCTGGGATCAGGACGTGGACATCTTTGGGGGACCATTTATCTGCCTACTGCAAACCCCCAAATCTGGGTGCTATGTGTGCTCATTACTGTTGGAGTATCTCAGGCCATCTCTGCAGAAAGAGCAAGGAAATATACGTGTGTATGTATCAACATGCACATGGACATATATCTATAAAGTTTTATACATAAATATATGTATATCCATCTGTAACTATGCTAAGTTAAACGTAAATTCCTATTGATGTTTCTAACTCCAATCCATTTTCATGTGGATCCTTCCAGACCTAGATTGTCTGTAACCTTCCCCTCCAATAGTGAGATACCCGGCTCCCACCCTCTGCTTTCATTTTGCCTAATTGTTCGTTTCTGGTGTAGGTGGATGATGGGTTCAGACCTGCTTACCTGTGACCCCGCTGGAAACAGTTTTATAAATTAGAGTATGATGCTCATGTGCATGTCGTTTTGCCTTTAGTCCTACAGGCTACACTCACTTCTAAAGTTACTTAGGTCAACACTTTGATACCCTACTCCTTTAAGTAAGGTTATTTCATATATTTGCAATAAAGTTTTTTTGTTTGTTTGTTTGGTCATCGTTGGAATTCCATTCTGGGATTCCAGCCCCTTTGAATATAAAGGATTTAAATAGGAGGGTAGGATGAAGAAGGAGAGTACAAGAGTCCATGAGCATAGGGGACAGGGTATTAGTGAAAATAATCCAACTGCCCAGAAATTCTCACGCCAAGAGTGCCCAGTGTCATCTTGATAGCTCAACTCACTCCTAGACATCCTTCAACGCCCGCTGTGAAACTGTGTGTTTCCCTAAATGCCTTAATCTTCTTTTCCTTTCCAGGCTGAACAAAATCATGGTGTTCCAGCAGTGAGACTGCTCTATTTTTAAATCTGTGATAAATAGGTATCCACACTGCTGGTCTCCATAAATGAATCCCATGTGTTTCCTTAGTGCTTCAAGCTTGTTTGTCTTGCAGATCTTAACAGAACTCTTCACATGCCTGTGTGTCCTGTTCTCCCAAGCGCAACCGGAGGTCATCTTCTTTCTTGTAGATGTATATAGGTCTGCAGGTCTTGGAAAAATTCGTGCCCAAGAAAAGGATGCTGAAAAATAATGAATCAAAGAAAGAACGCCTGCTGTTCCCTCTGTAGGTCCACCAAGTCCCCCCTCCTCCCATTTTACCATTTGTGGGGTCAGTCCTAGCCCTTACCTAGTACAGGTGGCTGGTCCATCCACCTGTGCACCCTGGAAGAGGTGACTTCCAGAGGAAATGGCCAGTTTCTAGCCATTTGTTTTGGGTCAAGGTGGGGAAACATTCTTCTCTTCCCATAAACAGAATCATGGTATCGCTTTCCTGTTGGCTAGAAACCTATTCATTTTTCAGAGCAAAGTTCAAGTTTCATGGGTTTTGTGATGTTTCCTCACATGCTAGTTTCCATTCATATTGCCCATCTCTTGATTCTTACACCATGGGCTGGCTGTCTGGGCTGATACTTGGATCTTTTAAATGTATTTCATCATGCTGGTCACATTTCCATGTGCTCACCTCCTCAAAAATACAGTAACTACCAGAGGTGGGATCCATTTATCCTCCTTCATGTGCTCATCATGACACCTTACATGCAGTAAGTGGTCAGAGGATTCAAGAAGATTGAGAATTGAAAGTGACCTCCTACATGCAGTAAGTGGTCAGCGGATTCAAGAAGATTGAGAATTGAAAGTGACCTCCTACATGCAGTAAGTGGTCAGCGGATTCAGGAAGATTGAGAATTGAAAGTGACTTCCTACATGCAGTAATGGTCAGCGGATTCAAGAAGACTGAGAATTGAAAGCGACCTCCTGAGATTAATTCATCATCCAGGGTAAGAGTCTCCTTGTATGAAGGGCACACACCTGTGGTCTCCCCCAACATGAGAGAGACTTACCGCTATTCATCACTCCACAGCAGAGAAAACCAAACACGTGAATGCTCACACCTTCAGAGGTATTAGGTAAGTCAGGGTCTCCTCTGGGCTTTCCCAACAGCAGACCTGCTATATATTTCTTGGTGCAAGTACTTTATGTGAGAGGTGATTCCAGGAAGCACAGTGAGGAAGGGGAGGGAAGAACAGACAGGAAGTCAATGAAGGTGCATCACTGAGCTGGTGATGCCGCAGGCAATGGCATTTCCATCTCACTGGAGACCTCTGAGGAACGTCGTGGAATTCACCTGGGAGCCGTCACCGTAAGGGGATTCATCCACTGACTCCTGACCCTCACGGGCATACTTATCCCTGGGGACATTAACCACTGCTATCCCAGCACCACTCCACATGCACTCCCACTGCACCCCCAGCTGCACCTGTGGGTGGGCTGAGGGGCTTCTCGGTTTTGGAGAGGACCCTGAGGCTGGAGAGCAGAGAGCCCTGAGCCCCTTGAGGTGGGACCCAGCATGTGCACAGAGCTGCCCGGAGCAGCCACACTGATTCAGGTGGTCTAAGGGGTGGGGCGGGGGAGGCATGAAGGTGCTTATTTCACGAAGTATTGCTTGAGCTTCAGAAAAACAGGGTAAGACACAAAACGATGACTTACGCCATTCACCTAAGTCTCAACTGAGAGGAGTCTTAGATTAGATTTTCGTTCTTGACATTTTATCCTAAGCATGAGTCTGCTGTGTGTGTTTTTCTGACTGAGTTTTGTAGAATTGGATTACTGCAGCTCCACTCAACAGGCCGCTCTGGCTGCAGTCCACACAGGGATGCAAACTCAGGAGTTAGAGCATCTGCCAAAGCCCATTTTTGTAGTTGGTGAGGGTTTCTGTCTGAACCAGCAGAGCACTAATTCGCAGATTCCAGCAAAAGGAGTGTTGGAGGATTTATCATTTAAGACCTACTCACCCATGCTGGGAGGGCCCCGGGGCACATCTCTCACCATGACCATGAGAAATAAACTTGTGTGGGCCCCGCATCCTTGAAGAGCTCTGTGATCATTCTTCTTCTCTGTAGGTCAGAACTCACAGCGGGAAAGGCAGGCACTGGACTGTGATACCTACATGCAACGGGATTAACTGGATCCCGGGTGGAAGGGCCCAGTGGGGGGACAAACCATCAGAGGGCAGGTGTGGTCACCATGACGACACCATGAGGACAGTCTGACTCAACTGACCTCTAGTGCTGGAGAGTTAATCTTTGTGTTCACTGAATAAATATTCTCGGCGGCTGGCAGAATCCCTGTACTTATGCCCTGACATGTGGAGTGAGGGCTATTACGGTGGAAAAAGCCAAGTGGAACCCAACGGAACTTTCTCTACCCAGAAAATGATAAAATAAAAGCCATACTGCATTCCTGGAGGGACCCCAGGGATTTGCACCACCATCAAGAACTTGACAGATGCAGGGCGGTGCTTCCCACCACACCACCCTTCAATTCACCTGCTCAGTCTGTGTAGGAGAGAGACGGGCCTTGGAGAACGACAGTGGATTACTTGAATCTTAACCAGGTGGTGACCCCAGTGGCACCTCACTGATGGAGCAAATCAACACTTCCTGGTAACTAATGCACAGCTGTTGATCTGGGAAGTGCTGATGCCCTGCAGGCTCCGGGGGCGTAGATGAGGGCTCCTCTGTTCTCACCCCACCTTGTCGCCGATCCCTGATGTCCCCTCTGGTCCAATGGCACAGAAACACCGCCCGGGGAAGTGGAGGAGCTGGGGGGCACGGTGGCGGTCAGCCAGGCTCTGCACCAGCCACAACTTCTGGCTGGCAGTGCCACCCCCAGCCCCTGTGGTGCACGCTCTACGCTGGGATGAGCACCTGTTATCCACAGCAGTAACTGGCTGGACACCCACCCCTTCTTTTCATCCTGCTCTTCCCCGACTCCCTTTCCCACCTTATGTTTCTGTTACCGATGTTTCCTTGGCTCCCAAATAAATAGTCAGCACTGGGGTCCTGTCTCGGGTTTGCTTCCAGGACACCTGCATGAAGGCAGGCAGGCTGTGGAGAGGGAGGTGATGGGACGAGGCATCCTGTGTCCACCAGAGACGGGCCGAGGTCCACAGAGCAGGGATGTTCCCCCTGATCGTGACAGCACCACAGTGACAGCAGTGCCATCTGTGTGAGGTTATACCTTCCGGGTCTTGCTGCACTGAACCCCCACGACAATGCAGTGTGGTGAGTATTTTTGCTGTCTTTGCAGGGCCTCCATAACTGAGTCCACAGTCCGAGTGACATGTTTGGGGAATGTTGTTAAAGCAGACACATGGCAGGATCCTTATCTACACCCACAAGACAGCAGGGAAGACTTGGTTACACCCGTTTACACCCTCCTTCTTCCCAGATACATGAGTCAATACACAGCTGTCCCTCAGAGACGGCACTCACAGTGGACACTGGAGGAAAGGACAGCTCGGGCCGTCCTCCTCCCGGATCAGTGCTCTCACCCTCTGTTCCTGCAACTTTCAATTCGGGTTGGCTTTGACTGCAGGGAAAGGTGGTCTGCAGGGAGAGGTGGTTAAGTCTGCTCGGTCAGAGATGCTGAATGAGAGATTTTCCATGACTGATCCGAAGGAAAATTAGAACACTTCCTCCACTCATGCTAGGATTGGTGAAAGGTAGCATGTTGGAAGGTGAAGACGTAAAGAACTTGAACTTCCAGAGGACCGCAGGGGCCCCCAGGATGTGATGAGAGAAATCAGCTGCTTTTGTGTCTTTCCCCAGATGGTAGATACATACCTGTTGTGGACAGAAGTGATGACCGAGACTTTTGGACCAAAATGTGCAGGAGCTGCTGGGTAGCCTTCTGCTCTCTCCTGCCCGGTGACCCTGGATGCCACCCGTCTACGTGGAGGGAGTCGTAGGATGGAGGACAATTTCACTTGCCTGACTCAGACTTTGAGTGAAGGAGAAAAAAACCTGTGGCCCCACTAAGCTATTGTGGTGCAAGCCTTGCTGCCTCCTGCAGCATGAGTTAGAGTACCCTAACCAGCAAAACGGCACTGTGCCGAAATATGGGGTAATAAAAGGCGTAAGACACATGGTCCTTGCCACCAGGAAATTCACTTCGTGATCTACAGCACTGTCCTCAGTCTCCAGTTCCTGAACTAGCAGCATCAGCATCGCCCAGGAAAGCATTAGACCTGTTTGCAAGCTCCACCCCAGACCCGTAAGTTCACACACGCGGGAGGCAGGGCAAGTGTGCGCGCTTAAACCCGCCTTCCTGGGGACTCCGAGGTAGGCCAGTTCAGGAACCGCTCATCTAAAAGACGCCACGTGTACAGCACGTCAGAAGCTTTTCCAGGACCTGTATTTGTAATAAATACCTCAGGACGCCAAGGGCTTTCTGACTGAATTCACTGGCCCTTCTGAGGATGCATTTTCCTCTAACCTCCAGCACTTTCGAATGAAGAACTCCATCCAGCTGCTGCCTGTCTCTCTAAAGAGCCTCCTTAGCTGATCCTGGGACGAACCCTAGACCAAAGGGGACACGTCTAGTCCCCCTTCCGTATAGCACATACGGAAGGTAGTTATGTACTTGAGGGCCTTTCCTGGGTTCTCACTACTGGGTTCCCACAACCCCCACTTTGGGTTCGATTAATTCGCTAGAGCTGCTCACAGAGCTCAGGAAACCAGTTTATTCCCTAGGTTACCAACTTATTACAAAGATATTAAAGGGTACAAATCAACAGTCAGATGAAGAGATACATAGGCTGAGGTCCTGAACAGAGGAGCTTCTGTCCCCGTGGAGTTTGGGGCCCAGCATGGTGGCACGTGGAAGCATTCTGGTTCCCCAACCTGGAAGCTCCCCAAACCCGATCGTTTTGGGTTGTTACGGAGGCTTCCTTGCAGAGGCACGATCGATTAAGTAATTGGCCATTGGTGACTGATTCAACCTCTAGCCTCTCTCCCCTCCCTGGAAATCAGGGCGTGAGACTAAAGTTCCAGCAGCCCCCACGCTTAGGTGGGAGCCAGAAGGCACCTCATTAACATAACAAAAGACACCTTTAAACCTTTCAACACTTAGGAGATTCCAAGGGTCTGCGGAGCCAGAAATGAGGATGAAGACCAAATATATATTTCTTATAATAAAGAAAAATATCTCAGCCATATTTTAGAAGGCGGTACATCCTTTCCCAGGGGAACCTATAATTTATTCCCACACATTGGGTGTTTGGAGTCAAAGTTTAGAAATGACACAAAAGACACATGGGAAGATGCACATGTTGCCTCCATACTCAGCAAACCTCTAACCTCCTGGATGTGATGATGAGGGAGGGTCACTAGGCAAGTGAAGCCTCTGCCTGACAAAGGGTCCACTGAGCCCAATATGTCTTTTGAGTTTTGATTTTTTTCCCTTGAAATGTTTGTTTCTCATAGAGCACAATAGTACTAATGGCTATTGCATGTTGAAGAAATAACTGCATCTTTGAAAAGCAAACCTTCGAATGTCCAAGGTCTTGTTTGGAGTGAGGGATGCTAAGCAGGGTTGCACAGACTTGTTCCAACCACCTGTCACCGACTGAACAATTACAAGAGCTCAGTGTCTAGCTTGAGTCTTTGCCTTTAAGAAAGAACATGGTGTGGGGAAGAGGTGGGCATGGTAGAGAGGATTAAGAGAGGAACTGACCAAGTGATTAAAAGGAGAGTCTGGCAATTACAGGGAGAGGTTAATGGAGTTGAGGTCGCCTCTCCAGCAGAACGTGTCCAGGAGGTAGATTAGTGAAGGCCATTAAGTGTCATGATGAGGGCTCTTCACAGCCGTTTGCTTTCTCCCCAGAGGTACCAACAATGAGAAATGCACTGGCATTGTAACAGCAGCAACGAAAATGTTCCATTAGAAAGATAAAAAAGAATTTCTAGACGATGAAAGGGGTTTAATCATTCTACAGGCTCCAAAGGAAAGGCTCTAGACCTTGGAGAGAGAACGACCCATTCTGAACACCGGGGTTGACAACATCCAGCTCCTGACACGTCCCCGAAGCCACCTGGTGCAGAGCAGACTCAGGTCACTCCCGACAGGCTGGCCTCTTGACTGGAGGGCTTCACACTCCTGAGTCTTCAATCAATGATCGCCGGGTACAGAGACATCACCTGGACCAGCTACGGGCTCTGCTGGTTACCTCGCCCACCCGTGCCAGACTTCCGTCTCCTGGTCCCCAACCTCCGCCCCACCACTGGCCTTCCCGGCAACACTTCCTAACCAGTTACATTCATGTGAACCCTCATCTCAGTGTCTGCCTCCAGGAAATCCAACCTATGACAAAGTATCAATTAATTCCTGCTGCATAACAAACAATCCTATAGTTAGTGGCTCAGAACAGCTGCTGTTTACTGAAGTCATGATTCTGCACCTTGGTGATTTGTGCTGGGCTCAGCTGGAAGGTTCTTCTGGTCTGGGAGACCGCAAAATGGCCAGGATCCTTTGTATTTCTTCCCATTAATAGGTGGAATCTATTTTCCTACCCTTTGAGTCTGGGCTCCTCTTGTACTTTGGACAACAGCATGGGACAGTTTTAAGGTAAGGCCTAAGTGGCCTTGCAGCTCCTACTTTTTGCCCTTTGAAACTTCCTACTGCATGAATGTGCCGAGCCAGCCTGCAGGAGGATGAGAGACCTGCAGGGAGGAAGGCTGGGATAGTTCCTGCCATTCCAGCTAGGTGATCCTACATCATGAGCCCCTACCACCTGACCAGCTGACCACAGATGCATATACAAGCCTCACTGAAGTCCACTGAGCCCAATCCAGCCCAGAACACCCCTGCTGCCCACATTGCCAACTTGCAGAATAACCAGTTAAATAGATGGCCATTGTTTGAGCCACAACATTTATGGTGGCTTGTTATGCAGCAAAGCTGACCGATACAGATGGACAATTTTTTTTTATTTATCAATAAAATTTTGTATTTTCTTTTCTTTTTTGAAAAATTTTTATTGGAGTGTAGTTCTTTACAATGTTGTGTTAGTTTATACTGTACAGCAAAGTGAATCTGCTATACATATACATATATCCCCTCCTTTTTGGATTTCTTTCTCATTTAGGTCACCACAGAGCATTGAGTAGAATTCCCTGTGCTATATACATTAGGTTTTCATTAGTTATCTATTTTACACATAGTATCAATAGTGTATATATGTCAATCTCAATTCATCCTACCTCCCAATTCATCCTACCTCCCTACCCGCTTGGTATCCATACCTTTGTCCTCTACGTCTGTGTCTCTACTTCTGCTTTGTATATAAAATCATCTATACCAATTTTTTCAGATTCCACATATATGCATTAATATACGTTATTTGTTTTTCTTTTCTGACTTACTTCACTCTGTATGACAGTCTCTAGGTCCAACAGATGGACAATTTTAGCTCTTAACTCTCTGGAGGCTGTAGCCTAGGTTATCGAATCTCCTATAGTGCTAACAACTTCTCTGACCCAGCACATACTACTTTTTTTTTTTTTTTTGCCTTTTTGGCACCAGAAGTTTGTAGATAGGGGATGGAGAAGATGAAAGTCATCTTGATAAGAGAGGCAACTCAGACCAGCGGGTTAGGGAGGCCACTCGGTACCGAGCACTGTGCCCCTCGCTGGGGTCACAGAACCACCCTCTGTCCGCATGAGTTCATGTGTTTTCACGTGTTCCTTCAATGTGCAGTTAGAGTGCCTGCACCGTGAGCTCCCTGTACATCTTTAGTCTAAAATAGCGTGTCTGACATTTTTCTTGATTTTTTTTCCTGACTCAGGCTTTCCTTTCAGGATTTAGGAAAAGTTCTCCCCAGAAAAACTCACAGACTTTAAAATATTTGCAGACAGTGTAATTTAAAGACTTTTAAACCTCCTTGAAATCTATCCAAGGACTCCATAAATCCTCAGGTTAATATTGTCTGCCCTGGAGGATTTGATGTAGTTAAACAAGAGAAAGCCAAGCCTGGCCTTTAGAACAGCTTTCCACAAATGTACCATTTTCACCAGTTTTCCAAAGGACGTGACTGTGAGGTGAGTAGACTCCCAGCCTTCTGGGAACACGGGGAAGGAGGGAGGGATAGAGCTGACAGGAGGGCAGCTCCTTACTCAGGGGGTTAGAATAAGGGCAGGAGGGGAAGGACCAGCCTAACTCAGAGAGTGGGGATCCCAGGCTGACCTAGCACTGGTCGTCCCAGGACCCACCCTGCGGACACTGGCAGTGCCCTGCCTTCACCCCTTCCACTGCAGTCTCCCCCAAATGCCAACCCCTGCCCCTCTCTGCTCGAGGGTCTCTGGGGCTGGCAGCTGGAAGGGCCAGGAGCAAGCAGCCCTCAACCAGCGACTGATGGCGATGAAGGGACAAATGTCCAGACCCCTCCTTCAGGTGGGGAACTGGGAACACAGGTTTCCTTGAAGGATCCCGCAGTGGGAAGCACTCTGATAACATACCCTTCTCTGCTGGCCAAGCCCTTGGTGGACCAGGCTGGTGGCAGCCCTGTCCTGTGGGCTGAAGTTGAACGTGGGTTCCAAGACCGAGCAGGAGATGGGGAAGGGGATGGGGGAGCCCGTCTGCAGTGTCCCCTCTGCCAGGGCCCTCGAGGGGCCTGTGGGAGATGCAGCAAGGGGACGATGGGGTAACTGGGCACTGGGGAGCAGGAAGGACTCCAGCTCCACGGTGCCCAGATGGGACGGGGTGGAGGTGAGGCTGCAGGGCCCGTTGCTGTGGACGTGGCTGGAGCCTCTGAAAACAGCAGCTGGGTTTGCTCTCCGGTGTTGCAGGGAGGAGGCTGAGGGCTGCGAGGGGGTCCAGGGCTGGTTCTGAGGGGCGGGGGCTGCAGGGCTGCCTGGGCTGGGGTCCTTCCCTGGAGCAGCATGCCAGCCCCTGGGGTGGGGATCTGCACCAAGGAGGCACCCCCATTGGAGGCGTTCCAAAGAGGGGGAGTCAGGGAAGGAGGAAGAGAGAGATTATCAGACGCCGTCGTGCGCACAGAGTGACAGCAAACCAAGGGAAACTGCAGTCAGAGGACCCAGGGGGCCGGGAAGGCATCAGGAGTTTGTGCTGTTGTGAGGGGGGCCTTGATGGGCAGCAGCCTGCTCGTCACACGGCGAGAGTGACCCTCCACTCAACCCCACCAACTGCACGACTGGAAAACAAACCACCGATGAACCTGGGAGTGATCCAGAACCTTAATCTACGTAAAGAGGAAAAGCCCACAGGCTGACAGTAACGGTTCTTCTCCATAATGATCAGTGTGGTTCTCAGACTCTCTGGGTGACACAGAGTGACTTTCCTCAGGGGAGTGAGGACCAGACACCACGATGGTCAGTTGGGATCCGGGGTTTACTGACCAGTAGACACTTTGTTCCTGGATCATCGGCTGTCATCACCGTTGTTTTTCCAATCTAATCATACATCTGTGTCATCCAAGCTGATATTTGCCTACACCCAGCAATTAGGAAACATCACTTTGCCTCTGAAGTGATTTCTGTGCATGGTGGGTCCCCCGATATTCACTGAAACGCTGGTGGACGCCCAGATGGACGAGAATCAGTCACGACATTTTCCATCTGAAACTCTGTCCCCCACAGTCACCTTGGTCTCATCCAGGATCCACGAGCAAGCTGTTCATGGACACGAGGGGTTCAGGACTCAGGAAACACTGACGGCCGACTGGCCACACCACCACTTCTGCTCAGGCCGTCGGTCAGAGCTCAGGGCCCACATTAGAGGACCTGAGCCTCACATAAACAGCCCACTGAGTTCACAAGCGGTTTGATCAAGCCCCTCCTGCAATCCCCCACGAATGCCTCCTGGCACCGTCTGCTCGCTGCACACAGGACTCCAGCCAGTGGAGATGGAGAAGGTCTGCTTTGGAATCAGCCTGAGCTGAGCTCTGTGTGGGAACTGCCACACTGGGTGAGCTCTTTAAGTCACACAGGATTTGCTGTGCAATAGGAAACATTTAAGTACTTGCTTCCTAAACTTTTTACAAGAATTAAAAGAGATATCGTATGGAAAGGGCTTAGCACATTGCCTCATTCATTTTTTAAACGGATGATCGTAATTCATGAGTGAGCTGTGAAATTAGTGCATCGTGGCCAACAATTTTAAGAAAGTGGCACATTGGATGTACAGAGGCTAAGTGTCTGTAGCAAGTTATATTTTCAATAATCTCTCCCATCTCGTGTTCTCCTATAGAATGGACCTTCCCGCCACCATCAGGAGGTGAGGTCCGATTCTCCTTCTCCTGAACTGGGGCAACCCTGTGACTACTTTGGGCAATAGAATTTGCACCTGGGGGCGTATTGAAAAGTAAAACATCCAATCAACAAACATGTCCCTGACTTTGTGTAAAGATACAGGTTCTCTGATATCTGAGACATAGAGCCTTCCCTTTTTGAGGTGTTGAGGTTTGAGCCAATAAACCATAAGAAAGGACTACGAGGAAAGGTATTGTGCATGGGGGAGGAGTTGATGACGAAGATGAGGCTTGCGTGAGACTCTGTACTTTTCCATTCATCAAAATTCAACATCTGAGTCTCAGGGGAAGCCAAACGGAGCCTCTTGCTTGAGGCTTTGGAGACCTCTCCTGGGCCTGAAGCCCTGGGCGCCTCTTGCTGTGACTGTGAGCAAAGCGGTTGGCAGACGCTTCTTGTCTTTGCTTGGAGCTCACATTCCTGGCTTTTGAAGGCTTCAGGTCCAGCCTGTGAGGAAAAAACCCACACAATACAAGAAAAGACTTGCAGAGCCATCCTGAAGAGAAGGACGCTGACCCCGGAGCAGGAGGTCTATCCTGGCGGCTCTCAGGGCTCGAAAGGCTCATTTGTGCCTCTGAAAACGGAGATGTCATGCTGGCTCTTCCTCAGCCTGGCTGCCTGAGCATCTCTGTCTGTGACCCCGCTGAGAACCCTCTGGGGAGGGGCCGCTTGAGAGAGCCTTCCTGCTGGGGAGCTGGTGTGGCTGGAACTGCACGCGGCCCTAGAACCATCCAGAGACATCAATTAGCTATCGAGGCGAGTCATTAAAATGCACTACAGTGACTCTCAGGCTTGGTAATCATTGTAATTAAGTGCGCACGCTGTATTGGGTACTGATTAAGTGGCTTCAGTTTTATGGGATTGACTTCTGACGATCTGTCCTTCTACTGATCAGGGTGCCTTAAGCTCGGAGGAAACTGGGGGTTCCTACACTTTTGGCAGGAAGCGTGTGAGGCCACAGGGCATGTGGGGAGGAAACCTCTTCCATTTAGTGGCGAAGAGCAAAGGCAAGTTTTCCAAACTGAATTTATTCCCAGATGCCACCGTGCCGGACGGGTGGCGACTGCACTAAGGCCAGCATGACTTCTGGAACCTGATGGTTGGAGGCGGTATTGGAGATTGTTGTGCTTTTATTTTTCTGAAAGTTTATTGAAGGCGGGTTTCAAATTTTTCTGCCTCTCCAAACATCAAGAGTTCTAGAGGACCCCAGAGATACCTGATCCGCAGGGGGAGGTGGGGCAAGAAACAAATGTCCAAGAAGCTAAAAGCAGAAGATGCTGCCCTTGGGCCCAGTCACTGCACTGTGTGGGCTCCACGATGACCAAGGGGTTTCATGTGCACTCTCCAGCCTTCACCCGACGTGTCCTGCAGAACACGTGCAAAGGAATGACATCATGTCTAACTTGAAGTCAACTCTAGTAATCTTGAAGGAAAAAGAGGAATATTTATTCTTTTGTGCTTTTCATATTTAAAATATGGATTCCATTACGTGACCCAGAAAAGGGAGCTCCAGCCAAAATACAGAGAGTAGCAAACATTTATGTTGTCTTTTCAGTTTTCTCGTGAGTTAAGAGTTTTATGGGATTTAGGGGAATTTTGACTATTATGCAAGTTTCATCCTACATACGCAGACCTGAGAATCCAGGCCCTAGGAATCCATGAATCCCAGCGTCCTTCTCTGTCCCTCTCATTGTCTCTCTCTGTCTCCAGAGCGTCATAACTAAACTCATTGTAACCCCTCTTGTAAAAGAGAGAGCCATCGTCCCATAAGACACCCACGAAGATGCAGGACAGCCACTGTCACTCTGTGTTCCTCACTGCCCACCTCCTCTCCGTGGCCGTGTCCCCTCCACTCTGTCCTCACCGATGACTTTAGCAGAATCCTTGTCTGCGACCTTGATTATTACATGTTCTCCCAACTGGAATCCCTGCCTCTTTTGTGGATACATTGGAATACTCACACGCTGCTAGTGGAAATATAAATGGTGCAGCCTCTTTGGGAAGCTGTCTGGCCGTCCTTCAAAAGGTTAAACAGAGTTACCATAAGTCATCAGTTCCACTTTTAGATAGATGCCCAAGAGGAATGGACAATGTGTATCCACACAAAATACTGTACATGGAAGTTCATACCAGCATTATTCATAATCAAAAAGTGAAAAATTTCCAAACGTTTGTCACTGATGAATGGATAAATAAAATGTGGTACATCCATACGATGGAATATGATTCAACAATAAAAAGAAGTACTGATACATGAACTTTAAAAACATTATGCAAGATGGAACAAGCCGGTCACAAAAGACAGCACATATACATGAATATGAATGTATATGAAATATGCAGAATAAAGCTAATCTATAGAAACAGGAGGAAGAGCAGTGTTGCCCAGGGCTTTGGGGGTTTGACCTTGGTTGGGAGTGATGCTCTTGAGTACGGGGTTTCTTGCTGGGGTGATAAAAATGTTCAAACCTTAATTCAGGTGATGGTGGCACAACCCTGTGAATATAATTTTAAAAAAACGTTGAATGAATTAAAAAAATTAAAAAAAAAAATAAAAAAATAAAAAACAAAAAAAAACCGTTGAATCATATACCTTAAATAGGTGAAATGTATGGGATGTGGATTATATTTCAACAGAGTTGTTGAAAGAAGAGATGAGATAATAACAAAAACCATAGCTTTACTGTCTTAGATTCAATACACACTTGCTTTATTAAGAAGCCCAATTATAACAGCCTTTCATGGCTGCAGGGAGTACCAGTCACCATCAAAGCTACTTATCAGACACGGAGGGGTCCTAGGATAAGCTTCTGAGCTGTCCTGGGACATCTGCTTCCATTTCCCAGTGAGAGCATCTAAATTTGAAAGAAAGAGAAAATGTGGCCACTTGCATTTGTCATGATAATTTACCCAGTCCAGCCGCGGCAGCCGTCTTTGCAGTCAGCACCATGGAGCTTAACAATTGTGTATCAGTTGGTTTTTGCATGCGCTGCCATTTATTCCACCAAAAGAGGCTGATTGATGGGTGCAGACAGAGCAGCACATGGCAGGTTACTGAACTCGATTAGAGTCCCCAGACACCCTCCCTGTTAACCGCATCAGCCCTGGTGCAATTAGCACACCCGCAGAACATGATCTGAACCAAGCTGCCCAATTAAGAGTCTCAGTGTGGGCCCCAGATTGGCAGTTCAGGTCTGAAAACGGGCTTGGCACTCATTTAATACAAATCTCTCATTTTGTGGGTGCAGCACTAAAGCTGACGGACACAAAGAGACTTCATACTAATGCTAGGAAGCTGGCCGGGAGCAGAGCTCAGGTCGGAAGCCCCCATCTTGCCCTTCAAGCACCCATCCCGACCTCACAATGCTGCTCCGGTCCTGGACGACCGTGGGCCACAGGACGTCTCTGTCCTGCCCTTTCAGGGCTGACCCAGGCCTCTGGGACCCTGAATGCAAGACTCCCCTGAACTCGCAGGTCTCCCAAAGGAGCCGAGTCTCAGTAAGCCCCCAACGTGCTCCGCCCAGGGTGGCTTTCCCACAGGGCACACAGGGAGAGGCAGGGGAGTCCGTCCAGGAGCCGAGGGGCAGCCCCTCGTGTTTCTACCGCGTTAGCGCAGAGGCTCTTGGGCTAATTGTCAGCTCGGTCGCTCAGCAGCGGGACGCGCGTCAGCGCCGCTGCCCAAAGCCGAGAGAAACCTTAATTCCATTTTGCAAAGAGCGCCAGTGAGTCTCATCCAAGGCGGTGCCATCCGTGTTTCCATGGCAACCAGTATCTGCTGGGAAGGAGCAAAGAGCCGGGATAATCACGTCGTGGACCAGGTCTCCTAGAAACACTGGGCAGTGGGAGGCGGGGTGGAAGAGATGAAGCCGAGTTCACTGGATCAAGTAAACCTACGTCCCGTTTAAGGAAAGGGAGCCCTGTGGCTGGGAGGGGAGTGTGTTTCCTCGGATATAAGGGCTGGCTGCCTTCTGGTGCTCTTGCTGCCTTGTCTTCATGACAGAAGCCACAGCAGCCTCTCTTGCTGGTCTCAGACAGACATCTGGGAGCAATGAGACTTCTACTCCACCGGAGCGTGTGCAAAGGACTCTCTCAAGACCTTTCACACGGGCCCACTGGCGGCCCAGCAGGCGGGAACAGGGGCAGCGTGGATAGTCAACAAACGAGCCCCCATCCCCCCCATGTATCCAGGCTGTGCTCTCAGTCCAGGCCTGGGGTCGGGGGTCGCCTGCCTGTCGTGACGCTTCTTCGTCTGTCCACCGTGCTCTCCTCCGAGAGACTCCACGCCATGCACGCAGCTCGCGCAAAGGGGCCTTCAGATGCTGACCCCAGGGTGGTAGCGAGAGGTCTGAGGTTATGACGAGTTTGAGAGTGAACGTGTTCTTTTCGGCTAATAGTACTCACGGGAAACTCGAAGTCTCGGTGACTGTAACACTGTCAACCTGTCTGTGAAATGGCAGCTTGGCCTGCTCTGTGCCGACGTTTCAAGTAACCCTCCTGAGTGCCAGGAGCTCAGCCTCATCCTCGTGACTGCCTCACACACACTGGATCTGTAGCAGCGTGATTTTCACACGTCGTCTTCCTGGGAGCTCTTGCAGCCTCCTGCAGGAATCAGTCAAGCAGAGGAGCCCACTGGCAGGACGACAAAATCTTAACGGCATCTACAGCTGCCACCTCCTCCGTCTTTCTGGGTGGAGGGGATGCATGCCTTCCTCTCTGTGTGTCGAGTTTTTCTTGGCCAGTATTATTGCTGGTCTTCAGGTGTGATTTACTGTTTGTTGACCCCACAAGAACTCCGTGGTGGCTGTTACCCAGTGACACAGAGGGAGCAGGACCAAACACCCCCGTGCCATAGCCGCACTGACCCTTCCATTCCCAGAGACCTTGCACCGTGCCAGGTGGACAGCATCGTGCTGGAGACCAAGGAGGGCATTTCAGCTTGGACATACGTGTTTAGATGCTTATAGAACAATGAGGCAATTGCTGTTTCAGGAAAGTCTCCCCATGGAGATGTCAGGGAGGAAGATGTTGGGGAGGAAGAAATTTTCCTTGACCCTTCTAGGTTCTTCTACATAGTCTAATAATTAGGTTGATGTAAGATGGATTAACAGGAGAAAATCAGACAAAAGTTTAATAACGTGTGCACGTGGGAGAGACCCAGGGACACTGAGTCGTTAGCCAGAATGGCTGAAGCCTTCACTTCAAATATCATCTTCAGCTAAAGAGAAAGGAAGAAGTTGGGGTAGTGGTTTGGGACTTCAAAGAGGAGGAAGGCGACTTACATGGAGGTGGAAAAGCAAAGCGTTGGTAAACAAATGTTTGCTGGGCCAGCAGAGACCATGGGACACAGAGAGGACTTTTAACAGACTGTGCTGGGCTCCGCCCTGTCCACACGCCTGGTTCACACTATAGTGGTCCGTGGTGATGCTCCCTTCCTGGAACAGGTTCTTTATCTGCGTTCTTTAGGCAGTTAGGGAAAGGTCAAAGGTTCTTCCTGAATCTTCTGGGCTTTGATAGTTTTCAGCTCGAGATAACCCATGTGCCAGGGAGACATTTTGGGGTGGCAAATTTTGCTTCCCTACAGAGATTACTGACAAATTTGCACTCACAGCAACCTTTGCCTATAACCTTCTTGATCATTGATCTTTTATAAAGCAGTACAGTGTCACACTCACTACATTTGGGAAATGTAGGCTTGGAAGTGTTTAGATGAGTATTCCCAGGATGAGATGGGATGGATTCATATCAAAGTCTTGGAATTGATACACTTATGGCTTTTCTTTTGCATATTTAACATGAGAGGAGTTAGGGTGGGGCTGCTCTTGGCTCTATGAGCACATTCACTGGTTGGCTGTGAAGAGGGTCGTGGTTTGCGCCTCCTACACGTATTGGACCTGCATCACCGGCACCAGGGGCGGGGCCCACCTGGTCCCCCCTCCTGGAGGCATGGATGTTTCAGTTTGGTGCACAGAATCAGGACCCTGTCTTACAGGTGCTGAGATTTTGTAATCTGTTTTAAAAAGACTCAATAAAATGATCTTAAAATAGACCAGGGAAGTGCATAATTACCATTTTCTATTCATTGCTCAGCTGCCTGACATTTTTCCTGAGGTTGATTTGGAGTTTTGTCAGTTTTTGATGGTGAGGGTTGTTTGGGATTGGCAAAATGAGTGATAGTTTATGTGAGTGCAGGAGATTCAATAAAAAGGCAATTTTCAAAATGACAATATGGAGAAGGAAAGTGTTCAGCCTCAATAAAGATCTGGAGAAGAGCATCTACTGAAGGTGCCGTGTCATCAAAAACTGTCAAATGTATTTTTTATTAAGAGTTTGCAACCCTAGCCATAGAGGGTAATCCAAAGAGAATTTAGGTCCTGCATTTCAGGTCCTGGGATGAATGGAACCTGCATTTCAGGTCCTGGGATGTGGGACCCCTTCTCAGGTCCATTTTCTAAGTTCCCAGCAAGACACTGATGGTTTTGTTTTGTTTTTTAATAAATGTATGTATGTATGTATGTATGTATTTAGGCTGCGTTGGGTCTTCATTGCTGAGCGCGGGCTTTCTCTAGTTGCGGCGAGCGGGGGCTACTCTTCGTTGCCATGCACAGGTGCTTCTCATTACGGTGGGTGGCTTCTCTTGTTGCAGAGCACAGGCTCTAGGCACTCGGGTTTCAGTAGTTGTGGCTTATAGGCTTAGTTGCTCCGCGGCATGTGCAATCCTCTTGGACCAGGGCTCGAACCCGTGTCCCCTTCATTGGCAGGCGGATTCTTAAGCTCTGCACCACCAGGGAAGTCCCAGACACTGGTGGTTTTGAGTTTACATTTCTTTTACTCGTGCTATGTACCTTCTGATGGGGGTGTAGATTTGCTAAAGAGTAGAACCAAGAAGCTGCAGGGTAGAGAAAGCAGGAAGAATGTATAATTCCTGGAACCCTCCCCATCTATAATAAAATCTTCTTTGCATATATATGGCATTCCTTCGGAAATTGACAAGTGTGAATATATGTCATGGATCCATCTATGAGCACAGATATGTGTGTGACTTGAAATAGAAAATGATGTTGATCCTTGACTATTCGGTACAGTTTGTATTTTCATTGCCTTGAAGAAAAAGAACAGTCATTTTCCAAAAAGAACAGTCATAGGAACTATTTCCAAGATTTACCGTGAAGCTTCGTGCCTCAAGTGAGATCCCAGGAAGGCGTCAGCCTCTGTTTTATGCCCTAAGCTCAGGTTTATGACTCGTCTTTCACGCGATTACACCAGAAACATGCACTTGTCAAGTACCATCTTCTCCAACTCTTTTTAGAAAAGAATAAACTATTAATTGATGTTTTTATACTTTAATGCTTTTAATTAGTAAACCCTCTATTGCCAAAGTTATGAATCCCATTTTCTAAGGTAACTATAGTGCTGGTCTTAGAGTTATAATATTTTCCAAGATCCTGATTTTTTTCTTAAATTAGAGGTCCCTCAAGTCCCCATCCATTCTTTCTTTCCTAGCGCTAGCCATTCGGCAGGCGACATTGCCGATTTTGAAAAATACACACATGTATCTTCAGTATCATATGTCTATAGAATATAAAATACATGAACATAGTAATTCTATTAAATTATCTTGGGATGAAATCATTGAATAGATTTAATATCTTGCAAGGACTACAAACACGGGGCTACTAATATTTGAGTCCCAAGATGTAGTGAAGATTAGATGAAATACTGTGTACGGGTGAATGTGACACTCGGTTGCTCCGTGGACGTCCACTTCATTAATGAATCCATATCAACGAAGATGTACATTTAGCAATTCTATAGCAAATGTCTTGGCTATCATAGATTGTTAAATGACTCCCCCAAAGCCCCTCTACTCGCAGCTGACAGATACGAACCCAGACTCGCTCCCTTCCCACTAGCGCTCATCCTTCCACACCCCTCCCAATCCATCCCGCTGTGCACGGTGACCCTCCCCTAATAAATAGCTGTGGTTTTCCTCTGATGGGACAAAGGAAGTCATCAGCCAGAGGGTCCTGTGCTTTCACAGGCAGGCTTGGACAGTTTTTAAATTTCTTAGTGTGTATTAGCTTTTGTGTTCTGCTACTCCATCTGCTGACATACAAATGATTCAGAAACATGCGGACACGATGCAGTGAACTCACTCAAGACCCAGGTTTCTCTGAGGAGACACTTCTCCAAAAGGCGGTCACGTTGCTGCGAGTGGTCGAGCTCTTCTTGGGGAAGCTAGAGCAATCTCTTCCACGCCTGCAAATCTACCCGCAACTTGGTCCCCAAAAGCCACCCTGGAGTGGTTTTCTCCTCCATTAATGTCAACTTCTCTCTTTCCCCGCAGGCAGATCAAGAGCTGTGTCTCAGGAACACAGAGTTCGCGTCCCAAGAATCACCCTCTTGTACCTGCTTCCAGGGGGCACACTGAAGGCAGTTATTTTCCTAAAGGGGAGCCCCACGCCGCACCAGATTTCCAGGGCAGGGGAAGAAAAAGGGCTCATCGCCGATTACGAGCACCCCTGTTTTCAAAGCCCCTGGGAGCATTTACTTCATCTATGATTCTCCAACCAGAGACATTCCAACTTAAGGAGCAGGGTGGTCGGACAACAGGACTGTAAATCCCACACCCTGTAAACCCAAGTGGTGAATCTCACCTATAGAGTGACCTGCTCCTGGGAATTTACTCTAAGAATAGAGGGCCAGTCAGGATGCCTGACTTCTTGGTAGTGATGAAAGGTGAATGGGAAACTCTTGACCTGAGAATGTCTTTATAACGTGGCATGGGTTTTCCAGGATCTTCTCATAAATCTTTGAATTTGAAATTATTTCATTTAAGTTTTTCAAATGAATCAATGAAATGAATACACCTTTAAAATAAGTGCTGGTCAAAACAAGGTCCACGCGATAACTACAGAGAGGAGAGACAAGCACGGCCATGCAGGTACGGCCCTTGTCGATGTGGCAGGTGACAAGGCTGCATTCGGGGATGCCATTCCCTGTGCACGACTGTCTCAAAAAGAGGCCTGGTGATTCCTCCATCCCCTGAGCACCGCTGTGCACGGGCTCACTCTGTGTGCTGGCTGAGAACGGCGAGGTCATCCCAGTGCGTGCCCCTCCCTAACATGTGACAGAAGGCACTGCCTGTAGATGGTACACATGACCATACACGTTTGTACTTCTTGGTGGGTTAATTGATTGTCGTTTCCGTTGCCTAACAGGCTAGTACCACCCCCGAGTGCAGCAACCACTTCACCTGCTGTGGCTGACACAAGTGGGATAGACTCCTTCTGCACTGTAAGAGAAACACACCTGTCACCTCATAATCAGATAGGAATATGGCTTTTATGTGGATACACACAGTTACAGAAATACAACCTGCATGTGTGTTGTTATTCATTTTCATATCTTCTCCTCTAGCCCAAATCCACGAAAACATACTTTTCCCCTACTAGCTGACTGCTGTTTCCTGAGTGCTCGCATCTTTCAGGATGGCAATGGTGGCAGAGCACTCCCTGCCCTGCTAGTTCCTCCCCACGTGCTGCATGTATTTCCAGATGTGCTTGTGTCCCTCTTAGATGGAGTCAGAAGATGCAGCTTGGGCGTGTCATCAGGTGATCCATCAGCTCTACGGGTTGAGCCTAGCAGGGCTTCCCCGTCTCTATGTCAGCCTGAAACAGACAGCGCTCCGCTCAGCATCCGTCAAACCCAGAGTGGCTCCCGGCAGAGAGAGCTGCCAACGCCCACTCGACTCAGTCCTTCAAAGGACAAGTGTGTGTGTGCAGTGTATGTAGTCCACCTGTACATGCTTTGATCCTGGTCTCTGCATTCAGAAAAGAGGAGGCATTGGGAGTCCAAGGTGAACCCCAGGGGCACTTGGCCTTGTAATCGTGTTCCTCTTCATCTGGGAAGAAATGGGCCTCCTGAGGTTCGCCAGCAGCGGAGGTCGTGCAGGTGGAGACGTGAGCACAGGTAGAGGGTGTGAGGGAGCTTTGCTGAGAGAGGTGGCTGATCCTGGGAGACAAAGAAAGATCGCCAGAGAAACCCACGTGTTTTAGTTCAGACGCCACGCCTGACGGTGATGACAGCACCTCGCTGTGTTGAGAGCATAGCCCTCACTAAGCAGCATCGTGCGGCATCCTAAACCTTTAAACACACAAGCCTGAATATTGTCACTTCCTTTTCACAGATGAGGAAGCAGAAGTTCGGGGTGAGCTCCTGCCTGTCTGAGAACGGCTGTGCTGCAGATGCAGAATTCTCCTGCTTTCAAAGCCTGAGTTCTTCCATCACATAACCTCTCCTGGACATATTTAACTTTCTAACTGTATCTCTTCATGACACTAATTGTTTGTGTCATATTTTTCCTATCAAATTATAAGATCCCTGAGGTTAAGACAACCCTGGTTCATAAGCTTTGGTCCATACCACACATGGTACACTGAGCTATATGTTGCTGTGCCTCGTTGAGTGACTGGATAGGTGAATGGGATGATGGATGGATGGATGGATGGATGGGTGGATGGATGGGTAGATGATGGATGGATGGATGGATGGATGGATGGATTGATGGGTGGGTGGATGGATGGATGGATGGATGGGTAGATGATGGATGGATGGATGGATGGATGGATGGGTGGGTGGATGGATGGATGGATGAATGGGTAGATGATGGATGGATGGATGGATGGATGGATTGATGGATGGGTGGATGGGTGGATGGGTGGGTGGTGAATCTATTCTTTTTTATTTATTTATTTGGCTGTTCTGGGTCTTAGTTGAGGCACACAGGATCCTAGTTGCGGCATGCGGGATCTAGCTCCCTGACCAGGGATTGAACCCGGGCCTCCTGCATTGGGAGCACAGAGTCTTAACCACTGGACCACCAGGGAAGTCCCTGGTGAACCAATTCTGATCAATACCAAATGGATAAGTCAGCATGTGGGGTCTTAGTCTTTTGCGGCCTCTCAACACCTGTTAGAGCAACACTGAAATCCCTTGGAATCTTGTGGATTGGGCCTGAGAGAGGGAAGAAATGACCAAAGTCTCCTAGAATTTTTCTGGACCCAACATTTTTTCTTTGGGGTAAATGTTGCTTGCTCTGTAGTTATTCCATAAACGACATGCAAAATTTAAAAGACAGATAAACTGGCCAAAATGACAGTGAAAACCCAAAGCAACTATGATGACTGACTTTGTATGCTGAGTGTATTGAATTGTCCGTATGAAGAAAATTTAAAAAGCAGATACCATAAGAGATACGGAAGGTACTCAAAACTACACATGCTGTTTGTTTCTTAGGAACTTTGTAAAAGAGCAAAACGTAACTATGGGACAACAGGGTGAGACTCTCGCCTACTCTCACTAATCCAGAAATGATTCAGTTCCCATCTGAACTAGCATCAGCTCTCCCCAGTTCCGTCACGGAGCAGTGACCTTGCAGCTTTTCTTCTGTAGTCACGTGGAACATGTTCTAGGCTTGTTGGTGGGCCTTACTGAGCATACAAGTGCCCTGCTTAAGCAACAAGGAAAGTCGAACGTGAGCAGATTGCACTGAGGGTGTTTTCCGCTCGCAGAGGATTTGACTGAAAGAAAATCTCATAGATTAAGCAGACTGGGGGGCGGTCCTCATCATAAGATGAGATGGGACAGTGAGGCTGTAGAGATGAAATGACTTCTCAATCTGGTGCCGGAATCAGTGGTTCCCAGCGTGTGGTCCCAACACTAGCATCACCAGGGAATCTATTAGGAATGAAAAAGCTCAGGCTCCGTGGCAGAGTCAGAGGGTTCAGTAGGGCTGGGGCCCTGCCACCTGTGTGTCCTCACACCCTCCAGGGGACAGTCTCTTGAGCCCAGAGCTGCTGCTCTAAACCGGCTGAAGCTGGATTATGAGAAGCACTGGTGTTAGCCGAATAGGGTCTCATCCAAGGATCCACAAAAAAATCAGTTCAGTCTCTTCTTTTTTGGCAGGAATGAAGTCAGAGAGAGAATGGGGGAAATATTGCAAAAATGGGTTTGCTCATGAGATGCCTTGTCGGGGGCGGTGGAGGTCTCCTGAGTGCCCTGTTTGTTGGTCTCTGCATTCACCAGATCTCAGTTGATCTTGTACTAGGTACCAGAACTGTCCAAGGAGCTGGGCTACAATAGTAAATGAAATGGGTGCCGTCCCTACCTTCAGGGGTCTTGTGCTCCAGAGAACAGGACAGACATTAAGCAGGTGAGGACCCTGAAGTAGGAAGCTGTCATGGAGCTGTGTTACCAGGAATTATGAGACCAAAGAACAGAACCCACTCTTCTGCTGAAGGTGGGGACCTCTCTACTCCAGCCCCCAAGGAGAGATGCTGAATTGGGGCTGCAAAGAAAGTGTAAGATGGAGGGGACGTGTTTCAGGTGAAGGGAACAGCGTGTGCAGAGACCATGAGGCCAGTAAAAGTCTGGGGAATGTGAGGGATGGAAAACACTCAGTGAGGCCAGAGCTTAGCAAGAGAAGAGCCTGGGACATGAGGCCATGAGGAGAAAGTCTCTGTGAACCACTAAGTATTTGCCTTTCCCTGTGATGACTCTGGGGAAGTGCTGACTGCATGTAGTTGGGGAAGAAAAATGAGCAGGCTTTCTTTTGGGAAAATAGCTCTGGATGAAGGTGAAGGATGGGATCAGTAGTAGAGCTGAGGGCTGGGAAACCAGCTGGGACGATACTGGGGTGATCCAGTTAGAGGAAGGTGGGGCCCCAATCAGCGTTAATCCTCATTACAAACCTGTGAATCCCTTTATCCGAAGATGACGACCGCTTCACAAAAGCCACAGTCCACCACAGTCCAATGGGAATCGTCGGCAAGCTCCCCGGTTCTGCTGCCCGTGCCTCTGACCAGGCTGGGGCTACCTCCTGGCCTGTAAGGTGTGGATCCATGCACACTCACCGGCACTTGGGCATCTGAGATACAGCTGAAGCGGTGGCCCTGCCCTCATCTTTCAGCGCCGTTATCCCTGGAACTTGCCATCGTCTCTCTGTGTTGTTGTTGCTCTGGGTACCATTTGAGCAGCCGCCCTCAATTACATCCCGTAAACTGAAGAGCATTAATTATCCACATGTCACTGCATCTCCCGGCATGAGCAGCTCCCAGAGTGATTTCATGCCTTGAAAGTCACCTGCAGGGAAAATGTGCTACCTAATGAAGAAAGCTTGGGTACTAACACTGCAAACAGAATCGACCCTGGCTGGCTTGTTTTTACCTTTGTTTTCCCCCCAAGATGAAAGAAAAACAATAGCCTTTTTCATAAATATTCTTCTAGAAGAATTGATATTTAAGATTATTTTCATAAATGCATAATCTTTTCGAACATCAACCAGTTAATGGAAATTTTCATCTTTACTGAGGGCATTTAAGGAAGAAGATAGTCAGGGGTGCAGGAGAGCTGACCTGATATTCACCACTGGAACCCATGTGGCTGAGAAAATATGAGAGAATTAATCCTCTCTTTCTTCCACCCCTTACCCCCAGCCAGACAATGGTGAGGAAACAAATCCATGTAGTTCTGTGTAGAGGACAATTCCCGGCTGAGGGGTGGGCAGGGAAGGAATATCCCTTCAAATAGAAATAATAGCTAAAGCCAGAAGGTTGCTGACAAGTCATAATGAATAAAATGGCAAAATATGCTCATGTCTTAGTCTTTTTAAAACCTACTTTAGGTGGCGCAGTGGTTAAGAATCCGCCTGCTAATGCGGGGGACACGGGTTCGAGCCCTGGTCGGGGAGGATCCCACATGCCGCGGAACAACTAAGCCCGTGCGCCACAACTACTGAGCCTGCGCTCTAGAGCCCGCGAGCCACAACTACTGAGCCCGTGTGCCACAACTACTGAAGCCTGCGTGCCCTAGAGCCCGTGCTCCACAACAAGAGAAGCCACCGCAATGAGAAGCCCGCGCACTGCAATGAAGAGTAGCCTCTGCTCCCCGCAACTAGAGAGAAAGTTCGCGTGCAGCAACAAAGACCCAACGCAGCCAAAAATAAATAAATTAATTAAAAAAAGATGATTCTTTAAAAAAAAACCCAAAAAAACCTACTTTAGTTACTCCATGTTACCAACAATTTTCAACTTTTAGATTAATTTTCAGCCTTGAAAAATTAAGATAACAGACCCATTCAGCCATTTATTCATTTGACAAATATTAGCTTAGCATCTATTGTGTTGGTCCCCATCCTTGGGGCTGAGTGATGAGAGTAACAAAACACCATCCCTGTTTTCTAGGAGCGTCGAAGCCCATGCAGTCTTTCTCAGATGAATATTTTTAGATACATAATATAAAATATATAAGATTAAAAAGTAAAATGAATTATGATAGTAGAGATACTGTTACTAAACTATTTTAAAAGCTGCAGTGTAGTAATAGATGTAATTTAAAATCAATGTACTAAATGACAATTGTGGTGAGATATGAAAATATCTGTGGTTTTCATTGGTGACAAAGACATGGGTATGGCTAATATTTCAGGGTTGTTTTTTCCTTTGGGCCAACATTTAGAAGGAAATTCTAATTTTCAGTTAGATGTAAATGAAAATAAAGTTACATGTTTTCTCATGTGAACTCAGGGCATCTCTGAATTCTTCTCCTGGGCTCCCTTTAGGGTCTCTGAGGGGTCTGATTCCCAGAGCCTTGCATAGAAACAGTGGCAGGAGGTGGAGAACACCATGGGGCTCTCAAAGGGAAGCTGGCCGAAGTGTTCCCGAAGGGTCCATCCAGGAGCCCCCGCCTGACCCCCACGTGGAAAACCAGACGAAGGAAGGATGGGTGAGGCTCCCATCTCGGAGAGGACTCCTGGGGGAGGGATGGGGGTGAGGGCAGTAGGTAGGGGTGCATAACCCACATCCGCCACCCCTCCCTCACGTGCTGAGTCTTCCCACAGAGCTTCGCAGCTAACCTTTTACCCAGACAATGACAGTTTCCTCACAGAGTCAGGTTAGAAGCCAGGAGCCGAAGGGACACACCCCTCCACCCAGGACATGTATTCCTGTGACAAAGCTCCCTTCCCACCGGCACGTGCTTGGTCTCAGATGCCTCCTTCGTCTCCTCACCGAGAGGGGCACAAAGGCTTCCGAATCTCATGGCCATCAATTTAGAGGAGAAAAATAGAACTCCGAATCGCATCAGGAAATGAATGCACCTCCTGGAGTTATTGTTAGAAAGCTGAATAATGTGAACTATGTAAAGAAACGAAGACGAGACGCTGGGACTGTTTTGGGAACGCTGTGAAAGATTTCAGCATTATGCAAAGCTTCCCGTTCCTCTGCGGGGATAAATCACATCATTATAACACTGGCTATGCCCCCAGCTCCCCGCACGCCGGCTGCCCCTGCATTTCTTCTTGTATCTGTTAACAGGGTCTCTTTTCTTCCAGTTGGTCAGGCAGAAAACTACGGAGTCATCCTTGATTCTTTTTAAAATGTGTAACCCATTAGTTATCTATTTTGTACATATTAGTGTATGAGAACCTGCTGTACAGCACAGGGAACTCCCCTTTGCTGTACAGAAGAAACGAACACAACATTGTACAACAACCATACCCCACTTTAAATAAATAAAATGATCAATAAAAGTTAAAAAAGCAGAACAAAACGAAAAAATAAAATAAAAATTGTAGCCCACCTTCAACCCATCAGCAAGTGATGTCGGCTCTACCTTCCAGGCACATCCCGAATCTAACCATTTCTCCACCCTCCTCTGCTGCTGCCCTCTGACCATCATCTCATGCCCTCCCTCCCACCTGCAGCCACCCCTGCCCTGCACTCACCCTTTTCTTCCTACTCCCCGTGCTTTTTGCTTTCCCTGCTGCCTGAGCTCTGGAAAACTCTCCCAACCCCACCTGCTCCAGGAGCGACTCCTTCCTCTCCTCTGGGTGCTTATGAACCACGAGACCCTGGGTCTCAGCTGCTAGAAAGATCACCCTCATGAAGCCTGTGCCCACCCACCATGGGGACCACCCGCCACACGTCCAAGAACCCACGCAGCCCGAGAAATCGGTCACGATGGCCTCTTCCTCTGGTCAGGTTCCAGGCCTCCCTACTTGTGCCCCACGGAGGGCTCTCTTTGGAAGATGCTGGGTGTGGACCCTCCAGCTTCTGGCCTCCACTCAGAGACCTCTGCCTTCCTGTCACAACCCTCTAATTTGCAGAGATCCTGGCAGGGAGCAAATACATTGCCAAAACTCTGCAAATGATTATTTGGAAGCCAATTGCCCCCCAACTGATAGTAAAACAATGATGGGAATTTGGGAGGGAGAGACACGTAGCAGCTAGGGGTTTTGTGAACAAAGCATGTCAGATTTGTGAGTCTGTGCCCTCATGTCCTGTATCCTGAATCTTTAACCATCTCTTCTCTACTAGAACTTTCTCATCAATTTAGACGCTTACCAAAGTCTCTCACATTAGAAAAAACACAGACCTCTATTTCCACTATTTATACACAAAGCTGTCACTGTATTTCTCGTGTCGGTTTAGCCTGCTGCTGGATTTATTCAGTCATTTCTTTACATGAGCGCTACCCTTGGATATTCGATGTGGTGGACAATGAGGACCACCCTCACTGACCCCTTTATTTCTCAGGCCAGGAAAACCTGGTTTTCCCTTCCATTTCACTGAGACATTGGTCCCAAGGGAGCTCACGACTGTAAACCCAGCGGGCGTCTCCTGCCCCTGCCTCGTAGACTTGCTGACGTGTTAGGTCTCTCAAGCATCTCTTTGTCTCTGTGATCCTCCCGTTCAGACTTGCTTTAAGAATTCTGTATGTATTTTCTCACTTAACCAGGTGACAGCCCTGTGCAGCAGATACTTATACTCTCCATTTACAGACGAGGAAACCAGGGCACAGAGCCGATAAGCAACCTGCCTGAGGAAGGACCCTCACAGCCTGGTCCAGCCCCTTCAGTCTGACTCTGAACCCTGTCCCGCTCTCAGGGGAGGTTTATCCTGAACGCAGTGTGGAAGACAGCCCACACCTTAGGTCAGGGTGTTGATTTTATTTCTCAACTTCTCAGACTTAAGGGGCAGCTGAATGTCTTTATTTCACATTGTTCGGTATCCCCAGGTCTTGAGCTCCCACCGCGGCTTTTTCCTCTTCTATGACTCCTTACAGACCCTGGTCCTGCCCTAGCCCTCGGAGGCTCGACCACACCATCCATTAGCAGGGATTTCTCGGGGACCTCAGATGGCTGCACCTGACTTTCCTGCCACCAGATCTAAGCCCTGGGAGCCTTCGTGTTTTTCTCCCATGGTGCCCAGTGCAGTGCGGGGCAGCCAGCTGGCATGTCACGTGTGCACCTAATGGCCTGACTGATGGGTAACATGTAACTTTAGCCTATTTTCACCAGCCTGGAGGAAAACCCGTAGGAAGCCGGGGAGCAGCTGACTTCACTTGTTGGCATCTTCTCAGAATTGGTACCTTGGACTCTGCCAGCTTTGGTGATTATTCAAATTATTTGTTTTACTTTCAAATTACCCCGCAGCCTGCAGGGACCCCTTTTCCCCTGAAAACCATTTGCTTGCAATAACACCTGCCCAAAGAGATTAACGCCACCTTGCAACCAATGGCGCCTCTGTTACGCCGACTCTCAAGTGTGTGAAAGAGATTTGTCTTCATGCTCTATTTTTCCAATAACAGGAAGTTAATTTGTTCCAGATGTCTTTTCATAACCAATAAATCCTGCAGAGCTGAGAAAGGCAGATAAGCCCTGTTTCCCTGCAGTGAGGCCCCCTAATTTAGCCCACAGAATCCCACTCCGGTTATTTGCATCCCGAGCCCACTTTGCCTCCTAGAATCTCCTGTTTGCACACCTAGAAACACCACAAGGATGGATGGCCCTACCTGAAACAAAGGTGGGAGCCATGCGTTTGAGGAATTAGGCTCTTATTAATGCTTCAGTACGGTTATCCTTGGCTTCTGTATATGCATTCCTCTCCCCGACAAGACATTTGGAACGTTAATTGGATGTCTGACATCAGTGGGGAGAAAGGAGAGGGGCCGATGGGCATCTCACTGCAGCTCCCTCACCTTCCGAATCCAGCCCAGCAGCTGAGGGCAGAGGAAGGACCAGGACGTGGACCCAGTGACCTCTGACCAAGACTAGCATCCAGCCACTTCCAGCTGGGTGACCTTGAGCCCCATGGGGCCTTGTTTCCACCCACGGGGTTATTGTGAGGATTACACAAAATGACTTTGGAGAATTGGGCTGTGATTTTCCAAGCCAGGTGTTCTCATTTGTTATTTTTGACATAGCTCTTCATGAGAGAGAGCGTTTCTGTGTTACAGCAGGTAGCCTTCCCCAACTCTTCATGCTCTTCACCTTGGGGACAGATGGTGCATCTCCAGAGACAGGACTGGCATTGGAGGACCCACTGGAGAAACCCGAGTTCTTTATGCCTGGGTTTTTTCCCAGGCTGCCGGACTTAGGGAGGTAGGCAGGGCTCTCAGCTTCCGAAGTTCAGACAGGCCTCAGGAGCAAGGGTCCCCAGTTTGTAGGGTTATTTTATAATTATCATTCAAGTCAGGACACTTTCATAGTGAAAGAGACGCTATTACTAAGAAGGCTGGGGCAACCCGGGTGATCTGGGACATCTGTCCCCGCTAAGACTCAGCTGCCACCAGCCTCAGAAGGAAGGGAGGGAGGTGTTTGTGGTTTGTTGTTTCCGGTTCAAAAGTCATGAGACAGCCTGGGCAGGGGTTCAATATTTCAGTCTCACAGCCATCCCCTCGCCCTGGATCGTGGTCCCTCCAAGGAAGGATTCTTGTGAAAACCCAGAAGGGATGAAATGGTGGCAGGAACCTTTAGAGGAGGGAGCTGGGGCAGGCAGAGGGTAATGAGAGGGCTTCGACATCATTTCAGAGAGATGGTCCGCTTCCCTCCCTCCCATACACCCCGTCCCATATCCAAGGGCACACAAACTCTTCTGGTGGTAGCGGTGGCGGTAGTGGTTTTTCTTGTTTGTTGTTTCATGTGCAACACATGTTTGATCTCATGTGTTGAGCAGATGAGCAGAGACATGGGCCTCACCCAACCAGCATGCAAACTGGCTTCTCCAAAGACCCAACCTGCTGAGTTGTCCATCTGCACTTAAGACATCTCCACTCCCGTGATCTCTAAGGGGGGGTCTCCTGCTTTCCCTTCTGGGCTAAATGAAGCCAGTGGGGAGCAGGCAGAGGTCAAAGGTCTGCTCAGCCCCAGTTGCTGCTCTGCCAGGAGAGCGACCTGCAGAAGATGTAGGTCTGAGAGCTGAGCCTCTGCCTCTTAGAATGAAAGCCCAACAAGCTGTAGTTTCCTCCTTTCTCCTTTTCAGATATGACGTGTCCACAGTGCGTCGAGCAGGATTTGACCGTGTCCTTCGTGGGCATCTCATTCGTGTTGTCGTGGGATTTTTCTCAGTTCCCATTTCCAGACTTAGGCACAAAGTCATGTGTATTCTGGCCCAGCCCCTCGGTGTGGAGAGAAGGGCCTCGTCCTGCATCTCACGCCCATCTTCCCTGCAGGGCCCCAAGGGGAGGTGCTGTTGCCACCCAGAATGCCAGTGTCCCCTGGAGTCACGATGTGGATGCTCCACGGGGACGATGACGTTGCCTCTCAGGAAAGCACGGGAAGTGGGGCTACAGAAGGTAGCTGAGGGGCTGCTGAGGGGAGGCACTGATTCATCCAACTGGTGACTCTCAGGCTCAGAGAGGGTAGGGCTCACAGGGGCACACACACACAGACACACACACACACACACACACACACACGGCCCTAGCCATCCACCAAAAATAAGCGCATTAATTAATCAAAACCTAGGAAAAAGGACTTCTAGAAGATTATAGTGTGACTTCTCGTGTAGAGTGTCATTAAACTAAAAAAAAATCGGAAACAAGCAATTTTAAAACCAATAAATTAAAGCCAAAGAAAAGTGGATAAAGAAGTTGCCTGAAAGAAGAAAGACAAACAAATCAAAACAGGAAGACCCTGGCTTAAAAGTGTAAAGAGATGAGAAGGACAAAATGAATCTGAAAACATCTTCATATATATTTCAGTGTGTGGATGGAGGTGTTTTCAGAAGGAGATTAAAGACGGAACAAAAGGAGATGGAAAGAAACGTGGTGCAAGTATGAGAGCCAGAGGATGTTTAAGAGAAAAAGAATGTGAAAAGAATCTAAAAGACGCAAGGAACTGGTGACAACGACATAAAAAAATCACTTTGGAAAAGTGCCACGATGTAACATTGAAGAAAGAGCAATTTTCTAAGCAGGTTGAGCTTCTAATGGTAAAATGGATGGTCAAATATTTAGGTGTGCCCTGCTCTAATTCAGAAATTAAAAGTGACACAGGAACGAATAAAATGGTTCAGAAATAGAAACTGCAGCTGTGTTAGTTGAGACGTTCGTTAACATTTATTCAGGCACTGGTTGCATCAAAAAAGCTCAACATGTATCCAATGAAGACAGAACCGAAACAAGGAAAGAGTGCCTCAATATTCATTGGGGTTTATTTAGATTAGATCATACATATTAAAATGTTTTAGAAAATAGAATAGATAACGATTCCCCCAAATAGGGCAAGATGTTTCCCTTGACTGCCCGGCCTCCATGATTGTTCTTTGACTTGTGGTGTGTTTGTCGTCCTTTCAGGGAACAGACAGAAAGCAATGGAGACTAGTTGTCCCAAATAACTTTGAATTCCTAAAAATCACATTGAACGTCCCATGATCTAATTGCTGTGTGAATGAGTGGGAAGATAACCTCAAATACCACCCTAAGCCACCTCAGCTGTTCAGTCAACACACTTTGCAACATAACAACATACTTTCATTTTGGAGTTTTTATGACATTTTACCAAAAGCCTTAAATGTCAGAAGATAAAGCAAGCCTAGGTAGTTTTTTTTTTACATCTTTATTGGAGTATAATTGCTTTACAATGGTGTGTTAATTTCTGCTTTATAACAAAGTCAATCAGTTATACATATGTTCCCATATCTCTTCCCTCCTGCGCCTAGGTATTTTTAAAGCATCCATCCCTGTAAGGATTAAAGCTGCACCTCTGAGTCGCTGATGACCCCAAATAACGGAGGGAAGGCTTTGCAGAGGGAATATTCTTGCTTGTCGAGAAGATAAAAGACTCCTACAGACGGGGGAAACAACACTCCCTCTGCTAAGAAGTGGGTTCTGAGGGGACAGAAGGACGGATCCTGAAACCCTGGGAAGAGAAGAAGGTGGCACAGAATCGGGAGGGGGAATGTGGGGAGGAATTACTTTCTCTGCAGTCAGTTTCATTCCAAAGGGCTCCCCTCTCTGCACTGAGATTCCCCCTTGGGTGATGCCCGTACACGGGGCTTCCTCCCCCTAGAAACTTAAACAAAAAGGTGCCGGAGGAGAAGACTAATTTAGGAATGTATGTGGCTAGAGGGGAAGAAGAATTGAAAGGCTGGAGAAAGAAAATATTTGGAGGGAAATCAAAGAATGCTATCATGGGCAAAGGCCAGGTTTAGATCCAGGCGGACAACTCCAGGGTGCTCAGAGCCCATGAGATCCCCAGTGGTGACTGTAGGCATGACTTCCCTCCCCAAACCTCAGGTCCCTGTCTGAAAAGTGGGGACCATTGATCAAGAATTGGTGGCTGCAGAGGTGGCAGGGACAGACGTGAGTCTACTCGTGGATAGAGGGGTTGGTAAACCTTCAACGATCGTGTCACAGCAAAGGGGTCTGAACAGAAGGGGTTTCAGCAGTCCATCCACAACCTCACGGTGCTTTTCAGTCAGGGGAAGACCCTCTGGTTACGCCTGGGCTTGTCCGCTTCCAATTTAACCTCCTGGAAAACGAGAAAGGAGGACCTGGCTGTGAACCTGGGGCTGGGAAGCTTGGGGCAGGGGGACCACCTTGACGTGGGGCGTGATGAGGGGGCTGGAGGCCTGGCCTCCCCATGTCCAGGACTTTCAAATATCAGACTCTCCCGGGGTGAGTCCAGAGTAGTTATTAGCCATAGGCCCCACTGCCCATGGGCACAATTCATCCCAGGACTTTTAGGAAGGTTCAATATTTGTAAATCTATAAGCGTCTGGTCGTGTAGGTCAAAAGAAAAAGACTATAACTGCAAACATGCTGGGGAAAAGGGCGTTGGAGGAAGGGTCATAGGGCCATAGGGGTGACTGGTGACGTCATCCTGATCTGTAGCTGTGTCTCCATAGATACACACGCTTATGAAGACAAGTCGACCCCACGCTGCCTGTGAACACCCTCAGCCCCTCTACTTAAGTCAAGAATGAACCGAGAACATCCATGGGCTTTCCTCTTATTTTTATCGCTCTGGAAACACTCGTGTAGATTATTCCTCAAAAGCTAAGCAAGCAAAGCAAAATGAAATAAAAAGAAAAGCGAGCCTGCCAGGATTCCCATCTTTGAGGAGGAAACTGGACACCGTGTCCCCCAGTGGAGGCTGACCGCCTTCCACCGGATGCACACGGACTCCAGGAGATACTTGAAAAAAAAAAAAAAAAAAACAAAAAATACCTGAAAAAACGAAAAAAACAAAAGATACTTGAAAAAACAAAAAATACTTGAAAAAACAACAACAAAAAAGATACTTGAAAAAACAACAACAAAAAAAAACAACAAAAAAAAACAGGCTTCTCCCGCGATCCAAAGGGAGAGAATTTCTAGGAAACCTTTCATAGACAAAATGGCCTAGAGTGAAGAAGCAGCTACCTTAGGACACATCTTGCTGACAGACGCACAAAATAAATGGAGGTAAAGCCCAGGTGCTCACAGACACAGCTCACGGCTCTGGCAACCAGTGCTGAGTGTGGTTCTAGGCAAGGAGCTGGCAGGGCCGCTTCTGCTCCTGGGATGCGTGCTGCCCCTATAATGGCCACTAAAAACAGACACTGAAAGCAATTTTCACTTTTTGCCTTTTTCATAAAAGTAGCAGTGTTCTTCAGATTGCTTTCCGTTAGTGAAAACAGGCACTGATGTGGGTCTTTCGTAAAAGTAAAGTGGCATAAAGCTAACTTTCCAAGAATGGGGGGGCCCTATATATCATTTTTTAAAAATTAAACAAAAACTAATTTTTAGGAGCAAACGTTAACTAAGTGCAAGATCATAGGTTCGAATAGAAACAGATTCTAAAATTTGAGCTTAAGGCCAGGAGACCGTGACTCATTTCATTGAGAAGGAAAAGCCCAGCCTGGCCCCTGGGCCCCTGGGCCTTGGCCCGGAATGTTAGCAGCTTCTCACAGAGTACAAGGCGTCCCCGAGCCCCAGCTGTCTCCTCCCCTCTGGTGGGGGACGGAGCTCAGATGGGAGGGCTGTTGGGTCAGGTGAGTGCGGAGAGCCAGGCTCAGGCCGGGCAGGCGCCCCCAGGGGCGGGCAGGTGCTCAGGTGAGAGGCCTTGGAGACACAGGTTAAGAAGCAGGAAAGGGGTCTGGACAGTGGACAGTGAGACATTGCTCCACCTGAAAAAAAACAAAGGCTTTTAGATAAAGTCCCAGGCAAGACAGAGGGAGGAGGTGAAAGAGGAAGCAGATGAAGAAAAAAAGAAACAAAAAAAACACTGGCTTGAACCTGGGTCTACAAGGTCCTTGTGGGTTAGCCTGGGGCTTGGCTGTCCCTAAGAGTGCTGTTCTCAGGCTTGGGAGCAGTGGCTGAATTCGGAGACCCGCCAAGGAGAGTGCAGAAATAGTGTGTGGAGTGATTCAAAGCAATCAGTGTTCCAGCATGGTGACTATAGCTAATAATACTATCTTGCGTATTTGAAAGTTGCTAAGAGAGTAGTTCTTAAAAGTTCTCATCACAAGAAAATATTTTATAACTGTGTGGTGATGGATGTTAACTAGATTGATTGTGCTGATTGTTTTGCAGTAATACAAATATCAAATCATTATGTTGTACAGCTGAAACGAATATACTGTTATATGCCAACTATATCCCGATTTGAAAAAATAAAACAGGGTGTTTCTTGGGTTAAAAAAACAAACAAACCAAAAAACCCAAAGCAATCGGTGTTCACAAGCTCCTTGTAACTCCAAAGGTTCTGCTGAGACAGGCATTCGGATTGGTCTATAGTTATCTTGTAGAATTAAAAATTCCAGATTTAAAGTACACATGATCACTCAACTGTGTATGAGAGATAGGGCTGGGATCAAACAGCTGCACCTTTGACAATAATAACACATCAGCATCCAGTGATTGACTTTCTCTGATCATTATAATTAACACCAGTATTTTATCACTGGTTCCACCAAATTCATAAATATTTCCAGATTAACTTTGCTAATTGGGATAAAAAATTCTTCACAGAATCATGATACACCATAAATCATGATACATCATGATAGGTGCCAGGCAGATCTGAGTTTGGAGGGGTGCAAGGAAGAGGCTGAACTTGCTTCTGAGTCGGCGATGTGAACAGCAGCACGGGGCTTCCTAGGCACTGTTTTACTTGTGGTTGTAGCCCGTGCTCCCTGGGTTGGATGAACCAGCAGTAAGGCAGCCAACAAGGAGAGCGACCTTGTCCTCTACAGCCCAATGTGGCTGCATGCGTTCCTGCCCTCTCAGCTGGATTTCACGAGGGTCCGCTGCAGCTGAGGCAGGACTAGTTTATCTCTCTGCATCTAGGCCACCACTGGCCCTGCACCATCCTCAGTATAATTAAGACAATATTCATGCAAATCGTCTTCTGCAGGCCTGACTGCCTTGTGGGTCCCCCATGAGGAAGGCTATTCTAGCAGCTGAGGGTCCACAGGCCCACAGGCAGCTCAGAAAACTCACCCTCCCCTTTGGTGCCAGATCTCTATGTCCTGGTCTTTCCTACACACATGCCGGTTGTTTACCCTGCGAAGCCCGCTTCCCACAATCCAAAGCCCTCCCTGTCCACACACAGCTCTCAGGAAGATCAGGGGCTGGCGGAGGGGCCAGCCCAGCACTCGCACCTGGGACCTCTTTCCCTGGCCCTCCCCAGACAGGGGTCTATCGGCTACTATCCACTTCCTTCAGGGCCTTAGGGCTAAGAGGCCATGGAAGAGGAACCCTGTCCTGAGGGCTCACCTACAAAGACATGCAGGAAGCTCTGGCCCAGGCCTTTCAACCTGGGAGATTCACATTCTCTGAACAGCTTCTTATTGGACAAGAAATGCCCCTTGGCCAGAAGTTCCCGCTGTGCCCGGATTCTTCACTCCTCCTAGCTGCTGAGGTCACCAATGGTGATCAACAGGTGGGCCGCTGGAGCACAAGGCCTGCAACCAGCCTTGGAATAGCCTCGGAGGCCACTGAAATAGTCTCTTCTTAGATGAGTTTTTCTCTCTCCCCACCCCCCTCCACCTCCACTCTCTCTCAGAATCTGAGGTTCACTCTAACTCTTCCCTTCAGTTGCCCATTGTTTTCTTGCTTGGGGAAAGGATTTACGTGCTCTTGCTTAAGGCAGGTATTGCCGTAGGTATTCCCACCAGTGTTTTTTCATTTATTTCTCACTGTAACCATAGCAGAGAGTATTCCAAGCCACGTTACATGACAGGCCAATGAGGTGTAGAGAGGTTACATTTCTGGCCACGCATCAGTCTTGTTACCTGGTCCTGTGGGCTCTTCAGGCCTTCAGAGGAGGGTCTGGCCCTACAGGAGAGCTGGGCCAGAGCTGGAGGCCGGGTGAGACCCCCGAGCCCCGCAGGGAGGAATTGCCAGTAATGGGAAACCTGGGACAGACCATCCAATTCTTCTCAACGACTGGAAGGACTTGTCTGGGAAATCTGGCTTGTTATGGTCGCCTTGTTCTTTCCACAGAAACAGAAGCAGAACAGAACTGCAGAACTGGAGAGAGAGGAGGCGATGACTCACACACACCGGGGTCATTGCTTGTGGTGAAGCTGAAGCAAGCCAGCAGTGGGCTTTGGAGTTCTAGCGGCTTCCAGGGGTGGGATTGATCTTGCCATTGTTTCCCGGGGGGTGATAGGCTCCATTTAAGGTCTTTCAGGTACACAGTAACAGTAGATGTTACCACACAGGGGCTACAAAACCAGAAAGCCCACCCTCGCCCAGTCATGCAGCTCCCGTGCACAAAGATACAGGAGGGAGCCCAGATGGTAATCAAGCGCCGCTTAGATTCAAACCCCAGAACGCTACTGAAGCTGGCTCAGGTATCACAGTGACGTCACCCACCACACTGGAACTCGGGGCTTGAAACAGGAGTTCAATGGCGGTCAGTCTCTGGGTCCACAGGCAGCTCTGCTGGTCCAGGCTGGTCTTGCTGGGCCTCTGGGTGAACCTGGCTGGGTCCCTCACCTATGTGGGGCCTTGGCTGGGACAACGGGGCTGTCTCTGGTCCACCTCGTCTCTCGTATACCCAGCCAGTCCTGGCAGAGCAGGGGCCCCAGGGGTGTCGTGCAGGGGAACAGCGTTGCTCCTGCCACATTCTGGTGGGCGGAGAAGATCACAGGAGAGCTGAAATTGGAGGGGTGGGGAGATGAGAGGGGCTGCAGAGGGCAGGGGCACAGGGAGGGGTGGACAGTTGCGACCACTGCACTATCCATCCACCAGGGAGCTTATTGGGAAGATCTGTGAGGAAATTACAGGAATGCTAGTGTGTCTTGCAGAAACTGGAAACACCAGTCCTCTTGCACCTTCTTGCTGTCCTGGAGGGACCACGTGGTCTCAGTTTCTGCTGTGTTCACATCTCTCCTGCCACTTTTCCTCTCTAAGGGCCAACATTTCTACCTCCCGTGAGGATAGCCATCACTGTCTCTAGTCTACCCCGTGTCAACTCTGGCTCTGAGCAGACATGACCGCATGGCCTCATTGAATCTGACTGCCTCAACCTCCCTACATTATATATATACATATATATACACACATAGATCTCCTAAGATGTATGTATAAGAACTATGTGTATGAAATATTTATGTATATACTTATTATAATGAATTTGGCTCCAATAATTATAGAGGCTGAGAAGTCCCATGACCAGCAGTTGGGGAGCTGGAGACCCAGGTGATTTCCTGTAAAGAAGCCCCGTCGAGGTGCCCAAGGCACCCTCTCCCCTTGGACTCACCAGGGCCCCTCGGCCAGACCTGAGCTGGGTGCCAAGAACTTAGAGGAGAGATTTTGCCGGAACTTGGAGGCTAATATGTTCTGACTTAACTAAACCCTTGAGCTCACGGCTGTCAACAAGCTTTCACAGTCCTATAAAATCCATTCTTTGCTGATCTAATGGTCTCATCTTTATTGTGATTTATTTTCATTGGAACCAGAGCCCAGCAGAAAGTTCAAGGCTCCTCCAGGCTGTGAGTCCATCCAGATGATAAGACGTGGCAGCAAAGGTGCCCAGGGCTCTTGTGCCCGTGGCGTCCAGGGGACTGGGTCTGTCTTCAGGCAGCGGGGTCCCCGTCCTAGAACAGAGAGAAGGAAGCAGAGTGTGATTATCCAGGGGGAAGTAGGGGCTCCCTGATGCCATATGATCTAGGATGTTTCTAGATTTCATCAATCCCTTCCTTATCTGCTCCTTCGGGTTTATGGTGTCTGGCCACCGACATTCTCTGGTCTCCTCTGTGGTGCCTCTAGTCCTGGTCTGTGCTTTCTCCCACTTTCCTCCTGGTCCCAATGGGTTGGGCACTTGGCCTCACAGCTGTGTCACCGCAGCTGGCAAACTCACCACACTTCCTGGGCTGCGCTTGGAGAAAAGAACAGAACTGGAGGGTCCTTGAAATCCATTTCAGCTGTGCATCCTGTATCTTTTCTGGTTTCAGAGTTTGTTGTTATTTTGTACCAGGAGCCTGCAGTTCCCCATTTGTCTGTCCTGTGGCGTTGATGCTAGACAAGTCAGAGAAAAAGGACCGGCTTGTATTCCAATAATTTGAGATTCAGAAGCTACTTGTCGTCCCTCTGTCTTAAAGCCAAAATCAGTGCGTGTGCAACCTCTGTTAGTGCCCTGTTAAAGCCATGGTTTTTTGGTTGTTGTTTTTTTTCAGGAAAGCTTTTATATGATTTTTGTTTTATTTACTGCAATAGTATCTATGCACATTTGCAAAATTTTTTCTTAAAAATGTACAGGTGTGATGAGATATGTGAATGATCTAGGTGTAGATGACGTTAGATGCAGATGGACTAGTGGGTCCCTGGCAATAAGGCAAAGATGGTCAAGTGGGAGCCAAGTTAATGAGATGGTCTAAAAAACTCCAGCTTGAAATCTCCATGCGTCTCCGCTTTCTAGGCAGGTCCACGCTGACCGAAGTCCGTGGGTATTTAAAATTAAAGTTGCTTACATTATGCAGAGCCCCCAGAATGCACCGGGAACAAATATTGATTTTCCTCATTGTATTTAGCACTTCCCATTTGTAGAGTGTTTCACTGCCCAGCCATCAACCAACAGCTGGGCCTCCGGGTGAGAACCGCAGCCACGAGCCCCGTTCGACAGAGAAAATAGACGGAGCCTGAATAGCAGCCGCCCTGCTCCCCCAGGACGGGTCCTTCCCGCCCGCTGAGGGACGCGTTAACACCCGCCTCCCGGGGCGGATCTCCAGTCTGTACAGGAGGAGAAAGCAGCTTCAGAGGAACTCCTGGTCACCCGTCAGGAGGACGTCTCTGCGAAAGAATGGGGCGGAGCTTATTGTTTATTACAAACGGGGCTCATGCATCAGACCTGTTCCTATTTGGGGGCCGCCTTTACTACACCCGCTGGCTCCCAGGCTGTCCCATCACGAGTGACTCCAGGGAGATTCCGTGTTGATCCGGCACCTTCCAGACTGTGCGTCCTGCAGAGCCTGTGATCACAGGACGCAGCCGGCCTCTGCTCTGCGCCCCTCCGAGAAGTCCTGCAAGTGGGCACGTCTGCACGGAGAAGGCAGGGGGCTTCTGGGATCCAGGACTGAGGGGAGACATGGGGTGTGTCGCCGAGCCAGCACAGGGTTGAGGAGGGGTGTGAAGATGCAGCCCAGTGGCCACGGGGCTGCGTGGGGTCTGTCACTGTCACAGAGGGTGGCAGCTCTGAGTCTCTGTCCCCAGTCCAAAGGCCCCAAAGAGCCGCCCAGAGAACACAGAGACAGCGTGAGGACTGAAGGACAGTGACATGAGGGCAGGTCAGGGGGCCCATCCCTCCCCATCCCCCCCACCCCCCCCACCCCTGCTGTCGGTGTGAACAAGAGGGGGCCCCAAGGGGCAATGCAAGAGGGGTTCCAGGAGGGCTGGGCCCTCTCTGACGTGGGAACGGAAGGGTGTGCAGGGCTGGGGTGGAAGGGACGAAGAGGCTGGCAGGTCTGTTGGTCCTATACCCCAGCTCTGCCACTGGACCAGCAGAAACACTTCGTTGTTAGACTCCACAAGATGAAGAGAAAATAAAAATGTGCATTTTGCTGGCCTGTTTCTCTGTGTACATCCGTCACTCCTTGACCTTGGCCTGGAGATGCCCCTGGGGAAAAAAAGAATAGGATGCTTGGCGTCCAAGACGCAGCCCCCGGCCTTCCCCGCCCCATCCCCATTTTCTCCTCCATGAGCGGGACCTCAGTAGTCCCAGCCCTGGAAACCCAGTGACCACCATTAGCTGAGGCCCTGCTGCCAGTCCTGTCCCACGGGAAGCAAACTGCCCAGAACTCGTGGCCAGACTCCCCAGCAAGGATCTCATGAGAAGGTAGGCTGGCCCTCTGGCGTGTCTTTTTCTAAAGCTTATAATTTTGCACGTCATTTTATGATCAGGGAGCCCCTCGTAGTTATTGCCACGGGGAAAGAAAGTGGAGCAGAAGTGACGTTAGAGTAAGACTTGTCTTTGAGAAAGAAGGAATGATCTACTAGGCCTCATGGTGGCAAAATCAGGCAGCGAACAGGTTGACTAAGCTGATTTCTGGCTTTGCCCACGAGGTTCTCTCTGAATGAACAAAATCCTTAGAAATCCATCACCTGCGGTTTTAATGAGTCCACAGAAGTCAGCAGCAGACATATATAATGACACGCTCTGGGTGCTCAGGTAATGAGGTCCCCTGGGACAGACAGAAACACAGATTCTCAGAACCCTTTTCTGCTTTAAATAAATCCCACAGCAGTGAGTTTTGCAACGTTCGTAAGTGAAGCCACCCCTGCTCTGTGGCCAGCAGTGAGGTGGCGTCCCCATGTTCTGAGGGCGCCACGTTCTTAAATGTGCTCTGAGCGGTTCTTGAAAAGCAGGGCATCGTGGCCCGGTGGCCTGTGGAGGCTCAAGGAGTGACATGAGCATCATTTCCCTGCAGAAGACCACATCTCCCAGGATAGCGCCAGCATCCATGGCGGGCGGCCCGGCCCGGGGCACTCGGGCTCTCTGCTTAGTCAGACTCACAGAGCACACACCCAGGAGTGTGGGCTGTTCTTCTGGACGCTGAAATGTCTCCTTTAGCTTCCCAAGTCAGCCCTTGTCCGAGAGTCCACGGGCTCCCCTTCGCCTACTGCTCTTGGAGAGGGTAGGGCTCAGTCCCCAAGTTTGTGATTGGCTGGGCGTATTCTACTCACGCGCTTTCCTTTTCTCTGTCTCCAGAAAACATGAATCCCAGACCCCAACTTCCATCTAATACAAGCCCTCTGACGAAACTGACCACCAGCCCCAAGAACCAGCAACCCCCAAGCAATGGGGCCAACAGCTCACAAACATCGTAATTCCTCTATTTCATTTCCTATCCAGAGGGGCTGGTTTTCAGACTTGTCATGTGTGGGACTGACGCGTTACAGGAGAGGTGGATGGGGGTCTCCCACCAGGACCAGATCTAAGGAGAGTCGAGGGCAGGCCGTCGGCGGGGCCCCCTGGCTGCAGCACTGCCTGCCTCCTGCCGTCCGTGCCGTGGAGGTCTGTGCCGTCATCCAGGCTGACCGTGCGCCAACCTGACCAGACCCGCTGTGCCGTAAACCTCAACCCTCTCCGTCTTTGCCTCATTTTCCTCCTAAGGCATCTGCTCTGCTGATGCTGGACTGGTCCTGCCGCTCTCTCTAGAAGGCAGATCACAGTGGCTGCCCCTGACCGTGGGGCAGGTGAGCTGGTGCCTAATGCTGCTCGTTATGAAAGGGCAAGAACTAGAGGAGCGCACCTCAGATGCAGGGTGGTGGCTCTGGGAGAACATGACATCCCTGGACCAGAAGCCTGACAGCCAATGCATCATTTCTCCTGGAGGAAATGAACTGATCCTGTCACCAGCAAACTAAATGCAATCAGGCTCTTGACTGGAATCATAGATCGTGTTTAAATCACAGTTAGCGGGGCACCGAGGCCGGACAGTACTCGAAGGAATTTGCAGAGACACGTGGGCCCGAGGTCTCCCCATTTCCTAGGATTCTAAGGGGTTTTAAATTACTTTAGAAAATACTCTGATAGATATACACCTGCCTACCAAAACAGTGTGTCAGACAGAGAGAGAGAGAAACAGAGAGAAATCGGTCAAAACGCCCCTTTGGGATCATGTTTAGTTAAACTGGAAAGAATTACAGACCCTCTAAAGGCCCTGGGCCAGCCAGACTGAAAAATTATTTTGCTTTTTGTTTGTTTGTTTGTGGGTGGGTGGTCAGTTGTTCAGTGGAGAAAAGTTCAACAGTGGTCAACCATTAAACCAGCAAATAGTAGAAAGGACTCCACGCCTGGCTCTGAGCTGATCCAAACTTGCCCCTCCACTTCACCCCACACATCCAGCTACACACATTCCCTGGATTCTGTCTGCACACGTAAGAAAACAAGCAGTTCTTTCGGGGTGCAGTGCAGCTCGTGGGTCACCCGTAGTACCTTGCCTTTGGGGGCTGCTGGGACTTGAGTCCAGTTATGGGTCTGGAATCAAAGTGGGGAGAGGGGCCGTGGGAGAGGGTCCTGAGGGGAGTCAGCAGGATCTGACAAAGCCTCTGCCTCTGGGGGGCTGATATCCTCAGGTGGGGGTGAAGGCTCTGCTTCACTGGGGGTGGAGAGCTGCTTCTGTTGGAATTGAGGGGCTCAGGCTCCCCAGCTTCATCCAGATCTTCCCACACATCCTCGTCCTGACTCTCAGGACTCCATTCCTTCTCCATCAATGCCCCCACTTGAACAGTAGACATTCTGTGGGGCTAGAAATTCAGCTTGTGTTTGTTAAGTCAGCCACTCACAGCATGAGATTCCGGGCTTGCTTTTCCACCATCTCAGCCCTTCAGCTACAGGAGACAAGGTCCCTTTCAGGGCAAACAGAAGCTCTCAGATCATTGACGTGGTTCTCGAGCTGGGAATTTCAAATCCCCGAGCTCTTCGTTTCTTTCCCCACTTTGTCCAGCGATATGAAGAGCAACCAGCCAATCTCACTACACTTGTTAGTTTGATGAAAATGTTCAAAAATATCACGCGCAGTCATTCAGATCCTTGCTTTTTGTACAAGTGTTTGATTAAGAGTATCCGCTGGTGACACTCTGTGTGCCTCTATTGGCAGATCACACTGTGGACTAGCAGTGATCTCTCTACTGCTGGAAACTGAGGCATTCAGGACACCAGGCAGCATGTCAGCACTAGGATAAGGGCCTATTAAAACAGAGAAATCACCCACAAAAGGCACAAGATGAAAAAGCTACAACAACAGACGCAAACAGGACACAGGTGTTTGGGTGAGGGCTGGGACGAGAAGGCAGGACGTGGTCTTATGTGGCCTCAGCTGGGAACACAGGTGTCAGGCGACACAATTGTTTTGCCTCCCTGTGTGAGTCTGTGAATCACGGCCGAGTATTATCTTGGAGTTACAAATACTTCTTAGCAAGTAGGTGAACTTGCAATTACAGAATCCGTGAATAATAAGGATTGACTGCATCTGATATAGGTCTAGTATCCAGAATATATAAAAAACTCTTACAACTTAATAATAAAAGGACATATAACCAAGTAAAGCAGGCAAAGGATCGACATAGACGTTTCTCTTGGAGGAACGCAAATCAGAATGATGAGCTATTACTTTATACACACTAGACGAGCTAAAATTAGAAAGATAAACAACAGCAAGTGTTGGCAAGACTGTGAAGGAGGGAGACCCTCATGCCTTGTCGGTGGGGATGTAGGATGCGAGGTCGCGGTGGGAATCAGCCAGGCAGGTCCCTGAAATGTTAAACATAGAGCTGCCGTAGGGCCACGATTCCATTCCCAGGTATATGCCCAAGAGAAATGCAAACAGGTGTACGCCCACACACATACACACGCTCACAGCAGCATCATTCACAGAAGCCCAAAAGTAGAAACAAACCAAATGTTCGTCAGCTGATGAATGGATAAATACATGTGGTCTATCCATACCTGGGAAAGTTATTTGACATAAAAAGGAATAAAGTGTTGATACATTCTTCAATATGAATGAACTTTGGAAACATTGTGGTTAGAAAAAGGAGGCAGTCCCCAAACATACCATGTGAATTCTTTGGTAGGAATGTTCTAGAATAGGCAGATCTAGAGAGATGTAAAGTAGGTTACGATTGCCTAGGACTGTGGGGTGAGGAGGAAGTAGAGAATGAACCCCAAACATTACTTAGTTTCTCTTTGGAGTGATGGAAATGTCTTCAAGCTGACTGTTGTGGTTGAATAATTCTACAAATATATCAAAATTTACTGAGGTGTACATTTGTGTCGGTGAGTTGTATGGTATATGAGTTATATCTCAGTAAAGCTGTTAAAAGTAAAAGTTAAATATACACCTATCTTATGACCCAGCAAGTCTACTGGGTCTCCTGGTTATTCTCCAAGATAAAAAAAAATGATATTTAAAATAAAATGTGTATAAGAATGTTATACACATTTTTTGACTATATCTAGTCAAAGAAGTTTGACTCATAATAGTCAAAAACTGGAAAAAACCCAAACGTCCATCAAAATTTTGGTAAGTCCACACAATGTAATTCTAGTTATCAATAAAACAGAGTGAACTAATGATACACATAACAACAAAGATGAATTTCAGTATCATTATGTTGAGTCAAAGAAACCTGGCCCGAAAGGCTACATGCTGTAGAGTGTAACTCCATCTAAATGGAGTCCCGACACAGAGCGGGGTGCCTGGGGCCGGGTGCTGGGGGACAAGCTGCAAAGGTACACACGAGAATTTTCTGAAGTAATGACAATTCAAAAAAATTAAAAATATTAAGCAAAAATAACCAAGAATATCATATGAAAATAAAATAGTGTGTGTGTTCCAGCTGGTATTACAACATAGTAATAAAGATACAATGATTAAAATATTTGCACAACAAGACATACAAATCAGTGGAACAAATAAAATCTCAGAAAAAGAATCTAGTGTTTTTTTTTTTATTTTTGGCTGTGTTGTGTGGCGCGCAGGATCCCAGTTCCCCGAGCAGGGATCGAAACTTTGCCCCTTGCAGTGGAAGCATGGAGTCTTAACCACTGGACCACCAGGGAAGTGTCAGAATCTAGCATTTATATGTGATAAAGATAGCGTTTCAAACGGTCATACTGCTCAACAGCAATCTCTAGGATAACTGCTTAACTTTGGAAAACATTATAACTGCCCTTGCAAGTCACCAAAAGAAATTCCAAATGATGACATCAATGTGTCTTTAAGGATGTTGGTTAGAACATTATTTATGTGAGAAAGTATAACAAACACCCAAGGGCTCAACAATACATTTAATTTAAGAAATCACAGCAGAGCCACCAACAGATCAAAGTTCGTGTTCTGTGGGACCATAGGAGAGTATTTACGGGTTGTGACCAAGAAGTGTGACTTTTTTTGAGTATCACTAGGATGGTAATTTTGAAAGGTGTCTGAGATGTGACCCAGCCAATGACTCCATTTCACAGAGCAGGACACAGAGGCTCAAAGACACTAAGTCACTGGTCCTAGTTTACAGCTAATTAGAAACAGATTCGGAAACAGGACAAACATTTTAAATTCCATTCTCAGTATGTTTTACAATAATCACATTAAAAATGGAGTGTTAGCTGTATAAAAAAATTTGCCGTGACCTTCTTTTACATATGTGCTCCTCTAGAACATTTAAAAGAGGATTTATCTGTAACCTAATTGAGGGGGAACATCGCAGGAACACAGCTGCCTGGGCACATTCTTTCTACAGGATTACACGTACTCTCAGAAGCATGCAAGTGCTTTCCTTTCTAGCCTTTCCGATAAAATCACCAAGAAATCTGCTGAAACATGTAATTATGTAGCATTTTTAACTTTACTATAAGTGAGGGTCTTGTAAGTAAGAAGTAACATTGGCCAGTTGTCTCCAGCATGAGAAGCCTGGTTATTCTGTAAAAAAATTGGAAAGCCTGCAGTCAAGGGGACTTCAGTTTGAGTCCTTCCAGGAGACCTTGCTGATGCCCATCCGAGTCTCAGGGTCATTGCTGGGACTGAGGCTGTGTTGGGCACAGCTGCCTCGTTCCGCCTCCCAGCAGGGTGGCAGCGCTGCCCTTCTGGCAGGCTCCTCCCTGGTGGGCGCTGAGTCACACATGTGTTGCCCTCTCCCTGCTGAGAATGCGGTGGGGGCCTCTCTGGACTCTGGACCACTTACCTGTCAGGCAGAGATCCTGCCCGCAGGCTCCTCACGGGTTGAATAGATAAAGCACAGGTGAACATTTAGGACAGTGAAACCATTTTGTTTGATACAATAATGGTGGATACATCACCCTGTGCGTCTGTCAAAATCCACAGAGCTTTACAACACGAAGAGTGAAAGAATGTGTGAAAATTAAAAAAAAAAAAGTATTTAGGGAGTTGGGAGAATGCTAGGATGGAATGCAGATGTGACAAAAAATCTAAGTGTGACAAATGTATGAAGGGGGTGGTGGGAACAGACACTAAGTCCCTTTGGAAGTGAGTGGTCTCTAAGAGCACAGGTGAAGGGACTACTCTAGTGGGTAAAGGTATTTCTCATGAGAGTAGAGTTGGCGTTCTGATGCTGCCCTACATGTGCCCTGGAACTGAACAATTAGGTGAACAGACACTGGGTGGTGGGAGCCAGTTTCTCCCTGTTGGCGGGGAGCTTACAGAGAAGCCAGAGGAGGAGACAAGAGTGGTCCACGGTGTGATGGATTCAGAGGCAGACATCAGTGTGAACTCATGATTATCTTAGTACGCACACGGCTGGTCACATATACAACGTTCCTAGAACGTGAACATGTATGGTTAGTACACACACATGTTCTCTGCTCTGTCAGAGCCAAGGTCATCCACCCTCTCAGAGGTCAAGTAGGAGCCGCCATTCGCAAGTCTGTAGACGTCCTGATTCTGTCCTGAAGGCTGTCTTTTGAAAGGGGCAGAGGAGCCGAAGGTTCGCAGTGGGATCCTGACGGGTGGAGGACCTACCACCCCAGGCAGTTCTGACTGCAGTGGTGCTTCTCCTGCTGTTTTGCAATTCTGCAAATAGAAGTGGGTTTGTGGAGGGCAGATGGTGAGGCAGGTGTTTTCTGTCCATTGTGATGCAAATGGTTCCTTTTCAGAGCAATGCTAATGTTTTTCCTTGGTGGAAATGGAATTGATTTCCAGCCTGAATAAAGGATGATCTAAACATTATACATTTCTTTTCAAACTTTATATTTTAGTGCCTGAAATATGACCCAGCTTTGCATCTCTGAGTGAATTCATCTCAGCAATCTGTCTATCACATTTCTGTTCTTTAGATGTTACTTTGAACCAGCTTTTGTACCTTACATCATTAATTAATGAATTAAATAAAATGATTAACTCATGTTTACATTTGTGTTAAAGTCTTGATTGTACCTTTTTGAATATTACTCTTTAAGAGTTTCTACTCATCACCAGCTAGAACCCAGATATTGCAAAACTTAAGTTTTATCAAGGAGGTTCACAAATGTTCCACTGGGTTCTCTCAGAAAATGTTGGCAGGATTCATCAGTGTGCCCATTTTGCAGATGTTGGAAATGAGGCTCAGATGTCCTGAGCTACTGGGGTTTGAACTTGGGTTTTCTGAACAAGCCTGCAGTCATGCCTCTGGAGAGTGATTCCCAGACCAACAGGGAATTCTCAGCCCCAGCCCAGCCCTGCTCAGTCAGATCCTGGGGCTGGGAGGGAGGGCAGCGGTCCTGGTGATGTTGGTGCACACACTCAGGGCTGAAAACCACTGCCAGGGGCAGCACAGGGTAAGCACCAAGGAGCTTTAAAGAAAGCACGGATGCCTGGGTCCCCCGCTAGATGTTCTGATTTAATTGGTCTGGAGCGTGGCCTGGGCATCTGGATTTTAAAAAGCTCCCTGGGTAGTTCTAAAGTACAGCCAGGGTTGCAAACTGCGGCCCTTTAGAGTGATAACCCCAACTCAGAAATATATCTACACTTTTGAAGCATTTCCAGCTCACGGTCTGCAAAGTAAGATGGAAACTTGACAGATACCTAATTAAATAGGACAGTTCCAAACGCATCCCACGAAGAGATGTGATTTCCCTCCGCACCTATCATAAGGACCCTAACCATGAAGGGATAGGGCCTGCCCCTCTCACTGAAGAGAAGTAAATGGAATGTTCTTTGGGTTAGAGAAAATAAATGAAAAGAACGGCATTTGGATTGGCCCCTTTGGTTCAGTTACTTCTCAATGTAGCACAAATTCCCTGAAAAGCTTTTTCAGAAGGAGTTTGCGAATTAGCAGCTCAGTGTCCTACTGGGGAAGTCATTATGTAGCAAGCTCCAAGCTGAGACCATCAAATAATAACTGACGATTTATAATTTCCAAAGTCATATTCTTAAATATGGGATGATGGAAAGGAACGTTTGCCAACAGCACTACTGCAGTGGAGAGGATTCGTTTTTAAGATGACAAAGTGCCTCCTTCTTTGGGGCCATCTGCCCTGGCCTTTGAGGTGTTTGGGCAGTGAGCTCTGGTCCAGGCAGTGCACTCTGGTCCAGGCAGTGGGCTCCTTGGTGTGTGTGACGCATGGCTTCGGGGACACGGTGGTGATGATCTATTTACTCGACTGGTGATGAAAACTAGGATACAGATGTGGGCATGTGTAGGACTGTCTCATGTTTGAGACATAGGCATCTCAGGAGGATGTGTGTTTTGGGCAGAATTAACGCAGTAATTGACCATTGCTGCATTCATCACAGTGATTTTCTAAAGAGGTTCTAAGCCAAAGGGTCTTGTAACAAACCCCAAAATACAATCTTGGGATTTTCTCAGGACCCCAAATTCTCATTACTTGCTGAGTAAGATTTTAAGATTTGTGGTTCAAGATATAAGAATTTTTTCACATCAAAATTGACTGTCAGGCTATCCAATAGACTGTAACTGGGTGTTAAGAACTTTTTTCTGTTGAGGAAAACTCCCCTCACTATCAACCATATCATCTATTATGTTTGCCGTGCTATTCATCTCACAATAAGTTCTCCTTTTTATAACCAATTATATCTTCATACCATCAGATTTAAATACATCTGTGGAATCCACTAATCTATGCATATTCTTAATTCCTAATGAGACTGTAGGTTCCCTGATAACAGGGCAGGGCAAGGACAACGCCTTAGAGTTTTGAATCCATCATCGAGTCTCGGATACACAGGAGGTACCTCACGCATACGGAGGCTCTGACGAGGGCATCTGTGTGGATTCACCAAACCTGATCACACATGCCCTCACTGCTGGGACAACTTACCTTCAAAACCTGCCTCTGCTACAAACTACCCACATATCTTGGGCAAATTGCATGGCTTACGACTCAGTTTCCCCACCTGTAAAATGGGGATCATAATTGTACCCACCCCATACATTTGTCTTGGGAAGATTAAGTTCTTTTACCTGGAAAATCCTTAGAACAGAGGTGAAGGTATGTGAGAGTCACTACTCTTACCTAATGCCAGTGGCAGTCACTACTGTTACTGAATGCTCTCATGGGAGAGCAGGGGAAACTGCCCAGCAGGGAAACAGGCCAGGGGTCGGATGCTGGGAGGCGGGAGGGCAGAGAGGAAGGCGGGATGCTGGCCCCCATTAGCTTCCTCATGAAACACGTCAAATGTGAGAACAATCAAATGCACCAGTGAAAAAACTGATTAAATAATAATTAAGAGAAAAACAATAGTAATTAAGTAGGATGAGAACACCAAATACAGCAAATGCAAACAGTCCAACATCAGGAGATCAGAATCCTAGCAGGGAACGATGTGAAGCCATACTCCAATTAGGGCTGCTTGAGGAGAGGCCGTTAAAGCGAGCATTTACAAAACTGTAGGCTCAGGGAGTGTCTGGCTGTCTGTCCTCCATCTCATTAGAGTCCCTCCCGCTGAGATCAGTTCGAGGATGCGCTGTCCACCCTCTCATGTGACGAGGACGTTCTCATCTGCTTCACTTTCCTCCACTTGACATTTGCATAATTCAGGAAAGGAAGCCTGGGGTGGGCCTTGTGGCCTCTGATGACAGTTCTTTGATACTGGCCTGATGCCTCAGTAAACTCTGTCTTTGACTGACGTTTATTTCTGTCAGACCATTTGAGCCACTAATGCGTGCATCTGCTCATCTGCTCACCACTATATTCGACTTGCATTTTAAGTGCTTATTACATTTCTAGGAATGAGAAAGAAACAAAAGAAACGAGACTTTTTCCTCATCCTCAAGAATTTGCAATCTCATTGAGAAGGCGTGAAACAAAACAGTTATTTACAGAAGCAAAGCTTTGTGCTCCAGCGGGAAGAAGGTTGAGCTGGGGACAGAAGCTCTTCTTCTTTATCCTCTTTGAGATCCGTTTACCTGGATGAGGGCAGTGGCCGGGGGATGGACGGGTGGGGGCAGGGAGGACGTCTTGGAGGGGCTGTCAGTAGCTTCAAGGAGAAGCAGAAGGGCAAAGTGGAGGGCTGTCAACTCCAAGACCCAGCAGCCCTGGTAAATGAATCTCGGGAAGGCTGTTTCCCCAACTGCAAAGTGGGAGAAATACTAGCTGCTCTCCAAGGTTGCCGTAAAGCTTAGACGTAGCACAGGTCAGCGACTGGCCACGTGGCATGTTCCATAAAGGCAGTGGCTCTATTTCCTTTTTCTAATTACTGTGTACTCAGCGCCTCGGGGTGGGGTCTCATGCAGATGGGAATTTGGTAAATAGGGCTTGAATTTACTAAACTAGCAAAGTGTCTGGCACATAGTAGACACTTAAAAATAGTGGCCATTTTTTTCCCTCTCCCACCCCACTCCTCCTTGTCAACCACCAGTCTGTTCTCTATGTCCACGATTCTGTTTCTGTTTCATAGATAGGTTCATTTGTGTCATATTTTAGATTCCACATATAAGTGATATCATATGGTATTTGTCTTTCTCTTTCTGACTTACTTCACTTAGTATGCTTATCTCTGGGTCCATCCATGTTGCTGTAAATGGCATTATTTCGTTCTTTTTTACGGCTGAGTAGTATTCCATTGTATATATGTACCACATCTTCTTTATCCATTCATCTGTCGATGGACATTTAGGTTGTTTCCATATCTTGGCTATTGTGAATAGTGCTGCTATGGACATAGGGGTGCATGCATCTTTTTTGAAATTTATTTTTATTATTTATTTATTTTTGGCTGCGTTGGGTCTTCATTGCTGCGTGCGGGCTTTCTCTAGTTGCGGTGAGCGGGGGTTACTCTTTGTTGTGGTGTGCAGACTTCTCATTGCTGTGGCTCCTCTGGCTGTGGAGCACAGGCTCTAGGTGCGCGAGCTTCAGTAGTTGTGGCATATGGGCTCAGTAGTTGTGGTGCACAGGCTTAGTTGCTCCACGGCATGTGGGATCTTCCCAGACCAGGGCTCGAACCCATTTTCCCCTGCATTGGCAGGCGGATTCTTAACCACTGCGCCACCAGGGAAGTCCCTGGTCTCTGAATTATAGTTTTGTCTGGATAAATGCCCAGGAGTGGGATTGCTGGATCATATGGTAATTCTATTCTTAGTTTTCTGAAAAAATAGTAGATATTTTATCGTTTTATTATTATGTATCTCGCTTTCAGCTCTGAAATGATGTGATGCATTGGTAAGATTCAGATGAAAATTAACAATGAAGAGAATGTCATCTTCACTTGCTGAGGCCTGTCCGTCCTCTGCTGGGCCAGAGGAGGCTCTGGAGAGAAATGCTTGCCTCCCCACAAGGCAAAGGCAGAGGGATTGGATGAGGGACAGGAGGAGAAATGCAGGTCTTAGAAGAGCCTGAGAAATGGGCCCTGTTGGGGAAACAGTCCTAGGATTATGGGTCCTAGGGAGAGGAGGGAGAAGGGTTCTCTCAGCTGAGGGTCCAGCCGTGAGGATGCATTAAGCTCCCAGGAGAAACTGGCGAGTAATAAGGCAGGAAAGGGAAGGGGTGCAGTTTCCATTGGAGACCCAGCCTCAGCCTGCAGCGTGAACTATACTCAGCATTTATCTGTCTCGTTTGCCAGGGTTGGGATTGTGTGCTTCTGCTCCAGTCGTTGGCAAAGAAACCCCCCTGGGGTGGGGAGGGGCAGGGACTGTAAACTGGTTAGGGGAGCAGAACCCCTGTGAAGGGAGAGAGCTGCGACGGAGCGAAACGGTACCTCCAGCAGGGTGTTGGGGGTAGCCCATACAATTCCAAAGCGTACAGCCTTTCACTTTGGCCAAAGAGCACCTTGAAGTTCTAAGACGCTTGTTATGGACAAAGTTAATCCCTGAAGAGACAGTTTAAACTTAAAAAAAAAAAAATGAGCTTCAAATATCAACATGCTTTTCAATTTTGAGGCAACTTCCGGTAGCAAAGGTAGAAAGACAGCCCAAATGCTGACACGAGTAGACATTTTTGGTGAGGGTTGAATGGGGGATGGTGGTAGATTAGAGTAGGGGGTCCCTACTCAGCGGCCAGAAAAACCTGCGTTTCTCTGGGGCCACTTGCTCACCTCACGTGAGAGCTGGTAGCCTCGCAGGTCACAACACGTGGTGTGGTGACAAGCAAGAGGCAGGTGTTCAGGACGTGTCCTCCGTGTATTAACAGCATCTTGGGCTCTGTCTGACATTTTCATCTCGGTCTCCTTTTCCCGTCATTATTTCTTCTAATTATAAACCATTAATATAATTTAGCCAGGATGTTCTAAAGGGCATATAATTTAGCCAGGATGTTCAAGGGCAGCAAATGAATCCGTTTCAGCCCTTTGTCACTTGCGACATATGTCTATTAGTGCAATTATTATTTTGGTGTAAATAGAATCTGCATTTCATCAATGGCAAAATCACAGCAAAAGCCAGTGATGTTGTCTGTTTATGAATTAAGACAACACACATAAACCCTTCCATTCTTAGAAAGGGGAGAGGGACAGACATGAACAGACAGAAATACAGCAGGAAAAAACCTCCAAAATGTTAACTGTGGTTCTCACTAGGTTCAAGAATTACAGATGGATCTCATGTTCACGACCGCTCAATAATATCCAACATTTTTAACAATTAAAATGCCAGAGATACAGTGAAATATCCCCTCAAAAGATATGCAGATAAAAATAAAAGAAAACAATCCTTAAAAAATAAGAAGAGGAGGAAACATGTTGCAAAGGCATATTTCCTTTGGGAAAGATATGTATCTGTACTGTGAACATTGTTGCCTGGTTGCCCAACAGTAATTAAATATATGTTCTCACCAGAAATACATGCAGTATATTCAATTTTTACATTAGTCATTAAAGATTTAGTTGTAGAGTCTCACTCTTGACAGACCCATCTAATACCAAAGTATTAAATTTTACTTTTCAGTTTAAATTATTCTCTCTTCTCCTTCCCCAAGTTAAGTCACTTATTTGCAACAAAACAAATGAAATGTAACCATTTGAATGAATAAACATGAACTCCAGAGAATGCAGCCCTCATGCTGTGCTTGTAATGAAATCTATTTCTCTTTGATGATCTCAATTAAAAGAAGTTAAGAATTGAAAGTGTGACTTTAATTATTTCTTGATGTATCTGCTTTTCGCCAGTCAGGCACAGTGAGCAATAGCTTCTCTCAGGGTTTCCCAGGAATGTCCTTGGCATCAGGCTCCTGGCATGAATGGGCAAGGATATTTCAGGTAAGAGGACCTGGTACTAATGTTAGAAAGGAAGGGTGGAAGCTCTTTTTTCCTGTTAGCCATTGTTTTACAACAAATGAACCCAAAACATAGAGACAAGACAATTGCTTTGTTTTGCTCATGATCAGTGGGTCAGGACTGCTGGCTGGGCTCAGCTGGGTGATTCTTCAGCACCGTATGGTGTTGACCAGGGTTACTTGGTGGTGCTCAGCTGGCAGCTGGTCTGGTCTGGAGGGCCAAGGTGGCTTTCCAGCCTCTGGTACTTTGGTGCAGATGGCTGGGAGGCTGGGCTTAGCCGTCCCCCTCCATCTGCATGTCATGTCCAGGTGTCTCTGCAGGAGTAGAGTTGGGCTTCTTACAAGAGCTCAGGGCTCCAAGAGCAAGTGTTCAAAGCGTTGGGAAATGGAGGCTGACAGTTTCTTAAGGTCTGGTCTCAGAGCCTGGTTCAAGGTCATGCCTGCACTGTCTCTTAACCAAGCATCCACTGATTCAGAGAGGGGCACAGGTTCCACCTATTGATTGAAGGAGTTGTCAAAGAGTATGTGGGTGTCTTTAATCCAGCATGTTCTCCCATAGCAGCATTTCCCCTATAAATGGGTGGTCCGCTCTTACTGTCTCTCAGCTGACACATCAAAAATCCTGGTCCTTTCCAGAGGATGGCCAGGTCGAGTTAATCCACATTTGCATGGGGCTTGTAGAAAACAAGAAGTGTTAGAGTGAAGGTTTGATATTTGCTCCTGTTTGTTCCAGGGACGCTCTTTAAAATCCTTAATTAAAAAAAAAATGGTTAGATCCTATATATCAAGGTCTATGATACAAATATATTGCCTGGATCTATGTTTAAATTTAAGCAAAACTGAATGACTTTCCCCTTATTTGAGATAATTCATCATATGTTCTGGAGAAAAGTTCTACCCAGTTTATCCTGAGAGGGAACAGTGACAGGTTGTTGGGTTATCTCAATATTTGTCTAATACATACTGCGTGAATCTTTTTTTTTATGTGCCAAGCATTATCCTAATTTCTGGAGATCTACTGTCGAATAAGATTTTTCAAATTGCTGCCTTCATAGAGCTTACATTCTAATGAGAGAAAGATAACAGGTAAATAAATACATAGACATGTAGTTTCAGGTACAGTAAAGTGCAATGAAGGAAAATAACAAGGTCATGGGCAGGAAATGATTGTGGGGGCAGGAGGAGGCATTTATGTGTAGACGGTGAAGGGGGCTCTCCTGGGATTTGACACTAGAACAGGTACATTAACAAAGTGAGGGGGTTAATGATATGGCAGTGCCAGAAGAAAACAATTTCTTTGATTTGGGAACAAGAAGCACAAAGTTCCTGAGGCAGAAAGAAGCTTTCGCCGAGCAGCACAGAGTGGTTGAAACAGCGTCAGAAAATTAGGCAACTCTCAGTTACCAAATGCCACCTAACAAATCAGCCCAGACCTCAGTGGCCTGAAACAATAACAATAATTTATTATCGCGCATGAATTCTGTCGGTCGAGAGTGCAGGTGTGGCCTGGCTGCATGGCTCTGGCCCAGAGTCTCCCACGAGGCTGCAGTCAGAGGTCAGTCAGGGCCTTCATCTCCTGAAGGTCGACGGGGCTGGAGCGTCCACTTCCAAGGTGGCTACTCGCAGGGGCGGCAAGATTGTCCTGACTGTTGGCTGGGACCTCCGTCCTCACAACATGGTGGGTGAGTTCTGAAGGTGAGAAGGCAGAGAGAGACAGAGACAGAGACAGAGACAGAGATAGGTCCTTCACAAGACAGCCTTGGAGCTCTCCTGCAACGTCAGTTCTATTCCACTCTGTTGGTCAAAGCCCAGATTCAAGGAACGGGAGGAGAGTCAAGAAGGGGACAAATATGGGGGTCTGACCATCTTTGGAAAATACAACCTGCTCCAGGTAGCTAGATAACATAAGGCCTCTGGGCCACAATGAGGGGTCAGGATTTTAGTGCAAGAGAAACAAGAACCCTTGAAGGCTCGGATGGGAAGGTGACATGGTCAGATTTACACTTTTAGAAGTTTACTTCAGGGACTTCCCTGGAGGTCCAGTGGCTAAGGCTCTACGCTCCCAATGCAGGGGGCCCAGGTTCGATCCCTGGTCAGGGAACTAGATCCCACACGCTGCAACTAAGGGTTCGCACGCCGCAACTAAAGATCCTTCGTGCCACAACTAAGACCCAGTGTAGCCAAATAAATAAATATTAAAAAAAAAAGTTTACTTCACATGACGTGTGAAGAATTGTAGAGCAGAAAAATAAGAGGTTATGGATGGTGTCCAGGAAAGAAAAGATGGTGAATCAGCCTGTGGATGTGACAAGAAATTTCAAATTTGGGAAATGTTTCGAAGTTTGAGCCAGTAAGACTCACTGTTGGATTGGATATGGGATTTGAGAGAGAATGAAAGACTCTTCCAGCATCTGGGTTGGAGCAAATGGGTGGAGGGTGCATCCTTTATTGAAATGGAGAAGTCTGGGTGAGCAGCTGATTTAGGGGTGGTGTGGGGACTCAGATTTCCATGTGGGCAGCTTGGCACTTGTTGATAGAATTATGACAAGGAATTCTAGGAATAGGAAATGCAGTGGGCAGGGGAGGGGTCTTTGGTGACCCTGATAAGGTCCTGAAGAAATGTGGCTGGAATAGGTTGGAGAGAGAATAAATAAAGAAGGGGAGACAAAATTAGGGATACATCTCTTTAAAAACAAGACTTTATTGAGAAAACTATAGAGTTTTATTGAAGACCAAAAATATTGAAGGAATAAAATGATGCCATCAACATGACACACCTTGAATCCAAGGGGCAAATCAACAATTTTCTAAGCAACTTGATACTGACTCACCTACATGAACGGTCCATCCACAGCCTCCACAGCACAAAAGTCATAACGTTCTGTGCTGATGAAGAGGATTCCAGGTTGGAAGGGCCTGTTACCGCAGTCAGGAAAAATCAGAGGAAGTGTTATGAACGAGATTCTGCTTTGGCATCTCCCAATTTGAAATCCTAAGGGTGCATGTGTATACACACACACACACACGCATCACGTTCACTGGTGTTTTATACAAGATTATTTTGAGTATAAGAATATCACCGTAAGGTCGTATCCGGGGGTCAGGAAGCTGAGACAGTCCAGCATGTTCATTTATCTTCAACTTTTTTTTTTTTTTTTTTTTTTTTTTTTTGCGGTACACGGGCCTCTCACTGCTGTGGCCTCTCCCGCTGCGGAGCACAGGCTCCAGACGCACAGGCTCACCAGCCGTGGCTCACGGGCCCAGCCGCTCCGTGGCATGTGGGATCTTCCCGGACCGGGGCACGAACCCGTGTCCCCTGCTTCGGCAGGCGGACTCTCAACCACTGCGCCACCAGGGAAGCCCATCTTCAACTTTTTAATGAAGCTCAGAAGGCCGCTTCCCCAGGGTTCCCTACTTCTTAACTGTATGTTGGTTACAGTTATCATTTAATTTATTGTTATTCTTGACCTAAGTTTATAATGGATGAGGACCCCACCCCCATCTGCTGATGCACCCAGCTCACATCTACTGAGCACTTCCTGTGTGCCAGGCACTACTGATGGTGTCCGAGAGGAAGAAGGATGTGCCTCAAGGTGGAAGAGACCGCAGCCCAGGATTGATGACAGGATTCAGGGGAGGGTCTGGTCAATGTACATATGTTTGCATCTTCCAGTCAGTGTGGTCGGGCCTGACCTGAGTGGGGAGAGTCCGACTGGCCCAGGGGGACCTGAATGTCCAGAAGTTGCCCATAAACACCAACTGGGAGTTGGGGAGAAGAGCGTCAGGCAGACATGTATGTACCAGATAACTGGTGCCTCTCTGGGGGCCTGGCCCCTTCAGATGGGAAGTTCCTCTCCTGCCCCTGACTCTCTGCTAAAAGTACAGAGGGTTGGTCAAACGCAGAAGGCGCACATGCTCCAGGCACCAGGTTTCAGGAGACAGTGTCCCCAGGTCTGATCCATGCTGACTCACAGCTGCAGCCCTTGGCAGGAATGCCTGGGTTGGAGCCTCACGCTGGCTCGTCTGTCTCACTCAGGCTCCATGTTAATTGCACGAGAGCAGATCCGGCCTCGTTGGTTCGCCACTCGCGTCTCTGAGCTCTTCATCACCATCCAGGCTCCATAGAGCCTGTGCTTCTGCAGGGGCTGCAGCACCTGTAAAGGTTTATCTACTGAACAAGAATTCAATCTCAGGGAAGACGAACCCTGCCCCCGTTTACTTTAGAATAGCATTGACATTTTAGAAGTGGATAACTACTGAAACCAAATTTTTGTTACTAATGAAATTGGATTACTTTTCTTTTCAATTTTTTTATTGAAGTATAATTGATTTACAGTGTTGTGCCAGTCTCTGCTATACAGGGAACTATGTTCAATATCCTGTGATAAACCATAACGGAAAAGGATATATAAGAAAGAATGTCTATATGTGTATAACACCAATTACTTTGATAGATGCTAATTCAAGTGCCTTGAGACAGATGGTGGAAGTAAAGCCCGGGGCTCTGAGCAGCTTCTTGGTCTCTCTTCTCACTGCAGCTCATCTTCACAGTAAATATTCTACGAACATCAGCCAGCAGGGGATCTCCTCTAAAGATGATTTTGTAAAAATTCAGGACTACCATGCTACTTGTGTTGGTGAAAAGTGAGACCATGAATTACTGATGACCATAGATTCTCTATCGCTTCTCCCATTGTAGTTGGAGCCCTTGCCCCCTCCCCCAATTTGGTGACCGCTGCTTCATTGACTTGCTTGACCCCAGGATCCTTGCAGGTGATGGAGGAGCTGTACCGGGAGGCTGATGGCTAGGTCGTGAGAAGCCTGGCAGCTCGCGGGTCTGCTGGCATGCTGTGTTTCTGTGGTAGAAGTCCACCCTCTCCACTGGAGAGAGTGGAAGAGGCCATGGGGTGACCCCCGACAGGGTGAGCTGAGCTTGGCCTTCCAGACACTACTGCCGAGGCAGCAGGCAAGTAAACAAGCCATCTTGGGCCCTCAGACCAGCCAGTCCACCAGCTGAGCACCCGAGCGCCCAGGCCACTTCACTCGGAGCAAAAGGATTTCAGCTGAGCCCTGCCCAAATGCCTACCCACAAAGCCGTGAGACACGGTAAAATGTTTGCTATGAGCCGTAAGTTGCTGAGCAGAGCATGGCGTCGATTCCTTTAGGTTGAGGTCTTAGAGTCTCAGCCGTTTGGCTGGGATTCACGAATGCACCTGGAAATGGTGCACAAGCTCCGAAGGTCCTGTCATTAACTCCACACACTAAAGCTTTGGGGTTTACACCTATCGTTATGCCATGTCATCAGCTTTCTGTTCAAGAGGAGTGAGCAGACTGGAGGTTCCTGATTTCTGGGTCTAGCAGTGACCCTCCCCTCAAATCAGGTGACTTTGCCTTAGTTAAGGATGTCCTTACAGACATGAAGACTTTCCACATCAGCGCTACAGGAATACAAGTGAAGCCACACTGGCTTATGTATGCTTTGATATTCTTTTTATCTTTGAAGGAGAAATAAAACAAGAACAACTTTTATGATTTCGTTTCATTTTTGTGTTTCTCTTGGAGTCAGATACTTGTTCATTTGAGCCATTGCAATGACTGCTCCCTTGTAGTTTTATCATAAAATACTCTCCAAGAAAATGGGAGGAGTTTGTGGTTCGGGAATGTCTCCAAATGTCTTAAAGTCTCATTAGCAATGATATATTTCAGTCTAGGAGGTTTTCTTTCTTTTTGAATTTAGGTGAATGTTATGGAAATAGAATCTGTAGATTCAGGATTTATTTATACTTACAGTCCTTCGAATGGAAGATTTTTCATTAGAAGTAAATTTTGGGGCCCTCAAAAGATCTCTGCTAGGTCAGAGCAGTTCTTAATTCAGCTAAATGCCCCATTTCCCATCTTTCATACGGAGGCTTCTCAGGTTAGTGGAGAAATATGAGGTCCCATCTCTGTGTTGTAGGGAAACCCAGCACTTTTTTTTTTAACTTTTTATTTTATATTGGAGTATAGTATAGGTGATTAACAATGTTGTATTAATTTCGGGTGTACTGCAAAGTGATTCAGTTATACACATACATGTATATATTCTTTTTCAAATTCTTTTCCCATTTAGGTTGTTACATAATATTGAGCAGAGTTCAAGCCAACACTTTTTAAAAAGCTAAGTAACGAATCATTTTCTCAGCAGGTTTAAATTCTATGAAGAGTTCAAAGTCAATAAAATTTACGGCTGTAAGTAGCCTAGGAGAATCTTGAAAGAATTTATCTTCTGGCCATTCTGAAAGCCGTGGTCCAATAATACAGATTTGTGTCAGTGGCTTCAAGTCCCAGGAGTGACTATGGGACCCTCACCAGATGGTTGGCATTGACAAAGGAAACTGAGTTTTCAAATAGTACAAGGAGAGGCCCTTTGAGTTACAATTTCTTTGCAAACTAATTTCATGTCTTCAAGTGAAGAACCACAGAACTATTAAAATAAAAGCCTCAAAAAGTAAAACTACATGTACTTTAAACAAAAAGGGAGGAAAACCTTGTCTGATTCAGTGAAAAAATCTGTTTTTTAGGGTATTTTTGAACATTTTCAGAAAGAGTCGAATACTCATTATAAACCAACATAAAACTCAATTGCAGGATGTCTTCTTCCAGGGAGATGGAGCGGATGAATTTGGCCCTATTCCTCCCAATCAGCATGACTGACACCCTGACGTTATATACGAAACGAACATGAGAAGACTTACAAAGGCGGAGAGAAGAGAGACCGAGGGCCTGGGCCCGGAGGAATGACGTGATGCTAATTTCTCTGGGTTTTCTTTCCGCCTCATATATTCCAGACTTGGAGCTGAAAAGGTTAGAAACCCAGAAATGCCAATCAGTGCAGATGAGAAAAACTCCAACAAAAGACTGCCCTCTGTCCATTGACAGGTGAAGGATAAAAAAATCAAAAATGTGGTAAATACGTACAATGGAATATTATTGAGCCTTAAAGGAAAAGAAATTCTAACACGTCCAACAACACGGATGAATCTGGAGGACATTGTGCTGAGTGATATAAGCCGCGTACAAAAAGACAAAGACTATGATTCTACTTCTGTGAGGTACCTGGAGTAATCAAACCCGTAGAGACAGAAAGTAGGGGGCAGGGGGGAGGGGGATGAAAATTGTTGTTCAATGGATATAGAGCTTCAGTTTTGCAAGGTGATAAAGTTTGGGAGTTTGGTTGCACAGCAATGTGACCATGTGAACATACTTAACATTACTGAGCTGAACAGACAGGCGAGGGAAACGTAGCCCGGCAGCTTGACTGGGAAAGGCGGAGTGGCCAGAGACCTCAGAGCAGCAGGTTCATGACAGTGGATGAAGGCTTGACCTCTGCCTCTTGACCCACTTTCTACAGACAAAGGCTCCTTTGTTCTGGTGCTCCTGGACGCGGCCCGTTTATTTTCCCTCACTTCTGAGAAGGGAAGGAAGCTGTCTGACAGGGTGTCCTGCGATGGGAAAGGAAGAGTGACGGGCAGCAGCAGCGGGCACCTGGGCGACCGTTCAATGCAGAGCAAAGCTGCAGGCTCCCCCCGGCTCTGCCTCCCAGGAGGACAGGTCCTTAAGGCCCCCAGCCCTGGAGCAAGGGTTGGAGGAAAGAGGCACAGTCCCCAGAGGACCCGGGGCTCAGGGCAAGGACAGTGGGTTCCGGGCGGGCTTGATGGGGGACAGTCCTGCGCGGGTGCGGAACACAGTTGGGAAGCTTCCAAAGACTTTGCATTTCTGCTCAGTCCAGGCACAAACAGCTTATGATTCTTGCAGCCGGAAACCACAGCCAAGGGTTTCCTACTGAACTCTTGCTCTTTCGTTTTGTAAATGTCGGTGTGGAGGTCGGGTGGTGCGGAATCCTGGTTATCCTATCAGTGAGTTAAGTGATATACATTTGCACGCATTATTACCTGCAGTGGCCCAAGAGGACAGACAGATCCCCACCTCCTGCAGCTTCCCTCCCTTCTAACCCCTTTCCCCTTCTTGCCTTTGAGTCTCGGGGCCGGGCCCAGGTAGAGGCAGCTCCATCCTCTGCTGGTTCCAAACAGCTCCGAGCTACTGGAGAAACACCCAAGACCACGCTTAGCTTTCCAGTGATCTTCCAAACCGAGGCCCCAGATCCATTTGATCAGCACTTCTGCGAGGAAACACCCAATGTGTGGGCACTTACCTCTATAAATAACGGCCATGGACTCATGTACAAAGCATACTTCGTACTGGGGCGCTTATAAAGCACGTTACAATAGAATATTTAAAAGCTTGAGATAAAAATATCAACAGAGGTTCTATTATTGCTGTGCACCCAGAGGGTCCGCTTGGGTGTACGGCCTTGAGACCCTCTTCTAAGCACCCAGCCAGCTGGACCTCCAGGCTCTGCCTCGTAGGCAGGGTGGAGGTGGGCTGGGGGAGGCATCCAGGTGCCAGAAACAGGTCTCGCTGCAGGTATAGTAAGGATCTTATCTCTGGAGCCTGGACTGATTCATTGCCTTTCTTGTTTTCTTTTTTTGGTTCATTTCTTTTGTTTGTTTTTCACTCTGGCAAGCTCTGAAATAAAACAGTACCAGGCCAGGGAAATATCCTAAGGATATGTCAACATGAAAAATGCTCTCCTCTCAAGCTTTTATGTTTCAGCAAAACGAGCTCCCTTACTCTGAAACCTCCCTCCTTTTTCCACCTCCAGCTTCCTGCCCGAGTGCCCAAGTCCAGCTTCTCATCCGTGGTGTCTTCTGTAGATTTATCAACTGTCCCCCAGGTCTGCTTTGGGCAGGGATGAGTGACCGAGCTCCTCCCCTGGTCCCTAAGAAAGCTCTCTGACCCCCACCCATGCCACCCCTCAGGCCTCTGTCCCCAGGAGACAGGAGATGAAGCAGGAAAGCCCGGTGTCTTATTTCTTTCCATCCTGATAGCTGCCTCTCCATTTTTAGGATCTGAGTGTTCGTCTGAAGCTGTGAGTGTTGACATGTGTAGCAAGCTTTGTGCAGAGCTGAACCTCCCTGACTTTGCAAAATGTATCTTTATACATTAATTTTCCTGAAACTCAAGGAAAATGAAGACATCAGAAACCAAAACGCTCATATGAACTGCATGGTCTGCAGTCTTCTGATGGGAGCAGAATGAATTTCGATCCAAACTGGGGGTGCTGCTGGGGTCCAGGCGGGGCCCCTTTTAGGAGTAGCTTCCAGCTGGTCTCCCAGTGCTGCTTTGTGCAAACTCCTGCTGACCCACGGAGTACACACATTTCTCACCGAAAACACTTTTGTTTTCTGTCTTCATATTGTCTTGTATTTATCTGTGAAACACTGAAAAACAAAAATTAAAAGACAGTCATGATCCCTGGCTCCCCGCTGGGGGAAGCACATCCTGGAGGCATGCAGCCTCCCAGGAGTGCATTCCTTTCCTTTCCCTGCGGCCTCCAGCATCATGAAGAGAGGGTGACGTCCTAACCGTGCCATCGAGAAGGAAGGGCCTCCGCATCCCCAAGGCAGGGGCACCAGAGCAGCGGTGCTTCATCCCAAGGCACATCAATCAGGGGGCGCGTAAGGGGAGGCCCGCCCGCCCGTCTCTTGCGGATCAGGGCCAGGCTCTCTGACGTGGGTGGACTAGGCGGCCTCCTCACGCCCCGTCCAGGTCGCAGAGTCCATGAAGCCACTTCCTTCAACACAGGCCATGATGGAAACCCTGCTGGTGGCTTTAACGGCACCCCCCCCCCCACACCGTGGGGCCGAGCTCACTGCCGAGATCCCTTTGTCCACACACACCTGGAAACAGCGGGGTGGGGGGGGAGGCACAGAATCTCTTCATTAACATCAGGCCTGTTCTTTCATTTATTATGATCAGACATGTTGATCCATTACTTGCTACATCACCAGCAATTTACCTCCCTTCTCTGGGATCCAATTGCAACTTGAGAGAAAATTGAAATAAAGTTAGAGAACTTCCAAACTTTGATTTCAAGCAGCGGAAACTTTCTTCAGAACGAGGCCCCCAACCGGGATGTGCAATATTTAACATGGATGGCAGCGGAGCAGCCTTGCTGGACAGCATCCCTGGCCCCTGGGGAGGCAGCTCCTTGGAAAGGGGTTTGAACCCCACTGAACCAGATCGTACCAAGTGCCCTTCCACTGTCTTCCGGTCAGTGGAGCTGTGGGGCAGAGCTGGGACAGCACACGGGGAGCAGAGCAGTGTCAGTGTCCTCCCGCGTCCTGCGAGGCCCCTACCTCCCCCAGGCCACCTGCACACCGTTTTTCTGATGAGTGACCACAGCTTGCGGCTTTGCCTGCCAGGCTGGAGTCTCTCCTCCCACCACCACGGCCCCCCACGTCCTTGCTCCTGGACCACGTCACGGCCACGGCACTCAGGACCTCACCAAGCATTCCCTGGCTGTGGTCCTGCTAATGTCACTTCCTGGGAACCCTGGCAGGGTTGACGCTGAGCTGCGTGATGGGCTTCGGTAAAGTAAACACGTCAGCTTTGGAGAACCCCAGTGACAATAGAAATGTTTTGGTTGAGGATGAGTTTACAGGCTTAAACATTGATTAGTGAGTTACCATGAAATGCGGATGGGCCTGCCTTCCAATATCAAAGTGCGGCATTTTCTGGGGACACTGCGCTTCTGTTCAGCTCTGAACCAGCACCCCCTTTCGAAACTCGTGTCCACTCTTTTCTTTTTTTAATTTAATTTATTTATTTTTGGTTGCGTTGCGTCTTCATCGCTGTGCGCAGGCTTTCTCTAGTTGTGGCGAGCGGGGGCTACTCTTCGTTGCGGCACGTGGGCTTCTCACTGCGATGGCTTCTCTCGTTGTGGAGCACGGGCTCTAGGCGCACGGGCTTCAGTAGTTGTGGCCTGCGGGCTCTAGAGCGCAGGCTCAGTAGTTATGACGCACAGGCTTAGTTGCTCCGCAGCATGTGGGATCTTCCCAGACCAGGGTTTGAACCCGTGTCCCCTGCATTGGCAGGCGGATTCTTAATCACGGCGCTACCAGAGAAGCCTGAAACTCGTGCCCACTCTTACCTCTGGGACATGGTAGGGGGACAGCAGCCAGATGCTCCCAGCCTCCTCAGGGGCATCAGTTGGGTCTTAGGTGCGTGATGGGAGACGCGTGTGGAAGCGGTTCTTGTCCTGAGATGCCAGGTACGTGGATCTGTGGCCCGTGACCCATTCCTATGTCCTTTCCCTACTGAGCACCAGATCTGCCTGCACTGCTTTGTGAACACAAGTTTGTTTCAAGATCTGTCTCTTTTCCTCCACGGTCAGCCTCATGCCTGAATGGATGACAGACCACAAGCATGTGTGGCAAGAAGGGCCCCGAGATGGTGCAATCCTGTCCTTACAGATGGAGACGCTGGCTACAGGGGAAGCGACCTGACCAAGGTGACAGGCTGGAGGAAGCAGCACCGCCTTGGCCAGGCAAAGGGGCTCTGCCCTGGTCTCCGAGGTTCCCAGAGTCCATGCCCCTGAGGGACCTGCCCACCTGGAGCCTGTGTCCACCTTCCAGGAACCAGAGCCCAGGAGCCCCGCTCAACAGCCTGTATCCCACGCTTGTCTGCACCTCTAGGTCAAGGTGTGGCCCAGGAATGGCTGTTTGCAGCAGGTGTGAATGTCCGCAGTGTCTGTGTGTGTACACGTCCCCTCAATTGTAGGGCCGGGCTCCAGTCAGCGTGGGAAAGGGATGGGGGCTTGAGGCAGGGCCCGGAGGTCAGAGCCAGCTTTCCCACAACACCCCCTGCCGTGGAAGCTCAAGGGGTCGAGAATTTCAACTAAAACCTGGCTTCCAGTTCCCCGTACAGATGAGATGAGAGAACATATTTTATTAGGAAGCTGTTGGTTTGGTTTATCATTTTAAATATTTGGCCACGTGGCCCGTGAGCCTCGTTTGTGCTCTTGGTGGGCACTGCCCACGGTGGGGTCGGGCGGGATGGAGACCCAGCTCCCAGGGACCGAGCCACAGAGCAGCCCAGCCCAGGAGTCAATGTGGACATAGTGGAGGATTGAAAACAGAACTCGACTCATGAGAGGACTTGAGTCTGAACCCTGTTCCCTCTCTGTCTGTCTGACCAGGCAGGTCATGGACCTAAACAAACGGCCTCTCCTGATTGCACAAAGCAATGGCACCCAATAGCCTGGGATAGGTTCCCAGCAGCAGAGCCTGAGGTGGGGGCTCATGGGCCATAATTTATGAGGGAAGACCTGGGAAGAACCTACAGGGGCGTGAGAGGAGCAGGACACAGATGAGGGAGGAGCTGGCAGCTCTCAGCTGAGCTTAGATTTTATTTAAATGCATTGGTGCCCTGGAGCTCATTCTCCAGTCCTGGGACTTCACCTTGCTTTTCCCAAGACTCCCCATCACAAATTAGAAGAGCTGATAACCCATAAGAGTTTGCTTCTCTCAGTGTGAACCGTGATGGGAGGACAAGGTGATGGGCACACGGGGGACGGGCTCGGGGCAAGGCAAGCGACAGGTGTGCCGGTGGAAGAAGCCCGGGCTGGCTGGTGGCCGGGCGGACTCACCTTGCTCTCGGAAAAGAATCTCTGTACGATTACCATGTTATACCGGCATTTCTAGGTGAAAACCCTGCAGAGAGACATCAGCGATGAGAAGGGCACACGGAATGGACCCATCTGAGACCAACCCGACGGCACGTGTCTGTCCCAGGGCGGCTCCCACCCATCACGGCCTCAGACCATGGGGCAGACAAGCAGTGCCCTGGTGGCCGGAACCCCCAGGAAGACGTGGGGCTCTGGGTGGGACATGTCACCTGAAATTACCAGGAGTGTGTGCACGGGGCAACTTGGAGGAGACAGAGCTGAGTCCCAGGAAACAGAGCAGCAATCAGCACTTCAGCTTCCTGGAATCTAATGAGGTTAGAAATGGAAAGGATCGTGAAACAACAGTTTTTTATTCAAATGAGAAAGCAAATCCTCAGGGGGATGAAATACTGTTCCCAAGGTCACACCCCCAATTAAGGACAAAATCGAAAGATGGACCTACATTCCTGACCTAATCCTTCCTCTTTCCATCTTGTTGTGAGAAACCGAACACAGGGTTATTTCTGGAGGGAGAGAGGAGGATTCAGGTTCAAAGGATTTGTGAGTCACCTCTTTGCCCGTTGCCAACAGCCGTGCACAGCATCCCCAAGCAGCCCTGCGGTGCCCTCCCCTCTCCGTGGCATAATCACAGGATCTGGAGGCTGGCAGCGTCTGATTTGATTCTTGTTATTTCATGGACGAGAAAACTCTGACGGTCCGAGGGGAGTACGAGGGCAGGTGACTAGGAGAATCCCTCAGACAGTAAAATGGCCATTTCGTCCCAGTTACCCCAGCGAGGTCCTGACACCCCCAGACTCTGACAAAGCTCAAGGATGCCGCCCATTAGGTGTCCCTGATGTGGACACAAAGGGGAAATACCTCGCATTAGGAAATGATATGCCCGGCAGGACGCAGAAGTCATGTTTATCAGGGAAAATGTGTTAAATTCAGTTCCAACCTTGTATCAGAATGTGACTTTGCTTCCTGAGGGAGAAAATAATCTGAAGGTGAGTAAGGGCTGCAAGAAGTGCAAGGAGGTGGGTGTGTGGTGGAAGTGGTGGCGTCAGGGGTCCTGCAGTGTGTGTAGGGAGGTGTGTCTTTCTCCCTTCCTGTACCCACACTGGAGGTGACCCTGGGTCCCGAGTGAATTTAAGGGAAAGTGTGATACTAGCTGTCCTAGCCTCCGTCTGACTCTTCCCTCTCAAGCATCACACACACCATCAGGGCCTTTGGAGCACTCGCTCTAAACCTCCTGTGGTGCGTCCCAGGAAAAAAATTAAACGTCTCCAGGAATGAACATTTCTTGACTTAGCTTGAACTCAGCATGGGTGACATATCTCGGGGGTGGTCCTGTATTATTGTCGATGAAAGTAAGTTTCTATTGAGTGCCTATTCCTTGCCAGGTACTTGATTTTGAAGGGTCATCTCCCTTCTGTACAGCAGCCCTACACACAGGACCAGATCATCCTCTTACCTGCACGATGAGACAGACTGAGGCTGGCCAGAGGCCACCTTGCCATGTGGACCCAGGCGGGCTTGATGCCAAAACCACTGGCATCGTGGAAAGAGTGGGGCAGACCTGAGGTCAAGTCCTGATTCCTCAGGGTCAACTCCTCCTTGATGTAAGGCTCTCAGAAACGTGTCAGGCCCTTCTCTGAGCTCCACACTCACACCTGAGAACCTGGGTCTGAGAAAACAAGTTCTGGGGTCCCCAGTTTTGATGTGTATCAGAATCAGCAGTGGCAACTCAAACCCAAGAACCTCAGGCCTCCCCGACAGGAGAAGCAGGACCGGTGGGGCCGGAATCTCTGCACAGGTAAGCTGGCAAGACAGCAAAGGTCGAGGCCGGCCAGCCATGTCGCCAGTCTCTGGGGCAGAGTGCCGACCCCAGACTCTCCAGCAGGGTGGGCCGGCGGTGGGGTGGGAATCTACCCTTCTGACAGGTACCAGGTGATGCTGACACTGCTGGTCAGGGACGACGCTGTATTGTGACGAACACCTGGAAAGGGAAAGTCAGGTGCTAGTGCAGGGTCTGGGGGACTGGGGCCCGTCCTGGGATTGGGGGCTGCTCTCCCTGCACAAACTTAGATGTGCTGTTTGCTCAGGATGGTGAGATCCAGCCGGAGCCCCATGTTTTACTCCATGTTAAAGAGAGAATGTCAAGCCGTTGATTAATTCCAAAGATTCATGAATATTTCAGGTTGTAGAATAGTCCTGCTCTAAAGGACAGTTTTTCTGAGTTACCTTGTTTAACAAATAAGTCACTAGAGGCTCCAAGAAATAAAGTGACCAGATGACAAACAGATAGCGGGTTAGCTACGGCCCAGCCCGGACTAGAGTCCAGCCCTCCTGGTGTCCCGTTCTCTAGGGGCCTGAGACCCTCCTGGCTGGAACCTCAGTAGCGACAGCACCTGGACGTGCCAGCAGACTGTGCCAAGGGCTGTGCCATCCCAGGGGCCATCGACATCCTTGGGGTTGGATATACCTCCCGACCCTCAGAGGAGGGGACGTGTGGGCCCCTGGACCACGAAGGTGATTCTAGGAGTCAGAGGCTCAGGTGCCCTGGCCCCACCGTGCCTGCTGGTACTCTCTTCCTTCACGGGGTCCTGGAGGCAAGGGACTTGCAATCAGACATCTGTGACACTGTCTGTCTTGAATCCGCCTAACTCCCCCTTCCCCGCCCAGGTGTCCCTGCACGGGTCTCTCCCTCTCCACTCCGATCATCTTCACCCATGTTTAAACTACGCCAACCTGAGATGTCTCATCTTGGGCTCTCTGGACAATTTGCCGGTGATTATTCTGCTACTAATACACTGGCCTCTCGGATGGAAAACCACTAGTTTGATTAGAAGGCGAGAGAGAGGCACAGACCCAAACCTTTGGAAAGAGACTTCAGGCACGCACAGAACACCCCGGAGGTGACGCGGGCCCAGGACAGGACACAGCGGGGAGGGTGGTGAAGGTGTCACTTCTACCTTGCCCTGAAAGAGCAGACGGAGGGAGCCGCTGGTGCTCCCTGGAGGGACCGCGCGCAGACACTGGCCTCACGCAAGCTCACTGGGTCAGGCCTTCCTAGACAGTCTCCGCTCAGCCCCCCAGGTGGCTCCTGCCCTACAGCCTGGGCTCCTGGGGACAGGAAGGCCTTGAGAGCACATCCTCAGGGGTGTGTCACTCAGGCCTTCACTTGCCCGGGGCCCTTCTGAGCCTCAGTTTCCCCATCTGTGCAAGGAGGCTGGTGACCTGCTGACCTGCTGGCTCCGGCCCTGTCGAGCTCCTCCTGAGGGGGAGGAGACCCCTGGGGGAGGGGAAGGAAGGAGAGGGGAAGGAGAGGGTCAGACGGGGTCTGAATGCAGCCTCAGTCCCCTCGCTCTCGTCTGGAAAAGGGACCAAGCCCACCACTGGCTCCCAGCCATGAAGACCTGAGCACTGTCCTTTGACCCTCCCATCACTCCTGCAGAGCTGGGCCATTGAGGTTTTGGGAACCAAGGCTCTGAAGCAGGAGGTTAGTCCTGCGCTCAGGATATCAGTGGAGGGGCAGACTGGGCCTCACCTGTCTGCACAGGTGGACGAGGGGAGGACGAGGTCCCCTGGCCCCTGGGCTCGGAGGGCATCCTGGCTCTGGTGGACTCCTCAGCAGAGACAGGGAGGCCAGCCCCTCTTCCCCCTCCCAGGGGGTGACACCCAACACGGAGAGGGACCGGAAGGATGCTTGTGGGCTTCTCCCACACGTGCCCCCTGCAGAGGGTGAGTGTGGACAGGACCCCCGGATGGAGGTGGGGGTCCCCGGTACCGTGGACTGTGCCGGCAGGCTCGCTCTGTGGTGAGGGGCAGGGGAGGTCGTGGTTTCTGTTGGGACACCTGTGAACGGCTCTTGGGGGTCTCTTACCCTTCCACACACCTGGTAAATCAGCTTGTGGGACCCATGAAGAACCCTGGTGAGGCTTTTGTTGGAATTGTATTATATTGAGAGATCAATCTGGGGACACTTGACAGCTCTAGAACATTGAGAATTCCTGCCCGTAAACATATATCTCTCCACTTATGTATGACTTTTGTAACGGCTTTTAATGAAGCATCAAACGTTTTCATGTTAAGGTCTTGCATTTTAAACATTGATTTTTAGTTTCCTTATATTTGTGCCATTCTCCACAAAATCTTTCAATTGGATTTTCGAACAGTTGTTTGAGTACAAAATACAATAAACTTTAGTATACGGTCCACATTTTAAACAACAGCACTAGGTTCTGTTATGATTTCTCATCACTTGCCTGTAGGATCTTTCGTTTTCTGTGTGGTAACATCTGAAAGATGGCTGTTTCCTTCTTCCCAGGCGCATCCGCTGTTGGTCTCACCGCTCTGACTGGACAGTCCCGCCTGGATGCACAAAGGTGCAAGTGGTAGTCATCCTGTCTTGTTTCTATTTTTTTTTTCTTGTTCCTACTTTTTTTTTTTTCTTGCTCCTGTTTTGAAGCGGAAAGCTTCTGACATTTCACACTTAGGTAGGATTTTTCTTCATCCCTATCAGGCAGATATCTTTTATCAAACTAAGAAATTTTCTTATTGATTTCTAGTTTGCTAAGAATTTTTGCCATGGATTTTTATCAAATTTATCAAAAGATTTTTTTCTGCTTTCATTGAGCTAACTATATTGTCGTCTTCTTTTAATTATTACAGTGGTGAATTATATTATTTGATTTTCTAATGTTGAGACAATATTGCCTTCTGCAATAATTTCAAAGTACTCATGAGCACTGTCTTTTTTTTTTTTTTTTTGCGGTACGTGGGCCTCTCACTGTTGTGGCCTCTCCCGTTGGGGAGCACAGGCTCCGGACGTGCAGGCTCAGTGGCCATGGCTCATGGGCCCAGCCACTCCGCAGCGTGTGGGATCTTCCGGGACCGGGGCATGAACCCGTGCCCCCTGCATCGGCAGGCGGACTCTCAACCACTGTGCCACCAGGGAAGCCCGAGCATTGTCTTTTTAATCTAATGCAGAATTTGTTTAAACATTTTGCATCTATGATCCTGCTGGAGGTTGGTCTGATTTTCCTTTCCTATGTCTGGTTTTGGCATCAGCATTCGGCCAGCTCAGTGAAGGGGTCTCCTTCTCTGGGAGGGTTTGTGTAGGACGGGGACTGTATGCTCCTGGGGGAACCTCCATGCATCCAGGGCATGTGGCTTGTGTTTTCTGTACACACCGATGGCCTGGATTCAAATCCTGGCTCCACTCCCTGTGACCCCGGGCAGGTCTCAACACCTCCCCGGACCCCAGTTAACTCACTCTCGGGTCTGAACAGCACACATCCTTCAAGGGGGTCATTAGGACGGTGTTAATACACACAAGTCCCTGAGAGTAAAGCCTGGCACGTGATAGACATGCTTTCAGCAAGTCCAGAAAGCGCCGTCCGGGAGCTGAGTGCAGACTCATCTGTGGGCGACTTTCCAATGCTCACTGCGTGTGTTTAATCACAAGGGGATTGGGCTTGGTCCAGTGCCCTTTCCTTTCCATTCAGTCTGATCACTTACAGTTCTCTAAGAACGTGTCAATTTTACCAAATTTTCAAATTCATATTTTCCGTTATTGAAAGCGTTAATTCTCTGCTACATCCGTAATTATACACAATTTTTCGTTCTGAATCTTGTTTATGTCGTTTCTCTGCCTTCCTCCACCAATTTTTCAATTTTACTGGTCTTTTCAGCAACAAGCTTTTGAATGTGTTGATTTTCTCTATTTCATTAATTGCTTCCTTTGCCTTTATCTCTCCTTCCCGCTGTTTTCATTGGGCTTCGTTTGTGGATTCTTTTCTAGCACCTCAAGTTCTGTGCTTCCCATTTTCAGCATTTCTTCTCTTCTGATACAGTCACGTAAATCGTACACCACCCCCGCTGTCTGTCTCAGGATCGGGATTTTATTTATGTATTTGAGTTGTAGCCATTCTTGAGTTTCCATTTTCACTTCTTCTTTGCCTCGTGTGTTACTTATACATTTTTTAAATGCTTATTTCTTGTTGTGCCGGAGGCCGTCAGCCCTGGTGGTATCATTGATTTACAGGTGAGTCTTGTCTCATTGACCGCTGGGTGAGGCTAGATCCTGATCCTGCCTGCGGTGCCTGGGATGACAGGATCCCGAGTCACAAAGTGTGAATCCTGTTCCCACCCCTAGGCCTGTCACAGGCTTCCAGGGGCGCCGTGATCCATTTGGGGTCTGTCACCTGGGATGAGGACGATTGAACACAAACCTCTGTTGTCAGCTCCCCGGCACCTACTCCAGGAAGCTAAGCCATCAGAACCGGGGGCCTTTGCAATGCCAGAGGGACCCCACCTCTGCCTGTAGGGAGAAGGTGCCCCTGTTACTCAAATCCTGTGCCGTGTCAGAGGAGAATGGCTGAGGTGCTTCACACTTGTGGTGTAGAGATGGAGAGTGGGATCTGGGCTTTTGGGCTCCTCTTCTGATGACACCAGTGTTTTAGTGCCAGAGGGGAGCATGGCAGAGCTGGAACCTTGGGATTCCACAGGCTGCCGTCCCCTCCTCATTTTCGATCCTGCCCTGGGGATAACGCAGGCCTGTAGGGATGCAGGTGCAGATGCAAGGCAAAGGTCCCACCTCTGAGATAGCGGGGCTTCCTCCCCTTCTGTAGACTGTGCTTTCTCACATGACACCCGCTTGGGCAACTCAATCTTTGCACCTGGAAATTGACATCACGGTGCAACCTGCCATCAGAATCCAAAGGATAAAAGGACACCATCTGCTTTGAAAAGTTCCCCACCGTGATATCAGCCTGACCTTTTTATCTTGAAATGTGCGCCATCTTGCAAGAAACTATGTTAGAGGGAGGGGCTGAATATTTATTCCAGGGATGTGACTTTCCCTGCTACATTCGTTAGGATGGGCCGGCCTTGGACAACATTGAATAAGATGCTATTTCTAGTCTGAAATGACATCATCACGGTAGGCACCTCTGGCCTCCAGTTCTGGTGAAGAACATGACATATTCCCTGAGAGGTCATTTTCCTCCCTGGTCAAATCTATATTTTGTGATGTCATTTCATCATGGCCCAAAGAATGTTCATTTCAGCCAGTTTCCTTCCTACATGTCATCAGAGATGCATTAAAGAGGAGATAGTTGTGTTTTTTAAAAATTTATTTTTGGCTGTGTTGGATCTTCGTTGCTGCACAGGGACTTTCTCCAGTTGCGGCGAGCGGGAGCTACTGTTCGTTGCAGAGTGCGGGCTTCTCATGGCAGTGACTTCTCGTTGCGGAGCACAGGCTCTAGGCATGTGGGCTTCAGTAGTTCTGGCACACAGGCTCAGTAGTTGTGTCTCGCAGGCTCTAGAGCACAGGCTCAGTAGTTGTGGCGCACGGGCTTAGTTGCTCCATGGCATGTGAGATCTTCTTGGACCAGAGATCGAACCTGTGTCCCCTGCACTGGCAGGCAGATTCTTAACCACTGAGCCACGAGGGAGGTCCTAAAGAGGAGAGAGTTTTATCTAGTGTTTAAGTAACAAATTTCGGAGAGTATCTTATGATCGTTGGATGAGTATTTTTGGAGATCATTGCTGTGGTGATGCAGATACCACATTCTGTCCTATTAAAGCTCTTTCTGCCATTTGGCAAAACACGACAACACGGAATAACACTCTGTGGCTCATCTCTGGAAAACACAGTTCAACAGACATCATTTCTATCGACTTTGGGAAAAAACCATCCCTGTCTTTGGGTTGAAAAAGAGAAAAATGTTAATGGCATTTTCTTCTCAGGAGCAAGCTCTTCTGGGGACTGAGCAGAAATGAACTTGGCAATGATCAATATTTCAACTCAGAAGGAGATTGATTCAACCTCTGGAGAATTATTTGATCATTTCTGGCATCTAGCCGAGAAGCCCTAATTCCATTATCAAAGTGCTTTCTGCCCCGAGAGGAACAGGAAGCAGAGCTGACATGCAAACAGGGACCTCGTGTCAGGTAAGGACAGCACGAGCAGCCCTTATTCGCCCCGGCTGAGCGGAGCCCGGCAGGCAGGGGCTCAGGTCTTAATATGTTTGCTTCACAAATAATATGACTAACGAGTACATTTTAGGGAAGCTCTAAAAAACAAACTTCATTGAGGCAAAAGGTACACACTATAAAGTGCATCTATTTTCAGTACAGTGGTTGATGGGTTTTGACAAATGTATGTACTGTGTAATCACAGTTGTAGTCAAGTGTCCGATACTTCCATCACCCCAAATCCCCTCCTGCTCCTCTGTGATCAATACCTCCCCAAGCCCAGACCCAGGCTGTCACAATAGTTTAATTTGCCTTTCCTGGAGCTCCGTACAAGTGGAATCATGCAGTATGTATGCTTTTGCGTCTGGCTTAGTTTGCTCAGTATCATGTTTTTGGGATCCATCCATGTCGTACGTGTATCCACAGTCACCCATTTCTATTGACAGTAGATACTTGGTTTTCCCCCAGCTCTTGGCTCTCACGAGTAAAGTTGCTATGAACGTTAGCGGGCAACTTTCTGTGTGGGCTTGTGTTCATACTCTGGTGGTAAGTGTATGTTTCATTTTATAAGAAACCTCCAAACTGTTTTCCAAAATATCTGAGTCCCAGTTCTTCCAAATCCTAGCCAACATTCAGCGTTGTCGGTCCATTTAAAAATTTCAGCCATTCTGGTGTGTGTGGTGGTAGTATCTTGTGCCTGTCATTTGAGTTTCCCTAATGAATAATGAACATTTTTTTCATGTGGGTGGCAGTCATTCACGTGTCTTGTTTATGGTGTCCGTTTAATCAGAGTTTTAACAGAGCATTACTAAAACTCAAAGAATTAAGATCCCCTCAGCGAATGAATCAGATAGCTAGTGGTATCTTCTTATAAGTTGAGTCACATAGGCTATGGTATAAAGTGTATTCTTAATCTCTTATGTGTATTATTAATACATCATGTGGCAGAAGCTCTAACTGTAATCAATGGCTCTGTATCAACCCTGCTCAGTGGCTAATTTCCCAAATAAAGTGGTGAGATCACCACTCGACGGTCTGCCCTGTTGATCCCGGCAAACCCAAGGCCTGTCAAGGGGCCATTGTCTCAGCACCAGGGTGCTATTGACGAGTGGGCTGTGGTCTAGGTGGGCTGAGACAGGTGAGCAGGGGCGAAACTGTCCCCCAGGCCAATGCACAGGCCCAGGGCCCCCTTGAAGACAGTCCTCTGGGGCCACTGGTAGTGACAGGGTGGTTGGAGCCCTGGTGGGGAGGACTGTGTTGGTGGGGGGACCCTCTTGCTTCTGCCTCCACGTTAGGGAAATGAGGCTCCCCTGGCCCCTTGTCAGGCCTTGGGTTTGCTGGGATTTCAAGTGGGCCTGGGATTCCCAGGATGAACCTGCTGCGTGTTTGTTGACGTAAACAGCTGACTCACCAAGTCCAAGTTCGTATTTCTACCAGTCTGTGAGCACCACATTAACGTCGCCATGTAAAGTGAAGAACTGGTCTTCGAATCCCACAGCCTTTCTATGGGACATCCTAGTCTTTCCCCATGGGCCCCGCTCCAGCCAGAGGGGAGCAGCTCACAGCCTCCGTCCCCCACCTCCTGGTCCAGCAACATGACATCATCAGCGTCTCAGAGGAAGCCAGCCTGATCCACACACAAGAAACACAAACACCCCGCAGCCAGGAAGGCTCCTGACTCCACAACCACCAAAACCACGCAGTGTTGGGCTATGAGCCGCAGGCTTCCTGGGACTTCTAAAATCTAGAAGCCTGGGCTTCCCTGGTGGCACAGGGGTTAAGAATCAGCCTGCTAATGCAGGGGACATGGGTTCGAGCCCTGGTCTGGGAAGATCCCACATGCCACGGAGCAACTAGGCCCGTGCACCACAACTACCAAGCCTGAGCCCTAGAGCCCGTGTTCCGCAACAAGAGAAGCCACCGCAATGAGAAGCCCGCGCACCTCAACAAAGAGTAGCCCCCGCTCGCCGCAACTAGAGAAAGTCCACGCGCAGCAACGAAGACCCAACACAGCCAAATATACATATTTTTAAAAATGTTTCTTTTTGCCCAGGAAATGGTCAAAGACCCAAAGATAACTGAAAAAAATAAAATAAAATCTAGAAAGCTTTTTTTTTAATGCCTGATGTGTTAAGACATACTTGTTATCTGCTCATCACTCCCAATTTTACAGACTGGGTGAGCTCGTAGAGATGGGCTGGAGCACACGGCGGTCAGCGGGACAGGACCCGGGCAGTGGTCTGGGAGCCTCCCTCCCATGGCCTGGGTCAGGGATGCAGCCGGGGGCGTGGTCCTGACTTCTCCACCAGCAGATGTCACAGCCTGGCTCTGCACGGCCTTGCTCATCCTGGCTCTAACCTTCCCTTCACGGTTCTGCCCTCTGCCAGCCCTTCCCCCGGGACTGTTTCAGCAACAGGTTCCAAGTCTAACCCGGTCTCCTCTGATGGGCACGCGTGGTGTGTACTCAGGCCCGAGTCCCTGCTGCCAGGGCAATGGGAGGCTTCTGTCTGGACCCACCACTTCAGTCCAGTTCCGTTACTGTCGCAGTGGCTGCTGTGAATCTCTGTGATTCGTCTCAGGCCCAAGTGGGTGCAGCTCTTGGTCAGTGAAGACTCCTCATATTGGTCTAGTCTGTGCTGTGGCAGACCGTCTAACCCAAGTCTCCCTTTAAAATGCAATGCTGCTTCTCCGCCTGTCAAGAACCTCTTCCTCCTGGACCTGGGTGCCCCCGAACATGGGCGTTACCTGGATCAGGGTACTTCCTGGACCCTGCTCTGACAGATGAGTGTGGGAAGTGTTGCTGGGCAGACTCCAGAGCCCAGAGGTCCTCAGCTCCCACCTTCGCCGCCCCTGAAGCCCTGGGCCTACTGGTTGTGAAGAGGCCTGGGCTGGCCTCCTAGATGGTGAGAGGCCACTTAGAGGACCTGGAGGTGCACAAGACAACAGCCCACGTCACCTGCCGGCCCTTATGAACCCCTAGCCCCAGGGAGGCCCTCAGAGACTGCAGCACACATGTGAGCCTAGGGGACCAGCAGAAGACTCCCTGGTGGCCAGCCTCCAGATTTCGAGAAGCATATTATTGTGAGTTACAGACACTGTGTATTGAGGGTTGTTAATTTTCCTTTGATGCACAGAGTTTTCAAGATGCCTTCTTCACTCTGGACTTCTGATCCAGCCCCACGGTCCTGGGGACATTGCCAGGAGGGCATTTGGGACGTTTCACATCATCAGTAGGTGAAAGCGGGACTCGGCCCAGCCACTGCTGCCACCTCATCTATGGCAAAATAAGTCAAAAGTCCCAGTTTCTGCACATGCTGAGAGGCAGGTGATCATGAACTTGAGCCCATCTAAGATGAAGAAATCTGGAACATTCGGCTAAAAGCAGAAGAGGAATTCAGCTCTTATTTTATTTCTGTTATCCCTAATTGGGAAAACGCATCTCAAAACTTCTAGGCACAGAGATGCCTTAACATAGAAGCGTCCATCTGTCTGTACTTACCCCCTTCCTTTGCCTACACCTTCCTTTGCTCTGATTTCTATTCTGTTCTAAATCCCAGAGAAAGTCCTAACAGGACAGGAAAACTGAATTTTCACTACTGAAATAATAAAGACACTCCTTTCAGGGAATCTGTTTATTCATTCATTTTAGCATGCACTTTTTCATTGCCTTTATAGTCTAAGTAGAGCGGTAGGGTCTATAGAAAGTTCTGAATCAGATCTGCTCCTGGTCATCGAGAATCCGACAGTCTAGTTGGGGAAACAGATCATTAAACAGCCTGAGAACTGTTGTGATAAAGGATATTTATGCTATAAAAGGTGCAATGGAAATGCTTAGCAAAGGCAAGAGCGCGGCCTTCAGGGAGGTCAGGCAAGGGTTTCCTGAGGAATTCCGGGTAAATGCGGTCATTGAGTCCTAAAAGAATAGTTTAGGGTAAAGACATGGCAGGTAAAAAGATTATCACAAGAAAGCACTAAAAAGGGGGAAGGAGAGAAAAAGAGATTGAGGGAGAGGTTAGAGGTGGCTCTTCATCCAGAATCTAGGGGTTCAGGTGCTTCTGGGACAGAGGGGAGTCAGGGGCTGGAGGGGATCAGACAGAAACTACCTCTGATGCTCTGATGGCAAGTTTACAACATATTCTGAAGGCAGTTTAAAGGGCCTGGAAGCTTGATCTGCCATGTAGCCTCATCCAACACATGTATCAGGAGGCTGGCTTAGCGCAGCGCATGTGGAAGCAGGTGAGATGGGCTGATGGGTGGCTGAGACCTGGCCAAGGCCTGAACTCACATGTGGCCCTGGAGACGGGCACGAGGGACCCCGCCAGAGATGTGCTGGACCCAGACTGCCCAGGACATGGTGGCCGGAAGAAGGATTCCAGGAGCTCAGCCCTCCTGGTCTGGCGTGGTGAAGCGCCCCTGTCTGAGACGTCCACCCTCAGGGACAGGGATGCCTGCCCAGCCACATGCTCACCTCGTGACAGCAGAGGCGGTGGCCTTGCTTCCTTCACTGGGGCCTTGTCTTAGGATCTCTGCCCACACTGGCAGGTCCCGCAGACACGGCTAACGGTGGGTTCGGAGAGTCACAGAGAGTTCCCCTATTTTTGTTAATTCAGATATTTTCCCCAGTGCTTGCATTGCCACAACATGAATTGGATGTCATGAGGTTTCTCAGGTAGATAACAGGATTTGCTCAGACTTGACTGAGATTTGCTCTAACCTGATCAGGATCTGGGACCAAAGCTGAATGAGAGCAAAGAAAGTCACTTCCTGGGCTTCTGTTCGCCCTTGAGATGCCCTTGTTGTTCTTTGTTGTCACCCTTCCAGGATTGCTGGCATCACATCTCACGATTGCCAAGATGACAAAAGACTCTGAATAGCTGTGGCATATGGATTTAAGGACAAAGGAGGAAACTTTTAGATTGGTTTCAGCTATAGATAAACCAATTTCTAAATTTCAATTTGCAATAGGCAAGCACACAGGTATAAAGCTCCTTATTGTTGGAATTCCTGCAGGAATGCATCTTTGCTATCTTAGGAACTTTAGTCCGTAAACCTGTTTTCCCTTCGAAATGTTTGTTGTGATAGACGATCTTTTGGTAATACAAGGACACTTAGTGATGCAATAATGCCACTGTTGCCAGGCCTTCCCAATGACCCCTACAATGAGGCTGGACCAACAGAGCTGATTTCTTCCAACTGTCCTGTTGAACCACTTTTTACCTCCTCAGCTCCCTACATATCTACCCAGTAACCCCACTGGAAGATAGAAGAAGGATTTAAATGTAAGTCCTTTGTCCAGTCTCCTCCACAGAATCAGATACGAGGTAGAATTAAGTCACACTCCTGGACCCAGGTCAAGGTTTCAGGGACCCCCAGGCCCCAAGTCTCCTTTACAGCTGACCAACCCCAGAGAGGATACGTCCCAATTATCCTCGGAGCTTCCACGACCCCAGCGGCTGGAGCTCCCAGAGGCCGATGCTGCCTGCTTGTGCTTGTTGCCGACTCACTTCACCTCCTCGCTTTCCAGGCCTGGTCTTCCTCTTGAACAACCAGAACCCTGCAGTAAAATCAAGTCCACTTCAACGGGGCTCTGACACCAGGCCTCTTCCTTACTCTGAGCAGGTTCCTGGGAGTTGTGCAGTGTGTAACACGCACAGCCATTCCCAGAGGCCCTGCTTGCTTCCGCCAATCCACTTTCCAAACCAGACTCTGATCAGTGCCCCCAGTTTCACAGAAGGAGCTTCTCCTGGCCTGACACTTGGGCGCCTGACTGGTCTGGTTTCCTGCTCTTTGCTCTGGGAGCTCAGTTAGGGACTCTGATTCATGTAACATCTTGGAATGAAGAGTGTTCTGCTCCCTCAGCCCGTGGGCTGGGCACTCAGCTCCCTTCACAGACTCGCCCCAAGCCTGGCACATGGGCGATGCCAACATGGAACCACGGACCACTGGTTTGTCCAACAAGTGCCCCCAGCACCTCTTCCACGCAGCTCCCGGTTTCCCAGCCTCAGACCAGTGCCGAGCTCTAGTGAGACGTCGCTCGCACAATTCTCCTGAGTGACTGTGTCCACAACTTTACGACCTGTTGGAGTTTTAACTCATGTCAAGTAGATTGGCAACTACACAGCATTTTGCTTACAAAGTTAATGTTAATGTTGCTTAATTGACGAATCTATGATTTAAAAGGTCACAATGGCTTTCCATGGAAAGCTCCTCAGCAATAAAAAGAACCAACAAGTGACACATTTGGATGAATCTCAAGGAAATTATGCTGAGTGGAAAAAAGCTAATATCAGAAGAGCACACACTGCATGATTCCATTTATGTAACGTTCATGAAATAACATAATTTTAGAGATAGAGGACGGGTTGGTGATTGCCAAGGGTGAGGGGAGGGATGGGATGGGGAGGGTGGGTGTGGTGATGAAGCAGCAGCAAGAGGGGCCCTGTGGTGAGTCTCCTGACTGTGTGGTGTTTACACCTGTGATGAATTTGCACAGAGCTACCCCTCACCTCCCACAAGTACACACAAATGAACACATGGAGAACTCCTGGCATCTGAATAGTCCTGTGGGTGGTACCAATGTCCGCATCCTAGAGGCGCCTCTTGGCACCTCTCTGTGCCTCCACTTCCTCATGGGGATGAAGATAAGGTGCCGGTCTGTGGAGTTTTTGGAGGGATTAAATGATACAGTGGAGACAAAGCAGTTAGCACGGTGAATGGCGCATCACATTCATGATCTATTGAGTTTTCCATCCATCCATCCCTCCCTCCATCTGTCTGTTCTTCCACCCATTAATCCATCCCCTTGATGGGTAGGTTGGGGGGCAGGTGGTGGTGATTACCAAAATTATAACACGAGCTGGCAAAGAAAGCAAGGAATTCAAAGCAACACTTACCTGGTTACTGTATGTATAGTTTTGTTTTTTCCTTCCTTTTTCTGCCATAAAAGTTCTGCCCTCTTCTCTGAATTCCCCAGAGCTTATGTTTACCTTCTGAACCCCACTGTACAACACATTCTTTCCATTAAGAATAAACAGAAAACTATTCAGTCGTACCCCAGAACTTCTGATTCATCAGCCCTGGTACGTGTGTTTTCATTTATTCCCAACAATCCCTCCAGCCACTGATGGAGACATCCAAAAGTTCATGCTAATCTGCATTTGAATCCCTTGGGAAGGACCCGAGAGGCCCCAGGAAAGTGTGTTGATGCATCTAAAGGAGATAAATTATTCAACAAATTATTGAGCAAAATACTGTCACAAAACTTAATCAAAGAAGTTACTGATGATGTAACTTCTTTAAAGAAGTTTAACTTCTTAACTTTAAAATCCATTTTTTCCTCAATACCTTCATTTCATAAAAGGAGATCCCAAGAGTCAGTCAAAACCAGGGTTGGGGAGGAGGGGGGTCAGAGTAAAGAGCCAGTAGTAGCAGCCAGACCACTGGCAACAACAGAAAGTCCATATGCAGTGTTGGTTCCCACCTCGAGCGACCATGAAAGGTCATCCTGTGATGGGAGGTACCAGCCAGGTAGGCTTGCTGTCTGCCCCTGATTTCCTTACCCAACCCCACCAAGCACTTCTACTCTGCAAAGCTCCTTGCCCTTTTATTCATTATAATCTGTGAAATACTGTCTCAGAAATATTTTCTATTTTATTGAACAACATGAATTGGACCTAGCTCTTCCTGAAGGCCAACAACGTGCCCGGCACACGTCTCAGCGTGTTACAGGTGTGATCTCACCAGACGCTCACGGTGGAGGGATGCTCTCCCTACAGGGGGACGACCGAGGCATAGAGCTGGTTTGAGGGACTTGCTGCCTGTCACCTGGATATCCCCATGCCCTCTCTGGCGCCTTGCATAACTCCCAAGGGGTAGAGACCCAGGATAGGAGCCGCCTTTGTGGCTGGCGCGGCCATGTCTCCACTCACACACACCGTCACCCTCATGCTGCAGCTCCTGCCCCATCACTCTAAGACCCCCAGTGTGGCTCAGCCCCAGCCAGCTGTGAGCAGACCCCTCAGCATCTTCATTACAGCCCTGGTGGATTTGCTTTTATTTCAATCACCTGTGCTCCTTCAGGTCCTTGGCAGCCTGCGTGAACTTTGAGGATTCTTACTGTGAGTGACCAGCTCCCTTCCAGACAGGTGACACCTTTGAGGTGCAAATTCTATCAATCCTGACCGCACTTTTCACCAGGGGCTGCATTTTCAATCTGAACTTCAATTTCCTTTTAAACGACAGCACATTAAAAAAAAAAAAAAAAACTGATTTAAAAAGTAAAACAGGGGCTGGGAGGGGTGGAGAGGGGCAAAGCAGGAAGAAATTCAATGGAAATGACTGTGACAGTTGACTTTTCAAAGGTGGTGATAGGCTGTGTCCCCTCCTGAGAGGTGATTTGGGGTCATTTGTCTCCTTAAGCGAAGGCACAGAAGTTTACCCCACATGCTCAGAGAGTGCATTTTGATGAGTCACCAGGCTTCCTGTCTCAGCCTGATGCAGAGAACAACAGCGAAGCAACAGGCCAACTGATTATCACTTATAAATTAGGAAGAAACTTTGAGTAGCCATCAGCTCTCACAGCCTGTCTTGAAGACACACTTATTTCAGCAGAGTCAATGGAAAGTGGAAGGCATTTCAGTCCAAACAGATAAAGTTACTGCCTGGTGGAATGTCCGGGCTGAAAGGAAACCCAATCACCGTTTTTCTATCCTGTTCGAGAATTTTCTCTTTAATATCCTCACCAAGGGTTTAAATGATGGATATCCTCACCAAGTTACAAGGCTTTGAAATAACTTGCCACAAAATGTGTAATAATTTTAAAACCAAAAAGTAGGTAAGTACCAGTTGACTGAGGAAGCAGAATTGGGGCTGGTGTCCGTTTGGAGTTTCCTGGCAGCCAAGACAGGGGTGAGGAAGAGTATCTGTTACAGAGAGGGGACTGGCCCTTCCTGGGGGAGGCGTCATCTCACTGAGTCTTCGAGCCTTTGCTCCCTGCCCATCTTCTCGGGAGGACGGAGGATGACTCAGTAGGATCTGCCTTCCGAGGTCCGTGTCTGGGTTCGCCTTGGAAAAAACCTAGGGCAGAGCACGGAAGCACAGCTCAGTGAAGGAACTTGACAAGGGCAGAAGAGAGGGTCTGATGACCCAACCCAATTCAAGTTGGGGCTTAGAATACTAGAGAAATAGAGGAACTGGATAGTTTTTAAAGTGTCCTCCAAAAATGGCCTTTCAGTCAGGCTCTGTATGTATACTATCCATCAATAATTTGAAGGTGATCTCTAGGGAAAAGGACTTGTTTTGAGAACTGGGGCCTGATTCACCCACTTAGGAAACAGGAGACAATATGGGAAGCCTCAGTTCATTCATGAGAGGCGCTGCTCTGGGTGGAGATTTTATATGACCTCACAAAGGTAGGGTGTCACAGTAAAGAGACTGTTTCCTCAAAAAGTTGTCTTCTGCCTTATTCAGCTGCTGCACGGCACCATCTATTAAGACTCCATGCAGTGTGAATGTGATTACTATGGCCTAGGAAATTTTCAAGGTAGATATGTCCATGTGGCAGACACCAAAGAAAAATCTGAACTGTGCATCTCCTGAGGGTTTAATTTTGAGAGACGTCACTTTCTGCTGGAATGAATTCGTGGCTGAACACGTACATGCAACCCAATTAGCCTGCATTTTGGAGCCAGTGAACAAGGACCGATTTTATTTTGGAGGACAATTCTGCTTCTGGTTCGGAATTGCTGGCCTTGGCATCCTTTGTGTTGTGTGTTAGATCGCAGACTCTCTTAATGATAAGAAGCCCCTATTTCCGACATGCAAACCCAAATTTCCCAGTGATCTTTGAGAGGGTCATCCAGATATTGTTCCAGATCTTTAAGATATTTGTTATGAAAAGAAGGGAGGGGTCCCAGCCCCTCTGTCTGTCTCAGGGTGAAAGGGACCCACCACCTGCTTGGTGGCTGTCATAGCAGACTTGCAAGCTGCTCGGAATCTTGAGTCAGAGCTTTGTAGGAGCAGCGATAACCAGGAGCCTCTAATTGTTCATTTTAACCCAGACTCAGAATCAAAGGACACGGGAAGGTCGAGTAAAGCTACAAAAACTGTGTTCTCAGTTGTAACAGATTTTACAGGAAGATGTTGGGGAATCTGACACCCACTGAACTTGGCAGGACTCCACTGGGTCTCACACCCGACACCGGCCCATTGTACATAACTGAATTGAGAGAACATTCAGTGGGACAAATGCCACTGAGTGTAGAAGAGGAGTCAGTCCCTCTGGGAAAAAGGAAGGCTCAGGAATTTTGGGGTTTGGACACCCTGAGATTAGGAGAGGTGCTAAGATCATAATGATGAAGGAGGTGGAAATAACCCTGTAGCTTAAACGAACTTGATTTGGGATGAGGCCGTGCACTGATGACGACGTAGCGTTGTCATGACAGTGACCAGTAGCTTCCTAATTCGGATTGGCCCCTGGGTGTAGGGAATCTCACCGGACACCTGAGGAAAGTGAGACCCGTCTTGTGATGAACCCCTGCAGAAAAAGTGTTCCAAGGCCCAAAGCAGCCAGGAACTTGGGGTGCAGCACAGGGGCCGTTGGAGGGGCTGAAACTCGGTGAGAAGGATGGAGGGAGGGGAGGCAGGCAGATCCGGGACCTCAGAGGCCAGTGAGGGTGTCCTCTCCTCTAAGGACAGTGGGAACTTTTGGAGGGTTTCAAAAGGACAAATGATTGTTCTCACATTTTTAAAAGAGCATCTTACTGCTGGTGAAGAATGGATAAAGTGGTGGCCAGGTCTTCAGGGAGTGTTTGGTTTGAGTTGTGTTTTTTTTTTTCCCAAACAAATTACGTAGGAGTTGAGAGGTACTTAGGGTTTTTATAAAATTCAAGACTGCTTTATTAAGATGAAGATGGGAGAAGTATCGCAGGGGTCACTCAGGGAGAAGAATATACCAGAGTCACCGTAACAGTGAGTTTCTTTGCAAGCACTTTCTTCCTCTGGACCAGCAGGCCCCTTTCTGGGATTCAGCTGGATGCTGAGGGCTGAGCCACGTTCACTGGAAAGGGGAGGGAGGCTGGCAGCCAGAGTGGATGAGTGACCACCAAACGCACCGGGGCTGGGGGTAGAGGAGGAGTGTTGCTATTGGGCCAAACACCTAGGGGGAAAGTTTGCTATCACACAGCGTGGACGGGTCCCCGCCAGGTACTTACTCCCAGCTGGAGACAGAGGGCATCCCCAACCCTGCAGAACCCCAGGCGACAGCATAAACAGGCGCCTCACTCCACATGCCAAAACGTTTAAAGGTCGTAAATCAAAATAGCAAACTGCTAAATAAGCTACATTCTCACCTCCAGCCTCATTAGACACATCTTCATCACTAGGATAAAGAAAATCCCCCCCACCTCCAGATGGCGCTCAAACACCCAAATCCCCCCAGAGAAAATGCAGATGCACTTTCTTGGAGAAGTTTGTTTGTAAATAGGACATGTTTGCGACAACAGACAATCGGAGGACAGTTCCTCCAGCTCATCCAGTCACATATTGATTATACTGATGGACTGGCTCCTCTTGAAGAGTTTTCAGGCAAGAAAGTAAACTACTTCCCCACAGTTATGATGCTTTCCAATATTTCTCCTTGTTTCTAGCAAAACAACCATGATCACCAAGGTCTTCGCTCCTGGAGCCAGAAGACGGAGATTTGTGTGGTGTGGTTGGGATGAGCCCACAAGGCGCCCTGGCCCCATGTTCTCCCCGCTGAAGCCAGGACTCACCCCACAAACTGTCATGACACAGCGTGAAGTCACTCCTTGCCAGCCTCGTCGTTTGAAAATAAATACTTGGCAGTGGGATGTATTTATTGAACAAACACTAATATAGAACATTCCCTAGCCAAGCTGCTCTAATCATTTTATAAAAATTATTTGTTGCTTCCAATAACCTTCTGAGGCTCAGAGAGGCCAATAACTCACCTGAGGTCACAGCTGCTGGAGAGTAGCCCTGAGTCTGTGCCCTTCAACATCATGCTCTGTGTCACCAGTTCGCTATAGCACCAGTGCTCGATGTCATCAGTGCTCTGTCATCGATGCTCTATGTCATCAATGTTATCATTTCATAGATAATGATAAAATGTTCTCCGGAACAAGGAGTCACAGTAAGAAGCATCAATATTTCTGCAGGTGTCCCTTCTCTCAGAGGAGGTGGGTCGCCTGCCCCTAAGGGGCCACCTGGGCACATCCACCACCTGCCTGTTCGATCAGCCATAGTGATCCTCTGACTTCGCGCACATACCTGGATGTACCACCTCGGGGTGGGGACTTAACAAAGATGGAAAAGAATATTAAAAAAAGAGAATGTATAGATATAGATATAGATGTATAACTGAATCACTTTGCTGTACAGTAGAAATTAACAAAACATCGTAAATCAACTATACTTCAGTGAAAAAAAATATTGATTAAAAAAAAAAAGAAGTAGATTTATGGGTAAGTGTGTCACCGACAGGGTGCTGTGCTGGATGGAACCCACTGTGGACCAGCACAGCCTGGTTCTCCAAGGGGTGAGAAGCCCAATGAGGGGGGGATGGAAAGAAAACAGACCACAATTCAGCATCGTTCCCCACCACCCCAGCCAAGGCGGGGACCTCGGGAAACAGACACAACTCACATGCAGGGGAAATTTCAGGGAAATATGGAGAACGACGTAAGCTGCTGCAGAGTAAGTAGCATTCGGAGTCGACTGCTCAGTTCTGCTCTGAGGCAGGAGGGAGTTAAATGCTGGGCTGGGCACATGGGCCCCACCAGATTGAAGGCCGTGGCCTGCTTCTGGGAGCTCTGGCCGCAGACAGCCTTTGGGGGCCGCCCTTCAGGGAGGGCCCAGCCTGCCTGGGGCCACAGCCAGTGATGAGGGCCTGGCCACTCAGCCCCGACTCCACACAACCTTGAAGGGCGTTTCTGGCTCCGGGGCCCCCGTAGGGTCTGCCTGCATCACAGCTGCGCCTCTCCCCTGCCCAGTTGGTCTCTCTTCCAGCCTTTCCATAGCAGTCGACCCTAAAGGTCCATCCCAGAGTCTGCCCACCTGCAAACCCCATCTGCAGCAAAGTCAGTGGGGAGGGGGTGGGGTAGAACGCTTGGTCTCCCCCATCAGGACCATTGTTGGCGTAACTCGGGGAGGTCTCAGTGATGCTGTGACCTGCTGTGACCGCAAGTCTCTCTCTTCTTTCCAGCCTAACTGTCGCCCGGTTTGCCAGGCGCTGTCCTGAGACTCACTCTTCTCCCCCGAGGGCAAACCCCCACCACAAGCGTATCATGCCCTGTCGTTTCTCTTGACTTCGATGCTGCCCTGTTTTCTCACCCGGCGTCCTGAGAGCCAGCTGTTTCCCAAAGCTGCAGTCCTCACGGCCAACTCGGTTGTTTCTAACACTCTCATAAGGTGATTTCCTCCTACTGTTCAGAACATTCTCGACGAGGCACAGTTCGAGCTGCACTGGAAATGCCGGCGAGGAAAACCCATCTGACGCAGCAACTCGAAGGGCGTGGTCTTCGCTGGGGTCTGACGGCTCCGTGCAGATTTGAGTCCTGCTCTTGTGGCTGATTGCAAACTTTTCTTGGAGTTTTAATAACCTGTTATTTGGTTGATTGAACTACCCCTGCCGTCAGTCTCAAAAGATTTCTCTGGACAAATGTGTTTTTTTTTTTTAAATTGCAGAGCAAATTAAAATTAATCTTGACCTAACTTGTGTACGATACTCCCTTAGAGAAATTAGCATAGCCTCTGTTTCCTGAAACCAGGATTGAAAATTGTTGGTGAAGACCCCAATTATCAGGAGATACGCTGCATCTGGGGGTGTTAGCCTCCTTGCCTCCCTCTCCTCTGACAAAGTCTCTCTCTCTGACCAACTTAGGTCTGGCCCCTCAGAGCCACCTTGGCCTGCTGAATCCGGTTTCATCCAAGAATCCTGTGAAGGCAGCCTATGGCTTCTCTCCCCAACTCTGATATCTAATCGAGATCCTCTTAGTAATATTCCATCCACTCACACCTTCCCTCTGCTCACTGGCTATAAATCTCCAGCTATCTCTGACCTTCAGTCTCCTCCTATTGCAATGGTTGGAATAAAGCCTTCCTTGCCTTTTTTAACATGTGTCCAATGATCGACTCCTTTTAACACCTCTTTCCTTAAGCCAGTAGCTCTCAAGCTCCGGGAGGTGAAGACCACCTACAGAGGCATGGGATTTCTTTGGAGGCTTGCAGGTTCGTAGGTGCATGTGGAGACCCAGGGTGTCCCCAAAGATGCCTTTTTAATCACATCATTCCCACACCTGCAGCGGCTCCATCCACCTATTTAAGAATTAGAGGAACGCAAATCCAATCCTCAGGGGACGTGCACCAGAGGCTGAGAAGCACTGGGGATGGGTCGAGAGTGTGGGCCCCACTGCATCCCCCAAACTTGAGTTCTGATTTACCATGAGCAGCTGTGACACCTCAAGCACTTCCCTAACCTCTCTGTGCTTCAGTTTCCTTACCTGCCATAAAGGACATCAAGAGCATCTGCCTTGAGATAAGTAAGTGGGACAATGCATTGTGGGCATTTAGAGCCGTGCCTGGCCCATAAGTGCTACAACCAGAGGGTAGAAAGCTTGAACTGGAACCACGCACACATATATACACACCAGGCTGGGCCGCAGTGGGAAAAGTATCTAGTGGGGTTAACATGGACAGAGAGAGAGAAACACAGTTCAAGAAGAGAATCCTGGAAAGTCCAGATGCCGAGAGCTGTAAGTCAAATTGTCCACACAGGAGAGGAGGTGGGCAGCCCCTCCTTGCTGCTCTGGAAGTAGGCAGATTAGTTCAGAGAGGAAAGAATTCAATAGTGTTAGCTTTCTCTCCTAACTCTTAATCTCAGGGGACATGGCAATGCGACAGTCATTGGAGACTTCATTGTCGTAAGTGCCGGTCCATTGGCAACCACCCCCACCCCTGTGTCCCCCATCTCTTGTTTGTAGAAAAGCTTTAGGGTCCTAAGTCTTCCCTGAGTTCCAAAGAGCAAATTAATCAGGCAAGTGAGAAAATTCAGAAAGAAAGGAGAACAGTCAAGCAAGACAAAATAATAATAGTTTAGCCATTAAACAAAGTCAAGGACTTTTAGTTCCTCCTCCAGGGCTATAGATACTATTCTGAGCCATATCCTTGAGTTGTTCTGCAGATACTGAAACCCCCACCAGGTGAAAGAAGTTAACTATGTGCTGACCACCAGCATGTAGACCCCAGACCTATTAGAACCAGAACCCCCAACCAATTAGAAGGATGTGCATGAGCTGATCACACACCCTGGGACCCTCTCCCTCACACTGTCTTTAAAAACTCTTCTCTGAAAGCCATTGGGGAATTTGGATCTTTTGAGCATGAGCTGCCCGTTCTCCTCACTTGGCCCTGCAATAAATGCTGCACTTTCCTTCACCATAACTCAGTGTCAGTTGATGGGCTTTGCTGCCTGTGGGACGAGTGGACCCACGTTTGGTTTGATGACACTACTGTGATTTGAGGTCAGAACATCACCACCCTTGGGAAGAGTGAGAACTGATAAAGACACTCTTGATCTGGACCCTAAACTGGATTGATTACTTTATCAAAATTTAAGGTTTCCCTGCTGCATCACACCCTGGGGAAGCTGGCAACCCACTGGCATGATTCCCCTTGGGGTCCAGTTTGTGTATCTGTTTCTAACGAACTACAGAAAGGCAAGACGTCCATTTCTCTCAACCGCCAGGTCCCCAAAGCAAGAAAAAGTAGGGGTTTGCTTTCAGTTACGTGCCACAGGGTAGCTTTTTAAAACACTCCTGCCATGTTTGGGTATCACCCCGTCCCTGAGAGGTATGCAGACATGGGCTTACTCTTATTTTGTTCATAATCATTGGTAACATCTCAGTTTGTAAATGAAGAAACCAGCCTCGGAAAGGTTAAACAACTGCCCCCATCCAGAGCATTGGAGAGGAGCCAGGCAGAGCCTGACCACCTGCTGCATTGTTATTACTTAAATTATTTCCCCCGTCATCTCAATCCACATAAATCCACCTGATACACTGAGTCAACCTTATCCCCTGCTCGTGACTCTGTTTCCATGGCCAGGCCTGGCCCAGCTTCCTCTGTTTGGAGTATAGAAGCTTGGTTCTAATCAGTGGGTCCACAATACACGTGGCCTGTATTCTGCTCTGTAATTCATGAACCCTAAGCTTTCCCCTCATTTTATCTAAAAGTTAGTTATGATAAGGTCTGTCTTTGGAGGCTCCGGCACTTTTGATGCCCCTCTCTTGTCTAGTTTTTTATTGTGGTAAAATAACATAAAAGTTAGCATTTTAATCCTTTTTAAATATACATTTCAATAGAATTAAGTACGTTCACATTATTGGGCAATCATCACTGCCATCAATCTCCAAAACTTTTTCATCTTCCCAAACTGAAACCATGGTCCCACTAAACACTAACTTCCCGCCCCCTCCCCCAGCCTCTGGTAGCCTCTACTCTACTTTCTCTCTCTATGGATTTGATTTCTCTAGGTCCTTCATGTTGGTGGAATCGCACAGTATTTGTCCCTTTGGGACTGGCTTATTTCACGCAGCATAATATCAAGGTTCATCCATTTGGAGGGTGTGTCAGAATTCCCTTCCTTATTAAGGCATCATAATATTCCATTGTATGCATACACCACATTCTGTTATCCATTCACTTGTTGATGGACATTTGAGTTGTTACCATCTTTTGGCTACTGGGAATAATGCTGCTATGAACAGTGGTGTACACATAATCTGTTCAAGTCCTTGCTTTCATTTCTTTTGGGTATCTTCCCAGAATGGCATTCCTGGATCATGTGGCAACTCTATGTTTAATTTTTTGAGGAACAGGTATGTTTTCCACAGCAGCTACACCATTTAATAGTCCTACCAACAGTGCACAAGAGTTCAAATTTCTCCACATCCTTGCTAACACTTACTATTAATTTTCTGGTTTTTAAAATAATGGCAGTTCTGATGAAGCAGTATTTCATTGTGTTTTTAACTTGCATTTTCCCAATGAATAGCAATGTTGAACATCTTTTCATGTGCTTATTGGTCATTTATGCATATTCCTTGGAAAAATATCTATTCAAATCCTTTGACCATTTTTAATTGGGTTGTTTGGTTTTCTCTTTTTGAGTTCTCTATATATTCTGGATCTATTAATCCTTTATTAAATATATTATTTGAAAATATTTCTTCCCATTCTGTGGATTGTCTTTTAATCTCTTATAGTGTCCTTTGAGGCATAAAAGTTCCTAATTATGATGAAGTCCAATTTATTTGTTTTCTCTTGTTGTCTGTGTTTTGCAGTCATATCCAAGAAATCACGGTCAAATCCAATGGCATGAAGCTTTTTCTTATGCTTCTTCTAAGAGTTTTATAGTTTTACCTCTTACATTTAGGTCTTTGAGTTAATTTTATACATGGTGTAAGACAGTGGTACAATTTCATACTTTTGAACTTGGATATCCAGTTTTCACAGCACCATTGGTTGAAAAGAATATTCTTTCCTCATTGAATGGTCTTCACACCCTTGTCAAAAGTTATTTGACCATACCTGTGAGGTTTTGTTTCTCCATTCCAGGTCAACGTGTCTGTCTTTATGCCAGTAATACACAGTTTTAATCTTGGCAATTTTATAGGAAGTTTTGAAATCAAGAAGTGTGAGACTTGCAACTTTGTTCTTTTTAAAGATTTTTTTTTTTTAGTTATTTGAGGTGTCCATTTTCTTAAACCAAATAGATCGTAGTTTATACACTACCATGTAACTACTTTCTCTCACCTGACGGTGTGTCATGGGCACACAGAGTGAGTGGCTCTAGAGGTCACCATTTCTACATAATTATTTTATTGAAGTGGATCATGTCATACATGCTAGGTTTCTAAAGTGCAATCTTTTGTGTTTATTTTTCCCTTTTTAGTCTGCATCCCTTTTTTTCTCCCCTTACTCACAACCGCACCCCAGTTCCACATGGCTCTTGTAAATTTCCCCAGGCTCACATGCTCACTGCTGACACACACTAAGTCACACAAACTATGCAGCTGTGCCCCCGCATCTGTGGTTGTCCACGCAGAGAGGCTTGGTCCTCAGCTGTCACCTGATACCTGCTGCTTTGCATTTTGGTCCCTCTCTCAATAATACGTCATGGAGACCCCTCTGTGTGGACAGAACTGCTCTATGTTTTTTGTTTTATTTTCACAACTCCATAATTTTGCAATGTGATAAAGCATAATTCATTCTGTTATGATCCCAATATTGAGAATATTGTTTCATTTCCAATTTTTATCACTAAACACAAAGCCACAGTAATACATCCTTAAACCTAAAACATCTCCATAACCTGGTAGCATCATTTCTATGGTGTGGATTCTCAGAGGTGTAGTTTCAGGGACATTAATTTTTTATAAGTTAAAAGACACCAAAAACAACTTAACAATCTTGCTTCCACCAGGTGTAGAGGAGGTTCCCTTCCCCCACATCCTCCCAGCAATAGATTTCATCACAACTTGAACAACACATAAAGTAATAGAAATTTTGGTCTAAAGCTCTAAAAAGTAATAAGAAAAAAACCCAGGGGATTTTTTCCAGAATGATTTTCCCTCAGTAAGAGACAGGGATGGTATTTTAATTCTTCTCGTGGTTCATGAGAACTTGCAGAAGATGACACATCTCCCTGCAGACGTGGAATGTGGTTTTATTTTCCAGTGGGATTCCCTTGGGAAATTACTCATCATGGTGCCGCAATGGCCTTAAACAGAGGTCCTGAGGAGCTCTAGAAATATCAGGAGTTCCTGACAGTGATCCAGTTGAAGGAGACCCGTTGGAGGTGGGGTTTCCTGGTCAGACTAGGAAACACACTTGCTCTATTAAATCAGCAAATATTACCCCTCAGATACATGACCAATTCTTTTCTTTGACGGCTTGTTCACTCAGTAAATAATTATTGAACTCTCATTAGTCAGGGGGGCATTTGGAGATGTGACAGCATAAGGAAGGGATGACGTGGGTGCCCCCTGCCCCATGGCAGGTATTACTCATCAGCCACGTCATGCCTCCCCACTGAGCTCCTGCAGTCCCCTCTCCCACTGCCCCCCATCATCACACCCAGGCCCATCTCCTGAAATAGTCACCACTCTGTCCCAGAGCTCCCAAAGTGTCATTGCAGGCTGACACTGTCCTCACCCCCAGGTGAGGAAAGACCACCAGGACACGCCTGGAGTCAGAGTCATGTCTATTACCTGCTGTGGCTCCAGAGAGCAAGGCCACGGAGAGCCTGCACATCCCAGGAGGAGGGTGCTGGGGGAAGCTGGGGGTGGGGTCCGGGCTGGGGAATGTGGGGAGGGTCAAGGAAGCAGGAGTTTGTCTGGACCAGATGCTGTCAGATAGTAGGGCGGCTGTGATTCGGTATCCTTTATAATTCGGGTAGATTTGGAGACATTGAGACATTTTCCATTGTGTGTGATTCCACTGAGTGAGCTCAGCAAAGATGATGTTCACATTCAAATTGTTACTCAAAGTTTGCTTTGCATTTCTATTATACTCAGAACAGATGGCTAAAACATTACTGATTCCAGGCTCCCTGCTCTCACAGTGCAGTGCATGTCAAACAAAAGAGTAAGTTAGGGGCTTCCCTGGTGGTGCAGTGGTTAAGAATCTGTCTGCCAATGCAGGGGACACGGGTTCGAGCCCTGGTCCGGGAAGATCCCACATGCCATGGAGCAACTAAGCCTGTGCGCCACAACTGCTGAGCCCACGTGTCACAACTACTGAAGCCCGCGTGCCTAGAGCCTGTGCTCCGCAGCAAGAGAAGCCACTGCAATGAGAAGCCTGTGCACCACAACCAAGAGTAGCCCCTGCTCTCTGCAACTAGAGAAAGCCTGTGCGCAGCAATGGCGACCCAGTGCAGCCAAAAATTTTAAAAAAATTAAATTAAAAAAAGCTTTTATAAAAAAAAAAGAGTATGTTATGCCAAGTAACAATGTACTGCTGCTCCACAGTGATGCAAATGCTCTCAGGCTGGTGGGCTCTCAAATTCAACATCCCGTTCACGTTCATTTACTTCACGTGTGGGCTTCTACTTGGTTTAACTGTGTCTAGTTTACACGTCGCCCAAACTGCAGGCCTATTACTTCCTGTGCCATCCTTTCCAGACTTAACCCTGAAAAACATGTCCTGGGTTTCTAAAGGAGAGATTTTACATGGGAAGGAAGTGGGTTTCAGACTTGGTGGTGCATGTACTGGCCACTGTTGCAGTTGTTAACATTCCTGGGGAGAATATTACCAAGAATAATCAGTGATTATGGGCAGAATTTGACCCCCTCCCTGGCCATTATGGAAAAGCACCAAGTGTGGCTGAAGATTCAGGGGCTCATCCGGGAAGGATGTTTCCAGAAAAATCTCAGCCAAACACAACCTTTGTGGTCACAGTCGGAGAAACTGTCTCCAAGATTAGCAGATAAAGGATTGAAATGATCTAAGACAGGTGTCTTTTGTCCCTTCTCATATGTATATTCTCATATGTATATATACATATATAATGTATATATATATGTACATTTTCCAAACATACCCTAAGTGTTTGATGCTCCCATTAAATGACATGGCCATGTGTATTCTACAGGGGAAAATAGACAAGTGAGTCTCCTTTGTTGAGAAGTTTTATTGTCATAAAGAGTGATATTAATCAGCTACTCACTTTTCTTTCTAATGCTGTCAGAGAGAATGACCTCAGATCAACTGTACTAAAACTAAAATCAATGATTTTGAAAGATGACCTTCAAAATTTACATCATAATCAATAATAACACAGAAAGGCAATTTCTTTAGTTACTTTGAATACATTTTACAACTAACGCATCCTGGCATTTCACCAGAAAGCCACATGGTTCAAAACAAGGCCACCCGGAGGATTTTAAAACATTGAAAATTTTTTTTGGCCAGTATGAGGGACTGGAATGGCTGCTTTGAAGTATCTCTTAATCTTAACCATTTTAGGCACACTCTATGTTTATGAATTAACTTCTTATTTGTTCATATGATAAATTTGCCAGATTAAAATATTTGCAGCATTGCGTAGAGGAGTTCCCCAAAACTGCCATGCAGAGTTGAGAGAAACATGGCTTGGAAGAGTTTCAGTTGGGTTCTTCATTTTCCACAAGAAGAACACAGCCCCAGCATGATGTGTTTCACCTTCAAAACCACAGAGCTCTTCCTGCAGCCCGGAGCCCTGCCCTCGCTTCCAGCAGGTGCAGAGTTCAGGACCCCACAGGTGATGTCTTGCAGGGATGCCGTGCAAGATGCTGGTGAAACGATGTGGAGGGTACGTTCTTGGCAGAAAGATGAGAAATATCACCTCATTCTGAAGGTGAGAAGCGTCTCTATCTGCCAGCCCCCAGTTGCTGGGCTGAGTCGACCCACGACTGAGTGGGACTCGAAGTGCTGTTTTAACACTGAATTCGTAGTTCCCCTGCTCTGAGTGATGCATGGCCCTGCCCAGAGAAAATATCCCCAAGGCCCTCCTCTCTTCCATCTGTCAGAGGTGGGAAGGATGAGGACTTTCCTCCTACAGATGCCCTGTTGTCCTTGAAGCTGAGGCTCTGGGGCACAGACCCAAGTGAGGGGCTTCCAGGCCAGAAGGAGCAAGCGACCTGTCACAGCCCTTTCTGTTCGATGTCCACTCTCTCCAAGGGGAAAAGATCACTCTTGGCATTTGCTAGAACCAAAGGTTCTAGAGCACTCATTCTTTTTCAAACCAGCCCCCAAAGGAGGCTCAAAACAGAAAGGCAAAGTTGGGAACACATATGTCCAACCCCTGACACACGTCCTGTTGTGTTCAGTACCAAGGCCAGCACCCTCCTGCCTTGCCATGGCAACGGGACCAGGGCCAACATCCTCCAGAAACAAGAGTGAGTCAGAATCAGCCCCAGTGCCTTGGCAGGGTCCAGACGTGGGGGCAGCAGCCTCCTGGGTCTCACATGGGCCTGGTCAAGCACATGGACCCTGCACTTCATGGGAAGTGATGTTCTCTTTATTGGGGGATTTTAAATGCCATGAAAGAAGGAAGGAAGATCTTGAGGATTTCCCAAAGAGGCTCAGTTGAGTTTAAAGAGCTTTGATAAACATGAGTTTACAGTTGAGCTGGCCTGAGAATTTTCCAATCTCCTCTTTTCACCAGAAACGTGGCATGATTTTCTCATGGTCACATTCTCATGAGGGACGAGGCGGCAGTTCCATCCCTGAATTTTTGACGTTGTACCAAGCAGTTCTGCTTTATCACTAGATGTTTTCTTAGGTTGTAACTTCTCCTTTTGCCAAGAGATTTTAAAGAACTGACTTTATAACTTCCTGTTTGAATAATGCCCATTGGTAAGCGTTGTTTAGATAACTCATGAATTACACAGACTTTCTAAATACTGAAAATATTTCAACCTCAGAATGAATCTGGTACAGATTGAGGATTCATAAATGTGAAATAAAACCTCTAGGAACACGCAGAGTAACCAGGCTTCACAGACCTGCATCGAATGTGATTATAAGGCTGTCCATCCGAGGGACAATGGAACTCAACGTGCCAGATACCAAATCGTGCCAAGATCACGTGTCTAGATTAATAGAGTTTAGCAAACTAAGATTACATTTCCCGGGTTTTTTTAAGGGTCACCAAATTCTTGCTTGAGCAACCTCAGACCCACGTCATCACACACGGCTCGAGAGGACAGGGGACATGCGCCAGGGAGAGAGGAAAGCAGCCACTGACAGCAGCCTCTGCTCATGCAGAATCATCTAATCTGTCTCCCTTTTTAAGAAAGACACTATCATCACTGTAATCTAATATCGCTCGTTCCAGGGAAGAGGAAAATATAGAATGTAAATGCATAATAGTTCATGCAAGAAAAAAGGCATATAAGTGAACTCATGAATGCTGCTGCAGCCAACAGGGAGAGTGATGGAGAGACAGAGAGAGATGGGGAGACAGAAAGACAGAGAGACAGAGACAGAAAGAGAGACAGAGGCAGAGACAGAGAGAGAGGCAGAGAGACCAAGAGAGACAGAGACAGAGAGGAGGGAGAGGGAGGGATTGAGAAAGAAATTCTCTCTGTTTAAGACCTGGACCCTCTTGTCCACTCTGGTGGACACTCTTTCCCATGAAATTCACGCAGGTCCCTCCACACCCCAGACCATTTCTCATCCCTGAATGGCACGCAGTCTGTTCTGTCAGGGACTTGAAGTTGACCCACGGCCGCCCACACGGATGCATAAAGCCATGTGCTCCATCCCTTCCTCCCGAACTCGGTGGGGTCCTCTCCTGTCGGGAACTGCTGCCCCAGGCCGGGGCCGTGAGCAGGTGCTGACAGACACGAGTGCAGGCAGTGAGCCTGGAGGCGCTTACGGGTGGGGCAAGGGGTCAGGATGAGACATGTCTACACAGAGTGGGGCCCTGGGAGACAGTGTGGTCTTCCACGTCACCCCAGCTGAAGGTCAGGAGAAGTGACATCTTTATCTGTTAAACTGCGGGCCAAGGGCTGCTCCCAGGGGCACTGGCTCCTTCCATCCTGGCCCGTCCCCACCACGACCAGGTGGCCTGCACCTGCCCTCAGGACAATAGTAGTGGGATGGGAACAGTGAGTGCCAGAGGCAGATGGGTTGGGGGGGCCACCAAGAGAGTCTGCGACAGGGAATCTGTCCGGGTGGAGCCTGCAGTGTCTCCCTGGTGCATAGGACAGTGTTTTGGAAACCTAGCTGGAGTCCACAGAGCAACGACCAGTCAGGCTTTGACAGGCTCTATGAAAACGGTGTTCTGTTGGCCGCGTTTTCATCTGGCTAATAGCTGTTGTTTAATAGGACACCACCTACTAACAACCAGGTTTAGGGTCAAGGAAGGAAAACACCAGAAAAACCTGGGCTGACAAAGGTGATGGGGCCAAGCTGCTCTGGCTCGGGGACCTGACTCACCTCCTCACCAGCTGTGACTCTGGGCAAGCTGAAGCTTTCACGTTCTCATCTAAGAGTCACACACACTTTACAGGGTTATTTTGATGGTTAAACAAGGCACCACATGTAACCAGTGCTGCACAGGTTACCTCCCACTAGACACCAGAGGCATCTGCTCCCCAGAGCATCCGTGGAAACAGAGAGGAGGGCAGCAGGCTGTGCAAAGAACCGACTGTCTACGGGGAAGTTTTCTCCATCCCAAGGTCCCTGGTAGATGTTACAGAGCCCCTGAGACACTGCCCAGAGCTGAGGGGCGTGTGGGGGACAGGACCCTGGGACTGATACAACGGCCCCCTCGGGTACCCAGCCAGAGGTGACCTGTGGGCTTTGGACAGTGACGCCTGGGTGTCGTCATCCAGGGTGGAGAGTACGACATTCAGGAAGGGTTTGAAGAAGATGAGAAGGTTTGGATGGAAATCTCAGAATGTGCCTTTGCTCAAAACTCCTCTCTCCTCAACACCTTAAAGTCAACAAAGAGTGTGCGTGCGTGCGTGTGCGTGCGTGTGTGCGTGCATGTGTGTGTGCTCGTGTTTGCATGTCTGTGCGTGTCCATCCATGACAGCACAGGGAATAGGAACAGCCCTGGGTGAACGACACTGGAGGAAATGCTTGATGTCGTCAGTAAGTGGTTACACCTGGGAGGAGATTCCTTTCAAGGAAAAGGGTTGACCAACCTCTCACTTTCCCATCACAGTGACAGTGAAGGTGCAGGTAGCCATGGGGCCATCAGAGGCCTGTGGGGAGGGTGGGGGGGGAAGGAGGCAACGGTACTGGAGAAGCCACTTTTAAATGGAGCTGAAACTGGCAGAATCAAGTCAATCCAGAGACGCCTCAAGATTAGATTACGAAGGGCATCCGTGAGTGTAGCCCTAGAGGAGCGTCCAGGGCCCTAGCGAGTGTAGCCCCAGCCCCACACAAATCTTGAGTTGCTGCCCGCCACCAGGGATCGCAGGTCGTACGGGTCCCCAGAGTGGTTCCTCCACAAAGTGCACGTCTGCCGGTCCCGCCTTATTGGGATCGTTGCCTTGAGGTATTGAGTTGTTGTATTTCTCAATCTGTTCAGTGTTTACAGCGTTTCAGAGAGAGAAGCTACCGTGTGTAAATGTTTAAATTGCTTGGAAATCTGTTCCAAAATAAAACCTAAAATCCTCAGGCTAAGTTAGAAACAGAGGGCAAACAGAGCACCGACTTCAGGGGGAAAACAGAGCCTGAAAAAGTGATGTGAGGAATCCATTTGGTTCCATGTTTGTGGGTCTGTGAAGGACGTGCAACCACAAGGGCTGGGACAGAGAGCTGGTGCTCGTGCTGCCATCCTGACGGGAGCGGAGCGCCTTCCAGGAGCTGGGGTGCAGGGTGCAGGGTGGGGTCACGTGAGAGACGGCCCTAAACGGTCTGTGAAACACACACATCTCACGACGGGGCCGAGGATGACCGTGGATGTCAGCAGGACCAGATGGCTGCGGAGCTCCTGATGGAATATTTTGCAGGGTTCTTGGGTTTTCCAGAACTTCTGAGACAGTGTTCCTAAGAGTCTAGTGTTCAAACTGCGGGATCTGAATCACTGGGGTGTTGTCATGGAAGATCATTTTGGAGAAAAACCTCTTGACATAAATAAATATTCAACGAAACTGAAGATTATGAATGATTTAGTTAAGAGGTGAAAGCTGTGGGGACCCAGTAGGAAACTGCTTTACTTTCCTCTAACTTCCACCTTCGAGCATGCTTCGTCAGATTCCTTTTCTTACTCCCAGACTAAAACTCAAGAAGTTTCCATGGTTTTCCTGTTATTTTCAGTTACTGCCTCAGACTCATTTTTAGGTACGAAAAAGTCCAGCCCAAGCCAGCTCAAAACTACAGTCTCTCATCCATCCAAAGCCTCCTCTCCCCAGCTCAAGATGCCAACCCCCGCAGAGGGCTTGTGGTCCATCCACCCCCCCAGCACCTGGGGCAGTTGAAGCCTGCCCGTCCCACAAGCGCCTGGCACTGATGGGCTTCTGTCGCCGAAAAGAACAGCACAGTCAGCTCGACAGCAAGCTGGCTCTCAGCCGTGGGCTCCGGGCAGATTCAACATACGCCACCCACCTCTTCTAGGTGGAGGCAGTGATCTGAATATGAGTCAGAAAGAAGCTACTTACTCTTTTTTTTTTAATTTTTATTTTATATTTTATTTTATATTGTAGTAGAGTTGATTAACCACGTTGTGTTAGTTTCAGGTGTGCAGCAAAGTGATTCAGTTATACATACATATGTATCTATTTTTCAAATTCTTTTCCCATTAGGTTATTACAGAATATTGAGCAGAGTTCCCTGTGCTACACAGTAGGTCCTTGTTGATTATTTATTTTAAGTAAAGCAGTGTGCACGTGTCAATCCCAAACTCCCAATCTATCCCTCCCCCCGACCCTTCCCTCCGGTAACCATAAGTTCGTTCTCTAAGTCTGTGAATCTATTTCCATTTTGTAAGTAAGTCTCTTCAGGAGAACTCACTGTACAGAGAGGCACTGTGAAATGAATATTTGAAACTACTTCATTGTCACACATTATATTATGAAGAACGATGGAAGTGTATCACTTCAATGTCACTCTTATCTGCACATTATTCAAATTAAAAAAAAAATCTTCCAAATGAAAAGACTCTGTAGGTTATGAAGTCATTGTTTAGAATCAACATGGAGGAGGGAAATTTACAGCAAAATAAACACCTTTACATAATAGGTAGGTGGGATCAAAAATGAATTTTAGGATTTAGAGTGAGTAAGCAATGTTTTATACCTGTAAGATAGTTTTGTCTGCTCTGACAGCCTTTGAAACCAAATATCAAAATAAATCAATATAAAATATACTCTCAAACTGCTATATTACAGAAGGTTAAAAAAATTTTTTCAGAATTTTCGAAGCATACTTGATCCTCTCTCGCTAAAATATTATCATCATTACTAAAAGATTTTGTACTGCTGGTAAAAAAATGTTTAAAATGCTTTCATGTCATATTCATCACCTATTCCTGTGTGCTTTAAAAGTAGATATTAGGGGGCTTCCCTGGTGGCGCAGTGGTTGAGAGTCCACCTGCCGATGCAGGGGACACAGGTTTGTGCCCCGGTCCGGGAAGATCCCACATGCCGCGGAGTGGCTGGGCCCGTGAGCCATGGCCGCTGAGCCTGCGCGTCCGGAGCCTGTGCTCCGCAACGGAAGAGGCCGTGACAGTGAGAGGCCTGCGTACAGCAAAAAAATAAATAAATTTAAAAAAAAGTAGATATTAGTAAAATGTACATATACACACACGCACATGACATGTAAGCACATATATAAATACACACGCACATATCTACTACTGTTATCTGTAGGGTTACCTGATCAGACAAGTTCAGAGACGCTAGAATTCTCCAACTGAGTATCAGGCTTGCACACCTGCCGGTTTTATCATGACCCTGGAGTCAGGATGCCTGCCGTGTGAATCTGCGTCTGGTCCAGGCCTGTAGATGGTTTCAGACACCGCAGAGCGGCAAGGCTCCTGGCCTCCGCACCCTCTACCAGATGCTGCATCGAAGGCTTCATGGAAAAGAGACAGACTCAGACAACACTCAGTACAATCAGTGTTTTCCTCACACATCCAGCAGCATTAAGACTGTCCTTTGGGAGGTTGGCTTAGTTAAAGTGAAGCAGAAAAGATGACCCTGCATTCTGAGTAAAAATGGGGATTCCGCTCTTGCAGTTAATCATCTGCTCCCCTCTTGTCTGAGGTCAGGTTCCTCCAGAGCAGACACGGAGCAGTGCTTTGTTAGTGTCTGACGTGATGTATTTATTAGGGAAGAGCCCCTGAGAATTGAGGGGGCGGTGGGGGGAGAAGGATGGAGGCAGGAGCGTGCTGCTCGCAAGGCTGGGCCGAGTCTCCGGCTCAGCCTGAACCCCAGGGAGCTCTGAGCACCAATCCTCTCCTGGGGAAAGGGGCTGGGATGTCACACTTCCGCATAGCCAGACAGGGCCACTGCCACACGGGGAGTGAACCCCAAGGCGCGTCCACCCTGCACCCTGGGGATGCTGTCACCCACTGGCCATCCTGGAAGGAAGCTGTGGGTGCAGCTGTCAGAGGCCAGGCCGCACAAGGGGCACAGGAACAGGTCAGAGGGATCCGGAGATCTGGGGAGACACGGCCACTGAGCCACTGTGCTCGACTAGAGAACCATTACTCTCCTGACTCATGGCCACCCCTGGACTTACGTCCTCAGTGTCGGGGCAAGTCCAGCATCCCAGGCCTACCCTCCGAGGAGCTCACTTCAGCCTCAGTTGGACTGAAGGATGAAAACCTCGTGTCTTCAGCCCAGTTTATGTTGTTTTAATAATGAAACTGAAGGAAGAAAAATGACATTCAACATCAGCAAGGAATTAAATGTTCTAGATGATATAAACTTATTTTAATGCCAAAATTGCATTTAAACATTTGCACAAAAATCTTTCTAAAATATGTAAGTCTGTTATCTGCCTACTCAACTGAGGGTCTCTGAGTACAATCAGTGTTTTCCTAACACATCCAGCAGCAGGTGTTATTCAGGGCCGTCACGCAGCACATATGATGGGCAGGAGGCGACACTGCATCTCACACTCAGAGGCCCTTTATTACTGCACGTTGGGGTCCTCAGAGCAGTTTCTGGCGCTTCTGTCCTCTGCACACTCTGTGCTCTGTTGGCGCATCCCTTTGCCTGCAGCTTCTGGCTTGGGCTCTAAGAACGGGGATAAATGGGCCTCTTAGCTCCATCTCTGAACCAGAAGCTACACCGCCCTGGGTTAGGGCCTGAGGAACACTTCTGAGCGCAAAGTACAGCAGCATCGGTCATGAGATCCAGGCACCTTCTTACCTCTGCAAAGACCCTCGATGTCCTTGCTCTGGCCACTGCTTCACATTTTGAGAAATGAGAGTAAAAGAGGACCTTTCACATGGAGACCTCAGCTGCCTCGGTACCCCAGATCTCCCCAAGGCACCCGGGTGTCTCCCTGTTCTTCTCAGGACCATACATTGGGAAAAAACAGAAGCACCTTGATTCTATCATATGATGGACACAGAAGAGATGTGAAGCCACGTCAGGCAGAGATCAATGTCCTAGAAACGGGGCTCCTCCGTTAACACTAAAAATGGCACCTGGAAGGGTTTCTGGAGCTTCAGGTAAACGTCCTGTATTTTCTGTGGCTGAGTGAAAATCCCACCAGCTCAAGACCAAAACATTTAAAAAGTCAGAAGGAATCTGCTTACTTTGAAAAATTAGCTCGTGGGTTCAGTTCATAAAACAGCTCTCCTGCAGAAAGTCTTACTCCCAAATGGAACTGGACCCCCTTCCTTGGCTCTGAGGGTCTCCTCATTCACAGGTGAAGGACATACGCCGGCCCTGGTCAGTGCCCACCTCGAGCTGTCAGGGCTCTACACCCAGAGCGGGTGCTCCCAATGCCCTCCCGGGCCCTCTAAGTCCTCAGCCCCGGGGGCCGTAGAAATGGGGCCAGAGACTGATTTCAGGGACTCGGACATTTTTACAACACAGAACAGGAACTGGAAGAAGGGTTTCCATTGTTAAGCCACCACAGTGACCCACAGGGAAGGTGAGGACATGGAAATGGGGCAGGCTGGGGGAATGCCGGTCACTTTTATTTAATATCTGTAGAGCTTTTCTCACACACTCTTCAAAACAGGGGACAACCCAGATATCACCAGACCCAGAATTATTTCTAAGTAAAGATAAATTCTCTTTGACCCTTATGTTTCTCCCTCCCTCTCCCTTTCTCACACATACACACTTTGGATAAAATACTGTTGAAAAACCTAAATGAAGCATAAAAATGGAAGGCTACAGATCGTACACTCCAGCTAGGTTACGACTACAGATTCTAATAACGTCCGCCCTGTGTTATTTCCTGTAGCTGCTGTAACAGGTTAGCACAGACTTAGTTGTTTAAAACAACAAAAACGAATTAACGTACAGTTCTAGAGGTCAGGAGTCTGGCATGGGTCTCGCTGGGCAGCATCGAGGTACCGTCCAGGCTGGTTTCCTCTGGAGGCTCCAGGAGAGGACCTGGTCCTTGCCTTTTCCAGCTTCCAGAGGCACCCGCATTCCTTGGCTCCCGGCTACATCACCCCAACCTCTGCTTCTGTTGCCACACCTGCCTCTGACGTTCCCACCTCCCTCCTATAAGGAGCTTGTGATGACGTCAGGCCATCTGCATAGTCCAGAGTCACCTCCCATATCAAGACCCTTAACTTAACCACGTCTGCAAGGTCCCTCTGCCGTGGAAGGTGACATATTCACAAGTGCAGGATTAGGACATGGACATCTGTAGAGGCATTCTTCTTCCCCCAGCACTCATCTCTAACTGCCCCCTCCTCTGCTGTGGTAGGCTGTGGTCAGAAAGAAACCATCCTGTCTCCTCGTGACACCCACTCCTCAGCCACTGCTGATGGGATTGGGGGTGGGCGTGTCTCCAGCTCAGCCAGGTGAGCACCCCTGTGAGGTGCGAGAGGGGACAGAGGTGCCATTGTTTGTGCAGAGCTAAACCAAACACTCACTTGACTCAGGCTGTGGACACTGGGGTCACAGGAGAGCACTGGCCCGTGGAGGGGGCAGTCTGCAGAGAGAAGTAAAGCGGGCGTGTAGAGATGGGCAGGGGTGGCCAAGGACGCCAGGCAGAGGCGATGGGTGACCTCCTGTTCCCGCCAGCCTCGTGTGCTTCTTGCCTGCTGTGTCCGGGGTGGTGTCTCAGGTCGATAGAACGAATCTGCTGAACATTTAGATCCTTAAGAGGGTCTCCGTGATGCACCCTAACAACACACGAGTTTGTATGATTAGACCACAGCCCTTGTCTTGTCTCTCAGTCCTGTACAGCATCTGCCCGTCTTCACACCCTTTGCAAAACCACGTGACTTGAGACCATTTACAAGCTGTGTCTGTAGTTAGTAGAACTTCGGCATCGGTAGAAAAACTTTGGTCTGTGGAAAGGAGGGAATGAAATTACGTGAGAGCTAAATTTTAACGGGGCTGAGATCATCTCTCCTAGAGCAGGAGTAGGAAAATCAGGGGTCTTTTATACGTTCAGAAGGAAAAAAGTTCTTTGTGCTATTGCTTTTCACATTTGTCGAGTGTGGGGAGCCTGGACTGGATGCATAAAACGAAAATCTCATCAAGGCGTCGTTAACAACTGCACAGAATCATACTCCAAACACTACAGCTTCAGACTCCCCATCTCTAGGGAAATCTAATGGAATTAAGTCTCCTCTGTTCCCACTTAGAAGTTCCTACGTAATCCTAGCAGGTTATTATACAGACAGAAAGTACAGGACTGCAAAGACAGAGCTGGAATATAATGCAATTTATTTCTGCCGCTGATAAATCTCCCCCTCGCTTATGGGAGAACGATCTGACTACAGAGACCGAGGGAAAGTGAGGCCCCTTCTCACGACACTGCGGCAGCTACACCCTCCTTGAGGGCTTTTGAGAACTGACGACACTGCCGGGGTCTCATTTCTCCAAGAGGTGAGTTCACTGGCCTCTGCTGATGCAAAGACCATCCGCCGAACTGGCCCGTGGACATACATGTCTGGAAAGTTATTAACATTTTATCGGCCTAAGCAGGACCTTATTCCAGATTTTATGTGTAATAATCATAGATGTGATAGAGAATTTTCAGCCAAGACAATATCAGTTCATAAACCTGAAGGAAGTCAGGCAAAGCTGCTGAATTCAACTAGTAAGCTCATCATAATTTATTGGGCAAGTTCTGGCTTGCAGTCAGAGTGGCCCGCTCCAATTCCTGCTCTCACTTTGCCCCTGTGTGAGCTCTGAGGGTTTGCTCAGCACACCTGTATCTTGATTTTGTGGAAACCCTAACGTACTTGAGAGGGGTTTAGCGGGAATAAGCTGAGGTACCACAGGCATCACAGCCTACTGGGCATCAGACACTACAGAGCAGGGACCTGATGTCTTGTCCTCTTCCCACCCCCTCGTCTTCCTCTGCTTTGCTTTTATGGGGCTGGATATTGAGATTAACTCTGTAAAACCCTGTTGTAAAGGGTCTTCCAATTGCAGATGGTGGCCTGAGCCCAAGCAAGTCCATCCCCTTGCTCAAAAAGATTATAATAATTTAGAGACATAAAAAGACAAATAGGGCTTCCCTGGTGGCGCAGCGGTTGAGAGTCCGCCTGCCGATGCAGGGGACGTGGGTTCGAGCCCCGGTCCGGGAAGATCCCACATCCCGTGGAGAGACTGGGCCCGTGAGCCATGGCTGCTGAGCCTGCGTGTCTGGAGCCTGTGCTCCGCTAACGGGAGAGGCCACAACAGTGAGAGGCCCGCATACAGCAAAAAAAAAAAAAAAAAAAAAAGACAAATAAATGAATATCTTGTAGCCCACAATGAGTAGGAAGACTCCATACCGTAAAGACATCAATTCTCTTCACATGCAATTATAAGCAAAACCTCAAAGGGCTTTTTGTTGTGAACGAAATTTTAGGTTTCTGAAACTTATTGGATGAGTTTAGCAAGATTGGACAAGACACGCCTGAAGGAGTAAAAGAAAGTGGAGGCCCCCTCGACCAGGTGGTACTGAGCTGCCATAGGTGTGGAGGAGGAGGATGGACAAAACGACAACAGACCAGAAGGACCACACAATCCTGGGTGCATCTCGGGTGTCTGGGGTAAGAAAGGACAGTTTAGCGAGTAGAGATGACTATCAGTTACCCATGTAGAAAATAAATTGGATTAACACATCATAAAAAGATCATTTCAAGCTGGAAATAAAAGGAAAGAAAGGCACACTAGGTTATTCTGTGAAAGAACCCCGGATCTCATTGATTCAACACACAGTTTGTTTCTTGCTCACACCAGGCTGGCTGTAGTTCCAGAACCCCAGGCTGTCCCCACGTTTTCCGATCCCCCCAGGGCACTCTGACCTGTGGCCGCCCCAGGGGCAGCAGCAGTGGACACCTGTACAGAGAACCATGCACTGCCTCTTAAATGACTCCACTGGAATCACACAGGCCCCTTGTACTCATGTTTCTTTGGGCAGAGCAACTCACAAGACCCTGCCTCTCCAAAAATGAACTACTGTTACATACAACAGGGAGGAGCCATGGAAACAAGATGTTAATGGAAGAAAAACACAGGTCTCTGAAAAAATGTATATTTAGATGCCATTTTTATAAAATTAAAAAAAATACTGTAGTTTTAAACATATATTCATATTCATAAAGTGATGTATTTTTAAAAGGGAATGGGTTGCACCAAAATTCTGAGTGATAGTCGCCTCTGTGACGGAGTGGAAGAGGCAGGGGAGATGCACACAAGCAGATGTGAGTAGTTTCCACTTTGAAGCACTAGCCTGCCGTCACCAGGCCTTGGAAGAAAATCAGTGTTCCGAGGGAAATAACCAAAGTCGACAATAGCTCATTCCACAGAAAATTGGGATAATTCAGAAGAGACAATTTTCAAAAGTCCAAACTATCTTCAGACATATTCGAGAAACTTCATCCATAAGACAAGGACAGGCTGCCAGGAAAGGGTCAAAGAATAAGAAAATATTCTTTGTAGTTAAAAGGATTATTTCTGATGTTAAAATAAAGTCATTAGTGAGGTTAAAAGATAAACATCTCATAGGGACTTCCCTGGTGGTCCAGTGGTTAAGACTCCACACTTCCACTGTGGGGGACGTGGGTTCAATCCCTGGTCGGGGAACTAAGATCCTGCGAGCTGCGGGGCACGGCCAAAAAAAAGATAAACATTTCCTAGACTATAACGCAGAAAGTTAAGGTGATGCAAAATGGAGAACTGCTTGCAAACCCCAACCCTAAATGTTCAAAAACCACATACAGTCAAGTACGGAGCCAGGGAACAGAAGTGCTCCTGGGGTTAAGAAGGGCATTCCCTGTACTTTTCCCAGAGTGTGTAGATTTCCTGGGCTGTGAGGTGCCCTCTAAGCTGCAGACCCAGCTCTGAATTTCAGGGTAACTTTGTTTTGTTACATTTTGGGGGAATGTGTTTCTGTTCTATTTGTTCTGTTCCCGTCTTCATATTACGTCCCTCTTTTCGCTCACACACCTCCCTGTGCTGGGTGGCCAAGTCTATCTCAACAGCAGGGGCATCCATTCTACATTAGTTATTCCTCTTTGCTGCTCTTCTGTGTAAAACTGGGTCCTCCAAAATTTATGTCCTGCCTTTCCTGTGGCCCTGAAAGCCCCTACATCATGTCCTTGGACGTATGTCAGGACCTCTGGATGTGTGTCAGGACAGGGACTCCCACGTTTGGGGAAATGAGGATTCTGATTGAGATTCAGGAAACAAAGGCACATAGAAACTCCAGGAAAAGCAAAAAGCCTTCTAGAAATGCATGGTTTAAATGGGAATACAACTAAGATGAGGTCTGATGAGCAGTGGAGGGATGTAACTTGCCTTTCACCCTAGAAATATTCTGCTCTTTGAGCCCAAAGTCATAATACTGGGCTTGGAGAAAAGAATACAACTCAACCACATGACTTGGCTCTGGATAAATAACATTTACTTTATCATAGTTTTGTTAAGGAAATGTATTGGTTGTGAACACTTAAGTCAACCCACAATGTGCACAAAACGTAATTATGGTACAGAATATAAAATAAATGTTATCTCCCCTAACAAAGGTCCAGTTAACAGTGGTTGGAGAGTGAGTGTAGAAATGGAGATGACAAGAAATACAAATCTGATTTTAAACATGTGCACTTAATTACATGACTTATATTTACACTGTAACTGACAGAAGCACTGTCTGAAATTGGGAAGAAGCCAGAGAGAAGAGATGGAGGTGGTTCAGTGACCTAAATTTTAAAATTTAAATCAAAGGATTACTAGAAACTGTCTGAAAATTATTTTAAGATGAATGAAACAACAGAAGAGGCTATGAGGGACTTCCCTGGTGGCACAGTGGTTAAGAATCTGCCTGCCAATGCAGGGGACATGGCTTTGATCCCTGGTCCGGGAAGATCCCACATGCCATGGAGCAAATAAGCCCATGTGCCACAACTACTGAGTCTGTGCTCTAGAGCCTGCGAGCTACAACTACTGAGCCTGAGTGCCACAACTACTGATGTCCACACACCTAGAGCCTGTGCTCCACAGCAAAAGAAGCCACCACAATGAGAAGTCCGTGCACCGCAATGAAGAGTAGCTCCCGCTCGCCACAACTGGAGAAAGCCTGTGTGCAGCCATGAAGACCCAACACGGACCAAAAAAAAAAAAATTAATTTAAAAAAAGAAAAAAAAGCCTCACAGAATAGGCTATGAGTGTTTGGTTGGTAACCTCCAGAACTCATAATGGGAAGAGTTGAAGTGTTGGGGAGGGAATTGAGGCGTGCAGGGACTTGTGCCTCTCCCTGTGCACTCATGTACCTTCCTATTTTTCTTTGCTGTATGTGTATTACTTTGGTAGATATTAAAACTTTATGAAAAATGTATCTCAACCTAAAAAAATTACAAAATGTAAATTAGCTCTTATATAAAAATAGTTGTATTTCTACTCTATTCACATTTCTCAACACCTGAGCTCGCCGATCCCACACACGATATAATCATGCTGCTGTTGGCACCATGTGGGTTCCTTCCGTGGCAATAATTCCAAATTTCCTTGACCTCTAATCACTTTCTAGCTAATAGTAGGCATGTTGACCTCTTGGATCCTGGAAGGAAGGTGACAACCACCACCTGTCTGAATCCTTGTAGGAAATAACAGTCTCTGCTCATATGACGGATTCCCAAAATGATCAGTGACAGCAAGAGCCACTATACTGCTGCCCGTTTGGAGTCAAGAGCCGACTCCACTGTTGGGTTAATAATGAAGTTATTTTGCTTTACTTTGGTGCAGACCAGAGTCCCTGCGGCTGAAGGATGTATTCTAAGTGTCTCATGATCATTAAAACCATTTTCACAGACCACTCATGTACTAAAAATAATCAATTACAGCAGCATCGCCAAGGTTGTGGCTGAGTGTTTACCTGCCACAACTCGAGCCAGAGCAATTTCCAAGCCGCTGTCAAGCCGGTCAGAGCTCCCAGAAGCCAAGTCAAATTCAAAACCAGAACTTGCTACCCTCAATTATGTAAATAGACACAAGAGGAGACAAAACACAGTTCATTGACTGGAATTAATTTACACCATGAAAGGAGTCTGATCCTCCAGATGAAGAGACAGGTATGAATCTAGATGTGTTTGGAGGCAGCGTTATGTCCTTTATTTGAAAGTAGAAGTAGATTTGAGCTAAAGAGGCTCAGACTGGGATGAATGTGATAACAGCTGGTGAGCACAGGAGGGGTGATTTGGGGGACAGTAATTACTCTTCCCTCTGTGCCCCCAAGGGTAAAACTGGACTGGAGGGAAGGCAGCCTGAGAGTCGATAGGAAACTAATAGTTAGAGGATTCATCACAACCTTGGGGCTTCCTGAGTCACGGTGGCCTTGAGGGAGAGAGTGGAGGTGAGGCAGAGTCAGGGAAGGATGCGCTGGGACCCTGGACAGCTGCACCTGCCTCCCACCTGCCTCACTTGCTTGTGTTGGGGGAGGACCCGCCTGGAACAGCAGATGTAGCAGAACTTGGAAGAACCTCACCTTTTCCTTTCGCTTTGGCTGCTCAGACTGAACCCTTGGCTGGGAGTTGCCTTTTTACCAACTGCTCCCCACCCCCATCTCAGCACACCAGGCATGCACGCAGAGATGCATGCTTACTTTATAGGATTAAGCTCAAATCGCACCTTCTCCAAGAGGCCTTTTCTGAAATGTTAATCGAGGAAACATCTGCAATTCTCAGCACGCTTGCAAGTTTGTAGTTTTGGCTTCATTTGCCGGCCTGTGAGTCCCTTGAAGGCAGGAGCTATGTCTTATTTGTCTGTTTATTCCTAGTGCTCCATCACACCAGGCACACACATGCCCAGTGGTTTCCTTGATGAAGAAGAACATGTGAAACATGCAGCTGGTTCTCCAGAGGATGCACACGTCAAACTGTGGCTGCCTGGTGCTCACCAACGGCGCTAAGGCAGGGGTGGAGGGCTGTGCCTGGACCACCATCTGTGCCTGGTTCTTGGCATGGACCAGCTTCTGTCCAAGACGAGCGTTTCCTCCCTGAGTCATGTAAGACAAAGAAGAGGCCATGGTGACTTTCTCTGTGTCTAGCGCTCACTTCCACATGTGCAGACTCAGAATCCCTTCCCCTCCTCCGTTCACCATCCCTGGCCTCTTCCTGCCACTCAACAGAAGGTAAGTTGATAGTCCATGCGGGGAGGGTGTTTGTATGTTAACCTACTTAATAACTCAGTGCACCGGCCCCATGTTGGGGCATCCTGTGCATTCTACTCCTTGAGATCCAGGAAGCATTTGTAGGACTGAGAAGCGCCTGGGATCCTGGTCCTGGGATGGGGCTCGGCTGGGGTCGTCTCCCTTCAGTCACTTCACTGGGAAAGTCTCCTTAGTGATTATAAAACACGGCCCCACATGATTGGTGCTCCTGCTATTGGGAAGTGGGCTCTGGGGTTCCCCCTTGAATCTGTCATGAACAGAATGCACAGAAGGAAGGGCACGCAGCTCACACCTGTTCTCTTGGGATGCCCTCACTGGGGGGCGCCAGAAGCCCCGTAACAAGTCAAACTGCCCTGAGTCTCCCTTGCAGGAGAGGCCACGAGGGGCATCCACTTTAGGGATGAGCCCAGCGGAGCCCTCAGAGGACTGCAGATCCAGCCGAGGTGATCGCAACAGCACGCGCAACCCAACCAGAATGGCGTAGCCCAGTGCTTCCTGAGCACCTGACCCACAGCCCTGGGAGCAGGGTTAGTGGCGTTCTAAGCTGCTGAGTTTGGAGCAATTTATTATGCACCACTCGTCACCAGGTACCTCCTGGCCCCAAAGAGAGTTACCTGGAGGTGTTCTCCTGCTCGTATTAGGGTGGACTCGACCCTTCATTTCTCACATCACCCAGCTTCCTGGGGGCCCATAGTGTGGCTCTTTCTGTACCCCAAAACTGTAAGATACCATCACAAGTACGTCAGAGAAAATGAAGCACTATACAAAGTCAAGTCATCATTGTTACCATAATTATGGAATTTTTCAGAGAGCAAACTTAGAAAAATACTCTTAGTTTGATGTCAACTTAACAGTAAACCTAGTGGAGAGAGATGGGAAGTGGGCCTCTCATGGGCAGTGCAGCAGAGCAGAGGCTGTGTCCCTCCTCCCCCTCCCCTCCCCTCCCCCTCCCCCTCCCCTCCCCCTCCCCTCCCCCTCCCCTCCCCCGCCCCTCCCCCGCCCCTCCCCCGCCCCCGCCCCCGCCCCTCCCCCTCCCCCTCCCCTCCCTCTCCTCCCCTCCCTCTCCCCCTCCCCTCCCCTCCCCTCCCCCTCCCCCTCCCCTCCCCTCCCCTCCCCTCCCCTCCCCCTCCCCCTCCCCTCCCCCTCCCCTCCCCCTCCCCCTCCCCCTCCCCTCCCCTCCGCTTCCCCTCCCCCTCCCCCTCCCCTCCCCTCCCCTCCCACCTCCCCTCCCCTCCCCTCCCACCTCCCCCTCCCCCTCCCCTCCCCCTCCCTCTCCCCCTCCCCTCCCACCTCCCCCTCCCCCTCCCCCTCCCCTCCCCCTCCCCCTCCCCTCCCCCTCCCCCTCCCCCTCTCCCCCTCCCCTCCCCCTCCCCTCCCCTCCCCCTCCCCCTCCCTCTCCCCTCTCCCCCTCCTTTTCTGCCCCTGTGTCTCTCGGTTTGTCCCCTTGTCTCTTGTCACTCAGCACAGCTTCTCCCTCAGAGAACCAGTCTTCACGCCCCATTTCCTCTGCCCCTTTGCTTTCCCAGGGGATGAGGAAGCGAGCTGGGCCCCTTTGCTAGGGTATAACCTGAGCTGAGGCGCTGAGGCGCTGAGACAGGTGTGCGGAGATTTTTTTTTTTTTTTTGCAGTATGCGGGCCTCTCACAATTGTGGCCTCTCCCGCTGCAGAGCACAGGCTCCGGACACACAGGCTTAGCGGCCATGGCTCACGGGCCCAGCCGCTCAGAAGCATGTGGGATCTTCCTGGACCGGGGCACGAACCCGTGTCCCCTGCATCGGCAGGTGGACTCTCAACCACTGCGCCACCAGGGACGCCCCTGATGAGTCTTCTGTTGGGGTCATTATCTAAGTGACTGGGGGTTTGCACTCAATTTTCAGGCTCACTGCTTGCAATTCGCGTCTCAGAGCATCGAGCAGTGGAGGAACAATCAGGACTTAATTGCCTCAATGAAATCTGAAGGATAAGGAAGAAAGTGAAGGGAAAGCCAATCCCCTCATTATGTCAACCTTCCCTGCACTGCTCCCAATGACGCAGGAAGTCACCTCGTTTCATAGCTGCTGCCATGACGCCCATGTGGGTTTTGGAGTCACTTAATTTCAAAATATCTTTAAAGTCAGGTCCTCTGAGAAACAGATATTTACTTTATGCTGCAGCAATTAAAGAAGCTAGTCTCCATTTCCAAGCACCCAGGGTGTGTGCAGGTGAACAGCTTTGCAGTGTTTGGCTTGTTGTTCAGTTTTAATAACCTGTGGGATAATCTGAGCATTTATATAAACTGGAAACCTCGCCCTTAACTGATTTTTTTCCATGCAATCTCTTTCTGATAGGGGGACGCCTATCTCAAATCCTGCAAACGTGCAGATGCCTTTTGTTTGATCTGTTTATTCGGGGACTATAAAAGGGAAATGCAGTAGAAAAGGTGCCTCCTGGGCCAGCCTTACGAGACGGAAATCCTGTGTTGGCCAAGTGCACAGCTCCGACTACCCCGTTGCCCGTGCAGGTCTTGATGCCGGTTGCTTGGCCTTCTGCAGACAACAGGCATGGGAATTCGTCTGCAGCAAAGTCCCTCTCAGTTTTCAAGTGGTCCCACTCCTCAGGCAGCCCTCCTGAAACTCTCCTTGCAAGAACGTGACGTATAATGAGAGGGCCTAGAGCCCCGGGCAGAACGTGGCCTGGCTGCTTGCGACACCTGCTCATGACCGATGCCCAGGGCTCCACGTGTCCCGCGAGAGCGACGTTGCATCTGGGAAGACAACTCCTGCCGTGGTTCAATGGCTGCTGAAAGGTCTCCATCAGCTCTGTCTCTTCTAACTATTTGACCAGCGTGCAGCCAGGACACTCCCGGCAAAGAATGTCACCTTGGGTGGAAACAGAATTAACTCCCAGGAACACTAACCATTGTGGGAAAGAAAGCATTGCAGACGGATGGAAATCTCAGGTCCTCTCTTATCAGATGCGTAACTTTGGGCAGGACGCTTGGCCTCTGTAAGGCTCAGCTCCCCATCCATGTAATGGGCATCTTAATGGTGTCTGCCTTGTAGGGACGTGACTTTGCACAGTGGGCACACAGAACCTACTCAGTACATCTTAGCTTAAAAATAAATTGTTTCCATCTCGTCCACCAGAGGCAGACCACAAGGAAAGGATCTGAGAGCAAGGCGTTGGTCTGGGCGATGATGAGGGAGCAAGCACGGGGAGTGGCGTGTGCGGAGCTGTGCCCGGAATGCCCTCGGGACAGGACTTGAGAGGATGGTGGTGCCACAGCCTCCAGCTGCAGCCCCTCAGGACCTGCTCTGCTTGGACATCGACACACCCTTCCCAGCAGCCCCAGCCAATGACCTCAGTGACCACACAGCGGGTGGGGTGGGGCCACGGTGCCCGTCCAGGGGGATCTGACCTCAAAGAGAGCATCTCACAGGGTTGCCGAGGTACCTCAGGCTGTGCCACAGCCGGTCCTGACCCCTTTCCCATCAGAGGTGTGGGGTCTGCATGGCGGAGTCCTTTCCCCACCCAACCTTCTTCTTCCCCCTTATTCCTTTTCACAGGCTTTGCCCCCAAGAAACTGCAGAAAGTCCTAACTCCTTCTCAGTGTCTGCTTCCTGGGGGACCCTGATGACATGTGGGAAACTGACATAGAGAAGGTGACCATCTTGGGCAGCTCACGTGCAATCCTGGGGGTCCCAGAGATGAAGTGTCACTTGCCTCAGACTTGCCTAAAAGGGTGAAGGAAAGGATTTTGTTCTCCACCGGCCCTGCTGCCCCTCCTGGCTGAAGGATGCTGGGGTGTGAGCTCTGGAACTCTGACTGTCCCGGCAGCGTGGGGAGCAAGCTCTCCGCGGAGCCGCAGGTGCGCAGAGCGTGGCTAGCAGGAGGGTTTGAGGACTTCCAGGAGTGTGGGTGGGCCTTTGAGAGCATCTGCTACAAAGGTTTATCCTTTGGCTACTTGTGTCCTGCTCAGTGTCAGAGCGGAAGAACAGCAAGACGGGGATAATGCCTGGTGATTACTGCCTCTGAGGGAGTAAAGGAGTTGTACTGTTTCACGGATGGAGAGCACAGTTTCGGAAGATAAAAATAATTCCTATGTCATGACCTACAGAGGTGGAATAGGGAGGGTAGGAGGGAGGCTCAAGAGGGAGGGGCTGTGGGGACATGTGTACGCATATGGCTGATTCGCTTTGTTGTGCAACAGAAACTAACACGGGTGTTGTGAAGCAATTATACTCCAATAAAGATCTATCAAAAAGAAAAAAAAATTCCTGCGATGGTCGCTGGTAGTCGCACTACAGTGTGAATGGACTTAATGCCACTGTACTATACGCTTAGAAGTTGTTACAATGATAAATGGTATGTTGTACATTTTACCGCAATAAACAAAAGAACCACTGTCTAAATCAGAAGAAGATGCCATGTTACATAAGAAAACGTTAACAGCCGGTTCAGGAATGCAGGAAGAGGACCAGCCAGAGGGGTTGCTTCATGCACATAACAAAAGACTTCAAACAAGACAGATGCCTGGAGAATGAGGCGCTTTCCCGACTATCCCCGTGGAAATGGGCCACTTTAGCTGTCACGCTTGGGCAGGGAATGGATTTGATTTTAGTGGTTATGCTAATTTCTGTAAAATAAATCAGACTCCTGAAACAGCAAGCTTGGCTGCCCTTTGCATGAGCTTAGAATATAAATGAAACCTATTTTTCTCCAAGATGATCTGAGTGAAAAAGCAATAACCTACAGGAAATACCTGAGCCACGCCATGAAAGGGCATTCTGAGGTCTCCTATGCTAAAGGTATTAGCGGGACAGCCAGTCTGCATTGTAGTATCATCGTGATACTCAGTGATGGGCCCCGGCTGGTGGTGCCTCTGTGGGAGAAGCAGGGAGCACGGTAGGCGGGAGGTGGGAGGATTTGGGAGTGCTGCCGACGAGAGCTAAGGGGCCTTTGGTAAATGAGGGCTCCTTGGGGTCTTTCCTGTCACACCAGCAAGCATCTTTGTGTATTTAGAGGAGTCTGCAAAACAGCACATATAAAGCATGAGAAGGTCTCTACGCTTCGCTTCGCTTGCCCCTGACCCTGGGAGTTGCAGCCTATTGGGAACATAGAACATCTTCTTCCCAAGCCCACAGCAAAGCCCATGGAGGAAGGTTCAGAGAGGAAGCCCACAATCAAGCCCAGAAAGCCTGGCCCTCTGTTCCCCAAGTGAGAAGGGACTGAATGGCTTTCTGCTATGCCTAGAGCAGTGACAGAGGAGTAAGCGGTGACCTCAATAAAACTCCGTTCAAGGAAATTCTGTTTGATGGGACCCAAAGGCAATGGTAATGAAGATGACATTCATTTCTGGATTTATTTTAAATTCTGTGCATACACAGGTTTTGTGAAGACAGGGGCTCTAGAAGTTTGTGGCTGGAGGGCAACATGGCTTACCTACTTCCAACGCTCACAATCTGAAAATGGATGACTTCCCCAAACTATGTTAAACCAAAGGAAGCAATTCACAACATCCCTCCACGATCTCGGGAAGAAGGGAGGCTCACAGCTCAGGGTGGGCTGTCGGCATTGTGGTGAGAGGTGGACAGCAGAGGGTCCTGCCTCCTGCCCACACCCCAGTGCTCCCCAGCACAGCCCTTCAGGAGCCCTGGGACGGGACATATAGCACGTGGTTACTACGCCCCGGTGATCCCATGTGGGGAGGGCACTAGGATAAGGCACTGGATCCACTCCTGCATCTTAGTACTGGAGCAGCGGCTCAGACTCCAGCTGAGCCTGAGGAAGGCAGCTCCCTGGGACCGCCCCATCCTCATGCAGGAGATGTGTTATCACGACAGATTAGGGTATGAACCCTTTTTGCTCAGGTGGAGAGAACCTGGATGCTGTAGTTTAGCACCTGACTGAGGAAGCAGGACTCCGACCACATCCCTGCTCTGCTGGTCTTGCCCAGGAGAACCCAGCCCTCTGGCATCTGAGCCCATCCCGGCTGACCCCGCCTTGTGGGCGGAGCTCCCACACAATCCCCACAGAGAGCGGGAGAGGATTCTGCCAGCTCCTTAGCTTTAGCTTTAAGGCAAGTTCGCAGGTGCTCTGCAAGGTGGAAAAGCCCAAATGCTACTGGCCTGTCAGGCTCCCTGTGCTCCATCATCACTTCTGGAAGCCTTTAGCTGACTGGACTCTCCAACGGTGCCTCATAGATGTCTCTCGTTCCCCACGCTTTCCTTACAACATGACTTGTCACCCCTTCCATGGAGAGACCAGGGCTGTGTGAACACCACCCCGCCCACATACAGCACAGATGTTGAGGATGGGGTCTTCCAAGGTGACGTCTGCTGTATGTACCTGCCGCCCTGTATCAGTTATCCATTGCTACATGACAAGCCTAGGCTAGCCCCTTGAACAGTGTGAGACACGTACCTAGCCCTCCAAGTTTTGGTCACTTATCACAAGTATTTATCTAGCACATGACTGCAGATTTGCAATTTTGGCTAAACTTACCTGGGTAGTTCTATTTATCTCAGCTGGAGGATTGATAGTTTGCTCAGTGGTCTGGGACCGCTCCCGTACATGTTTGCGAGCTGCCTGGCTGTGGGCTGGAGGGCTGGGCGTGTGTCTCCCACCATTCAAGAGGCTGGCCTGGGCTTGGTACACAGGAGCCTCAGGGGACCAGAAGAGTGATGAATAGGTACTTTTCAAGCCTTAGCTTACATCACATTTGCTAAGATCTCATTGGCCAAAGCAGGTCACATGGCCAACCCAGATTCAGCAGTGAGAGAAACAGACTCCATCTCCAGACAGGAGACTTTATAAGGTCATGATTCAATGGTGAGGATGCATGTAGGCAAGGACTCACATTCATTTGTTCAACCTATCCTAACGACCTAATGAAGATTCTGGATTGTTTCTAGTTCAGCTAAAAAACTATTTTGATGTCATAAAGAACATCAGCACTCTTGAAGTGAGAATCTCTCTAGGTAATAGAGAATAGCCACTATTTCCTGGAGTTCCCTGGACTTCACTACAAATTCTTCTCCACATCTCTGAACTGAAAGCCCAGATATCAGGCCTCCAGAAGGAAGGAGAGGTCGCTCCTTCCACGGCTCTCACAGGAGTAGTCTCCACAATATATACACTGCTTATTTTCTTTTAAATACTTGCTCCCAGTTCCGCCTTAGAATCTTGGAGGTACAACTTTGAAGGGGCCCAGCACCCAACGGCCTTGTAGCTGAACTACCAGAGTTCGGATCCTTTGTATTTTCTAGGTACTTCAAATTTTCATACTGTGTAAGCTACACACTCAAAAACTCCAAGCAGGTGCTCTCACTTCTATGCCTGACTACAGTGACTGTGTTCTGCCCCAGCACATTCTCTCCTAGAGATGACAGGGACATGAAAGTGAGACCTGCAGACACCTATCATGGGGACACCTTGAGAACCACCCAGCTGGGCAGGGAGTGGGGGCAGAACGTCACAGCTGGGAAAGCCCACACTGGGGATCAAACATGGACCACAGTGCATCACTGCGTAAATGGTTTGGAGTTGTCCTGTGTCAAAATCGATACGGGGCATGAAGCTGACACCTGTCACCTGTTACCTGGCAGGTCATGGGACAGTGGCACATCCCCTTGTGACCCATGACTTCTAGGGTAGGAATAAGTCCAATGAAGTTACTATTGTTTCACATTTGCTTTGCCCATGAGATCCACCTGGGTGATCAGTGTAGAACTTAAGTATCTTGAGTGTAGGAGGGGAGGGTGTTCAGTGTGGGAGGACTAACAGGGAGGAAGAGTCTCCCAGGAGGAACGCCAGCTCCACCAGTCAGTGCCCTGAGCTCCAGCAGCATACCTGTTGAAAACTTACCAGTGGTCAGCAGCTCAGAGGAACCCACGGCAGCCACGGCACAGAAGACTCCTCCATGTACACGAAAGAGAAGACCAGCTCCTCAGCCACCACCCGTGGGCTAGCAAAGAATGCTCTTAAGCTTCTCATGGCTCACTCTATTTTTTAAAATTTTATTGAAGTATAGTTGATTTACGATGTTGTTGATTTCTGCTGTACAGCAAGGTGATTCAGTCATACATACATACTGATATATTCTTTTTCATATTCTTTTCCATTATGGTTTATCTCAGGATATTGAATATAGTTCTCTGTGCTCTATAGTAGGACCTTGTTGTTTATCCATCCTATATATACTAGTTTGCATCTGCTAATCCCAACTTCCCAATCCTTCCCTCCCCCACTCCCCCGCTTCCTTGGCAACCACAAGTCTGCTCTCTGTGTCTGCAATCTGTTTCTGTTTCGTAGATATGCTCATGGCTTACTGTAAATCTTTCTGTATTACTTTCCTTACACCCATTCCTTTTGGTTGGTTGGTTGTGGCTTTGTTCTGGACTCTATTGCTCACATATTGGGTATCTTGAAATTGTCCTCCACGTCTTTTATCTTTTCCCCTGTAGCTTCCGTACCCTGAGTGTGTGTGTGTGTGTGTGTGTGTGTGTGTGTGTATTCACTGTGCTGCAGCCTCTCTCATCTGCTCAATCTCCAGGTCTGTAATTCAATTGTCAGCCATAATCATCTCTCTCTCTCTTCATCTGTTACACATTTTAATTGAAAACTCAATTGTTTCGCCTACTTTTAGTTCCTAAAAGTAATTTTGTGCCCTGACTACATCTCCTAAAGCTTCTCATTACTGTTTTCTATTAAATTTTCTTGTTGTTCTTCCACCAGTTCAATAGGAGACGAGTATTATAAGTTATTCACTTTGGGCTTCCTCTCTCACAGCCTCGAATGTCCTGGGTGAGCTGAAATATTTTTCTACTTATTCTAGTGTGTCCCCTGGTCATCCAGACCCATCAGGCTTTTGGAGCCTCTGGAGCAGGGATGCTCCCCAGCAAGGGAAAACACATCACTCCCTGTCCTCCGAGATGCGCAGGAAACAAGTTGGCAGATGGTTACCCCCATGTCGGGATGTGGAAAACAAGCTTCCCTTCTCCCAAGGGCAGACACAGTCTTCATCCAACTAGAGGGGCTGCATAGAGTCCATCCCGACCTCAACTTCCCCTCTTCTCCTTGGTCATAAAGGTTCAGGAGGGCCCCAAGGGCACACCTAGGGCTCCTTTCTGGAGAGATTGACAGACTTCCACTGGCCACACTCTGTTGGAGAATAAGTGACCTTCCCATCCCCCAGAATGGCTGTGGTTGTAGGCTAGACAGGCATCTCCCGAGGGACCATGCCCTGAGGCTCACACCCTAGTGTGGTTCTCTCTGCTTGGGTTGGAGCTGACCCTGTGAAGCCTTATAATCAATAAAATCAGAGGAAGTGACGTTGTACCACTTCTAGGCTTAAGTTTCAAGAAGACAGCTTATGCTGTGGGGAGGCCTGAGCCATAAGACTCATAATACCACATAAGAGCCATGTGGTCATAAGACGCCTGGGTACCTGGGTGGAGAGACCACATGGAGAGGCCATCACCTTGACACTAGTGGAGAAAGACAGAGGTCATCCCAGCATCCCAGCTGAGCCCAGCCCCCAGCAAGTCTGTCAGCTTGACCAGTGGCAAGACCAGGAGAACTGCCCAGCTGGCCCAGCCCAGACTGCAGAATCATAAACAAATCTCCGATGCCAAGGCTGTGGGGTTTTCCTCTGATTCTTGCCCAAGGAGCACACACATATGCTCACTGCTATTATGGGATAACAACAATATTCCCGGTCTTTCCAGACCCAGGAGGTCAGTGACCATTCTACTTATCTCTCATTTCTTCAAAGGGACTTTTTTGGGCCAGGTTTGTCAGCTATAAATGGGCTTCATGACTCAATACTATCAACTCAAGTCATGAAATAGAATTCTTCTATTTTGCATTATATTGTTTGTTACAGGAGAAACGAAGATGATGACCCAGATCCCCTGGCTGGAATTGCTTACTTTTTGGAAAGGAGGGTTCAAATTATTACAGTCCAAATAAAATAAGACACATGCTATAAATTACAAGCCACACACTCTGGAGTTTCCATAGAGAACTTCACTATGCATTTACGCCTGTATATAAGTCTGCCGTGCTTCTTAATATCACTTTAAATGATTCTCACATAGCCAGTTCTGATACATTTTTATGTATGCCCAAGTGATATCTTTCTATATACAAAATCCAATTTGAACTTGGGAAGGAAGAATGGAAACACCTTAATTACAGAGATTTATTATTTTTTAAACCTGGGAAAGATTAACTTTTTCTATTATTTATAATTTCACTCCCCTAGCAACCTCATTTACAAGCTGGATCCATGTTCCTTTATGAAGCCTTGCTCAGTTTTACAACAGCATGAAAAAGCATCTGGGAAGAGAGTGTTAGCTTGGATAGAAATGTGTCTTCCATGCTGGGGTTCAGACTCAATCCTGTGATGAAAACATTAGCTTTTTTCTTTAATTCTCAAAAGTAGAAATGAGCTGACTCTTGGTTGAGGTAGGGAAGAGTCCCATTTAATGCCAGGTTGACAGCAGCCACAAAGAATTAATTCCCAACAGCCCCTGCTATAGATATATGAGGTCAATCTGGGTAAATATTCTAAAGAAGAATGGCTGCAAAGGAGAGGCAAGAACTGGGAACCCCTACAGGAGGGTACCAATGCCCTAACGTGGCTATCAGAGGGCAGTATTGCTTGTGTTAATAATTCAGGAGGGACATTTCAGAACAATGAACAGTGGTTACTTTTTAATTACATTAATTTTCCCTGTAACATTACAAACAGGGAATGAAGTTCATTTCTCAGTGCTCATGCCAGCTGAAAGTTCCAATTAAAATTAAAAGGGGAAATTGATTTTTCTTTGGGTTCCATTAAATTTTTCATTTGGTTAGTCAGAGCCAATGCCAGAAAAATGGGCGCACCTAGAATTCTGTTGTCCAGGGGAGGTTTGGAGCCAGATTCCAGCTGCTCCCAGGTTCTCAGGCCCTACTGAGAACTTGATCTCTGGCTACAATGTGATTCTAGAAACGTTTCTGATGTCAGGAAGAGTCCAGCCTCAGCCCCACAAATACCACCAGGCACACTTTCTCAACTAAGGTCTTTGTTATTTTATCTGGTCAATTTTTTGAAAAATATGATAATGAAAAGGAATTAATGAGATATCTCAAAAGAGACATGCATTATGCCGAATATTCAGAGATGAGAAGAGTAAATATGTGTGTCGGGCTTGCCGGGCCACAGTGCAGGAGAAGTCCTCTGTGAGCTCCCTGCCCCTGCAGGACTCCTAGCACTGGCCCCTCCACCCACTGCCGAACCACCCTGCTGCCCCTGCCAAACAGCTCCTATTCCGAAAACGTAGCCTGGTCACACCCTCCCCTACTTAGAATCATTCTTATCTCCCAGTTGCCTTCAGGACAGTTGAGAATCTTGGAACTCAGGGACCTCATCTCTCTATCCCAGCTCCCAGAGGCTCCTGCCATGTGGACACACGTGCTGAACACACTGCTCCCCATGCCTTCTCCGCCTCTTCTCCGTCTGATTAACTGCTCATCTGTCACTCAGAGCCTCAGAGCTTTGGACATGTGGGGCCAGATCATTCTCTGTCATGGACTGTTGTGTGCATTGTAGGATAAGGCCTCCACCCACCGGCTGCCTATCACACCTCTTCAGTCATGACAACAAATATGTCTCCAGATATTGCCAAATGTCCCTGAGTGAGGTTTAGGTGATACCTGTCTTGAAAAGCTTTCTCTTACCTCTCTACCTGTGCACCCTCTACCTGTTGTGTTGTGTTGTATTGTGCATCTACTCATCCACCTCCCACAGGACCACCCCCAGCAGAGCTCACAGCTACAGTAGATACACACTATGGTTGTTGGGTGAATGGATGTGTGGATGGATGAATGGATGGGTGGGTGGATGAACTGATGGATGGATGGGTGGATGGGTGGATGGACTGATGAATGGATGGGTGGATGAATGGATGGATGGATGGTTGGATTGATGGTTGGATGGATGGGTGGATGAATGGATGAATGGATAGATGAATGTATGGATGGATGGGTGGGTGAATGGACTCAATTCTAGACAATTGACCTAAATGTCTACCCTTCTCTCAGGACCACCCTGTCTTGATTCTGTAGTTTTGTAGTAAGTTTCAAAACTGGGAAGTGTTAGCCCTCCAATTTTCCCTTTCTTTTTCAAAGATTTTTTTTGGCTTTTCTTGTTCCAGTAAGGTTTTTCATAGACTCAAATAAGCTTATTTTAAAATTTATATAGAATAGCACAGTCCCTTAGAATAACTAAGATGATCTTGACAGAAATAGTAAAGTGAGAGAAATCGCTCTATGCAATATTAAGGCCTAATTTATAGGTATTAAAGGCAGGTATTGGCTGAGGGATTGACTCATGGATCAGTGGAACATGGTAGAGAACCCAGAAAGAGACCCACCAAATACATCCAACTGATTTCTTTCAAAGGTGCACAAGCAACTCAGTGGAGGAAAGAGACTTTTCAAAAGAGGATATATAGATGGCAGAAAAGCTCATGAAATATGTTCAACATTATTAATCATAGGAAAAGGCCAGTTAAAACCTCAATGAGATATTACAACACACCTATCAGAACAGCTAAAATAAAAAATAGTGACAGGACTTCCCTGGTGGCGCAGTAGTTAAGAATCCGCCTACCAATGCAGGAGACACGGGTTAGAGTCCTGGTCTGGGAAGATCCTACATGCCGCGGAGCAACTAAGCACGTGCACCACAACTACTGAGCCTGTGCTCTAGAGCCCACGAGCCACAACTACTGAGCCCACATGCCACAACTACTGAAGCCCGCGCGCCTAGAGCCCGTGCTCCACAACGAGAGAAGCCACTGCAAAGAGAAGCCTGCGAACTGCAGTGAAGAGTAGTCCCCATTCACTGCAACTGGAGATATCCCACTGGCAGCAGTGAAGACCCAACGCAGCCAAAAAATTAAAAAAAAAATAGTGACAGTATCAAGTGCTGACAAGGATGCATAAAAACTTGGTCCCTGAGGCATTGCTGCTGGAAATGTAAGTTGATAGAGCCACTCCAGAAAACAGCTTGGCACGTCCTTATGAAACCAAACATACAACTTACATGAGATCCAACAATTACACTCTTTTATCCCAGAAAGATGAAAGTTTATGTTCGCAGAAAAATCTGGACGGGAATGTTGATAGCAGCCTCCCTTTATTCACAATACCCCAAACTGGAAACAACCCGATGTCAGTCATTCAACTACTGAGTGTTTACACAGACTGTGGTACCTCCACTCCGTGGTTTCCTACTCAGTAATAAAAAGGAGCAACTATTGATACGATCTGGATGAATTCTCAGGAGAATTTTGCTGCATGAGCCATGAGCAATGCATACTTGCTAATGCAATTTTGTTTTAATTCCCACAGTCCAGGAAAACCATCCATTTTACTGAGGCTGCAGTTTTTGACTCGATGTTTCATGGCCCGTGTGTAACTGATTGGACAGGAAAACGCTCTGTTTTTCTGAGTAAACACGATGCAGCCTTCTGCTTTATTCAAATATGCATTTTAAGTTGTTCAAGTGGAAAATGAACTACATGAAAGCCAGGTGTGGAACTCGACATATTACAGGTGCTCGGTAAATATGAGTTGTTTTGGGGGAAAAAAAGAGAAATGTCCTAATGAGAAGAACATAGTAAACCCTGCTGTTGGCCTCCTACAGCGCAGCAGACGGGCATCCATGATTTGGGGCGTCCACCACCAAGAGAGGGGGAGTGGGTGGGGTGATCAGAAGATGTGTTTTACTGATGGGAGGAGAGGAGTCCTACAGTCCCACATGGAAAGCTCGTTGTGGTGTGTTTACCTTCCTTTTCTGTTGCTTTTTTTCCCAGTAAAATCCAATGGCAGCAGCATCTCTTGGCAAGTGATTGAAAGGGTCAGATATTAACAACAGCAACAATAGGGCAGGGGTTGATCAGGTCACAAACACACCCCCCCCATACAACAACACACATACACAACACACACAACCACACACACACACATCCCGTACAACCACACACACACACAAACACACACACACATACTCTCGCCCCTGGGGTTAAGATTCAGCATGTCTGGATGGGGTCCGGGAACCTGTATGTTAAGTAGCCCCCTTGCGGTCTCCTGCAGGGTGTCTGCAGAGCACACTTTGAAGAAGGCTGCGTATGATGATATTTATACATACAAACACCTTGGGAGAATTAGACACAGAATCATAAAAGCAAGAATCAGATAGGCAGTGACCACTGGCAATTGAAGTCTGGAAAGATAAAGGGGCTATGGGGTATGTTTACACTTCTTAAAATTATTCTAAAAGTATGTATTGCAAAGCTTATAAGGAGAGAGCTGTACTCACATTATTATTATCGTAATAGTTATGCACACATATATAAAAAACAAAATCGACCCCGTTTGTGAGGTCATCCCCACACACTCCTTATACCAGTCCACCCGTGGGTCCATACATCCAAAAAGCAGAAGTCAGGATTTGCCTGACGGGGACCACCTAACTATAGGCCCACGATCCTAAATGGAAGAAATGGTCTCCTCATTTAGGACTGACCCAGAAGATCAAAACCCAAAGAGTAATCACGACATCGTAAGACTTACTTAGACCTCTGAACCCTAAACATTCTGACCCATTTAGGCAGCTTCTTGGGTGCGTCCCTGGAGGAGTCACTCTCTCAGTGGGATGAAGAACCAAATTAAAGACAATTTCTGATTCTCAGTCACTCTACTTGTCCAACGTGTGAAAAACAGTGGAGTGATTTTTAGACTCCATTATCATTTAATTTATGTCCTCACTTTTATTGACTCGAACTAGAATCATTCATTAAGTGAAACAGTTTAAAGTAAAAAGCCTCATACTTCATCTAAAGAAGCACAACAGTTGATACTTTCCTCAGCGTCTCCAGAATGGATTCTGAAGGTTTGTACCAAGCACTGATTCTTCTCTTGCTGACACACCATCACAGGAGAGGTAACGGTGTTTACAAAGTTGTGCACAAACCCTAACAAGAGGGAGAAATGCACACCCCCGGTCACAACCCTTGAACTCGATGGCCTGACAGAGACTGTGAGTACGTGTCGTTCAGGTGGGTCGAAGCCCCTTTGAAGTCTGTTCGTTTCTCTGGGAGAAGAGAAAAAAAAAGGTTAAAGTCAAACATCCCTCCCTTGAACAAATCAGATGTTGATTTTCAGGTCAGGGTGACCCTGGATTGAAGCCGTTGCTCAGCCCTGATATCTGTGATGGAGTCAATTTTTAATCAGATCCTACAGGTTGGAAATTGAAAACTCAAACATCTGAACTTGACCCTTTGTTGGGAAAGAAAAGAGCATCAAAGGCAATGCCTCCACCAGGACCCCCAGCTCAGGGAGACCCTCACGCCCGTGACTCCGACCTTTACCTGGACCTGACCCTCGCTTCTTCCATGACATCTTCACCCCTTCCGGGAACTTGGTTACCCTGTCCTGGTGATCTCGATTAATTAATTAATTATTAACTATTCTCAGTTAATTAATCCCACGATGGCTCAGGATGTCAACCGTAGAGCCCTGAATTCCCGGCAGGAGTGGAAAATGACACTAGAGCGGAAGCCAATGGGGGAGACCATCGCCCAACTCTGCGTGAGGCCAGGAAGAGAGAGGGCTTGCTCAGACTGAAAGGTCATCTTCATGTCCTAACGCTCTCTAATCCTCTCGAACCCCAAAGTCACGTGAGATAAAGTGCTTGACTTCTGCGAGCAAAACCCGAATACGAATGATCATAACACCAGCCCCCTGTCCATCACCTCGTCCACTCTTCTCCGTGGGGCGGGCGGCACCACTGTACCTGTTCCATGGACACAGAACCCAAGACTCAAGAAGGACGACTCAGCTACCCAAGGGCACATGTGTGACACCAGTGTTCAGGGTCCAGGGCCTCACTCCCACCCCTCCAGCCTCACAAATCCCCTGACGCGTAAGCCGTGATGGGAAGGCACGGTCGCTGACGATGTTTCTGTTATTATCCACAATCATATCACCACCAGCAGGGACACAGAATGAATCTCAACTTAATAGTATGGATTTTCCCTTCTGGAGAAGACATCGTAAAGTCTAAGCCTTTTCAGAGTGCCCAGTGCCCATTGCTGCTTCTCTTAGAATTGAGTCTGATTCCCCAGTACCTCACTGGCTGCCTGGAAGTTAATAACTAATAATGGCCTTAAGAAACTTGATGCTAAAATGTTACCCATTAGAACTGGCATCAGGTCTTCCCGGCTATGGAATGGAAAACATGTCAGCCTCTGTCCCTATTCTGTGCAGGGTTGGAATTTGCTTGACAAAAACTGGCCATGTGCTGGGGTTTCTTAGCTGCCCCAGGGTCCCAGAGAGGCAATCGTGTCCGGAGAGGAAGATCGAACCAGGCAAACGAGACCGCGGGTACGGGGGTCTCGAGGCGGGGGGAGGTTGGGGAGGCAGCACTCGGTGCCACACGGGCTGTGTTTGGGACAAAAGGCCAGAGGGTGGGCAGCGTCCGTCTTGTGGTCATGCCACAGGCACTGAGCTGTCTCCTGGCCCTACCAGGTCTTTGGAATAATGTAAGGGAGGAGCCCATCAGGTTGACCTTTTGAAATATTATGCCTCTTCTGAGAATGCCTTTAGCAAAAATAATGTCACAAGTCAGTGGTAAAAGATTAAAATTCAGGAGGTTAGAAACGCCCTCAGGTCAGTGGAGACACATTCCTGGCAGGGGAGGCGTGAGCCTGCTGGAGGACTGGACACAGCAGATGCCATTGTACCTGGGTGTGGGGGGGAAGGTGGGAGGACATGGGGCGTGAGGCCCAAGACGGGCTGGGTGCTGCTGGCCCGAGGCCTGGACAGTTCAGTGGGCCGTCTTTATGAAGAACGCTACAGTATTACCAATGCCAAGCTAAGCACAAAAGGTATTTTATTTAGAAGGAAAAAACAAATCATGGCATACTACAAATTCTAAAATGCTTTAATATCCTAACATCACAAAATCCAGAAAAATAACATATGTCATAGTGCAGTCAGCTCTCCAAAAACAAATCTGGAGCCAGGAGTCATCATTACTGGCTCACTGCAGCCAGGGAACCGGGCAACTCACCAAGCAGAGGAAGAGAGTTATTGCAGGCTTTGGGGAAGGGGTTTTGAAGCCGTACTTTGATGGGCTCGGAGTGAAGCGGGGTCACGGGTACCGGAGTCACTGCAAAGTGGACCAGGGCCATCTGCTTAGCAACCACGACGCGCAGTCAGATCTGGGACGTTCTTTCCAGAACCCCTTGTCCAAGTCTTCTCTGCGTCTCTGCGTGCAGCGTGCTTCTCTGGGTTGAAGTGACCTTGGTCCTCTGGGCACTGAGGACTGTTTCTTCTCCTGATGAGCAAAGTCTCTGATAGTCCCTGAATCTAGAGAACAGGTCGCTCACTGAGTGAGAAAGCAGTGGTTCATCAAAAAAGACGAGCTCTGACCTTTCAAAGATGAGGACGGGAGAATTTTTTCCTGGTGAGCTTGTCGCTGGCTTTGTCCTCATCCATTCATCCGTCCTGTGGATGGAACAGAAGATTTTTTCTTCCTTGATCCATGTTATTTTTACTTTGTCACACACTATTTTTACTTCCTGACACAGCTCTGTCATAATTTCTGTTCGTATTTTCATCCTCAGCTAATGAATGACAATTGGATTGCCTTGACATAGGACATTGATTTCATAACACCATTTCCTATAAACATAATGGAAAGATAAACCAGTCTCTCTACTAACCATGCTGATCTCTTTTCCAATTGATGGCATATAACATTTTCTTTCTGCTTCAAAACTCATAGTTGGGAATAGCATTCAAATAGCAAATTTTTCAAATTATTGTCAAATACGGGCAAGTTTTGTCAGTTTTCTGTCATAGATGAGCTCTACGATTTTAGTAATTCCTCTATTTTCTTGATTTAAGGTTGGTAAATCTGAAAGACTCTGTATTGACAATGTTCACCAAACACAGGATTTTTAAATTGTCACTACGCTGTCGAGCTTCAAAATTGTGTAGTCGTATAATTCTATACTACCCTGATTAGCTCGTTGAATTTGCATAAGGATTTTGTACCGGAACTATGATTTCTCCAGGATATCTTACTGCCCAGGTCACAATTTTACTTCTACCTTGTCTGGAACTGCCAGACTTCACCAAGACCCCTACACATTGGATCTATGACATGTCCTTGCGATGGGTAGTTACCCTACACTGTCTTGTGCCTACACATGAGGAAAGCTGAGAAATTCTGTTTGATCTCATTAATTACAACCCAAAACAAAAACAAATGCAACGTGCATGGGTTATTGCATATACCGCATTAGTGAGTAAATTTCCAATAGGAGAAAGCTTCCATTTTAGACTAGGTATCAGAAAGGACCAAATCCTCCACTCATAATCTTACATATTTTATGATGGGAAGAATTTTCCACAGACCACCTTCTGGTTTCATGTATTTCAAACCTCGTTTCCTTTCCACTGGTCACACATTTCCCATGTGAGGTGCTGATCAAGACCCTGCTACCCTGAGTCCAACCCCAGGTGGATGGAGGTGCTCCTGACGCTGGGACGGGGGAGACAACGTCACTGTACACGGGAGTGACCAGTGCATCCCCAACTCAACTCATAACCAGTTACCAAAATGCCTGTGACCACCTGGAGGAGGAGAATGTGACGGAGATGCCGGGTGAAGAAGACAATATTCTCAGCTGACCACGGGTGTAAAGTCTCACTGTTTTAATTGCACAGAACAGGCGGGGGTGCCCTGCTGCTCAGGGTCTGTGAGGAGCCCTGCACGTGAGCACCATTCACTCCAGACAAGCCTTTTCTGATTGCGGTGTGAACAGACTTCCGTTTTGCAGGGGAGGGGCGGGCAGGGAGGTGGGCAGCGGGGACCCGGGGAGGATGCACGTCCACCAGCCGCAGAGGCAGGATGTGACCTGAGGAAGAGGCTAGGGCAGGAGGAAACCACACCGAAGTAAAGGTCTCAGGGCCAGGATGTGGAGAGGCTGTGGCTGCCCAGGGGGAAGGCTGTTCCTGACTCACAGACCACCCCCCACATCGTAGGGCTTATTGCCAACAGTCAACAGAACGTGTGCGTGAAGGCTGCGGGGTTGTACGGGGATTGTAACATGAGGTCAGCACTGGGGCCATGTGAGATAAACCCTGGTGCTCGCATGTGATGGGAGGGTACACGGCCGCCAAGAAGAGGCAGACAGCACTACACGTGTTAAAATGGGAAGAATTTTATATATATTATTTTATTGAAAGGAGGGAGCGCACAGTGTGTTAATAGAAGGCTCTTTCTGGAGACAGAATTAGGCTTATGTGTGTGTACCACACACACACGCACACACACACATATCCCTCTGAGAGCATGGGGGCAGGGAGCAGACCATCATCCGCCTTTTCCTGGAAGGAAGCAGAAGTGATTCTGAACAGTGTGCGTCTTTGATGAGAAGTGGAACGGGTAGGGGAATGGGTTGTAAGCTTTCGATTTTTTTAAATTTTCCACCTATTGGTCCTGTTTGAATACTACAGCAATGAGCATGTGTCAGCCTTGGGTGTCTGGGCAATGAGATTGTAGGTTATTCTTTGTCTTATTCTTTAGACGCCTAGATCATAGAAACTACCAAATGCTACAGCTAAATGTCTGTTTGGCCTGGTTAGTGAGCCTGCATATGCTAATCTTGTATTAAGCTCACTAGGAATTAATCCACGAGTTGACTTTCATCTCGGCGTGTTTCCACGTGCTCCCTGAATTGCGGCACCTTTTAGCGGTCAGTGCGTCTCCCCGGTTTTGAGGCACTGACCGTGCCCGGGTGCATCCTCTCTGGCCCCACCCGTGCCCGGCTAGGCAAGGGGTGTGTGGTGGCCACAGGCTGAGCGGGGGGGCAGGGGCCTCCCGTGGGGCTCCCTGTACTGGCTCCTTCCCTCCGTCCTGTAGTCTTACCCCCATTGACTGGCAGGAGGAAGACACTTGCTGCTAGCTCAGCTGAAGCTGCTGCATCTCCAGGGGACGGTCTTCGCTCAGTCTCAGCGTCAAGGCCTGCATCTTGCATTCGGAGCCGCTACCTGGGGGAGGAACTGTTTGTGGTCACTGATCCCGTGAGGAACCGTGGTCTCCAGGATCACGTGTGTTTACACACACATCCACACACAACATCCAGAGCCCTCAGAGTCCAGTGGAATTTCCAGAAGCCCTCTGTGGAGTCTCCTATGAAGACACTGTTCCCCACCCCCTTGTCCTGCCTGCTCCTTGTGCAAAGACTAAAAGCACCAGACGATGGAGCCTAGCGTTTCTCAGCCTCGGGCCAAGACCCTGTTCCAGCCAATGATGTGTAAGGGTCTGTGGGCTCTTCTAGGAAAGAATCTGCTCTGGATGAGGTGAGAGACACCCTGGGGGGTCCCCCTCTCCTCTCTTCCCCTCCCCTCCCCTCCCCCACGGCCTCCCATGATCACCTCTTAACTCCATGGCTTTTGGAAGCTTCAGTGTGGACAGGACGCCTAGGGCCATGTCATGAGCAAAGTCCCCAGTAACAGAGGCCCAGGAAAGAGAGAAGAGGGAGCAGCGGCCTGGGCCTCTGACGGTGACACTCCCTCTGCCCAACTGTGGCTGCCTATCCCCGCGGCCTGTTGGGCAGCGACCCATGTCCTCAGGGGAGGCCAGTGTTTCTCAGGACTCTTGTGTCTCAACAGCAGACAGGATGCTCCTATGGGAGACGGAGGTGACACCCCCTAAGTTACCGTCCCAAGGCTGGGGACCCCACAGAGGCTTATTGTGCAGTAAGGGTGGGGATGGGGGATTAACTGAAAATCACAGGACCTGGCTTCCTGTCCTCAACCCACCTCCCACTTATTTCCTCACAAGTAGAAGAGGTTCATGTGACCTGCCCAGCCTCCCACGTTGTGTGGATCACAGGAGAATGGGTCAGCGAGAATGTTCACAGAGCCCAGTACAGATGGAAGCTTCGGTCACTATCTCCCTGAGGACACAGGAGGGGAAACATCCAGGCTGAGAAGAGACCTTTGCAAGGAGGCAGCTTCCTGGATAAGGCATTTTCCCTGGAGCAAGTCTCAGATCTGAGGACACTGGGTCACCCTGGACAAGAGCTGGCCTGTCCTCCAGCGTTCACAGACCTGTGGTCAACAGGGTTATGAGCCATGGTTTGGGTCCCAACTCCACCACTCTCTTAATTAGGGTTCCCTGGAGATACTCTGAGAGGGAGAGTCCCATGCAGGAGGCTGAAAGAAGAGTTTGCTCCGGATGCAGGGATGCAGGGGTGCAGGGCGTGGGACTGGGCAGTGGGAGAAGCTGGGCTGGGCTGCAGCTCTGCAGAGGCCTCAGCCAGCCCCAGGCAGAGCTCTGGAGCTGGGATGGTCCCCGGAGCTATTGCACATTCAGACAGAAGAGTCAGGCCTTTGTCCCCCATCCCCCGGTCGTGTAGACCATTCTTTGAGATGGACGATCCCAGGGAAGGGGCACGGCCTGGTGCAAAGCAGCTTTCTTCAACCCAGATCCAAGCCCACAGAAGGTTCAGCTGTGAGTGACGAGGTGCTGCGCTCCCAGCAACGCAGAGAAGGAAGGCTGGTGAAGAAGGTTGTGCGGCTCAGGGACTGCTGGGCGAGCAGGTGATGAGGTCTCTCTGAGGCTCAGCTCAGGTAATTACAATATGCACATGGCAGAGGAAATAAAATTGACTTCGCACGCAGTGTTTCACATGTCCCAATATGAGAGTCACTCCTGAGGGCTCACTAACCAACTCTTAGGTGCCTTGTGTGGTCTGAATGTTGGGAATGAAAAGTCAGGTAAGACATGGCCTACTGCCAATGGCTGTGTAGATGGAACCCAGTTAGCTAAGAATGCGGGAAGGGAAAAGACAAGAGGATCCTTGTTGGTAGAGTTTTCTCTTCTGTCTAGAAATCTCAGAAGAACCCACTTAAATGTTATGAGAAGCAATATAGGTGTTCAGCAACATGGCTGAATCCATGGCAAAAATCCAGACATCAATAGCTTTCCTAGATACTAGCAAAAACCAATTAGAATTTACAAAGGAAGAGAATCCCACTTCTAGCAGCTACAAAATTCTCAGCAATATTCTTAAAAAGCACCTGCACTTTGTACATCAACGGTCACAGCTGCCAACAGGTGGAGGCAACCCATGCGTCCGCAACAAATGAAGGGGCATGCGTGTGCTTATGCATACGTGGAATACCACCTGACCTTAAAAAGGATGGAAACTCTTGGGAATTCCCTCATGGTCCAGTGGTTAGGACTCCTCGCTTCCACTGCAGGGGCCCTGGGTTCGATCCCTGGTCGGGTAACTAAGATCCCTCAGGTCTTATGGCATGGAAAAAAAAAAAAAGAATCAGCAGCCTTAAATGAAACATTAGATCAGATTAACTTAAAAGATTTATACAAAACATTCCATCCAAATGCAGCAGAATACACATTCTTCTCAAGCACACATGGAACATTCTCAAGGATAGACCACATGTTGTGACACAAAACAAGTCTCAATAAATTTAAGAAAATTGAAGTCATATCAATAATACTAAAAAAACAAACCACAAAAGGATGGAAATTCTGATATAGGCTACAGCATGGATGATCCTTGAGTACATTATTCTAAGTGGCAGTAAGGCAGGCACAAGAGGAGAAACACTGTATGGTCCACTTCCACGAGGTTGTTGGAGCAGTCACGTTCACAGAGACAGAAGGTAGGAGGGTGGTGGCCAGGGACTCTGAGGCGGGGGTGGGTGGGATAGTGTTTAATGTGCATAGAGTTTCAGTTTGGGGAGATGAAAAATTTCTGGAAGTGGATGTGGTGACGGTTGTACAACAATATGAATGTACTTAATACCATTGAACCGTATACTTAAAAATGGCAAATTTTATGTTATGCATATTTTTTACCATAATAAAAAAATCTTTAAGACACAAACAAGTTCTTTATGAAGAATAAGAAAAATTTACGGAGAAGAAAGATAAAAAGACCTAACTAGAGCTTTATTATTTTTTGTACGAGAAGGATAAATATGATAAAGATGTTAATTTGTTTCAAACTTATCTATAGATTCGAGTTCCATTTGATGAATGTATTATTCAATTACTTTTAAGACGCTAAAAGTCATTTGGAAGAATAAACAGAAATACCTAAGAATATTTAGAAATTACCTGTTATACATTATATTAAATTATAGGATTTAAACAATGTAGTAATGATACAACATAAACACTGGACACAATCCTGTTTTTGTCCCATGTCCTGGCAGTCAGTTCATACCCTTTATAGAGAAATCCTACCTGCAATGTTCCAGGCACAGCTCTGGGGAGGTTGAAGACACGGTAATCGTCATGAGGCTCTGGGCTGCCATGGTGTGGGGTACCTCAGGGGGCACCCATGTGCCAGCCCCAGAGGGATGGCCTGCCTGTAGGTGATTCCACCTGTGCTGTGATCACTGGCCAAGGGAAGTAATGAGGATGGAGCACAGGACCAGGAAGCAGGCTGGGAGAGCAGTGTCTTGGGACCTTCCTTTGTGGGAAGTTTTGGGCTGGAGGCAGGCAGTGCGTGGTGACAGCGAGGCCAAAATCCACACTAGTGAGGTCGTAGGTGGTGGCCATACACAGAGTTTAAGCAGAGAAACAAACAACTTAAAGATGTATAGAGGAGAAAGTACCGTGAGCAGTGGCGGAGAAGAGGGACAGGCACCAGTCGTCAGGCTCAAAGACCTCCCTTCCCGCTCAGCTCCACCAGCCACTTCCCCGAGTGTTGTCACCACGGAAACATCAAAATTCAGTTTGTCGCTGTCATAGAAGGGGGTGGGGTTCATCCTCAGAAGAGCATTAGACACCCAAGAACCCATGGAGCCGTGTGAATGTAGCCAGCCTGCTGGTGCCAGTACGTGGGACCAACGTCCCCTTCTCCTTGCAGGAGACTCAGCCTCTGAAACATGTCACTGGGGTTTATAAAGATGTCATCACCGGTGTGTGTGACAAACCCTCAGAGCTGACACAGGTATCTCTTCTGGAAGCACCTGGCAGTCCTGATGATGAATGTGGGCGGAGTTGGGGTGGGCCTCCATGAGACCCTCTGTCTTTACGAAAAGCTCACTTCCCCAACTCACCATCACGGGGCAGAAATTGTTCTTCCGCATGTTATAGGTCATCCTGAGTTTGGAGGCGCTCTAAACCAGACACATGCGGCCATTACAACCATTACAGGGAGATGGCTGACATTTCAAAGAGCGATAAGAAATTGTATTTCCGTTTGCAGCCGAAAGGATCCTTCAGAAAGAGACTCCTAACAGATTTTCGCTGGCTATTTCATGCAAATATGACAAAACGTCCATGCTCTGGAAATGCTTTTTATTCTACAACTGAATGTACCTGGCCAGTTATATCACAATATAAATTAGCATGGGCTGTCCTTACCTAATGAGTGGGGAGAGCCCCTTTTCTTTTTTTGTAGCGAACAAAACAGGAGGACACTTCAAGGAAGAGGCTTATGAGAATCCCATGCCTCTCCTTTGCCTCTTTGCCTCTTCTTTGCGTTCTCCTTCCTCCTCCCCTGGTCTCAGTTAATACAGCTATCAGAGCAGAGCTCACAGCCCCTGGGGTGGGCGCGTGCCTCACCCGGCATCCGGTCAGGGGTTTCTTGGTCCCCTGATGCTGCAGCAGTCAAGATGGTCTGGGATCTGCTGCAGAAACAAGGAAGCTGAACTTCGGCTACAACAGCAACACCACACCTGGCTGTGTGTCCTGCTTGTTCCAAGAGGCACTGAGAGCCCGAGGTGGGCTCTGCTCCACGCCGTGCTCACCCTGGGCCCTGGGCACAGAGGCCGCGAGCACCACTCCCTAAAGTGCCACTGGGCGACACACATCATCTCCTCTTCTGCTCTGTTGGCCAAAGCCAGTCCGATGACTACACCTGCCACATGGGAAGGGGCAGCCCTCTGGTTCTCATGAGAAGATGCAGGAGAGTTCAGAGGGCAGCCCTAATGGCCAGTGTGATGCCCACCTAAACGCCTCTGGGGGTGTCCGCAGCCTCACAGGCAGCTCGATGCTGGCCGGCAGGCAGGGCAGGACCCCAGAGCCACTTTGCCCTGATCATCCATCCCCCTTCCCTGGTCGACTTTGAGGTCAAAACCACATGATTGGGTGAACTCTACTCAGTGCTCTGTGGTGACCTAAATGGGAAGGAAATCCAAAAAAGAGGGGATGTATGTATGCGTATAGCTGATTCCATTTGCTGTACAGCAGAAACTAATACAACATTGTAAAGCAACTCCAATCAAAATTAATTTAAAATAAATAAATAATTAATTAAAAATTTAAAAATACAAAACAGAAAAGAAATGCTTGCTAAATCATAAAATACTGTACTCAAATTGCACTTAACTATAGCAAGTAGACAATGAAAGTCCCCTTAAGTTTCTGTCTCTTCACAGACCCCTATGACTCTACTTCTCACATCTAGATAACCACCATTAACACCTTAGCGTATTTCCTTCAAGGACATGTGTTACGTGGTGGTCGCTTTTCTCTGCACACACTAAATATAGGTAGACGGTAAACAGGTCAATAGACTGATGGAACAATAGGTTGATGTCTGTAGACTAAAATTGCATCACCTCCTGTATTCTGTTTCATTATCTTCACCTTAATAACGTTGACACAGACATTCTCTTTCTAATTAATAAAGTTTGCATGGTATTCTTTTTTTTAATATTTAGTTATTGGGCCACGTCGGGTCTTAGTTGAGGCATGCGGGATCTTAGTTCCCTGACCAGGGATTGAATCCGCGTCCCCTGCATTGGAAGGCGGATTCTTAACCACTGAACCATCAGGGAACTCCCAACATCGTATTCTATTTAAAAAACAAACAAACAAAAAAAAAACGTGATTGGGGTCTGATGCAATTTAGGATGCTAAAAAATTCCTTAAAGTATAAAGAAAAGCATGTTTTTCCTCATCTTTGTGACAATTGAGGACCACGTGGACAGAACACCCGGATGACCACTCACACTGTCCATCCAACTCAGCTGCCAGGTTCACCAGGAGGCCGAGAGGGCTGCCTTCCCTGAGTGCCACGTGTGACGCAGCAAGGGGACCAGCCTTTCACTCTGTTGCAACTCTTGCCTGAATCCTTGCGTATTCAGAAGAGAACGGGTGTCTCACCACCTGTGATTCATATTCACTTTTACCTGATCTTCCTTCTGGGCCTCCAGGCTGCTGATTACCTTCCCCTTTGCCTCCATTTCCCTGTTATACATTTTAATTTTTCTGGGTGATTTTCTAAATGGCATGAAGCAGTTTGCTTTTTGTTCCTGCAGCTTCTGTAACCTATTTCTCTCTTTTAATTACGCAAGCACATTCCTCCATAAATTAAAGTTTCTGAGCTTCTGAGTTTTTCAGGCCTGGCATAACAGGTCTGTGTCAGACACTTGATCAGGTGCTGGAGAAATCGATCAAGGAGAAGAGCCTTCAGTTTCGACAGAAGGCAGGTGCTGGATGGGTGAACAGATGAGGAAAGATGGGTGCTGGTCAGCAGAGGGAGGGCGCCAAACCCACACAGAGGGCTGGGGGAGGATGGGTGCCACACACCCGTGGTCCTTCTACATCAGGACCTACCTGCTCACCTCCCAGCTGCCAGCATCCTTGACGGTTTGCCTCCGCTGGTGCCCAGGAGAGCGCTAGAGAACTAACGCCCCGGCGGGACCACTCAGCACCGCCTGAGGCCCACCGTCCCCCAGAAGTTCCCTGGCAGGAGCCCGACAGTCCACACACCCTTCCCTTCCTTGCTGCTTCCCCACCCCCCAAAAGTGTTTCCCGGGGTTGCGCCCCTAGAAACCACCTGCAATTTCTCATCTGCTTCTGAGCAGCCGAACCTGGACCGTCACCTTCATGGACAAAGGAAAACTGCTGAATCACGAAAGGCGAGCGGAAGTCAGTGAGGCAGCCGAAGGGGAAGGGAGTTCGGAGCAGAAGGAGGGTCTGGGCCCAGACATACCGGTGCGGATTGGTGCCAAGTTCACGGTGAGGCACAATGACCCTGGAGTTGCAAAGGGCCCCATCTACTGAGCTTCAGCTCAAAAGCAGCTTAACTATGGCCCAGCACAGAGTCTCTCAAATACCCAAAGGACTTAGAGACTGCAGACAGCTCACTTCATGGCACCGGCATGGACCTGGATCCAGACTACGTGGGCTAAAATCCTGGTTCTGTCACTGACAAGCTGTGTGACCTTGAGATACTTTCCTCACCTCTCTGTGCCTCAGTTTCCTCATCTGTGAAATGGGGATAGTAACAGTACCTACGAAATGGTTATTGTGAGGCTATAAGGAATGACCGAGTGTGGTGTTCACGGTTGGCTGGTGGTGGTGGTGCTAACAGTAGCAGCCAGTTCCTGTTTGTGATTATTTCAGCGATGTCTGAGGCAAATCACACAGGGAAGGAGACTCAGCGCCTGCTCTCCAGGAGCTCATGGCCTGATGAGGCAGAAATATACATACAAGTAGGATGATGAGGCAGAAATATACATACAGGTAGGAAAGGCCCAGGAGGAGGATGGGAAACGCACTAGTGGACTCAGAAAGGCTGTAGGACTTGAGTGAGAACGGTCACCTCCGGCTGCTGGAACAAGTGGACCCGAACTTGAAGGACAGCTCACTGACTGTCAGCTGCTCCCTGAAGATCCCTGTCTCCCTGATGGTCAGTCCTGGGCGGCTCCCCTGCCTGGGGACGTGTGGCGCGGGCCTCGCTGCAGGATGATGGGAGGCTGCTGCCACCTACTGGCGTTTGCTCTGCTCAGTCCCATCGCCCGAACCCCCGCCCCCCGCACCGCCCCCGCCCAAGCCCAGGCAGCATTCAGAGGGTTCAGCCTGCAAAACTGTCTCCCAGGTCGGATCCTCAGTCACCCTGGGGGCACCCTCAGAGTGTTCAGCCCATGGTGAAGCTGCAATAAGGAGAAGGCGGGGAAGGACAGATCATCTGCGGACGAAGGCTCCCCTCTGGTGGTCACCATGGTCAAGCGGTGGATGCGGCCAGAGCCTCAGACTCTGCAAACTCATGAGTCAGTGGGACTTACAGGGAAGGTGACCGCAGCCCTGAGCCTGTGGCTGAAGTGCTGCCCTCGAAGGAGGGTCTTCTTCCTGGCATCTCAGCACATCATCCTCTTCACTGTGTGTGGGGGTTGCCCCCTCTGTGAGCCTCTTGCCTCCTTTGTGCCCCCCAGACACCCTCCCTCTCTCAGAGCCCTGGTGGTCCACCCTCCCTGACGCCCCTCTCTGAAGCCCCCAGTCCCCCTCAGACTCCCTCCTCGCCATGGTTCTGTAATCAGTGCCTTTTTTTTTTTAACATCTTTATTGCTTTACAATGGTGTGTTAGTTTCTGCTTTATAACAAAGTGAATCAGTTGTACATATACATATGTTCCCATGTCTCTTCCCTCTTGCATCTCCCTCCCTCCCACCCTCCGTATCCTACCCCTCTAGGTGGTCACAGAGCACCGAGCTGATCTCCCTGTGCTATGCGGCTGCTTCCCACTAGCTATCTATTTTACGTTTGGTAGTGTATATATATATCCATGCCACTCTCCCACTTTGTCACAGCTTACCTTTCCCCCTCCCCATATCTCCAAGTCCATTCTCTAGTAGGTCGGGGTCTTTATTCCCATCTTACCCCTAAATTCTTCATGACCTCTTTTTTTTTTTTCTTAGATTCCATATATATGTGTTAGCATACGGTATTTGTTTTTCTCTTTCTGACTTACTTCACTAAGCCATCTCCTTATGACGGTTGAGGCCAGCTAAGGATTAAGGATAAGTCCCACCAGCTTCCATACCCGTGATGGTCTCCTTGGCGCCCGGGGCTGGGGCCTGGGGGGTGGGGGGCTGTGACGGTGGAGGTGGTTCGGGGCAGAGGGCTGAGAAGGGAAGGGTCTCCTGCTTCTGCCAGACCCCATCCTGCACCTCCCTCTGCCAGGGGATGGGACCCTTGCTGTTTCCCATCCCTGTTCTTCTGTCTCCTCCTGGGTTTTCACCACAGGATCCACACCCACACCCACCCAAGATGTGGCTGATTTCTAGAGCACAGTAGCTTCATGGCCCAGAGTTGGTTGGAGGTGGGGCAGGAAGCGCGGTGAAAAACTTGGTCATCAATGAATCACAAAACTTAGGGCTGGCACGGACTTTCCTAGACTATGCCCTTTAATCTCTCCATTTTTGTAGAGAAGGAAGCTGGGGCCCTGGGAAGGGAGGATGCTACCTCAGAGGACCCCGCTTAGGAGCCGTGGCTTCCCAGACATTCCGTGGTCGTGAAGAGGAGATGGAGAAAAGCAGCCTGTTAACAGAAGTTCAGCCACTGTCGACGTGAGGTCGCAGCTTCATGGGAACACCAGCACACCCGTTCTAGGGAGAGGTGTTTTTCCAATGTCGTGTGAGATAAAATTATACATCCACACCCTCTGCCCAGAGCTCTGCAGCACCTCCCTCTAGACAACGCAAAGGGCATGCAAAGAATCATTGAACGGTTATTTTTTTAGATAAGAAAACACGGAGCGGGGTGGTGGGATGAATTGGGAGATTGGGACTGACATATATACACTACTATGTATAAAATGATAACTAATGAGAATCTACTGTATAGCACAGGGAACCCAGTGCTCTGTGGTGACCTACATGGGAAGGAAATCCAAAAACGCGGGGACATATGTACACGTATAGCTGATTCACTTTGCTGTACAGCAGAAACTAACACAGCATTGTAAAGCAACTATACTGCAATAATAATTTTACAAAAAAGAAAAAGAAGGACTTCCTGGTGGTCCAGTGGCTAAGACTCCGTGTTCCCAGTGCAGGGGGCCCAGGTTCGAGCCCTGGTCAGGGAACTGTACCCCACTTGCCGCGTAGCCCAATAAAAGAATAAATAAATATTTTTTTTTTAAAAAAAAGAAAACACAGGATACTTTAGGAAGGTGGAATCCATTTTCAGGTTTATAGCCTGGTGCAGAAAAGAAGCAAACAGGATTGGTGAGGTTCCCAGGTTGTTTCAGCCCGACTCTGCTGGACTTTCTAATCCATTGGGGCAGGAGTGGTTTGACCAGATCACGTGACGAGTGAGTGTGCAGACAGGCTACACTTAGCGCCCTGCCTCCTGGCCTCCGTTTCCTTCCTCTGTACCTCGACACCGTGGTCAAGGATACCTAATTCTCTCTGTCCCCCTATTGGGGGAAACCTTGTTTCACCCAAATAACAGTCTTTAAAACTGCAACCGGAAGGCTCTGAGTTACGACTCCTTCTCTGGATTTCACATAGGGTGGCAGGTTGGTGTGTTAATGGCCACCAAGGCATCAGGCCTGGGGGCGCCCACACCCGTGGAGCCCCTCCCACCCTGACTCTGGGCTTGGCCATGTGACCTTCTTTGGCCAATGAGACATCAGTGTACATGTGCTCCTAGGGCTGGAGCCAGGCCTGTTCACTGGAGCTTGTGCTCTTACAACGTTCCTGATGCAGAGACAAACTGTCTGTCCTCCCTGAGGATGAGAGACGGGCCCACCTTCCATTCTACCCTCCAGTGAGCAGTCTCACCAATGAACCCAGGAGGGGTCGGGAGAAGGGCCGCCGCACAACTGCAGAAGCATGAGGAAAGCCTCACGCTGTTTTAGGCAGCTAAGCTGTGGGAAGCCTCCTTAATCAGCGACAGGTAACCGACACTCAGAAAGTCCTAAACATTCCCCGCAGCAAAGACTTGCCCCACCCACGCTGGGTCCAAAGAAGGCGAACCTCCTCGGCCCACAGTCTGTGAGCTTTCTTCTGGTGCCCATGATGGCCACGCTGCACATGGACCCAACTCTTCCCTTCTGAGTCCAGCCTATGTCATGGCCCATCCGTCTCCTCCCTCTAGCTTTCATCCTCTTTCCAAAGCACTAGTGTATTCAGAACCCATCAAGCCGAACCACCGGGAATCTGCCTCCCAAAGGACCCAAAAGAGATCCAGGACGGGCACACACAGGATCACAGCATGACATCCTGTGGAGTATGGTCCAGACTCTCTCCCCAAAGGCCAGGCCAGGCCATTGCCCAGCAGCCTGCAGGGAGCAAGGCCACAGTGTTATATGTCACATCATGGACTAATTAGAGGGTGGTTAGGAGCCATCGAGGGCTTTAAGCAAAGAACCGCAACCTGCTCTGCTGCAGTGGGTTGGAAGGCACAGGAGAGGAAGCCTGGAGTCTAGTTGGGGTGATTCACTCAGGACAACCCATGGGCTTCCTTATAGCTATGGCAGTAGAGGTGAGTGACACACTTAAAAGATATTTAAGAGAATTTTGCAAGTCTTCCATTTCTTTTTTTTTTTTACTGGTTGTAGAAAGATGAAGAATAAAGTGGAAACATTATAGACAGGTAGGTAGGCAGGCTGATAGACAGACGGATAGATAGATGATAGATAGGTAATAGAAAGAAGGAGAAAGAGAAAGGGAAGGAAGGAAGGAAGGAAGGAAGGAAGGAAGGAAGGAAGGAAGGAAGGAAGGAAGAAAGAAAGAAAGGAAGGAAGGAAGGAAGGAAGGAAGGAAGGAAGGAAGGAAGAAAGGAATGCCAGGCACAGTTCTAAGCACTTTACAAATCTTATCCCACCCAATTCTCCCGACACCCCCAGGAGGCAGGGCACTACAGTACTGGGGCACAGTAGATTATTGTTTAAAAATATTCACACACACCCTCCCCGGTGCATGGTGGCCTGTAGCTCTCCACCACTTCACTGCGGGCTGGGCTGTGTGACTGTGTGACTTGCTTTACATGATGTAATGTTAGCAGGTGCACCGTAACCAAAGGCTTAAAAAGCATTTGTGGATTTAGCATTTGTTACCAGTTTCCTCTTTCCCAACGTAACGAGAGTTCCAACACATATTTTCTTCATTTATTCTTGGTATTTGTTTTCTTAATGTCACGGAGTAAATGACAGACAGCAGCTGGGACACAGCTCTTAGCCCCGCGTGCTCCCGGCAACCCTGGTGACTGAGGAATTCGGCTACACCGTCTTCGCCGAGGCCCACGTGGTCTGCCCTCCTGGGGCAGAACTGTGGGCGCACCTCTTCCACCCCCACCTTGTTTATGGTGGTCTTGGATCCGGGTATCTAGAGGCGTCGTCTGGGATGGGATTCTAGGACACGGGTTTCCTGAAGGGGTGTTTCCAGGGGAAACTCGCAGAGTGAGGGGCAGGCAGGAAAGGCAGAGGAAGCCATGAGCAGAGGCGGGTTTCAGGTGAGCTCCAGCCTCAGGGTGACCCCAGGGTCCCTGGAGCCTGAGTGGTACCACAGCGTTGTCCCCCTGGAGGCACAGGGTCCAGGCTCCAAGGGCAGGGGGCCCGTCACCAGGACCTAAGGCAAGGACACCTGTCTGAAGCAGCATCCGCAGGAGGAGGGGATGGGCCCACCAGCCTGGAGGGGCGCTGGGGGGCAGCTCTGCTACACGAGGTGTCCTTGGCTCCACGTGGAGACTTCAAGTGTGGGGCTGGGGACCGCGTGTCCTGAGCATCGACACAAGGTCCCAGGCAAGGCCTGAGGAGGGAGTGTGGATATGATGCTGGACAGCACCCCAAAGGCAACAAGAATGACCACCTGGACCGGCCGTGACGTTACAGGACCTTGCGACCCCTTAACCTGCAGGTACGTCACTGACAACGTGGGCGGGAGCTTCAAACATTCCGACGGATCCGCCCACCCATGACCTTCGCCTTGAGCTCAGAGACGCAAGCCGCCAGACCATAGTACCTTGTTCCCTAAACACCGTGCACTGTGCTCATCTCAGGAGAGGAAGCCCAGGGTTCCGCTCATCTCCCGGTGCTAAGCCAAGTTCTGGCTCCTCCGTCCATGCCATCTGTGTAACCACGGGCATCACTGGCCCTCCAGCACCACCCCCCCCCCCCCGAAATGGCCCTACTATCACTCCTCCGCAGGTGAGCTGAGCATTCAGGAGAGAGAAGGAAAAGGAAAAGAAGGTGAGTTCAGAGAAATGAAACCCGGAATCAAATGTTACTTTTGCCGCGAGACTGAAGAGCGAGACTCGACAGCAGGACTGTGACAAGCAGAGTGTAAAGTCCCCGTTTCAAACCCCACGATGCGTAAGCACGTCACAGGTCACAGAACACGCCCAGGCCCGGCCCCGCCTGAACTCCTTCCTCTAGACCCCCGATTGCCGAGGTTCCTGGACCAGCCCCCTCGGCAACAAGAGCTTGCTGGGATGAGGGAGGAGGTGGGTGGGTCAGGAGTCGACGTGAGGGGCTCATCTTCCCATGGTTTCAATACCTGATGCACTCCCGCATCCCAGCCGAATCTGAAGGCCTGGCTTTTCGAACTACCTCTGCTTCTACCCCTGGAGCTGTCTTCCTCACTCACCTGAGTTAGGAGGGGCTGAACCACGCCTTGGGGTCAAACCAGGCCTCACGAAGGGTCAAGTTCAGGGTTTGGGTTAGAACTTAGAGATAGTCGGCTACAGCCAGCCCTGAATTACAGAGACCCCGTGCAGCCCTTGCCCACCCAGCTCTCATCAGGGACAAACCTCAAGGCTTCCGTAATTTTCCTAAGCCCCTATCTTGTTCAGTTTCTTCTGGAGCTAACAGAAGGTGCCAGGATTGCCCAAGCCTCAGGTTCACGATTCCTTGCAACCCAGGTGGGAGGCCAGATGCCAGGGAGGCAAAGTGGACGGGCCACATGGAAGAGGCCACATAACGTTGCTCAGCTCCCGGATGGGGCACACTCCACACCGAGAAAGCCTAGCCCCACCAGCTGTGTGTGTGTGTGTGTGTGTGTGTGTGTGTGTGTGTGTGCTCTTGTGTGTGCGTTCATGTAACTTTCACTTGGTGTCCAGTCAGCATTTCCTTCAATGCCCTCATCAAGCAAAGGAGGAATTCGGGGATGAATTCTGGCTTTAAAGGTGTAAAGCCTCTTAACCTTCATTTTCACTCTTAATGGAGGTTAGCCGTTCACCTTTGTGTTTGGAGAAATAGCATGACTTTTTTGATTCCACAGTTCTGATTCAAGGGGGTTTGTCTTGGATTCCATGCTTGAAATGTCAAAAGAAGAGGATTTCCCCTTGTCCTCAGAGGAACCAGAGGGAGCAAAGAGAAGGCAAGCCTTCAACCTGACCTTCCCGTTTTGCCCAGGTTGCTTGTACTGTCACTGCCACCCTTGTACCAATGTGAGCAGCTGGAAATCGAAGATGTACAGTGATTCCTTCTCCCCTTTTGTTTGTTAGCTGTGAAATAAATCCCTGGGCATTTTCATGGCAGCTCTTTGAGGACGTCATTGCTAATTAAGTTCCACTGGAGGGTGGCTGGTCGCACATCAGGGAACATCGTAATAATTTGATGTAAATTCCCCGACACTGTCGGCCAGTAGAATTCTGAACGCCCAGTGGCTAACTTGGGGAGTTTTATCTTCTCCTAGTTGGTGTTAGAAAGCAACCCAAGGGTGAAAGGACACTGGGGCTACAGCTCGAGGACGCTGGTGCCGGTCCCTCCACTGCCACTGTCTTGGACTTAGTGCAGCTGGGTCCCAGGCAGATGGAACCATGTCCTGAAAGCTGCACGCCTCCAGAACATCAGCCCTTAGTAGCTGGAGGAGATAATTATTAAATTACTTCATACACACTCACAAATCACAACCAATGACACGAAGCTGTGTTCTAATTTAGCTGAAAATGGCTACACTGTCATTTTACTGAGAAGTATGGGAAATCCCAGAAGGTCCAGAATCAGCAGCTGGTGGTGGCTAAAATGAGGAAACTCATCAGTGTCGTCTTTTATACCAATAATGGGATCTTCTAGAGGCAAGGAGCACAGCGCCCTGCCAGGAACTGAAACCAAGGCTAAGCAGCTTCAGAGAAAAGGGCTCATCTGAAAGGAAATGAGGTGGTACCCAAAAGTGGGGAGGCTTGGCGAGCCCGGTTCAGACATGAGCACAGACCGAGGGGTGTTGGGTGGCCTGATCACGGCCATGGCCACACCGCTCAGGGCTGAGCTCCCACCACTGCTCGGCTGTGGACTCTGCCATCAGTGCCGTGGCCCAAAGGGCAGCGTGCCGGCCACCGGCACTGCCGTGGAGGACGTGGACGCTTCCTTGTACAGTGTTCCTGTCTCTCTGTATTCCTACTCCCAATTTAAAATCCAGAATGGGAGCGTCTGACTGGCGTCCGTGTCCCACGGTCCAGGAGGCGGGAGAGGGGTCTGGCTTTCTCAGCTGGTGTAGACGAGGCTGCAGTTCTGACTCCACGCCAGGACACACACAGGCGGGTGCCCCAGAAGGGAAGCCCCCCACAATGAAACATGAAAGCGGCCAATGTCCAGTACAGAAACCTAAAATCTTAGATTTGACTGGGGAGCTAAGTCATTAAGATCGCTTCAACAGCATCAGTGAGCACAAGTTTCACAGGCCGTGCTGAAAGGGTTTTTTCCTCCAAGTGTTTCTGAGAGAGAATCAGGGTTGCTGGAGTTAAAGTGACAGCAGACTTCAGAGTCATAAGTAATTAAAGTCACGGCTTTTATGACGTAACATGAAATGTATGCACGCGCACTTTGTGCCGAGCAGCAGCTGAACCGACCTCGCGGCTGCTTGTGAGGGACACGGGCTCAATGCTGGACACGGCATGTTCGCCTCCAGCCACGTGGTCCTGCGCACCTCGACCCCCAGTGCCAGGTTAGACAAACAAGGGAGCTGGTAAATCATCCAACAGGAAGCAAGGACGGAGGCCAAGGGCTGACTGGACACCCCCAGGACCACACTTGCAGCTCAGCCCCGGGTCTGCACTCCCAGCCTGAGGCTCCCGGCACCCACATCTGTGGCATCAGCATCGCCCTGGAGCAGGACAGAAACGCAGCGTCTCAGGTCCATCCCAGAACAGCCAGGTCAGAATCTGCGCTTCACATGCACATGCAAGCTGGGGAAGCCCTGGTCTACAGCCCCAGACAGGGATGGTCTGCCCGGGCTGTGGTCCACCTGTTCTGCGGCCCACCTGCTCTGCCCATCTTGTTGCCAAGGTTGCTGTCCAGTTGTTGGCAGGGGGACTCAGTCCAGGACTGCTTTCCCCCTGGGCTCCCTGTCTCAGTTCCACATCCTGCGCGGCAGGTAGTCTCTGAGCTAGGACATCTGGACGTCTGTCACCTTGTGATGTTCAAGCCGAGTTTCCACCTGGGAGATGGTGAATATTAGGGCCTCACAGCATCGCCTCCTCTCCTCTCCCCGGAGGCACACACGGGAGAACAGCCCTGAAGTCAGAGCAGTGCCCACCCAACTCCGGGCAAACTCCCCCACTTCCTCCGAGGTCTTTCTGGTGAGTTGCAGACCCCATGCAGCTGCCCTCCCCCTCCATTCATCCACCTGGTAAACAAAGGGGGAGGGGAGCAGCCTCAGGTCAGCCCTTGGTAGGGAGCTTAGCTCAGAGCGGGAAGTGAAAGGGGGATGGAGAAGGACTGAGTTCCTCCTGTACAGTGGAGAGATTTGGCCTTTTATACCAGACCCTCCGAGAGGAAGTGAAAGAGGAGGTGGGAAGCAGGTCGCTGTCTGTGGCAGGAAGGGAGGGAGCTAAGGAAACCCCCTCCTCAGTGGGAGCCCCCGCCTCACGCCTCTGGACCCCTGGCAGAGAGAGGGCAGAGCCGTTGGGCAAACGTGTGCACACGGTGAGTCCACATGAAACGGTGGCGACACAAAGCCCTGTGTCCTGACACCACTGTAGCCGAGGCGGTGCTTAGCTGGATTCCAGCTTCCCCAACACAGGAAGGCCCTTTCCAGCGTGGTCCAGACACTGCTCCTGCCCCGTGCAGGAGAGTGCGGCCAGCCTGAGATGGCTGCCCCTCGGTGTGCGTGCAGAGCGCTGGCTGACGGTACAGTCTTTCATTGTACCCACTCCATTCTCACAAGGAGAAATTCAGATTCTGGGAGGGACAAAGCTCGCATTTATCCAGGCCAGCTAATGAGGAATGCTGGACCAAATGCTGAGAATTCACACTGCTTAGGAGGTCAGCCTCGCACCCAAAGGACCCACAAGTGAGCCAGAAAAGAGCCTTTTCTCCCATCAATCCCTTCTTTGTTTTAACCACCCCCTTCAGCTCTGCATGCCCACCAGCGATTTATCCTTAATAAACATGTTCTCTGCACTCACTACTTCCTTCCGGAAGCACCACCACCAAAACCCCGCGTGTGGCTGGGGTATTTAGGTCTGCAGATCTTCGGGGCTGGGTTGCTGAGTCTCACTAAGAAGCAAGTGTAAGCCTTGCTTACACATAAGGACCAGGAGACCGCCCCGGTGCCCACCAATAGCCAGCAGCCCTGTGGTGTTCAGGAGTCTGTGCCCAGGACGGCAGAGAAACCTGGGCGTTCCCTCCCACCTCCCACCCTGGGACTGTGTGCCTGTGGGGTGCCGGCCTCGCCCTGCCACTCCCTTCTGGTCCCTGTTGGGCCCAATCCATCACTTTCCACACCCTGTTGTCTCACACCCAGCCCAGTTCCACATCCATGGAGAAGAAACACACTTGGTCCCCACCCCGTTTCTGACTGTGTGAGTGTGAAGATGTGCTGACCACCAACTCTTTGTGGATTTCAATATCTACAGATCAGAGGTGATGCCTCTCGGATTGGCTGAAAGGAAGTGAGGAAGCACATAAGGAAGGACCCGGGACCACCTTCATTTCCCTGCCTCGTCCTCTGTTCCTGCCGCCTCCCCCTTTCCCACCCTTGCCCACTCGAGGTCATCCCCACTTACCATCACCATTCTCACAGCCTCGGGGTGACAGGGAGTTAACATTTCCTGAGCACCGTAGTGGGAATTTTAGGAAGAAACCTGCATATGCGTAGGATGGCCCTTTCGGCCACAGATCCTTGGCCTCAAATCACCATACGACCTCTGGATCGTTACCCAGAAGAGGGAATTGGGGTCAGCACACCCGGAGGACCAGAATGTGGGCTCCGACTCGTAACGGTACCTAGTCCAGGCTCGTACTGCTCACTGCACGACGGGGCAATCAATCGAGATCCGAGTTGCTGGGGAAGGAATAGCGACATCATTCAGAAGCCAGCAGACTGAGCAGAGGGTAGACAAGTGTCCCAGAGAACCACCTTGCTGCGGTCTGGATGCTAGTTCCTTTTATAGAACAAAGAAAGGGGCAGGTGAGGAGGTAAGTTAAAATGACCATAAACTTATGGCCTTGCAAATATTACCTGGTCCGGCCAGACTCCAGAGAGGATGCCTTAATCTCTTCCTTCCTGCAACCATTCACATGTGGGCCTGGTCAGGAGGTTTCCTGGGAGCTAAACAAAGGTATTTTAGCTTAATATTCAGGCGTGGGAGGTGAGGTACCAGGAGACGGGCCATTATGTATACTTTAAGCTATAGGCAGCATCCCTTTAGTCATTAACTTACAGCAAAAGCAGTAGAAAACAAAGATTAAAGTGAAAGAAACAGATCCAATATGGAGTCAGATTTGTTCTTCCCTGTTACAGTAAATGACGAGTAATATTAGCTGAGCACTTGGCTTCTCGGTGGAGACAGCAGCCACCCAACACAGCGTTTGCCCCGGTGTCAGAATCTGCTGGGCCCAGCCCAGGTCCCACGGCCACACCTCTGGGAAGTGGACTTGCAGCCAAGATTCAGTGAGCAGCGCTTTTTGTGAAAATAAAAATGCATGGCAGGATGTGGGTGTATGCAGTCAACACATCAGCAAGGATTGCCTGTTCTGGAAACTTTGGTCAAGCTTGGTGTGGTACGTGGGTCCAAGCAGTGACTTCAGCTCCATCCTGCTCCAGCAGGACCCCGGGTCACCCACTGCGGCCCGAGGGCTTGGTGGCCTCCCAAGCGAAACCTCTGTCCACTGGACAGGCGTCTAAGAGAAACAAAGCCAGACGTCCCTCGCATCCTTGACTGCTAAACACTTGGTGTTATTCTGAGACTGAGGGAGGACTAACTCCTGGCTCTGGGAGCACCTGTCTGACCTTCGGCCTGGCCTGGCCGCCCAGTGCTCAGACTGCAATCACCCAAGGAGACTGAAAACTATGGACGCCTGGCAGTTACCCAGAAGCTCTGGGGGTGGGGGGGGCGGTGCCTGACCCCAAATAGCACCCCTGGGGCCCTGCTGTGTGACAGGGGAGGACCTGTGGCTGGACCCTGAGGGACCCTTCCCAGAGACCCGGCTCTCAGGGATGTCCCCTCAGGCGAGCCGGGTGCCACCTCCTTTGTCCTGACCCCAGGGGAACCCATGGGCCACAGGGTGGGTTCAGGGGGCAGCTCATCCCACTGCTGCAGGACATGGAGATCACAGATGACAGAGAACGGGGTGGGGTGGGCAGGGAGGAAGGGAAGGAGGAGGCCTAAGGCGGGGGGTGGAGGGGGATTTGGGTGGTCAGCAGCGGGCAGGACCCGGCTGGACCTGGGTGCTAAATTGCCTGAATTTGGTCATTATGTTGTGATTATATATTTTTTTAAGTCATTTTCTTAGAGATACTTCTTTTTCAAGGAGAAGTATTTAGGCATAAAAGGCCATAATACTGTAACTTACTCTCCAAAGCGTCAGCAAGTAATTACGATTATAATATATACATGTGGACTTATAATTGTACTTTCCAGGCTCTTATAACAAGGCTGCCTTTCAAAATGCATATTTTCTTTCAAGATATTGTTTCTAAGGTATTATGAGCTAGAAAACCAAAGAATAAGGTTTCTTTGAATTGTGTATAAAGTAAGAGTTCATCCACTCTGAATAATCTGGTGAATAAAGTGATGAACCTCTTGCCATCTAACTGGCCTGCACACAACATGGATGGACGTAGAGACTGTCATACGGAGTGAAGTAAGTCAGAGAAAGACACTTATGATATGTGATAAATGATATCACTTATATGTGGAATCTGAAAAAAGGGTACACATGAACTTGTCTACAAAACGGAAATAGAGTCACAGATGTAGAAAACAGACTTATGGTTACCGAAGGGGAAGGGTGGGAGGGATAAATTGGGAGACTGGGATTGACACATACACACTACCATATATAAAATTGATAACTAATAAGGACCTACTGTATAGCACAGGGAACTCTGCTCAGTACTCTGTAATGGGCTATATGGGAAAAGAATCTACAAAAGAATCTAAAAAAGAATCCTACAAAGACTAGCTACAAATCTAAAAATGTCACTATACTCCAATAAAATTTTTTAAAATTAATAATAATAATTGGCCTGCATAGACTCATTCTACCTTATTTTTGTATTCTTGGGTGGAGTTCGCTGGAGCAGTAGTTTCTGGATAAAGTGTTGCAATTTTAAAATAGTTTAGTAGTGATTAGAAAATTAAATGTTTTAAAACATTTCTTAGAAAATTTCAGATATTTTTTATGCAATTCAATTTTTGTAGTTTTATGCAATTCAAATTTTGTAGTCTGAGGGAAACTTGCAGTGATTCTTTGCCCAAAGTATAGAAGACTTGAAAAATATATACTTGCTTTTCCACGTGTTAACTTGCTTAGACAATCACGTTGGGTTTTAGTTTCTAAGTGTGCAGTTCAACCAAGCCTGGGAAGGTCAGAGGACTCCATTTCCTGGAATAAGGCAGGACGGGGATCAGACCAACCTCCCACTAGAAAAAACCAATGTCACTGACTCAAAAAATTTTTTAAAAGCCTCAAAGATTTGGCAAGATAACAAGAAACTAAGGTCCAAAATCAAAGGGGAGATGAGATCTCTGAAAGTTAAATGGTATCCTTAGAGTTGTCTTTGAACTAAGGGCATTTGCCAACTTGGGCAAACTTCAACTTTTAATTTTATACGTGTGTGTTTATGTGTGGGTACGTATGGGAGTAGATCAAGCAAACGCTAACAACTGGTATATATGAGTGTGTCAGTCAGGGCCCAGGCAGAGAAGCAGAACCAGAAGGAAATGCACGTGCAGAGGTTCAGGGTGAGGCACTGGCCTGCAGACAGGCAACAAGGCCACAGGGAGGGAGGCTGCTCGGGGACGCAGGGCTGGAGCTGTGGCCCCCGGGACAGGCAGGCCTCAGGCCTTTGGGCCTGATCTCAGGTGGCATCGGCCTGCAGCGGCTTGAAGCAGGGTTTCAGTTCCCGGCCAGAGACTGGGGTCAGGCCGAGGCAGTGAGAGCACTGAATCCTAGCCACTAGACCAGTGGCCAGTGACAAGGCCCTGGCCCTTTGGCTTTGCAGAAAAGAATTCCCACAAAGACAGAAAGAAGTGAAACCAGTAAAGTGTTTATTAGGAGGAAAAAGAGTATACAGTATGTGTGGATAGACACACAGGCGGACTCAGAGAGAGAGTCGTGCCCTCGTGGTAGTTTAAATCACTTATATGGGGCATTTCTTCTGGGTTTCCTTTGGCCAATCATCTTGCTTTGCCTGGTTCTCAGTCCATATTTGGTTTATCTCAGGATCCTGCCATGTGTGCAGGCGCCTCTCTTAGCCAAGTTGGATGCCAGTGAAGAGGCCTATGGGTAGGTTGACATCAGTGACACACTCTCCCTTTTTGACCTTCAAGGACCTTTATAGTCGGGAAGGTCTCCTTGACTTCAAGGATGAGAAATATGTGGTCTCTTATCTTTTATCTGGGCGGGGCCCAGCCTCCTCTATTATCCTGCTGTTATGGAGTTTCTGTCCACAGGAGAGAAACTCCAGCTGCTCAGCCTGGGGCCCATTATCTCCTGCCTCAGACCTGCTGCGTGAAGCCCACTGGGTCATCCAGGACACCCTGCCCTCCCTCAAGCGAACCTACTAGGACTCTAACCACATCTAAAAAATACCTTCACAACAACGCCAGGTCACACAGAAAACCCACCATCTACTTTTACAATTTTTCCATAATTTTGAAATCTTTCTAAATAAAAAGTCTCACGTGCTGAGCTGGGAGTTCCTTTCTCAGACCCGAGGGTCCGAAGGCCCGCCCTACTGGTCTGGCTGCACAATTCTGTCCCCACGTCCCTCACAGCCACACAAGGACCGGACCTTCCTCCCTTTAACCCCTGAGGAAATCAGCACACGCCCTCCCAGACAGGGCGCCAGGCCTCGGCCACGGTGCTTCTCGAAACTTGTTCTTCAGGAAGGGCGCCAGGCCTCGGCCACGGTGCTTCTCGAAACTTGTTCTTCAGGAAGAGGGAAGGCAGTGCAGGCCAGAAACTCAGATCCACCTAAAGAAAGGAAGCGAAGGAATAGCAGAAGGCAAAATAAACTCTTTCATTTTGCTTAGTTATTTTATTTTTCTCTCACCTTCCACAAGCTAACCTGAACCATAGGAACGCACTGGATGAACATGTGAGGATACAATCTCCTCCCAAAGTAAAACTCTGTGCTTTACCTTTATACTGCCATTTTTTTTTTTTTTTTTGGCCCATATCCCAGCCTTCCCAAATAGCCCTGTTTTCTCTTTGTTTCTTTTCCAACTTGCAGGATGACCTGAGTGTTTCACACGCAGGCACATGACCACAGTTGCCATTGTTGTGAACGAGCTGGTGCCGCACCGTTGTGGCCCAGGGAGGTTGGAACCCCTGGTGACGCTCACAGCAGTCACGTCTGGCAGGGGACTCCGGCTAACACTCATTCCTCTTTGTAAAGACGCCCTCCTCTTGGATAAGCTGGACATAATCAGTGGCTGCCGCCTGACCCTGGGAGCCAGGCGGGCGTGGGGGGGGACACCCCCTGGTTCCTCTTCACGTCACTGTCTCTGCCAGTTCTCATCTGCCTGTAGCCTCCGACCTCCGACTGTAGGGTGACCAAGAACAGCTCAGCGAGAAGCAGGTTTAGGCTCCTCAAGCACCTCAGGTACAGAAAACACGCTACGCTGGAGGGCAAGTAAGAACCACAGGAGGATGGAATTACGCTTTAAGCGCCAGCCGTTTCCAAACGAGCGTGTCCAGATCTGACCTCCCTGGATAACTGGCAGCTGCCTGCTGTGTGTCTCAGCCACAGAACACTGACCTCTCAGTAGATTTCATTTCCCCAAATTCCTGAGACATGAAAAACAACTGGTACCATGGACTGTTTTCTTTCTTTCTTTCTTTCTTTTTTTTGACTGTTTTCAATTGCACTTCTCTTTTTCCAAGTCCTTGGAGGGTTGTCCCTTCCCTGTCTTACTGAAAGAATTAACTCCAGTTCCATACGACTTAAGCTATAATGGGAGGAAATGGTGACATTTTCGCAAAAACAACAAAAACCAGTTTAAGAATGTTCATCCAGTTCATTCATTAATTCAGGTAATACTTACCCATATTATTATGGTCATGGGCCAGGCAAGGGGAATGGCAGTGAACAAAACAGACAGAAGTACCAAGCTTGGGACTTCCCTGGTGGTGCAGTGGTTAAGAATCCGCCTGCCTATGCAGGGGACATGGGTTCGAGCCCTGATCCGGGAAGATCCCACATGCCGCGGAGCAACTAAGCCAGTGAGCCACAACTACTGAGCCTGCCCTCTAGAGCCCGCGAGCCACAACTAACTGAAGCCCGCGTGCCTAGAGCCCGTGCTCCGCAACAAGAGAAGCCACCGCAATGAGAAGCCCGCGCACCGCAACGAAGAGTAGCCCCTGCTCACCGCAACTAGAAAAAGCCTGAGCGCAGCAACAAAGACCCAACACAGCCAAAAATAAATAAATAAATAAATTTATTTAAAAAAGAAAGAAAGAAATACCAGGCTTACATTCTGTGGGTAGAGATAGAAAAGAAAGAAATTATGTATCCACACATTCAGAAGGTGCGATGGGAAAAATAAACCAGGGAAAGGGGCTGGGGATGTGGAGAAGGGGACTCACAATTTTAAAATGTGAGGTCGGGGAAGGTATCACTGAGGCGCTGACCCTGAAGTCACAGCCCCGACTGGAGTGGGGAACTCTGTGGGCACCAGCTTAGGGATGGGCAACATTAGAGGGGGGCGGTATTTGGCCACCAAGTAGAAAGGCAATCAGATGAATTTGGAGGTAGGATTCTGGTACCAATTACTGATTCCGGTCACCAGTTCAGAGGTGTGAGCTCTCCCCACAGCTAGCAATGCTCTGACACCAGCTGAGTGTCCTACAATTCAACTCAATCCTGACACTGTCTATGTGGAGATGACGTCAGACACCACAGGATGAGGGCTCAGTCCCACCACTGACCCACCCACCCAGTTCAGAAGCCAGTTGCAAGATTGATTCAGCCTCCAGCCCCTCTCCCCCAACCCCAGGGGAGGGGGCGGGCAAGACCGAAAATTCCCATCCTCTAATCACATGATTAGACCTCCTGGAAACAAGCTCCCAGCCTTGGGTTGTGGTCCAAAAGGCATCTCGTTACATAACGAAAGACACCTTTATGGCCCTCATCCCTTAGGAAACTGCAAGAGTTTTAGGAGCACTGTGCCAGAAAAAGGGATGGAGACTAAATATATATTTCTTATTATAGCTTTCCCCCAATATCCAAAAATAGAGCGTTCCTAGGAGACCTTTCATAGATGAAACATCATAGAGTGAAGAAGCTACTATATTAGGACACATCTTGCTGACAGACGCACAAAATAAACGGAGGTAAAGCCCAGATGCTCACAGACACAGCTCACGGCTCTGGTGGCCGATGCTGAGATACTGAGTGTGGTTCCAGGGAAGGAGCTGGCAGGGCCGCTCCCACTCCTGGGGTGCAAGTTACCCCTATAAAGGCTCAATGGAAACAGATGCTGAACGCAATTTTCACATCTTGCCTTTTGTTGTAAAAGTGAAAATCCTCTTCAGATTTCCTTCCTTTAGCGAAAACAGGTCTTCCGTAGAAGCGAGGTGGCGTAAAGGAAACTTTGGAAAGCGGGGATCCCTGTGTAAATCACACCATCAAGGGGGTAAGGTGGCAGTTCTGTGCTGGAGACACAGAGTGGGAGTCGTGGGCATGGAGGATATTACAGCCGTGAGTGGGTGCACCTCGAGGGAAGGCACTCTCAGAGGTGCTGGAGGCGCAGGGCTCCAGCTGAGCCTGGCGGGGAGGCTGGACCAGGGAATTCTTCACCCCCAGACCAGCAAAGATAGGCCACGCTCCAGGTTTCTTGGAGTTCACAGCGAATCAAGACCACACGCTATTTCTGCAGCCATGGCCAGGTGCCTGGTGAGAGACTCAGGCAGAACCCGGAGCACGGGCCTCTGGGCATTCCCGCACCTGTGACAGTTTGCATCATGCGGTGTTGAAATACGTGTTACATGCCTTTCTCATCAGACCAGGATGTCTGGAGGGCAGGAGCCGAGCTTTTCCATCTTTAAAGTCAGTCTCTGACATCCTGTGTTCCATGGATGTTCTCGAAGTTGATGAGTGAATAAATAGCACAGGCACGGAATTGATAACATTTTTCACGGAGGGTAAGTCCAAGGCGGAACCACCACGATGTGATCCAGCTAGGAAGGCTGCAGTCCCGGCACAGAGCTGCCCATCGCGTGGCACCACTGAGGGTCTCGGGTCCAGCAAAGTGGCATTGAGGTCACCTGTACTTGTAAATATTCCCAAACAAAATAAAGCACAAAATGCTGCTTCTGACACTACTTGACCACCACCGCTTTCTTTTTGCTCCTTGGACCTGACTGAGTCAGGCACAGCTTTCTGGAGAATTATTTGGCAATCTGCATCCAAAAAAATCTTTGTAGCTTCTGACCCAGTCATTCCAATTCCAGGAAGAAAACATTCCGAAATACACACCAAGGAGCTTCCCTGGTGGCGCAGCGGTTGAGAGTCTGCCTGCCGATGCAGGGGACACGGGTTCGTGCCCCGGTCCGGGAAGATCCCACGTGCCGCGGAGTGGCTGGGCCCGTGAGCCATGGCTGCTGAGGCTGCACGTCCGGAGCCTGTGCTCCGCAATGGGAGAGGCCACAACAGTGAGAGGCCCGCATAACGCAAAAAAAAAAAAAAAAAAAAAAATACACACCAAGACTTTATTCCTATAGTAGTGTGTATCACAGTATTACTCATCCCAGGAAAAAAATGGAAACAATCTAAATGTCTAGCATTAGAGAAAAAATTAAACTATGGAATAACTAGTTGAATAGGGAGCAGAACAGAGTTTTCAAAGACGATTAACTTCACGAAAAACATTCACGACATAATGACAGTGAAAAACATGGCAGGAATTAGTCATCACATGACCTCCTGCACACATGTCCACAGAGGTACACACACAGTCACATATACACATGTAACTTATCTCCTTTACAGTTTTTTTTTATAACAAACATATTGTACTAATTTGATTAAAAAAAAAACAAGAACTTTTATTTTCAAATACAGGGAAGCATTGGGAACATCTGCTCTTTGTCTTTTAAAATCAGGTTTTCCTCTACATTTTCAAAAAGTAAAACTAGCTTTGGGGATGGGGCGAGGAAGGGAAGGAAGTTGTTTCAGGTTGAAAAGAGAAGCTGCAGCAAACATTCTGAGTGACCGAGTCTTGCTGCCCTTGTCACCATAGCTGCGCCTGCATCCGGGGCCCGAGACACTCCTGAGACTCCTCTGGAGGGGCTCCCATGGCAGTCAAAGGCTGTCTTATAAACATACAACTTAAACAGCAGGGATGATCTCAGAAACATCAGGCTGAGTGGAAAAAGCCCCATACTGTAGAATTCCATTCAATGAACTTCCAGAATAGACAAAACTAATCTATATATTGTTTTAAAAATCAGTGAAGCATTGTCTCTGGGGGTGGGGACCCAAAGTGCCTGGGAAGGGGGGTGAGGGGACTTGCTGGGGTGATGGTCACATTCTGTAGCTGATAGGAGTTTGGGTTACATGCATCTGTCAAAATCAAGTGAATGGGGACTTCCCTGGTGGCACAGTGGTTAAAAATCCACCTGCCAATGCAGGGGACACAGGTTCGAGCCCTGGTCCGAGAAGATCCCACATGCCACGGAGCAACTAAGCCCATGCACCACAACTACTGAGCCTGAGCTCTAGAGCTTGTGAGCCACAACCACTGAGCCCACGTGCCACAACTACTGAAACTCGTGTACCTAGAGCCCGTGTTCCACAACAAGAGAAGCCACCGCAATGAGAAGCCCATGTGCAGCAATGAAGACCCAATGCAGCCAAAAATAAATGAATAAAATAAATAAATTTTAAAAAAAAGATAGATTGATGGCTGAAGAGAAAGAAGGACAGGTGGACAGACAATGTGATAAAGTAAGGTGCAGTATCAGCGGTAGAATTTGGGTGGTGAGTATATGGGTGTTTTCGATGAAATCCTTCTAACTTGGTTGCATGTTTGAAAATTTCCATAATAAAATGTTAGGGGAAATGTACCCCCCTCCTTCCCTGCACCCACCCCGCTTCTGCCTCTCTTTCCTCTCCCTTTTTTGGTTCTCCCCAGTCTCATAGGCCCAGACTTGGCAAGAGTATTTTCACCACGTTCCAGGCAAAACCTGGGGTTGGGCAGAGCACGGCCTGCCTGGCTTCTAGTGTGAAAGAAATATTATTCCAACACTTGTCCTCTGAGCCTGGCAGGAAGGGGGACAGAGGACACCTTGGAGGGGGCAGGGAGTGCCAGCTTTCACAGGCCGCCCCACTGCAGATGGCTAAAGGAACGAGGCTGCACAAACACCCGGAGGGAAGTCAAGCAGTGACCACACCGAGGATCTGGAAAGGAAACGCTGACCGTCCAGAAGTGCCAAGGGGATTGCTAAACCCAGCTCAGAGCCACGCTGCTTTCCTCGTGGCTGGACTGAGGCCCAGAGAGACAGGGGGCATGGGAGACGACGCACAGGCGCCCGCCCTGGTCCCCAGACACCCTTTCCCTCCCCCGACACCCCGGGCTGTGCTGCTTCCCCCGTACGTGGGAGCTGCTCTGGTAAATGTGCCGCTTGAGAGGATAAATGGTAATTGACAACACAAGGCGAGGAGGGCCCTTTCCACGTGGACCTGAGCACAAGCTTCCAGAGGATTCTCTGCTCCCCCGTTAAGTGCAAAACAGCTATAGGCCACTGCGCTCACTCTGGCCCCTTCTATGGGGGCTGCCAACAGCCTTTACCTTGAGCATCGCGGTGTACCATTGCCATGGCATCAATCCCTAGCAGAGCCCTAAATGCTTTGCCCACACAGGCACACGGTGTGGAAGCATCTCCGTGTCTCCCCAAGTGGGGGTGGGAAAGGGGCACAGGGGGAAGGTGTGTGTAAGGGACCTCAGGGCTCAACCCCAGAGAACCCTGTGCCTCCCATGAGAGAGGTCCCTAATCTTTCCGTGTTAAGATGTCACAAAAACCCATGACTTGCTTGGTCTAAGCTACCATTGTGGACACAAAGTTTTAATTGCTCAAAGCCCTAGTGTTCAGAATCTCAACTCTTGGCCACTTGATGTGACCACTTACCACTTCGGGGGATGTTTTATGTGCTTGGTCATTTATTTATTGAAGTATTACTTAATATCCACTTAATATTGTTTATTGATTTCAGAGAACTGTCACTCCCTCACCTTAAATTCTCACTCTGCTAATTCAGATCACGAGATCAGCAGACACACACGCAGCCTTGTGGAAACATGGTTGGTTTGCTCTTCACCCGGCAGAAGGGAAACACACTCAACTCCTGGGCGGACGTGTCCCCTCCATGCTGCACTCGGTGGGTGGGTGCCGGAACCCCGTGCCTCACCTTGAGTTCACTGTTTCTCTCTGGGTTCCTGCTAGCTTATCCCAGGAGCTGCAGGCCCCAGAAACCAGGGCTTGGGCTGCTCTGTCATTTTTCACCGTGCTTACACATCCCACTGAAGCCTGGCCATCTCTGTGTTTCCGACCCCCAGACCCTACAGTTAACAAAACGGCCGGCCTCACCAGACTTGTGACGTTTGCCGAGGTCATCCACACAGCTGGAGCAGAGGCCCAGCCTCATCCTGGCCTTCCCCTCCTTACCAGACTGTCCTGCAGGCTGCTCCGGTGGCTCCCGTGGGCACCCTGTGCTAGGATTGGAGATGTCGCTGTACCAAGACGCCTACCGCCAGTGTAATCAGCCTCCAGACGCACGTGTCACCGTTCAGGCCACCCCAACAGGCTCAAACCCACCACCGTGCTCCCATTCTCTGCTGCCCCGCACCTCCTCCGTGATGATGGACGGGAGGACCCCGCCCGTCTCTGCACAGCACTCCTTCTGAGGCTGCAGCCCCAGCTGCCCCGTGTGGTGGGAAACCCCAGTGGGGATCAGTCCCTGCCCTTAAGAGACAGTCATGCCGCTCAGAAGTGCTGGCCGGGGCAGTCCACTCTGCCCTGCTCTGTGGAGCTCCCCTCTCTTCTAGTTCACTGAGAAAGCACCTCTCCTCCCTCATCGCACTGCAAAGGCATCCCTGCTGCACCTAGTGGGTGCCGTGACTTTTCTAGAGGCTCCTGAGTCAGAGCAGGGAGAGACCGGGGGGGAGGAGAGCGCAGAAGATGCCACCCCTCAGTGTGCCGCTTTGGCACGTGGAGTATTTGGAGCTGAAGGCAGTCAAGACGCAGCAGCCTCAGGAAAACTTTTACCTCCTCCTAACCGCCTCAAGAAATTTAGATACCGGACAGAGAGACGCTACCAGAGACATGTTTTTATCTGCAAGAGCCATCTGTGTGGTAGGGCTGACATCTGACCCTCAGCATCTCCTCGTCTCATCTTCCTGTGGGTCCCATCGGCTCCGTTCGAAGCCCCAGGCCCCCATTCCTTAGATCAGGGCGGCTTACGAGCTTCAACTACCTGACTGCCTTTGTGGCGCATCTTCGTGGGGCTCCTAAATGTATACAGTTAAATTTATTCTTCTCCTGTTAATCTGTCTTATGGCGATTTAATTATTAGACCAGCCAAAGAACCTAGAAGCATACAAGGAAACATTTCTTGCCCCTACAGTTATAACTGGGCCTCAGGCAACAGGGTCTCAGAAACACTGAACGTGAATATTCGTAACTGATATCTTTCAGGGTTCCATGCCGGCTCCCTGCTGCTCCAGCCCCAAGGCCACAGCGGCTCTAGGATGATGCCTTGTTGCCTTGACCACTCCCGGGAGAGTTCCTCTGTGTTTGCTCCAAGGGCCCAGAGGCCTCCTGATGTTTCTGCCACCATCTCCATAGGTCATCGGTCACTGGGCCACCTTCAGGCACACAGGGTGCAGGTAAGAGAATAGCCTTCCCCTCCACTCCCAGGGCCATGCTCAGGCCCAGACCTGCATGGTCCTGGGCTGGAGGGTCTGGTAGCCCACACAGTACCCAGCTGACCACGTCCTCTCAGCCCGGGGAGAAACAGAACCAATAATTAGGTTAACCCAACAATAGAGGAGGCTCAAAAATGATGCTCGAAACCCGGATGCACACACTGCATGAGGCCATTTGCAGAAAGTTCAAGGAGAGGCAAAGCCCTAGTCCACAGAGACAGATGTGTGCATCACCCAGAGCCAGGAGCATGCGCAGGATGGACCACAGAGAGGCAGGAGGAAATGTTCTAGAGCTTGGTGGGGCGGTACTACTGGTGTATGCACGTGCTAAAATCCCTCAGTCTGGACACATAAAATAAGGCATTCATTGTATGGGCATCATACCTCATTCAAGTTGATTTTTAAAAATCAAGAAAGGTTTCCAAGCAGTAGACAGAAGACCAGAGCCAAGCATGCACCTCCCTGAGGGGACAAGCAGCTGCCCCTCCCCCGCTGGCCAGGTAAGGTTCATCCTCACCCCTCCACCTGCATCCCCCACCCACAGTAGGGCGCATACAGCTGCCAGGGTGAGATTCCAGGTCATACCCCTTCCCTGCTTAAACACCAGCCGCTTTGCTTCCTGTCCCTAGAGCAGGCCGGCCGAGCCCCACCACAGGGCCTTTGCACTGGCTGCTCCCTCTGCCTGATGCTCTCTTCCTTTGTGTCTGCAGGACTTCCTGCCCTTTAGGTAGGTTTCAGCCTAAATGTGTGTCGCCTCAGAGGCATCCCTGACTGGGGTCCATCTCTATTTCACCCTTCACTTCGCTTCCAACAAAGCCCCTGTAGCTCCCTGATCTTAATTACTGATCACTACCCTCCCCCCTACACCCCCTAACGCCGGGCTGGGCAATGCCACAGCCACGCTTGGAGATGAGGTCAGTCCACACTGACGCCTGCTCTAAGGATAAAATGTACACACACAGAAGATTGTAAGATATGTCATTCACAGCATCTGCTGAAATAGTATTTTGGATATATTGGGTTAAACAAAAAGTATTGTTTTTATATGCTTGTTTCTTTTTGCTCTTTTTTTTTTTTTTTGTGTTACGTGGGCCTCTCACTGTTGTGGCCTCTTCCGTTGCGGAGCACAGGCTCAGCGGCCATGGCTCACGGGCCCAGCCACTCCGCGGCATGTGGGATCCTCCCGGACCGGGGCACGAACCCGCGTCCCCTGCATCGGCAGGTGGACTCTCAACCACTGCGCCACCAGGGAAGCCCACTTTTTGCTCTTTTTAATGTGTCTCCTAGCTAATGTAGTTATGCAAGCGTTTGTCTTATGTCTCCATCAGGTAGGGGCTCTACCACCTGGAGTCCCTGGCCCCCGGGTCCCCCGTCCACACTCCATCCACAGGCCCCAGACCCTCTGGCCAGGGAGAAGCCCCAGAAAGGTGTGCCAGCTGAATAAATAAATGAGCTGTGAGAAAGAGAACCCGATGCGCTTTTCTCAAATAAAGGTTAATTCATTTATGTTTGGCAAAGAAGTTCCCCCAGGACGGGGCACACACGAGATCTTCCTTCGTCTGCCTCGGAAGGCTGCAGTCTTGTGCGCTGGGGACTCCTAGACGCGGACAGCCGAGGGGGGGCCGAGAGACGCCCCTTCCCCCTTTCAGACCAGGAGGCAGAGCTCGGGGTTACAAGCATCGCCGGCCTCAAGGAGGTGACACCTTCTGCGAGATCGGGGTGAGCCGGGCTGAGGAGCGCGGGAGTGGGAAAACGGGACTCGGAGAGGAGGACCGGGACTGGGAAAGAGTGAGCCGGGTCGGGCGGGTAGAGAAGCGAGAGGAGGGGCAGGATTGGGGGAGGGGCGGGACTAGGGCGGAGGACAGGGGCGGGCGGAGGACAGGGGCGGGCGGTGGGGAGGGGCGGAAGAGGAGAAGCCAGGCGGGCGGGGGCGGGGCATCCGGGGCAGCCCAGGGATAAAGACTCGGTGGCTGGCTGGGCTGTGCTCCTGTCACCGGATCGCTCTTCGGCTGCAGCTCCGTCCGCCTCCGAGAGATCATGGCCGGATCCCCGCGCACCCCGCTGCTTCTGCTGGCCGTCTTGGCCCTCGCCCTGGCCCTGGCCCTGGCCGTGAGCCCTGCGGCAGGGCAGGGCGCCAGAAAGAAAGGCCTGGTGGGCGGCCTGATGGAGGCGGACGTCAACGAGAAGGGCGTACAGGAGGTGGTGTCCTTTGCCATCACAGAGTACAACAAGCAAAGCAACGACGCCTATCAGAGCCGCGCGGTGCGCGTAGTGCGCGCCTTCAAGCAGGTGCGTCCAGTCTGGGAGGGGGCACAGGGCCGGGATGCGGGGGCCGGGGAGGGGGCGCGGAGCCCCGGGTGCAGGGGCTGGGGGCGCCGGGCCAAGCTACAAGGCAGGGGCGCCGGGGCCGGGCAGCCCTGAATGCGGGAGGCCGGCCCCCGAGAGGGCGTGGCCTGCGCGCTCACCAGCCCCGCCCCCCCAGCCCTCCCAGCTCTCGGGAGGGCAGCTCCCAGCCCCTTGAGGCCCCGGGGGATCGCAAAGGACGCGGACGGACTTCTCACCCCCGCTCAGCCCCCGACCTTTTCCGGCGCTCGCAGCCCTTCGCGAGACCGGCCGGCCCTGTCGGTCGGCGCTGGGGTCAGGGCCCAGCCTCCTGGGACCCGGGGGCTTGGCGCGAGTTGTCAACTAAATGACCCCAGGCGAGGTAAAAACAGACCCACACCTGTCTGTCCTCCTGGCTCTGCCACTGAATGCCCTTAAGCACTTTTTCCTTTTAACTTTTTATTTTGACATAATTTCAGACTTAAGAAGCAGTAGCAAAAAGAGCACATACAATCACTGTAGATTCTTCACCCAGATTCTTCAAACGTTAAAAGTTGACATAGTTGCTTAATCCACCTCACCCCACGTACACGTGTGTAGGGATGTATATATGCATTTATTTTTCTGAACCCTTTGAAGGTAAACACTTTTGTGTATATTTCCTAAAAACAAGGTTATTTTCTTCCATAACCACAATACAGTTTTGAAAAGCAGGACTCTTTAATACACAGGCCTTATTCAGATGCCCCTGATCGTCCCACTGTGTCCTTTATAGCCAAGGACACTCCCAGGCCACACGATGCAGCCACTGTCCTGCAGCCCCTTTTACTCTGGAGCTGCCCCTGGGTTGTCTCATGACCTTGGCGTTGTTTCTGAAGGGTCCAGCCAGTTGTGGCTCAGACTGTCAGTGGGTTTGGGCTGGCCTGATGTTTCCTCGAGATGAGAGAGCCTCTGGTCACACAGAAGAGGCATGCTCCCCTCTGAGCCTCCTGTCAGCAGATGCCACTAAACGTACCTGGCCACCATGTGGTCGTGTAGTGGCATTGGGGACAGACACTCTGAACATCCTCCAGGGCACCCGGAGGTCATCAGCAAACAGACAAGTCCGTGAGTTGGCCCGTGGTGTCCAGTGTGTCCCAGAGCAGGGGGTCTGGTGTAAGAATACAAAGCTTCCTGGACCGTCGCTTCCGCCTGCAGGTCACATGCATGGGAGCAGCCTCTGGGCTGTGACATCTCACTCCCACCCTGAGATGGGCACGCGGTCGCTGACAGCCTGACCTCTGCCTCTGTCAGCCTGCCTGGGTTCTGGCCAGATAAGGAGCCCACTGTCAGAGTTGAGAAGCAGGCAGGAGGGAGAGTTAGGACGGGCTACAGGGCCTCGCGCTGGTCCTTGAAGGAAGGCTAGAATTTAGACCATCCGGCCTGCATCCCATTGGAGAGCAGGACGCAGCCACACAGCACCGAGAGTGTGGTCCTGCATGCCAGCCATAGGGCTCCCTGCCGCCTTCTCTTGAAACTTCAGAAGATGGGTCAAGACCAGACCCATTTCTCCTCCTGCAGCAGTGGGCTGCTCCTGTCCCCTTTGGATAGGACCTGCTCTCTCCATTCACCAGGTCCCCTCCAGCCTGCTCCTCTCCAGTGTGACACTAGCTCACTGGCCACATGGGGAAGCTGACAGCAGAGGGATCATGGGTCTACCAGGTGGGGTCCGGAGCCTGGTCCCTGGCCCCTCATTCCGTGTTTCTCCAGGTTCTAACGAAGCATGTCTGGGATGCCTGTGTGAAGCCAGAGTTCACGTCTATTCTGTAATCTCAAGTGTAAAAGGCACGCAATATATGACACACTTGAGAAATATTCCCGTCAAAAACGACACCTAAGAGGAAGGCATTCCAGGCGGTCTTTTATTGGCCTAAACGTCCGCGAACGTGAAGCTCTCATTTTCTTCTGTTCTGGGAGGGAATAAATAAACCTGGGCTACATGCAGGGAATGGGATGCTGTGGGCTCCGCCCTGGGGACTGGAGTTCAGCGTACGTGTAATCACCAGGCAGCAGCTTTCCTGCGGATGCAGTGTGGACTCTTGACACAGGGCCACCATCTTGCGCTCAGTCCCCTCCCTGGTCCTGGGCGCTGGCCAGTTGCTTGCCTGTACCCAGGCTGGCTCCTCGGAGCTGTGCCTTCTGTTCCTGGACCCAGTTAGAGCGTTGGTCCCTGGCTTCCCCCTCTGTGTCCCTGTGGGAGATGCCTTGTTGGAGCAGCTGGTAAACAAGTTCCGGGGAGGGCCTGGGGCACAGCGGCCGTCAGGAGGCGGCTGTGCTTCCTGGGTGTGGCTCTGGCAGCCTGTGAACGCGGGGAGCGGTGGGAAGAAGGTAACCACGTGTGTGCAGCCGGCAGGTGTTGGTAAGGGTGTGTGCTCTCTCCGTGTCCAGGTTGTGTCCGGGATGAACTACTTCTTGGACGTGGAGATTGGCCGAACCACGTGTACAAAGTCCCAGGACAACTTGGACAACTGTCCCTTCCATGACCAGCCACAACTGAAAAAGGTTCGTGCCTGATGGGAGCAGGGGTTGGGGTGCCCATGGGGGCGCATCGCGGGTGCCTGCCGGGGCTGTGAGGGGAAGGGTATGTGTGTGCACGTGACTGCTCTGGCTTTATGGGGTTTTAGCTGGGGAATTGGGGCACCGTCTGCTTTGGGGATTGTTGCCTGCGGGATGGAGGACCCAGCTGCGGGTGTTTGCTGGGAAGGGAGAAAGGGCCCTTTAATCCCAGCCTCGCGCCCCCATCCCCGGGCAGATTAGAGGGAATTGGAGGCCTGTAACCGGCCCACCATGCCACCTGCTCACCAAAGGCCAGACTCTCCCAGGGGCTTGGCTGGTTCTCAGGGGTCTCGGCCCCAGGGAGGGCTGCACTCCTTTGTCACCCCTCCCAGGCCCCACTTCTGCAGGGGCTTTCCTGGACCTGGGTCCCAGCCCCTGGGTCCTCCCCTCTGGTCCTGTCTCAGTGCCAGCCTGCTGGGGGTGGGGGCTGGGGCCAGTGCACTTTCCTCTTTAACTGTAACCCTGACCAACCATCCCTCTCTTCCCTTTCGCAGCAAAAGCTTTGCAACTTCTACGTTTACGTCGTCCCCTGGTTGAACACCATGTCCCTGATTAATTTCAGCTGCCAGGATGAATCGGGGACTGGGCATCAGGCAGGCCGCTGACTGCCTCTCACTCACACCCCCCCAGAGCGCTCACACCTCCCTCCGATGGGTGACCCGCCTGGTGGATGAGCCCTCCGTGTGCCGTCCCAGCAGACACACAGAGAAGGCTCCTTGGGCATTTTTGGAACGGCTAAGGGGCTCTAACTCATTTCTTTCTTCTAATTGCTTTCCAAGTGAACCAAATGCCCTCGCTCTGCTATTTTACTCAATAAAAAAGTAACAGCAGCTACTCCTCGAGTTGCTCACTGTCTCGGGCGGTGCAGCGGGAAGGATCTAGGCAGTTACTTTATGAAGGCACCCCGTCTCGCTGGCTCTGAGGGCAGGCAATGGGGAGGGGCGGGGAGCGGGCGTGGCAGGCGAGCTGGGCCTTCAGCTCTCGTACTCCTGATAATCGGACAAGGGAGAGGAGGGGGGACCTAAGCTGCTGACCCCAGAGACTCAGCTGCTGTGTCTGCAAATGAGTCAGACTGTGTGCTGGGGCTGGACAGGAGGCTGGGGAGGTGATGGAGCCTGAGACCTGAGTCACCCTCCGAGGGGCTGCACGTGTGCTGAGCTGATCAGACTCCTGGGATGACTCTCACTGGTCACGTTCCCTAGAAGCAAAATAATGATTTAACGTCTACCTCTTTCCACAAACAACTTCGGGTACCTACGAAAAAACAAAGACCAAAAGTATGTGTAACTGATGGAGTGAGGGAATACGGGTCAGAATCAAGGTCAAACAAGGTCGGAATTGGGAATTCAATAGCGTGAGAGCAGGCCTTCTCTGATACATTTCGGGAGCCGTGGAATCCACAAGGATTTTGCCGATTTACACCCCTCCTTCTGTTCTCTGGGCTCCTAGATAAAACGGGTCTTAGCGCAGAACTCCACGTAAGGGGTGTAGAACTTGAGACACATAGTGGGCCTTCTTCTTTCCCTAAGGACTGTATAATTAATAGGCAATGTCACCTCTTAGTGTCACCATCGTTCTGCAGCAGAGTGGATATTTAGTGCCCCAAGCTGGGAACAACACCGCTCCCTGCACTGTCCTCACGTTGACCGTTCACTACCGAGGGTGACGCTTCCTCTGTTCCCAGATGCCCACCACCTCATGTCAGCGTTGCCCAGCCCTCCTGTCGTGTTGCAGTGACCACAGAAGGCGAAGGGACAAAGGGAGCTCACCTAGATGACTCCAAGGCTGGCACCTCAGGTGCCACAGCTGCACCTGCAGAGCTAGAACCGGGACACCAGGAAGAGGGTGGGGACCGTCCCCTTCCACCTGCCGCCCCCTGACTCACTGGGCCCCGAGGGCTTCCCCCCCGCCCCGCCGCCCCCCATCTCTGTCTTCACCGAGCGCACAGCAGAGCCTTCTCACCCCAGACTTGACTTAACAGAAGGGCTTTGGGATTCAAGGAGTGAGGCGCTGTCTGCAGGCCTGGCACTGGCCAGGTTTGGGCCTGGGGCTGGGCCCTGCAGGGGATCCTGGGACTTGTGGACACAGAAGTGGTGGCCTGGGGCAAAGGCCTCCCTGCAGAGACTCTCCTCCTGGGTGGAACATCTTGCCTTTCCACAAGCAGCCAGCAGCTAGGCCGATTTCCCATAAAGTCATCCCTTTGTGACGCTTCCAATGCCCTGTTCGTCGTGGAAGTCTGGGCAGCGGCGTCGGGGTGTGCTCTTCTTGGCTCACCTGCTTCTCCCACCACCTAGCCCCCGCTTCCGCAGCCCACACTGCAGGGTTCAGGCTGGTGCCACCCCAGGTGGGACAGGGGGTGGGACAGTGTGATTGGGAGGCCTCACTGACCAGGAGGTCACCCAGACCGGTGTGTCTAGGTAGGAAGCACAGACCCTGAAACTTTCATCTGCACAGTTGTACTTTGTTTTTTTTTTTCTTTTTGCGGTACGCGGGCCTCTCACTGTTGTGGCCTCTCCCGTTGCGGAGCACAGGCTCCGGACGCGCAGGCCCAGCGGCCATGGCTCACGGGCCCAGCCGCTCCGCGGCATGTGGGATCCTCCCGGACTGGGGCATGAACCCGCGTCCCCTGCATCGGCAGGCGGACTCTCAACCACTGCGCCACCAGGGAAGCCCTGCACAGTTGTACTTTTATGCTTGTTTATTTTAAACGTAAATATAAGTGTGGTTAAAAAGCAGAATTCAACTGAGTGAGTTTGAAGGTCTTGGCTTTATCCAATGGCTCATGAATGTGGCAGCATCGCATAGAGCAACCTGAAGGGCACGCAGAGGAGCCCTAGAGCATGCAAGTTGCTATAGAAAGGAGGGTGGGTGAGGAAGTCAGCCAAAGAAAAGGGTTATTTTGGGCCTAGACATCTTTGGGAGGAAGGGGAGCAGGAAAGGCATGGGTTTTACCGTGCAGGCTGCCTCTTCTTCCTCCGGGGATGGGGAGGCCCCACGTGACAGGTGACCTCATCGTGCTGAGCAGAAAATCCCATGCTGTTCAGATGACATTTCTGGGGAAGGTCAAGACTGCACTTAGGTGAGGTGTTAAATCTAGGTTTTGTATCCTGGGTTTAGCACATGTGACGCCACCGGGGGGCTGTTGGTTTTCTCTTTGTGTATAATTGAAGTGAAACTATTCATATAAGTAGATTTAGCACAGGGCGTGGCTCTGGATGAAGCTCATTGATCTAACTACATTTTATAGTGGTTTAAAACGTTGACACTCCTTGCATTGAGAGGTGGGGTCCGTAAGCTGCCTCTTCACTCTAGGTGGGCTTGTGACTCCTTCAACCGAAAACTGCAGAAGAAGTGGCCCTGTGACCTTCAAGCTGCAGAGAAAGCTTCCTTCCCCCAGCTCCCTCAGACACTTGCCTTGGGGGAAGCCATGGGGAGAGGTCCCCGGGGTGCCCACCGGACGGCCCCAGAGGAGCTCCCAGCCAAAGCCGGCATCACCGGCCGCCAGGTGAGTGGGCCACCATGGATGTCCAGCCCACCTGGACATCCAGCCCTGGTTGTCACCTGATTGCAGTCACGAGACAGCCCCAAGCAAGAGAAAATGGTTGTTATACCGCACCTAGTGTTCAAGGGATGTGTCACATGGCGGTGGGTCCAGGGCAGGTGCGTGTGGAGAGCACACAGGCACAGAAGGGGTGATGCCCAGGGAGGCTGGGTGAATGTCCCACTGGCCACATGGCCTCCAGCTCCCGCTGTGTTGAGCCTCAGGTGTCATTCTGGGGTGGAGGGAGGGGCAGTAGAGCTCCTTCCTCGTGGGGTCGCGGGAATCCCGTGTGTTCATGTCTGTAAACACCTAGAACAGTGCACAACACATGAAGCCACTGAAGTTTGTCACATTAATGCATCTCAGGTCTCCAGTCAGAATGTCAACAGACTTTAGTTTTAGGTGGTGTCTTACAAGAGTCTAATGTCATTTTTTCAAATGAGGTGATTAGCCTTTTTTTTTCCTGTGAATTTTCCAAGAACTGCTTCAAAAGATGAGGTTTTTCGTTCCCACAGCATAGGGGGTCACTTTCTGTATCTCAGTGCTGAATCTAGCTGGTTCATTTTTCTGTGCCAACTACTCCATTTTAATACAATGTTTTCATATCCATTGAGTAAGAGCCATCCTCTTTATTCTTTTCTAAATTTGGTTTCCAAATATGTTGTATTTATTTATTTCTAAATATGTTGTATTTATTTTTTTTAATGTTCAAACAGGTTCTGATCCTCTCTCGTGACTCTGGGCAGTGGCCACAGCTCCCCGTCAGCCCCGTGGACACAAAGGTGAACAACCGACACACAACCATTCTGGACCCAGACAACCACTCTGTTTTTCACTTTCAGTACCGTATTCAATACATTACATGAGAGAGTCAACACTTCATTATAAAATAGGCTTTGTGTTAGATGGTTTTGCCCAACTGCAGGCTAATGTGAGTATTCTGAGCACATTTAAGGTGGGCTAGGCTAAACTCCGATGTTTGGTAGGTTAGGCGTATTAGATGCAGTTTTGACTTATGATATTTCAATTTACGATGAGTTTATCAGGCTGTAAGCCCGCTGTAGGTTGAGAAGGTCTGTATCCCCTTTCTGTGGATCATTTCTTGACTTATTTGATTCTAGCTGGTTTGGGTCGTGGAGACTCCGGCTCAGGCATGCTCTCCAAACCATGGGCATTGTTTTGTTTCTAATAATAATTTTTGTCTCCCTAATTCACTGTGTTCTCTTGGAAGTTTTAAATGCATGTGGGCAGCCATTGACCAGGCGATAGTTGGTCTCTTGCGGACTAAAAGACGAAAGAGAACAGGGGACATAACCGGCTCCAAGAATACGAGCTTGACATCCTCTCCTGTGAGCACCACACTGAGACCCAAGGAGGCAATGGTAACTGAGTCACACTAAGGCCAGTGGGGTTTTTTTTGTTTTGTTTTTTTTGTGGTACGCTGGCGTCTCCCTGTTGTGGCCTCTCCCGTTGCGGAGCACAGGCTCCGGACGTGCAGGCTCAGCAGCCATGGCTCACGGGTCCAGCCGCTCCTCGGCATGTGGGATCTTCCCGGACCGGGGCACGAAACTGCGTCCCCTGCATCGGCAGGCGGACTCTCAACCACTGCGCCACCAGGGAAGCCCAGGCCAGTGGTTTTGATCAAACCTCTGGAGTGGCCAAGAGGATGACCGGTGGCGGGGGGGGGGGGGGGACTGTGGAAATAAATATCTAGGCCCAAGACAGGGCTGTTCCTGCTGAAGATGCCACATCAGCAAACTGAACTTCAGGGTTCTTGTAAGTGCTTCACTTGACCAGAAACGCAGAATATCCAGTCAGCCAATCCGCAAATTCCAAGCCAACTCTGGCTCCACGTTTATTTCCTTGTTCCTTGATCTTTCTAAACAAGATCAGATATGCAGCCCTCGCCAATCATGCCCTGTCTCCACGTTGCTGCTTCCGACGCTCTATAAACTCGCTCTTGACCAAAATCCCTTGAGAAGAATGTGCCACTGTATTCCCCCAACCCATGGATTATTTTCCCCTGAATAAAGGGCATCAAACTTGTTCCTAAATTGTTTTAATTTTGTCATTTGACAATCTTGTCAAGAAATAGGAAAGACAACCCAAAGAATGGAAGAAAACATTTGGAAATCATCTATCTGATATGGAACGTGTATCCAGAATTCATAAGGAACTCTTACAACTCAATAAGAAGACAACTAACCCATTGTTAAATAAACAAATAAACCCCAATTTTAAAAATTAAAAAATAACACAATGAAATTTTTACTAAAACAAATAACTCAATTTAAAGATCCCAGAGGATCTGAACAGACATGTCTCCAAAGAAGACATGCAAATGGCCAATAAGCACATGAAAAATGCTCATCGTTAGCCACTAGGGAAAAGCAAATCAAAATCAAACTGAGAGACCACTTCATACCCACTACATGGTTATAAGAAGAAAGACAAACAATAACAAATTAGAATCCTCACATATTGCTGGTGGGGATTAAAATGGTGCAACTGCAAAAGGTTAAATGTAGAGTTACCACATCACCCAGCAATTCTACTTCTCTGTTGATACTGATATAAATGAAAACGTGACCATAAAAAACTTATACATGAATTCTTATAGCAGCATTATTCACAGTTTCAAAAAATAGAAATAAAACCCCCAAATGTCTGTCAATTGATGAACGAGTAAACAAAATGTAATATATCTACACAACAGAACATGTTGGGCAATAAAAAGAAGGATGTACTGATCCATGCTACCACATGGATGAACCCTGAAAACATTATGCTATTTGAAAAAACTCAGCAAAAAAAAGACCACATATTGTATAATTCTGTTTATGTTAAACGGCCAAAAGAGGCAAATTTATGGAGACAGAATGTAGACTAGTGGTTGCCCAGGGTTGGGGGTGGCAGAGGGGTGGGAAGTGACTGTTACAGGTAGGGCGCGGCGTTGGGGGAATAATGAAAATGTTCTAAAATTAGATTGTGGAGATAGTTGCACAATTCTGTGACTATACTAAGAACCACTAAACTGTACACATTAAATGGCTGAATTGTGTGGTTTGTGAATTATGCTTGAATAAAGTTGTTTTTAGAAAATTCATCCCAAAGCTACAATTGACCCAAACCAAATGTTTTCTGCCTGTTCTCTTTCCCATCCCAAATAATTTCCGGCCACACTTCCAAGCCTCCACAAAATTAAATGAGTACAGTCAAACAACTGTACTCTAATGACCAGTCAACATAGACATTTCCAGCCCACCTGACCCCCATTATCTCATTCCCAGGAAAAATCATATTCAAGATTAACTCCTCTTGCAAGATGAAGTCCTAAGAAATTAGAGTCCAAAGGGTTTAAAACCCCAACTAGAATGCCCTTGTTCTTGTGTGAGTTAGAGACCCAAATTCTTAAGTTAAAGTTCACCAAGGATCCTCCCCAAATTTTTATTTGGTTCAGGCTCAGCCAGGATCTCAGCCATTGAGGCTCCTGGTCTTGGTGCCTGGGTGAAGTCCAGTTTCCTGAGCAACTAGAGCCCATTTCTCACTCTGATTGGGTGTAGGGGTTTTAAAGCAGCAATTCCCAACATGTAGTCCTTGCACCAGTAGCAGTAGCAACGCCAGCCGGGAATCTGTTAGGAATAAACATTCCTGGGCTCCAGCCCAGCCCTGCTGAGTCAGAGTCTGGGGTGGAGCCCAATAATCCATGTTAAGAAACTGTGGCAGGGCTTCCCTGGTGGCGCAGTGGTTGAGAGTCCGCCTGCCGATGCAGGGGACGCGGGTTCGTGCCCTGGTCTGGGAAGATCCCACATGCCACGGAACGGCTGGGCCCGTGAGCCATGGCCACTGAGCCTGCGCATCCGGAGCCTGTGCTCTGCAACGGGAGAGGCCACAACAGTGAGAGGCCCGCATACCGCAAAAAAAAAAAAAAAAGAAACTGTGGCAGGCAGCCCCCTGGCTGGTCCCCCTGATCTCTGTCTCCTGGGATTCATGCCCTTGTGTAATCCCTTTCCCCTGAGTATGGGCTGGACTCAGTGACTAGTTTTTAATGAAAGGACCACAGCAGAAGTGATGAGGCATCACTGACCAATCTTTCCATAACATCTGTAGACTGTGGCTTCTGCCTCGGGCACTCGATGGCTCACTGTGACCACGGGACACTCAGGCAGCCCCTGGAGAGACTCACAGACGAGGAACCAAGACATGCCAGCAGCCACATGGAGGGGCTTGGAATCAGCCCCCCACCAGCCAAAGCAGTCAAGCCTCCATCTGAGACACATCTATGCTGACGGCCTGTTGTAACCTCATGGTACCTTGGGCTGGAGGCAACCAGTTTGGCTGCACCTGGATTCCTGGGGCACAGAAACTGTGAGACAATCAATGCTCACTGTTTGAAGTTGCTAATTTGTTGCACAGCAATGGGTAACTAACTCACCAGTCCTGAGGGGATTCTGAAGCAGGCTAAAGTTGAGAACCACTGCTTCCCTGAAGGAATTGTCAGAGACCAACTGAATCAGATTTCTCACTCCTCCCCTTGCCCTTCAGCAAGGATCAGGAAAGTTGTTTTATTTTTCTTTGTTTTTTTTTTTTGTGGTATGTGGGCCTCTCACTGTTGTGGCCTCTCCCGTTTGCGGAGCACAGGCTCCGGACGAGAAAGCTCAGCGGCCATGGCTCATGGGCCCAGCCGCTCCGCGGCATGTGGGATCTTCCCGGACCAGGGCACGAACCCGTGTCCCCTGCATCGGCAAGCGGACTCTCAACCACTGCGCCACCAGGGAAGCCCAGGAAAGTTTTTGATGGTCTTCTGCCCTTTCATTAAGGAGTCCTCTGGTTGCTTGTGGTTTTTTGTTTGGTTGGTTGCGCTTTTTAGTGCCAGAATAAGTCAACACGGCTGTGAATTTAGTTTTTCCCAAGCAATCTTGCAATCTCATGAGGTGCAAACTATGAGGAGGGATGTTGGGGAAAGAGGGCGGGGCACAGAGAAAAGAGGGCGGGGCACAGAGACGGGGTCGGTGGGAAGCCTGAGGGCAAGGCAACCACCCTAGGATTGGACTGCAAGGGATTTGAGCTCTCTCCCGTGCTTATCTTAGACCGTTCAGACTGAAAGTCTAAAGGCAAGTACCACAGATCACTCCCCAAGTGAGCCCTGGCTATTGCTGGCTCCGTCCCCCTGCCCCGTCCCCATACTCACATCACTCTGTGGGGTCTCACAGCTTCTTTGCATTCCCAGGGATGCAAAAAGCTGAGAACCATTCTTTTCTTTTTTCAAATTAACGTCAACACACGAGCAACCCCTTCACGCTCCCTGCCACTGTCTAGGCCCCAGGAGCAGGTCACTGTGTCCCAGTTTTCCCAGGGCCTCCCTGTGGCTGGTCTGGTCACAGGTTTACATCACTGCCCTGAACCGGCCAGTATCAGGCTACCTGTCTGATCTCTGATGTGACAGGGGCAGCGGATACACGCAAGCATTGCCCCACCTCTGGTATCTGATGCTCGCTGCTCGCGTTTCACTACTGCTAGAGGTCACCTTTTGACTTGAACCACTGTGCATGGATGCTGGACAGGTAGAGCCAAGTCTAATTCTTTAGCCTGTGTTCACGTGGGTGGTGGGAGGCTTAAGAAAGAGGTTCACTTAGTTGAGAACAGCTGACCGGCCTGAAAATGTAAAGAAGGTGGAAAATGGATGGGATCAGTTTTCTGTTCCCCCAAAGGGAATGTTATCTCTGCACTGACTTTCCTGTGTGATGTTTCCAAAGTGCCAGTGCTGGGCATCTGTGGTTGATCCCCGAACAACACGAATTAAAGAAGTGGAAATTTGGCCGAGTTGACGGAACTGCCGCAGGAGACCCCAAACCGACTCTGAATGGACTCGTTTCAAGGAAAAGCAGCTGGCGTCTCCACCAGGGTAGCCGTGAAGGCAAAAAAGACACACTTGTCAGATTGGCAGCGTCTAAAGAGACTGTTTTGAAAAGAGCAGCGGTAAACACTGCCCAGAGCTGTCAAAATGAAAAGTCTGCAGGTTTCCACACAGCGTGAGAAAGTGGCCCGGGGGGGACAGCCCCAAAGGCCCAGGCAGAGGGGTTCCGGCCACGAGGGAGAAAGGGAGGCGCTTGGCTGGCGGACGATCACACGGATCTTCTCCCTGATTTCATCCCAGGATAGAACAAGAGCCCAGGGCTGCTGACTTGGGCGTGGAGCGGGGACGGTGGGGTTCCGGGAGCCCCAGTTCAGCGGGGCTGAGAGGCCACACAGCACAGCTGCCCACGCCCCTCATGGGAACCTGACCCCAAGCCACGTGCAGGAAGAGGGGAGGGGCTGGGAAAGCTGAGTACCTGCTGCGGGGTCAGAACACAGGGACTGTATCCCCCGAGCTCCCCAACACGTGGAATTGGAAGCTGGGAGGGCGAGTTTGGCTGTCAAAGCCTTTCAAAGAGGCAACCATCCTACTCGATTCTCCAGGATGAGTTTTCTTGAGCTCTGATCCCAGCGTGAATCAGACCAAGGCCAAGTAGCAACACCCCTAACCTGCGTCCACCCCATCCCAGGGACCTGACAGGCAGTGATGGAGCCTGCAAAGCCCTCCTAGATAATAGTATTTGATGCACATTTCCCGAGTTGTTTTGCAGATGTAACCCCCTGTCCCGCAACAAATGGAAGATGTTCACTGCTTGATGACCAAGAGCACATAGCCCTAGGCCTCCTGGAGCCTAAGGACTGATCATGTTAACCCCTGTGACACCGCCCTGCTACCTCACCATCAGCCAATCAGAGAACTGCGCACAAGCTGATCACAGACCTGCAAGCCCCCTCCCTCACCCGGCTTTTAAAAGTGCTTTGCTGAAACCCTTCCGGGGAGCTCGAGGCTTTTTAGGGCGTGAGCCACCTGGTCTCCTTGCCTGGCCCTGCAGTAAACCTTTCTCTGCTCCAAATTCTGACATTTCGGTTTGTTTGGCCTCACTGTGCGTAGGGCACACGAACGTGCATTGACAACCTTATACCCCGTCGCACAGCCCAGAACCCCAGTGCTCACAGCTGGTGATGAGGGTGGTCAGGACCATGCCTGGCTCCCAAGGGACTCTTGTCCCATGACCAGGGAGAAGCATGGGCGGCACAGAATAGCTTGTCAGCGCCTGGCTCTGCCAGGGTCTCTGCGGTGTCATCCACACATTACCTTGTTCATCTCATAACCAGCCTCCAGGCGGGTGCCGGGTGATTCGAAATCTGTGGTCATGGAAACAGAAGCTGACTTGAATCAGAAATGTGTCCCCGGGCGGCGAGTAGGAAGAAGTGTAAATGAGGCCCCAGCTCAGAGGTGTCAGCCCCAGGGCCTCCACCACCATCCTTTGTGGTAACATTTGTATTTTTCTTTCTTTTTGTCATTTTCAGATGCTGTTGTAGCTCTTCCTTTTCAGTTTAAATTTGCTGGAAGTCTAAATGGCATTCCTTAAGTGAACAAAACTCAGTCACGTGATACCTGCGCTAAGCAGGGCAGGGTGGGGCTGGGCCCCTGCAGAGGGGCTGTCCTGGCCCTGCTCCAGCTCATCCTGATACCGTCAAGGGCTCTTGGCCTTCCCAAATCAATAGAAAGTGATCAGAGGCCAGACAAGACATTCAGGCTGGCTTTGTTGGGGCCCCCGCTGCAGCAGGGGGGAGTGAAGACAAACAGGTTCCCTTGCTTGCCTGCTCCCTGAGCGGGGGCGAGCTTGTTCCTTATATGGCGTGAGGGTACGGGTGTGTCCAGGGGTCGGGCTGGAGGAGGTGTGGCCCGGGTGGTATGCCCACCCCTTAGGTGGTGGTGTGTGCTGGGGGCACGCGCAGTACCCTGCTTGTGCTCCAGGCTCTTCAAAAGTGGCAGTTGGGTTTTTTGGTCTCTGCATCTTTTGTCCAGAATTTGTCCCAAGTTCACAAGCATGCAGTTATTTTTAGTCCCATACAGTTTCTTTGTATTTTGTTGCTGGAGGACAGGTGTGTCCAGGTGCAAGCACTGCAGCACTGCAGCAAAGGGTCCCGGGACCCAGCCTGTCTCATTCTCTCCTGAGAGACTCTACACCCTTATTCTTAAGGGGTAAGGGGCTAACGGCTTCTTCTTCTGAAACTTCTTCGTGCTGGGCAGGGGCCGCAGACCCTAGCCTACCCAGAGGTGTAGAAGTCCCTTGCTGACTCTTCCAAGGACCTGTAGGGACCTGAGCCACTTTCCACTGCAATGGGCTGAACTCCTCGAGCCATCATGAGCCTTACTTCAAACTGCTGCAGCCTAGAAGACACAACTCAAACGAAAGGTTAAATAAGGGCCATAAAGGAGAAGAACGACAGCCGCCATTAAAGGGCCTAGAAAGGGAAGGAACCCGGTTAACTCCGGGAGGGCTTCCTTAACTGTTGACCAGACAGAGGAGATGTCACCCCTGCCAAGAAGCCATTCTGCTTGGGTGTATGTTTTTGTTAATCTCAGGGTTAATGTTTAACATGTTTCTCTATTTTTAGAACGGAAGGTCTGGACCTGTTGGTCCCAGGTCTCCTTCTTGGACTGTAAAGTCTGAGTCACAGGTTTACAACAGTAGGGAAGACAACTGAGCACTAGACGAAATACAGCATAAATAGTACGACTGAAAGGAAAAGGTTATAAGAAAAGGAAAATCTCCTGCCAGAAGGTTTTTAAACCTTGTGGGATCCAAGAGAACAAACTAGAGAACCCGTTTTTAACTTCCCCACCCATATTGAAGAGCGAGGATTGGTGGTTAATTGTCTGCTGAAGCCAGGTGGCTTTTTGTCGAATTTTCTCAATGTTCTTTGCTACATGGTATGGGCATCAGGGCTGCTTTCTTTGCCTCCCGATCTGCCCTGTGGTTCCCTTGGGTAATCTGAGAATTTTCCTTTTGATGCCCATGGAGGTGAATGACTGCGACTAGTTTTGGTTTCTTTGAGCCGCTTCTGTGAGATGTAAATCTTAGCCCCATCTTCTACAGGGGAATTTTTTGCGTTTAAAAGTCCTCTTTCTTTCCAGATAGCTGCGTGGGCATGTAAAACAAGGAAGGCATATTTTGAGTCTGTATATATATTTATAATGTTTTTCCCCTAAGTTTAAGCCTCGAGTTAGGGCTATTAGCTCAGCCTTATGGGCTGAAGTGGTAGGTGGCAAAGGTTTTGCTTCTGTAACACTATACGCACTCACAAGGGCACACCCTGCCCTCCTGACTCCATCGTTAATGCAACTATTGCCATCAGTAAACCATTCTTCCTCAAGGTTTTCTATGTCCTGGTCTGTTAGATCAAACCTACAGGCATAAACCTGGTCAAAGATTTCAAGGCAAGAATGTGTTAGCTCTGGGCTTTCCGCAGGCATTAGTATAGCTGGGTTGAGGGTGTCACAAGTTTTGAGGGTTACCTCTGGGGAGTCAAGGAGTAAAGCCTGGTACTTAGTTAGGTGGCCTCCAGTTAGCCAGTGGTGGCCTTTAATCTCCAGAGTCCCTTGTACTTGATGAGGGGTCTGGACTTCCGGAGTCTGTCCAAAGGTAAGCTTACTAGCTTCTTCCACGAATAAAGCAATGGCAGCTACCGCCCAGAGGCAGCCAGGCCAACCTCAGCTCACAGAATCTAGTTGTTTGGAAAAATAACCTATAGAAGCCGAGGAACTTCTAGCTTTTGCTAGACAAGGACCCCCCAGAGCTGTCCCCTGTTTTTCAGCTACGTACAAGATAAATTTTTTTTTTTTTTTTTTTTAAATTAGGGACGCCCAGAACAGGAGCTCTGGTGAGGGCCTGTTTGATATTATTAGAAGCTTTTCCTCGTTCCCCAGTCCAAAGTAATGGTTCTGTATCTGGGCCTTTAGTGGCTTCATATAGAGGCTTAGCCATCAGTCTGAATCCTGGAATCCAAATTCTGCAAAATCCTGCCATGCCTAACTCAGAAGATTCTTTTTGTCTTTGGGGCGCTTAGGCATAATATAGCTTCTTTTCTAAGCTTCTTTTCTATCTGGAGCTAACTGCCTACTTCCAGGGTTTATAATATGTCCCAGATATTTAACTTGTTGTTTTGAGATTTGTGCTTTTTTCTGGCAGATTTTGTAGCCCCGGGGCCACAAGGAAATGAATAACTTCAATGATATTCTGCTCTGAGGCCTCCATGGTGGGACTACCTGTTCCTATGTCACCTACATACTACAGAATGGCCCCTTCTTTTAGGTGTTATTTCCCTTGGTTCTTTTCCTAGGGCCTAGGAGAACAGGTATGGGCTGTCCTGAAGCCCCTGAGGCAATACTGTCCAGGTATATTGTTGCATTTGGCCTGAGTGGAGGTTAGTCCACTCAAAGGCAAACAGAGACTGTGATGAGGGATGAACTGGGATGCAAAAGAAGGCATCCTTGAGGTCAAACACTGTAAACCATGCGGCAACTCCAGGAATCGGGACTAGTATATTAAAAGGATCGGCCACAAGGGAGTGTATAGGGACCACTGCCTCATTTACTGCTCTAAGGTCTTGCACCCTTCAATATTCCCCACTTGGCTTTACAATTGGCAGAATAGGGGTATTGCATGGAGGCTGACAGCTCATCAGGAGGCCATGTGTTAAGAATCTATCTACGAGGGGTTGCAAACCTTTTTGCTTCCAGCTTTATGGGATATTGTCTCTTGTTAGGATAAGTGTCTTCTGGCTTAAGTCTAATTTTTACAGGTTGGGCATTTATAGCCTTCCCAGGGATTCCTTTGTCCTAAACTTACAGGGTTTACTGCATGTGGGATATGGCTGGGACTAGGCCCTTGTTCTTCCAGCTGGTTTGTCTCAGTCAGACTCAAGAAAAGGGGCTGCTCGGGGCCTCCTAACCAGAGTATGGCTCTAAGGGAGCCCAGAAGGTCTGTTCCAATGGTGGGGTAGGACACTCAGGCACAACTAAAAAGCCAAGTGAGATCAAATGCTGTTCAAATTGGCAAGTGAGAGGCCCAGTGAAGTAACAGGTGCAAGGCTTTCCGTTGGCACCAGTCACAGTAGAGCTTTTGAAGAGGCCCAGAATGAGAGATCAGGACAGAGTAAGTGGCGCCCGCATCAATTAAAAAATTGATTTCCTTACCTGCCATGTCAAGGACCACCTGGGGCTCCTCGATAAAGATGGACATCTCACTGAGGGGGAGCCGCCAGAATCCCTGGGCCACCTCAGGCGTCTATCATGGCCATCTCGGGAGTGGGAGCCCCCCTTCCCCTTTGGGACTGGGGACAGTCCCACTTCTGATGACCTATTCTTTTGCAGACTAGGGATGGACCAGGAGGTTCTTTCTGGCACTTTTGGGCCCGGTGGCTGGTTGACTTACATTTGAAGCATTCCCCCTTGCTGGTTTTACCTCCAGGCAGATGGTTAAACTTCCTTGGCCCCCTTGGGTTGTCCTGCGGTTGTAAGACACGGCTGAAAGCTATGGCCATCAGTTTAGCTTGAGCACTGGCCTGCCTGTCTTTACATCAGCTTCTCTCTTCCTCCTCTGCTTGATCTCGTTTATTAAATACCTCAAAGGCCACCTCTAGGAGTTGGGGCATGGGGTTTGTGGGCCTAATTGTAACTTTTGGAGTTTCTGCCTAATATCAGGGGTGGACTGGCTGATAAAATGTTTTCCCAGCAGAGATTGACCCTTAGGAGTAGATGGATCAATGTTAGCAAATTTTCTAAAAGGCTTCACAAGCCGTCCCTGAAAGAGGGCTGAATTTTCTTTTTCTTCTTGGGTCACTCCTTTAACCTTTTCATAATTAACTGACTTTTTGATACACTTTCTCATCCCTTCTAATACACATTGGATCATGCGGTTCCTAGCTTCTGTTTCCTCCTGGGAATTATAATTCCAATGGGGCTCCTGATTTGGGACTGCATCTCCACCCATAACAAAGTGTTCCTGTTGGTCCCTGGCAAGCTGGTCACTGTGCCTTTGGGCTGCTGCCCAAATTCTCTGTTTTTCCTCAGGGGTACAGCAAGTAGATAGAACAGTTTGGACACCCTTCCAAGTTAAAGGCCAGAGTTAGGGCTGAAACCCTTCAGCAAACTTACTGTCATCTTCAGAAAATCGGCACAGTCTCTGTTTGCATTGGGCTAAGTCAGTTGAGGAGAAGGACACGTGTACTCTGTCCCTTTGCCATTTCCCTAAGAGGGCACATTTTCCTGATCCTGGGTGACAGGAAGTTTCACTACGAGTTACCCTGGAGGGACCAGTCTCTCCCTCCTGGGGTAGTGGAGGGTATAAAGGGACATAGGGAGGCGGAGCATGGGATTAGTCAGAAGGATCTGAAGAAGTAGGTGGCTCTGGAGAAGCAGGGAAACTTGGTTTCCTCCCTGAGAATTGGGAAAGGTTAGAAGGGGATCATCTAAAATGGTAAGAGTGCTTTCTGATTCCCCAGGCTTTTGATTACACGAGCTGCTTCTTAGAGCGGGATTTTGGTAAAGGACCATGAACATACCCTTGAACATAGGGAACCTCAGTTCATTTTCTCATCTTGTGACAGTAAAGATCCAATTGCAAGATGGTATTGTAACTTAGAGACCCATTTTCAGGCCATTTTTTTCCATTCCCCCCAACTTGTATAAAGGCCAGGCAGTGTTACAGTAGAATTTAAGTTTTTCCCTTTCCATCCTGTCTATTTTTTTTAATTTCCAATTTTTAAGGATACATTCCAGAGGTGTCTCTTCTGGCTTAGAAGAGGATCCTCCCATGTTGAGTAAACTGCAACCGAGAGCGCTCCTGGAGATAAAGTCCAGCATCCCAGAGACATTTACTAGGAGGCTTCCGTTGGAAGGGTATCAGAGTGTCCTCTGAATTCCCTTCTTACCTAATAGGATGTTGAGCATCCTCTACTCTCCCATCAATTCCTAACCAGACGTCTCTCTGGTCGACCCAGTCCCTCGTGCGAGGGGTCCCCAATAGGGGACATTTGGACCAATGCCAGTGCGTTTCCAGGGCTCTCCTTGAGGGGGATCTGTTGTCTATAAAGCTTATGTCCTATAACAATTTTCCCTATGTTGGGGTGTATTCCTCGAGATTGAGCATCTATAAAGCCTAGGCTGTGGGCTGCTTGGACCAGCCCAGTAGGTAGTCTGTAACAGTGTATGGAGGTCCTAGAGGTGCAAAAAGGAACTCCTAGAGGAACTGGAGTTGGGTACAATGGAAAATGCCACAGGGTGTCAGGACCTGAGGGCCTAGAGGTGGGAGTATTCCCACAGGGGATTTTTTTGGACATAGAGTAAGGTGCGAGACTAGACAGCAGAAGAACCCAAAACCCTTTCCCCTATCTGTTTAGCAGCTGTGATAAAATTGGGGAGAGCCTGATGATTCCATCTGACACAGGCAGCAGCGAGTTTGGACAATGTTTCCCATGTAATTTAACATACAAAACGGACCCAATTAGTTTAGGATCTCTCTCTCTCTATTTTAAAATATTTACTTATTTATTTATTTTGGCTGCACTGGGTCTTAGTTGTGGCATGCAGGGTCTTTGTTGTGGCATGCGGACTTCTTAGTTGCAGCATGCTGACTGTTAGTTGCAGCATGTGGACTTCTTAGTCGTGGCATGCAAACTCTTAGTTGTGGCATGCATGCAGGATCTAGTTCCCCAACCAGGGGTCGAACCTGGGTCCCCTGCATTGGGAGCGCGGAGTCTTACCCACTGGACCACCAGGGAAGTCCCAGGATCTCTCTTTAGGATCTGTCTCAAAGGGCTCCAGGGGCCCTTTGAAGCACCCCAAAGTTAGTTGGAGGTCAAAGGAATGTTAGTTAGAATTTGATATTTGGGAAGTCTGTCAAAAATCTCAAAAAGTTTTAAAACACCTGGTCAGATAGAATCAGAAGTCTCTGTGAAACAATCATTCCTTGAGCTAAGGTGAAAAGAAAGATTTCAAAAATAAATACAGATCACTTAGAGGCACAGAGACTCACAAAACCTGGTATCAAAAGCAGCATTCCAGGAAAGCTTTGTTCTCTTATGAGAGAGAGACCAAGTCCAGTCTTGCACCAGCCTACTCTTAATAAAATCCATTTACCTAATTAAATTTAATCCAACCTTAGAAAACCCTGACCACAAACAAAATTCTTCTCTCAATGTTCCTCTTCTGCAAACCTTCTCCAAGTTTCTGTAGCCATACTTCATCCCTTATTCTTTCCATCTAGAAATAACCAGCTTTAGGACAAAAATCACGCTTTTTCCTTTAACAAAATGTGTTTCCATTCCTCATACTTTCTTTTCTGAAAACACATATCCTACTTTCCTTAAGCAACTATGAACTGTCTTTTTCATTAGCATGCTATAGATCGGTAGAGAACATCTCAAGGTGGCACAAAACAGCTTTAGTTTCTCTCTCACAAGAAGACAAAAGTAGGCAAATTTATACCTGTTTAGCAAGTAATGTTCCAATATTTTACCTTATTTGAAATGGCCCAAATACTCAATGAATTCTTATCATTTAACTTAATTTAGTTTCAGTTTACCAAGATTTGGAGAGACTGTTTTAGATGGAAGCTTCCAAGACATAATTATTTCTATAGAGTTTACCAAAAAGCTCTCATCCCAGTTACATTTACTTAAAAATTTAATCATATCAGTTTATTTCCCTGTTGACAGATTTTATAACAGGAACAATACGTACTTATGGACTTCCAGTAACCCTAGATACAATGAAAGTATTGTACTTAATGCTGATGACTCTAAAGATGGGTCTGTATTAATTAAATCCACAAGCTTAAGCTAGACAAGTTAATTTCTACAGAACCAGAGATCTCATAGTTTTCCTGCTTGAATTTAAAATGGCCCCCTTTTTTTTCCCCTCAGTCTGGGGGACTACAGATGAGTCTGGTAATTTCTGAGAGCCCAGGCAGAATAGTTACATTGCAAGAACAGAGAGAGATGCGAGCCCCTCCAGCTCAGGCAGGAAGAATAGTTACATTGCAAAGGCAGAGGAGAGAGATGCAAGTCTCTTGAGTCCAGGTAGAACAGTTACGTTGCAAGAGCAGAGGAGGGAAAATGCAAGCTCCTTTCTTTTCTTTTTGTTCTCTAAAATCCTGCTAAGTAACCCAAGGCTGGAGTCTCAGGCAATGTGGGCTGCGTTTGTATTTCAAGGCTTAAATGCTCCACTGTGCCCACAATTTTGGCAGAGACTTGCAGGAGCAGCTGGACAGACAAAACTGAGACAGGCTTGGACCTGGGACCCTTTGCTGCAGTGCTGCAGTGCTTGCACCTGGACACACCTGTCCTCCAGCAACAAAATACAAAGAAACGGCATGGGACTAAAAGTAACTATGTGCATGCGCAGTTGGGGCAAATTCTGGACAACGATACAAAGAGACCAAAAACCCAACTGCCACGTTTGAAGAGAACAAACAGGGTACTGTGCATGCCCCCTGCACACACCACCACCTAAGGGGTGGGCAGATCACCTAAGCCATGCCTCCAGCCCCACCCCTGGACACAACCGTACCCTCACCCCATGTAAGGAACAAGCTCGCCCCCCTTCCGGGAGCGAGCGAGCAGGAGGACCTGTTGTTTGTTCTCCCTCCTCCTTGCTGCAGCAGGGGCCCTAATAAAGTCTTGCCTGAACTTCTTGTCTGGCCTCTGATCAGTTTCTACTGATTAGGGACATGAACCCTGGGCAGTAATGTAGTCTGTGGCGCCCAATGTGGGGCACTTGTCCACTTCTGGGAGTTGATCTGGGCACCTCCAGGACCAGCGAACATTGCTTCCCCGTGGGTGACACGTGGCCACCTGAACCTCTTGTTTCAGCATCACTGCCTTTGGCAAGTCTGACTTCCTGGCCCCTGGGGGCCTCAGTAGCCCCATTCAGGCAATGCTTTCCCTCCCCTCCCCCTTTTCCTTTTCCCTCTTCTGAAATCTCTCTACTTGTCTCTCTATGTCCCATCCTTCCAAGAGAGTGGACGTCAAGCAGCTATAGTATCACTCGTCTCAGGTTGCGAGACCTGCTCCCTCTGACCGGCAGCAGCTCACCTTGATGGGTGACAGGCAGAGGTGGGAGAGGCTCGCCTCACACTGTGCAGACTTTGCTCCAGTGGGCTCTCCCTGACGGCAGATTTATGAGAGTGATAGAGGTTCAAACCTCATATGGCAGAGTGGCTGGAAGTCCTATCATCCCAATGTTCTCACCTGTACTTTCCTGCCGCCAAGAGAAGCCCCATTGGGAACAGGCTGATTTCTATATACTGGTGTATGCGGGGTTGAGAGTCCCACCTGTGGCTTGCTGTCCCACAGACGAGGTACAACTGGCTGGTTTCCGGGTTTGATCACCCCAGTGGGCATTGAACAGGGTCCTCCCTCCTTCACTGGCCCTTCCGGAAGCGTGCAGGTTGGTGTCTGAATACAGACCCACAGAGGGGCGGGTTGAAATGGCAATCTCTCTCTTTCTGTCTCTTTCTCTTTTTTCAGTCTTTTCTGTCCCTCCTCCCTTTACCTCTCCCTTGGTCCTCATACCTGCATTCCCATCTCTTTCATCCTAAAAACTTCTTGTTTGTGTCTTTAAGTTTTGTGATTGGCATCTTTGTTTGTGATGTAGTTCTGTCTGTCCAGCTGCTCCTGCAAGTCTCTGCCAACATTGTGGGCAGTGGAACATTTAAGCCTTGAAATACGAACAGCCCACATTGCCTGAGACTCCAGCCTTGGGTTACTTAGTGGGATTTTAAAGAACAAAAAGAAAAGATAGGAGCTTGCACTTTCCCTCCTCTGTTCTTGCAACGTAACTATTCTACCTGGGCTCAGGGGTCTTACACCTCTCTCCTGTTCCTTTGCAATGTAACTATTCTTTCTACCTGAGCTGGAAGGGCTTGCATCTCTCTCTGCTTTTGCAGTGTAGCTGTTCTACCTGGGCTCTCAGGAACCACCTGATTCATCTGTAGTCCCCCAGACTGAGGGGAAAAAAAAGGGGGCCATTTTAAATTCAAGCAGGAAAACTATGAGATCTCTGGTTCCGTAGAAATTAACTTGTTTAGCTTAAGCTCGTGGATTTAATTAATACAGACCCATCTTTAGAGTCATCAGCATTAAGTACAATACTTTCATTGTATCTAGGGTTACTGGAAGTCAGTAAGTGCATATCTTTCCTGTTACAAAATCTGTCAACAGGGAAAATAACCTGATATGATTGAAATTTTAAGTAATGTAACTGGGATAAGAGCTTTTTGGTAAAGTCTAGGAATAATTATGTTTTGGAAATGTCAATCTAAAACAAAACCATCTCTCCAAATTTTGGTAAATTTAAAACTAAATTAAATTAAATGATAGGAATTAATCGAATATCCAGGTCATTTCAAATGAGATAAAATATTGGAACATTGATTGCTAAACAGGTCTAAATTTACCTACTCTTGTCTTCTTGTGAGAGAGAAGTTAAGCTGTGAGTTGCCACCTTGAGATGTTCTCTACCAATTTATGGAATGCTAATGAAAAAGACAGTTCATAGTTGCTTAAGGAAAGTAGGATGTGTGTTTTCAGAAAAGAAGGTATGAGGAATGGAAACACATTCTGTTAAAGGAAAAAGGGTGATTTTGTCCTAGAGCTGCCTATTTCTGAATGGGAAAAGAATAAGGGACGAAGTATGGCTACAGAAATTTGCTGAAGGTTTGCAGAAGAGGAACATTGCGAAAGAATTTTGTATGTGGTCAGGGTTTTCTAAGGTTGGATTAAATTTAATTAGGTAAATGGATTTTATTTACAGTAGGCTGATGCAAGATTTAGTTTCTCTCTCTCTCTTATGAGAATATGGTTTTCCTAGGAATAGGTTCAAAGTTAGCCTCCACCTCTGCCCCACAAGGCATTTACCCCCTTCGGGAAGTAGCTGACGGAAATGGAGGGATTACTAGAGTGCATGTCCCCTTCTCGAAGGGAGACTTAGCAATCTGTAAGGAGAAGTTTGGCAGGTTCTCAGAGAACCCTGACAAGTTTAGGGATGAATTTATCAGGCTGGGATTGACATTCTCTCTCACCTGGCAGGACATCATGGTCATTCTGGCCCACTGTTGCACCCCAGATGAAAAGGAGCATATACTGAGAAAGGCCAGGGGACACACAGATGGCCTACTGGCCACCCATCCACATCACTAAATGTATCAGGTGGGCGGGGATGCAATCCAGGAACATGGCCCACACTGGGCCTATGAAGATCGTGTAGGCCAGGCCAGGATGAGACATTATATTACTTGTCTCTCAGAAGGCATGAAAAGGTGTGTGGTGAAGCCTGTACATGACGATAAGGTCTGAGAAGTTACACAGGAAAAAGGTGAAAAGCCGGCAGTCTTCTTGAGCTGGTGACAGGCATTCAGGGATACACCAATACAGACCCGAGGCCACAGAAGGGAGGACGCTATTGGCCGTGCATGTTGTCACCCGGGCTACTCCTGATATCGGGAGAAAATTACAAAAGCTTGAGGCTGGGCCCCAAACCCCGTTGTCAGCCTTGGTAGAGGAGACCTTCAAGGTCGGTAACAACTGAGACCTCACCGAGGATAAGGATAATCTTTATCCAATAAGGATAAGAGGCTGATGAAGAAAAGGGAGCTTTTGGCTGCTCTGATTCGCCCACCACCTCGAGGGGCCCGAGCCAGTGTGCCTTCTGTCGGAAAAGGGGGGCACTGGAAGGGGAAATGTCCTGAGCGCCCTCCTGTGGGAGGCCCAAGGGGCAACCCCGACCTGCCCCAGGTCCTTGTGAATCTCCCGGATGAGAGATTCCCGCACACCAGCTGAAGGGGCCTGAGTGCCCGCCCAGCTCCAGATCCCACCGGATCCATCCTCGTTACGCCAGCGACACTTCAGCTCACCCTCCACGTGGCAGTTAGGAGAACCGAACTTCTTGTAGACACTGGAGCCGCCTGCTCTGTGCTGACTTGGGCAGCTGGCCCCCTCTGCCACCGTGACTGTACTGTGACGGGCGTTGATGGACGGCCACAGGTAAGGCGATTTATATCTCCGCTCGCCTGTGGAATCGGCTCCATTGATATTACTCACTCCTTTTTGTATATGTCAGAATACCCTGTCGCTCTCCTCAAGAGAGATTTGCTCAATAAGTTGGGAGCTGGTGTATTCTTAGGACAGGGTGAGGTCCAAGGAAGTAAAGAATTCAAACAGAGAATGCATGTGTTAGTAGCCCCAGATGACCCACCTGCTGGGTATCAAAATATTCCCCAAGAAATCAGAGAACAGGTAGATCCTGCAGCTTGGGCTACCTCGGTGCCAGGAAGGGCAAAACGTGTTCCCCCCGTAAAAATAAGCTTAAGGCCTGGGGGAAAACACCCCTGGAAGAGGTAATATCCTTTAAAGCCCAAGGCCCTGAGGGGAATCTAACTGCTGCTCAGCAAATTACTAAAACATGAATTCCTAAAACATGAACTGCTGCTCAGCAAATTCCTAAAACATGAACTCATTCCTAAAACTGCAATCCCCTTGCAGCATCTGATCCTCCTAGTACAGAAGCCTAACGGGGAGCAGAGCGGGGAGCGTCGGTTTGTGCAAGACTTATGAGCAGTGAATGAGGCCATCATTCCTGTTCATTCACTGGTGCCAAACCCATAGACCCTCCTCGCCCAGGTGCCAGGGAGTGCTCGGTATTTCTCTGTGTTGGACCTCAAGGATGCATTTTCCTGTATTCCCCTACATCCAGACTCTCATTACCTTTTTGCCTTTGAGGGGAGGGACTCTGACCCCCTGGAGGCTGCCCAATATACATGGACGTTGCTTCCGCAGGGTTTTCGGAACAGCCCCTATCTTTTTGGAAGTGCGTTAGCAAGGGAACTGAGGGAACTGAGCCTTGAGAAGGGAACTCTGTTACAATATGTTGATGATTTATTAAGGAGTGAAACCAAACAAGATTCATATCAAAATACTGTTAGGGTCCTAAATTTTCTGGCAAAACGGGGATATATAGTCTCTCCAATCAAGGCTCATTTATGGAACAAGCTTGACCCTCGCCCCCTTGGGGAGTGGCAAGCAAGGAAACCTGTTGTTTGCTCTCCCTCCCCACTGCTGCAGCAGGGGCCCCAGCAAAGCCTTGCCTGAGTTTCTTGTCTGCCCTCTGATCAATTTCTATTGATTAAGGAGACCAAGAGCCCTGGTCGATAACAAAACGACATAAAACAGAGATACCAGTGACAAAAACCTAAAGACACAAGAAGTTTTCAGGATAAAGGGGATGGGAGTGAAGGTATAAGGACCAAGGGAGAGGTAAAGGGAGGAGGGACAAAAAAGACTGAAAAAGAGAAAGAGACAGCAGGAAAATAAAGGTGAGAATACTGGGGTGATAGGACTTCCAGCCACTCCACGATATGAAGTTTGAACATCTACCACGCTCATAAATCTCCCATCAGGAAGAGCCCGCTGGACAAAGGTCTGCACGGTGTGAGGCGAGCCTCTCCCACCTCTACCTGTCACCCGTCAAGGTGAGCCGCTGCCAGCCAGAGGGAGCAGGTCTCACAATCTGAGAGGAGTGATGCTGTAGCTGCCTGACGTCCAGTCTCTCAGAAGGATAGGACAGAGAGAGAAGCAGAGAGATTTCAGGAGAGGGAAAGGGACAAAGGGGAGGCGGAAAGCATTGCCTGAAAATGAGGGTACTGAGGCCCCCAGGAGCCAGGAAGGCAGACTTACCAAACGTGGTGACGCTGAAACAAGAGGTTCAGGTGGCCACGTGTCACCCATGGGGAAGCTGAATTCACTGGTCCTGGAGGTGTCCAGATCCTCGCCCCAGAAGGGGACAAGTGCCCCATGTTGGGCACCATAAATCTAATACCAGTCAGTGTTCTTGGCCTTCCCCAATCAATAGAAATTGATCAGAGTCCAGACAAGAAATTCAGGCAAGGCTTTATTGGGGCCCCTGCTGCAGCAAGGAGGAGGGAGAACAAACAACAGGTTCTCCTGCGCGCTCGCTCGGGGAGGTGGGGCGAGCTTGTTCCTTACATGGGATGAGGGTAGGGGTGTGTCCAGGGGTTGGGCTGGAGGTGTGGCTTAGGTGGTCTGCCCACCCCTTAGGTGGTGGGGTGGGCAGGGGGCATGCGCAGTACCCTGCTTGTGCTCCAGGCTCTTCAAAAGTGGCAGTTGGATTTTTTGGTCTCTTTTGTCCAGAATTTGCCCTAACTGCATGCATGCAGTTATTTTTAGTCCCATGCCATTTCTTTGTATTTTGTTGCTGGAGGACAGGTGTGTCCAGGTGCAAGCATCGCAGAACTGCAGCAAAGGGTCCCAGGTCCCAGCCTGTCTCAATTTCTCTGGCAGACGGTGGTCACGCAGCTCGGTCCTGGGGTTCTCTCTGCCCAGTTCTTCCTCTGACCACGTGGACCCTAGGCACATCCTTGTTTCCCAGTTCCTGGGGTGCCTGGGGAATCTTGGGCTATTTGGGTGGGGTCCCGAGGGGAGTGTTAAGCAGGAGGTGGTCTGGAAGCCAAGCATGTGATCCTGGGCAAGGAGGCACAGACAGGAGGGGCCGGTCAGTCTGGGCAGTGAGTTCAGGGCACCAGATCCCCCGGAAGGACGGCTTTGAGCTGTGAGTTTGGGGGCGTTTGTCCGGAAGGATCATCGTGTGTCCCGTGTAGAGATGACCGACTGCTCACCCCTGCTCCCCAGAGAAGGGCTGGTGGTTGGTCCTGGCCATGGCCCAGACTCTCTGATCCTTGAAAGGGATGCTTCTGGCACACAGAGCTGGGCTTCACGGAATCAGGCCCATTTCAGTGAGTACTTCTGGAGAACTCCCTGTGAGACGCCCAGGGGGTGCTTGGTACCATCAGCACGAACGTGGACATGACAGAAGCCCTGCCTCCCCTGGGAGACAGGCCAACCGGTGCCCATGATCCAGTCCAAGGAGACAGAGTTCTTCCGATGGGAGTCAGGACAGCTTTGGAAAAGAGGTGACACTTGGCCTGGGCCCTGAGGGATGAGTAGGAGTCTTGAGAGCAAAGGTAGCCCAATTCCAGGTAGAGGCAGGGCCAGGCAGAGGGCCCCCAGCAGGGACTGCACACCTTCTGGGTTTCCTGGGCCCCGGCTCTGTCTGTGCCCACGTCTCAGGGCCTCCCAGCCTAAGGCCCACATTCACCCTTCTTCCCTGGGCTCTTGTCTGGATGTGTCCGTAGCTCTCAGTCTGGGAAGGGAGACCACCAGACCACCAAGGACTCGGGGGCTCTGTACACATTTGTAAGGGCCAGTCGTGTCCACGTGCTGTGTCCCGGGCTGGCTGTGGCCATGCCGTCCTCTCCTGGGCTGCACTGAGAGGAGAGATGCTGTGCACAGGGGTCCACACCGTCCCTCGTATGAGAGTGTGTGTGGACACCCGCTTTGAATGCACAGGTCTGTTTGCCCTCAGGACATGCACAAGACAGACCCGTGTTTTTCAGGCTCCTCTGGTGACAAAGTGTGAGTGGCCACTGTGGGCATTGCTGGCCTCTGTCGAGATACTTGCTATCCATCCAGGTGTGTGTCAGGACTCACTCACGTCTCCACAGCCTGTTCCCCCCGAAAATCCACTGAGACGTTCCTACAATTGCTGAAAACCTCATCTCACTCCTACACCTGGATATTCACTCTCCGGCAAAAAAAGCCACGTCACTTCCGTTTCCTTTGCAGCTTTAGTGAACTTACAGCCATCTGAGAAAATGGACAACCTGTTGTGGATTTTTTTGGTTACATCACTTTATGGAAAATATGACTGACAGACAAAAGCTGCACACATCCAATGTGTACACTTAAGAGTTTGGAGGTTGGGATCCACGTGAGAAAGCTCCCGCTGTCCAGGCTATACACGGATCACCTTCACGTTTTTGTTTAATGTTTTTCTTTTCCGGTGTTGAGAGCACTTATTCAACATCTGACCTGTCAGCCCAGGTGCAAGTCCACGGCAGTGTCAGCTCCAGGCCCTATGTCGTAGAGTACACATCCAGAAATTGTCCATCTTGTAAGTAAGATTTATATCCTCTGACCAACATCCCCTCCAGTTGCCTCCTTCCAGCCCTGGGAGCCAGCATTCCACTTTCTGCTTTGAGTACTTTGGAGTCCTCATGAAAGTGGAATCAAGCAGTGTTTTGTCCTCTGTCTGGCTTCCGTCACTAAAATTTCCTCCTGGTCCATCCACATGAATGCAACATCCTTCTGCTTCGAGGTTGAATGGTGGTCCAGAGACACAACCTCTCTCGGGTTTTCCTGCACGTCTGGTTGCTTCTCACACCTGATCATATTGCCTTGCTTCTTTGTTGCAAACACCAAATGGCAAAACGACATCTTCCAGCCAGGACTGAGTCCTGTGCTTGGACACCAGGGAACGGTGACCATGGAACCTGCTTGGAAAAAAAAAAAAATCACAGGGAATTCTCAGGCAGTCCAGTGGTTAGGGCTCTGAGCTTTCACTGCCGAGGGCCAGGCCAAGATCTCAGGGAGAAGTGGGGGGAGGATGAGATGTGAGCTGGTCTCGGGCACCTGGGCACCCCGAGGAGGGGAGGCCTGGGCAGGGTTCAGAGCCCCTGCTCCCGGGAAGACAGCAGCTCTAAGCAAGTCGGGCGGGGGTGGGGTGGGGGGACAGAAAGTCAGGGTCAAAGCCCCTTCTCTCCCCCCATAGGCACCATCTACTCACTGATGCCGGGCTTCTAGAAACCCACCTTTTTCTCTGTCCCCAGGCGTGGTATCCTTACTCCTTCTCTGATCCAGTGTGGCCACCAGAAACCATTCTCAAGCCCCCAGCCCACACAAGTGAGTGACTTCCCATTGTGACTCTGCTGTGGCCACTCCCGGGGACCCTGAACTGTGCTACTCAACGTGTGGACCAGAGGCAGGGACAGCACCGTCCCCTGGGAACCGACTAAGAGGCACATTCTCCGGGCCTGAACAGACCTGCTGGGTCAGGATCCTGGAGGAGGGCAAGGCCCAGGGTGGGGGCATCCACAGGCCTCCGGGGGATGCTGGGCCCCTCGGAAGTGCTCCAGTAGCTGTGGACAGAGGATAAAGGCCTGTTTTGGGGGCACAGAGGCAAAGTCTTGTCTGGAAAGAGTGTGCTGTGTCATCGTCCCAGAGCTGGTTTGTGCCCCAGCTGGAGGCTGTGACGGTCTCTTCCTCGGACGCAAACCCAGCACACAGGAGTCGTGTGCCTGCTGAGCTGTGGCCGCGAGGCGCCGAGACACTGGCATCTCCTGCGGGCTCAGCTCAGCCTCCTGAGCGCCTTGACTTCCTCCCCTCTCTCTGCTTCCCCCTCACTCACTCTGCCTCCTCCGGTGACAGCCCCCGACAAGGGGGCACCCGGGCCCAGGGTGTGTCAGTGGCCACCCTCCGGTCACACCGCTGGAGGGAGGGCGTGTCCATCAGCTAGCCAGGCCCCAGGCTGAGATGCCGGGGCGGAGTGATTGTGTCATGGGAGACGCAGGGATTTGGCGGGAAGCTCCTGCTTCTAGGACCTGCAAGTCTTCTCCCCCAGCACCCGCCCAGGGGCTGGGGCGCCTGTGTTCCAGAACTCGAGGGGGCTGGGGGCCACGGGGGACAAGGACACACCTGCACTTGTCCAGACCTTGGCCCTCTGCTGCTTTCTTAGCGTGAATACACTTCCCCTCTGGGCAGGCCGCCTTCTGTCACCCACAAGCTGGCTCTGGGCCACTCATCCTCTTTGGCTCTGTCCCTCCTCTTCTCGCTGACCCGCACCTACTGCTGCGTCCAGAGACCCCCTTCCAATTCACCCCTTTGCAATTGTGTCCTTGATTCAGCGTCCGAAACTGGGACACACAACTCAGCCTCCCCTCCCACTGAGGTGCCGAGGGGGGTGTATGTCTGGGCTTCAGCTGCAGGGGTCCCTCCTCCACGGCTGGTCCTTCTCCACCCACCCTGCCTGGGTCTCGCTTCTCTTTCCTCAACAGGAGGCAATTTTATCAGCTTAGGATGGAGGAGGCAGGGTCACAAGAGGGAAGGGACAGGGTGTGATGCCAGAGGGGAGGACCAAGGCCAGGAGTATGTCCCGGAGCAGATGAACTGGCCCAATGCCCAGGGAGGCTGGGTGGGAGCCAGTGCAGGGAAGGGCGAAGCCTGGGTGTCCGAACGCCCACAGCCATGCTGCGTCAGCAGTGGACGTGCAGGTGGGCTCAGCCCTGGGCCCTGCTCCTGCTTCTCTTAGGTCCCCAGCTCGTGGTGACTCACGGCTGGTAACCCCAAGGGGAAGGGAATGGTGAAGACCAAGCAACCTTGGAGCTTTACTTCCCTGCCACCGTGGAGTACGCCGTACATGTGTTCAACCAGAGGAGCCAGGACAGCAATGCCTACAAGGTGGTGCGAATCCTGAGGTCGTGGAAGGAGCCGGTAGGTACCACATCCTCCCCCCTCCTGCACGGGCCCACACCTGCTGCTAATGAGGGTCAGGAGGGGGTTGTCATCAAGGGATCTCTATCACCATTTGAAACCCATAATATAGAGGGATAAACTCTATTTGGTTAGTTTCAGCTTTTATAAAAAAAATAACTTGGGAATTTTTTAAACTGTCAGTCTACTCACATGTAAGGTGTGTTTTCAGTTTTCATCATTTCTGACCTTGTTTAATGAAGAATGACCAAATATGGAGTAAGAGGGGATGAAACCATTTAGTAAAAATAAAGAGCCAGACAGAAGATACTGGATTAGAGAGATTTAGACAAGATTTCATGGAAATAACATTAAAATAGGTTAGTTTAGGAAAAACAGAGAGAGAGAGATACACAGAGACGCCCACAGAGGGAGGGGGAGAGCGGCTCGGGAGTCACAGGCCCCGCTGGTCCTGAGGAGCCTCTGGGAGCTCACAGCCTCTCCTCTGACTCCACGTGTTCTGGGCTCCCTCTGGGTCCCCACCTACGTGGACTGAGTGTGATTTACACTCTTCCCAGATGGCATTCTTAACCCTAAAATGTTCCCCTAGCAATGCAGTCTCTGCAGAATGCAACCAGGGGTGTGATTTTCACGTGGGCTGCAGACACGAACACCGAGAACACTCCGGAGGAGGGGCACTTCTGGTCCTGTGTGTGGCTGTGTGCGCGTGTGTGGTTGTGTGCGCGTGTGTGGTTGTGTGTGTGTGCTTTGTCTGAATGCTTGTGTGTGGTGGGGCGCTGGGGCGTCACTCCCTCTGCACCTCTGGGTTGAGTGATAGAAGGAAGGCAGAGGGCCCTCCACGCTGCTGGGCTTAACTCCGTGGACACTGGAGCTGGTCCTGGCTGGTCCTGCTGCCCTGCACCCTCCAGCTGGGCCTCTGTCTATGGTCTTTGGCCTGGAGTCCAAGACTGACTCTGGGTGTTGGAAATAAAGGCCGGATGGAGCCAGAAGACACTGTAAGGCTGAAGGACCAGGGAGTGGAGAAGAGGACAGAAACCTTCAGAGTGCACTTTGTGAGAGGGGTGGTGTTTCATAGAGCCATCGTCCCAATCCTGTGAGTGCGCCTGTGTGCTTGTATTCTCGTGTGTGTGTGTGTGTGTGTGAATGTGTGTGTGGGGGGTGGTGGTGCAGGGAATGGGTCCACTTCAAGGTCTGTACAAACGCAGGCAAATGGCATCGTGTTCTCCACGGAGCTGCAGCTCGGCCGAACCAGGTGTGGGAAATTTGACGAAGACATTGACAACTGTCCGTTTCAAGCAAGTCCAGACGTGAACAATGTAAGACAAGCAACAGCAGCCCTCAGGTTACAAGGCTGTGGACGCTGCCTCGGGGCAGGGGGTGTGGGGAGTGATGACAATGTCGTTCCAAGGGACACGGAGGGGCATTTGCAGGACGGAGCCCAGCCAGGCAGGCCAGCCCTGGTCACTTGTACGCCCCTGGCCTGTCTAGCCGCTGCACCCCAGGTCACACTGGGGTCAGGTTGCTCCTGACCACTTGGGACCGGGTCACCTGGGCCAGAGACGGGAATGTGCCCTCCCTGGTGTTCACCCACCTCCCTTCCCTGCCTTCAGGAGAAGTGCGGAGGGGGGCGGCAACAACATCACCTGGGCTGAGTAGCCCCCCTCTCGGGTCCCCCTGCCACTGACCCAGAGCCCGAGGGGTGGAAGCTGAGGAGCCCCACTGCCCTCCCTCCCAGGCCCTGCCCTGGTGATAAGGCGGGTAAACCCCACCCCAGGACAAACCCGAGTTGGATCAGAGGCCCTGCTGGGACGCTGGGGTCATGGGTCACACTGGGACATCCTGGGGGACGGGTCCCTGGAGACCACAGAGCTGGAGAGGGGAGAATGACCCAGGTGCCTCTGGGGTTAGGAGAGAGTCCCAGGTCGGGAACATCCAGGACTGAGGGCCAGAGCCTGCGCCCCCAGCTGCCCACCCCAGGAAGGCAAGGTTGGGGGGGATGCTGGCTTTACAGCTGGAGCTACACGCTTCCCAAGGCCCCTCCCGCCACTCTCTGTCCCTGTGCTTTGTCCCGTAGACCATCACCTGCTTCTTTACAATCGACACTGAACCCTGGAGAACGAAGTTTCAACTCCTGAACAACACCTGCTCGGAGGGCTCTGCTGAATGAGACCACACCCTGCCGTGGCCCTTCAGTGGCTGAGCAGCTCTGGTTCTGTCCTCTGTATGAGCAGGTGTCTGGGTGTCACATCCGGGCAATGTGGACATTCCTCCCTGTCATTTCCTCCTGTAGAATTGGTCATTAAACGTCAGCACTGCAAGCAGCTTTGTGCCACCTGGTTCCAGAGGTTGGGTGCTGGGCAGCTGAGGCTGTCCTGCCAGCAGGGCAGCCGGCTGAGCCCAGGGGCTGGGTCTCTCCTCCGTGGACACCTGAGCCAGCCGCAGGTGCCACAAGGTAGGAGCACAGGTGCGTCTGAGCAGTGTCTCCAGGCTCAGCATCCCTGCCCCAGGGCGGCCATTCAGAGGTGGCTGTGCAGAAGCCCATGGTTGCCCTGGGACTCTTGGTAGCAGCCACGTGGACCTTCTCCCTCCTTGCCTCCTCTCCTTGTGCTGCCCGCGATCACCTCCTGAATCAAAACCTGTTCTCAAGTGTGTGTCGCAGGGTCTCCTGGAGAGGGGACCCTTTGTGTGGTGTGAGGACTTCTTCAGGATGTGTCCTCCACACACACCTGGCTGGCTTCCCAGGCCCTGACTCCGGCAGAGCCAAGGGGAGCCCAGACACGGGCATCCGCGCTGTTGGTGGGCGTTGCTCAGCATAGGCAGAGCTGTGCTCTTGTCCCCCTGCCACCTGGGCCTGGACCAGGCAAGTTGCTCTCCAAGACCCTCCCCCACCCCTCCTCCTTCTCCCTCTGAGGCCTTTCCTGACTCCCGGCTGTTTCCGCCAAAGGAAGCTTAAAGGATCCTTTACGCACTGTGCTTCCCATCATGTTTCCAAGGAATCGACGCCACAATTCTCCTTAAGCAACTCCTGGGAAAGGGTCTCCTCTGAGGTCACCCCAATGTGGGGAAGCTGCCCGGCCCTTCATGAGCTCACCCCTTTCCTGGGGCTGTGGAGGGACCCTGGGAGGGGCGTCAAACCCGGCTTCTGCCAGGGATGGTGTGCTGCCTGTCAGCCCACACGCGTGGGGCTTTGCCAGTGCATCTGCCCCTGGAGGGGAGCTGCAGGGCCTGGGTTTGTCCCAACACCACTATCCCTCACTAGTCCAGAAGGTAGGACACCTGCACTGCTTAGCTTGGTGAGCGCAGGTGTGGACTGAGGGACCTGTCCTGGTGGGAGGAACCTCCTCCCTGACCCTGAGCACCTCTGCCTGGAATGGTGTGTGCTGGACCCCTTCCTCCCACTGGAATCTGTGCACTGAAGAATCAGAGAAGTGGGTTTCTGGCCCTGTTGTCCATCCCTGGGCAACACCTCGCCGGAGGCAGAGGCAGGATTGCTGGGCTCCAAGCGCAGCCCACAGCTAAGGCAGGCACCCCCCTCTCCTGAAACGAGAGACTAGTGGGGACTCTGCCCTCCCAGCTGCTGACCTGTCGGCCACAGGCTCTGGGTCACCAAGGCTTGCAGCTGGGCATCGAGAGGGCCATGAAAGGAAATGCAGCATCAGTGACCAAATGCCTTGCCTCCAAGTGTTCTGCTCTGTGCCCACTTTCCCATCTGCCAGGGGCACATTCGGACACTTTCCTCAGCTTTCCCACGTGTCAGGGTCCAGGCACAGCCCTGGGGCTCAATAAATAAGGACTCAACACAAAGGAATAAGCAGGTGGAGACTTTGCGAGGACTTTGCAGTTGCCCGGGGCCTCTCCGGTGGACAGGAAGGGGCGGGGCTGTCTGGTTATGGACGCAGGGTCACACCCAGCAGCTGGCCGTCCCTTCCCTGAGTACTCCTCAGCCCGCTCCCCCCGTCTGCACCTCCCCCAGCCCTGGTCCCCAGACTCCCAGGGAGCTAGAACAGCCGTGGGATTTGGACCCTAGTTTCCTCGTGGCGGTGGTCAGCCCGGGAAGCAACATGACCTGCTGGAAGGTGCAGTTGTGACTCTTTCTCTTTTCTCCCCCCCCAAATTCTTGATGATCTATGCTGGGGGGAGAGGGGTGAATGAAAAGGGCGAGGGAGATTAAGAGGTACAAAAGTCTAGTTATAAATGAGGTACAGGATGGAAGGTCCAGCATGGGGGCAGTCAATAACATTGTAATAACTTTGTATCAATAGGGGGACAGATAGTAACTAGACTTATCTTCGGGATCACTTTGTACAATAGAGGACTATTGTTGTGCAGTTGGAACTCACAGTGTTGTAGGTCAATTACAATGTAATTTATAAAAAAAGAACTGAGGTATTTCTCCCCCAAGTCCTGCATTGGCCGAGGGCTCCTCTCAGGAGCGCCAGGCACCCTGCTGTCCAGCCCACCCCTCACAGATGCTCACCGCAGGCAAGTCCTGCCAGAGGAGGAGTCCCAGGGAGGGTTCACCTGTCAGCCAGGTGGGCTCCGACCTGCTCCTGTGTGGTTGTTGACACTTACCTGGCTGGCTGGCCCTCACCTGCACACCAGTGCTGTAGTTTCCACACCTACGTTTTGGAACGTACTTCCTTCTTGTCATGTTGACCCGCTTCACCATCTCAGCCCAGCCCTACACATACACACACACACAGACATACACACACAGCGAGAGCCTGCCTCTTCCACGGCCTCTGCCGAACCGTATCTCCTGGTCATCACACCTTTAAGCCTCCCCTCCCACACTGAACCAGAGCTGATCTAGGTGACCAACAACACAAAGAGTTGATGGTGTGTCACATCTGAAGCTGGGTCACCGAGGGCGCTGTGGCTTCCCTCCCCGTCTCTTGGACACTCTGTCCAGAGGAACCGATCTCCCTTACCCAGCGCAGAGAGGCCAAGTGGAGAGGCCCGCACCGAGGATAGCAGAGACCACCTGCCGACAGCCAACGCCAGCCAGCAGCCGGGAGGGCAAGCCGCCTGGAGAGTGGGTTCTCCGGGGCCAAACTCACCTTCAGACGAGGGCAGTGCCGTCAGAGCCTGAGTGTGACCTCGGGCTAGCTGACATCAGCCAAGCTACCCCAGACCCCTGGTGCACAGACACCACGGAGACATAAATACGCTGCTTAAGCACCAAGGGCGGGGTGATCAGTCAGGCGGCATTGGATTATACCTCTCACCCTGTGCGAGCGCACACACGCATGCACACACACACACACACGTGCACAAAGGCAGCCTCCTCTCCGTGTACCACCACTCTTGCATTTTTCTGCCTCAATTCAAAACCCAAAGTAAAACACTAATCTCCAAATGATACCGCTAGCTCCCGGGTTGGATCGGGGGATGAAAACTGTTTCTAAAGCCATTTTGCTGTGTTTTCCAGAGCCCTGGGCAGGGAGATTTCTGTGGAAATCCATGGATGGACATTCTCAACGCATCTTCAGAGCCTTGCAGAAACTACCTACCAGCCTGAAGCGGTGGAGGGGTGGGTCTTCCTATTAGTTCCACACAAAGAGCTGTCAGCGAAAAGTAACGTGTGCCGAGTTTGGTGAAATACGGAAACAGGTTCGTGTTCTCTTCCATTCATTGGGAGCAGACTGCTCCTGCTGGTAAATGAGTTGACCGAGCAGAAGACACTACACAGCCCGGAACCACATTCTCAGCCTCCACGCCTGAAGAATGCACAAAAAAGCAAGAAGGCTACAAAATGAAGTCGATAGGTCAGATGTGTTATTTAAATGTTTTGGGAGTGTCTTTGCTTCTTTAAATGCTCATGAGAGCGGCAGAATGTGCTAGAAGACCATTAGACAGGCTGACATTCTTTCTTCAGCATATTGAGTTCAAAGTTCCAGGGTTTGGATGCCACAATAAAGGTGCAATGAAACATCTAAAAGAGACAAAAACAATAACCAGCTTGTAAGAACAATTGCAAAAAGCAAAAGTCAAAAAGCCCCAGAAGTTCCTATTTCCAGGTACCAGGATTTGGCTTCAAGAGGGACAAAAGGCCGCCTGAGCCAGCCACGCCTCTACAGATCCCCAAGCTGTTCGCCCAATGGCAGAGCAGCCAGCCTCATGACTGGGATGGACCCCCATCGGTTCACCTCCCTGAGAGCTGAAGCCATCACGGTTGTGGCTTCGTTTGCTCCATGTGGGCAAGAGTTGGCGCCCAGGACCAATTATCCTCAAGAAACCCTAGTGTCCAGCTCTGGCCCTTCTCCAGACACGCCAACTTCCTGCGGCCCATGGAGACCCCACGCGGCGTGGAGGGCCCAGTGGGTCCTTCCCAGGGTATACAGCACCACAAGAATAGCCAGGGTCCTGCATGCCTTGGAAAGCGGTGTCAGAGTCTGGCCAGATTCCACCAGGGAAAGCTTGCAGCTGGGGAGCTGGGAGGAGACACAGGGCCTGCAGAGGGAGCGGGGCTCCAGGCTCCTGGGGTGGATGAGGTCACTGTGTCCCTCCTCTCACCTAAAATCTTTATTCAGTTAGAAGAAAAATATAAAGTACAAATAGCTCTTTATGGCAACACCCAGTAGAAGTGAAGTTGCATAAGATACACAGACTGAGGGGTCAAGTTGAGGGGGAAATAGGACCAAGTGACCAGTAACCCAGACAGACCACGGAGGAACTGAGGCCAGGTCAGCGGGGTGTCCAGGCTGGAGGGGCATCAGGATGGGTGGAGCTGGTTCCTGGCAATGGCAGGGAGGGCAGGGAGGGCTGGGAGGGCAGGCAGTACGCTTACCAGAGGGTTAACTAATTGCTTAACTTGTGATCGCCAGGGTAACAGGAAACAATCGCAAAATAAAGGGATTGAAAACCCAATTATTAAAATCAACCATAGAGGATACTTTAGCACTGTATTAACATATTAAAAATCTTTAAGAGGTGAAAAAATATTGGACAAGGAATTCAACTTCTTGGAACTCTGCCCACAAGGCAACAACAATCAGATATACACACAAACAGAAATAAAGAAGAATATTCATTATGGCACTGTTCATAATAGCTAAAAATTAGAAAAACTTAAATAATAAATTCTCAGGGGGTGACTAAATAATATGTGGAAACACCATTAAACGAAGTCAAATAGTTTCATTACATAATGCCCTCAAATAATTTTACGGTTTTGGAAATCCTTAGATTTTATTATTAAATAAAAATCTAAATTGTGGAACAGTGTACAGTGTGATCCCCACTACACAAAAATACAAATGTAAAATATAGAAGAAACTAGGATGTATAAAACTAAGTTGACAGCAGTAAACTTTCCATAAAGGTATTTTTAGTTGATTGTTTTTTTCTTCTGTAGTTGATTTTAAGCTACTTAATACTTTGGAAAATTTCTAAACTTTCTACCTTAAGTGAATAGGGCCTTTTACTATTTAAAACAGTATCAGGTTTTAAAATTTATTTTCCACGGAGCTCAGGTAGTTACCCTTTCTTCCTTTCTAAGTCTCAATAAATAAAGAAAACAGATAAGCTCGAATCTATAGGAGGTCAGAAATGGGGAATCTCTAGGAGTTCCATGATCCATGCAAGGGCAGATACTGGGAGGAATCCTTGGAGGGTAACAGGTGATTTTGAGCAAGATGATCCAAGGCTGTTGAACTCTATCTTAGCACCTACCTTCTGCATTTTGGGATCCCGTTGTACTAAGCAGTTTTCATTTCCCCCTGAAGCTTTCTTGCACATTGTCCGGGCAATTTTGACTTCAAGAAGGTAATCCAAACTATCTGTGACCTGTCCATGAGTAATTTAAAGTTAGAGATCATAAAAGAATATGTGGTATCAATTGTCATTTCTGATAAACAAACATGTCATTGACTGCTTAGGGCAAAAGATGTCTTCTCACCTCCTTCCCTCCTACAGTTTTTTTTTTTTTTTTGGCCAGAGTTTTGGGGTAACGTGGAGGTGGTTCTTACCTTGCTCTCTCTCTCTCTCTCTCTCTCTCTCTCTCTGTGTGTGTTTCTCAGTCACTCTCATTATGGTATTTAATTTTAAAGTAATGACAACTGTCACCAAAATAAAGTAAGTAAACTATTCCCTAAAGACCATTTTTCCTGGGAAAACTAATGGTTTGCTCATTGGAGCTCTAGAAATAAACAGCATTTTCATCGAAATCCACTGAGAGTGTATCGATTCCCTTTAAAGTTTTGGTATTTTTAGTCATCCTTGCCTTATTCCACGTCATATACCTTCCCAAATCCCTGACTTTCTGGGCATCTCCCCTCCCCTCCCCTCCCCATGCAGAGCTCCAGTCAGCGCTGTACTCAAGAAGGGTCTCACAGGGAAATGCAGATGAACAATGGCAAATGTCCACTCTCACGATTAAAGAACGAACAGGAAAACAAAGTTTACAAGACGTCAGGGAATCAACATGTGAATGAGAATGACCAAGTTAGTTAAACACCATAACTGAGCACAGAAAAATAAGAGATAATTTGGAAAATGCAGTAAACATTTTGGAAGTTCTAGAAAAGTCACCTGGGCATTAAACAAAATGGATGTAGGCAGAATTCTAAGTACAGTTTCATGAATATAAAGTATACTTAAAATTTTTCAGTTTTGCATCTAAGTGTCTGAAAGGACACTTGTGGGGTGCCCCCAGGATTGACGAGTCCATGGGGGATGCAAGAAATCAGTGGTCACTTTCACTTTTTACTTCAACTACTTCCAAATGTACCCCTAGCACATTTTTCATGACTGGATATTAAGTTTCTCTGCCTCAGCGCTGTTGGCATTTGGAGCTGGGTCCTTCTTGGCCATGGGGAGCCATGCTGTGCCCAGAGGGTGGTGACCCACATCCCTGGCCTCCACCCCCCCAACCTCAGTAGCAGCCCCTTCAGTTGTGATGACCAGAAACATCTCTGGGCATTGCCCAAAATGCCCTGTGGAGCAAAACCCATGCTCAGTTGAGAAGGAGTGCTTTAGCTTTGAGTTATATTTCCAAGTAAAAATTATCAAGAAAACAGATTTTCCCAAATCACACTCAACAACCACTGACCGACCACCAGCCCCGTCTTGATCCCCAGTTGCCCAGGAAAGGGAGGCAGATGGGGATCCAGCTTCAGAGGCAGCCCCTCCCTCCTTTCATGGCCAGGCCTCTCTGACTCTCCTAGCCTCCTGTGACACCGTCCCCTCCTGGCTGGCTGCAATGTCCCATCACCTTCATCCCATCCAGCATCACTCAGAGGCAGTAGCATGTGTGGATTAAGAGCAGGCAGCCTGGGTTTAAATCTTGGCTCTTCTACTTAGTAGCTGTGTGACCCTGGGCAAGTTACTAAACCTCTCTGTGCCTGTTTCCTCCTATGTGAACTTGAAAACCTGAGTGCGCATGCAGAAAGCCACTGGATCTAGCACAAAGTAAACATGGCTCCAGGCTGCCATTGGCGGTCTTTCCTACCAGTCTTCACCGTGTGTGAAATCGGCAGCAGAACCCCATCATCCTCAATGGTGAAAAACTGAAAGCATTTCATCTAAGATCAGGAACAAGAGAAAGATGTCCACTCTCACCACTATTATTCAACATAGGCTTGGAAGTCCTAGCCATGGCAATCAGAGAAGAAAAAGAAATAAAAGGAATACAATTTGGAAAAGAAGAAGTAAAACTGTCACTGTTTGCAGATGACACGATACTATACATAGAGAATCCTAAAGATGCCACCAGAAAACTGCTAGAGCTAATCAATGAATTTGGTAAAGTTGCAGCATACAAAATTAATGCACAGAAATCTCTTGCATTCCTATACACTAATGATGAAAAATCTGAAAGAGAAATTAAGGAAACACTCCCATTTACCATTGCAACAAAAAGTATAAAATATCTAGGAATAAACCTACCTAGGGAGACAAAAGGCCTGTATGCAGAAAACTATAAGACACTGATGAAAGAAATTAAAGATGATACCAACAGATGGAGAGATATACCATGTTCTTGGATTGGAAGAATCAATATTGTGAAAATGACTATACTACCCAAAGCAGTCTACAGATTCAATGCCATCCCTATCAAATTACCAATGGCATTCTTTTACAGAACTGAACAAAAAGTCTTAAAATTTGTATGGAGACACAAAAGATCCCGAATAACAAAAGCAGTCTTGAGGGAAAAAAACGGAGCTGGAGGAATCAGACTCCCTGACTTCAGACTATACTACAAAGCTGCAGTAATCAAGACAATATGGTACTGGCACTAAAACAGAAATATAGATCAACGGAACAAGATAGAAAGCCCAGAGATAAAGCCACACACCTATGGTCGACTAATCTATGACAAAGGAGGCAAGGATATACAATGGAGAAAGGACAGCCTCTTCAATAAGTGGTGCTGGGAAAACTGGACAGCTACATGTAAGAAATGAAATTAGAACACTCCCTAACACCATACACAAAAATAAACTCAAAATGGATTAGAGACCTAAATGTAAGACTGGACACTATAAAACTCTTAGAAGAAGACATAGGAAGAACACTCTTTGACATAAATCACGGCAAGATCTTTTTTGATCCACCTCCTAGAGTAACGGAAATAAAAACAAAAATAAACAAATGGGACCTAATGAAACTTAAAATCTTTTGCACAGCAAAGGAAACCATAAGCAAGACGAAAAGACAGTCCTCAGAATGGGAAAAAATATTTGCAAACGAATCAATAGACAAAGGATTAATCTCCAAAATATATAAACAGCTCATGCAGCTCAATATTAACAAAACAACCCAATCCAAAAATGGGCAGAAAGGCTAAATAGACATTTCTCCAAAGAAGACATACAGATGGTCAAGATGCACATGAAAAGTTGTTCAACATCACTAATTATTAGAGAAATGCAAATCAAAACTACAATGAGGTTATCACCTCACACCAGTTAGAATGGGCATCATCAGAAAATCTACAAATAACAAACGCTGGAGAGGGTGTGGAGAAAAGGGAACCTTCTTGCACCATTGGTGGGAATGTAAATTGATACAGTCACTATGGAGAACAGTATGGAGGTTCCTTAAAAAACTAAAAATAGAATTACCCTATGACCCAGCAATCCCACTTCTGGGCATATACCCAGAGAAAACCATAATTCAAAAAAACACATGTTGGGCTTCCCTGGTGGCACAGTGGTTGAGAGTCCGCCTGCTGATGCAGGGGACACAGGTTCATGCCCTGGTCTGGGAAGATCCCACATGCCATGGAGTGGCTGGGCCTGTGAGCCATGGCCGCTGAGCCTGCGCGTCCGGAGCCTGTGCTCTGCAATGGGAGAGGCCACAACAGTGAGAGGCCCCCGTACCACAAAAACAAAAAAACAAAAAAACAGACACATGCACCCCAATGTTCATTGCAGCAGTATTTACAATAGCCAGGTCATGGAAGCAACCTAAATGCCCACTGACAGATGAATGGATAAAGAAGATGTGGTACATATACACAATGGAATATTACTTGGCCATAAAAAGGAACGAAATTGGGTAGAGATGTGGATGGATCTAGAGACTGTCATACAGAGTGAAGTAAGTCAGAAAGAGAAAAACAAATATTGTATACTAACACATATATGTGGAACCTAGAAAAATGGTACAGATGAACTGGTTTGCAGGGAAGAAATTGAGACACAGATGTAGAGAACAAACATATGGACACCAAGGGGGGAAAGCGGCAGGGGGGTGGGACTGGTGGTGTGATGAATTGGGAGATTGGGATTGACATGTATACACTGATGTGTATAAAATTAATGACTAATAAGAACCTGCTGTATAAAATAATAAATAAAATAAAATTCAAAAATTAAAAAAAAAATAGAATAGAAAAGAGTCCTACATCTGTAGAACTACCTCATGCTTGGCAGGGGTGACACTGTGGTATAGTGTAGAAATAATGCCCTTTTTAATAATTGGTGCTATTTGGTTAAAATAAAAACAAAAAAAGAAAACCACACACACACAAAATGTACATTCATGAAAAGAAGTAGCAAACACTATGAAATGATTCGTTAGTCTTGAGCTATGTGGGTCTTTGGTTTATTTTATTATTAAATACCTGCCTTTAAAGCAGAACCATCTATACCTATTTCTGTAAATGGAGAGCACAGATGAAAACATCCAAGAAAGTGGACTCATCCTGGGAAAGACGGGAACTTCACTAAGAACAGGTACCACATCTGAGCCCCCTGGGGCATTGACATCCATGAGGTCTTACTTCAGCCACCCACTGGGGATGCACATCCTGGACCAGGTGTCGTTGCCTGAAAACACAAACCACACAACTGGGGCCACACGGAGAACCAGCAGGAGCCCGGGGCCCTCAGCCTGTGCAGGTGGCCAGGAGCCAGGGGTCCCGGCCTCTTAGGGGATCCAGACGCTGAGTGAAACTTCTGCCCACATAAGAAAACAGGAAACGGAGGCAGGTTGACGGTGGCTGGAGGGTGGGCAGCGCAGGTTAGAGGGCAGATGGGGCGAGTGGAGGAGGAAGAGGGGCAGAGGTGTAGGTCAGGCCGGCGTCACATGTAACCCGGGCCCAGTGGGGCCCCCTCACCCTCTGCCGACCCCTCTCATTGCTCACCCCTCCACCTCCCATCTCGGGCTCCTGCATAAACCTCAGGGCAACCCTCTTTCTCAGGAAACACAGCGCTGGTTCAATGCACTCATCTTAGACATGGTCCATGTTCAAAACCCTCCAACTGCCCTAAGAACATCCTTCACAGTATAATTTTAAATCCAAGAGACAATACAGGATCACATCTCGCATTTAACGTCATGTTTCTTAAGCCTCCTTTAATGAGAACCATTTCCTTCTTCTTCCCCATCTTTCACAGCGCTGATTTTTTTTTTTTTTTTTTTTTTCCGGTACGCGGGCCTCTCACTGTTGTGGCCTCTCCCGTTGCGGAGCACAGGCTCTGGACACACAGGCTCAGCGGCCATGGCTCACGGGCCCAGCCGCTCCGCGGCATGTGGGATCCTCCCAGACCGGGGCACGAACCCGTGTCCCCTGCATCGGCAGGCGGACTCTCAACCACTGTGCCACCACCAGGGAAGCCCAGCACTGATATTTTTAACCGGTCTTAGAGAATGCCGCATAATACGGACTCGTCTAATTGTCCCTCGAGATCACCCTCAGGCCTTTGGAGCAGGAACACCGTATATAGGCAACGCTGTGTCCTTGCAGTGATGTCACAACAGAGGTACACGGTGTCAATTTGTCCCATGTGTCCTGGTTGTAATTAATTAACAAGCAACCCCATAGCGGTCCACCCCCCTCCCTCCTCCTCCCCTCCCCCCTCCCCCCACACCAGGTGGAGGATTCATTGCTGATCTTCGGCCTGAGTTACTTATCACCATGGTGGTTGCAAAAGGCGATTTTCTAGTTTCATATTCTTTCACATCTCTAAGTAGGCATTTTTCTGTAAAAAAAGAGCCTTCCCTTCTGCCCTGGTTCCTTTTTACAGTGAAAGCTGGATGTGGAGTTTGTTCACTTGTTAAATGTGTTATAATCCATCCCTGTAGCTGCTTAGGTTGATGATATCAGCTCAAACTGTCCCAAACTTGACCCCTTCAGGAGCCCTTCTGGACTCTTACCTGTGTTTTCTGATGTGACTATAACTAAGTTTAAGTTATTTGAATGGATATATTATGTTTTACCCCAGAATGATAAAGGAGGAAGTTTCATTAACTTTCTTCCAAAAACCCCTAAAATAAAGTTCATAAATTTTGGCTCAGGTGTCTCTCAGCCGCTCTCCACGGACGACAGCCCTGCCACAAATGTGAGTGTGGGGACAGAGAACGGGGAGTGAAAGCCACCAACCTGCTCCTGGGACTTCAGAATCTGCAACACCTTGAAGGTGTACTCGTCCTTGCTGGCCTCGTTGTACTCCTTCATGGCGAACCACAGTGCCTGCTCCACGTATACGTAGGATTCGGAGACGTCTTGGAATTTCCTCACCACCTTCGATGAACCCCAGGCCTGGACACCTCTGGACGCGAGGGCCACCGTGGCCATCAGGAGCAGCAGGCCGGGGCGGAGCCTGGCCATGGTACCTCAGCCCAGGGGCGCGGCCGAGCCCCTCCTGTCCTCGCAAGGCTGGCCGGGCCCTGCTGCCTCTGCACCCGGCCCCTCCTAGCTCTGCTGCAGGCGGAGAGGGGAAAACAGCGGTTAACATCGCCTGCCTAAAAAAGAGGCTGCCTGCGAAATGTGCAATTCAGTCCATTTTCCCATCTTGGATGCTTCCTTTCTGGAAGGACACACACCTCTGTGCACTCACGTGTGGGAGGGATGCACACACACGTGTACACACACACACACCTGTCCCTGCTGGCTGGGTTGGGCCCTGTGGTAGGCACTGCACGTGCTGGGTGGCCTTTCATCATCAGAGCCCCGTGGGGCTGCGAAACCCTTTACACAGGAGGAAACGGCCACGGGGCTGCGTGTCTGCTTCAGACCAGGGCTGCCCTGCCTCAGTCTCACCCCCGCGTAGGAGGGATCACGGCTTGTAAAGTGCAGTTGCTTTAGAGGAACCCCTTCTGCCACAGAAGGTCACCAGGATTTGGCTCACAGGGCAGAGGCAGTGGTTAATGTGTCAGGTGCAGACAAGGAGCGGCCCCTCGAGACAAAGCAGGGTCGGTGGGTTGTGTTCGCCGCAGAGAAGTGGGGACAGAGTGTCCAAGCTGAGCAGAGGACGTGATGGCCAAACCAAGAGATGCCTGGTGTCCGTCAGGCTCTAGATACAGACACCCAGCACTGAACACTCCTGGGGTCTTCGCTCGGTTGCCCACCCAGGACACCGCTCTGACCCACGTGCCCTCTGCCAGGAATCGCCAACCAAACCCAGGCCGCGAGAGGAGACCTTCCCGTGTGCCTCCCAGAGACGGGCCTGTGGGGAGGCTGATGCGTGAGGACATCGGGTCCCCTCCGCCCGCCGGCCTGGCCCGTGGTAACCTACCCGCTCCTGCCCAGCCTCCGTGCGATGGCAGCATTGATGTGACACGCATGGGATTGGAGCGGTTCAGACCCGCTCCGTGGCCTCTGGAGCAGTTGCCCAGACACACGGGACGGTTGCCCTGGGCCGTCTCCCATCCAGCACGGCTAAACCTGGGACCCACCTGAGCACCAAGCTCCTTTCCACGATGCTGCGGCCGAGCCCTGAGCTGGCCGCCGGCCGCAGGCGGTCTCTCTCCTTCCTCAGGACCCGAGCTCGGTGGCTCCTGCCTGCGGCCCGCTTGTCTCTGGCACGCTCAGTTCACAGCCATGTGCCTGCTCAGGGTGTCTGCTGGTGTTAGGGTACGTCTGCCCTCAGCTGTCCTCCCTGCCAGTGGTCACCTCTGGCCCCTTTGTGACGTAAGCCCTGCCCCACTGATGCTGCCCAGGTGACCAGCCCCTCTGTCAGGGGACCCTCTGCCCTCAGAAGCCCACAGGCTCACCAGGAGCCCCCAGCATCTGCCCCAAGTGCTGAGTCCCAGCTCCTGTCCCTTGGCTCCTGACTTTCTAAATTTCTGTGCTTTGGATGGGCAGCTGGAAGTGAAGTCACCTCCAGGGCTCTTTCCATCAGTGTCTTGTCATGTGGCCCCTCTTTGGCATCTTAGAGACACCAGACAGCCAGGCTCAGGGGACCTGGGGCCAGAGGCCCTCAGGTCGGGAGGCCAGGGGTGGTGCCGAGGACACGAAGCCGAAGGCTGGCAGCAGACTCAGGCGTGATGAGCCTCTGTGGGATGAACAGAGGGCAGATCCCCCTTGGCCCGCCAGCCATTCCTCCCCATCTCCAGCCTTGTCCCGGGCAGGCTGCCCGGACGGTCGGGACTCCATCCCACTCTGCTTTTGGGGCCTGGCTCAGCCACAGAGAGGGGAGTCCCAAGAACTCAGAAGTTGGGAAATCACTACTTTTCTTTCCAGGATATTAAAAATACACATCAGCCCAAGGAGGCTCCTACCTGAGATCCGTAAGTAAACTCCAGACGGGGCCTGTGAGACCTGAGAGTCACCGGCTGGAGGGTCAAATGTGAGACAGAGTCCTGGGCTGGAAGTCAGGAGCCATTTCTGAGCTTGTAGAAAACACAGAAGCCAGATGGAGAAGAAGCATCGATCTGGCCACACACTTTGTACAGCACACACTCACACATGCTCTCGCCCCCCAAAGTCGACAGGTAAATGGGAACACGATATGTTATTTGGAAGATATTTGGCAAAGGGTTAAGTTCCCTTTTATGGGAAAAGCTCTTTTTTTTAATTTTAATTTTTTTAACATCTTTATTGGAGTATAATTGCTTTACAATGGTGTGTTAGTTTCTGCTTTATAACAAAGTGAATCAGTTATACATATACATGTGTCCCCATATCTCTTCCCTCTTGCGTCTCCCTCCCTCCCACCCTCCCTATCCCACCCCTCTATGTGGTCACAAAGCACCGAGCTGATCTCCCTGTGCTATGCGGCTGCTTTTAAGATCCGAAAGAAAAAGACAATTTCCTCACTTGTCTCGGCTCAAAGGGAGCCAAAGATATGAGCATATAATATGTCCAGAAGCGAGTCCATTTCCCCTCTTGGCCCCATGAATCGTTTGAAAACTGTGGCCTGGGCTGAGGCCTCTCTCAACAGAAGTAGAGACAGCCCACATCTCTCCCTGGGAGTAGGCTGGGGTCCACCCAGCTGGTCCGGGAAAACTTCAAGGGCGGAGCAGGGTGCTGACGCTGCGATGGCTGTGGACCCACGGGGCTGAGTCCTGGGCTGGTCCTCAGGCCTCCACTGACTGACGGAGTACGGAGGGGAGACAGCCTCTGGGCCCTCTGGGCACGGCCCCGCTCCCCTCCATCCCCCGCAGCCGGCTCACCCCAGCTGCTTTGGGGTCATCGGCAATGGCAGATACTGACTGTTCCAGAAGCTATCACCCCGAATGAAGCATCTCATTCTGCCCCTGATGGTGGGAACTGGGGTTCTAGGAGGGGCTGGCTGGTGCTTCTTACCCCGGCTGCCTTAAGGGGTGCGGCCAGAGGGCAGGTGGGACACATGGGGCGCACTGCAGGGGCAGGGTGGTTTTGACACAACTTTACTGAAATATAATTCTCATACCATACAATTCAACCATTTAAATGTGCGGTTCAATGGCTTTTAGTATCTTCACAGTTTTATATCCAAAACCACAATCAGTTTTCCCAGCAAGGCTGAACCAATACCCTCCCAATCTCCCTGCCTCCTTCCAATCCTAAGCAACCTCGAATCTGCTTTCTCTATAGATGTACCTATTCTGGACATTTCCTATAAATGGAATCATACTGTATATGTCTTGTGGTGTATGGCTTTCTCTTAGTATGTTTTCAAGGTTCACCCACGTTACAGCATGAATTGCTACTTCATTTCTTTTTATCACTGAATAACTTTCCTTCATGCATGTGTGTCCTGTGTTTCATCTATCCATTCACCAATTAGTGGACATGGGGGTTTTGACTACTTTTTGGCTATTATGACTAACGCTGCTACAAACTTTCATATTTGGGCTTTTGTGTGGACATATGCTTTTATTTCTCTTGGTACACAGGTCAGAGTGGAATTACTGGGTTACCTGAACTCTGTATTTAACTTTTTGAGGAACTGCTAGATGGTTTCCCAAAGGGGCTGCACCGTTTTACCTTCCCATCAGCGGTGTATGAGGGTTCCATTCCTCTACATCCTTGCCCGCACTGGTTACTATCTCTCTATTTATTTATTTACATTTTGGCTGCATTGGGCTTAGTTGCAGCATGTGGGATCTTTTGCTGCGACGGATGGGTGGGATCTTCATTGCAGCACATGGACTTCTCTCTAGTTGTGGCGTGCAGGTTTTCTCTCCAGTTGCAGCCCGCTGGCTCCAGAGCACGTGGACTCTGTAGTTTGCGGCAGGTGGGCTCTCTAGTTGAGGCGCTCGGGCTCAGTAGTTGTGGTGCGTGGACTTAGCTGCCCTGTGGCATGTGGGATCTTAGTTCCCTGACCAGGGATTGAACCCACGTCCCCTGCCTTGGAAGGCAGATTCTTTACCACTGGACCACCAGGGAAGTCCCACACTCTCTGTTTGCGATGATTGCCAGCCTAGTGGGTATGAAGGGAGACAAGTGGTTAGACTTTGACAAATGTGAGGCAGAACATTTTAATTTCCATAATATCAAAGAGCTCTTGCAAGTAATTTTTAAAAAGACAAAAATCCAGTAGGAAACTTGGAGAAAAGTAATCAACACAGAAGTCACAGAAAAAGAAATATAAATGTCTTTAATACATGTGTGAAAATATGCTTAGCTTCCTTAACAACAGAAATTCAAATGAACCCAACCATGAAGTGTCACCATTCTCCTACACTTTGGAAAAAAGTTAAAAAACAATGACAGTGTCTGGTTGATAAGGCGCCTTCGTCAGCATTGGTGGAGTAAGAATCCAATGTCTTTGCTCAGGGTGATTTAGCAATCTCTGCTAAACATTTCAAAGTTACATGGTCCTCAACACATCCACACGCAGGAGTTTGTCCCACAGAAGTATTTGCCTACATGCACAAAAGGGCATGGGGACACAGTTTTTTCTTGGCTGGAGTAGAGTAGTTATTACCTAAATTTTTCTGTCTTTGTAGACTGCCCCTATCCTGGACCTTCAGCTGGAGAGAGCAGGCTTGGGTTGGACAGAGGAAAAACACAACTGTTTACAAAATGACATCTTCACCAACTTTGTCAGCACAGATCAGTTTCGACATCCTGGGCAGGGTTTGGGGGGGGGGGGGACTTCCCGTGGGTACTTGGCGTGGAGGGAGCTTCGCAACCTGTATCAGAGGCTGTGCTTGGGGAGGGAGGGGGTTCACACTGACACGGGTCCCAGTCAGAAGCTTGGGGGTGCTGAGGGGTCAGCCGAGGGCCTTGGCCCCTGTCGCTCCACAGTTCTGGCCAGCAGCACCTTCTCCACTTCTTCACGTGGACCATTGCGTCTTTGTCGTTCTTGTATAAACCGTGGGAAGCAGATCAAGACAAGCCTTGGACTCCTACCCGGATCGATACAGGTGAACCCTCCTCGGCAGCAATTCTGGAGCCATTCGGGCTGCAGGGCCAGATAGCGTTACTGAAATAAGTTGTTTGGTGATTTATTTCCCCTTTCTGCAGGCCTCCGTCCCTCCACTCTGAACCACCCCCCCAGAGCTCTCCACTGTCCACCTAAAGTCATTCCGCACCTGCAGGATTGAGGGTCTGCCGGAGGCGGGGAGGCCGAGAGCTCTCCCTGGGAGAGGCCCCCATGAAAGGCTGTGCAGCTGAGGCCCCAACTCCGCCATGAGGGAGCCCTGTTACGTTCAGGCCAACACCCTCGAAAGCAAAGAGCCTGGAAGGGAAAAGGCCCCATCACCTTTCTCCACATCCACATTAGCTGGCTGCTTGCCAAGGCAGGTGCTGAGCGATGGCAGCAGAAGCTAGGACGGCGCCCAGCCCACCTGGACTCACAAGAGGCACCCCCGAGGGCCAGACACCTGGCTCCAGTCCTATGCCCGTCCTCACCCGCACTCAGCCCGGCTGTGTAACATAATTCCTGCCTGGTTCATCTCATTCGGCAGTTCTTCTTCTAGCAATGCCCTTAAGTCTTGCTCCAGGGGTGGCTGAATGGGGAAAGATCCTGCAGAAATCACCCTCATTGCATCACAAATCCCCTTTCGTCAAGAGGAAGGCCACGGTCCAGTCCCCAGCACTTTGGAGCAATCCCCTGATCTGCGGCCTGGCTCTGGGCCTCTCTCATGCGTGAAGTTTGCTGTGACGCTGAGCAAGGTGAAGCTAGGTCCACCACACAGCCGGTTCCATCTTGGCAATGGTCATAGTCCCACATTCTTGCTTTTTCCACGGGCAAGGTGAGGGTGAGAGAGTGACGGCAGAAGGGGCTTCTCTGCGTGTGCGCAGGGGGCTGGCCTTGAGGCCTTGAGGTTCCCGGCCAGGAGGCGCAGTCAGGGTTCTGGAAGCAGAGCAAGCTGGGCACTGGGCATGTGCACACCTCGGGTCGAGCCCATCAAGTCTGACAGCTCGGGGGCCTGTCCCTGCAGTGTCCGTGGTGGCAGACCATGTAGAGCCGGAGACCAGCTCATTGCCGTTGGCAATTCTTTTCCTGAGAAAGGCCCCCAGGTTCACGTTCCTGTCCTCACGGGGGGATGGGTAAACGCTGCCGGCACGCCTAATGTCCAGATAAGAGCTGGGGACTCGCAGACCCAAGACCTCCCCATCCTCTATTCCAAGGACCCTCTGTTCTTTGGGCAAGAGCCTTGCAGTCTCTGTTTTGGCCCTGGCCTACTTTGATGTTGCAACAATTAAACTCTGTGTCAGCCGAAGAACAAAAGTGACTGTAGAACTAATGCCTTTTAACTCTTTGGTGGGACAAGGCTGACAGTGAAAAGTGGGAGGAGGCAACAGAGGCCAGGGCTCAGGTCTCTGCTGCCAACTGTCCCTAAGGCCGCTAGCCAGCCTGACCTCAGCAGAAACCTGCAAATGTGTCGGCATGTGGATAGCAGAACCGTCAGCCTCCCCCGCTGTAACGGACGTACATGCAGCTGACCCAGCACATCGCCTGGTCCTACCGAGCCAGCAGGCATTCTGTCCTCCAAGATGAAGGCTAGCAAACTGAGGGCCCAGTTACACCGTGAGGGCTTTGAACTGGAAGGTGGCAGCGTTGGGACAAGAACTCCATCTTCTGTGCTGGCCTGTGGCTGTACCCCTGCCCTCGAGGTGGAGCAGCCTACGGCTCAGACATGCTGGTGTCCGGGAGGTTGTCCCACAGCCGACCCTGCTCCTGGCCTCACTCCCCTGGCCGGGGGGGCTCCATGACTCAGCCAGGACTAGAGACTCGTTTCCTCGTGCTCAGACACGCTCATGCCCAAGAAGGGAGGCTGTTAGCTGGGACTGGTACCCAGGTAGCCAGGATCTGCCCGCAGAGACCGTAAAACGCTGTGGGGAGAGGGCCTGCCCCCTGCCAAGCCTGGCCAAAGGAGGCTTCCAGAAGGAACCTGTGAGTACCCACTGCGTTCAGCCCTCTGTGGGGCAGGGCGCGGGGGGAATTACCAGATCAAAAGGAGATTCCTTCCCAGGGGTGTGGTGGGAAATGGAATCAGACCGCACTCTACCCTCTGTGCTCAGTGACAAATGTTCCTTATTCCTGGGGGTGGGCCATCATGCCTGCTAAAGGCAAGTGGCCTCCCGTGAGGCCAGGAAGGAGGACTTGGTCCTGCCCATCTTTCGTTACCACCTAACCTGAATCTAGAAAGCAGAACAGCAAGCAGGGGGACATGTATGAGGAAAGCGTGCTGGTAACGGCTCACAGGCCATTGCTGTTTCACACACAAAGGAAGGGATGGTGGTAGGAGCTCCAGAGCCCCTAGGCATCCACACACTTCTTCATCACGGTGAAATCGCTGTGCCACGGGAGTGCGCCCACCAGAAATGTGCACATTTGGCTCTGAAAAAGACAAATTCAGAAATTTGTCTCTGAAAAAGACCACCACCACAGCAAAGTCAGCAGTGTACCAAGAGGAAGAGAAAAAAAATGGCTCTGTTGCCAGGTGTCAGCTTAGGATACTACATGTCAGCTTAGGAATATGTGGGAAGACGGGTCGTCACCCATCAAGGAATGCCCCCAAGAATCTGCTGGCTGGAGGCTGCAGACCTTTGTAGCCACCAGCAGGTACCTGGAGGGGTATCTGTCCCCGTCCCTCCCATGGATAGACAGCAAATATTAATCATCATCATATTCTGGTGGGAGATCAGATGTAACCTTGATTTTATTTTGAATTCTCTTTAATGTTTTCTACAGTGTAGATTGTATGCAATTCTATGCCAGGTATAAACTAATGTAAGTAATCTTAATAATCAAACAATGCCTTTTGTTCTAACAACAATGTCAGGATAAGAGCAATTTAGAGGGTTCTAGGACCTAACATATCTTTTATTCCAAAGACCCCTTCTCTCCCTTTCAAAATGTCATTGAGGGCTTCCCTGGTGGCCCAGTAGCTAAGAATCCACCTGCCAGTGCAGGGGACACGGGTTCAAGCCCTGGTCCGGGAAGATCCCACATGCCACGGAGCAACTAAACCCGTGCACCACAACTACTGTACCTGCGTGCCACGCTATCGAAGCCCGTGCGCCTAGAGCCCGAGCTCCACAACAAGAGAAGCCATGCAATGAGAAGCCTGCGCACCGCAACGGAAGAGTAACCCCTGCTCGCTGCAACTAGAGAGAGCCCGTGCACAGCAATGAAGATCCAACGCAGCCAAAAATAAATAAATAAATTTTTAGAAAACCATTGAAATGACAAATGAAATATTCTATGTGTGGGTGATAGACGGATGAGTGAGGGGAGAGATGGAGAGACACATGAACAGGGCGGTAGCAATCCTGGAAAAACAGCAAAGGGCATCTTCAATAATTGGCTGGAAACACTGGGGCATTTCAGGAGCTAAGAGGCAAACGGTGTCAGAGAGAATGGCGTTAGGTCTCCACTGAGTTCTGGACACATGCAAAGGAGTATTATGGGGGCCTCATTGCCCACAAACCAACAAAATACCAAGTCAGAATGTTTTTATAGGCAAATTACATCAAGCCTTGAGAACCCAAAGCTCTTTTGGTCTTTAAACTGATCTAGATCACAGGAAAAAATGGACAGCCCCCATTCTCATTACACCAGACCACAGAAATCCTGAAACCAAAATATAGCTGAGAAATAAATTATAACCCAAACTTACCTACTAAATAGCCTTAAAAAAATACCAGCAAATTAAAAGCAGCTGCATAGTAAACAGTTACCGTCCCTAATGCAGTGCTTTTCAGCATTCCTGTGACATGAAGTGTGTGGATGTCAGTACCCGGACATTCTGATTCAGTAGGTTTGGGGTCAGGCCATGGAACGTGTGTGTGCCCGTGTGTGCGTGTGTGCACCACACGCTCCAAGCCATTCTCTAGGGAAGTTTGACTGTTTAATATATAAAAGCAAAATTCCTAAATGAAAAGTGGCGCATCGATCCCTCTGTATTCTAAGAGACAAGTGCGGACACCGCCCATGCCACTGCTCCCTTCCAGCCTGGGCCCCACGGAGTGTCTCCACGAAGGGAGGAGGCAAGAAGAAGGGGCTGTCCTGCCATCAACGAGGTGGTGACTGGAGAACACCCCCCCCACACATGCACAAGCACGTCCACAATTGGCCTTCAGGAATCACACTCCGCACTCAGAGAGACCCAGAAATATGCCATAAAAGAGACGGGGATGCCAGGTATGCATGTCCACAGCAGGTTCAACAAAGCTAATCGTGTCAGAGGAATAAGGATAGTCCCCTGCCGTGTCCTTGTGCAGAAATCGTCCAGAAACCTTGCTGAAGATGCAGATTCACCCAACAAGCCTGCACACTGGTGACCTGTGTATCTGTCACCACCTTCAGTCAGTGTGGATGAGAACTAACCACGTCATTCAAAGAAAGTTATATTTATAGAAAACCAAAAAGACACGTGCTCCATATTCCAGACACGTAAGGATGACTCAATATTATTTGAATTTATTATAGTAATGGGTCAAAAAGAAAAAATTATTCAATACACTTGGTAGATACTGAAAGAATAATTGATAGAAGAAAACATTCTTAATTTAAAAACTAACTCTTGGGGCTTCCCTGGTGGCGCAGTGGTTGAGAGTCCGCCTGCCGATGCAGGGGACACGGGTTCGTGCCCCGGTCCGGGAAGGTCCCACATGCCGCAGAGCGGCTGGGCCCGTGAGCCATGGCCGCTGAGCCTGCGCGTCCGGAGCCTGTGCTCCGCAACGGGAGAGGCCACAACAGTGAGAGAGGCCTGTGTACCGCAAAAAAAAAAAAAAAAGCAAAACATACACACACACAAAAAAAACTAACTCTTGGTAAAGAGAGAGTTGGAGGAGCTTCAGAAATCAATACTTGATACAATATTTAGTAATAAGGTATAAATACCGAAGCGAATCCCATTAATTCCCCCAGGAATAAGAGAGAATGCCCAGCATTACTCCTCTTCAGCATTATTCCAAACACTTGGAAAGAAAGGAACAAAGTTTTCATTATCGATAAATGTGGGCTTTAAAACGTGTGCTTTAAAACAGAGATGGGCCATGGAAACCTTACAGAGAATAAAAGAGCTTCCTGAATTAACGAAGACAAGTTTCCTTAATTCTCTTTAATATTTTCTACAAACAGGTAAAAAGCAACAACTTTCCCTTATCCACAATGCTCCCAGTAGAAAATATAAACTTCAACCAACCATACTTGTACTACCAGGAAAAGATAAATAAAACTAACATAAAAGATAAGATGGCATCAGACACGCTCCCTGCTTGACTGTTTGTCCTTGAAGGGCCTCTATTGTGCTGGAAATGATGGAAATTGTTCACGGTGAGCTCACAGAGGCTGTTTTAGGCTCCTGTCAATGGGCCCTTGCAGTGGCTGCCTGAAGCAGCGGTTCTGAGCATGGTCCCAAGGCCAGAGCAGCAGCCCCAGACCCCAGCCTGGGGAGCTCGTGAGGATTGCCAGTTCTTGGATTCCTCTCCAGACCTACTGAATCAGATTCTTCAGGGGGAAACCGCGCCATCCAGGTGTGTCAAGGCCGCCAGGTGATTCTGACGTGGTTCACGTGAAGGACCACGGGGGTGAAGGAAGGAGCCCACCTTCAGGGAGCCCGGGGCCTTCACCAACCTCAGAGGAAGCCCTTGGATGAGCCCCAGGCACTCCCACGCTGAGTCAGAAATACAGACTTGAGGCCAAAAGCCCCCAGGCTACGTCAGCCCTCTGCTGAGAGCCTGGGGCTCTTCCCTGACATTTGTGGAAACCGTGGCTGAGCCTGGGAGGGTGGGGACACCACTTGGTCTGGTCACTGCTTGATCTCCAGCACCCAGAATAGCGCCAAGTGCCAAGTAACCTTTGATGAGTGGCTGAGTGAACGGACTCCCTTTCATGCCTTCACGAGGATGAACGACTGTGCGGCTGGCAACAGCCGGGTGGTGCATCAGGGTCCAAGAGGGCAGACTCCCAGTGAATGTGTGTTAGCGAGTTTCCCTGCACCAGGAGCCTGGAGGGATGGAGTCCTTGCAATAAGAGTGACCTTGACAGCATCCTGTCCCTAGGACAAGGGGTCCTCCACATCCTGCTGCCCTGCACCCTCTGCTCTGAAGGCCACAGGGCTGACCACTCCTGGGGCGAAACACTGGGACTGATGCCGACCTCAAGGAGAGGGTCTGTGTACCCCAAGTTCTGCCTGGGGCTCAGAGCAGCCAAGACCATCGCAGATGGTTGGTTTGTCACCTACCTTTTCCAGTTTGAAGTTTTCCTTAACCGTGCAGTTTTCATGACCGTCTGGAAGCTCTCTGCAGCTGGGCTATGTCAGCATCAATAAAGTATTCCAGACGATCTGTGACCTACGGATTAGCAATCATGCAACTTTGTTCGAAAAAGCTTTTTCTACTTTTTAAGTTTCAGCTAACCCTTAACAAATTGCTCTCACTCTCATTCTCTCTCCCTAGCTCCTCCTCCCCTCTCCCCCTCTCCAAACATATCTTTAGGGGATGGCCTATAACGCCCACCACACGCTGATACCACCACCTGGAGCTGGATGCCCTAGGGAAGGCGCCGTCCAGCCTGGGGCCTTCTTGAAGGCAACACCTTCTACTTCCAGAACCTGGGCTCTCCTGGGCCCGGGATATTACCAGTTCACGTGTGCCCCATGGGAACAGGCCCCTCGACCACATAGGACCCCCTCCCTGAGTCCCTTCCCACACATAACCCCCTCAGATTCTGTCATCTGAAATCACCTGCCCTTTGGGACTTCCCCACCCAAGGCCCCTCCCACCACCCCAGGGGCCCATGTGGCCGGGGGTTTGTCTTCCTGTTCTCTAAGTGTTTAGGAAGCAGAACATCTGTGATGGACAGGATTTGCTAACAGTTGAGTGAGGTAAAGGCTGCTCATATGTCCGTGTAAATCTGCTCCCATCTGGTTTTAAAAGATCACAGCAGGATTTAGAGATGGCCAAGCCCGCCATCCGGAAAATCCTTCTCCTACCAGCTCTTGGAGTCACAGAAGGAATAAGGGCCGTCCTTCCGCAGTGGCGTTCCAGGCTTCGCAGGTGGGGCCCCTAGACCGGCAGCATCAACATCACCAGGGAACTTGATGGAAATGCAGGACCTCGACCTACTGAATCAGAAACTCCAGGGGTGGGCCCCGCAGTCTGTGTTTGAACAAACCTCCAGGTGATTCTGATGAACAGTGAGGTCAAAAAAAGATGACAGGGCTTCCCTGGTGGCGCAGTGGTTGAGAGTCCGCCTGCCGATGCAGGGGATGCGGGTTCGTGCCCCGGTCCGGGAAGATCCCACATGCCTCGGAGCGGCTGGGCCCGAGAGCCGTGGCCGCTGAGCCTGCGCATCCGGAGACTGCGCTCCGCAACGGGAGAGGCCACAACAGTGAGAGGCCCGTGTACTGCAAAAAAAAAAAAAAAAAATGACAGCAGGAAATGAAAGGTGTGTCTGCAGCTTGGGTCCAGGTTCACCTGGACTCATGCTTTTCTGCCAGGCCTTCCCTCACTGCCAACTCCAGCCTTTAACGAGGTCATATGACCTCTTAGTTTCTTTCCAAAGAACTAACAAGGGTGACCGGACTGTAATGGGAGAAGCTGGTTAGCCAGCTGGCGGCCGAGACGGGGGCGTCGGGCACTAGAACGCGCACCCGTAACAGCCGTCCCCACTCCTCCTACCTCCCAGAGGTCCCGGACTCTCTGGTCATCTGGCCACAGGAAGGAAGAGGATGGCTGTGTGCTGATTCCAGGGAAACGGGAACCTGAGAACTCACATCCCTTTCTGGAGGTGGGTTAACCAGAGTGACAGATTCAAAGCCCGTATCCGATCGCATGGATCCCAAGAACTGCATGACCTAATGTTTCTCTGGCTTTTCATCCTCCTAAGGAGGCCTGAAAGTCTTGCCCACAGCCTACGAGGCCTGGCTTGGCCTGGTCACTGCCCACCTGTCTGGCTGCTCACACTGGCTCCTTAGGGTTGCTGAAATGGGCCACGCTCCTTCTTCCCCTCCCCCACACCCCTAAACCCTCCCCACTCCCCTCCTGCAGCAGATGTTATGGGTGGGGCCCCAGGCACCGACCCACACTGCCACTTCCCGGGGCTCTCTGTTGCCAGCAGAAGCCAAGGGCTCCTGGAGCAGCTCTTAGCCTGAGAGTTTGTGGATGAGGAACCCAGCTCCTCTCCTGCAGGTGGCCCAGCTCTGCAGTGCTGCCCCCTCTCCCCAAGGCCCCAGGGACCCTGAGCCCAGATGCCCTTGGTGATCACCTGCTTAGTGGCTCCCCTGCACTGGTCCCTTCCCTGCCCCCTCTCAATCCTCTCCAGGCTGCCTGCTGCTTCCTGGATGGCCTCTCAAATAAACCACTTCACTGGAACACTAACACTAGGGTCTGCTTCTGGGGACCCCCCCCAAAAACCACTGCCCACCAGCCTCCTTCCCCTGTAGCCCATCTGCCCTCGGGCTGCACTTTCATCTGTCCCTGGGGAGGTGGTGCTCAACCATGATTGTGTAGGGGACCCAGGTCCCACACAGGGATCCTCACTTAATTGGTGAGGGTACGGCCAGTGCAGGAGGGGACTCACCAGCTGTCTAAGGAAGCCCACGGACGCCTGGCCCCGAGCACCATGCCACAGACAGCATCCCAGCTCTCAGGTCTGGCTTAGCGGTTTGTCTTCTAATTGACCGCCTGACTCCCTAAAGGCTGTGATCACCTGTATCCATCTCAGCCCCACCTAGAGCGGCTGGCACGGAAGGGCTGCATGCCCATGACGCATGGGTGCCAAAGGGGAGAACTGTGAAGGGGGTGTGGAAGTTACAGGACCCAGAGCCTTAACTTCAAAGGGCGGCAGGGTTGCCCCTGACGGAGCATGCAGCCATCAGCCTCGTGCGCTGGGAACACCGTGTTGATGGCTTCCTTGTGCCGGGAGGCGGGGTCACGTGTAGACTGGCCCCTCTCCTGCCAAGGCAGGCAGTGTGGAGTCCAACACCCGGGGTAAGTCTTTCTCAATGGCCTGCCTGCTGACTCTCTTTACAACTCATCCCTGTAAGCCTCCTGTGCAATTATGCCCCAACCACCCGACTGAGGCTGGAAGTCAGCGGAATTTCAATGCCGAGGGCTTCTTCTTGGACTCGGCAGGCGGGGCCGTGTGGAGCATCACCCACATGGGAATCAAGCGAGCAAGGTCTCCCAGCGAGGAGGGGTTCTGTGGACAGAATGTCTCCACTGCCACTAAAGAAATGTAGGACTGTCAGAATGAAGGAATCTGGGAGGAGGCACTATATGAGCCTATCTATTCGATATCAATCCACATTCCATGCGATGTGGATAGATTGAATGTTGCCTGGGGCTGCATTATTACAAAATATTCATGGCGCTCAACTTGTCTCCCAGCCTTAGCAAACACGGATCACAGACGTGTGATTTGCAGTTTGGGAATTAACTGAGTTCACAGGTTGGGGCCCCTCGGACAGAGGTCGCAGCACGTGGAGAAAAGACGCTGGGCGTGGAGTCCGGCGCTCGAGTGTCCAGAACCGCTGGGTTCCAGTGATGTTTACACACCCTCTCTCTCAGCCTGGCTTCAGTCTGTGCTGATGGGAACCAATATGCAAATTGGGAGGAAGCACCCTTACCTGCAGCCAGACCTGCAGCACCTTGACCACCTGGAAGAGGGTTTCTCCTTGCTCTCCTTATTGTATCCTGCACAGCGAACCACAGATGCTGCTTCACGTTGCCACTTGAGGTGCTGATGGTCCTCGATTCCCTCAACACCTTGCCTGTGTTCTTGGATAGGAATGTGCTATCCACCAGGACCCCCAGAGTCTGGTCATGGTCCCTCCTTCCGGGGGCACAAGTGAACGTCCTCGTCCTCCCAGGGCTGGAGCTGTGGGTAGGGTGGGGTGACCGCGGATGCCACTACAGGTCCAGAGATCTTACCCTGAGAACATCAGCCCAGCTGGATGAAGACAGAACTGTCAGGGTCACCTGGTGGGGCTCCCCCTGTCTTCCAAGGAACCCTGCCCACGAGAAGCCAGTTCAGGAGTGCCCCCGCCCCACCAGCACCCTACTCTTCTCCTCCTGGGTGGCTCTGTGGCCCCAGGCCTGTAAGATGTGGCTGTGAAGGGTGTGGCTGCCCTGAGGTCTCCTGCCCTGGCCCTGTTTCCAGTCTGCTCCCCCTCCTGCGGAGTTGGGTGCCCCAGCCCGGGGTTCTCCCACAAACCCAGCACTTTCAGCTGCATCTAAGCCCTGCTCTGGGGCCTCCTCGTTCCTGAGCCCTGGTGTGTGGTCACCTTCTGAGTCCATGCCCTGCAGGGAGGTCCCACGTTGTGATGTAATCCCACACCAGTGACCGTATCTCGGTGCGGGTACCTCTCCCCTGCTGGCCACTGGCCCGTGGTCCTGGCAGCTCACACAGCAGGCACGCCCCTCCTGCTTCTGCCCTCGGGGCAGAGGGCCCACCCACACCGTGATCCTGGCTTCCTAAGTGCCTGGCCTCTGACTCCCTCCTCTGGAGCCCCAGCACTGCCCTCTGCTGTCCCGTCCTCCGGGGAGCAGTGGCCACAGCCCACCCTGCGGCTCAGGCGTGCACCTTAGTGGGAGGGGGCGTGGGCACCCCTGGGCTCTTGGACGTTCCTGGAGGGACAGAGAGGTGGGCATTGGTCCCAGGATGTTAAGGTTGATGGGCTCCTGACACTGGGCTATGTATGGGAAACCACTGCATACATCTGGCTGCTGGAACCATTGCTGGGTGGGAACCCTTCCTCCACATTGTACTTAAACTGTCGGAGGTTTGGTTGTTTCTTATTTTCAGCTGCTACAAACAGTGCTGTAGTGGACAACACTTTTCCAATATCTTTGAAAAATTATGCAAGTATTTCTGTATAATAAAAGGCAGAGAGAGAATTGATGCAAAAACTTCACATGAATTTATATTTAGTATAAACGGCCGATTGCCGGTCACTTACTAGTACAGTTGACTCTTGAACAACGCAGGGTGAGGGGCGCCGCACCCCAGTGCAGTCGAAAATCCACGTGTAACATTTGACTCCCCCGAAACTTAAATGCTAATAGCCTACGTTTGACCAGAAGCCTTACCAATAATCTAAACAGGTGATTGACACATGTTTTTCATATTCGATGTATCATATAGTGTATTCTTGCAGTAAAGTAAGCCAGAGAAAAGAAAATGTTATTAAGAAAATCATGAAAAAGAGGAAATTCATTTACAGTCCATATATGTATTTATTGAAAACAATCCATTTATAAGTGGACCCGCCCAGTTCAAGTCCGTGTTGTTCTGAGGTCAACTCTAATGTATTCATGATTTTTGAATTTTGCTGCATATTAAAAGCACCAGGGAAGTTTAAGAGGTTCCCACCTTTAGTAAATATACAAATGCACTATGATATGAATAAAAGAAGCCTATGACGTTGACTTAAAAACTAAAGAACTCTCAGCCATGTTGGAAAATGCTTATTAAAAGAAGTGATGCGCAAGATGCAAAACACTAAATACTGGTGAATATCTTTATTGCCTGTCTTTCCCCACGAGAAATAAAACGGACTTTCTAAGGGTAGGGAATCCTTCCTGTCACGCATCATGACGCCCCCAGAGCCTGGAGCCAGGCTGAACACAGAGAGGACATGTCAGTATTTGTGGACTGAGTGAGAAATGCTTTTGCTTTGATGAAAAAAACATTCATTTCTGACTTTTCTTTATATTGTTTCAAGCATTACTTCAATCATTAGGAAAAAAGGAAAATAACCTTAGCAAAGGTATGATGGTGTGTAAACAAAAATCAGGGTTAGAGCGAAGGGCAGTTCCTGTGCTCATGGCAGAAGATCGAAGAGGAACCGGGCCTGAGGGCTGACAACTTGTCACCTCTAGGGATTTGGCCACACATGCCCCTCTGCCCCTGGGATCAGGGGGCCTCAGGCACCATAGCGCAGGGTCTGACCCAGGGGAGACCCCGCTTTGGGGGCAGATGAAGCTCCAGAGCCCACAGTGGCCTCTTCCTTGGGCCTCCACGTGCCTCCTGGGATCGGGGCACCTGGTCCCAGTGCTGTCATGGCCGAGAATGTAAAGCAGACAGGCCTACTACGCTCAGTGGTTCCCACAACCCAGGGACATAGGGGTGAGGGAAGGCCCTCGGGAGGGGAGCCCGTGCAGGCTGGCAGGCACCCGAGGCCCTACTGGGCCCCTCAGGCCGGGGTGTCATGGAGGGCAAACCCCAAGACCCAACCTGGCAGATGCAAAGCCCGCTTCGAGGGTCATCAGTGCATGGAGTCCCCTACCCCCATGTCCTCCAAGGCTGGGCTGATGGAGTAACCCCACCAGCTGCCCCTCAGCCCTTTCCCCATGAACTACCAAGTTCAAAGCACCTGCTGGACTTTTGTCTGACTCTAGGGTGCATTTGAGGTTTTTGTTTGCTCGCCTTTTTTTTTTCTTATGAAGCCTAGTTGCCCAAAGTCAGCTTAAACATCATCTGTCTCGGTTTGTGGCACTCCTGGCATGGGTCCACGCATAGCTGTATGACGCAGTGGACACCCGTGAATCCTTCACCCAAGCCGAGAGCTGGAATGTTCTCAGTCTCTGACACGTACTCCTCAGCCGCCCTGTGACCCCACTCTGGATGCTGTACTTCTCCTCCCTGCCTTTACTCAGAGCTTCATCACCAGTGTCCGCAACCCCGAAATGTCCAGTTCTGCTGGGTTTTCTACTTTGGGAAACGATGAGTATCCATCATGGCACGTGAAGCCCTGGGACCTGGGCTGTCCGCTCAAGGTCATGGTACCAACCGTTGCACACGGAAGCATCCCTGTGGTCCTCAAGCCCTCCCTGGTTAAGACCAGCCCATCTGCACACTTTGCCCTGATTTCCCAGCCTCCCACCGCGGTGGGCCTGGCACATGGCTGGTTTCCAGCTGTGCCGCAGAGGCGGAGTTGACAGCGTCAGGACGAGGTGTGAAGATTCCTCCTACTCTCGGGTGGTCACTCAAGGTGAGGGGTGTCCTGGGGGCACCTAGCCTGAGAACACGTGGTGTGGGAGCTCCTAGCGTCCGGCAACCTGATCTGGGAACTATTAAAGGTCTAGCTATTTGGAAACACCTAGTTGGGGCCCCAGAACAGGTGGAACAGACCTGTCCCCACTCCAGGGTGAGCCCAGCTGTGCTGATCTGAAGGGAAGCCACACAGCCACGCCTCTGGGTCAGCCTCAGACCCACGACTTGATAATGGACTCTTGCTGTGACGCACTGTTGAGGTCAAAGGGGGTTTTTAGTGCAGCACTTCTGTGCCAAGAGCTGATCGGTGCACCAAAATTCACCACACTGAAGCGATACTTCTAGGGTTTGGCTATTTTGTAGAAATATGTGGTTACTGTTGTTGATTTTGTGGAAGAACCAAATATTATGCCCCTAACACTCTCATAAGCCTTTGAACTTCACAAGCATGTGCAAACACACACACACACCATCAGCACGTTGATATTACCTAGAGAAGTTTCATTCTGGGCAGCTCTGAACATAATACTCCCCCTACCCTGCGTGCCCGTCAGGAAGAAGTAACGCTCACTGCTATGTGTCGTCGATATTCTGAGGCTGCTTCTTATGGAGCAAGAGCTAATGGACACAAAATCTTTGCATTTTGTCTTCCTTTAATTTTGGAAAATGTATCTCCATTATTTCTTCAAATATTTCTATCTTTTTCCTTTTCTCTTCCTTTGGTGTTCCTAGGTTTGCAGTTCTACAGATGTTTGCACTTCAACTTCTATCCTTAAATCACCCGACTTTTCTCTCCCTTACCTTCTCATCCTTTCCTGCTGCCTCTGCACGCATTCCCCAGTGCTGAGACTTGGATTAAGGAGGGGTCTCAGCATGTGTGTCCCAATGGGCCCTGCTTCTCCAAACCAGGTAATCCCTGAAAACATTCTGGGTTTTGTGGACATCAAGAATTTCTAAACCAGTGTCCATTTTTCTATTGTGTGCTTCTACTGTGTGTATTTTCACTCCCTACTGATTTGGGAAGACTAGTGACTAGGCTAAATATGGAGGGGTTCCTCCAGGACACGGTGACACAGGACAGGCCACCCCTGGTTGTGACTGACCTTAGGGAGTGGGGCGTCATCCCCAACCTGCTAACATGGGTTCGCCAATGACAACAGTGGCAGGCATGAAATTCACCAGCCCCACCAAGACCCTCACACGGCCCAGGACCCTGAGCCTCAGCTCGGTGAATGGGCCGTGGTTTTAACCACATATTCCCAGACAGCGGGAGCCAGAGGCAAGATATAGGCCACAAACAAACTATCCTCACTGCGATTCACACACCTCGAAATACTGGGCTTCCTTAGAAAGCATTTCCCAATCTTGGGCACAAGTGCCAACCACCTGGGGACTTTGTGTGTTTCTGACATCAGGTAGCAGAGATGGGGGGAGTGGGTCTCTAGATGATGAGTGAAATGAAGCCACTGGGGTTTCCAAAGTAGAAAACAACTGACTTATAATGAAACAGAGCAGATGGCAGGCCTTCCCCAGGGGAATGGGGGTTGGGCTGAAGATGCTGACCTGTGAGCAGAGCCCGCTGGCCCTCAGGGCAGGGCTGTTGTTCCTGGGCCAGCGTGTGTGGCCCAGAGCAACGACCCTCAGAACTAACAGCTCTAAGGCAAGGGTGGGCAACAGGCTGGCTTTGCTGACCCTAAGACTCACCCCGTCAGTGTGTACACGCCCCTAGCAGGGCGTGACGATGTTACAGACTCTACGCACAGGCTGGACAAGGAGCCAAAGCTGACCCAGGCCGCTGTCTTTGTGGCCTGCCCAGTGGAGCTGTCCTCAGTGGTCCTGGGAAATGCTGTCCCATCAGCACTGATGACCACGTCAAGGGAACCAACTGGCCAGGAAAGGATAGACTATCTACCCTGGACACACAAATCAGATCCCTGAACTGAAAAGGCATAGGGAAGACCCCTCAGCCCCTCCCTCTGAAGTCCTCCTCCAGACAGCGTCCCATGGCCTCTCTGTCCCACTTAGAGCCACAGGTCCCCATCCCTCGGCCCCACCAGGGCTGCCCCCACCAGGACCCGGGAAGAGAGAGGTGCTCATGGGGGGATCTGTCAACTCAAGGCCTGTCCCAGGGCTAGTGATCAGTGTTGACGGCCATGGAGGCCAGGCTGGGTGCCGATGGGGGGCGCAGGGGTCAGGGAGCATGAGAGGAGGTGTGACTGGAGCTGCCATCTTCTGAGCTGACCCCAGACGCCCTGAGAAGATTTCTCATCGGTCAGGCAGCTCCAGGGCAGACGCCCCAATGGCGATCCACAGAGGACAGAGCCTTCTGTCATCCTTGTCACCCACCTCCCACCCCTGTGCCTGGGCATCAACCCAACACCACCACCGCAGAAGGGCCACTCACTGTGAATCTGGCCTCAGAGATGGACACAGAAGGGACACAGGTGACTGTCATCTGGCAAAACTGTCTGGATTCCTTTTGAGTGGAATGGATGGGGGCCTGGAGAGATTGGAGGATGATGAACAAAGGAATGGAAGAGTAGATGCATGGATGGATGGATGGATGGATGCATGCATGTTTGGATGGATGGATGAAAGGAGGGATAAATGGATTGATGTATGGTTGTATGCATGATGGAAAGATGGATGGATGCCTAGATACATGGATGGATGCATGGATGGACAGATGATGGACAAATGGAGAATATATGAAAGAATGAACGACTGAGTACACACACCAACCATGAGGCCCCTGCAAGAACCAGGAAGGGCACCCTCCCATGAGCTGAGGAATTGGATTGACTCAGCACCCTGCGCCCACAGCCAAGGTGAGAACAATGGTAAATTCTCCATCGCTTGTCACTGGCAGCAACGTCCATGGAAATAAACCAACAGGGAGAATGCAAAACTGACAGGGACCCAGGATGTGCTCTGAGATGCCTTTAATTGCTCTGGTGCCACGCAGACCTAGGACTGCAGACTCTCATTCTTCAGGAGGAAAGGAGCTGCTGTGGGAGCCGGGAGCTCCTCCCCCCATTTCTGCTGGCAGGTGCTGTTCAGGAGGGTGAACTGGGTAAACCATGGGCGTAAGTCCACAATGAAAGTGCAGCTCACCTGAAAAAAGTAATTTTATGTAAGACATCAAATCAGAACAATGTAACAATGAGAGCGCTTAGCAGGAAGGACTTAGCAGGACCTCAAGGTGCATTAAGAACTAAAGGGGAAAGAAAAGCAGAATCAAACAGTGGCCTGGGGCTGGGCTCCAGAGCTCTAGTCTCCACCATCAAGGCAGGCGCTCCTGAGAGGGTGCCTGGTGGGGCCATCACCTGCCCTTCAGGGTCCCCCCCGACCCTGGGCACGTGACGCTGCCTGAAGGGTCTCTGCCCCGTGAGCTCTTGGGGGAGCCAGCAGACTGCCCAGGAGATGGCCCAGATGGTGCCCACCCCGCCATCAGCTGCAGCTGCAAACCCACCCCAAGGAGAGGCTACCCCAAGGCTGGGGTCCGGGGAGACCCCAGCCCCACTGAGGGCATCACCCTGACTGAGGCCCATCCCCAAGGTTTCAGTTCAACGGACCAGATGTCAGTTCATAGGGTGATGACAAGCAGTCTGACTGACCGGGACTCCTCCTTGCCGCCCAGGAGACAAGAGGGAGGGGTGGGGCAACCAGCAAACTAAACTGTCCTCCTGTCCAGAGGAATCAGAGCAAAGGAAAGAGGCCCACAGGGAGAACAGCGTCCTCCTGGACCCGAGTTCTCAGGAAGCTGGAGGCTGGGGCCCAGCGAGGCTCCATCCAAGAGGGAAGGGCCCACGGGGGTCTGTGGGGTTCTCTGGGGGGCCAGCCGGGCTGTGAGCACAGGGCCCAGCTTGGTGCTGTGCTGGGAGCATCTCTGTACAGGGGGAGCCCTGGGACCTGGCGGGGAGGAGCCAGGGCCTGTCATTCTGCCCCAGGGTCATCCCTGAGGCCTTCCAAGGCTCCTCTCATAGACACTTCTTGACATTATTTTTCATTCTCTGAAGATTTGTGATGCTTTTTGTTGATTTTATCCTCAAACCTTTTTCTGTTCTGGGCCTTCTTGCAAGGGGCAGTTGTCAATGTCTTCGTCGTGTTTTTTACAAATTGTGCGGCCCAGCTCCAGGTCCATTAAATATATCCAACTATACTTCTGTCAAGGAGAGATTGTAGAAACTTCTGTGAAATACTTACTTTGCAGTAATGAGAAAAACACAGACAACCAAGTAGAAAATGGGCAAACAGGTATGAATGTGCACATGTGTATAAATTGGGACAAACCTAGGTGCATTTTTCTTATTTTTAATTTATGTATTATTTTACTTTTTCATTTTAATTCTCTGCTCTTCCTACAAAAAGATGTCCCTCAGTGCAGCTCCAGCCCTGGATTCTTCCCTGCCACCCTCCTGATAGCTGGTACCCAGGAGCCGTGTCATGAGTACATGGCGGTGGTCACGGGAGGTAGGGCCCCAGCGCTGAGAGCACACGCACAGCACACCTGACATGAAACCCAGCTCTCAATCCTCCAGACACACGGAGGGCATCGCACGGCTCCTTCTCGGGAGGCGGATGGGGGTGCTTGTCCACCGAGCCACCCTCAGAGCTGCCCTGTCCCTCGGGGTTAACACAGATAGGATTTCATCCCCTACAGAGAGGTCGTGAAAACTCGGAAGAACTCCAACACGGAGAGGAATGTAGCCAGAAACTTCCATAGGGAGGAGCATGGCCCTGACCTGGAATTGTCTAGAAAGCTGGCTTCCTTAGGGGCTCAGGAATGCCTGCAGCTGATGCCACCAGCCACACACACACACACACACACACACACACACACGCCCAGCCCCTTGCACTGCCGCTGGACCCTGGGCGAGGTTAGGCTTAGGGCAGTGGGGGGTGGGGGGTGGCAGCTCAGTCCACAGTGATGCTCGAGGGGCCCTCAGCGTCCACAGGTCCAGGGCTGGGCGCAGCCCAGCGAAGGGCCAGCCGGTCAGGAAATGAGGGCCCTTGAGGGAAGCCAGGGCCATCTGCGCAGGGAGGGGGCCAGCCTCCAGTCCCATGAGGAGTGTGTGCAGCGGGGGACCTTCACATCAGAGCCCTGCTGACCCGGGCCACCTTGGGGCTAACCATCTGGGGCCAGTAATGGGTCTGGGCTCAAGACTGCTGGACAACAACTAATCCAGACAAAGTATCTGGGGCGGGGGAGGTATGGGCATCGGTGGGAAAGCGCTGCACAGCCAGGTGCTAAGGGCACCCACACTCCCATCAGGTGCCCCCTCTTCCCCACCCTGATGCTCTGTAACCCATGACCTTCTATCCCAGAACTGCCTCGGGAACACTGACTGTGACGGACTCGGCTCGGCCATCTTCCTGTCTCCCCCGCCCCTCCCTCTGCTCTCTGCCCACCTGCTCAGGACAAAGACCTGGGGTCTGTGCCTGATCCCCGCCCCACTACCTGCCATGTCAACCTCCAAGCCGACTCAGAAGCCGGTTTTCCTCTGCCTCCTGTCATCCAGGGCCCAGCTCCTGCACCCTGGTCTCAACTTGCCCCCAAGCTGTGGAACCCACTACCCCCACGGGGTCCAGAGAGATGCTGGACAAAGCTGAGCGACCTCCTTCCATGAGTCCCTGCTCCTCTGAGGATAACATCCTGACCCAGCCCTGGCACACACCCACCCTGCACGCCCACCTCTCTGAACCTCCTTCCCTGAGACACTGGCCCACAGCCCTCAGGCTGGCCCCGCCGGGCACTGGCAGCTCACCCTGGTCCAGGACCCTCTCCGGGGCTGCCCGCCCTTCTTGTCCCCAAACCTGCACTTGGCCGGGTCCTTCCAGGAGTGCCCGACATGAAGAGCGCTTCCCCACCCCCTCACCCCGCCCCCCCTCAGCCCTGTGGTCCTACACTGACCGCTCTTGTCCAGGTCTTCCACTATCTCACCTGAAAACTTAGGGCCTGTGTGCTTCTCACCACCAGGGTAACAGCCCCGCGAGGTCACGCCCTGTCTGCCTCTGCTGCCTCCGGCCAGGCCTGACCCACGGCGGCCACGTGGTCAAGGCCGGCTCACTTCACGAGGGGCCTCAGCCCAGCATCCAGGCAGTGATCCTGGCAGCTGAGGCCTGCGATCGGCTCCGCTCTGCGCTGCCGGCCCTTCTTGGGCTTTGATGTCGGGGCGCTGCCTCCGCTCCGTCTGTCTCCCTCCTCACCTGCCCTCTGCCTCCCTCTCCTTCTCTCCCTGTTCCAAGCGCTAAGCTAACACATCAGAAACTTGGAGCCCTTCTATTTTGGTACCTTGTGTTTTTAAATATCCTTGACCAAATGAAACATCCCTTACCTTTTCCTGCAGACAGCGGATGGACCCTTCCCCTGACCCCGGGTCCAGCTTCAGGAAGAAGGTGGAGCCGCAGACAGGGAGCCTCCCTCACCCTCTGGCCCCCACTCCCCACCCCCACCCCCACTCCCACCCCCATCCACCATTCCCCCACTCCCAGCCCCATCCCCCATCTCCCACCCCCATCCCCCACTCCCATCTCCCACCCCCATCCCCCACTCCCAGCCCCATTCCCCATCTCCCACCCCCATCCCCCATCTCCCACCCCCATCCCCCACTCCCATCTCCCACCCCCATCCCCCACTCCCACCCCCATCCACCATTCCCCCACTCCCAGCCGCATCCCCCATCTCCCACCCCATCCCCCACTCCCACCCCACCCCCATCCCCCATCTCCCACCCCCATCCCCCACTCCTATCCCCCTCACCTTACGCTGGCTCCGCCCCACCCAAAGCAGCTTGTAAGCGTACTCATCTGGCTCGTGTTCATTGAAGTGAAACACAGCAAACTCCACACACAAGCGGAAGTTTTGCGTACTCTTACTGATGTCCTCAAACTTCCAGCTGCAGACATGAGGCCCCAGAGCAAGAAGCCCCAGGAGCAGAGACAGCTTCAGGAACATGCTGTCCGGCATTGGCCTGGAGGCCAGCAGTACTGTGGGCCGCCCTCCCCAGCTCCCCAGCCAGCGCCGCCCTGCCCTGCACAGCCCTGTGCTGCTGGCCAGGCCCTCTGCCCAGCTCCTCCTCTCTGTCCCTCCCGTCATCACCCGACGGGAGGCAGTGGCGGGGGAGTGTCCCAATTTCCACCCCTCATCACGTAAACCTTGAGCCCAAGGACATGCAGGCTCTGTTCCCCCTCATCTCCAGGGCGTCCCCAGCCCAGCTTCGGTAGGGCCTTGGTGAGGGTCTCAAGCCCACTAGGCTTTGCCCTCATGGCACTGCCTCCCTGGGCTGGCAGAGTCACGGGCACTTAGGAATGCTGGTGGGTCCTGAGTCCCCGGAGCCGAGGAGGAAACCAGATCTACCTCTGACCTTCGCTGCAGCCGATGACCTCAGGGCACAACGGGAAGGTCCAGTGAGGGACAGCATGGGGCCCGGGGCACCATCCTCTCCACCACCACTGGCACCTGCTGACCTACATGACAGGAGGCCTGGCCATGCTTGGCAGTGGGCAGGGGACAAGGGGTAAGCCAGCCAAGGCAGGGGCTCTGCTGGAATGGATGTGAGCGGCAGCCACGGGCAGGAGGGCTTCCAGGGCTGGGGAAGGTCAGGCCCTGCCTTGCCCCAGCCAATGTGCATTCTCACACAGATCTGCCATCTGTGACGCTGTGGCCTCTGCCATGTGGCCGTGTCAGGCTCTTCTCACGGGAACCGTGTTACTGATGTGCCCTGCCTGGGGTGCACACCAGGCCGTGGGAGCGAGCGGGCCGGCAAAGTGGGATGTGCTGCCTGTGGACGTGAGGATGCTCCACACTGGACATGGGGGAGACGGACTCCTGTATGTTAATGATGATCCCAGAAAGGATGCGGGGCCTGGGCCATCACCATGGGGACAGGTTGTAGGACAGCACTGGGGCTGCACTCAGCCTCTGGTACCTGCATTCGTACCCTGGTGCCCCACGGGAGGCTCGTAGTGGGTTTAAAATCACCCCATGACTGGGTCTGAATGCTGAGGGACATGTGCAAAGCCCCCCCCCCCCCGGTGTAGTTAAAATGCATCTGAGGTCAGACCACAGAAGAATTGAAAAGAGCAGGACACAGACCTTCCGACGGGAAACAGGAGCTGAGGTGAAGGTGGCCACTGTTGCTCAGGGGGTTCTGTCTGGCCTTGGCCGGCATGGGGCCCAGGAATAATGGCTCCACCCTTCTGAACCCAAGTGCCCTCAAAGGAAGCTTGGCTGACCACACAGCCACCCTTGTCAGTTTGTACTTGCACCTATCAGATTGTGGGGAGATGTCAGAAATCCCAGACACAGGTACTAAAAGACCAAAGCTGGCTCAGGCCAGCTGTGCTCATGGAGCTGCCCGGAGCTGGGGGGCAGGGAGGGGGACGCCTGTTTCACCAGTGCTTATGGCCACATCACGGCAATAGGTCAGTCAGGAAAGGGACAGCCTGCCAACCACAGGACACACAAATCAGATCCCCGAACTCAAAAGGTGGAGGGAAGACCCCTCAGCCCCTCCCTCTGAAGTCCTCCTCCAGACAGCGTCCCATGGCCTCTCTGTCCCACTTAGAGCCCCAGGCCCCCTATCCCTCGGCCCCTCCAGGGCTGCCCCCCCCAGGCCCCGGGAAGAGAGAGGTGCTCATGGGGGGCTCTGTCACCTTAGGGCCTGTCGCAGGGCTGGTGATCAGTGTTGACGGCCATGGAGGCCAGGCTGGGTGCCGATGGGGGGTGCAGGGGTCAGAGAGCATGAGGGGAGGTGTGACTGGAGCTGCCATCTTCTGAGCTGACCCCAGACGCCCTGAGAAGATTTCTCATCGGTCAGGCAGCTCCAGGGCAGACGCCCCAATGGCGATCCACAGAGGACAGAGCCTTCTGTCATCCTTGTCACCCACCTCCCACCCCTGTGCCTGGGCATCAACCCAACACCACCACCGCAGAAGGGCCACTCACTGTGAATCTGGCCTCAGAGATGGACACAGAAGAGACACAGGTGACTGTCATCTGGCAAAACTGTCTGGATTCCTTTTGAGTGGAATGGATGGGGGCCTGGAGAGATTGGAGGATGGTGAACAAAGGAATGGAAGAATAGATGCATGGATGGACGGATGGATGGATGGATGATGGAAGGATGGATGGATGGATGCATGGACAGGTGATGGACAAATGGAGAATATATGAAAGAATGAACGACTGAGTACACACACCAACCATGAGGACCCTGCAAGAACCAGGAAGGGCACCCTCCCATGAGCTGAGGAATTGGATTGACTCAGCACCCTGCGCCCACAGCCAAGGTGAGAACAATGGTAAATTCTCCATCGCTTGTCACTGGCAGCAACGTCCATGGAAATAAACCAACAGGGAGAATGCAGAACTGACAGGGACCCAGGATGTGCTCTGAGATGCCTTTAATTGCTCTGGTGCCACGCAGACCTAGGACTGCAGACTCTCATTCTTCAGGAGGAAAGGAGCTGCTGTGGGAGCCGGGAGCTCCTCCCCCCATTTCTGCTGGCAGGTGCTGTTCAGGAGGGTGAACTGGGTAAACCATGGGCGTAAGTCCACAATGAAAGTGCAGCTCACCTGAAAAAAGTAATTTTATGTAAGACATCAAATCAGAACAATGTAACAATGAGAGCGCTTAGCAGGAAGGACTTAGCAGGACCTCAAGGTGCATTAAGAACTAAAGGGGAAAGAAAAGCAGAATCAAACAGTGGCCTGGGGCTGGGCTCCAGAGCTCTAGTCTCCACCATCAAGGCAGGCGCTCCTGAGAGGGTGCCTGGTGGGGCCATCACCTGCCCTTCAGGGTCCCCCCCACCCAGGGCACGTGACGCTGCCTGAAGGGTCTCTGCCCCGTGAGCTCTTGGGGGAGCCAGCAGACTGCCCAGGAGATGGCCCAGATGGTGCCCACCCCGCCATCAGCTGCAGCTGCAAACCCACCCCAAGGAGAGGCTACCCCAAGGCTGGGGTCCGGGGAGACCCCAGCCCCACTGAGGGCATCACCCTGACTGAGGCCCATCCCCAAGGTTTCAGTTCAACGGACCAGATGTCAGTTCATAGGGTGATGACAAACGGTCTGACTGACCGGGACTCCTCCTTGCCGCCCAGTAGACAAGAGGGAGTGGTGGGGCGACCAGCAAACTAAAGTGTCCTCCTGTCCGGAAGAATCGGAGCAAAGGAAAGAGGCCCACAGGGAGAACAGCGTCCTCCTGGACCCGAGTTCTCAGGAAGCTGGAGGCTGGGGCCCGGCGAGGCTCCATCCAAGAGGGAAGGGCCCATGGGGGTCTGTGGGGTTCTCTGGGGGGCCAGCCGGGCTGTGAGCACAGGGCCCAGCTTGGTGCTGTGCTGGGAGCATCTCTGTACAGGGGGAGCCCTGGGACCTGGCGGGGAGGAGCCAGGGCCTGTCATTCTGCCCCAGGGTCATCCCTGAGGACTTCCCTATGCACCCTCCCTTCGGCATGCTGTGAGATAAAGAAAATATGTATATTGGTCTCTGCCTGTGTTCCTGGCACAGAGCACCTGGATCCCTTGTAAATTTCTAAGTGATAAGAACACCAGGAGCATGTTTTGTTCTATTTCGGTGACTCTGGGTGGGCCCCTGGCTGGGGGCTGGTCAGCAGAAAGTCCAATGATGACCAATGATGGGGCTCGGGATAGTCTTGCCTACAAGCCTCCCTAGAATCCTGATGGTGTGGCGTTCAGAGCAGCCCTGTGGGTGAGCACATCCAGATGTTGGGGGGAGGGGTGATACCCCTCGATCCTCAGAAGCGCCTGTGCTCAGAACCCTCCTCCACCTCACCTTGTGTATCTCCGCATCTGGCTGTTCATCTGTATCCTTTACCATATCTTTTAATAAGATGGGAAACGTAAGTATTGCCCTGAGTTCTGTGAGCCACTCTAGCAAATTCATCAAACCTGAAGAGGGGGAGATGGGAACCTCCGATCTGTGGTCAATTGGACAGAAGCTGTGGGCAGCCTGGGGACCTACTCCCTGCGACTGGCATTTGAATGGGTCGGGGTGTCTCGTGGGCCTGAGCCCTTAACCTGTGAGACGTGATGCCACCTCCAGGTAGGTAACTGGTGTCCCCGAGAATTGTTTGGTGGGGGAAAACCCCACCCATTTGGTGACCAGAAGGGTCAGTAGTGAGGTGTTCAGCGTAGGGAATAAAGGAGATGCATGGAACTATGTGTTTTCTTAATACCCCCCGTGATATGATGTCTCCTTCTCAGATTGGTGATGCTTTGGGTTGATCTTACTCTCAAACCTTTTTCTCTTCTGGGCCTTCTTGCAAGGGTCAGTGGTCAATGTCTTCGTCGTGTTTTTTACAAATTGTGCGGCCCAGCTCCAGGTCCATTAAATATATCATTGTCCGGTTCTGTCAAGGAGAAATTAGAAAACAGAAAGGCAAAGAATCCAGTAGAAAAGATGTCCCTGAGTGCAGCTCCGGCAGCCCTGTACCCTTCCCTGCCGCCCTCCTGATGGCGCTACCCGGGAGCCACATCACCAGTACATGGCGGTGGGGGAGGGGGGTGGTCACGGGAGGTAGGGTCCCGGCGCTGAGAGCACACGCACAGCACACCTGACGCGAGCCCCAGCTCTCGGTCGCATCCGCCAGACACACGGAGGGCATCGCACGGCTCCTTCTAGGGAGGCGGATGGGGGTGCTTGTCCACCGAGCCGCCCTCAGAGCTGCCCTGTCCCTCGGGGGCAGCATCCAGACCAGGACAGGGGGCTGGGGGCTGGATGCTCTGTCTCTCCTGGGGCAGCTGCGGCACCAAAGGGCTCACCTTGTAAACCTTCATCCAGGTGGATGTTTGTGAACCGGGTGCTGCTCTGTGTGTTCATCAGCTTCTCTAAGAGGTTAACACAAGACAGGGTTTCATCCCCTACAGAGAGGTCGTGAAAACTCGGAAGAACTCCAACACGGAGAGGAATGTAGCCAGAAACTTCCATAGGGAGGAGCACGGCCCTGACCTGGAATTGTCTAGAAAGCTGGCTTCCTTAGGGGCTCAGGAATGCCTGCAGCTGATGCCACCAGCCGCACACACACACACACACACACACACACACAGACACACACACACACACACACACACACACATGCCCAGCCCCTTGCACTGCCGCTGGACCCTGGGCGAAGACGGGCTTAGGGCCTGGCGAGGGTTGGGGGCAGCTGAGTCTGCAGTGATGCTTGAGGGGCCCTCAGCCTCCCCAGGTCCAGGGCTGCGACGCAGCCCAGAAGAGGGCCAGCCGGTCAGGAAATGAGAGCCCTTGAGGGAAGCCAGGGCCGTCTGTGCAGGGAGGGGGCCAGCTTCCAGTCCCTTCAGGAGTGTGTGCAGCGGTGGACCCTCACATCAGAGCCCCGCTGACCTGGGCCGGCTCGGGGCTGGCCATCCGGCAGCCTGGGCCCACGACTGCCACTCACATTTTGCTGGGCTGCCTGACCTCCAGCAGCCTGTCGGCATGCTCTTCCTCATGGTCACTGTTGAACCAAGCCACGGCGAACTCCACAGACATCGCAAAATAATTGTTGTCCTTACTAATGTCTACAAGTTCCTTTTGAATGATCCAGACGTGAATGCCCACAACAGTGAGCCCCAGAAGCAGAGCTGCCTTTGGGAACATGCTGTCCAGAGTCAGCACGAAAGACAGGTGATCGGGGGCAGGGTGGGCGGGCGGCCCTCCGCAGCCAACAGCCCATGCAGCCCTGCGCTCTGGCCTCCCGCTTTGAATATGCCTGTGCCCACCTCCTCCTCTGCATCCCCTGCCTGTCCCTCCTGCCGGCACTAAAGAGGCAGAGCAGGGGGTTACACCCCTGTCTCATCACAGAAAGCCTGGATGCAGGGACACGCACGGAGCAGGCTCTGTCCCCCTTGTTTTCAGAGCTTCATCCTGACAGGGTCCCACTCCACAGGGCCCTGCATCCCCGCTGCTTGCCCTGGGGACTGAGCAGGCAGGGACTGCCAGAGTCCTGTGATTTCCTGGGAGCTCCAGGAAGCCAAGCCTGCCTATGACCTTGGCTGGAGCCAACACCACCAGCTGGGCACAGGGGAGTACGGGGTGTGCAGCCAGCTGTGGAGGTGTCTAGGAGGAGTTGTCCTCATCACTGCCCTGTTAGGAATTACTAACCATAGTTGATTTCCTAATTGTCTTTTCTCTTATCGACTTCCAGCTCAAGTCCACTACAGTCAGAGTGTAGTGGAATAACTGAGGACATGGAAAGGAGACGTGACCCATGAGCCCCCCCCCCCCCCAGCAAACTAGGGGCTGGCGAATAAGCCAGAACTGCAAACAGTCCTGATTGCTTTGAGCCCCCCCGGCAAACCGGGGGTGTGCGAATAAGCATTGAGTGCTTTGGGCACTGATCCATGAGACGTCCTCAGTATAATCAGAACGGTGGGAACACAAGGAAATGTCCTTGTGCTGCTTCAGTATAATCAGAATAATGGAAACACAAGGCAATGTCCTTGTGCTGCTTTTGCGCTCAAGGATGAAGCACGGCATGTCTTCAAGAAAGCCCACTGTTGCGTGTATAATCAATAAAAGCATATGTTGCTGCTTTGGCATTTCTGGAATGTTAAGAAAACAAGTCTTAAAATGTAAACATAGATAATGCTTCAATAAAAGCTACCACAGCAGGACAGACGGCGCTGTATTGCCTGAGCAAGCGGCAGCCCTCTACTGCTGTGCTTCGGCACAATTCATCTCCTGTGATGAGCTTGCTTTCGGCCCTGTCATAAGATAAACTACAACATCAGAGAATGTTCTTTCTATTATGTCTCTTCTCTGAAATTTGTTGAGATTTGTTTTATGGCCAATATTCCACAGTTTCTTTCTTTTTTTTTTTTTTTGATGTAGACCATTTTTAAAGTCTCCAGTGTATTTATTACAATACCGCTTCTGTTTTAGGTTTTGTTTTTTTGGCGGCAAGGCCCATGGGATCTTAGCTCCCTGACCAGGGATTGAACCCACACTCCCCGCATTGGAAGGCGAAGTCTTAGCCACTGGACCACCAGGGAAGTCCCCACAGGTTCTTGAAAAGACTGTATGTTCTGCATTTTTCAGGTGCAGAGTTAGGTATTGACATAACTCAGGTCGCCCACGTGACCAAACCTTCCACATATTGACTTCTTTACTTTGCTTTCTTTTATTGAGTTTTCTTTGGTTTGGGTTTGGGTTTTGGTCTGTTGTTCTGTCCGTTTCTGAGAGATGCGTTAAAGTCTCTCACTGTGATTATGATTGTAGATTTGTCTGGTCTTCTTTTCTCATAATTCTTGCTGTATATATTTGAGACTCTGTCACTAAGTGATTGTACAAACAGAACTGTTAGGCCATTTTATCCTCATCAGTCACACCTTTGCATCCCAGTGATGCTGTTGCTCTAGAATCAGCTTTGTCTGACATCAGAGTAGCCACATCCGCAATGTTCTCATTAGCACTTCCATTATGTATCTTTATCCATCTTTTTACTCGAAGATGGTACCTTAATAATTAAGATGTGTCTTTGTGGGGCTTCCCTGGTGGCGCAGTGGTTGAGAGTCTGCCTGCCAATGCAGGGGACACGGGTTCGTGCCCCGGTCTGGGAAGATTCCACATGCCGCGGAGCGACTGGGCCCGTGAGGCATGGCCGCTGCGCGTCCAGAGCCTGTGCTCCACAACGGGAGAGGCCACAGCAGTGACAGGCCCGTGTACCGAAAAAAAAAAAAAAAAAAAAATGTGTCTTTGTAAACAGCATGTAGGTTTTTAAATCAGTCTAACATTCTTTTATTTGGGTGATTTAATCCCATTTGCGATAACTCCTATTACTGATCATTATCAGTATATTCAGGTTCAAATCTACCATATTACTGTGTGTTTTCTCTTCATATTGGTTGTCTCTGTTCCTTCTTTTCTACTTTCTTGTGTTCTCTTGCATTATTCGTGGTCTTTTCATTGTTCCATTTCTTCCTCCCAATGGCTTTATTTGCCCTTATTTCTCTTCTCTCAGTGGTAACTCAAGCAATTGTAATGAGCACCACTGACTTAGTTGAATCTACTGTAAATTAGTACCTTTATCATTTCAAGGATGGCGGGAACACTATTGCTCTTAACCCCACTTCTGCCTTGTGTGTTATTGTCATATTTGAAAGTCCATAGAACAATATGATTGTTGCCTTACACATTTGCTATTCACTTGGACTTAGCAACATACCTACCCTTCTGCTGGGCATCATTCCCTCAACATAACTTTTCTTCCAGAGGGTTCATTTCCCCTCCCCCTAAATAACTCTCTTAAGGATTTTGGGGGGTTTGAGATTCTTTTAAAAATGAAACCTACTTTCGAAAACACAGCAGGACTGAGACACAGCGATCCCCTCAGTATGTGGTTATGGGTCAGAAGAGGGGAGGCGAGCCCAGCAGGATGGGGTTGTCGCTGCCCTGGGGGACACCAACTGCAACGGAGGGTGTGCCTGGGCAGTCCTGGGACCACCACCCCTGATCTAGCAACGGGAACACACCTTGCTGCTTCTGACACGGAATCCCATGTTGTTGCAGCTGGAGGTGACTTAAACACAGACCAGCGCCACCTCCACGGGGAGGGGAGCAGAGCTCCGTGGGAGCGTTTCTGGCTGAAGTCCCCAGGCCATCAGAGGGGGCCCTAAGCAGAGCTTCAGGCCCGCCTTCCTCAGGCAGGTGGAGGCCCTGTGGTGCTGGTGGCGCTCAGGGCGCACAGTGAGAGCGGTGGAGGGAAGCCAGTGCGGGGCTACTGGCGAGCAGGTGACACTGGCTCTGTTCCTCTAGGGCTCCTGGGAGACAATACAGAGTGTGTGCCTCGAAGGGGCCCACCTGAGGGGGGTATCGAGTCTCCAGCTCCTGTCTGTCTTGTATAGAGGCTGCTCCCACCGCCTGCCGCTTTGGCCTGTGCCCACCCGTGGGCACACATGCCCGCAGCCAGAGAAGCCTCAGGCAAAGCACAGGGAACATGGTAGGAGGCCCGGTTCTGCTGGGAGGCACGTCGGGGCCCTCTGCTGCTCTGTCCCCTGGGGGAGGCCCTGTCCCCCTCCTGGCAATGCCCTGGGCCAGGAGGGCTGCTCTGGTCCAGACTCAGGTCCTTGCTCCAGCCCCTGTGAGGGGAGAATGGGGGCTTTCTGGAAGTGCTCTGGGGAGGGCTGGCACATACCTCCTGATGCCCCATTATTACCGGGGGCGGAGCAGGCGTGCCCATCCCCGTGTGTGTAGCTGGGGCTGAGCCGACAGACAGCTCTGGGAGAAGCCCTCTAGGAGCAAGATGGGGAGCTCGCAAGCACAGGGACAGTGGGAGAAGTCCTGTCTTTTCTCTCCTTAGTCCTCTCCTGCCCCAGCCCCTGCGCGATCCATGGCAGTAGCCCTGACAGCAGAACAGGGACGGCAGATACTGCAGCCACATAAACATTGGTGGGGGCGCAGCCTCCCTCTTTGATCAGAGCAGCTGTGGTTCTAAGAGGGTGGGGTAAACCTCCACTGCTTTTTCCCATCTCTGTCCTCCTGCGCTGTGGCCCCAGAATTGGGTTTAGATGTGGGCCTGCAAAGCTGAGCGACGTGAGGAAGATCCGGGGAACCAGAAAGGACCAGAGGGATCATAGGAGCTCAGGAAAGTGAACCCTGAACAGCACAAGTGTGGGTATAACCCTAACGGCACACGAAAGATGTGAACTGAAGGAAGGGACAGACCACCACCCAGCCAGCCTAGCTTCTGGAAGACACACGTGCACAGACCCAAAGAGCCCTGCAGAGGGTTGACACAGAGCTGACCTGACGGTGAAATCACAGCCCCCAGAAGGCTGAGCAGAATTTGCACCCTGAATGCAGCTGGTTGAATCACTTGCGGAAACAAAAATACCAACATTCCCCAAAGAACATAAATAAGATACAGAGTCTCATAACACAGTTTTCAAAACACCCAGGATACAACCCAAGATTACTTAGCATATGAAGAATCAGGAAAATCTCAGCTGTCCCGGAAAAAGACAATCAACAGATGCTGATGCTGAGATAACTCAGATGTTGCAAATATCTGACAAAGACTTTAAAGCAGCTGTTATCAAAAGGTTCCTAGTAAGGGTAAACACTCTTCAAAGATTGGAAAGGTAGGAACTATTCGTAAGAAATAGAAGATATCTGTACAAACCAGATGGATATTTTACCGATATCCTGCAAAAATACAAAAACCAAAATAAAAATCTCATTGGATGAACTCAAGAGCAGACTGAAGATGTCAGAGAAAAGGACCTGTGAACTTGAAGATAGATCAATAGAAATTATCCGCTATGAACACTAAGGAGGAAGAAAACATTAAAAAGCATGACTAGAGCTTCGGAAGCCTATGGGACAATATCAGAAAGTCTTTCATGTCATTGGACTCCCAGAGGGAGAGGAGAAAGTGTTGTGCCGGAAGAAGAAGGAGGAAGAAGAGGAAGAGAAGGGGGGAGAGGGAGGGGAGAAGGAGGAAGGAGAAGACGGAGAAGAAGGGGAAGAGATAATGGCTGAGACTTTTCCAAATTTGTCGAAAACACAGATTTAAGAAGCTCGGAGAACCCCGAAACAAGTAAATTCCAAGAAATCCACATCAGAGCACATCATACTCAAACTACTGAAAACTAAAGACAAAGGAAAAAAATCTGAGAGCCATTAGAGAAAAGACATAATTTACAGAAGAACAAAGATTTGAAGGACTGCAGATTTCTCACCAGGAACACAGAGGCTAGAAGGAAGTAGAATACGATTTTGAATTCTGAAAGACAAGAACGGCCAAACCTGAATTCTATATTTAGGGAAAATATAATGGTGGTATAAAGATGTTACCAGATGAGGAAAGGTTAAAGTATTTCATTGCCAGCAGACCTGCTATAAAAGAAGCGCTAAGATAATTCTTTTTTTTTTTTTTTTTTTTTTGCGGTACGCGGGCCTCTCACTGTTGTGGCCTCTCCCGCTGTGGAGCACAGGCTCCGGACGCGCAGGCTCAGCGGCCATGGCTCACGGGCCCAGCCGCTCCGTGGCATATGGGATCCTCCCGGACCGGGGCACGAACCCGTGTCCCCTGCATCGGCAGGCGGACTCTCAACCACTGCGCCACCAGGGAAGCCCAGGAATTCTTTAACAGAGAGAAATTTTCTTGGTTCTTCATATGCTGAATAATCTTGGATTGTATCCGGGACATTTGAAAATTGTGTTATGAGACTATATCTTACTTACATCCTATAGGGAATGTTCATATTTTTGTTTGGGAGGATGGAGGAAGGGGGCCCAGGCTGAGCAATGCCTCTGGAAGCTGGAAGAGGCAAAGAAAATGTTCTTCCCTAACACCTCTGGAAGCAGTTCAGCCCTGTGCACACCGTAATTTTAGGACCTGCAATCTCCAGAACTGTGAGATAATAAGTGTGTGTCGTCTTAAGCCACTGTTGGTGGTCACTTGTCACCACAGCCACAGGACACTAGCCAGGTGCCAGGAGAGCAGAGGTCACTGCTATGGAGGCTGGGGAGAACAGGGAAGGGACCTGCTTGGCAGTCAGCTCCAGAATCCCGCCGGGGCAGGAGCCCCGCAGCTGGAGCTTCCCAGTCCCTCCCCTTCCTTGCCTCATCCAGACCAGGAAGGTCCAGGACCCCTGGGTGGTGAGACGGGAGGCAGGGCAGACAGAGGGCAGAGGAGAATGATAGAAACCGTCTCTCCCTCTCCAGGCAGGCCTCCAGAATGGAGAAGGGCAGCTCCAAGTGCCTTCTAAGCTCTGGGCATCTGAAGACCCTGGCCCCTTGGTACTGGACCAAGGGTGCGTGTGTTGTACGAGTGCCACAGAGGGTCGCAGGGACGGATAGCATGGCTGATGCATCCACAGGGACAGCAGGACATGAACACAGAGCTGCGTTGTGGCCACACCCGCAAGCTTCCCATACGGGGCACACCCTCCGTTTTCTGGGGAGTATCAGCTTCTCCAGGGAGGCCCAGTTACCTCCCAGGGTTAAGAAATATTAGCAGGAGGAAGATGCCAAGGTTTGGGCTTGTGGGCGAGCTTGCATCCCAGCCAGCCCGGGGAGTGGGGAGGGGACGACCAGAGGAAAGTCTGAGGAAGATCACAGGGACAGGAGGACGAGGTGTTCAGGGCTCCGTCTCGCTCCACCGCCCTGGGATCCAGCGCCCCCAAGTGCTTATCGCTTCCTGCCTGCCGCTCAGGCCTCCCACGGCCTGGCTGGGCCAAGCTCAGCAGACAGAAACCCCCGGCCTGGCTCCCACCCAGAGATGCTGGGGCAGCAGGAGGGTCTGTGCTGCTGAGACAGCAGCCCCTCATAGAGAGAGGGGAGTTCGGTGTGTGTGTGCCTGTGAGATGCGGAGGCCTGTGAGGAGAACACGAGTCTGCCCTGATCTCCCCGCAGCCTCGGCTACGGATAACGAGGGAGGACACGCATGGGCGTCCCCCGGCTGCCTTAAATCCGTCTGTGCAGAGCAGCCTTGGCAGGGTGAGCCACGATGGCCAGAACCCAGCAGGGCCCCAGGCTGCTGCTGGCCATCATGGGGGCCCTCGTGGCCCTCACCTACCAAACAAGGAGGAAAACCTTCCTAAGTGTCAGCGAGGTGCCCGCGTCAGATCCTGTCGTGGTGACCACCCTGGACTTCGTGACCAAGGACTTCAACAAGAAGAGCGAGGACCCGTACAACTTCCGGATTGTGCGTGTCCTCAAGGTCCTGAAGAGGGTTAGTGTCCCCCTCCCATCGCGCCAGGCCACCGCAGGCTCGGGGTGGCCACGCAAGTGAACTCAGCCTCGTTTAGTCCAAAGTGGAGGTTTTAAGAGAAGCAGAAATCCCCTGGAGTGGATGAAGTGGAGCTGCTTAACTGATACCCAGGACCAGGGCTACACACCCCGGCCTGAGGGCCCGAGCCGCCTGTGGCCCCGCGTGAGGGGTCTCCAGGGTGCCAGGCGCACCACATGTGTGCACGTCGGGGGCTGTTTCCACGTGGGGCGGCAGCGCCAGGACCCACAGCTGAGCCGGGCTGGCCCTCAGAGTCTAGGCTGCTGCTCTCTGCCCTTTACTAACCGTGAGCATCACGTGGGTCACCCAAGGGCGACTTTGCCCATGGAGTGGCTTCTGGGGAATTCTGCTCAAATGGCAGAAAGGGGCACGGGAGGCAGACAGGGGGTGAGGGGAGCCCACGGGTCTGTCCAGTGCAGACCCTCGACCTGGGGCGCCACACTAGGAGTCCCCAGCCCCAGAAGCTACAGACAAAGGAGAGGAGGTCCTTTATCCCCCTGTCCTTACCTCCGACAGGTGACTGACCACATGGAGTATCGCATAAACCTGGAGATGCGGCGGACCATCTGCCTCAAGATGGAGGAGAACAACTGCTCCTTCCAGGAAGGCGAGCTCTACAAGGTACTGGTCACGCCACCCAGAAAGAGCTTATTTCTCAGTGCTCTGCTCCTTTGTCGTTGGAAGAATGATGAAGCAGTTGGGGGGTCCAGAGGGAGAAGCCAAGGTGGCTGAGCTGTGGGGGAGTGGGGGGACACTCTGGGCCCGAGAGAAGTAGCTGATTATGATAATATTTTAGCAGCCGGGGGACCTTGTTGGTGCACCCACTGAATATCTGAACCTCAGGCTGACGTAAGACACGGTCGCTGGGCTGCAGCCTCTGTTTCTTTCATCCAGCAGTGTTTAGGCAAAGAGGAGGAGAAAGAGGTGGGAAAATGCGTTCAGAAATAATTCAACTGGTTGTGGGGTAGGTCAGAGAGGGGACAAGCCTGCAGGCAAGTGGCCCGATGCAGGCCCACCTCCCAACAGTGGCTTTGTCCCCACCCAGTGTTGTCACATCGGGGAAGCCGGCTGGGCCGTCATCACTGCAAGTGGTGGACCATCACACGCACACGCGTCAGGTGGGCCCACGTGCTCAGGGGCCTTGAAGGTCCCAAGTCCTACAGGCCCTGCAAATCTCTGCTCTTTACCCAAAGGAACTAACATGACGGTGATCACATGACCCACCTTGCCTACAACAGTCCTGATTGTGCCCAGCTTCTTAGTGTCACTGTTAACAGCATCCCCAGTTGTCTACAACATGTCCCGGTTTGGTTCATAGATTCCATGGTCACCCTAGTTCTAATGGCCTAGGTTTCTCAAGACAAACACATGTCCATCCACGGGCCCCCCCCTCCATGGAGAAGTCTTCAAAACCTAGCAAGTTAGACGTTTTTCTTCTTCCCTGGAGAAGATCATGAAATCTATGAAAAGACTAGTTGACGATAAGGTAAACTTAGAGAGTCTCATCACTGTGAGAGATTAAGTTGTGGGGTTAATATTCTGAATTTTACTTTAGGAGAAATGTCAACTTTTATGCCTCCCACATCACCTCATCCCCACCCTGGCTTCCCAGCGGAGAGCAGGAAAGCAAAATCGCACTACGAAATGATAATAATATGCAAAATACATTGATTGATCTTTCCTTGTGGGAGAAGAGGGAGGTGGAGAAGAAAGGGGATCTTGAGATAGAACAGGGAAGGGGGAGGAGAGGATGTGATGATGGGCGGACGGATGGATGAAGGAAGGAAGGAAGGACAGCAGGAGGGATGGAGAGGGGATGGGTTGGGTGGAAGGAAGGCGAAAGGAAGCAGGAGGGATGAGGTGGGAGAGTGGGTGGAGGGAAAGAGAAAGGGAGCCAAGTGAGGGTAAGTGTGTTCACTGTATGAACAGCACATGAGCAGAAAAGAAGAGGAAACATCAGTCGTTACCATGGTGATGTGGGCGGGTGGACACTTGATTTCCAGTCTCCAATTCTAACCACAAGCAGAAGGATGTTTTGTGGGGTGGTTTCAGCAGTAACACTCTCAAGTCATTGAAATCAAAATAAAGATGGGCCCGCCTGTGGACTGGAGGCAGGTGAAGCTGGGTCATTTTCCCCATCTGCTTGTCTTACACCTTCCTCTTTCCATGTTGATCTTTTTTATATTTTGTTTTCTTGTCTTTTTCAGAAAATCGATTGCTTCTTCTCAGTATTTGTTATTCCCTGGTTTGAAAAGTATAAAGTTCTGGCCCGAAACTGCACGGATGGCTAGGTGTCCCAGAGTGCAGCCCACACGGAGTCACTGTGTGAAAAAGAACCCTGCATTAAACACGAGTTCTCAACATAGAAAATAAATGTTGGTCAGCCTATGCTCTTAATGCTTTGAATGTTTATGTTTCCACTCCTTTTTTCCCCAAAATTCTTCAACTCATAATAATATGATCTGAAGGTCTTCTGGGCTAGGGCAGTTTGGGGGTCCAGATGAGGTGACATGTATAATTTTTGGTCTTATAGCCTCTACCTGCAGGATAGCAGACCTTCAGACTCATCCTTATATCAGGTAGGATTCTTTAGATTTTAAAATAAGGAGATGAGAAAAGGGAGAAGGAGAACGAGGGAGGATGCTCTAATTACTTAAATGAACAGCTAAGAGATATTGGCAAGAATGTCTGTGATGACATCTCTGAGGGACCCAGTGAATCTTCCTTGCCTGAAGTGTGAAGCAAGGGGAAACAAGGAGAAATAATGCAAGTAATTGAAAATAGGAGGGCCTTTGTTGCTGGTAAGAACTAGGTTGGGAGATGTGCCTTATTTTTGCAGGCACGTGCACTTTCTGATACCAGACTCCAGAATTAGACTCACACCTCCAGCATCAGCAACATTGGACCAGAGCTGGTCTCTTCCCAGAGAGATTCCTCTCCCAGAATTGGCACGGAAAACGTGGGCGCCTGTGAGAGGAGGAGGACATGGGTATAACGCCCTGTTTATTCTTCCCAAACAGACCCATCTGATGAATTCCTGCAGGAGGGGAATGATCGAGGGCAGAGTGAAACCAGGAATGCTGCATTAAAGTGGTGTCCTTTTCATGGATGTCACATTAGCAGTGAGGAATAAGCATCCTTCACCCACCAGCTTGATTCAGTGTTTCAAATAATGTCATCAGGCTCAGCTCTCCCCTCGACTTCCTCCATGTGGTCTCAAGACGGTGCTAGCAGTTCACTGGGTCACATCTGCCCTCGTTCACATCAAGTAGGGAAAGGACGAGCCCATCCGCAAGAGTTCGGGCAAAAGCCTTGGGGTTTAATATCGCAGGGGAATCCCAGGGACTCTGGAGAACACACCGGCACACACAGCATCCATCGACCGGCAGAGAGAGGGAGCTGGGACATTTATCCCCAGTTACTGGCTGCAGGACAGCTCCTGTGGGGCATTAATTCCCTGGAACCTCTGGCCTGGGGTGGCTCGAGGGCAGAGCAAACAGCCAGAGGTGACAGGGCACAGGTGCTGGAATCTGGAGCTGGTGTGCACAGAAGGATGAGATGTGAGAGGACACGGGCAGAACACCAAAGGGACAGGTGAATCGTGAGCTGACAGCGGCCACCCACGTCCCCACCAGCTGGAGAAGGCTGGAGCTTTGAAAGAACAATGTTTTTCAACTTCTACTCTCCCTATGAAAGTTCCGGAGTCCTCAGGACCCCATTTCAGGTGGGACCCAGGTGAGAGTTCCCTCCGCCAACTGTCTGGGAAAATGCTAACCTACAATTTCTTCATCTTTAAACGAGAATGACAGTACCTATTTCTTGGAAGAGTTGCAAAAATTAATGATGATAATGCTTGTAAGTTGCTTAACACAATGCCTAACACAAAGCAGATATTCAAACAGACAGGGATTCGTAAGAATACGGGCACCAGCAGTATAATTTAATATTAACCAGCCATGCAGCTCTCTTCCGGCACTTTGGTTGCTATGTCTGGAGGTGAGGGTGGGAGGGGAGAATAAAGGAAAGGTAGGACATTTGTGCTCATTGATTTTGGATTTCTCAGCCCAGTGGGTTTTTGAAACTTTTTTTTTATTTTGAAATGCAGATTCACAGGAAGTTGCAAAGCGTACAGAGCGGGCTCTTGTACCCTTCATCTAGCTTCCCGCCATGGTTACATCTTTTGTAATTACAGAAAAATATCACAAGCAGGAAACTGACGCCGTACAGTGTATATGTGTGTCATTTTGTCATATGTGTTGATTTGTGTGTCCGCCACCACGAAGACATTCTGCACTAAGCCCTCTGTAGTCACACCTTTCCTTCACCATCTCAAACTCCCAGCAACCACTCACTTCTCCATCTTTATTACTGTGGCAATTCAAACATGTTGTGTAAATAGAATCATACGGTGTGTGCCCTTTGGAGACTGGTCACAATGCCCTTGGGATCTATCCAAGTTGTTTCATGCATCAGTAGTGTGTGCCTCTTAATTGCTTAGTGGCATTCCACAGCATCCTTAGTACCACAGTTACCTATTTACCCATTGTAGGTGTGTTAGTTGTTTTCAAGTTTGGGGCTATTACAAATGAAGCTTCTACGTACAAGCCTGGAAGGTTCACGTGTGGACCTAAGTTTTCGTTTCTCTAGGTTAAATGCCCAGGAATGCAATTGCTGACTTGTACGCTAAAGTATATTTTAGGATTTTTTTTTTAAAGAAACTGTCAAACTTCTTCAGAGTAGATGTATCGTAATGTTCGCCTCTATCCCTGGTGATAGTCTTTGCCCTGAGGTCAACTTCATCTGATATTAATATAGGCTCTCCTGCTTTCAATTAATGTTCGCATAATATAACCTTCACTTTTTTACTTCCAACCTACCTGTATTGTTATATCTAAAGTAAGTTTCTTGTAGACAGCAGACAGTTGGGTCACTTTTTTAATCCACTCTATCACTATCTGTCTTTTAAGTGGCTTGTTTAGACAATTTACATGTGGTTTGTACATACCATGCATGACATTATTAACATGTCAGGGCTTACGTCTATTTTACTATCTGTTCTCCGTTCTCTCTGCTTTTTTTTTTTTTTTTTTTTGCGGTACGTGGGCCTCTCACTGTTGTGGCCTCTCCCGTTGCGGAGCACAGGCTCCAGACGCGCAGGCTCAGTGGCCACGGCTCACAGGCCCAGCCGCTCAGCGGCACGTGGGATCCTCCCGGACCGGGGCACGAACCCGTGTCCCCTGCATCGGCAGGCGGACTCTCAACCACTGTGCCATCAGGGAAGCCCTCTGCTTTTTATTTGTGTTTTCTTTATTCTTCCTGTGAGTTTCTTGAACACTTTTTTAAGAATTCCCCTTGCACGGATCTATACTGTTTTTGAGTGTATCTCTGCATAGCCTTTTTAGTGGTTGCCTAGATATTACATTATGTATATATAATTTGGTCTACTGGTGTCAGTATTCTACCAGTTTGAGAGAAAGTTTACCTTCCTTTACATTCCATTTCTAGAAGTTCAGCCAACAGGCCAGCCTCGGCTGGGATGTTAGGATCTGGACAGAGTTTCCTTTGGAGGCTCCTGGCCTGTGACGTGGAGATAAGCTGCCCCTTTATAGGGTTGTCAAGTGAGGTAGTGAGGGCAGCAGGCAGCACCAGGCCCCCGGGCAGCCCCCAGTGACGTCAGATTTGCAAAACCAGATGCTTCCAGCTTCCCTCGTTTTTGCACAAGAATTTTACCACCTTTAACCCTTCACCTCCATCCTCTGCTCTGCCTCAGGCCCCTCTGGCAAATGTGAGTTTCTGGTTTGTGTGTTTACTCTTCCCCCTCAGGAAACACTCTCTCGAGTTGCCAGTGTGACTGATGGTGGGACTGCTCCCTGGGGAGGAGGCCAGCTGGTCTGGGGGCGCATCTCAGCCCACAGCCACTCCCTGGGTGTGGTCCAGGCCACACCTTCTCTGCTTGACTGTGAGTCACATGACGGAAGACACCGTGGGCCCCACTCCACCAGCAGTGAGCCCGTGAGCGGCTGGAGAGCTCTGTCAGGAAGACCATCCCACGGCCAGCCCAAGACACAGGGTCCTCGGAAAGGCCTGCTTGCAAAGGCGGCCTTGGCTGGAGTCTGGGAACTAGGACGGTAAACCATTCCCGATATAAAACTTGCCCTAAGTGATAAGAGGGCCTCACTAGGTCTGCAATGTTTATACAAACAATGGGATTTATGCTGGCACCTGCTTTCTTTCCAGAAATCTGAAATTTCGGTACATGCAGGGCAGAGGCTGCCTATGTGAGCAGCTCCAGTGAAATCCTGGGGCACTGTGTCCCTGGGGAGTTTCCCCGGCACACACTTTGTCTAATTCCTGGAGGAATGAGGCATGTCCTGTGTGGCTGCCCCCGGAGGGGACCCTGGTTTCAGGGACTTCTCCCCACGAGCCTCTTCCCTTGGCTAATTTGGTCCTGTATCCTTCACTGTAAAATTCACAGCCCTGAGTATGACTGTACACCTGCCAGGTCCTGGGAATCCTCCTAGTGAGTTCCTGAGCCAGAGGGTGGGCGTGGGGACCCCTGACACACTCACAAAGACAGGTGTCAGTCACAGAGTTGTACGTGCGTGGGACAGAACCTGGGCTCTCCAAGCTCAGGCCAGAGTCAAGATGTACCTGACTCGTGAAAAGCCTCAGAGATGTGGGCTGGAGGTAGAAACTAAGTGATGAGCTTCCCCCAAAGGACTAACAACCTTCTGCTCCAACCACATCGGCCGCCTAAAGACCATTGACTATGGGCATGAGTGTGTGAGTGCACACGTGTGAGGTTTGGGTGGCTGTGAGTGTGCATGCACGTGTGAGCGTGTTCCGAGATCCTGATGAGGGATTCAAGGGCCTTTCAGATTCTACAGTGCAAAGCACACAGCATGACCGTCCAACGTTTCTTCAAGGACCTTTGCACATATGCACCTAGGCATCCAGACAGGAGTTGTTCCACAGCTGGTAATGGTTCATCCAGGGCACAGTATATACCAGAAAATCACAAATGAAACTCTGTGGAAGGAGAAAGAAAACGGACAATCAGCTTTCAGGGAAATATTTTTTTTGAAGGCAACAAAAATTCCTGCCTCCACCACCAGCCCCTGCCTGGCGAGTCTGGACCCAGGCTGACACGTGGGCAAGGCCAGATCTACTCACTGGCACATGCTGGGGGTGAGAGGGTCAGCCAAGCCGGCACAGGAATGTCACCCTGGGCCCCCCCGCCCAGTCCTCCTGCACCTGCCAGCTTGCAGGAGGTGCTGCTAGGAGGGACCAGAAGGAGGACATAGGTTGGAAGGCAAGGAGGTGACTGGACAACCCACATGGACCCAGCGGTGCAGCCCAGACAGAACAAGGTCCCTGAGGAAGGTAAAGCCGCTTCCATCTAAGGGTCTGGGAGTGTGTCAGGTTGGTGAGGTGTCCAGCAGCCGTGAGGCCTGGTGCCAGGGCTGTGCCAGTGCAGGGTGGGGAGACACCCAGTCAGAGGGCTTCCCTTCCCCCTCTCCCAGCCCCAGGCACCACCGGTGGCATCAGGCAGCCCTGGGGCTGCGTCCTCACTCTGTCCCAGCCACACGGCTGCCAGCTTCCGACATCCTGTCCATGTTTCCTTGTAAAACGTTTATTCCCCCCTTGACCGGAGCGCCTTCTCAGACAGCTGCCGGCACACACCTTCTGCAGCTTCTTCTTGCTCTGAATGGGGCACCAGGAGTTGTTCGTGCTGTTCCTCTTGCACTTGGTCCGGCTAATTTTCACGGTGACTAGGTATTCCACACCTGTCGTCAGGTACCAAGAAGCAAAGGCTATTAGATTTGTTTGTTTGTTTTTGAAATATTTATTTTGGCTGCGCCAGGTCTTAGTTGTGGCAGATGGGATCTTTAGTTGTGTCATGTGGACTCAGTTGCGGTATGCACACGGGATCTAGTTCCCTGACCAGGGATTGAACCTGGGACCCCTGCATTGGGAGTGCAGAGTCTTACCTACCGACAACCAGGGAAGTCCCAAAGGGCTGTTAGTTTTGACTCCAAGCATTGCTGATGCTCCCCAGGAGGAGCTGGGTTGTAGAGTGAAGTCCCAGGAGCCTCTGTCCCCATTCCCTCCTCCTCTCCTTGCTGGAGGATGCTCAGTGGTCCCCGGTCAGCGCCCAGCATGTGCAGAGCCCGGTCCCTGCTCTGCACCGGCTCCACTGCTGCAGCCACAGGTGGCTTCTCACCTGTCTCCCTTGCATCCTTGGGACCAGGGAGGCAGCTTGGCCCCATCGTACCCCCTAGTCTGCAGAAGGGTCCTCAAAATGCATGGATGGAGCCTCATTAGTTCCCTGGGCTCTGCCTCTGTCCTCTTCCTCCCTCCCCGCTGCCTTGTCCCAAAGTCAGTGGTCAAACCAGTGAGAAGGCTGGGCACTCTCTGGGGTGGCCCCCGGGAGGACAGCCCCCCAGAAAACCTCAGGGCAGAGCAGCAGGGGAAGGGGCCTGGGGCAGGACCACCGCCCTGGTCCCAGCAGCCACTGGAAGGACCTCAGGATGCAGGGCTTCTGGCTCTCCATCGAAGGACGGCTGTATCCAGCTTGCAGGCCTGGTGCCCAGAGGTTTCACACTGACCCTCAGCACACCCCGCATGCGTGAAGAAATTAAAACACTGGTGGCAAAGTTAACTAACATTTCAGAGTGCACAGTGTTTTCTTATTCAGTCTTAGCCTCGTTAGTTAAATAATAATAGGAATAATCATGATGATACAAATGTTCTCACAGGTGCCGCTTCACTCTTATTCTGCCCACTTTGCAGGTCAGGAAACTGAGGCCTGGAGAGTATGGATGGTGCTTGACCAAGACTCCACGATCAGGAGGAGCTGGGTGTCAAACCCAGAAGGGGGACCAGGAGCCCAGCAGAGACGGCCACCGCATCCCCTCCCTGCCCTCTGTGAAGTACAGACGGACACAATCACGTGGCAGCAGGCGATCGTCACCCAGCTACCCAGGGGTGCACTCGCTCTGTCCTCTGATCCAGCTGTATGACATCAAAAGTTTGCTTATAAACAATGATTTCTGTTAACTGTTAGTGAAAACGGACCAACTCCACATGACTGGCCTCCTTGGGTTCCAGCTTCACCCCAAAGACTGATGGGGGAGAAAATGCCAACTTGGGCAGAATTTGGTGGATGACCGCCACCTTGTGGCCATGTCACCTCAATGTCCTTGGCGCCACGAGCCGCCGTCTTGCAGCAAGAGTGTGTGACTCAGGCAGACAGGCTGCTGTCCACGCCCTGTGAGACCCCTTAGTGTCACACTAGCACTGCCCGCCTACCCTGCCCCACCGTGGCTGGTTTCTGTGTTCCTGTCGTCCCTCTCTCTGGCCAGAACCCTTTTCTCCTAGTCAGTTTTTTTTCCAAATCCAGTTAATTGAACAAAGATGCATTATTGCCTCTTTCCTAACTCATATAGTTTACTATCTAACCTTGAGGGCAGGTTGGACCAACAAAAGTGTTTTTTCAACAACTTTTCTTTCCTCTGTTATCCTTCAATTGATGTATTTCAGAGAAACTTTATATGTAAAACAAAATGAGAGATGACGTGTACCTCCAGGTTCCTATAGGACCCTGCTAGAGGTCCTCTGTGTCATTCCAGCTTCCTGAAGGACACGGCTAGAACATCGAGACTCAGAGTTTACAACCCTGGACGTGGAAAAACTATCGCTGAGGGGAACATACAGAGAACACTTAAGTTTTGCCAAATGAGAGGAATAATAAAGGAGACGAGACCATCCTCCTTTGCTGTCCTTCTGGCAAATTTCTGAATGAAAGCGATTCTTCCCTCGGAAGAGCAGCTGAGGAGCTCGGGGACATTTCTGTTCAAATGAGAGTAACCTCGGTGCTCAGGCGGCTCTGGGTCTGAACGACCCTGCTCCAGGAAGGTGCCCCCTGGTCTTCTCTGGGAGGCACACCTGTGCCCACGAGGCCCTGCTCACCCGCTCTCACCTGCACCTGGCTTCGGAGCAGCTGGTCCATGCGGAACAGGTAGGAGTCATCGCTGTTGTTGTTGTACGTCTCCATGAAGAAGGCGACGGTGGAGTTCACGTTCTTTGGGCTCGTGGACTCCTGGAAGCCGCTCCACTGTTGCAATTGACCCAGCCTGGCCACCAGGGCCAGGGCCGCCAGCAGCAGCAGAGGGTTCCCCCAGGGTCCAGCTCCCATCTCTGTGGCCTCAGAAGCCTCCTCTCCACTGGGCCTTCCAGGTAGAAAGGTGCCAGCCTCGTCCACTCACCCTCTCTCCCCGCAGCCGTCGCCACGCAGGCTTCCCCAGGAGATGCCCGCCTGCCATAAAACAGAGACTGAGGCCCCAACCCCTTCCTTCAGGTCCTGCCCATGACTTGACCAGAGGACCAGCCGGGGAAGTCTTCCCGCGCAGCTGCCCAACCTGCCGTCAGCTCGTTCACCTTTCTTGCCCCTTGGGTTCTTCAGTGATTGAGGCAAGTGTGCTTTCTAAACACCCACCAAGGCTGGCAAGACCCTCTCGTTACCTTCACACCCAGTGAGGACAAAAGCCCCCAGAACAGACCCCACAGGCAAGAAGAGCTGGTGTATCAGACAGAGAAGGCCCATTTGTGGGACTCGGGCAAGGCCATGGAGAAGGTAATGTTTGAACTGGGATGCAAGGAATCAGGGACACTGAACAGGATACATTCCACATTACCTACAGTGGGTTCCAGCCGTCCAGCCCGGCCATCCACTATTCCGTACTTCCTCTAGACACTGGATCTCTGCCACCCACTCGCCACAGAGTTCAGCCTGCTGGATCCCACTGTGCCTGCACCCCAGCACTAGCTCTTACCATCTTGGTGTGGGAAACAAAGACATAGTAGGGGAGAAATGGGTTTTTCCTACACAGGTGGAAAGCTGAGTTTTTCCTTTATACCGTTTTTCCCCTTTCCCGTAGAAACGTCTCAAATCTGTCTCATCTTGGTCTCAAATCTGTCTCATCTTTCTCCTATAAGAACATCAGTCTTGGGGCTTCCCTGGTGGCACAGTGGTTAAGAATCCACCTGCCAATGCAGGGGACACAGGTTCGAGCCCTGGTCCGGAAAGATCCCACCTGCCACGGAGCAACCAAGCCTGCGTGCCACAACTACGGAGCCCGCGCTCTAGAGCCCGTGAGCCACAACGACTGAGCCTGCCTGCCACAACTACTGAAGCCCATGCGCCTGGAGCCTGTGCTCTGCAATGAGAGAAGCCACTGCAATGAGAAGCTCATGCACCACAACGAAGAGTAGCCCCCGCTCGCCACAACTAGAGAAAGCCCGCACAGCAATGAAGACCCAATGCAGCCATAAATAAATAAATAAATAATATATATATAAAAAAAAGAACATCAGTCTTATATAATCTCATCTTAACATCCTTCACTTCATTAGCTCTGTAAAGACTCTGTATCCAGGTCCGTTCCCGTTCACAGGTACTAGGGGTCAGGACATGGCCATATATTTGGGGGGTAACACACTTCTACCCACTGAAGCGCCCGTGGTATAAGAAGAAAATTGAGAGCACAGGGTCATGTGTATTCGTTTCTGTGCCTACTATAACACAGCGCCACCAACTTGATGCCTTAAAATTATTGGGCTTCCCTGGTGGCGCAGTGGTTGGGGGTCCGCCTGCTGATGCAGGGGATGCGGGTTCGTGCCCCGGTCCGGGAGGATCCCACATGCCGCAGAGCGGCTGGGCCCGTGAGCCATGGCCGCTGGGCCTGCGCGTCCGGAGCCTGTGCTCCGCAACGGGAGAAGCCGCGGCAGTTAGAGGCCCGGGTACCGCAAAAAAAATAGAAACAACAACAACATCAAAAAAACTATAGAAGTGTATTCTCTTGCAGTTCTGGAGGCCAGAAGTCTGAAGTCATTTTCACTGGACCAGAATCAAGGTGCTGGCGGGGCCCGTCCTCTCCCAGAGACTCCAGGGGAGGATCTGTTCCCTGGCTCCTCCAGCTTCTGGGGGCTGCCAGCGTCCTTGGCTCGTGGCCTCATCACACCAATCTCTGCCCCTGTGGTCACGTGGCCTCCCTGCTCCTGTCTGCCTCCCTCTTAATGAGGATAGAGGGGAGACACTCAGAGCCTGACTGGAGAATCCAGGATGTCTGCCCACCTCAAGATCTGGAACTTCATCACTTCTGCAAAGTCCTTCTTTACCATTTAAGATTATGTTCACAGGTTCCTGGGGTTAGGATGTGAATATCTTGTGGAGGGACGTTATTTAGCCTATCACACTATGACTAGGGGAAAACCGGAGGCTGCTTATATCCATGGAACAAGGGAAGGACAGGGGCCCTGGTCACGTCCCAGGAAAGGGAGAAGGGGAATGAACACATCCGAGGAAACAGGAGGAAATGGGAGGAAATAGGACGCCCCATCAGTTCTATACCTAAGGGAGAAGTAGGAGTCCCGGTCATGCCTGTGGAATGAGGAAAAAGCAGGGCTACGGTTCTCCCCAGGAGCAGGGAGGCAGCAGGGCATGATCACGGACTAAGGGGGAAATGGCATCCTGGTCCCGTCCGTGGAAAGGGAAGAATAGCGGCTGGATGACATCCATGGGGCAAAGATGAATCCGGCAGCAGTGCCACGTCCATGAATCAGAGGGAAAATACAGAGGACGGATTGTTTCCATAGTTGAGGGGGAGACTGGGGCCTTGGTCATGTCCACGGTAGAAGGGGAAACAGGGGCTTGGTTAAGATCATGGAATAAGGGGAAATAGCTAGAACACGCTGCGGGGGAAGGCAACAACTTAATGTCCATAAAATAAGGGGAAACCGTGGGCCTGTCATGTCCATGAAACACGGTGGGAATAGGGGCCTCTGTCCACAAATTAAGAGAAAAATATTGAGACTGATAAAATCCATAGAAAGGGAGAGTATGAGGCCTGATTGCTTCGTGGAGTCATGGGACAGTGGAGCCCTTGGTGTCCAGCAGTGAGAAGAAAAGAGAAGACACGGCTATGTCCGGGGAATACGGGGGAACCCACGGCCTGGGCAAGTCCATGAAGTCAGAGGAAGTGGCCCGATCACATCCATCAACAGGGCAAACAGGGAACCTGGGCATACCCATGGGATTAGGAAAAGGAGGGTCTCTGGACGTTTCTACGGGAAAGGGGAAAAACGGTATAAAGGAAAAACTCAGCTTTCCACCTGTGTAGGAAAAACCCATTTCTCCCCTACTATGTCTTTGTTTCCCATGAATATCCTTTATTACTCCCACTAAACACACCTTCTGACACTTCTGGTTCCCAAATAGGTGGGTGTTTTCCCCACAATAAGCAACTCCCTGTGACACTGGCTGGATGTCCTACAATTCAACTCCATTCCGACACCATCTACCTGGAGACGGCATCAGACCCCACAGGGTAAGCGTTCAGGCCTGCAAGATGCCTCCCGCCCCACACTTCTAGGACAACCGCAAGTCCAGGTCGTCACCTGTGCTTCTGACTGACCGGCTGGAGATCGGAGGTCACCATGACCCCCTCGTCGGGTTCGATTAATTTGCTAGTGAGGCTTACAGAGCTCAGGGAACCATTTACGTAGGTTTACCAGTTTATTATAAAAGGATATGTTAAAGGATACAGACACCATCCAGATGCAAGAGACACGTGGGGCAGGTGTGTGCAGAGGGGCACGGAGCTTCCACGCCCCACCCAGGCTCCACTCTCCCAGCACCTCCTTGTGTGCACCAAGCCCGATAGTCTCTGTATCCCATACTTTCAGGATTTCATGGCAGCTTCATCATGTAGGCATGATCGAACTCCTCAGTCCTTCTCCCTTCTCAAAAGAAAGCAGAGGTAGGGCTAAAAATCCCAAGCTTCCAGTCATGGCCTGATCTTTCTGGTGACCAGCTTCCATCCAGAAGCCACCCAGAGTCACATCATTAGAACAGAAGACACCCCCGTCACCCAGGAAGTTACGGGGTTCAAGGAGCCCTGTGCCAGGAACCAGGGGCAGACACCAGTATGTATATTTTCTATTATCCCACAATAGGGAACTTGGTTATGTCCATGAAATAACTAACAGGGCGCTAGAGGCCCTGGCTCCGTATCTGGCCCAATCATGTCCACAGAACAAGGGGAAAATACAGGACGTATTTATTTCCATGGAATAATAGGAAAATATGCTGCCTGGTTACAGCCAAGGGGTAAGAGGAAAATAGGGAGCCTGACTATTTCCATGGAATAAGGGTACACTTGTTGGTTATGTTCATGAAAAGTGAAAAATGGGAACCCTGTTCTTGTCAATAGAAGAAGGGGAAAATATGGCCTAGTTATAGCATGGAACCATAGCAAATATGGGGCCTGTGTATGTCCATGGAACGAGGGGTGGGAAGGAGGGAACGCAAAGGGGCGTGAGGAACCTTTGGGGGGTAGATGTGTTCATTTTTATGGATTGTACAGACGATCTCATGGGAGATTCGTATGTCAAAGCTCATCAAAGTGTGAGTTTAAATATGTGAGTTCATTGTATGTCAATTATACCTCAAAAGAGCAGTTTGGATGGATGGATGAGTGGGTGGGTGGAGAGGTGGATGGAGGGACAGATGGATGGATGAACAGATGGATGGACGGATGCATGGACAAATGCATGAATGAGTAAGTGGACAGGTGGATGGAAGGACAGGTGGATGAATGGACAGATGGATGGATAGAAGGATGGACGGACAGTTGGGTGGATGGAGGGATGGATGGATGAATGGATGGATGGATGGATGAGTGAGTGAGTGGACAGGTGGATGGATAGATGGATGAAGGGTGTGCAGGAATAAGCACAGAGCTCCCTGTGGAACAGACACAGACTGGAGTCCCCCTCCTGCCACCACCCCTTTTCCTGACTGGTACCCGGGCCACTGAGTGGAAAAGGGCTGCCCCTGCAGAGCCTTGCGGGGGCAAGGATGAGAAGAGTGAGGTCTGCACCTTGACCCCTTCCACCTGCCTGGACCCAGGCTACCTTCTCGTCTGCTGCCACGCCACCCAGAGGAAGACAACAGTTGGTTCTTAAGAAAGAGGAAGCATCTTTCCCCAGAGTCCAACAAACCTGACCTCCTGACTCACAGGCTGAACCTGGTAGCAGAGCCATGGCTGCACCAGTCACGGGGGCAAGAGGATGGGATTCATCTCAGGTGAGCCCTTGGCTGGTTGTGTGTGGGTCAGGTAGCAGGGATCCAAGGGGGGCCCCTCTGTGAGCTGCACAACTTCCTGGTTTTGCTGTTGCCAACCAGGCTTGGGATTTCTTTATCAGCTGCTCCCAGGGGCAAATAAGCAGGAAATGAAACAGCCTTAGCACTCAGCAGAAAGGCTCTGCTTGTGAGGCTGAGGTCTGGAGACAGGAGTTTCCTGGCTATGGCTTTTAACCCACTCCCTGGTCCTACCTTGGTCATTGCTGTGTCCCCCACCCCTGCTGCCCTCGTCCCATGAAGTTCCCAGGGCCTGCACAGATCACCCTGGTCAAAACCTCTGCTCGTCATGTTACACTCTGACTAGACATCTGAAGTGGGGTGGCATTGCTCCCCAAAGTGTGGGGGGACCTGGAGGTCATGTAGCAGGTGGGAACCCATGCCCTAGGGTGCCCGGCATGCTCCAGGACAGGTAGCCAGGTAGAGCATCCCCTGCCCAGCCAGGCTGGGTCCAGACATCCGGGCTGGTCAGTGGTCAGTCTGGTCTCACTGTGTGTCCTGGGCTGCTGTGAAGGGGGCCGCTGCCCAGCAGGGGCCGAGGTGGGGCAGCCTCGCCACTGTGGCTCGGCCATTGCTTTACCTCCTGAGTCTCTTTCCGGGCCTGGAAAATCGGTGTCATAGGAAGCTGACTGTGAAAGTTAAATGATAAAAGGTACAGAAGTGCCTGGGGCAGGGCTTCAGCTGTTTTAATAAGAAGGAGGAGGTGAGGCAGGTGGACTGGCCCTGGGCTCCTGGCCATTCCCTCCCTCCATCCCTCTGCCACTGCCGGCCTGGGCCTGGGACACGGGTCACAGTGTCACGCTCTCTTAGGGACCTGCGTCTGCTCCCAAGCCTCTTCTCTATCTGCGGGAACAACTGAGCCCTTGCAAACAGCAGGCTGGCTTCCTCTGGGCTCTTCTCTCCACTGTCTTTCCGTTTTGTTTTGTTTGTGTTTGTGTTTGATAAGCTCCTCCTTTTCCCCTAAATAGTCCTGATCCGGCCTGGCTGCTGACCTGGATGTAACCCAGGCAAGATGCCAATCTATTTGAGGCTCACCCTGCCACCAGAAACCCTTCAAAGAGAGCCCAGCAAGGAGCAGCCCCGGGATGGAGGGGTGGCTGCCCCGCACGCTCCCGGCGGAGGCTGCAGGGGGACACTGCCGGCCGCCAGCGGCAGCCCTGATCCCTGCGCTGTAGCAGAAGGACGTGGCTGACCCTGGCTAGAGAGCCCTGCTGGTCCCGGGGAGCAGGCCAGCAGCAGAAAGCCAGCCGTGACGGGGCAGAGCTCCAGATGGCTCGGAGCTCACACCGCCTCCAAAGGCCCAGCGGACATCTGCTTTTTCCAGACTAGGACGCCTGAGAAACCATGGGACTCAGAAGGTCACAGGGGCTGGCATTCTGTCTCCATGGGACTTCTACGTGGGGACCGAGGGTGGCGGGTTTGTCACACGCCGTTGTCCTTTGTCACATTGCTTTTCTGCAGACGGTGTCCATAATCCTGCAATGTTGGTTTACCAGTTCCTAACAGGCTACTCCACTTAAACAGCCATCAGGCCCCGTCCTGAAAGCAAAGAAAGGGCACCCAGGCCCCGCAGGCCTCTGGCTGCTTCCCTGCTGCCTTTCTGGTTTTCTATGAACAAACCACTGTCCTCCTCAGGCAATGAGCAGCAAAAGCTGAAGAGGACCCAGACTTTGCTGCAACCTTCAGTCCTTCAAGTCCTTTGCCCATGTTTTCTATTCGGTTGTTGGTCTTCCATTGATTTGTAGAATTTCTTTACCCTTAATAATAATTATCTGAGGGCAAATGTGCTGCAGATATCTTTTTCTGGGTTGTGGTTTTGTCTTTTCGTTGGAGTCAAAGTTGGTGAAAATAAATCTTTAATCTTACGGGAGTGAATGTATCGATTTTTTCTCTTACGGTTTGCAGTTTTGATGTCTATCTAGGAAATCAAGGTCATAAAGCTTCTTTCCTGTATTTTCCCTTAAAACTTCTTAAAGTTTTAAAGTTTAGCATTTCACATTTATGTCCATAACCATCAAGATTTTTTTTGCATGGTGTGTTTGCTAATGTTTGTTTAAAATTTTTGTGTTCATGTTCCTAAGTGAGACTGGCCTAAAATTGTCCTTTCTCACACTGACCTTTTCCGGTCTGGGTTTCAAGGTTTCACCGTCTTCAGACAGTGAGCTGGGGAGTGTGTCTGTCAGGGTCCCAGTAGTAAATAGGATACACTAGCAATAGGAGGGCTTATTTATGGGGTTATCTACAATGCTGCAGGGGCAAGGGAGCCCAGGGCATACGGGATGAGGGGAGCCTCAGCTGGCCACCTGGTCAGGGGATGTCCCTTACCTTCTGCCCTCTACCACAGGCTGGGCACCTTTTTGGCCAGACACAACAGGAAGTCAGAGGTCAGGGCCCCATTGATGGAGTCCGTACAGGTCAGCACCACAGGACAGACATCTCATAGATGGGTGGTGAGTGGAGCTGGGGGCAATGTGATCTGACACAGGGAGATTTCTCTGTCTTAATTCTCAGGAAGAGTTGCTAGATTTTTACTTTATCCATTTCTTTTAAGGAGTGGGAAAGAGAGATTCCCTGATCTGACTTCATTTCATTGTCTTTACCAGATACCCTCCTAATGTAGTCGATTCTCATCATTCGAGGTAGTTCCGTTCTGTAAAGTCAGCACAAATCCCTAAATTAACAAAGACCGAACCATCGCCATCCCAGGGTAACATAGGTTTGCTTCCCGTGAGTGTCTGGTCAGCCATCAGTATGTCACCATCTTGTATATGAAATATATCATTTTATTTGACATCTCGTGGACTCATTAACAGGGACTCACAGCCAACAGCCCTGTAACTCGTGCCTCAACAAAGCTTATCCAACAGATGTGTTTCCTCTGGAGGGCATGGCCCGCCTTCTCCCCTGAGGACGCTAGATAGCACTTCAGCCCCATGCTCGGGGCCGGTTTAAATAGCAAAATCGCCAACAGAAAGTACACAATGTGAAAAACGTGGCACTAAATAGACTACGAGAAGGACAGTCATTTACAACATGAGACCAGCGTGTGGACTCACCCTCGTGTGCATCGAGCACGCCAATATCTCCTGCTCTGCACACGTCTGCAAATGACCGCAAAAGTGCCCTGGGTGTTGATTTTGGTTACAAATAAATGTTAGGGAATAGGCACAGTTGCAGGCACAGAATCCGTGGACAACGAACATCACCAGTGTTTCCCAATGTCACCAGTACAGAGGGGCGGAGTGTGAAGAGCGGTCAGCACTACACCCTAGAGAAGCTGAGTCCATGTGACCGCTGCTGGGAAAAGCCTTCTTGCATTTTGGGACGGCCCTGAGCATTTTGGTAATAGCCAAATGTGACAAAACCCAAATATGCCACAATGGGGAACGGATATGTTAAATTCAGTGCAGTGAACTATCACCCATGAGCAATCAATCACAAAGACTTGTAGCAACGTAGAAAATGCTTCTTTCCTAAACAAAAAACAAATATACACCCTAATAATTCCTGCATATTTGTAGGTTTAAAAGATAAAGATTTTAAATATTTATTTTATTGTATTTTAACTCTTATATTATAGTTGAGTAATAATGTCATGATAGTTTCAGGGGTACAGCAAAGTAACTTAGTTATATATTTTCCCATTTAGGTTGTTACATAATATCGAACAGAGGTCCCTGTGCTATACGGTAGGTCCTTGTTGGTCATCCATTTTAAATACAGCAGTGTAAAAGATAAAGATTTGATAGGAAAACATATTTGTGGAAAAGGAAGTCTCAGGTAGGTAGAAATATGGGTGAAAATTTTTTTCCTAAAATTTCCTTTATTGTAGCATTAAATGATAATGTGAAAGGAGGGACTTCCCTGGTGGTCCAGTGGTTAAGACTGCACTCCCAACGCAGGGGTCACGGGTTCAATCCCTGGTCAGGGAACTAAGACTCAGTGCAGCCAAATAAATAAATAAATAAATATTAAAATAAACAAATTCCATTTAAAAAATAATGTGAAAGGATATCAGAACAGTCCAGGAAATAAACTAGTTTTTCCCTGTAGCTCAGAACCATAACTTTGAAAAGAAGCCGAGAGAAAAGAGAGGTATTTGAACATATCATATGAATAAAAATTGTGTCATCTTTGTTTTTATGCCTATTTGCCATATTTAAATGTGTCAAGTTAATTTCAAAACACGTTTTAGAGTTTCATATAGATTAGTTAGAAGAATAACATTAACAACAATACTGTTTTTTCATGAGTATTTATTTTACCTTAAGATTTTCTATGTTTCCTATAACAGATACTGTGTATTAAATTAATTTTACCTTTTCCAATGCTTTGTTCTAAATTTTATAAAATAATTTCTTAAGGAAATGTTAAATAATATTAACAAAGCTGCCTTTGGGAATATTTCTAGAAATTTTGACACGGTGTGAAATGTCTCAAACATACACATACCCAAATGTTGTTTCGAAAAGTAAAAACAATTGTAATAAAAAACACAGATCCAATGATTCCTCTGAAGCTCCCCATTCAATTGCTCTTGCGTTTTGCAAGTCCTTGAGGAAAATGAAAAGAACCACTGGAAATAAAGTAATTAAATTCTATCCTTAATGCTGCAAAAAGTACAGAAGCCCAACCTCATCAACAAGAATGGAGACTATTCCTTGTCCTGAATTCGTTACTTTGATGCTTTTGGATGAAGGACCTTCTGGAATGGCTTCCCTTTTCCCTCTTTCTAAAGGGGAGCAGTGGATGGGGCCTGGCTTTGACTGGCTGCCTCTGAGCCACTCATGCTGCAGATGGAAGCGAGGCCGAGATGTCCTTGGAGGAGGCAGCTGAAGACGGGGCAGAGCCTCTCAGGGCTCCAGGGCCCTTGGAGGAAAGGGTGGCTCCCAGCTTGGGGGCTCCTGGTTCCCAGCTTTGTCAGCACAACCAGAGTGGACCAGGGTGGGGACTGGCTCCCTGGAACCTAACTGTGGAGGTTTTAACATGTCTGCAAAGCCTTTGAGACCCTCCCCTTGAACACAGGTGAGTGATTTCCTTCCGGGAAACGTAAGTGATGCCTGGAAACTTTGGAGACTAGGTTAAAGGTGACGGGGCTGCTGCCTGGGTGCTGGCTCCCAGCACCTTTGGTTCTTTGGCCGCCACGTGAGTCCAGAGAGAGCCTGCGAGGGGCCACATGAGTCTTCCCACCCCCGGCACCAGGAGAGTGGGAAGAGTCAACCCCAGCTCCAGCTACACCCTCACTGAGAGACCCTGAGTGAGACGCCAGGCATCCCAGGCAGCGCCTCGACCATGGGGGATGCCAGTGACAAGTGGCTGTTGTGGTTTTATACCACGTTGGAAGTGGGAACCAGAGCCCTGCGTCTGCAGTGACCCACAGTGAGAAGCTCGGCTGATGAACTTGCAATGAGCATGGGGGCCGGAACGCACCTACTGGTCCTCAGCGCACACTCTCCCTGTCCAGGCTGGTGTCCTCCCAGAAGCAGACCTCGAGACAAGGATTCTAGTGAGAGCAGTTTGTGGGGAGGTGACACCACTAGGCAGCGCCAGTAGGGGTGTGGGGACAGGGTGGGGAAGGAAGCCAATGCAGGGCACCGAACAAGCTACCTTCTCCTTTTGGCAACGGGGGCTCATTCCCACTGAGCACCTCGGGGGAGAGTGTAGAACATTCCTCAGCTGTCCGACCAGAGGGGTATTTATCCTCCAACTTCTAACAGTCATTGATTGAGGGCTGCTCCCAGGAGGCAAAGGGGCGTGAATTCCCCTGTTCATGAGGTTAATTACCTCCCCCTTGCCTCCCGCAGCATCCAATCAGAGCAGGCTGGAAGGCCAGAGAGAACCTTCGGGAGAATTGCAGGTGTTGGCGTCGGGAGCAGCAGGGACAGGAAGATTAAGTGCTAGTCACCGTCAGAAGCTTCCTACTGACTTTGGAACCAGAGGGTGACACTAGGTGAGCTGTACCTGGCAGCTGCCGCCTGGCCACTGAGCAGTCAGAGGCACCCTGAGGCAGGCCGCAAGGGCGCCCGCTGCCCCCGCAGGTGCCGGCTCCACACGGGACCCCCATGCTGCAGCCCCTCTGCGAGCACATGCAGACACCACACCTAGATTCCCACGTGGGTCGCGTCCTGACCCGCCTTTCCTAGAGCTGCAGCTGTCACAGGGCCTGTGTCTGCCTTTGCAGACCACCTCTCAGGTGGGTGGGTGGACACGACATTCCATCTACTCCTGTGTGTCCGTCACCTGACCTGCTCACAGACATAGGCCTGCAGCTTCTGCCTGGTTCCGTCTCGTTCGGGGTGAAGCTCCTCTTTCCCAGCTCCATCTTCTCAGAAGCTCTGAAGCCGTCTTCCTCTTTTCTTCAAAGTGTACGGAGCTGCTAAAACGCAAGGTATGCACAGGCCAGTGCTGTCCACTAGAACTCTGTACAGTGATAAAACGGCAGCCACTAGCTACATGTGGCTACTCAGCGGTTGAAATGCGGCGTGACTGAGGGGTGAAATTCACATTTCCATTTCATATTATCTGATCTAAATTTAAGTGGCCACCATCCTGGCTGGCACAGGTGTGGGCCACGGCTCCTTTGGATCTACTCCAGGGCCTCGCCCCCTCCCTGGTCCACTACAGCTCCTCCCTCCTGCTTTGAGGATCCCTCCTCCATCCCTCTGGTCAGTGCTTATTCTGAGAGGTCTGTCCCTCTGCCCTGCCACCTCCCCTCACCCAGCCACCAGGAGAAGAAAACATGCACTTGACACAACAATGAAGGTTTGACCTTTTTTCCCACAGGGGTGTGGTCTGGCGGGGAAGGCTGGGAGTGCCCGTGAGAGAGAAGAGACTGAGCGAAATACCCAGAAACATCAAAACTGTCCAGATGTCCCCCTGCCACCCATCACTGCAAGTTCTGGTTTAGAGAAGGCAGTCCATCCTGCCTCCTTCTCCGCTGACTACAGATTTGAGAATCTAGAATTGCATGCTTCAGAATAGTGGTGTTCTTCCTTAAACGCACACTTCCTAGACTCCAGCTCCATGAAATGCCAAAACAAAGAGCGAGGAGCTCAGGGATCAGTATTTCTTGAACATCCTTTGGGAACTGCTTTAATCAACACACTCACGCTGCACTTGGAGTTTTCGAGTTGGACCCTCCACCAAATCCCCACAGACTGCTCTGCTCCTCGCCTGCTCGTGTCCACTTTTTGCAGTTTTTCTCTTTACTCCTGCATTTACTTCCTCTAGTTTCCTGCTTCCTTCTTCACCAATACTGCTCCAGATTAGCTTTTTGAAATTAGAATAACGCATGTAGTAAAAGTTAATAAACTCTGCCTGAGGATCTGAGGCTTCCTTCCGTCTCTAGAGTGGCTGCACTGTAGGGACTCTGTGACATACGCTTTAGTGACCTTTCTTTCTAGGAGTTTCGCCCTTCTTACCTTGCTCTCTCAGTTCAGGCTTCATTTGCTTAGATGTATTTTGTGTGCCAGTGCCCACAGTGTATTTATTAATAGTTTGAAACTGTCACAAGTTCTCATTTCGCAGCGATTTTCATATTTGCTTCACCACCTCTGCTTTAGCATTACCAAATGTAAATGGCCTAGACTTTGCATTAAAAAATAACTCCCCCTGTCCTTCCAGGACAGGCCTGGAAATTGTTGGCACAGGGTAGCGTCTATCTACGGATACTTCTCCTAGGAGATTATAAGTTCCTGGCAGGCAGAACTGTGTCCCAGGAGACCCACTCCACACTGTGGCCAGCATTATGTAAAGAATAAGAGAGCTCAATGGCTCACATCCATTGAAAAGAATTCAGTCAGTAAAAACAGAGGACTATGCACATATCCCATATATGCAAGTCTTCTTTAACCAAGGAGGAGGACCGACAGAAAGTTACAATATGCAGAGACTGAAAAACAACTCTGAATTTTTTAAAAAATAAATTTATTTATTTATTTTTGGCTGCGTTGGGTCTTCTTTGCGCCGCGCGGGCTTTCTCTAGTTGCGGCTAGTGGGGCCTACTCTTCCTTGTGGTGCACGGGCTTCTCATTGCGGTGGCTTCTCTTGTTGCGGAGCATGGGCTCTAGGCGCGGGGGCTCCCGTAGTTGTGGCTCGCGGGCTCGAGAGCACAGGCTCAGCACTTGTGGTCCACAGGTTTAGATGCTCCACAGCATGTGGGATCTTCCCAGACCAGGGCTTGAACCCGTGTCCCCTGCATTGGTTGGCAGATTCTTAACCACTGCGCCACCAGGGAAGCCCCAACTCTGAATTTATATTGGGGCAACGGTTTCCCTCTTAAATGCCTTGCTCTGAAGATAAACGTGGTTCCTCCTCCTGCTGGAGCTGGAGGGAGGGTGGGTGGGCGGGGCATCGCAAGGTTATTGCAGCTGCGTCCCTGGCCGCCTTACACGCTCGCGGAATTCGCGTGCAGTGAAGCTTTCCAGCCTGCCACCCGCCGTGTCCTCATCCACCCCGTTGTCCCCGCGTCCCCGTCCATCCCCCGGCCACGGTCGTGCTGGGCAGACTCCTGATCCAACGTGATGCTTGAGTTTGAGGCGGTCTTCTCTGGAAGACACGGGCTCCTTTCCGTTCCCCACATCCTTAAAAGATTAACGTTCCCCTTCGCAGAGGGCCCTACAGAGGGTCAGGACCCCCGCCTCGAGGCCCCCGACGCCCGCGGACTCTGCGGCCTTCTGGGTATGGTAGTGGACGCCTCGCTCGCTCCCGCCGCACAGTGCGGCCTGGACTACAACTCCCGACAGGTTGCACGCTGCGCCTCCGCGCCACGCAGCTGCTAGAGGACGGTCCGGGCGCGGCCTGGACTGCAACTCCCGACAGGCTGCGCGGCCCGCTGCTGCGAGAGGCGCGGGAGGCGCGGGAGGCGCGTCCGACTCGTAGAGGAGGTTGTGGCGGCGGTCTCGGCTGGCGACATGGACAACGCGGGGAAGGAGCGAGAGGCGGTGCAACTGATGGCGGAGGCCGAGAAGCGAGTCAAGGCCTCCCACTCCTTCCTCCGAGGGCTCTTTGGGTGAGCGCCGGACCGCGCGTGCCCTGATCGGGGGTCTCCGTCCCTGGCCGGCGGCCCCCCCACTTTCCTTGGGGGCCCCCAGAACGCCCCAGGGGCCCTCAACCCTCACACGCCCTCCAGAGATTCCCCTAGGGCCCCTTGGCGCCCCCTGAAATCCCCAGAACGCCCCTGGCCCCCCCCCCCCACGCTCCAGGGACCTCCTAGGACCCCCGGAGTCCCCCACCTGCCCTCCAGGGATACCCTGGAACCCATGTAGCCCTCCCAACGCACCCCCTGGAACCCCACGGCGCTCCAGGGGCCCCCATGCGCCCTCCAGGGATTCCCTATGACCCCCGGAGGGCCTCCCCCCCCAGCGCGGGTGCGGTGTCCCACGGGCCGCGCGGGTGTGCGTGACCCTCGCCGCGGCGGCCACACCGGTTTGTTATTTCGCCACGAGTGAACCCACGCAGCTCGGGAGACCCGTGTGGGCGTGAGGCGCCGGGTCCCGGACCCCCAGCCCCAGCGCCTGGCCCGCGGTCTTTTGGGGGCGTCAGGCTGGCGGTGGGGCCGCGGCAGCCGCATTCCACCACCCGGTGCCCGTGCGCCTTGCGCCAAGTACGGGTTTAATAAATATCCGTGGGAGGAATGAGTATGTTTTCTCAAACTGGTGTCTTTCCTTCACTGGAGATTGATGTGATATCCAGGGCCTCCTGTTGGATTAGGGATAACGCAACTCCTCTAAGTCTGCGTCATTTGGGAATCCCGTTCATTTCCTATAATTCTTCTGTGCTCTCCTAGGGAAGGTCTTAAATTCGGATTTCCCAAGAAGCAGAGCCTGCATTGACAGTCCTTGGAAGAATTCTGGGCGGTTGAATATGTGAATGATTCAGCTGTTTAGGATGAGAGAGGCAGAAAGTTCGTGGTGGTTTACTCTTTTTCCTTTTGGAAGTGAAAGGTCCTCGGCCAGCACCCAGAGCATGTTTTTATTCTGAGAAGGACCGGGGGTCCGTATTTAACTGTTGCATTAGTAGACGCAGTTTTATTTCTGTACAAAATCGGTTTGGAATCTGCTAGTCTTGCCACCTTCGTTCTTTTGGTAATACTTTACCGTTGTTGATAATCTCCAGGAAATGCTCATATGCAGGTTTCATGCAGTGCACGTAGTGCAGGGTGCAAAGATGCAGAAAGGTAAGCGTTCCTGTCCTCAAAAATCTCTCGGGGCATTTATCCCGGCTGGTTTCTAAATTTCTCATGTGATGTGTGGTCTGCATTGTAGCAGTGAATTATAAATTTGTTCCCCTTTGAAAGTTATGGCAAGACATAAGGAGCACTGCCTAATACTCGATGCTAACACCAAACAATAGCTTCTTTCTCTGGTTGTTCACAAAACAATTACAGTTTATTTATATAAAATTTAATGTCATAGCACCTCACACTGGGAGGTGATCGTAAAGGCCCAGCATTTCAAGTCCAGATGTGCTTCCCTGGAAGGGAATCTGTAATCGGCAGAGGAAAAAAGCCGGAGAGCACTTGGTGCTTCTCAGGGGCGTGCTCCTTTCTGTGAAGAGGTGTTGCGTTATTGTTTTCATGAAAGTATGCCAGATCTTGAATCAGTAATCCTTAAGGGATTTTAAAAAGGCCTCTTGTCTTTTTTTCTCCTTGGCCTTTGATCACCTGTTTCATTGGCAGGCTGTGTAGGAAGACTTCATCCTCACCATTCACACTCAGTTTGCTTGAAAGTCATTGCATCCTAGGTCTGACCTGGATCCAGCAGGTCAGTTTATTATCCTCGCTTTGGGACCTCGGGCAAGTTCCTTAGCCCCTCTGTGCCTCAGTTTCCTCGGCTATGAAATGAGGGTAAGAGAAGTATATCTCATAGTGAGTGAGGGTTTTGTGAGTATATGCTTGTAAAACATTTAGTCATTGAAGATGGGGATTATGAAATATTAATTAGTATCTTCATCAAAATTTTCAGGCCCAGTTATTTATCAAGGAAGCAGCCAGACAGATCAAGTGACTTTGCCAGGATTTCGGAGCCAGAGACCTTTTGGACTGTATCATTGGTCTTTTAATGAAATAAAGTATTTGAAAGAGCTTTGCACCATGTAAGGGTTATCTATACTATGGAAGACTGTGTTTTTAGTAATACTTGGCTCCAGAAAAATTTGGGGAAGAGGGTACTCAGAGTTCTGTGAGGTTTAATAGCATTACATAATTCTTCGAAGCCAAAAACCAGGCCTAGTTTCTCTCTCAGTGACAGTGGGAAGACAGATTCTGTATCAGTTTCAGTTGTTCAGAATCTGATGTTACATCTAGCATCACTTGCCCCTGTCATCACCCTTATAAGCTGGGATATATGTTACTCCACCCTACCCCCACTCCCTTAGCCTGAGAATTTTCCCATCTACTTGTTTTCCTTTATTTAAACCACAGTGTAATCTATCTTCATGTCAGGCTCCTTAATTAACAAAACATACGTGCATGAGTATCACCAGTATCACCGAGCCCATCTGTTTAAGAGCTAACAGTGCTTTAAAGGGGGCACGTGATGCTGTTTGGGGCTGTGGCAGCCATCACAAGGTGCTCAGTGTACTTTACTGCAGATGTTTCACACCACGGACTCATTAACCCAGCTGCAGGTTAAAACCTGTTAGAAGTTGGTCCCCTTCACTCAGTGCTGATCCACCACCCACGCTAGTTTTGTGGCAATACTCACTGCTGTTCTGTAGCTCTTCCTTCTTTGTTGCTTTCAGTAAAATTAGATGAAAATATGCACTGTGTATTCCCGAGAAAAAGTCAGTCATGCGTTCTTCTGTGTGTAAGGCACAAGCCTAGGCTCGTCTGCAAGATGTCAGTGTTCCTTCCCCGCGTCCCCCTGCAGGAAGGGAGCTGCTGAGGGATGCAGCCATCACAAGAAGCCACTGTCGTGGTGGTCTGTCTTTCTGTTTGGCCGCCAGTTAAACAGTGATGTGTTTTTGTAGTTGTGGAATGAAATTAAAACTTATTCTTTTGCTGACCGAGCTTAGTATAGCAAAATTACCACCGAAAGAGTTGTGTTTCGATTTCATTTGTTTCCAGAGATGAGCTATTGAACTTTGTAGTTAATTTCAAATTTTAATTTAGCATCTTAACTACTGGTATGATGGTTAGCTGACCTGGGTCTGACAGCAAGATAGCTTTGCATTTCTCTTGTTATAGGAGACCACACTGGGTACACTGCCCAGCGCACATGGAGAAAGTGGCTTAAGACAGACCGTGGGAAGATGTTCTGGATGGTTAATGCTTCCTTCTCGTGCTCTTGAATGTTCCCCAGTCTCGAAGCTTATAAGGAGCTGTAAATCTGGCAGTGTTGAAGTAAATTTATTGAAAGGCCCTGTAGGGTTATCTTGAAATAACTATAAGTTTATAATTTCTTAGCTAGTTGTAAAAATTGGGAATATTTCTTAAGCATTATAGGCCATTATCAGTATTCTTCACTTAGCTTTATTTTGTCAAAGATTGTGTTTAAATTTTGCCAAAATATGGTGGGGGCATGTGAAAGCATTTATAAAGTATTTAGGTCTGCCTCAGTTGCAGTAGATATTCAAATGCAGATTAAACTTTTAAAAACATTAAGCTCAGATTTACTCAGAGACAGGTAGTATAGTATAAGAAATATATATGTATATTTACTCTTTATTTCCTATGTAATAAGAAATAGAGGACTTCCCTGGTGGCACAGTGGTGAAGAATCCACCTGCCAATGCAGGGGACATGGGTTCGAGCCCTGGTCTGGGAAGATCCCACATGCTGCTGAGCAACTAAGCCCATGTGCCACAACTACTGAGCCTGTGCTGTGCTCTAGGGCCCTCAAGCCACAACTACTGAGCCCGCACGCCACAGCTACTGAAGCCCATGCACCTAGAGCCCATGCTCTGCAACAAGAGAAACCACCACAATGAGAAGCCCACACATGCAACGAAGAGTAGCCCCCGCTCGCCGCAATTAGAGAAAGCCTGCGCGCAGCAACAAAGCCCCAACACAGCCCCCAAAAAAGAAAAAATAGAATAACCTATATATTGAATAATTATATATTATATAAGGTATATTATGTATGAAGCATAATAATACATACTATTATATGTAAGAAGACCAAATATAGATTCTAGTTTACTAGCTTGGTGACCCTGGCCAAGTAAATAATATTCGCAGCTTCTGTTTTTTCGGCTTTTGAATGAATGGGCAGAGGGAAAGAATTTACTTGTCAGAGTTGTAAGGATTGAATGAGGTGTCAGAATGCTTATTAAGCTGCACGGAGCTATATTACTGCTACTTATAATCATTTGGTTTCCTAATTTGAGTGTCAGTGTCAAGTTACAGTTTGTATATCAAGTGATAAACTCTCACAATATTGGCCTTTTTCTGTCTGCATTTTTGCAGTGTTCACCATATATTTTCTCATTCTTGTGAGCCCTGCGAGGTGCAGAGTCCTTTACAAGAAGTAGGGAGGACTGTGGTGGCCTGTGGCTCTAGGATGTAAGGTCCTGGGGCGTCTGCCTTAGTTGGTGGCTTTGGCCCAGCACCTCCCGCAGCACGTGGCTATGGCAGGCGCGCGTGGACTATGGTGAATGCGGATACAGATGTTGATTTGTTTTCTTGTACACTTTTGTCTAGTTTCAAGAGCAAAGGTAACAAAGAGCAGGGGAATTCATGTCACTTTCTTCTGTTTTCTTAAATATGTGTTTGTAATAAATCCATATATGGTAGGGAAATGCAAGGAGTACAGAAGGGTTTCAGTTGAAAAGTAAAATTTTCCCTGAGTCCTCACTCTCCTAAATCTTATTCAGCAGAAGTAACCATTTAACTTTCTTTTTGATTCTTTTGATGGTTATTGCCATAAGTCTAAGTAATTTTAGAATACTTCTACTACCAGATTGATTAATTTTAGATAATACTTGTCGACCCTGCCACATAGCTTATGTGGCAGTGCATTTTCTCCTTCACCTCTTGATTTTAGTTAATTCTCAATCTCCAAATATTATCTTTTATATGTAAGTAACATTTAAATTTATAATTCTGCTTTAAAAATTTTTCAGATATTTCCCTATTTCTGTGAGTTATAGAGTGGCCGTGAGTATCATGTCCAAACTGGGATATTTTTGAGTTGCCAAGAAAACGGGTATAACCTAGGAGTGTCCCCACAACCAGGACGGAGGATCATCCTAGTTAAAGGCGATTCTATAATCTGTTTTTATGCTTTCACTTTACATTCATTTGATTAGATGATAAAATGGGTAAAACTTCCGTACCTTAAGAATTTTCAGTTAGTGATGCTTGTGAGTGCACAGTAAGGAGACTTTGAAAATAGAATCTCAGAGTGTTAATCACGTCTGTATTTGAATAGAGCTTATCGTAAGTAATGGTAATTTAATTAAAATCTAACAAAGTAATAGATCAGTTCTTTCTTGGGTTAAAATATGTTTTTCACCGTAAGGAAGTATCTTCCAATTCGTTTTTTTTTCTTTTTTCATTAGCTTAGGACCGAAAGGGCAGCGTTTATTGTGAGGCGCCATACAAGGAGTCCAGGACAGCCAACGCTCAGAAAGCCCGAACTCCTCCATACAGTTCAGCACAGCCTTTTTATTTATTTATTTTTTTGCTGTGTTGGGTCTTCGTTTCTGTGTGAGGGCTTTCCCTAGTTGTGGCAAGCGGGGGCCACTCTTCATCGCGGTGCGCGGGCCTCTCACTATCGCGGCCTTTCTTGTTGCCGAGCACAGGCTCCAGACGCGCAGGCTCAGTAGTTGTGGCTCACGGGCCTAGCTGCTCCGCGGCATGTGGGATCCTCCCAGACCAGGGCTCAAACCCGTGTCCCCTGCATTAGCAGGCAGATTCTCAACCTCTGTGCCACCAGGGAAGCCCCCCAATTCGGTTTTAATGGGTGTTTTCATTAGGGATTGAATGAGGGCCTTTTCAATAGCTGTCAGGTAAGCGTGACTTTTTTTCTTAGTTATTCGTATATTAACTAATGGATAGCCTCATATTGAACTCTGCTTGCATCCCTTGAATAACCCCTCTGGATTGCAATGTATTATTTTTACTATGGGATTCTGTTTTTAAAGATTTTACTTCAAATTCTTTTATTTACAATTCTTTTGTGTATAGTCTTTCTCAGATTGAAGTATTGATGTCACAGGCACGCATGTCACAGGTACTCTCATAAAAAGAATTTGTAAGTTTTTCTTTTTTCCCATGCTCTGGTCTTTGGATTTTTAAACAGAATCCTCTTACAGTGAAATCATCTTGGGCTTTTTGGTGGGTATTTCTTTGATAACTTTCTCTTTTTTCCCTCTGGAATTTATAATGTTTAAACTTTCTATCTCTGCTGAGGTCAGTTTTGGTAAATTGTATTTTACAAGGAAATTATTCATTTCATCTAAGTTTTAAAATTTATTTGCAGAGTTGTGCAAAGTAGTCTTTTATGACTTTTAAAATGTTATTGCAGCAGTTATTTCCCTCTTTTTACTTCTTACTTATGTGTTAGGGCTTGTCCCCGTTTTGTCTTGATTCTTTTTCTTTAAACAACTGATATTTTGACTTATGAGTTTTACTAGTTTCCTGTTTTCTACCTTATTAATTTCTCTTTCGCCTTTATTACTTTCTTTTGTTTTTTTCCCTTGGCTTTTTTGGGGGGTGAGGGGTGGTATTTAATTCATTATTTCTATTTTATTTATATGGATCCAAATATTCATGGATGAATTTTCCTTTATAACTGTATTACTGTTTTAATTGCATCCCATAGATACTGATATATAGTGTTTTTATTTTAATTTGTTTCATCTTTGACCCAGGAGTTCTTTGAGGGTTTTGTACCAGGTAGAAGGGCCTTTTTTATATCTTATTAATTTCTAGCTTTATTTCATTATGATCAGAGAACATACTGAGGTTTTCTTTGCCACCTAATATGTGATTGGTGTTCATTAGTGGTCCATGTGCCCTTAAGAAGAAGTGGGTTTTCTCTTTTCAGAGTGTGTGACTTGCTAGAGATCCCTGAGATCTGGTTACTGATTATGTTGTCTAGGTCTTTCATGTCTATATTTTTTGTCCACTTGACCTGTTTTGGACTAAAAGGTTATATTAATATCTCCTTTTATGAGTGTATTTCTGTCTTCTTGGATCTATTGTAATTTTTTAAATTCTTTTCTTTATTGTAAAATACACATAACATTCACCATCTTAACCATTTTTAAGTGTAGAGTTCAGTAGTATTAAAGTACATTCATATTGTTGTGCAGCCACCACCACCATCCCATAACTCTTGTCATCTTGTAAAACTGAAACTCTATACCCATTAATAACTACCCATTCTCTGCTCCCCCAGCCCCTGGAAACCACCGTATACTTTCTTCATGATTTCAGCTATGCTGAGTACTTCATATAAGTGGAATCATACAGTATTTGTGTTTTTGTGATTGGCTTATTTCACCTAGCATAATGTCCTCAAGATTCATCCATATTGTAGCATATTTCAGAATTTCTTTCCTTTATAAGGCTGAATAATCTATCGTATGTATATACCACATTTTGCTAATCCATTCATTCATTAATGGACACTAGGTTTGCCTCCACATTTTAGCTATTGTGAATAATGCTGCTATGAACATGATTGTACAAATATCTCTTCAAGACCCTGCTTTTCGTTCTCTTGGGTATATACCCCCAAATGAAATTGCTGGATTATATGGTAATTCTACTTTTAATTTTTTGAGGAACTGCTATACTGTTTTTCCACAGTATCTGTACCATTTTACATTCCCACCAACAGTGCACACAGGTTCTAATTTCTGAACATGCTTGCCAGCATTTGTTATTTTCTGTTTGTTTGTTTTTTTTTAAATAATGGCCATTCTAACAGGTGTGAGATGATATCTCATTGTGGCTTTGATTTGCATTTCCCTAATGATTAGTGATGTTGAGCATCTTTTCATATGCCTATTGGCCATTCATATATCTTCTTTGGAGAAATGTCTATTCAAGTCCTTTGCACATTTTTGAATTGGTTTGTTTTTTCTGTTATTGTTGAGTTTTAGGAGTTCTCTTTATATTCTGGATATTAATCCCTTATCAGGTATGTGATTTGCAGGTATTTTCTCCCATTCTGTATGGTGCCTTTTTACTCCGTGAATAGTGTCTGTGATGCATAAATTTTTTTTAATTTTCATGAAATGCAATTTGTCTATTTTTCTTTTCTAACCTGTGCCTTTAGTGTCATATCCAAGATATCATTGACAAATCCAGTGTCATGAAGCTTTTGCTGTTTTCTTCTAAGATTTTTTTTTTTAAGTATCACATTTAGGTCCTTGATCCATTTTGAGTTAATTTTTGTATAAGGTGATAGGTAAGGGCCCAACTTTATTCTTTTGCAAGTCAGTATCCGGTTTTCCCAGCACCGTTTGTTGTAAAGACTGTCTTTTCCCTGTTGAATATTTTGGCACCCTTGTCAAAAATCATTTGCCCATATATGCAAAGATTTATTCATGCGTTCTCTATTCTAGTTCGTTGGTCTGTATGTCTTTTTGTATGCCTGTATCACATTGTTTTGATTACTGTAGCTTTGTAGTAAGTTTTGAAATCAGGAAGTATGAGCCCTCCAGTTTTGTTCTTCCTTCTCAAGATTATTTTGGCATTTAGGATTCCTGTAATTTCTGCTGTAGAAAGGTGGCTGCCGGGTTTTGGTACATAGATATTCACAATTAATATAATTTCATTTGAATTGTATCTTCAGCATTATGAAGTGAATTTCTTTATTTCATTTGATACTTTTGAGCCCAAATTCTACCTTGTCTGATGCCAGCAATCCCTGCTTTCTTGTTACTTGCATTTGCCTGTTTTAGAGCTGTGTTAGGTAAGAGGATTATACCTGATGCCTGTTGCCATGTGGCCTGTGCTGCCTCGCCGCAGGGAGAGGGCACCTCCCCTCCCCGTTGATTCCAGGCGCAGTGCGAGGCAAGGTGGCTGGGACTGACTTTGAGGTAGGAAGTGAGAGCAGAAGCTGCAGGGGTCATCTGTGCTTCCGTCATGAGAGGAGTACACCCGATGGGGGCCGCATTCCAGATCAGAGAGAAGACCCATGGAGAAAGAGCCAGCAGAGTCACAACCAGCACAAGGTAGAGTGAGAGAGAGAGAGAGAAGCTTTGGGAAGACTTGGGGATATTTCTTGTTGCAACAAATCTAGCAAACGCAGGTTGACATATTTGGCAAACTCCCGACCAGCTCTTTACCTTGAGGCTTTCAGAATAGCTTTATTTTAGTTGTGTCTGTCACATTGAGCACAGAGTTGGGCTTTGTTTGTTTAGATTTGTGAGCAAATCTAAACATCTTCAGCACATTTACATTATTGGTATGACTAGCATATGGTTGATTTTTAATTCTGTCATTTTGTTATATTTGTTATGTACAGCTAACCCTTGAACAACATGGGTTGGAACTGCGTGGGTCCACTTAGGCGCAGGTTTTTTTCAGTAGTAGGTACTGCGGTGCTGCCCGATCTGTGGAACGCGAGGGTGCGGGCGGGGGACTGCGTGTTTGCAGGGCTGGCTGCGCCAGGGTCAGCGCACCAACACCCCGCACTGTTCAAGGGTCAACCGTATTGTGTTTTATTTGCAGTTTTTCTTCATGTGATCTCTTTTCTTTGCTTTTTATTTAGGAAATTTCGTAATTTTATTTTACTGGCTACCTTTATGCCATGAATCTTTTTTAATACCCTTCGCTCGGTTTTCTTACTTAGGCATCTAGTATTTTGTCTGCCCTGGAAAAAATCCATTACCTACCTATGTGCCACTCAGAGAGGGTGTTCTGCTTACCCCTTTATCCAGGGTGTGTGTGTATCGGAGAGGTTCAGTTATTCTTGCTCCGCTTACAGTGGGGTTATGTCCTGATAAACCCCTCGTAAGTTGAAAATGTATTTCATACCCCTAACCTACCGAACATGATAGCTTGGCCTGGCCTTCCTTAAACATGCTCAGAACACTTCCATTAGCCTACAGTTGGGCAGAACAATTTAGCACAAAGCCTATTTTATAATAGTGTTGAATGTCTCTTGCTATTCATTGAATAGGTACTGCAAGTGAAAAGCAGAGCGGGCATCTGGGTCCAGAATGGTTGTGAGTGTGTCGGTGATCACATGGCTGACTGCGAGCGCAGCTGGTGTCCCTGCCAGACCCATCACAAGAGAGGGTCTGCTGCGTATCCCTAACTTGGGGAAGGATCAAAATGGGAAGCCTGGTTCCTCTTGAGCGCTCCGCCTTCTAGCAGTAGTTAGTGCGGCTTCTTTGATGACTAGGGTCATGGGGGTGGGCTGGGGCTTGCTGCCACTCCAGTTCTGCCTCCTCCCGTTTCCTAAGACCCTGAGTTTATTTCCACCTCCGCTTTCTTTCCCTTCACTGCCAAGCCTCCTCTCCCCCTCCCTCCCGCAGAAGCACGTCTTCTGGAGTCTGCCGCCTCTAGCCAGGCCACCCTTCCAGCCCCCCAGGTGCTCCAGGTCTCATACCTGCCTCCTTGACCCCACTCTGCGGCCCCTCCTTGCTGGGGTCTTGTCTGTGAGCTGCTGTTGCTGGGACCCTGCCGCACCCCATCTTGTGTCCAGGCGTCCCCTCCTGATTTCTAGCAGGGGCTGTGTCCCTGTCTCTGCTAGTTCAGGGTCTTTATTTAATGAAGTCTTGTTGAATTCTGTCTGCTGGTTTTGCCGTGAGTGTATTACGGGTGGTTGTATCTGCTCCTTGTTGATCTGTGTGGTTCTCGAGGATGTGAGGACGCGCTTGTATTTAGGCAGCCATCGTTGTCCTATGGGAATCGCAAGTCTGAAAGATTGAGTTCAGTTTAAAACTTGAATTTTTATAAAGATTGAAATTAAATATAAAAACTTCTCTTGGCAAGTCATGTTGTGTGTGTCATTTCTGAGTTTATCCAGTAATTCCTATTTTTGGCTTCCTTGTAATATTTAAGAATCTTGGTTTGTTTTACTAAAAGGTCCAATCTATACATATCTCTCCTCTTCAAGAGAGGTGACTCCCCATGTCAAGTCAAGGCATTGGGACTATTACAAATAAAGTCCAAGTAGCTTTCTTTGCTGCACCTGTTCTTGTAACTTTATTTCAGCAAGTTATGCTTAAATGCAGATACTTTTGTCAGACAGTCTTTAAATGTCTCAGATTGTTTCCTGTGTCTGAGAATCTGTGATTATTTTTTCTTACATAAATGGAAATAAAGTGAGATGTTCTCAGAAGATGGAATCCCAGGGTCCAGGGCAAAGCACTGAGGCCACCTGTCAAGTATGAGGCCCCTGCTTGTCTCCTGCCAGCTGCTCTGGGGGCGGTGCTCTGGGGCGTGGAGCTGTGTCTGCTCTTGGGGGGTGGGGAGGGAGGGGAGCAGATAGATGCCTGCATTTGTTGGTAGGCAGTCCGACTCCAAAGCCTGCGTGCTTGCACTACTCCTCCTGTTACAGGTTTGTGAAAAAGCAGAGGACTTCAGTCAGGCAGTTACAGGCATTTGGTGTAGGAATTCAGATGAGCACTAAGAAAAGTATCTCCCTGGGGCCTCTGCATTCCACCTGCGGCAGGCGCTCTGCTTCGTCATCAGGTGGAGGAAGCTGGACTGTTTACAGACATATTAAACCCAGAACTAAAATAACCCTGAAAGGGTTAAGTTTATCTAGGAAAACTCCCAAGTTTTAGAATCTATGGAGATTACAGATATAAAGTATCAGATGAAAGTAAATTGCTTGTTGGAGGGTAAAAAGTAGAATAAATAGTTGTATATGGCTGTGATGTTGTGATATATGAAATATATATATTTGTTCTCCACCCTGCGTTCCTGGCACGGAGCTGGTAAAGGCTTGTAAGACCCTGAGTGGTGAGGGTGGAGGGGCGTCTTGTTATTCATAATAAGCCCCTTTCAACCCTACCTGGGTTATGCTAATGAGGTGACTCAAGGTGGGTCCTGATGGCTTCAGGATAGGGGCTGGTTGTCAGAGGAAGCAGCCAGTGATTAGAGGGCTGGAACTTTCAGTCCCACCCCCGAGGGGATTGAGTCAGTCACCAGGGTAGTCAGTCCCTCTGCCATGAGCCTTGTGAAAACCCTACACGGTGGGGCTCAGAGAGCTTCCGGGTTGGAGACACATGGAAGTGCTGCTCCCAGGGAGAGGATGCTCCCAGGAAGGGGGCTCCCCGGGAGGGGGGGCTCCCGGAGAGAGGGGGCTCCGGGTGCCCTCCTGACACGCCTGCCTTGTGCCTCTCTCCCGTTTTGCTGTTTCTCAGCTGTGTCCTTGATAAGAAACCAGTGATAGGAACGTGTTTCTCTGAGTTCTGTGAATCCTTCCAGCAAATTATCGAATTTGAGGCGGAGGTTGTGGGAACTACTGATTTGTAGCCGGTCAGTCAGAAGAACGGGGGACCCAGCACTTGCAACGGGCACCTGAAGTGCGGGTGCTCAACCCGCACTTCAGGACATCCCGCTGGTGGCAGCAGGGAATTGGAGAGTTGCTTAGCATAGAAAACCCACGTTTGGTGTCAGAAGTGTTGTGAATAGAGAAACTGTTTCCTTTAATGATAGAGGTATTTTAAACAGACTTTGAATTTTTCACTTCTTTTCAGGATGCTTTCTGTATCTGCTTGTTTTGAGGGACACGTGGGAGAACTTGCAAATCTGTGATGTGGGCTGTTTCTTCCATGCAGACGCTGGGTCTTCAGCCTCGTGATTGAGGCCTGTGAGCCAGGCGCTGTGCTGGACCCTGTCCCGGCGTCGGCCTGGTGGCTGGAGTGGTGTCACTGGTGAACGAGCAGGAGGAGCCCCTCCCAGCACTGGGAAACTCAGAGTGATCCCTGTGTTCAGTCCTCCACACGGTTTGACAGCCCTTCGGGGTGTTCTGATGATGAAGCTGAATTCTGTCTCTAGTCCTGCTTTGGCATCATCACAGCTCTGTGATTGTCATGCGGTAGGACACTTCTGCGCCAGGTCTCGAGGGTTAAGAGCAGCGTTCTTTCCGCCTCAGCAGTTGCCCCACTTCTCTGGGGCATATCTCTTGGTGTGTGTCATTGGTCCCCACGGCTCTTGATTTGGTGTCTCTGGCCCCCACCTGCGCACGTGCTCAGTTGCAGTTTCCCGCTGCTCCCAGATAGCTGTCACTCACCATGAGGAAAATGCAAGACTTCGGATGAGTGGAGGATTAATAGGCTGGTCTGCGTGTAGATGTCATCGGAGCTCTTTGGAATAATGGGCTGTGATTTTTCCCAGGCTGATTTTTTTTCCCCCTAAACATTAAAATGAGACCAGGTGGGGGCCAGGGAAGGTAGTTACGAGAGGCAGGGGCTTGCAGGCAGGCTCGGGCCCAGCCCTGCTGCTCCTGGGGGCTGGGGGAGGCGTGTGACTCTCACCCCATCTCCTTGGAACCTGGGGTGGGGATGTTAGACACTCTCAGACTTCTCCAGCACTGAAGTTGAATACTCTTCTTGGCATTCTGACCTCCTGCTGGGTAAGGACTTTGTTTTCTTAGTGATTTCTGGCAGGTCGGTGCCATGTACTGTGCTATATCACTTTATAATGTAGACTCCCTCAATGCAACTTGTTTCTGTTTTTGAGGATCTACCTCACTTATGGGGGCTCTGGGTAATGATCAGTTGAATTATTTGAATGTGAATTCTGAATGTTTGTCCTTAAAACTTATAAAAATCAGCGTTCATGGGTGTAGAACATGGTAGGCATTTGGAGTGACTTAAAAGTATATTTTTTTCATGAATTCTTTAAGTTATGTCTGTTTATGACACATGAGTTCTCTGGTGCTTTTAACATGAGAAATTTTCTGGTGATTCTGTTTTAGGAGAGGTGAGGCAGGGTTCATTCATTATTTTTATAAACATCACTGAACCTGTTATCAGGTGTCAGCTCCACCACTGACGTTGGCTGGATGACCTTGGGCAAGCCATTGACCTCCAGGTACAGTTTTCTCTTCTGTAACATGGAGATCTTTTGTGGTCGTTGTAATAATGAAGATGACGTAAGGCATGTGGAAATATGCAGCATAAAACCTAGCATAATGTGGGTGGTCTATTATTCCTAGCTGAACCTGCTTCTGAAAATAATAGGATAAAGTATATTTTAATTAAGCTAGTTTTATTTGGAAACCTTTAATAAGAACAATTGCACTGGACTTCCCTGGTGGCATAGTGGTTAAGAATCCGCCTGCCAGTGCAGGGCACACGGGTTCGAGCCCTGTTCCGGGAAGATCCCGCGTGCTGCGGAGCAACTAAGCCCGTGCACCACAACTACTGAGCCTGTGCCCGTGAGCCCGTGAGCCACAACTACTGATCCCATGTGCCACAACTACTGCAGCCCACGCGCCTAGAGCCCGTGCTCTGCAACAAGAGAAGCCACCGCAATGAGAAGCCCGCGCACCACAACGAAGAGTAGCCCCTGCTCGCCACAACTAGAGAAAGCCTGCGAGTAGCAATGAAGACCCAACGCAGCCAAAAATAAATTAAAAAAAAAAAGAATGATTGCACTATAATTACAATTCAAGATTCCTGGTACATGTTAGAAAAATAAGACACAGAAAGTGGCAAGCCTTTGTTAGCTCCAAGGAGCTGTGGCTAAGTTTGAAAGCTTTCTCAAGTTGGGAATTTTCCATTGGGATAATTAGCTTTTTTTTTTTTCTCTTTTTTTCTTTTAAATGTAGCTCTGAAGTAGAGAAAAAGAAACATGAAGGTGTGAGTGAGAGAAGGCTTTGCCTATTCTGACGCTTCATTTTTGGTGTGGTTTGTTGCCATCCTATCATTGGTTGTGTGACATAGCTTCCAAAGGGGTTTTTTTAAGAGGGGAGAGGAGCAGCTTTATTGAGATATAATTCACATACCATACAATTCACCTGTTTAAAGTGTCCAGTTGAGTAGTTTTAAGCATATTCACCAAGTTTTGCAACTATCACAACAAGCAGTTTTAGAACATTTTCATCACCCCAGAAAGAAACTCTGTACCCTCCCCCCTCATTTTTCTCTAGCACTTCCAGCTCTAGGCAACCACCAGTCTGCTTTCTGTCTTTGTAGACCGGCCTGTTGTAGACCTTTCATGTGAATGGTGTGCTCCTCTGGGACTGGCTCTTCACTGCACATTATGTTTTTTGAAGGCTCGTCTACGTTGTAGTATGATCAGTACTTCATTCCTTTTTATTGTCTGATCTCCTCCATTGTGTGTGTACCTCCTTTATCATTTGATGGACGTTTGGGTTGTGTCCATTTTTGTCTGTCATGAGTAACGCTGCTGTGAACATTTGTGTACAGGTTTTTGTGTGGACTGATGTTTTCATTTCCCTTGGGTATGTACCTGGGAGTAGGATTTCTAGGTCACATAGTAACTATGTTTAACCCTTTGAGCAGCTGCCAAACTGTTATCCAAAGTGGCTTTTTATACAATTTGCCGCCTGCACCGGAGTATGTGAGGGTTCCAGTTTCCGTACATCCTCCCTGACATTTGTTAGATCTGTCTTTTGATTCTAGCCAGCCTAGTGGGAGTGAAGCGATAGCTCGTTTGTGGTTTGATTTGCATTTCTCTCATGGCTAATGATGTTGAGTATCATTCATTCATTCATTCATATTTTTGGCTGCGTTGAGTCTTCGTTGCCATGTGCTGGCTTTCTCTAGTTGCGGCGAGCGGGGGCTACTCTTTGTTGTGGTGCACAGGCTTCTCATTGCGGTGGCTTCTCTTGTTGTGGAGCATGGGCTCTAGAGCGCAGGCTCAGTAGTTGTGGCGCACGGGCTTAGTTGTTCTGCGGCATGTGGGATCTTCCCGGACCAGGGCTCGAGCCTGTGTCCCCTGCATCGGCAGGCGGATTCTTAACCACTGGGCCACCAGGGAAGCCCTGGGTTTTGTTTTTACTTTTAAGTCTGAATAAACATAGTGCTGAACTCTTGGATGTTAAAAGTGTCAAGATGTCTTTATCCTAATTTCCTTTGAAAAATATACTTCTCATTTCTCAGAATGAGTAAAACTTCAGTTTTCAAGCATGGAAAAGACTCTGGTTGAGGGTGTAAGCCCTGAGTCCTGCCACATCTGTATTTGAGTCTCAGTTCTGTGGCATCCTTGCTGTGTGGCTACTTTCTTATGCTTCAGTTTCCTCATCTGGACAGCAGGGATAATTAGAGTAACTCCTTTGAACAGCTGTTAAGGTTCTCTAAAGCTGGTCTGGCATATAGTAAGTGCTCATTAAATGTTTATTGTTTGAGGGAGGAGGGGAGGATTAGGGATGTGGATGGTTGTTATAGTAAAACTTAACCTCATTTTTTAATTTTTCTCAGAGGAAACACAAGAATAGAAGAAGCTTGTGAAATGTATACCAGAGCTGCAAATATGTTCAAGATGGCTAAGAATTGGAGTGGTATGTATAAAGTTTTTGTTTGTTTGCTTTTTAGGCAAATAACTTTAAAATCACTTTGAAGGAGGAAATGACTGTCTGCCTTCCCCTTAGAAAAACTGCCGGCTGTGGACCGGGAGAGGGGGGGCCTTGATCCAAGGGAACAAAGCTTGAAATCCTGGCTGAAGTTTAAGCATAGAGGCCGTGTCTGTTTTAGTGTCTGTAAACCATTTCATACAGTGGGCATGTGGTGATTAAAAAGACTTAAAGTTACTTGGATTTAAGAATAGTAATCTTTGCTTCTTATTAATGTGCTTAAATAAATTCAGTACCGCAAGGAATGAAAGTTGTAGTAAAACTTATTGAAAACAAGTAGGATAAACAGGAGAGTCTGTGTTTGTTTACCTAAACCTTGGTGGAGAATTTCTAACCATTCCTTACTCTGATAACTGGTTGTAATCCACTGAGAATGCAGCAGTGGGAGGTGTTATTTCTATAAACCCTGACAGACTCGTCAGTTTCTAACATAATGTTTTCTACTGGGGGAAATTACACAAAATAAAATCAGAATTCTTTTCGTTGTTCTGAGAGGGGATGGCTTTTTCTAACACTGATTTGAGAAACAAATTTATCCTCTACCCCTGGAGAAAGAAGTTCTGTGCTGGGGCTTTTCTGTAGTGCAGGTGGAGACAGCCTTTGACAGGGCAGGATGTGGGTCTCCAGGCCCCTCGCACCTGCGGATGACCTGAGGCAGGGTCTTGCCCTCTCTAAGTGTGTCTCCCCGTGTGCTTTCCCAGCTTGATCGAGATGTCAGTGACACATCGCATCATGTAAGCGTGAGGTGTGCAGTGTGACGATTTCCCCCCTTGCTTCTAAGGCTGACACTTTAAAATCATTTCAGTGAAGAAAATGCTGTTGAACTGGATGACCCTAAAAGGTCTTTTCTGGCTGTAAAATTATTTTTATAGGTTTAGTTGTAGGTTAAAAAGGTATGTTCTATTTCCGAAGTGCATTTATACCTGAATTATAATGTATTTTAAAATGGAGGAGAAAAGAGTATTAGCATTCACATCTTTTGTTTGGTTCAGGTCCTGTAATCATACGTAAAAAGTGATCTTATCTAAAAAGACCCTTTATTTGGTGACCAGATGTTCTAAACTTTGGAAATGCCTTTCAGCAGGACATTACCGGTTATGTAACCGAGGGGGACGTGTGTGCTCTCCCCACCCTGACCCCAGTGATCTCTTGCCTGGACTGTTACCTCCCTGCTTCTTTACTTTCCTAGTGTGTTTTAATGAAGAAAACAAAGTAATCCCATTAAATCTTAAGTCAGGTCATGTTATTTCAAATCAGAACTACAGTCCTTCACGGTGCCCTTCAGGATCTACTCAATCTCCCATCCCCTCCCGACTCTGGACACTTCTCCTGCCCACCCACTCCTTCCCTGGCTCTTTCCTCTGAGGCTCTGCCTGTGCTGTGCCGTCCCTCTGGCACTCTCTTCCCTACAGTAGGGCGTGGCCAGTCCCTGTTTTTTCCAGGTCCTTCTACAAATGTCATCGTCGTCTTAGGTCTTTCCTGGCCGTCGCTTTTAAAGATAGCAGTCCTCTCTTCTGGGAAACCCCGTTCCCTTTTCTCCGATGCCCTTACCACCATCTAGCAAAAATAAATGAAGTACATTTGTTCATTTGTATTGTCTGTGCTTTTATTATGTGCTGTTCCTCGCTAGAACATAAACCTTAGAAAGCCAAGGTGTTTCTGGCCTTTATCTCTGCTCTACCTACAGGCCCTGGACCAGTATGTGCAACACAATAGATACTCAGCATATTTGTGTAGTGAATTAATAAGTATTAGATTCTTTGAATTTGGGATTAACAGATACACACCACTATACATAAAATAGATAAACAACAAGGACCTATTGTATAGCACAGGAAACTATACTCAATCTTTCGTAATAACGTATAATGGAAAAGAATCTGGAAATGAATAGATATATATATATAACTGAAACACTTTGCTGTACACCTGAAACTAACACAGCATTGTAAATCAGCTCTACTTCAATTTAAAAAATGGTTAAAAAATGAAATAAGAAACTGAAAAAAAATCAGGTTCTTTGAAATGACTTCCATGTCCTAGTGGTTGGTGATCATGGCACCACTGCATTTGTTTATAGTTTTAGAAGTTCTTTTATAAAGTAATTCATCTGCTACTCCAATTTTGAGAGGTCATCCTGGCAGGTATTAGATGTTTACAGTTGAGGAAATTGGGCCTGAGAAAGTGTGTAACTTTGTCTTTGAAGGAGCATGTATTAAACCACTTCCAAGTTTGGAGAGATGGAGCTGGCATTTTTAGCGGTGTTTGGAGTGAGTGCTCAGACTGAAAAAGTGAGCCAGCACCTAGTTTTGGAAGGTGGGAGTGTGAAATTGTACAATCAAAGCTCTTAATATTGTCTGGGGAGGACTTCCCTGGTGGCGCAGTGGTTAAGAATGCTCCTGCCAGTGCAGGGGACACAGATTCGAGCCCTGGTCCAGGAAGATCCCACATGCCACGGAGCAGCTAAGCCCGTGCGCCACAACTCCTGAGCCTGCGTGCCACAGCTACTGAAGCTTACATGCCTAGAGCCCGTGCTCCACAACAAAGAGAAGCCACCACAATGAGAAGCCCGCGCACCTCAACGAAGAGTAGCCCCTGCTCACCGCAACTAGAGAAAAGCCCGCACGCAGCAGCAAAGACCCAACGCAGCCAAAAAAATCAATCAATCAATCAATTTATTAAAAGAAAAAAGATCATCCGGGGAAGTGGAGCCAACACGGCAGAGCCTGGATGCCGTGCTGTTATCCTCAGCCAGGGAAGGATGGACCACGATTGGTTCTGGGACGGCCAGCACAAACTGTCAAAAACTAAATTATTGGTGAGAGGGGGAGGATTCGGTTGTAAAAGAAACGATGACACTTAAACACAGCAAAGCACAGGTGTTCTCTAAGGACATTTACGTGTGATAATGACAATGGCCAACATGCGTGCAAGTGCCTGGGGCCAGGCTGTTGTGAGCGTTTTGCCTGGAAGGTCCAAGTGATGGCTACACGCTTCTGAGGCTGAGCCCATCAGAACCACTCTTCGGCCGCTACGTTCCTGAACTGCCACCGGGAAGTTCACAGCTGCCCGTAGGACCTGGGTGCCTGCCCACCACCCTGGCAGTGGCTTGGCCCCTCCTCTGGGCCTCTGGGTTCACGGTCCACCAAGGTAGGGGTCAAGGCCTGGCGGGCAGGCTTCTGCAGTCCCAGCTGCAGCCGCAGGCCAGTGTCTGCTTGGACTGGCAGGGCCCAGGCCATGCTGGTGGGTAAATATTTTCAGAAGTGCCTGGGTGCTCTTTTGTCTTGCACAGAGCAAGACTTGAATCTGGGCAGGCTGGCTCAGGGGTTTGTGCTGCCTCTTCTCCCTTGGGTGGAGGTCCAGAAACCACAGTGGGAATTACGTAGTTTCCTCTGGGAGTGTGGTTGGGACACGGAGAGCCACTGAAGCTTCAGTGGAATTGACTGTTCTGTTTCTGAAAAGAAATTTAAAGTAAATGTTTAATACCATCAGGGTTCTTAGGCGTCTGTCACTGTTTTTTATACTTTTCTGAATGTCTTTGAAACGTTTATGACTGAAAATTTTTTTTAAGTACCAGGAGGTTTTGTGATACTCTTGGTCGTGCCTTTCCTAATGGGGCGAGCTCTTCCTCCATCCCTGCTGGTCCTGACTTCCGACTCCAGACCCGCATCAGCCGCCCCCAGTCCTGGTTCTCCCCTGCGCTTGAGGACCTAGTGGTGAAGTGGGTTCATCCTCGTCCAGGTCCCATGCTGACCTTCACAGCCTCCTGGGCGGGCCTGACCTCTTCCGCCCCAGCCCGGTCCTTCCTCCTTCATTCCTCCGTTTCAGCCCCACCAGAAGCCACATTTCCTGATCCAGAACCTTTTCTGGAAGAGCTGAGTGCATGAACCTCTCACGCTGTGCCCCCGGACAGCACCCGTGTGACTACAGGGAAGTGTGCCAGTTCCACACCAAGTGGGACATGCACAGTTCAACCCCATGGGTCTCTGTCAGACTTTGTCATAAACTTAGGAAAGAGCTTTGACTTTAGAAATTGTGGGCCTCATCTTCATTCCTTGAGAGCCTGCTCTGGGAGCCTTTGTCGCTGTTTCTCCGGTGATGCCAGGTGAGCCAGTGGACGCAGAGAGATGGGCGGTGCTTATCCTCGCCTGCGGGCCCTCCTGGCCTCATGCCTCCGCGGAGACACCCTGTTGGTGCGGGGCCTGTGCCGGGGACAGAGCTGAACACCCGCCGCCAGGCGGTCAGTGTGGAAGGAGGCCTGGGGCTGAGAGGAGCCCTTGTTGCTGTCCCCCTGGGTCCTGGGCGTCTTCGTGACCACCCAAGGTGCACTGGGTCACAGGCACGTGTGCTGCTGTCAGGGATGGGGCCTTCCCCAGGTGGGCGTGGGCCGGGCTCCTGGAGCAGGGCCGCTCTGCAGGGTGCTTGCTCCTCTGTGCTAACTGAGTCATTTATCTTCTTCAGCTGCAGGAAATGCGTTTTGTCAGGCAGCCAAGCTCCATATGCAGCTGCAGAGCAAACACGACTCCGCCACCAGCTTTGTGGATGCTGGGAACGCCTACAAGAAGGCAGACCCCCAAGGTGAGCCGCGCTCTGTCCCGTGCCCCCTGGACCTCACGCAGGTTGTGCTGCTAGAGCGAGATGCTCATGCTTCAGGACGGTGGAGATTTGGGGATTTTTAACTGCAATCAGCTGAAGCTTTTATGAGGCGAAATCTATTAAATTTATCCAGCTTAGTGCTCAACACCATTTTCTTGAACTCCATTGTGGAGGTGCGTTATGGACAGTTTTTTGGAAATTAGCGTTAATTTTATCTAAGTCTTACCTTAATTGTGTGAGTGTGTACATCACTCACTAAAGGAAACGAGTGTTCCCTCGCTCCCGAATAGTGTGTGTGGAGATCCAGTTAATGGGAGGTCGTAAAATCCTATAGTTGAAAACAGCTTATTCACACAGCATTCATGTGACTTCTTTAAAAAGTGTTTTTCAAACACTTTAGGTTTTGAGGAAAGAATGATCTTGGGTATTTGAAGAGGTGAAGTTTTGCAGACGTTCTTTATTTTTGAGTTAGAGGAGCGCACACTTAGCGATTGAAGGCCTCATCTCCTCCCTCCACACGTGCACTGGTGGCTGTGGAACCTCCCTCCTTGTTTCAGCAGCCCGTTTTAACACAGAAATCCCAGCTCTTGTGAATGTATCACACTGAAACAAGCTATTTCAAGGGCTGTGGTATAAGGATTAGCCACAGTTTAGTTTCCAAAGGGGAGAAACTGGGCACAGCCTAAGTGCACAGTAGAATCACCTCACATCAGTATTTCAGAGTGTGTTGCAGGCACTGAACCCCTGGCGTCAGGGTGTCTCACTGACCTGGGAAATGTTCTCACGGCAGCTGAGGAACCGTGGAGAGCCGAAATCTGAAATTCACAATACGTCAGTGCTCATAGAAATGCATCCAGAAAACACAGGGAGGAAAAGGGCATCAAATTCCTAGCCGGGGGTTTGAGCGGGTTTTGTGGGTAGCTTTTCTATTTTTCTGTATTTTTAACGGCATAACAATCCACATTTCTTATGCAGCTTAGGGGGAAATTGCTTTTATTTTCACTAATCTACTTATCTTTCTGATCCTTCGGTCAGGCCTTTTTGCTCTGCTGCCTCTTTAGAGCAAAAGCAGTAAACTTGGAGCCGCCAACCGCTTGCCAGCGTTGTAAACGCCACCGTGTGGTGGGAAGCTGTTGGCTCACTGTTTCAGAAAATGAGCGTCATTAGCACTCTCGTTTATTAGATTTTTTCTTCCTGTTGGTATTTGTTAGTACACCGAAAGTTAGCGTCTTTTAACACTGTACAAAAAGTACTGTCTTTCAAAATTAATACATACACGTGATACCAGTGAGGAGTGCACTGCACTTAAGGTTTTAGTGGATAGATTGGCAGGTGTTGATGACACTTCCGTGGACAGGTTCCGCAAGGGGCTGGACGTGTGTTTGCTTTTTGCCAACCACCCTGCCCCCGCCCCGCCCCAGCGGGGCCCCTTAGCCGTGTAGAAGCAGCCAGGAAGACAGGCTCAGCGAACCCTCTGACTGAATGGATTTTTCATTGTCTTTCTTGAATGCCTTCGCTTCAGAGGCTATCAACTGCTTAAATGCAGCCATCGACATTTACACAGACATGGTAAGACATGCCTTGCTTGAGCGGCCGTGGGGTGGAACCCTCGAGATAGCTCACAGTTAACCGGGATGTGACTGCTTTGTTTCCTCCCCAGGGAAGGTTCACGATCGCGGCCAAGCACCACATCACCATCGCGGAGATCTACGAGACGGAGCTGGTGGACATCGAGAAGGTGTGTGGACGGGGGAGGCGGCGGGCAGAGACCCCAGGCACCCCTGCAGTGGGCTCATGAGGGCAGAGGGATGCGCGCGCAGACAGGGTCATGTGGAGACCTCGGGCTGGGGCAGGAGGGAGAGCCCTGCCAGCTCCCCAGGCTGCCTCCCTCCAACTGGGGACGGCGTTGATGTAAAACCGAGCGCCATGGGAAGCAGGCGCGAGTCAGGGAGCGACGGCTTGCACTGTCTGGGGCGGACGCTGAGCTCTCAGAGGTCACCCTTCACCCCGTGCCTGCTGCTCGCGCTGGACCGTTGTCACTCTTGTCTCTCTTCCTCTCCTGTTTCACCTCTTCCCTTGGCTTCTGGAGCACGGCTCCCGCTTGGTTCTCTGCCCCCCACCCTTGGCAGGTTCCTCCTCTCTCCCTTTGGGGCTGGGTCCTCGTCCGCTCTCACTGTGCCCGTTCCCGTGCTCCTGTCTGTGCTCACGCAGCGTCGCAGCTTGAAGTGTCCCGTGTATGCTGGCAACTCGCCATCCTCGTTCGCAGGAGATCAGGTTGTTTCTCCACTGTTTCCAACCTTGCAGGTGGCCTCCTGCGCCCCACGGATTGGCCCCTCACCCAGCACCTTTCAGGCTCCCCTCTTCCTCGTCCCCCCTTGCTCTCCTGCTCCCCCTGCAGCAGCCACCCTGACCTCTGCTGACCCTCGCACAGGTGTTCTCTGCCTCAGGGTCTTTGCGCTGCTTGTCCCTTTGCCCTGAGCTCTTCTCCCACACGTCAGTTGTCCTTCAGAGCTTTGCTCATTTGTAACTGTGATGAGAAGTATCACAGCCACCTAGTTAAAACTGGGACCTCAGCCCTCGCGGGGACACACCCAGACGCCCTCCCACCTCAGTGGCCCCCTTACAGGCACTCTGATGGCCTGCTCACCGTCCCTGTGTTGCCGGCTCCCTCCACTGGAGTGGGTGCCCCACGTCAGCCCGAACCTTCCTGTGGTTTACTGGTGTGTCCGAGAGCCCAGGCTCTGATGAGTGAGCAGAGGATGCCCTCACTGTCACACTGCACCCGCCAGAGCAGACGGAGTCTCGGGCGGGAAGGCCCTCTCGGTACTGCAGTCAGACAGGCCTTGTTAACGTCGCCCTTTGACTTCATGCTGACGCCCCTTGTGGTCACACAGCTCAGAACTCTCTGGCTCGTTTCATGGACTTGGCTTTGAGCCGTTTTTGTCATACTGTGCCATGCTTTTCTGAGGCTGCCCTTAGACCTTGACTACATCAGGGCCGTACTCCCCGTCTCTGTGGGGAGCTTTTCTGCAGACCCAGGAGGAGGTGATGAGCCCCAGGCGCAGAGTCGGTGGCAGAGCAGGAGGAGACGAGTCCGGTGGCTGGGGTGGCTCCACATCTGTACTGAGCTGAACCACCTTGCGGGGATGAGCGCCGCTGGGCAGAGCGTTTCTCCCGCCGAGGCCGCTGCGTCCGCTCCTGTCCTCGGTGGTCAGTCCTCTGTCTTCCGGGGTGGTCTTGGGCAGCCTCTTTACGACATGCGTCTCCAGAAGATTCAGGGTGGATAAACGACCTGTGGCGAACTCTTGTTTTCCTTCTTCTTGAACGAAGTTGACAGTTTGTCACGCACAGGAGCTTCTGCAGCCTGTCGCCCGCGGTGTTCCTGCCGTTCTGCAGGGTGCCCGTGGGCAGCACCTCCTGGCGCTTACGTGGGGCGTGTCACGGTGCGTCGTAAGAACCACATCACTCAGCACACGCGTGGGGCTCAGCTCGTCTTGCTGCCTCACGTTGGGCTCCTGTGTCTAGAAGCGTCCTCACCCTCGCCTCCCTGGCGGGACTCTCCAGGTTGTGTTGGTGGCGCGTGATGTTGCTTTGAAAAATCAGTTACACTGAGGCATCTTATGTCTGATTCATTATGTTTCTTCCCTGTTAACGTGGCCGCGATGTGTTCCCTGGTTCACTCAGATTTTAGCTGGTGAACAAGGAAACGTGAAGTTCCATAAACTCACGATACTCCTTTGACTTCCAAGTAAAACATTAATATAATAATAATCAGTAATATTCGGTGACCCAGAGGAGCTCTGGCTCGTGTCCGTCTCAGCCCCTGGAGAACTGAGAACCTGATTTCGTGTTGTCTGTTACAGTGTAGGGTAAGTGTCTATGGCAGGTTCTCAGGGCGTAGGTTCTGAAAGGATGATCCCATCTGAAGGCTGTTTAAGGCTGTTTCACCTACAAAGTGGACTCTTGAGCTTGACTCTCAGCTGTTGCGTTTGCCTTAAGACTCTGCTGGTGAGCGCAGTCCTAGAGTCCGGTCTCTGCCTTCAGGGCCCAGTGTTCTCCAGCACCTCTCCACTTGATTGTTCGCGGCTCCCCCCGTCTTAGGTGGAAGGCAACACCTTTACTCTGGATGACCCTTAGGCATCCGTGAGGGACGTCTGTGCTGCTGCAGCAGGCCACAGATCTGAATGGAATAGGGCGTCACACGTCTCTGAAATAACAGTCCACTGTCACTGCTTGGGGTTTGGCGGTCGTGGGGACGTCACTTGGGAACCAGGCCGACAGAAGGGCTGCCATCTTCAGTTTGCGGCTTCCAGCATCACTAGACGTGGCCCTTGCCTTCCAGCTCACGGGAAGGGGACAGGCCTGGAGAAGGCTGCAGAGTCAGATGTGTGGGTCACATCTGGAGGTGGCCCACAGCGTGTCTGCTTACATCCCATTGGGAAGGACAGGTCACCTGGCTGCCCCTAACTGCAGCAGGCCTGGGGAGACGGGGTGGCAGGGCGTTTGTTGGGTGGGAGGTAGGGAAGAAGAGATTTTGATGGACAGCAAGCCATCTGCTGGAAGCGCGTGCTTTCTTCTGTTCCCAAAATAAAGCAGGCCGGGTTGTGAAAGATTTGCTGCTGGAAAAGGTTTATTTATAGGAAAAATATCTGTGCAAATGTAGTTTTTGAATGCAACTCTTCAAACAAATAGTTTGAATAAAATGTGTGTGTGTTTGCAGGCTATCGCCCATTACGAACAGTCAGCTGATTATTACAAAGGGGAAGAATCCAACAGGCAAGTATTATTTTTCTTGATATAATTCAATGGGTTTTGTTACATGTAATAAAAGACAGACCTTCACTCTGCTCTGGGAGCCCCTTGCATCATACCACGTGAAGGTGCACTGAGCTGTCTTGTCATTTCTCTTTGGGAGTGTTTTCTCTCTGCTCTGGTTCTCGGTTTCAGCTCGGCTAACAAATGTCTGCTGAAAGTGGCCGCGTACGCCGCCCAGCTGGAGCAGTACCAGAAGGCCATCGAGATCTTCGAGCAGGTGAGGCTGCTGTCTGCGCAGCTTCCGGCAGAAGGCATTCTGAATCTTCTTTTTAAATTCAACTTTTGATTTAGTAATGATTTTTATTGAGATCTAATTCACGTATCATGTAATTCAGCCTCTTAAAGAGTGCGCATCGGTGAGTTTGCGTATATGCACAAAGTTGTGTGATCAGCACCACTGCCTAGTTCTAGAATATTTCCATCATCGCACAAAGAAATCCCATCCTCCCCTCCTCCCAGTCCCGTGGTGTGTGAGTCCGTGGACGTGGAACCTCGGATATGGGGGGCCGACTGTGGGAGTTGAGCATCCATGGACACTGGTATCTCAGTGGTCCTGGAACCAGTTCCCCTTGGATACCACGGGGTGACTGTAATACTCCACAGCTTGGAGGGGTGACTCCAAACTGGATACCGAGGGGTGACTGTAATACTCCACAGTTTGTTTAACCGTTTATCAATTAATGGACATCTGGGCTGTTTGCATTTGGGGGTATCATGAATAATGCAGCTAAGAATATTTGTGTTCAGGTTTGGGGGGCATGTTTGCGGTTCTCTAGTTTATATATCGAGAATTGGGATTGTTGGGTCACGCGTCAAGTCCCTTTCTAACTATCTGAGGGAACTGCCAAATTGCCCCATCTTACATTCCCTCTGTCAGTGCACATGGTCCAGCTCTCCATGCTTCACTTGTTTTCTGTTGTAACAATAGCTACCCTAATGTGTGAAGTGATATCCCATTGTGTTTTCGATATCCATTTCCCTAGTGATTAGTGATGTTGGGAATCTTTTCATGTGCTTATTGGTCATTTGTATACCTTCATTGTAGAAATATTTATTGAGTTTCTTTGTCCTTTTTTTTATATATAATTTTTTTTATTTATTTATTTTTGGCTGCATTGGGTCTTCATTGCTGCACTCAGGCTTTCTCTAGTTGCAGCGAGCAGGGGCTGCTCTTCGTTGTGGTGCACGGGCTTCTCATTGCGGTGGCTTCTCTTGTAGCGGAGCACGGGCTCTAGGCACGCAGGCTTCAGTAGTTGTGGCGCACGGGCTCAGCTGCTCCACGGCATGTGGGATCTTCTGGACCAGGGCTCGAACCCGTGTCCCCTGCATCGGCAGACGGATTCTTAACTACTGTGCCACCAGGGAAGTCCCTCTTTGTCCCTTTTTGAATTGGGTTGTTTTTTTCTGTTGAGTTTTAGAAGTTCTTCATATATTCTGGATATTAATTTCTTATTAGATATGTGATTTGCAAATACTTTCTCCCATTCTGTGGGTTGTCTTTTTACTCTGTTATTAGTGACGCTTGATGCATAAAGTTTTAAGTCCTGATGAAGTCCAATTTGTCTTTTTCTTTTGTTGCCTGTGTTTTTCATGTCAGATCCAAGAAATCATTACCAAACCCAATGTCCTGAAGCATTTCCCCATGTTTCTTTTTAAGAGTTTTATAGTTTTAGTTCTTAGGTTTATGTTTTTCATCCATTTTGAGTTAATTTTTGTATGTGGTGAAGGTAAAAGGTCCAACTTCATTCTTTTGCATTTGCATGTCCAGTTTTCCCAGGACTGTTTGTTGAATACACTCTCCTTTTGCCATTGAAGGGTCTTGGCACCCTTGTTGAAAGTCATGTGGCCATATAAGTGAGGGTTTATTTCTGTGCTCTCTATTCTATTCTACTGGTTTTCTGTCTTTATGCCAGTACCACACTGTTTTGATTACTGTGGCTTTGTGTGGTAAGTTTTAAAATCAGGAAATGTGAGTCCTCAACTTGGTCCTTCTTTTTCAAGATTGTTTTGGCTATTTGGGGTCCCTTGCATTTCCACATGAATTTTAGGATCAGCTTGTCAATCTCTGCTAAAAAGTCAGCTGAGATTTTGATGAAAGTATTGTCATTTTGACATTAAGTCTTACAATCTGTGAACTCAGGGTGCTTTTGCATTTATTTAGATCATCTTTAATTTTGTTCAACAATGTTTTAGAGTTTTGTAGTGTGCAAGACTGGCATTTCTTTGGTTAAATGTACTCTAAGTATTTTATTCTTTTTGATGCTATGTAAATGAAATTGTTTTCTCAATTTTCTTTTCTGATTTTAATTGCTAATTTTATATACTGCAACTTTGCTGAACTTGTTTACTAGCTCTAATGAGTTTTTATGGATTCCTTAAGATTTTCTTTATACAAAATCATGTCCTCTGCAAGTAGCGATAGTTTTACTTCTCTGATCTGTGTGCCTTTTACTTCATTTTCCTGTCATTTGCTCTGGCTTGATCCTCCAGAACGATGATCAGTAGAAGTAGTAAGAGCAGACGTCCTTGTTTTGTTTCTGTCTTAGAAGGAACACATTCAGTCTTCCACCATTGAGTGTATGTCAGCTGTGGGTTTTTGCAGATGCCTTTTATCAGTTTGAGGAAGTTCTCTTCTCCTCCCAGTTGGTTGTTTTTATCATCAAAGCGTATTTGTTTTTGTCAGGTGCTTTTTCTGCATCTTTTGAGATGATCATGTGGTTTTTGTCCTTTGTTCTGTTAACATGGTGTCTTTCATTGGTTGATTTTTATCTGTTGGCCCAACCTTCCATCCTTGGGATAGAACCTGCTTGGTTGTTGAAAAGTTTCAGGGTCTCCAAGAGCACCTTCAGGTTTGATAATTCTCTGGAAGGACTCACAAAACTCAATGGAAGCTGCTGTATCACAGTGATGGTTTATTATAGCAGAAGGATGCTGACCCAGATCAGCCAGAGGAAGAGGCACAGAGAGGAGGTCAGGAGAGCCCTGAGTGTGAGCTTCCTGTTGTCCTGCCCAGACTGGGACTGTGGAACTGTGCAGACAGCACTGACTTCTCCCAACAGTGATGTGTGAAAGCATGTGTAGGGTATTGCCACCGGGGAGGAAACTCACCTGAACATGGTTGGCCTTATTCTGCAGTCCCTCCACAGGTTGAGCTAAACTACATGGTCTAAGACCCCTGGGTAAACAAAAACACTCTTTCAGGCAGGACATTCCAGGGGCTTAGAGATTATCTACCAGGAATCATGGGCAAAGGCACTTTGGACAGAATTAATCCTTTACTACATAGTTATGGAGTGTAATCCTTTTTGTAAGTTGCTAGAATTAGTTTGCTAGTGTTTTGTTCAGGATTTTGCATCTGTATTCATAAGGGATATTGACCTTTAATTTTCTCTTGTAATGTCTCTGTCTGGCTTTGGTAGCCAGGTAATACTGGCCTCAGAATGAGTTAGAAAGTGTTCCCTCCTCTTCTTTTTCTGGAAGAGTTTGTAAAGGATTGGTGTTAATTCTTTAGACATTTGGTAGAATTCAGTGATTTTGCTCTGTGTTCTGTTTTCAGTTTCATTGATTCCTATTGTTATCCTGATTTCTATCCTATTTTCTTCAGATTTATTTTGCTCTTCTTTTTTAGGGTACTGAGGGTAGAAGCTTAGCTAATTGATTTTCCTCTTTATCGTGTGGGCATGTTTAGTGCTCTCAATTTCCCTCTAAGTGCTGCTTTGACTGTGTCTCACAGTTCTGTTACATTGTTTTATTTATTTTATTTATTGATTTTCATGGATTATTTATCAGTGTTTTGTTTAATTCCCAAGTGTTTGGAGGTGTTCCTGTTATCTTTCTGTTGTTGATTTCTAGTTTGATTCTGTTGCGGCTGGAAAATACACTCTGTGTGATTTCAATTCTTAGAAGTTTGTTTTATGGCCCAGAATATGGTCTTGGCATATATTCTGTGGTTCTGCTGTTGCTGGGTGGTATGTTCTATAAATGTTGATTAGCTCCTCTTGGTTAATGGCGTTGTTGAGTTCTTCTGTATACTTGCTGATTTTCTACTTCTGTTGTTGAGAGTGGAGTGTTACAGTCTCTAACTATCACTGTGGATTTGATTATCTCTCATTACTGTCAGTCTTTGCTTCACAATATTTTGCAGCTCTCTTTGGTGCATACATATTTAGGATTGCTGTGTCTTCTTGTTGGGCTGACCCTTTTATCATTATATAGTGTCCCCCTCTGTCTCTGGTAATTTTCTTTGCTCTGAAGTCTATCTGATACTAATATAGCCTCTCCTGCTTTCTTTTGATTAATGTTTACATGATATATCTTTATGCATCCTTTTTCTTTCAGCCTGCCTATATTGTTATAATTGAAGTGTGTTTGTTGTAAACAGCACAGAGTTAGGTCATATTTTTAATCTACTCTGCCAGTTTCTGTCTTTTAATTGGTATGTTTAGACCATTCACATTTAATGTAATTATTGACGTATTAGAACTGAAGTCTGCCATTTTATTGTTTTGTTTTCTGTTTATCCTCTGTTTTCTGTTTTTCTGTTTCCTTTTTCCTACCTTCCAGGGGGTTTTTGATTACCTGTAGTGTTTTTGGGTGTATCTCTTTAAATAGCTTTTGTAGTGATTGCTATAGGTATTATATTTACATAAAGTATCACAGGCTAATGATGTCATCATTTTTTCAGTTCCAGTGAAATACAGAAATCTTACCTTACTTTCTGTTCCTTTATCCTCCCCCATTCAATATATAACTGTCTTTAATATTTCCTCTACACACTTTTAGAAACACATCAGTCACTGTTACAATTTTTACTTCAATCATCCAACTTAATTTAGAAAACTCAGGAGGAGGAGAAAAGCCCATTGTATTTTCCCATATTTTGCTTAATGTGTTCTTTCTTCCTGATGTTCCAGGATTCCTTCCTGTATTTTGTTCTACTTAGAGAACAACCTTTTGCTATTCTTTTAGGGTAGGTCTGCTGGCTAAACATTCTCTTGGTGTTCCTTCATCTCGGAATGTTTTGATTTCCCCTTCATTCCTAAAGCATATCTTCCCTGGGTATACAATTCTGGGTTGACAGCTCTTTTCTTTTCAGTGCTTGAAAAATGTGCCCTTACAACCAGCGTGGTTTCTAATGAGAAGTTTGCTCTCATTCAAGCTGTTTTCCCTGTAGGTGAGGTGGTGTTTCTTTCTGCTACTTTCAAAAAGTTTTTCCTTTGTCTTCAGTTTTCAGAAGTTTATGTGGCTTAGCATGGGTATCTTTGCTTTTATGCTGTTTGGATTTCAGTAAACTTCTGGAATCTGTAGGTTTATGTTTGTTTCTTGCCAAATTTAGGAACTTTTCAGCCGTTATTTCTTCAAGTGCTTTTTTAGCCACTCCCTCTTTCTCTCCCCTTCTGTGGCTCAGACAGCCCAGATGTTATGCCTTGTTTTATCATCCTATATGTCCCGATGCTCTGCTCCTCTTTTCTGGGTCTGTCTGCTCTCTGATGTTCAGACTGAGTAATTTCTAATGTTCTACCATCAGTTCACTGAGTCCTTCCTGTGTTCCATGGGATCTGCTGTTGAACCCATCCACTTTTTATGTCAGTTATTGTGTATTTCAGTTCTGAAGTTTCCACTCATTTCTTCTTTGTATCTTCTGGGGTTTCTTTTTTTTTTTTTTTTTTTTTTTGCGGTACGCGGGCCTCTCACTGTTGTGGCCTCTCCCGTTGCGGAGCACAGGCTTCGGAAGTGCAGGCTCAGCGGCCATGGCTCACGGGCCCAGCCGCTCCGCGGCATGCGGAATCTTCCCGGACCGGGGCACGAACCCGTGTCCCCTGCATCGGCAGGCGGACTCTCAACCACTGCGCCACCAGGGAAGCCCTCTTCTGGGGTTTCTTACTGAGAATTTTTCTTCATTGATGCTTTGGTTTTCCTCTGGTCTCAAGCAATTTTCTAATGGCTTGTGGAAGCATTTTAGAAAGGCCCCTTTAAAATCTGTTAGATAAGTCTCACATCTCTGCTATGTGAGAGCTGTTGTTTATTAGTTGTCTTTTTTTTAATTTAATTTTATTTTTTTATACAGCAGGTTCTTATTAGTCATCCATTTTATCCACGTCAGTGTATACCTGTCAATCCCAATCTCCCAATTCATCACACCACCACCACCACCCCGCCGCATTCCCCCCTTGGTGTCCATACGTTTGTTCTCTACATCTGTGTCTCAATTTCTGCCCTGAAAACCGGTTCATCTGTACCATTTTTCTAGGTTCCACATATATGCGTTAATATACGATATTTGTTTTTCTCTTTCTAACTTACTTCACTCTGATTAGTTGTCTTTTTTTCATTCAACTTGAGATGTTCCCTTTTCTTGGTATTGCAAGTGAGTTTTAATTAAAAACTGGATATTTGTACATTGTGTTATAAGACAGGGTCTTGTTTAAACCTCCACTCTCAGCTGGTTTTCTTTGGCGCTGAAGGGGTGTGGCCTCGCTCCTGCCAGGTGGAGGTAGGGTTCAAGCTCCCCACCTGACCGCCTGGTTACCATCAGGTAAAGGTGAATCCATGCCCGCTGGGAGATGACGGGGCCTCTTTCTCACTGGGAGGAGGTGACGCAGTCCCCACGTGGTCTCCAGTGCCTTTGTGATGGGGGCGCAGGCTGGCTCCTGCTCTGGCCTCCTTGGCAGGAGAGTGGGGCTCTCCCAGGAGGATGGGCGTCTTGTCTTCCTCTTTGGCTTTTGCTGCTGTGAGTGGCGTGGATCAAAGCAGGTGTCATCTAAACATTTTCTGTCTTGCTAGCTGCCCCTCTCCTGGTCCTCTGGCTGGAGAAAGCAGGCTTTCATCTATTCTCTCTCTTTCTTTCGCTGCACCCACCGGCATTTATGGGTTGCTGGCTTTTTCTGTTCCAAGTCAGGGATTTATGCAAGAAAAAGAAAAACCAGGGAACTCCCTGCCGTGTTTGCCCTGTGTCCCTGGCTTGTCTGCTCTTCTCTCCACCTTTCAGTCTCCCTATGTTAGTTTCATATAAAAGATCCAGGGCTTTTAGTTGTACTTAGCAGGAGGGACAGAGGACAGCATGTCTGTTCCATCCTCCTGGATGTGGAATTCTGCTGAGTCGTTTTTAACAGGTCATCACTTTATGTCTTAAATATTGTCTTTTTGTCTAGTAACATTTCTGGTACATGGCTTTGGGTTAAAAGAATGGATTTCATAGCTTAACTAACGTAAGATGCAGAGTACTTGCTAAAGGGTAGATGAGGGTCAGCATGCCTAGTGTAGGAGGGCAAACCTTTTCACTCTGACCCCACTTTCTCTGCCTAGATTGGGGCCAACACCATGGATAACCCTTTGTTGAAGTACAGTGCAAAGGATTACTTCTTTAAAGCTGCCCTCTGTCACTTCATAGTGGATGAGCTGAATGCCAAGGTGAGGGGCCCTGTGGTGTGGGTTCTGATGCGCTTCACCCCTAAGCACAGGTGCTCAGCCGTTGTCCGTGATACCAGCTCAGAGGAAGACTGTGCTGCGTACATGAAAAGCAACATGGAGGGTGATACTCTGACCCTGTCCTGGCTGTACTACCGCAGCTGGAGTGACAGCTGCTGAGGCTCTTCTCTTAAGTGAACGCCCCCTGGGGGCCACACTTCCTTCAGTAGTTTTGGTTTAAAGAAATTAGGGGCTGAGGGGAGACAGTAAAAGCAGAATCGTGTCGTTTTTTTAAACTCAGAAATGGAGTTGGGGTGAGGGTTGGGAGAAAAGCCAAGAGAGAGCTGGAGGTGGAGGCAGGGACAGGGCCGCCTTGGTGTCCTCGGGGTCGGGGTTAGGGCCCCGGACTCCGGGCAGAGCCTCCTCCAGTGCGTGAAAATAGACGCCTGCTCTGGGAGGTCCGAACATTGGATCTGGCTCACGTGGTCTTCCCCACAGCGACCTCATTCGGAAAAACTGGTTTAGAAGTTTATTCTTAACTGAAATTGAAATTCACAATCAACAGGTTTGATCAACACAGGTTGATTTTGATGTTGAGTCTGATAATTAAGTAGGATGTAAATAAATCGTACTGAAGTTAGTAGAATGTCAAAGCTTCGTTTCCTGGTTCAGTGACTCAGGTGTTAACGAGTGGTTTTCTTTCCCAGCTTGCTCTGGAGAAATACGAGGAAATGTTTCCGGCGTTCACTGATTCGAGAGAATGCAAGTTATTGAAAGTAAGTAGGTGGGGCTGGGATACAGTGGCGTTTTCATCCTGTGAATCCGCTCACTGAGCAGCCCCGTGCCTTCCTGCTCTTGCACACTAGGCCTCAGGTGCCGTTAGGGTCAGGCGCACACTGCTCTTAACCTGGCGGGTCAGGCACGTTAGCGCAAGGCTGGATCCCTGGCTCGGGGTAACTCTTGACTTGTATTTGGAATTTTCCCCAGTTTTGTAAGCCATTTGGCAACATCAGTTAGTGTGATATGCAGGCTATTTTGTATTTATAGTATCCATTCATAGACGGAACTTTTTAGCCTACCAAACTAATTTTTCTGTATTTATGTTTCCAGAAACTTCTAGAAGCTCATGAAGAGCAGAACAGTGAAGCTTACACGGAAGCAGTACGTTCACTTTTGGGATTTAGCATGTTCTCTGAAAGTTTACGTTACAGAAACAACTCCTTTTCATCGTATAAATGCTGAACATTTATTTGGACATTATTGCACTATACCTACATTGTGTTTTCCAAAAGGCATGTTTTTCGATCCCACCAGCCTTCACAATCAGACAGTTCTATGAGCTGTGCTGAATTTAGCTGTGAGGCAAATATACATCACATAATGTTATGACTTGTTTGGATGTTTTCTATGGAAAATAATCTGATATATAAATAAGTGTCAAGTAAAATCAGTGAAATCGAATCACTTAAATTTAAAACATGAAAACAAAGCAATGAGAGTTTGCTATATCCTTGGCCTGAAGTAAATGGGAAAATTATTTTTACATTCATCAATTTCCTGTTTTCCCATCTTTTTCCATCTTACGTTCATAATCAAGTGAATTTCTTAGTGTCCTTCATTAAGTCATCCATCCTGGCTTTGAAGCAATAGTGGGAAGGCGAGGTTTCCCCTTTAACTTTTGCTGCCAAACCCTCTTCATCCTATGAAAGTCCATTCTTCGATAACTTGTGGAAATGAGTTAAAGGAATTCTGCTTCCACATGTTCCCTTGCTGCAAATGCGTTTGTTTGTGTTCAGTGGATACTGGAGCCACATTACTTTTCCATGTCCCCTTGTTCTTAGGCAGGGTCTCATGTCCTTTGTCACGCTAAATGTGCTCTTCGTCCAGTAGGCGGTTATGGAGTTTTGCCATTGCATGTTAGCATAAGAGCAATATAAAAAAAGTTTTTAATGAAGAAAGTTGCAAGCTTGAACGAATGATTTTAAATGAAGAAAGTTAATGTTTAAGCAGTGTGGGGCAGTGTAGTTCTGTGTTTGATTGTATTTCCATGGAATGATTCCTGTTCCTCTTCCCTTAAACCAGGTGAAGGAATTTGACTCGATATCCCGCCTGGACCAGTGGCTCACCACCATGCTGCTGCGCATCAAGAAGTCCATCCAGGGGGACGGGGAAGGAGATGGAGACCTCAAGTGAAGCGCTGTGTCTCTGTGGCATGCCGCCGAGTCCTCTTTAGTTTCGTGTTAGGGCCAGTGATCCTTATGGGATGCCCATTCAGTGGCTTCATTTTGTTGCACATGAGCCTGATGATGTGTGTGTGTTTAAGCCGCCATGTGTGTCACCGTGCAGTGGATGGATGGGCGGCTCCTGTGTGTATTGCGAGTGTGACAGGCTGTTTCCCGCTCGTCAGTCCCCAGAGTTTTCCGAGAACTGCTTCCGAAACTTACTCCTGTTATTTTGATACATGCAGAGCTCCTGTTTAATTTTGCCACATATTTTTATGTCCTTTTTCCTGGATTTGAGTACCCAGCCCAGTTCTAATAGACGCTTTGCATGTTCTCCGTGAACTTGCACCTGGATGGATTCTCTAAACGTGTGTGTTTAGTGTAGGATCGTTGTTAGGAGCGCGTTTATGACTTTCCTCGTGAGAAATTATTTATCCTTTTTGTTGTCTTGTGATTCTTTTGATGGTGCTAGTGACCAGTTTCTTTGCTTTCTATATCGTTCCGTAGGTAATGTGCGTGTGAGAATTCAGATCAGCCGGGCCTGCCAGCTGCTTACAGTGGGAAAAGAGGGAGCTTCCTGGCACTGCCTGGTTATGTGTGTGGACGCGTGTGGAGGTGGGCCTGATCTTACATACAAGTGCACACACATATAAGATCTAGAAGACTTGGGCATTTTCCTTTCCTGCAGATGGCGTCCACTTTTAGTTGGGGCGGGACCCTTGCTTCATCTTCACAGGAAGGTGTTTGAACGGGCACATCCCTTTACTTCTGTGTTCACACACTTCTCCACGCTGAGAGGGCGCCTCGTGTGCCCTCTCACATACGTGCTCACCAGGGCTGGGAGGTTACCTCAGTCGGAGCTTGTGTGTCATTAATTTTAATTTTTAATTGTGTGTCATGTTCATTTTATCCATTAATTGGATGTGATGGGCTTGGTAGGCTGAGTACGGTACAGAGGTTTGCTGTGCTGAGTCAGGAAAAGATCCCCAACTAGCTTCTGAGGGGACCTGCGCTTAGCTGATGGAGTTGTTCTAGCTTGTGTGTTTGAGTTCTGTCCTATTATTTTGGCTTATATATGTGCTCTGTTTTCCTGTGAACTTGATCCCTGCACATTGTTATGTGCTGACATCGTACTTTAGACGTGGTCTTGTTTCCTGAATCTCCTGTGTCCATATTTTTAGGCATAAATGATTTATGTTTGATGTGTGTTAATTGCCAGGTAATGACAGTGTTGACAGATAAGTGGAATTTCCTGTGCCCTGTCAACGTTAGCTGGTATTTGAATGGTGTTTGCATTTTTGGACGGTCCTCGACTGGGATTGGTAGCTGCTGTTGGGCAGAAATAGAGGGTGTGCCTAGGCTGAGGGCTGAGCGGGGAGGAAGGCTTGGGGATGGGTAACAGGTCCGTCTGGGATGAAGCAGAAAGTGGCAGGAAAGGAGGCTAAGAAGGGCCAGCTGGGACCCGGTCATGGAGCAAGCCCTGTGGGCAGCCGTGAGGATTCGGTGGCCGTAGTTGCGGGGTCACTTGTGCAGGCTGGGCTGGCTGGTGGAGAGGCAGGGCAGTCATGTCACAGTGTTGGCTGAGGGCAGCAGGAACAGACCAGGAGACGCAGGCGCTCTGACCTTGGGCCCTGGCATCCGATGAGGATTCCTTCCTTCCTTCAGAGGTCTGGGACTCTTAAAAGAAAGCTGGCTGTCAGCTACGGTACATTTGGGATGGAGCCGCTTGGTGCTTCTCCGCTTCCTGTTGGAACTATGGAAAAACGCTTGGAGAGAAAAGTGGGGTTTTGTTGCTCTACCTAATCCAGTGCCAACCGGCCAGAAGCACTTGGGTGAGAAGAGTGTGGGGCCTGTGTCCTCCGGCTGCAGATCTGTGCCACCTGAGCGGCTGTAACCCTCGCCGCCAGCGTGTGCGCTCTGTCGTTAGTCTGGAAGCTTTGTTCCCACTTGTTAAAGGAACCTGGTCTGACCATGTAAAGTAAAAAGCAAATGATGTCTTTTAAGGCAATTTATTAGCTTTTCATCCTGCACCCCTGACAGAAGACCTGTGGTTTTGAGAAATAGTATTGGCAGCGTTTTGTCACATCAGTTAGAGTTGCTTGTGTTGAAATGAACACTGGGATCAGTGCCTGGGTTAAGATGTTTTTGTTTTTAATATTTCACGTGAAAAAGAGTAAAATATAATTGTAATGGCTAGAGCAGACCTGCCAGAACGTAACAGGAAAATGAGCAGAAAAAAGTCCCATTAACAGTATCCAGACTTTCTCCCTTGAAGTGTTCCGTCAAAGTGGGCAGTGCTGTGACTCAGAGCCCGGGTCAGGTTTCCAGGACTTACAGATCGTTATTTGTGAACAAAGTATAATGACTATTTATGTTACAGGCCTTGTGTTTTAGCAGATCGTGTTTAGTGCATTGTCAGAATGAGTTAAAATTTCTTACAGGAAAGCTTTGCTTTTTGTGGCAACGTTTTTATAGCTTATGTGAATTCCTTTTTTATTTAATGATTTGAAAACAGTATTCTTGCAGTCGTGACCATGTGTGATGATGTCCCTGTAAACCTTTATTGTTTCCTCTGATACTGTGCAGTTAAGATGCCCAGAGGCAACCCCCGTGGCTTTCTCAGGGCCTGTGGCACGCAGCCTGCCTCCCGGGGCCCCAGCCTGGCGCGGCCTCTCCTCCCCTGCGCTGTCGGGGAGGTTGTATTATGAGAACTCATCCTGTGATGATAAATCCACCTTCGCAAAGAGCCTGTGTGTTTCATGTGAACCTGTACAGTAAATAAAGTCGAAGTTGTGAACGGTATGGTGAGTTTCCTGGTTGGTTTGCACAGGTCGGGAGTGGCTTCCTGTCCTGGAAGGTGTCCCCCGGGGTTCAGGGCAGTGGGCAGCAGCCGTCCGGGCTCTGCAGGCTCCCCGTTCCCATCCCTCCTGCTGCCTGGTCAGGGATCTCACTGGCAGGCTTGAAGGAGGAGTGGCCCCTAGGAGACCTCAGAGCGGGAGGCCAGGGGCCCGAAGCCCCATCTCCCTTGGTGGAGCTACGTTGACTTGGTGCTGTCAGCGGGCCTTGTTCAGGTCCCTCAAAGATCATTTGAGGCAAATTCAAAATGAATGGTCGAACAGGCCGTCCCATCTAGGAATTCTGCCAGGTTGTTGATATTCAGGGTTACTTTCTCATTCAAATGTCTCTTCTGTTTCCTAACAGAAGCTCCCGTGGTGGGTTTTGCCAGCCTCGGTGAGGGTCCCAGAGGCCCGTGCAAACTGGTGGAGGGAAGTGGGCAGTTCCCGGGGCTCAGCTGGGGGGTGACGGATGTGCCAGGCGGCCCTGTGCCCGCATCCATCTGCCCGTCTTGGTGCCTGTGGACAAATGGACTTTCGCCTGAAATAATGTTACTTAGAGTGACAGGAACACCATCAAGTTCAGTTAAGGGGACAGGCACTTGCTTGGTCTCAAAAAATGTCCCTGCTCTGGCAAGATACACAACAGGTAAGAATTAAATGATAACTTGCACTCAAATTGGTCAGTTTAGATGATCACCTTTGGCAAAACCACATTTCTGTGAAGATCACCTTTAATAAAGGTTTTACCCCACCACTTGGCCAATTTTGTTTTCAAACTGTACAACAAATTTTGGTTAAAAGCAGAGGCAGGGGAGCTTTGGAGTCTGGGCTGAGAGCGTCTCCCACACGATGGTTGGAAGGCGTGAAATCGCCGCCTTGGTGTGGCCTGACCTAATCGTCTGGGGCTGACAGTCACGTGGCAACAGAGCACCTGGATGGGGAGAAACGAAGACACCCCACAAATCCCCGAGGTGAGATGCATCTTCGGCAGGGTTTGGGGCGGCAGCCCTCTTGTCCCCTCTCGGGAAGCAGAGAAGTGACCGTAGATGGAGGAGCCTCTGAGGCACAGAGTCACCGTGGCTGCAATGAGGCTGGGCCCCTCCCCGCCGCCTGGCACCAGCTACCGAGGCCGAGCGCATGCGGGGCCAGGCCTGTCCTGTGTCAGGAACACACGTGCAGTGCACGGAGGTGGAGAGACTCCAAGAACCAGGGAATTAAGCTACCTGTATGAATCAGGAATCTTATTTCTGTAGAACCTAAATTCTAATAATGGAAATAAACTTAGACTTGTGAAACTATTTTTACAAAACATTTATTAACACATTAAAGTTTTCTGTAGAATTTCTAAAGAAACAAATTCAAGACAAAAATTATTCCGATAGGTAACAAAATAATCTATTATTTAAATTTCTTCTCATTAAGATGACTTTACCCCAAGAAACAGTTCCTTAGCCGGGCAGGTTCATTCTCCTTTCGAGTAAATTGTGTGTGAGAGTCACTGTTTTGTTCTGTGAACACAAGTGGGTCACGCTGTCACAGCTGGAGGTGGAATCAGTACTGCCACCTGCAGCCCGTGTCAGCACCTGGGACGCCTTCGACACCTTCGGTGTTGACGTCACCGTCTCATGGGGAAGAAAGTGTCCTCGGTCTTTTTCTGGCATTTCGTGCAGCTGTGTCTTCTTCCCGGACTTGCATAAAGTACCCTTCCTCTTAGAAAACGAGGAAACAGCAGTGTAATAAATTAAATGTAAGAAAAAGAGCAACTAGTGACAATTCCCCTTCTCTTTTTACCTGGGTCACGTGTGAGTCAAAGCACTGTGCGCACGGCGACCCGCCCTCACCACTGGATCAAGAACCAGCCTGGGTAAGGCCAGCGGAATTACCAAAGGCCAGCATGAGACAGAGGTGCATTTAAAACAAGGTTGGCGGTTCCATGGTCCACTCTTAAGGCTAATCAAAGAGGAGTGTACGGAGGCTTTTGGTCCCTTTTGCCAAATTCACTCATGCTCCCGGGGGAACATGTGCGCCAGTGACTTGCCTGTGTCAGCGTCTTGACATGTTAATGAGAAATGCTGGGTTTCTGAAAATAACAGAAATTGTCAAAAGAACCTAGCAAAACTACTAGTATTCTGTGTTCTTAGATTGGCTACCACCACCTCAGTGCTACTCGTGGATAAAATAACTACACTATGTTTCAAGTGTTCTCAAGCCCCTGGCTTAATTTTTCACACCTCTTTGCAAAAACTACTATGCTGTTTTCGGCTAGTCTTTGGTAGGACAGCTTTTTAAAATTGGATTTTTAGAAATGAAACCTGTAGCCACATCTCAGGCCATTTTATGACAGACTTCCTAGTTGCACGTGTGCCGTGAGCAGCTACTTCACAAGTGTTCAGTGCCTACAAACGGGGCAGAGGGGGACAAGTGCAGTCATCTGTCTCTTTAGCCCCATTCCAGTGTCCCAGAGCACCTGACTGGCTTCAACAGGAAAGAAACAGCTGAAAATAAATATATGGTCCCAGTTTTACTTCAGGTTGGTAGAAAAATAGCTTTAAAGTATCAGAAATAAACTTCCACGAAGAAGCTGAGCAGTAACCCCAGCCTCAGGAATGTCAAGGTCATCAAGCATTAGGATAATTCCACCAGAATTAGGTGAGGTTATGTTAACTGCCTTGTTTGCTGATAAAGTGTGGCTGAGACCATGCAGATCAGGATTTCTAAGGGAAAGCATGAGAAACGGTTTGATAGAGACGTGCAAGTTAGCAGAAATTCAAGAAACTGCGGAAGCCATCCTTGCCCACTTCTTTGCCCACAGTTCTTCTTGACCCCTGACGAACGCTCGCGTCCAGCCCTTATGCGTGCAGGTGCAAGGCTGGGACCGCGGGGCAGGTGACCCCGTGCTCTAGTCCGTGTGAGTCAGAGAGTGGAGCTGTGTGGGCCCGCGTCCGTTTGCGGCGTCAGCTCGCTAAGCTCGTTGATGGTGGTGGCCAGCAGCGTGTCCTGGGACCCCACAGGGCCGTCCGACTTACAGGCCGGGTCCGCAGGACTGTCATCGTGCACGGCAGGCATGCTGCCCTGCACAGTGGCCAGGTTGTGAAAATGGCCATTTTCTGCGAAAGACAGCAATTTATCAGAGAGTTTGGATGGCGTGTACTCTTCATCGGGCTGCTCAGTCTTATGCCCATCGCCATCCTTGGGAGAGCTGTCCACGATGACGAGGAAAGACTTCCATGGAGTTGTCTTATCATGGATCTGCGGACCAAACGCAGAACAGAAAGGTCACCCACTGTGTCCCTAACCAGGATCTGCAGAGCCCCCAATTCACAGCCACTCGTTACCAAGTACAACAGCCTTCTCCAACCGTCAGACACGTGTCTGCCACCGTGGTCCCTGCCAGAAAGAACTCAGCATGCCCCGGGCCCTGCTTCACCCCCGCCTTGGCTGCCCCGCCTTCCCCTGGGACGCCCTTACAGACTGAGGGCCTCAGGGAAGGGGGCGGGTGGCCCTGCTGTCCGCAGCTGCCTGGGGGCCAGCCCGCCGCTCACCGAGGTGTGCCGCCGGAGCGTGGACTTGTCGGTGAACGTCCGCCCGCACGCATTGCACATGAATGGCTTCTCCCCCGTGTGGATCCGATGGTGGCGCTGGAGCGCGTTGAGCTGCGTGAACTGCTTGCCACACTGGTCACAACAGTAGGGCCGCTCCCCTGGGAGGGAAGGGACGGAGGACACGAGAGCTACCGGCTGCTCTGGGCCGCCCGGCATCCCGAGCTGCCAGGGGGAGGGCGACACGGGCACGAGCAGCCGACCGTGCAGGAGCCCCAGGGGTCCGTGGCCTCACCCACAGCTTTCCAGTCGTAAGTGACCCTGCGCGGGTGTGAGTGTTCACCAGCACGTGCAGATCATCACCCCTAATTCTAATCTCAAGGTGTTCAAGGGTTCACACGTCCACATCCATGTTCACACATTCACACCTTTCCAGTTTGTCAGAGCCAGAAACTAGACACTCAAAAAATGTTTAAATGCTATTAGGACGCACGACTTAAAGCCAAATTCCAAATAATTTTCCAGAAAATCTAAAACCTTCGGGATATTTTCTTGCCACACTGACCTCCCTTCTCTGGCAACATTCCGGCCATACCTGTGTGGACTTTGATATGCTGGTAAAGCGAATTCCGCTGAGCAAAAGTCCTGAAACAAACTTCACATTTAAAGGGTTTGGACCCAGTGTGGATCCTGTTGTGATGTTTTAAATACTCCTTGGAAGCGAAACTCTTGCCACACGTTTCACACATGAAAGGCCTCTCACCTACACGAAGACATGAGACACGAAGTTAGAAGAGACACGGGCGCTAGAACACGCGGAGTATGGGGTCCACCCTCCCAAGTGCCCTGGCAGGCAGCGCGTTCTTTTCTAGTTAAAACTGTCATAAAATACCTCTTTGTGTCCAGTGCTTGCTACCTGCTGAGAGCTGGTGTAAAATGTCCCTGGAAATCTCAGGAAAGATCCCAGTAGATGAGAATTAAAGAGCGCATTCAGCCAGCTCACGTTTTGGAAATTCAGTCATCCCAAACAAGAAAACAGTTCGCCAACTGGTCTGGTGGAACAGCTGGACTTTTTCACAGGGCTTCTGTGGGTCTCTATCAGAACAGAAGCCCCTCTTGAAGGGAGAGGAGTGTGCGGTGGACACACGGGGCTGTCCTGGAGCAGCTCCCAGCCGCCGGGGGTGGGGTCAGGGCAAGGAGGGCGTCCACCCTTCACGCTGTGCAGTTGGGGCCCTGAGGGCCCACAAACCAGACTTCTCTGTCAGGCGTGCCCCAATTTCTCAAACATCAAAACAAAACTACTGGCTTTAATAAAATCCAAATATGTTAGCATGTTCATCAAATGACCGATTCTAACTTAATCCTTCGGGGTGGCCTGACCTCCCCCGACCCCAGTCTTCCATCAGACACCAATTCTGCTCATTTTAGTCTATTAATTCATGTCATTAAGTGGCTCATCTATCTCACCATTTGAACTTGAGGCTCATAGGACAGTCAAAGAAGTAAACATTTTTAAATGGGAGCAGAACTGGGTTAGCGTGATAAGCCCAGTACCCGACAGCTAGACTCCACACGCCCCAGGGCTCTGAACCCCAGGAGCACTGCACAAAATCAGAATAAAGAGCTTAAATGTTCTCCCTCACCTGATGAAATCGTACCACAGAAGTTCTGAAAACCTCATGATTCCCCCACCTTAACACAGCATGTAACTACTTTTATTTCTGCAGGTTTTCAATAAAGCTGGGATTCACTGTATGCTCAGTTGTGCATTTTTCAAGTCAACAGCCAAACACAGGTGTTTTTCGTAATATTCAGAGACCTTAGTCAGAAAGGCCTGGGACGGGACAGGGTGGATTTACCCATTTACTGAACCACTTCCCTGGGGTTGGACAGTCAGGTTTCTTCTAATGCTCTGTTCCTAGAGATGGCAAGAAGCGGGATAACAGCATACAGCTTTTCCCATACTCTGAGCAATTTCTTTCAGGTCATGGCCACAAGCACACAGCCCTGGAGGCAGCGGGCGGATTTTACTCATTTACTTATGCTCACTCACCAGACGGAAGAGCGTGTCAGGGCTTTAACCTAAACCACTTGGCAGATGCCAACTTCTAAATGAAGAAAACTGCAGTTTTCCTCCTACAGCCAGGAAGGACATTCAATCACGATGGAGTATTTACCTGTGTGACACCTTTTATGATAAATCAGCATGTGGTTCTGAGTGAATCTTGCACCACATTCATCACAGACAAAAGGTTTTTCCCCTGTGTGAATTCTGAAAGCACAACATTCAGAGGGTAACTCAGGATGTGTCAAAGCTCACTCTGCATTACCATCTCCTCCCTCACCTGGGGAGACGCTTTGCTCCAGGAGCCCGAATGCGAAGGACTGAAAGGCGGCGAGGCCCAGGACTCTCACCCCCAAATCAGTCTCTGCCCGAGTCAAGACCGCCACATCCCCGCCAGACGCCGAGTCCCCCCGCGTGCTGCCCCCAGGTGCAGGCACAGGCTGTGCCTCTGCAGGCTGTTTGCAACACCAAACAGCACCGTGTGGTATTTATAAAGCTCCCTCATTGAGAACAGTCACCCACAGACACCTTAGGAACCATGGCTGACAAAAGTACCCCGTGATCAAAATGTTTACCATCCTTTCCTAGTTTGACGTAACAGTCTAGAAAGAACTGTTATCAACACACGAAGCCAGCCGGTCCCTGGGGTGCATGCGTAAGCACTGCACTTCAGGGCGAGGATGGAGTGGCTGTCACCATGTTTACTGAGCCTTTCCTGAGCCGGGCTATAAATGACAATAAAAGGACAAGAAACACCCAGCTCCCACCCCTGGACTGGCCCAGGATGATGGCAGATCTAGGGGAGAGTAGAAAACTGCTTTGTCTGGATTTCAAGCATAAGTACTGAGCACTGCAAGGGAATTTATTTAAAAACTGAATGTCACCCACCTACACTTCAAAAATCAGTAACTGGAGTCCCTGTCCGTCCTAATCCTGGAGCTTAGATTGGCGACAGGCTCTCTCCAAGCCCAAAGAAGTGTCGCCCTCCTGAGGTCTTCAGTGGGACTAGCCACCCAGCTGGTCACAGGACTGAGTCCCAAATGAAGGGTCAGGAAGGGGGACGGGGTCGTTGGCCCCACTTGGCAAGGGTGGCAGGAGGCCTCAGCACCAGGAGCGGGAGAGGCCCCCGCGCCTGAGCGGGAAGCGCGGGTCCCCATCAGCCGGGCCCGTGCCCAGGGAGCGCCATGCCCGCATCTCTGCCTCGAGAGAGAACCCAGAGGCTCAACACAGCCCCCGACTTTGAGAGGGAGCGAACTGAAAAGTGACCCATCCCGCGAGGCAGCCACACCGGCTGCCTCCTGCACGCCCCCCACGTCTCCACGTGCGTTCTGGGGTTCGAGGCGGCCCGTGCCTACCTCAGGTGGGTCTTGAGGGCCGAGGGCTGCGAGAAGGTGGCCGGGCACTCGGTGCAGCCGTAGGGCTTGTGGCCCGTGTGCGTGCGCTCGTGCAGCCGCAGCGCCGTTTTGGAGCTCAGGCCCTTGCCGCACTGCTGGCACTGGTGCCGCTCGCCGCCGCCCTCGTGCACCTGCACCACGTGCCGCTTCACGTCCTTCTTCCTCTTGAACTTCTTGCCGCACAACTCGCACGGGAAGTGGCGCTCGCTGCTGTGCACGTGGCGCTGGTGGCCCTTCAGGTTGCAGCGGTTGGCAAAGGTCTGGCCGCAGGTGTCGCAGCGGTGTACCACCTCGGTGGCCACGCCGTGGTGGTGCCGCACGTGCTTCAGGAAGCTCTTCTCGTACAGAAAGGCCTTCTCGCAGCGCGTGCACCGGAAGCTGCTCCTCCGCCTCCCCGCGCCCTCCTCCCCCTCCTCGTCCTCATCCTCGTCCTCGTCCTCCTCCCCCTGCCCCTGCCCCGCCTTCGGCAGCACTGCTTCCGCCTCGGCCCCAGCCCCGCCGTCCTCCTCGTCTTTCGTGACTGTGACCAGCTCCTTCACCGTTCCCCCGGCGTCTGGGCTGGGCTCACGGGGGCCCCCACGGTCCCCAGCGTCCTGCTCGGCACTCTTCTGCTGCTCTCGGAGTCGTCGAGTGTACTTCTTTTTAGGGATTTCCACGAACACCTTCCTCCCAGCCAGCCTCCCGCTAGCCCTTCTGAGCTTGGGGTAGGGGGACTTAGCGATCTCTTTTCTCTTGTCTGGCTTCTCCCTGGACTTTCTCGAGGGCAGATCTGGCAACAGGCTGTTGCCGATTCTTGCTGCTGGGGGATCCAAGGAACCCGCGACGCCGTTGGCCAGAGGGCTGTCCGCAGCCACACCTGCCCGAGCATCAGGGGAGACAGCAGCAGAGACCTGGGAGCCACTGCTCCCTTCTGCCTCCTGAGACTCCGAGAAATTCTGCAACTCCAAAAGTACCGACTCTAACATCTGTTTCTTCAACTGGAAACAAGTTTCAGATAAGTCCAAACATTTCAGCTTTTCTGCCATTTCCAGCATTCGCTGCACCCGATCTTCCTCCACCTGGACCTTTGCAGTGTAGACAAACTCAAGAAAAGAAGCGAAGTCAGCCACCTGCACTTCGTCTAAGTAGACGTTAGTCCTCGAGCCGTCCGCAGTCTTCTCGTTAAGAAACACCTCCTTAAAAAACTTGCTGGTGGCTGCCAGCACCGCCTTGTGGGCCATGAATTCCTCCCGGACGCCCTGGTACTCCACGCTGACAGTCACGTCGCACAGGTGACCCAGCAGCCGGAGCTGGTGCATTTCATGCAGAAGGTTAAGCGGGGAGGACTTGGATTCCAGCAGAACTGCACCACTCTCCATGTTTCTTCTTCCCAGGAACAGCTCTGAAAACAAACCAAGAATTATTCATGCATGAGCAACCTCTGAAGTAGAAGGATTAAAAATTATGAGGATTATATCAGTTCTTTAGAGGATATAAGCTGATTAACGATCTAAACCTAACTTTTCTCATGTACAGATTCAAGTCACGCATCACTTCTTAGCATTTTTCTGAAGCCCTGATGCACCTTCATGAAATATTTGCATGAAAACAGACTAAGACTGCCCTAAAGATAAAGTGATGACTAATGAAATACATTAAAGCAGTAATTGGCTTCTCTAGGTCATTTTGTAATTTACATACAGACCCAGACCCCCAAACTAACAGAATTTATAGCAACAATAAATAACGTCTACTACTTTGATCAGGAAACCAAATAAAACAAAATATAATACATGGCGGCCACGGATGAGAGCAAACCTTGTCTACCTTTGAAAACAACCAACTAAACTACTTTATATGAAGAAAATTTCATGGAAAGTAGCCCACAATTCACAGTCATTCTCCAACCTCGTTAAGTCCCTCCTACTGGAGTCACCGTCACTGCAGCGAAGCGATGCGGGGCACTGCGCCGGGGGCACAGCTGCGCTACGCTGAGCAGGGCCCTCAACACCTCCGAGCCGCAGTGGCTCCCGTGCTGGAGGCTGACAGGCCGTCATGAGGGCTGCAGCCGCGCCGGCCGTCCCGGCGACCCTCGAGCAGGCGTCACGGGGGAGGCCCTGACAAGGTCACAGGGCGGCCGGGCCGGACTCGGGCCTCCCCGCGCACCACCTTCCCGCCGCCAAGCCCGGACCGCCCGGGGATCCGTCCTCCCGGACCCGGCGCGGACGCTCCCCCCGGCGCACCCGCCTTTAGCTCCCGCATCTGCCGCCCGCCTCCAGGCTCGGCCGGGTCCCTGAGGCCGGCCTCACCTGCCCGGTCCAGCTCCTCAGCGCCCGCCGGTCGGCGGGGCAATGGCCGCAGGTGGCTGCTTCTGCCCTCGCCCGCCGACAGCTAGGCCAGCCCCGACTCCCCGGCGGCCTCCCGGCCCGCGCGTGGCCCCTGAGCCCGACTCGGAACCCAGGCCTAGCGCCCCCTTCCTCGCGGGCCGCGCACACACCGCCCGGCCGCCGCCGCCGCCGCCGAGCTTCCGAGGACTAGGCCCCGGAACGGACAGTCTGCCCGACGGATGGGGAGGCGGGGCGCGGCGCCGGCGAAGGCGACGCCGATTGGCCGCGGTGGGCCTGGCCCCGTCCCTCGCGGGTAGGGGAGGACCTGCGCATGCACGTCCCACTGCGGAGGCCATTCGGGGAAGTTACGTGATCCGACACACGCTGCCGTCGTACGCCTGGCCGGCTGCGCAGGATTGCGTCACCCACCGCGAACCACGGTCTGCGCCTGCGCAGAGCACTGTGCCGGCGGCTCTGCGCTTCTCGTTACGCGGAGGGGGCAGGGCCGGCCCACCCCGAAAGTCACGTGATCTGCGGGGCACGCACACCGTCTCTCGTGGGTCCCGCCCCGGCTCCAGCCCATGGGCAGTACAGCAGGTGGGCGGGTCGCCGGATTGGGTGGAGCCCCTGGAGGAGCGGGGCGGAGAGAGAGGGCAGGGAGGTGGAGGGGCGGGGCGGCGGAGGAGGTTGCGGGAGGAGGTTGCAGGAGAGGGCGCGGCTCGGGGAGAGGGCTCGGCGCCTCCACGTGCCGCAAGAAGCGGTTGTTGGATACCCAGCGGCGCCTTGCAGAGTCGGCGGCTGTGTTCGTTCTGGGCACGCGGCAGGCGGGCAGGCAGTCAGGAGCGGAACCGGAGGCCGTCTGTGCTCCGAGAGCCTCCGAGCCTCGGGCTCCGGCCGCCGCTCCCGGGTGTGTGTAAGCCGTCGGCCGTTCGCCGGCGACCCCAGGGTACGGGCCCTCGCGTCCCAGAGGCTTCACGTCGCTACTCCGAGCCTCCGTTTGTCCTCATTTCTCCCAAACGCCCAGCGGACCCTGGGCCGATCTCTCATCCGGTGTCTTCTGGTTCAGGTTATGCAGTGTAGACAACGTCCAGAAATGAGACAGATCCTCTGCGCAGTCATCTGGAACAGCGGTCCCCAACCCTTTTGGCACCAGGGACCGGTTTCGTGGAAGACAGGTTTTTTTGGTGGTGGTGGGGTGACGGTTCAGGCAGTAACGTGAGCGATGGGGAGCTGCATATGAAGCTTTGCCCGCCGCTCACCTCTTGCTGTGCGGCCAGGTTCCTAACAGGCCGTGGACCGGTAGTGGTCCACGGCCCAGGGGTTAGGGATCCCTGATCTAGAACAACTCCTCTCTTACTGTCTCAGTCATAGCCTGTAAAGCATCTGCCTGAAGCGGCTGGAATACAGTGTGGACACGGGGAGCAGGGCCGGGGTGAGAGGGTCCAGGCAAGAAGGTCTCGGACAGCAGCCTCTTTTCAATGCTGTCAGGGGGGAAGGAAAGGGAGCATTTGAAAATAACTGTACTTACCATCCTTCAGCGTCTGTGTTTAGGGCTATAAGCGCTTCCACAGAGTGGGAGGCCTTGCCCTGATGGACCCAGTGTCACTGGTAGAAGGAGCCCGGGGCCAGGAAGCCTGGAGGCCGCGTGGCAGAAGATGGTGCTCAGCTTGCCTGGGCCTGGCTCCTCCTCGATGCAGGGCACATGCCACCCGCCCTCCCTGCCACCTATGGTGATACCTGGCACTGTGCCCACTTGACCTCCCTGGGTGTAGTCAGCACACAAGCCAGACCTTGGGGAAGTGGGTCGGCCGCTATTCACAGTGGAGCCCAAACAGGACAAAGCAGTTCTGCCATCTTTCCCGCCCTACTTTCTAGCTTCTGGTTTGTACAAACGCATACAATCTCTACTTTCTGCTGCAGCTAAAAAACACGGCAGGACTCTGCTGGTTCCAGAACAGCCCTGCCCTCCTCACACACCTATGGGCTCTTCCTACCTCCAGGTGCACCCAGAAGTGGATCCTGCTGTCACTCCCCATCTCAGGAGGATTTCCAGAAGCCATCTCAGTTCCTGGAGGCTGGGCTCAGCCCCAGGTGCACACACTGAATTTAGTCTTTCTCCAGCCTACGACTCTCCTGCCCTCCCGCACGTGGGGCCCCGACTTCCTCCTGCAAAAGGATCTCCTCCCTGCAACTTCCCCCAAACTGGTCCCAAGTCTCAGGATAATAAGAACAGAATGTGCTTGATGGTTACAGAAGGTGGGTCACTACTACCCACCCCCAGTTACTAGTATTAGTCACTTCTCACAAAACTCTGTGTGTGTGTGTGGGGGGTAGTATTATTACCCCCATTATACAGATGAGGAGACTGAGGCACAGGGAGGTTAGCCAACTTACCCAAGATCACACAGAGAGCAAGACAGAGCCAGGGTACAACCTCCACAGCTCAGCTCTGCGCAGACCACGTGCCTCCCCAGCTACAGCAAAATAGAGCTGTCTCCTGTCAGATCAGGTAAACGTCAAAAGGGAACTAGAGAGGGTGTGATTAAATAGCATCCTAGAAATTCCATGTCTGGTTTGCATGAGTGCAAAAGTGAACACCGAGAAGTTGTGGTTTCTAAGATGCTGGGGGGACATGGGAGGACTTCTCACAAAAGCCCAGGGATCTATGGGCTTCCCTGGTGGCGCAGTGGTTGAGAGTCCGCCTGCTGATGCAGGGGACACGGGTTCATGCCCCAGTCTGGGAAGATCCCACATGCCGCGGAGCGGCTGGGCCCGTGAGCCATGGCCACTGAGCCTGCGCGTCCAGAGCCTGTGCTCCTCAACGGGAGAAGCCACAACGGTGAGAGGCCCGTGTACCGCAAAAACAAAACAAAAAAAACATATATCCTCTTATCATGAGCATCACATTTGGATAAACTTAATCTGGCCACAAATGCTTTGAAATCAACTTTGCTTCAACACAGAATGTCAAAATAGGTGATGCGCCGCTTTTTATAGGACAATTTCATATAAAACGTAACACCACTGCAGTCTTACTTTGTCACTAACAAGGATCCTAAGTGTTTAAAAGAGCACACGAAGTATTTAGAATGTGCTAGAAGTCCAAGTAGACGTAGAAGCAGCATATGTGGAAAAGAGCAGCCAGGATTCTGTGTTCTGCCCAAGTTAGTTAGCGTTCAGTGCTGAAAGGACTTCTTTATTTAGGGTCATAATAGCTTTAGTGATTGACCAAGTGAAGAAACTGGATATGATTATTTTAAGTTTTATCTTCAGTTCCCTTTAGAAATGCTACCTGATCAGGTTCCGAAGTAGGAAGTACATCAGGCTATTCAAAGAAGCTTTGGAAAACAAGGAAAAAAACACCAACAGCCCAATGCAAAACTAACAAAGAACAAAGACAACTCACATACGTGTACACATGGCAGAGACAAGAGAATACTATAAAAAGCAATGATAAACCAATGAATACAACAAATTGACCCGAAGTTAAACATAACCTGTGATGTTGCAGAAGTTTGCATGGGAAATGCAGTCTCAGGAGCAGTTGGAATAGATGTTTATCTCCAAGTAATGCCCTGTAGCCATCCTGAGGAAGTGGAGTGAACAACTTTCAGGTAATTATGTTAGTGAAAATTTGGAAACCATCTACTCGCCCAAAAGGAGACAACTGAATAATTTATAATATATCCATGCACATTTTAAAAAATGTTTAATGGAACTTGTAATCATTCCACAATGTATATGTTTATCAAATCATCATGTACACTTTAAAGATGGACAATTTGTCAATTATACTTAAAGCTGGAAAAATGTTGAATTGTTTGATGCAATGCTCACTATATTATAATGAATAAAGAAGGTACGCTATTTTACCCAGGAAATGATCTGATTTAAAAGCAAATCTATAGAACCAGACCGGAAGGAACTCGCCACATCAAATTCTAAACTGCCCAGGGAGGGGCGGAGAAGCTGTGCCCCGCCCACCCGACGCTTTGGAGGGGCGGGGCTGGGGCCTCAGATTCCGAGGCACTCACCGCCCACTGGCTGTCATAATCTCAGATTGTCACAGTCAATCTTCCGATTGGTCCTGGGCCGTCGCTTGATGATGATGTCAGCCGCCTTGCGTGCGCGCGGAAGCGCGCCTTAGTGGCCGGCGGATGCACGGAGGCGGCTCTTACGTCCAGGCCTCGGGCTGGTGGTCGCACGATTTGGGTGGGTCAGCCCGGCCTTCCCTCCAACCCTCTGGGCGGCGTCGCGGCGGCAGGGCGGGCGAGGTTTTCTTGCGCGGTCTCGGCTGTGCGGTGCACTGCGAGGTCGGGTTCCGGTGGGTCAGGCCAAGCGTATTAGGGCAGCTGGGGCTCCATCAAGAGTCTGAGTTTGGGCACGTCTTCACCTGCCTTCAATTTGGGCAAAATATCCGGACTTTACACTAACTTCTCACAAGCCTAGGTGGTGATTTTTAAATGTTTTAAAACATCCATTTTTGCGAGAACTCAGGATGTTTCAAAGCAGCATCTACTTGGAGACTTCACTGGTCAGGTCAGGCACAGGTTGGCCACTCTGTGGGGGAAAAGGCCACTCCTCGAGGAGCCCACAACTTGAATACCCCTTACTTCTGGCAGCGAAAACAGAGTCCTGATTCTTAAGTGAGCTTTTAATTTAAAAAACAAGATGGGCGCACTGTATAAAAAATGAAGTCCAAGGACATGCGGCAGCAAATGCCTTGTCTCCACGTTAAAACCCTAGAACCCAATCCCTAAGGGCAGCTGTCCTTACGTTTTTGCCAATCCTTCCAGAAGGTCCGTGCAAACAGAGCAAGCCTATATGGAATCTTTAAAAAAACAAAACAAAACAAAAAAAACACAAAGCAGTTTCCTCATCTGTAAAATGAGGTTGAAAATGGTGCGAAGTACCTTGAGCAGTTCTTGGGATGTTGTTCTCGCTGCCTGTGACAACTGTTGTCAATATTCCACAAAGTGTTTGAACTTCGTTTTCTGACTACCAAAGAAACTCAGATTGTTTCATATTCGTATCACGGACAGGTCTGCCTCTTCTTTTCAAGCCCCCTTCTGAGGGACTGCGAGCCCCTGCTGTGCTGAAGTGCAGGCCTGAATGCTAGCTTTTAACGATCTTTGCTATAGAAGGCCCTGGTTCTGAAATTCTGAATAAAACCACAACAGGCTTGTGTGTTTGGGGTTGGCTGGGGGAGTGTTTGAGGGAGGGGACACCTGGGGGGAGGGGAGGGCCTAGTTGCCTTGGCTGGGTCTGCAGGAGAGGAGTGCAAGAAGAGCTGCAGCAGGCGTGCACACACACATACGTGCACACCATTCCTTAGAGAGACCGTGAAATAGCTCATCTTCAGGCTAAAGCAGGAGATTCAGGTTAAAGCCTTGTCCTTTCCCCTCCCACCTGGCCTTAGTTAGAAGGCAATGTTCACACTTCATACAAGTCACGGTAAATAAGCCGACTGACCCATCCCCTGTCACACCTACCTCTCCGAACCGGGAGGCCACAACTCAACAGTAATTGCAAGGCCGCAAGCAGGACGGTGGCAGAGGACAGGCAGGGAGTGTCTTCATGTCTGGATCCAAGTTGCATCTATATTTACTTTAGGGTGGTTTTCCCGGAGAAGTTTCAAGCCCATCTTGTGCCTCATTTCAAGGAGGAAGCAGGTGAGATGCTGATGTAAGCAGCTTTTGGCAGGAAAGAGCTCTCCGAAGGGGCACCCTTTTGTCTTGTCACTTTAGCAAAGCTATATTGTCACTAACCTTAAACTAGGCGCCCCTATGTTCTACTCATCTCCTGCCCTAGCACACCTATCGAATTCTGATCACACAGTACCTTGCCTAACCTGTTGGTTCTTTCCGTAGATCAAAGAAATAAAAATGAAGAAGAATTAACAGGTGTACAGATCTATTCCCTAACTTCCCCTCAGTAATGGCATAAATAAACTGTGAACAAGACAGCATCTAAAGAAAAGATCACGCTGGGAATCCCCTGGTGCTCCAGTGGTTAGGACTTGGCACTTTCACTGCCGGGGCCTGGGTTACATCCCTGGTCGAGGAGCTAAGATCCTGCCAGCTGCATGGTGCGGCCAAAAAATTTTTTAAAATAAAAAATAAAGATCATGAGGAGTTGACAAGCCTGCACACTGTGGGAGATGGCTACGAGTCTGATACCCTGGCTCCATGATTAACTGACATTACGTCCCCTTTTCTCTTTAAAACTTTCATGGCAGGGACTTCCCTGGTGGTGCAGTGGTTAAGAATCCGCCTGCCAATACAAGGGACACGGGTTTGATCCCTGGTCCAGGAAGATCCCACATGCCGCAGAGCAACTAAGCCCATGTGCCACAACTACTGAGCCTGCGCTCTAGAGCTGGCGTGATACAACTACTGAGCCCACGTGCCACAACTACTGAAGCCCATGCACCTAGAGCCCGTGCTCCACAAAAAGAGAAGCCACTGTGATGAGAAGCCTGTGCACCGCATCGAAGAGTAGCCCCCGCTCGCTGCAACTAGAGAAAGCCCACGCACAGCAACGAAGACCCAACACAGCCAAAAAAATAAATAAAAAATAAATTAATTTAAAAAGAAGAATTTAAAAAAAAAACAACCTTTCATGGCGGAGCAGCATCTTTAGAGGTGGATTTCCAGGACACGAGTCTGCCTTCTCTCCAGATTGCCATCTTTCTGATCAAAACAACATTTTCCGGGGCTTCCCTGGTGGTGCAGTGGTTGAGAGTCCGCCTGCCGATGCAGGGTACACGGGTTCGTGCCCCGGTCCGGGAGGATCCCACATGCCACGGAGCGGCTGGGCCCGTGAGCCATGGCTGCTGAGCCTGTGCGTCCGGAGCCTGTGCTCCGCAACAGGCGAGGCCACAACAGTGAGAGGCCCGCGTACTGCAAAAAAAAAAAAATTTCCATTTCTACCAACACTTCCCTCTCGAGTATTGATTTTCAAGCATTGAGCATCTGGAGCTGAGTTCAGTAACACTGATGTGCTTGGGAAATCGAGGAACAAGGTCTTTCTGGCCTCGCCTCCTGATGGGCAGGACAAAATTCTCTCCTTAGGAGATGGCAGCGGGGATCTGTGCTTCATGTCAACCTGGTCAGTTCTGAGGCCCATTCCGGCTAAGAAGGGGCATGTGTCCCCTCTGTCGCCTGGGCCTATGCCTAGGCCCCGGCCACACTCATTTCCAGTTCCCAGCCACCTGTCTCCGGACCAGCATTCCTCTTTATCCCTGCACCAGTACAGTAGGGACCAAGCACCATGGCTATTCAAGTTGAAATTAACTAGAATAAAGTATAAACCCAGTGCCCCAGTCACACGAGCCACACTTCAAGTGGCTGGGGGACATGTCCGCTCACCAGGCCCAGTGGGACAGCCTGATGCCCTCCTGCTCCCAGCACTAATGGGCCCACCCCACTCCGCTCCTCGCCTATTTCTAGAAGCCACCATACTGTTTAGAGTTTACTAGTCTGTGGCAGAAATTGGGCTGAGGGTAGGGTAACCAGCTAGTTCCGGTTTTCCTGGGACTTTCTTGATCATAGCATTGACGGCCTCATCTGGGAAGCGCCAGTCCTGGGCAAACCAGGGTGCTCGGTCCACCCACAGAGTAAGTGATGTCTGACCGAGCTCTCAGTGGGATGGGGTCAGAGGGCAGTTCATGCCCTTCGGTGGGGACACCCTGATGACACGTGCTCACTTGTAGATAAGACAGTCCTGCATTAACCTAAATACCCCGAAGCCTCAATTGTTAGAAGGCTCTGCGCCTGGACCCCCTCAGCCGGGCTGGAGCCCCTCTGGCCCCATGCCCACCTCCATCACCCCTGAGTTTCTCAGTCATTAGCCTTTGGAAGGGAGCATTCTGTAAGAGGAGTTGGCTGTCACTGAACCTGGGATCTTTTCTCTCCTGGGGCACTTGAGTGGGTTTTCTGAGGCCCCCAACACTGCTGAGATCTGGCCTTGGAGGATGGACCTCCTGCTCTGGGGGGGTTCTTGCTCCCCTAGCAACTCTATGAACCCTGAGGACCATGTCCACCTTCCTCTTAGCCTCTCCCAGGGGCCCAATCACCCAGCGCCTGAGACAATCCCCAGGCAGGGCTCCGGGCTCAGGCCTGCATCTCAGCCAGGGAAACTGACCAGGGCTTGCCCTTAAGTACAAGCTGCCCCCCGTACAGCAGCCTCTGTCCTGCCTCCTGCCCTGTTCCTGTCCCACCAGCTCTCCGTCCAATCCCCAGGGTCAGGGCCCTTTGCTCTATCAGAGGGGAGTGAGATCCTTCTCGACACAGCAGCAATGTCCACCTTGCCCAGCCATCCCCAGCGGACGCCACAGCCCCAGGGTAGAGGTCCCTGCTATCTGTGCAGCCTACACATCAAATTCCCCCATTCCTAATCCTAACCCACACCCCTAGCCCAACCTTTTGTCACAGATTTACCCAGGGAAGCCATGTGTCCACAAGATCTCATCTATTAATCAAAGGATGATGGAAACTTCTAGTTTTCTTCTCTTTCTTTACTTTGGAGAAATGCAGTTAGGGTTGGTCCTCAGGGTCAATAAAACCAGCATCCAATTCTGATGCCCCCCAGCCCCACCTCAGTACTTCTTCCTCTTAAAAGCAGTTCTCCTCCTCCTCTTTGTAAGGGAGTAGTCAGTGTAGCTGCTTCACTTACAAGCAATTATTAGCTAACTCCAGGTATCTCACCTGTTCTCATCCATGTGACTCCCAGCGCAGGTGCTAAGGGAGGGCCCAGCACCTCTTTAGGGGATTCTAATGTGCTCTAAAGTGTCTTAATGGACAGCTAGGTTGTTTTTGTAAAATGCCAACGCCAGCCCCACCCTCAGATATTCACAAGTATTTGGTCCGGGATGCGCAGCCTGGTGATTTTTCAAAGTGTCCCAACGGATTCCTGTGTGCGCAGGCTGTGAGCCCGGCTCCCGTACACCTGTGTGCACACCTGTGCCTGGGGCAGGTGCTCGGCCCTGGGCCTCAGCCTCTGCAGTGCCTTCTGCTGAGCTTGTTGCCTTTAACCCTCCTTCTCTTGCTCCCCCTCCCCCAAAACCTACCAAACACATCAGGCGAGGGGAAAAGAAGCAACGTTCATATCATCATTTTATTCGTCAGAATTTCCAGAGACCGGGTCTCTACCGGGCAAGTAGAAAAATAGAGAATTTTACTACTTTGAAAAGGCAGCTATGACAAACAAGTGTACGCCGAGAAAAGCGCCCCTGGGACTCGAGGGAGCGCAGGGTTCAGTCTGGGGGTGTCTCCCCACGCCACTAGCAGGCCCAGTCCTGGAACCGGAAGCAGTCACTGGCAATCTTCCACACCGTGTTGCTGGGCGAGGCCTGGGCTGTCAGGATGAAGTTCTGGTTGAAGTCCCGCTGTTTGTTGCCCTCAAACTTCACTGTCCCACAGATCACCACGAGGACCGTGGTCTGGCTCGGGGTGGCTTCATCGTGAACGGGCTGGCAGTCTACCACGTTGATTTGGAACTCACTGGAAGGCAGCATCTCAAAAAACTCACTCAAGGACTCTTGTCCCGAAACGGCGTTGCCGTTCCACACCAAGGTGGCCGTGCCCATGTACAGGCGGGACAGCAGCCGCCGCCTCTTGTCCATGGTGGTGTAGTACACGTTCACGAACTCCTCAGCGGCACGGCAGGCCTGGTCCACATAGGTCTTGAAGTCCACGGACGCCATCTCTGGCCCCGCTGAGGAAGGCCTCCACCCAGGTGCTTCCTGTACCTGGGGGAGCCGGGCTGTGGGGCAGGAAGGTGAAAGAGACCCTGTGTGAATGCCATTGCCCATCCTGCCGGACAAATGAATATCCTCCTCCTCTGGTGGTGGCAGAACAGCTACACATGGTGGAGAGATGATTCTAGGCGCACACTGGTGCTGACAGCTGGTCTGACTAGGCCTCAGTTCACTCACTTTAAACGGGACCATCCCCAGCTGTGCATAACTGCAGTGTTGGATGAAAAGAAGCCGTGTACACCACGTGCTTAGTTAAAAAGCCTGAGACCCACATGGTCCGCAGTGGTAGCTATTACTATGAATTTTAACGGTTTCGTTTTATAAGCTGTAGTACAACTGATAGTGGAAGGCCGCTTTTTTCTGGAAGCATGGAACAGCTGTGACTGCCCTAGAGAAGCGGGTAAAGGGACTTTCCTGGCGGTCCAGTGGTAAGGGTTCCAAGCTTCCAATGCAGGGGGCACGGGTTCAATCCCTGGTCGGGGAACTAAAATCCCACATGCCGCGTGGTGCAGCCAAAAAAAAATTAGAGAAGCGGGTAAAGACGCTGCACCCTGGGGAAGGGAACAGTGGCCCTCAGCTCACCCACAGGGTCTGTGAAGGAGGAGGCAGGTTTCCTAAGAGGGTAAGAGAGCAAATGCCATGAGGACAGGACGGGACCAACATGGTGGCCACAGTCCTCATGACGGGCTCTGAGAAGCTAAGCTGGTGCCAAGCTCCTGGGAGCACAGGGGAGCCCCGTGAGCCGAGGAAAGACAGGCCAGGTGGAAGAAATTCTACGGGGTGCGGGGTGGTGGCAGCAAGTTAGAATTTCAACTGTAGGCGAAATGTCACATTTCCTTAAAGAAAGGTCCAAAAGCACAAAGAAAAATTATTATTACCTTTTTTCAGGGTATGGTACAACTATTATAGCTGTATTCTTTTTTGCACGATTAAAATATTTCACTAAACAAAAATCCAACAGAGGACAACATTACTAAAATAGTGGATGGGTTTAGATTTACAAACTTAAATACTGAATATTTTTTTAAATTTCAACAACCTTAAAAAAAAAATCATCTTATGAAAGAGATAAAAGATCCCAGGCAGGGTTGGGAAGGAGTCAGGCACTCTTAAGGGAGGAGGAAGGTGTAGGCCTGAGCCTCCAGGAGAGAACTAGCCAGGCTGGGCGGGAGCTCCCACCTAGAAAGCAGCGTTGGGTGCCGAGCGCTGATGCGGGGTCCTGTCACCCCCTCGGGGACCTCAAGTCCAGCCTCCCAAACACTCACGCCAAGCTCCTATTTCCTAGTGTTTTACATTCGTACGCCACGTCCTTTAATGGTCACTGAGAACGGATGAGGGTGTTACTATAACAACTTCGCTAATGAGAAAAGAAAACTTACGTGTGGATGGAGGTCACACCCCTGATTTGTCACTACAAGAACTTGTTGCCGGTACGACGCGGTCCTCTCACTGGCTCCTGCCCTTCTGGGGTCCAGTCTGGGGCTCAAGGTTCCGGGATAGCCAGTTTGTCATTTCCCGCTGTGGGCCCGTCTCCCTCGCTGGACTCCCCATCAACCGGCGTCCACGCGATTCCCCAGCACCTCGGGCCTCCGCCTCCCGAACGCAGCTCAACCGGCTGCCCGCCCGGGCGTCCGCAGGGAGGGAGGTCGTTCCTGCGGGGTTGCGACCGGCCCAAGACCCACTGCGGGACCAGCCGGCATCCCCACCACGCGGGGGCCACCTACCTGCGCTGGGGGGTACCGACCTACGCGGGGGTCACCTACTTAAGCAGGGGGCACTTACCTGCACGGGGTCACCTACCTGAGCAGAGATCACCTACCTGCGCTGGGAGGGGATCACTTAACCGAGTCGGGGGCACCTACCTGCGGGGGTCACCTACCTAAGCGGGGGTCAGCCATATGCGCGGGGGTCACCTACTTGAGCAGGGGTCACTCACCTGCACGGGGTTACCTACCTGCCCGAAGGGCACCTACCTGCGCTGGGTGGGGGTCACCTACCTGAGTGGGGGGCACCGACCTGCGTGGGGCACCTACCTGCGCGGGAGTGACAGCGGGGCGGCGGCCCTAGTCAGCACCGGACAGCGTGGGCCTCAGTCAGCCGAGTAGGCGTGGGCGAAACGACCCGGGTCGGCGTGGGCGGCTCCGGTCACGCGGACCGCGGCACAACGGACTTTTGGGTCGGGCCCGCCGAGGCTCCGCGCTCCTCGGCTGCTCGCCCGAAGCGGCCCAGGAAGAGCCGCCTCCAACGAACCCCTTCCTCCCAGCAACCGCCTGGTCCGGTCGGCGCCTCCGCAGGTTCCCGCGCGCGGCCCCTCAGCCCGCGCAGACGCGAATGCCCGGCCTCCGCCCCCGCCCCGTGACGGGCAGCTGTGCCAGCCAGTGGGACGGCGGACCGCAGGCTAGCCCCGCCCATGTGTGGCAGAGGCGAGGCGGCTTCCAGGAGAGACGCTTTCCCAGAAGACCACGGCAAATCCACGCTCGAGTCTTCATTGGTCAACCTGGATCACAGACTCCGGCCCGACGTTAGGTGGGGCCTCTGATTGGACGAAGCTTCGCAAGTCCCGTCCCCGACTCTCGGGGCGGGGCTGTCTCGCGGCTGCGCGAAAGCTGCCGGGCATGAGAAGTTTATTGATGCCGCCGCGTTTTCAGGGTGTGTGCGTTCACCCCAACTAGGCTACGCTAGGGCGTATCTTTGTCTGCTTTCCTAAGGGAAAGCTTGCTCTCAGTGTTCAGGACAAGTTTAGAAACTGGGTGGGCTCTTCCATATAGGCGACCCCTCCGCCCCCAATGAAAAGTGTGGATTATAAACAAATAAGTTGCAGGCTAAGTAGAAAGGTGAATTGAACTCGCATCTTTGGAGACGTATTCACACTTTACAAAGCCCGAGCCAGTGAAATTGGAGTTTAATGTACAAAACTCCGAATCTGTAGAATGAAAATGAGAGTTGACCTGCATGTCCACTGGGTTGGATGTCGCACTGCTTTTAAGTTTCCTTATGTTTCCCATGTCAGCCCTTGTCATTTCGTTCTCATAGCTTCGGGGGATGTATCATTATTCCTGATTTTATAGACGAGGAGGCCGAGAGACAGAAATTAGATGACAGCCTGGAGTCACAGAGCCACTTCAGTCCTAGAAAAGCTGGTTAGGAGGACATTAATCCAGCGCTAAGTTCTGGTGAAAACACAAGGCTTTAAGCCTGAGAGGCAGCAGAGCCAGCAGCGGGAGGATGGGAGGGCAGGAAGCTTTCAGATTTGTGTCTCCAGCATCTAAATTGTGCCTGACCCACAGCAAGGGCGCGATAAGTACTGTTTGAATGAACAGACAGGGCTGGGTTCAATTCATTGCTCCACAACATTCTAGTTGTGATGACTCCTCTCTAACATTTAATCCATTGCTCTTGGAAGCAAACCTGTTTTTTACTCCCCCTATGGTTCTGGAGTTTGGGAGGTTAGAGACACCGCTGGCTCCAAGGGCACAATTCTGGAGTGGTGGGATGCCTGGTTAGGGCCACTGAGCCTAGAGGAGTTTGCCAGGGGATTTTGGAAAAGATGATGTTTGTCTTTCTCCTGGACATGTGATGTGTGCTGCTGCAGCCATCTTGCCACGCTGAGGGGGGCGCCCTTGTACCATGAGGCAGACCGGAGAGATGGGGAGAAATCAAGAGTTTGATGACTGTTGGGAACCAAATCAACTCTGAAGTTTAGACTTTCTAATTTTAAGAGCCAGTAAATTCCCTTTATTTTTTAATACTATTAAAAATTGGGCATAAACAAACGTATTTGTAAGTTAATTAGTGTACTAGCAGAGTGATTGTGCAAGTGAGTTAACCTACCTGAGGCTCAGTGCCTCACCTGTAGAAGAGGGATAGTAATGCCATCATTTCCTCCGGTTGATGTGAGGAGCTAATGGAGGAGGCTGTGGTCAGCCCTTAGCCCAGGGCCGAGCACAAAGCAAGCATCCAGGAAACGGTGGTGTATTTTGACATTTTGCATCGACAGCAGCTTCCTTATTTGCCAACAATCCTTCCAACACCTGGCTTTTAAACTTGGGACAAGTGTACTGACAAATTGGTAGGATTTGTCACCAAACCACATGGGCGCCTTCTGGAAGATGAGCCTGGTTTGAGCAGCTGTGGAACCAATGGCCCATTTGCCTCGTGGAGTCTCTCCAGGGAGGAAGGACACCGCTGGTCAGACACGCTGAGCTGCTGGCAGCTCTGAAGACAGGCTGGGATCTTTGGGTCTGTAAACACAGGGCCGAGCTTTCCGAGTTGTCAGCGTAGTTCTCTGGTGCAGCATCTGATGACGTTTGTTTGCTGCGAGAGGCTGTGTGACTTGGAGCTGATCTCCGGGGGTCTACGGTGATGGCTGGGCAGTTGTCCCTCCAACACGTTGCCTCCAAAACAATCATGTGTTGTTTTTTCCCCTGCCCTAAAGGAATCATCTGAGCTGCTGCTGGACCAGGGTGAGCTGGGGCTGCATGTCTGGAAGGTCACTTGGGACGAGACTTTTAGGGAGATTCTGGGAAGGCAGGGAGAATGGAGGCTCGTTAGCTTAGAAGCTGAGCTGTGGCCGGAGCCCAGAGGAGAGATGTGAGCAAGAGAGAGGGAGGGACGGAGAAGGGCAGCTGGAGTGAGGTACGTGTGCACACACCTACACACTCACACACACACACACACTCACACACGCACGTACACACACCCCAGAGAGGAAGCAGCTGAGCTTCCCCAGTAGCCAGCAGCGGGGCAGGGGGCTCCCTTGGAAATAGACCCTCCAGTCCTGGTCGGGCTGCCAGTGCTGGTGTGGCTCAGGGCAGAAATGGGCCTCCCTGCCAAGCCCTGCCCCGATGGATCTCAGATTCCAGAGCAAATAACTGGGCGTCGCCTGGTTATGCACCGAGGCTCCCGTGGTCAGTTGTGCAGCACCCTCGGAGCCCCTCTGAGGCCCTGTCCTGAGGCCCCAGGAGAGCCTCCAGCCCAGGATCTCCCTTTTTAACTTACACCTGTATGACCTGGGTGGGCCACTTGCTGTTAAAGGGACCCTGAAGACCCCACCAGGTCTTCCACTGGGACACGGCCTCGAGGAACTGCTCGCACGGCTCCCTCCTCATCTCTAAAATCAAGCCCTGAGAGGGAGGTTTGTTCATCTGCAGCCAGAGCCAGGGTCCCGGGGGCTGGAACACCCCTCCCCGCTTTGAGACTAGCACGTTCTCGTGGGAGCAGGGGAGGTGGGAGCCACAGCAATGTGGACGGTGTGGGTGGGGTGCGCCGGCTCTGGAGCAGTGACCAGAACAAGGAGAGGCAGTGGACGATATGATCCCAAGGGTCTGCGTTCCCAGCAGGGAAAGTGTCACCAGGGGGACCAGACAGAGTCCCGTGAGCACAGCTCCTTCCAGCAGCACCACCCACATTTGCCCTGTGAGCTTTCCCACCCTGCTTCAGTGTTTCCCACTTGGCTGATAGATCATAGCCGGGCTGGCCCGAGCCTCGTTTCTCTTAAGGGTGACGTGGCCCCTGTCTGCTCCAGTCGGTGCCTCGCTGACGGAACTCTCAGGGCCATCTGATTTCTCTGCTTCTCGGCAGCATCCCTGAATGTTGCGTATGAATTGCTGGTGTGGCGCAGATCCAGAGCAGGGATCCAGTGCGAATTGTAGATTTGGGAGGTGTGGGAGCACCGCTGGGGAAGCGGGCCATTGAGACAGGGCGGGTGTGATACTGTGATTTACAATAAAAGGTACAGATTTGGTCTTCATCCCCTTCCTGGCATAGAACTCCGAAAACCCTTGGAATTTCCTCAGTGATAAGAGCAATAAAGTTGTCTTTTGTTGTGTTAATGAGGTGACTTTGGGGACCACACCTAAGGGTGGGGCTGGTTTGCAGAAGAACCCACCTGGTGATGAGAGGATTAAAGGGTAGAACTTTCAGACCCATGCCTGGATCTCTGAGGAGGTGAGGGGCTTGGAGGTTGAGTTCAATCACCAATGACCAAAGATTAACCAATTGTACCTGTGTAATGAAGCCTCCATAAAAACCCAAAAGGTAACGCATGTACGTGGAACCTAGAAAAATGGTACAGATGAACCGGTTTGCAAGGCAGAAATAGAGACACAGATGTAGAGAACAAACGTATGGACACCAAGGGGGGAAAGGCGGGGTGGTGGTGGTGGGATGAATTGGGAGATTGGGATTGACATATATACACTAATATGTATAAAATAGATAACTAACAAGAAGCTACTGTGTAAAAATAAATTAATTTTTAAAAAGAAAAACAACCCAAAAGGACGGGGTTCTGAGACCTTCTGGGTTGCAGAACACCCAGAAGGAGGAGGCTGGGAGGGTGATGAGCCTGGAGGGGGCATAGAAGCTCCACGCCCTTTCTCCACACCCTGCCCTGTGCATCTCTTCCATCTCACTGTTCCTGAGTTACAACCTTTTATAACAAACTCGTGATCTAGTAAGTAAAGTGCTTCCCTGAATTCTGTGAGCCGCTCCAGTGAATCTAACCTGAGGAGGGGGTCATGGGAACATCTGATCTCCAGCCAGTTGGCTAGAAGCCCAGGTGACGACCTGGACTTGTGACCTGGACCTGGCATCTGAAGTGGGGGGATCTTGTGGGACTGAGCCCTCAGCCTGGGGGATCCGACACCATCTCCAGGTAGTTAGAATTGTGTTGAACTGTCGGACGCCAGTTGTGAAGACCCCCACTTCAGTGAACCTCAGGGATGATAATGTTGACCTTTTCTGACCCTTGTGACCTCAATCAACTAAAGCTTGGAGTCTTTCCACCTTTGCCCTAATTCTATGCTAAGGTCTCCTGCCCAAGCCCCTTCATGAACATGCATATACCCTTAGCTTAACACTTCCCCAGTCTTGCTGCTGGGAAGACACTCCTTTGGGAAAGATCTTCCATGTTCTCTTTACTTCCTGCAAGTAATACATCCCCCTATCTCCCGCTCTTTGGCTTGGTTGTGTCTTTTGGCCTGATACCCACCAAGAGGTGGACCCAGTTTTTCAGGTAACAATCCCACCTGGAGGCCAGAGAGGGGGATAGAGCTGAGGTGTCTGCACCCAACTCCTGAGGGTCAAGGGCTGAGGGGAGGGCGTCATTTCCTGGTACCATGGCCTAAGGCAGGCGTTGTAAGGGGTGGGGACCCCATGCCCAGTGTCCTTCACAGGCCACCCCTTGTGGGCACGGGGTGGACCTGTGAGGTGACTGGTGCCAGTGTTACCGCCCCCAGACACCCAGCCGAGTGCGCTGTGTCCCTCCTTAAGCCATGGCTGCTCCGAGCTGACCACCCTGGGAAGAGCAGAGTGTTTCCTGGTGCCTGCATTCAGTGAGCTGACCGTCAGCGTGAGGTCCTCAGGGAGAGGTGGCCTCATAAAACTGCCTGTCCCCTGGGGCCCCACTTCACACCCACACCCACAGCATGGCCCAGAGTCCGTGGAGACGTGTGTCTAGAGAGGCAGCGCTCCACCTGGAGAGGCCGAGGTGTCCAGGGAAGACGGGACCAATGCCGAGGAAATGAATAAGGAACCAGAGTCTTAGAACTTTCCTCCCCCCGGCAGCCTGGGGAAGCTGCGTAGGGCCGACAGTAGGGGTCTCCATGCTCTCCTTCCTGGATGAGGGTCCTCTGGCCACAGACTCCGGCCTCACCCAGGGCGGAGCAGGACACCCCGGGGGTCAACACCCCAGAGCTGCCCTCAACAGTGACAGATGGAGGCTGGAGGATAGATAGCCCAGCTCCTGAGCCCCAGCAGGGACATCTCTGAGGATGCCCACACCGTCCCCAGTTGCCCTTGGAGCCAGGCTGCCCTCAGCATTCCCACGCCCAGCACGTGCGTCCTGTGGCCACCTCCCCATTGCCCCACTCACACGGGAATGATTGTTGGGGTCACTGCTGGGGGAACCCAGGCTCAGCAGTGAGAGAGAAGACAAGACTGTCTCAACGTAAGATGTCCTGGGGAGTCTCCAGGGGGTCCTCCGGGCACCTTGCCGGGTCAGTACCTTGGCTACCAGGTATGTTGCAGCAACGGCAATAAACAGAAATAAACCCAAACATACCTAACAGACCACAAGCATCAGGACCCTCTGGAGGGCTTGTTAACTCACAGAGGCTGGAGCCTTTGCCTCGGTTTCTGCCCAGGAGGACGAGTGAGGCCTGGGGTTGCATTTCTAACTAAGTCCCAGGGCTCGCTGGAGCCGCCAGTGCTGGTCCAGGACCACAGGGAGAACCAGAGGACAGTGCCCAGGGATGGAGCTCCGAGGTGCTGCAGGGTGAAGGCTGGGAGAAAAGCCCCTTGAAGCAGAGGCTTCCTAGATTCTGCTGATGGAAGTAACCCCGCAGCCCAGCCCTGGGGTCCTCGTGATTTTAGCATCTTAAATCGGGCATTACTTTCCATTCCTCTGGCAGTTAGCTCAGACCTGACTACGTGCGTGGTTTCCCCACCTTTGACGCTGTCTGAACTTTCCTGCCCTTGGATTCTGAGCTGCTATTCAAGCAATGGCCACGAGAGTGTGGTCCAGACTTTGGAAAGAGCTTCTGCACGCACGTCTGCTCAGCTCAGCTGCTCCAGGGCTGCGAGGACAAAGCAGCTCTGTTTTTCCCAGATCAAACCCGGGAAAATGTGGCAAAGCCCAAGACTATCTCTTGTGGCTTGGCAGTGGGTGTGCTGAGGGGCTTTGGGTTTTTCTTTACGGGGAAGAAGTGTTGGGAGCCTTTGGAAAAGCGGATGCCCTGTGCGCTCCTGGAGCTGCAGAGCCGGTCCCATGAGGTGAGATCAAGCAAATGGTCCACCAGGGCTGGGGTCCGCTGCCTCCGGGAGAAGGAGGAAAAGGTGTCCCCAAGGGAGAGGGCCTGATGGTAGACAGTGGCCGGCACACTGGGCCACAGCTTACTGTCACCGGCACAAGCCCTGTGCCAGAGATCTTCCCACAGCCCGGGATTCTCTCTGTTCTCGTCAGTTTTTCTTGAAACCTGTGCTCGTTGCTTAGGAACGAACCTTGCAATTTGGAAGTCAGATCAGATGATGCTTTACTTTAAAGAGCTGTGCAGAAGGATTGCAAACTTACCATCACTCACTGTCAGGGTCATGACTGGCAGCAGCTCCCAAATTGCAGAGATTTTGTGTGGGGGAGGTGGGAGGGGTAGAGCGGGGAGGCAAACCGATGCTCCTTACCGAAAACTGTTTTTCAAGGTTCTGAGTGAGAAGCTGTTTTTACTGTCCCAAAGAATAACTACTTCCATCTGTGTACGGCTTTATCCAGAAAGCTCCACAACAATTCTATGAGGGAGGTTTCACGATTATTTCCATGTCATAGAGGAGGAAACGCAGGCTGGGAGGGTGAGGTACCAGTCAGCTTGGCCGCTGTAACAAAGTACCGTGGACTGGATGGACTTAAACAACAGAAATCTATTTCTCCCACTGTGGAGGGATGGCTGACACCACTTAAGAGCTACTCTCTTAGCAACTTTCAAGGGCACAGCACAGTATTAACCACAGTCGCCACGCTGTACATTAGATCCCCAGAACTTATCCAACTTATAACTGGAAACTGGTGCCCTAGACCAGCATCTCCCCATCCCTGCCCCACCTCCAACCTCTGGTTCATCATCATTCACTCTGTTTCAGTGAGTTTGGCTTTTTATTTATTTATTTTTCTTTAAAAAGTCTTTGAATTCTTTTATTTTCTTTATTTTTTAATTAATGTTTATTGGAGTAGAGTTGCTTTACAATGTTGTGTTAGTTTCTGCTGTACAGCAAAGTGAATCAGTTATCCATATACACACATCCACTCTTTTTTAGATTCTATTCCCACAGAGGTGAGTTTGGCTTTTTGAAATCCCATATATAAGTGGAATTATATGGTATTGGTCTTTGCCCGACAGCGTAATGCTCTCAGGGTTCAGCCATGTTGTGGAAAACGGCAGGATATCCTTCTTTTTTTATGGTTGAATAATATATGAATATTATTTACATTTAAATAAATTTATAATTTATATAAAATATAAAGCACCTCCTTTGGTTCCATCCTCCCCCTCGTTGTTAGCTTACGAGTCGTGCGTTTAGAGGAATGGGGCAGTCGAAGGAGAGGAGAGGATGGGAGTGGAGTGAGTTCAGATACAAGCAGTTTGCAGAACAAGCCCACTGTGAGTGGCCCCTGCCAGGAGCCCGTGCGATGGGCTTTCGCGGCTTCCCAGGGAGGCTCGGGCAGGTGATGTGAGCGGGTTTTCACGCTGGGCTCGGAACACAAGCAGAAACACTGTAGGGACGTCACGGGCCGTCCAGAGACCCCGTTCAGGTGGGGTGCAGGGACAGACATGCAGGTTTGCTCTAGGTCATCATTTGCAGGCAGGGCCTGGCCCCCGACAGCCTGCTCTGCTCCAGACCTGCCCCAGGCCTGTCCGGCATCCAGCGAGCACAGCGAGGTCTGGGGACCCGAGGACACTCGCAAAGTATTTGGGGAAGGTCAGTCGAGAGGGTGGGGCCCGAGCTCCTGGTAAGGCTAGGAGAGGAGCGTGCCTCCAACCTCGTTATATGATAAGCATGGAACATTTTCCTTGGGGAAAACAACGCCCGCACTGCGGCTTTGCCTTGGGAAGAGTGGAAATGCAGAAGGAGCTGGAGAAGCCCAGCCCCAGTTCTAATTCTTTGTCTGTTGACTCCTCCCTCCTTCAACTGTCAAGTCTACTTCCTGAGCACTTTTGAGGGGTGAGTGGAAGAAAGCAGGCAGGTGCACAGACAGGTAGGGCCTTGGTTTCCCCATCTGGGTGGCACCTGATGCTGCCTGGGTGGCCTTTTCGCCGCCAGTGGACGCCCATCCAGGTGCTGGGGCTACGGTCAGCTTCCTGGTGTGTGACCTGGGCCGTCACATAGGGCCCTGTGCTCAGAAGGGCCCCGAGCTTGGTTCCATGCTTTGCGGTTGTGTCTTGGAATCTTAACAACTTCTGAGCAGGGGACCCCGGGTTTTCAGCCTGCACTGGACCCAGCAGATCACGTAACCATTCTGCCTGGGGCTTTGGTTTTTCTACCAGTGGAGGAAGAGGGGATTGGATTGGGCCTGGGGCCCTGAGAGAGAAGGGCATGGCATCTGAACTCAGCGCCGTGGATGGGCTTGAGCAAAGCCAGAGGTCAGGGATGCTCCTCAAGGGAGGAAACTGTACGGACTGTGGGCAAAGGCCCAGCTGCTTCGGGGGCCAAGTGACCACATGTGGGATATGGTTGGAGAGAGGGGCCCCTGACAGCACGGGCGCCCAGGGCTGCTCTGGCATCCAAATAGTGTGGGAGGCCTGGGGTGGACTGCGGGTGCTGGCCAGGGCTCTTCCCGAGTGGCACGTGGTTTGTGAACAGCAGAAGGAGACCAGGAATAGCCCCAGAGGGGACGAGGGGCATAGTGGGCAGATCCTGTGCCCCACGGCCTGTGGGCCATGTGGGGCTGTCTGCTGGCACATTGGTACTTTGGTACCCTGAGAGCTTTGAAGCCCAGAGACTTTGGGGACAGGTTAAGGGAGTCTGGGCCTGCTGGCTCGTGATCGCTGGGGGACTCAGAGCCTCAGTGTCGAGATCATTAGGCAGGAGTCGGGCTTTGTAAATGCTCAGGAAAAAGGAGCTGCCATGACGACTGCTCTGCAAAACCTGGCCGTGATCCTACAAAGGTGGCATCAGAGCTCGGAGAGCCTGGATTCTCTGCAGCCAAATAGGACGTAAGACAGGACCTTCAGAGTCGTCAGGAAGAGCTGCTCCCTTACATGGAGGGAACTGGGGCCCAGTGTCATTCCCGGGCATCCGGACAAAAATCCCCACCTCTTGACCCCAAAGAGAGCTCTTCCCTGCACCCCCGTCCACCCTACCCCCCAATGAGAGCAAACTAGGCCACCGAAGTCACTTTTAGGCCTGCAGGCCGGTTTTCTCTTGTTACAAAGTCCAGTTTGCGGGCGCTAGTGGGCAGGGCTAGTGGGCAGGCCACTCGGGTTCATCTCCAGTTCTCGGTTCTGGGATCGTTAACTGGGAAGCTTCCCTGAGCCTCTCAGCCACCCGGTGGTCCTGAGAGTAGCACGTGAGGCCACCGTTCTCCGCTTCCCATCTGTTCCTTGAGCTCTGGTAGCCTTCCACAAAATTTCCCCTTTTGCCTAATTTGTCCGGCTTCAGATTCTGTTGCTTGCAAACCAGACCCCTGACTGTTTCCAGTGGCAGGGAGGGCCCTGGAGGGGGCGGGGGTGCGCGGGGTTGGATGTGCGGACACGCAGCAGCGGGCTCGGCTGGCGTGGGACCTGGGGCTGGCGGCGCGGAGGTGCGGCCGGGGAACCGTGGTGAATGAGGAGTCCGTCTGTGACTCGCAGGGTGCTGTGGGCTTTGGCGAGCCTGCCTGGGACGCGGGGCGAGGTCCCCGATCCTGTAGAACTGTCTGGTTGGGGCTCAGAGGCGGCTATGGGTGCTGCGTCTCACGTCCTCGCCAGGTGGCACGAGCTGTCAGGAGGGGCGAGTCTGTGCTGGTCAGACCTCTGGCTCTTCTGCAAGTTTGCTCAAGAGTCTTGAGTAATTTCCCCCGTGGACCGAGCCTGGAACCAGGGCGTGAAAACGCTCACTCCAGAGAACGATCTGCAGAGGTAGGAGTTTTTGGTGCGCCAAGAACAGCGTGTTTGAGCGGATCAGCCTGGGTCCGCAGGCGCCTGGGGCGGCCCCATTCTCCCCCCGAATAGCAGGGAATGATCTGACCTTCACCCCAGAGCCAGGCCAGGAAAGCACGCTTTCTCATAGACCCGTTCACTGGGCAGGGGGCTGACACCCCCTGGCTGCGCCGAGTCTCCTGGACCAATGCGTTTGCAAGCGCACTTCTGAGCTATGGAGTCTTGGGCGAAGCCACAGGAGGTGCCCCTCTGGCCCTTTGCTCAGGAGTTTGAAGGAGCCGCTAACACGCCTGTGAGACGCGGGGCAAAGGGGTGGCTTTGACATTGGGCCAGGCTCTCCTCCAAGGTGTAGCGGTCCATCCCCTGGGCACTGGAACCCTCTCTGGGCACATCTGCCTTCCTATAAACCTCCAGCAGAGCGCCACACGTGCTCTGTGCTCTGCTTGACACGAGAGAGGTGGTTACAATGAGGGCCCAGTGAATCTCGGTGAGTTGCCGCCTTGCGTCCACGCGCCTTTGGGATGTGGCCCTGCTCCCCCTGCCCCAAGGTAGGGGCCTGTTTCTCTGTCCCCTCAATCTGGGTCGCTGTGATCTGCTTGGACCAGTAGAACGTGGAGGACGGGACACTGGGTAAGTTCTGGAGCCTCAAGGACCCTGACAGCTCTGGCTGTTGCTCTCCTGGAGCCCTGAGGCCTCCAGGGTGGGAGGACGCCTGGTCCAGAGAGGTCATGTCGAGGAGGCTGAGTTGCCCCGGCCGACGGCCAGCACCACGTGCCGACCAGTCCAGTGTCAGCTGGATGGAGCCTCGCAGGTAAGCCCACGCGTTGGGAGAAATAGCAAAGCACTGTTATTTTTTTTTTTTTTTCTTTTTGCGGTACGCAAAACTTTTAAACTTAAAAGTTTTGGACTAAAAATCCAGTTCCTTTCACATGTTCTTTCTGAATCAAGGATGACAACGAAGAATTTATTTCTTACCGGAATCAGTTGTTGACATGTCTTCATGCCAAGTATTTAAGGGTGACCTATCATGACATCTGGGCGCTGCTTTGTATATTTAGTAATTATTTAAGAAAAGACTCCACTGCGTATTCTACAGTTATCACAATCATTAGAATCGTTTTTCAAGAGGTTAGGAACATCTGCTAAACGTGATGATGATGCGAAGGTTATTGTGATTTGGGGGCCACGCTCCCCGAATGTCCTCTCCATCTCCTGGGAGTGTGTTCCCTGTGAAGGTACCATAGGCTGGAGTTTAGGAGGAAGGACAAAGGTGGAAAAGAAACTCACCCAACAACCACCTGGCGTTCCCGCTAAACTCTGCGTGAAGGAGGCCCTAGCCTCCAGGGCTGCTCGGTTCTTGGACCCGCGAGGTGACGGCATCCTCACCTTCGTGCCCTCACACCTGCCCTGGGTCCTGGCTGGGTTCCTCCTCACAGATGCTTGGGGGACCGTGCTGAAGGAAAGTGCCCCCCAAGTTCTTGTGAAGAGGGGACATAACAAATAAGACTGAGTCTCCGCTGAGTGCTCTGCAGAGAGAAGGTGAGAGACCCTGACAGAGGCGAGGGTTCCTGCAGATGCCAGTCCTGGAGCCGAGAGGACTCGGGTGGTCCACTTAACCCTATTCCCCATCCGCCCAACCCTGACGTCATGAACCTCCACCCCAGATGGAGTTTTCTGAAGCCCTCCCCTCCGCCTCCACCCTCGTTGCCCTCGCCAACCCTGCGGGCAATGCCAACTCCATGTACAGGAAAGTTCCTGGAGAGCAGGGGGGTGTCTTGGTCACTCCTGTTTCTCAGGCTGGAGCTCAGAGCTTGACCCAAGGCAGGTGACCCGACGTGGAGACGTTTGAAGTAGCTGAGGAAAGAGGTCACAGTGTCTGGGGGAGGCCGTGGCAGTGAACACGGGGACAAGGGGCCATGGGTGAGGTGCATTTGGGGATCATACGGACAGGACTTCCTGATGGGCCAGGATAAGGAGGTCTCAGAGTCTCTGCTTTGGAGGAAGCGGGAGCCCCATCTGAGCCCGGTTGGGGCGTGAGGTCCACGGGGCACCCACGTGGGTGGTCCCGAGGCAGTCAGACAGTGAAAACTGGAGGTCGGGGGAGAAATCGGCCCTGAGTTCTCATGGTTAACAGGGTTATTCCCATTCACAGAAGTAGACTAGATTGGCCGTAGTGGGAATTTCAAGGGGTAAGAAAGAGTGTTCCAGGCGAGGAGGCTGAAGGGCACCTGGCGTCTGGCTGAAGCTCCAACTGATGGAGCAACTAAGCTGGAGGAGGGGGTGGCCGTCCAGGCTGGGGCCCCCGAACTGGACTCAGATGCAGCTGAAGTTGTGGCATGGAAAGCATCCCAGGGGGAGACTTCTTTCTAGAAGTCACTTCCTTGTCATCATAATTACCCCCGGGGAGATGGGTGCAGAGGCAGAGGCCCCCTCAGGCCTCCCATCCGAGATGTTGTCTCTAATTGGGATGCTGGACCACATCCGGCTGTGGGACCACGGCTGCAGGGACACCGAGTCTGGAAACGACATAACCAGCTGCACACGGACCTGCAGACTGAGGGGGACAGCGCTGGGCCTGGGAAGCGGGGCCTTCTGGCAGAGGGGGCAGGGTAGGGCGGGGCAGTGAGGGGACATGGGGAGGAGGCTGGAGGGGCGGTGGGTGGGGCTGGAGCTCTGAGATGCTTGCTGACCGACTGCCCTCTGCCCAGGAAGTTGTCCATTACCATATAACACATCACCCCAAACCTGGGCTTTGAAACAGCAACGACCCTTTACCGTCTGCCACGGTATCCCCGAGTCAGGAATTCAGACTCGACACAGCAGGACGGCTTATATTTGCTACAGGACGAGACCTCAGCTGGGAGATGTGAGGGCCAGAGACTGGAGTCACCTGAAGTCTCCCACCCACAAGCCCCCAGGGGCTGTTGGGTCTCAGCAGGGGCCCCATGGTGCCCCCGTGTGGCCTGGGCTGCCTCACCGCATGGCCAGCCGTTCCCACGGGTGAGCCTGGGGGTGGGGAGAGAGATTGAGAAGGAGAGAAAGAGAGACAGAAAGAGGTAGAGAGACAGAGACACAGAAAGAGTGAGAGTGAGAACGAGAGAGAGAGAGAGAGAGAGAGAGAGAGAGAGAGCGGGCATGCAGCTCTGCAGGGTCCATGGGAGGTTGGGGTATGTGTTGCCTGGGGTGGGGACACTTGGGTTTTCACTCACTGGTCCTCGGCTCCTGGAAAACCCATGTCACTCTCAGGGTGGGGTTAGATGGCTGATTTGGGGTGTTCTTTCCTTCTGTAGCAAATGCATGTCTGGAGAAGCCCTGTCGGAGGATGCCACTAAAAAGCAAAGCCTTTTGTCCTTTTGCAACACTTTCTGTAATGCAGTGGTTGTACAGTTTTCAGAATAAAAAGCTTGCCGTACTTTTAAGTCCAGCTTCTCCCGTGGAAGTCACACAGTCTGGGACATCGTGCTGATAAAGGAGGTCCCTTTTTCTATCCTGTATCACGGCTCCTTGGCTTTTATGTGACAGAAATAGGGCACCGCGTTTGGATCAGTGCATCAGTGAAGCTGCTACTGACGATAAAAACCCAGGCCTGAGGGGTCACATGGCTGCCCCGCATAAAATACAATAGCGAGGCAACCGACTCCCTCGGGATTTGTTGAGTAAATTGGGACTTTTGTATGTTTCAGATATTTTTCATATTTTTAATATATTTCGCAGTGATGGTGAAAGTTCCTTGGACTCTGGCTCTGGTTTCAAGGCATTGAGTGGATGTGCAGTGGTCACCAGGGATCTGCAGGCTTGGCGTGGGGAGGGCCACGGTCAGCTGGAAAACTAGTTTTAACCACAAACAGTCGGTAGAAGGAGGCGGGCTCGGGTGGTCCCTGACTTCTGAAATCAGTGGCTGTCAACAAGAGTCCACAGGGTTCTGTGGTTTGGTAAACGTTTTCAGGCGGCCCAGGGTTTCCACTCAAGATACAGTGTGTGTGTAGGGAGATGAGTTCAGGGTCCCCGTCGGTGCCACGCCCTCCGTCTGGCTTCAGCTGATGGCACGAGGGGCCCCGGCGAGGAGTGGGGTGTGTTAGGTGGAGACCCCTGTGCGTCATCACGAGGCCTGGAGCGTGAACCCAGAGCCGGCGGGGAAAGTGTGAAAGTGAGTATTAGGCTGAAACGTGAGAGGAGCTACTGGGGGAATCATGGGTCGGATACAGAATGAGAACAGCAGCAAGGGAGACGCCCGGGAACCCACAAGTGGGCACTAAGGAAGGGACGCGGCAGTTTGGTGCCCGCCCCTCCTGTCCATCCCCGTCCTGCCCAGTGCCCAGCAGACTGCAGCCCATGCCCCCTCCCTGCCTGGTACCACGCTGCATAGTGGCTGCACCCTTGTGGCTCCAGTCCCATGGGGCTGCAGGAACACAGCCCCCCCTTCAGGCTTAGGGTGTAAAGAGCTTCAGGTTTGTTGGGGGAGCCTCAGGTGCCTCATCAGCCCTAGTTTGTTTCCTATCCCTACATGCGTCTCCCTCCACTAAAGGTTCCATCTGAACCGTCCATGAGGAAGTCCGCTTTCTGCCAGCACGGCAATCAGATGATAAGCGAGCTCTTTTCATCACGTCAAAGCAGAGCAGGCTTCCTTGTGAGCTTCCGCAGTTAGAGATGCTCAAGGTGAACATGGGTCGTGCGTCAGCTCAGGAAGCAGATGCCAAGATTGGGGAGCAACTTGTCTGCAGAGGAGATGGGACTGAGGGGACCTGTGCAACGTGGCTCTGACACCCATGAAAGGCGGGAGGCCTGGGGACATGGACCCCTTTCCCTGCCTCGCCTTGAGCTCCCCGCAGTTCTGCAAACCTGCTTCTCAGCAGAGCCGTAAACACGGCTTCTCCTCACCCTGTCGGACTGCAGACGTGGCCCCTGGGAGATGGTCTCTGCAGGGACCCTGAGGTCTTAGCTGCCACTTCCTGTGGGGAAAACTCTCACCCTTCCCTCTCCCTTCAAGCTCTCCATCATCCACCACATGCTTTGTGCTATTTTGCTCTTTTAAGGTAGCATCTGTAGGGTGAGGAATCAGAGGCCCTTCAGGCGTTTTGTCCAAACATGGTTCTGCTGCCCAGGTGGGTCAGCTCCCTGGAGCGTGCTGACTCCCCAGCCCTAATCTTGGGAGGAAGGGCCTTAACATCTGTTGGAAGATGAGCCCCAGGGTCATGGTGGTCTTAGCTCACCGGGAAGGCTCTGGCCAGCTGATTGTCACACCAGCACCTTGGCTCTGAGACAGGCAGGATCCAGTGTGGCAGCCCTGCCCCCACGAGGGTGGGCCGGTTCAGGCAGAGCAGGTGGGTGAGCGCCCACCTCGCTGTTGTCTTTCATGAAGGGAAGAGTGTGCAAAACACACGGACTGAGCAAGACACCGGAATCCCTGGACACGCCTGGAGGTGGTGCAGCTCTTGTTAGTGAGGGTCCCTGGACGCGGCCAGACTGTAGGGGTTTCTGGCTCTTCCACCACTTCCGTGGCCCATTCCTGTTTAGCAGTGTTTCCATGAGGCTACATCTTAGCTCATCAAGTTTCTTCAAGCATAGTTCATGTCCCTGGACCTTTCCCTTAAAATAACTGTCCCTCTGTGCCCCTGGGGGCCGGCCCCTTTTAGGTCCCAAGTGTGGAGAGCCTGTCCTCGTGGTGGGAGTGGATTCCTCCCGTCTCCTCTGACCTCGCTGTCTTTCTGTAGTTTTCTGCCAACAGCAACACTTACGACACAGCACAGACGCACAGAACATGCAAAGCTCGTGTGGCTGATTAGAGACGGCTGGACGCTCTGCTGCTCTTTCCGCTGAGAGGTGGGGTCTGGTTCCCCTCCCCGGACTCTGGGCTGCTGGACCTACAGACGGCAGCAATGTATTTCAGTACGTTTTAGGCATGCTTTAGGTACGCTATGCACATTTTGCAAGATTAGAATGAGAGGCAGCTGGCATCCAAGACAGGCTTCTTGCTATGGAAATGTGTCAGAGAAAGTGACAGAAACCACTTGAAATCATAATCGGACAGGTATTTTTGATTCAGAGAAATAAGGTTTACACAGCTTCCCTCAGAGTAAAGCACAATGGAGGGCTCCTTCCCCCACCCTCCCAGTGGTCCCCAGGGACTCAGGCGTCATTTGGAGGGGCGCATTGGACAGACACTGGGGTCTTTTCCACGGAAGAGAGTGGAACTCTGGAAAGTTCCTGTTCAGATGCTACCTGCCAGGGGAAGCTCCGATCCCCAGCACTCCATGACTCCCGGGGCACAGGTGGTCCAGAGGTCACGCCCTCCACATCTGACTGGGGGCTCATTGCAGGTCTCTGTTAGCTTAAACACACCTCATCTTTGGGCTTCCCTGGTGGTGCAGTGGTTGAGAGTCCGCCTGCCGAGGCAGGGGACACGGGTTCGTGCCCCGGTCCGGTAAGATCCCACATGCCGCGGAGCGGCTGGGCCCGTAAGCCATGGCCGCTGAGCCTGCGCGTCCGGAGCCTGTGCTCCGCAACGGGAGAGGCCACAGCAGTGAGAGGCCCGCGTACCGCAAAAAGCAAACAAACAAACACACCTCACCTCTCAGGGACTTAAAAAGTGGGTTTCATCACAGATTTTTTTTTTTTTTCCAGTATATGCTTCCAAAAGCTACCTGCTTCTGAAGGAAGAAATCATTATTTCCTCGGAGCCTGGCTGGCCTCTGAGCCCCGTCACCACCATGTCCCTCTCCCCCAAGAGAGCTCCCTCTGCACTGGTGCCCCAACACTTGGATCCTCTCTGCACGGCTCAGGGGCCCCCCTTCCTTCTGTCTCCAGTGCCCTGCAGCCCAGGGTGGAAGGGCCGGGCTGAGGCCTGTGTGTGGGCACCCGCCCAGGCGCAGCCCAGCTCCAGCTCTCCCAGAACAAAGAGCCTTTCCTCTAGCTGCCATCACTCCTAGCTTCCTCGTCCACCAGGCCAACAGCTGCCCCAGGCTTGCCCCCTCTGATTCCTTGCTGGGGAGTTTCTCTGAGGGGTGGTGGGAAGGGAGCGGGTAGAACCTTGGTGACCCCGCATGGAGGCAATCAGACTCAGGGGCATAGCTGCTGGAGGATTCAAGCCAAGCGTCCCAGGACAGCCTCAGGGATGGGCACCCAGGTTGGGGCCCGTCTCCTGGCTGCATGACCCATCCGAAAAGATGTGCAGGGGCCGGAAACCGGACCCCTCCAGGCCCCTCCTTGCTGTTCCTCCTCTGGGGCTCTGACAACCCCTGTGGCTGCCCTGACTCCTCCAGTTGGGCCTTGATCGAGGGGGCCTCCCCGTCCCGGTGGGGCCCTTCCTGCCCAGGGTGGCCCCTTAGCGGCACACGGAGACCAGGCCTGGCCTCTCCTCATCTGGTCCAGCTTTCATTGTGTGGGTGAATCGTTGCCCAAAGGTCCAGCTCCAGCGATGGAGGCAATGCCCCAAGTCTGCCAGTTTGCTGGCAGGGAGGCTCTGGGAGAAGGATTGAAAGTGACAGAGTTCTTGTTTTGTAGAGTGGCTTCTGGGTGCTGTCCTGGGTGCAGAGCCCAGTGGGGAAGCTGTTCTACTGCTCTCGCTGCTAGGGCTGGGCCAGGCTGGGTTAGGGTCCAAGGCGGAAGGCAGCACCCAGGAAGGAGCAGGGGGCTGGTGGGATTCGGGGCTGGATGGATGTACAATCAGGAAGGGAAGCTGGCTGAGAGCAGGCCCAGCCCTAACCTGTCCTGGAAACAGGGAACCTTGCCTTGTCCTCCGGGGTCCCCTGGGAAGGGCACTTGGGCTCTCAGATCCTGTTTCACCAGGTTCCTCTGAGGAGTGAAGGTACCTGCTGAAGGCCATAGGCAGTTCTCATGTGACACACGTGACACGGTGGCCATAATGGGTCCTCGTGGTTGGCAGCAGAGTCCCTGTAGGGGAGAATGTTCTTTGTTGAGGAAATGCTTGAATCAAGGCTGAAACCACCTCTGTCCCTGTGATACTGTGATTTATCATAAGAAATACACGTTTGCTCTTCATCCTCCTCCTGGCCCAGAGCTCCTAAACTCCTGGAATTTCCTAAGAGATGAGAAAGATACAGGCGTCTCGCCATGTTAATGAGGTGACTTTTGGAAACACCTAAGGATGGGGACCCGACCACGTGATTGGGTCCTGACCTCTGACCTCAGGGAGGGAAGACAGGCTGGAGGTTGAATCCATCGCCGATGCCCAATGACTTAACCAATCATGACTACATACTGAATCCTCCATAAAAAACCCAGAAGGACGGGCTCAGAGAGTTTCCGGGTTGGTGAACACGTGGAGATTTGGGGAGGGTGGTGAGCCTGGAGGGGGTACGGAGGCCCGGCACCCCCTCCCAACACCTGGCCCTGTGCATCTTGTCCACCGGCTGTTCCTGAGTTACACCCTCTTATAATAAACTGGTCACCTGGTAGGTGAAATGCTTCCCTGACTTCTGTGAGCCACTCTAACAAATTAATCAAACACAGGAGGCGGTTGTGGGAACCTCTGATCTATAGCTGGTTGGTGAGAAGCACAGGTGAGGACCTGAAGTAGAAGCAGGGGCGGACGGTGGGGAGTGGGCAGCGTCTTGAGGGACTGACCTACTCTGTGGGATCTGATGCCGTCTCCAGGTAGATGGCGTCAGAATGGAGTTGAATTGTAGGGCACCCAGCTGACATCAGAGAATCACTGGGATGCGTTGGGAAGAAACCCGCACGTTGGAATTGGGTGCAAGATATTAGTCCCCTTCCCCAAGGCCCGGGGGTCTGCTGGTTCTAAGACTTCTCAGCAAGGGAAAGGAGTCTGGGAGGGTGGGATGAGGGGGGAAAGGGAGGGCCAGGTAGAAGGGCCTGGGAGACAACCCCTGGGTACGAGCGCTTAGGCCCCAAACCTTTTCAGAGTCCTTTAAAATTTTGTCCAAAGACTACAGGAAGGGTCCACAATCACGTGAATGGGTACTCGCTTTCCTCAGACATTGGGGAAATGCAGTTAAATCGCAATGAAGTTCCTCCACATGCCCGCTGGGACAGCTACAGCTCACAGGCCGGGCAACGGCACCGCCGCAGAGGGGCCTCCTCCCACTTTGCACCCTCGGCCCAGCCTGACTCTGACAGCACTGATCAGTAGCACCCCACTCTCCACACTTCCCCAGCTGGGAAGAGCGCCTCAGAGAAGAACGGTGGCCGTGGTGTCCCAGGACCGGGAGACGTGGCTATGGTGCCGATGAGGGTCCCCCGGGTTCGTGTTCTGGGCCTAGCATGAGCCACCTGTTTTGTTTTGTTTTTCTAAAGGGAACTTTATTTTTATTTATTTATTTATTTTTGGCTGTGTTGGGTCTTCCTTGCTGCAGGGGTTTTCTTTAGTTGTGGCGAACGGGGGCTACTCTTTGTTGTGGTGATCAGGCTTCTCATTGCGGTGGCTTCTCTTGTTGTGGCTAATGGGCTTAGTAGTTGTGGCTTCCAGGCTGTAGAGCGCAGGCTCAGTAGTTGTGGCGCACGGGCTTAGTTGCTCCGTGGCATGTGGGATCTTCCCGGACAGGGGCTCGAACCCGTGTCCCCTGCATTGGCAGGCAGATTCTTAACCACTGCGCCAGCAGGGAAGCCCGAGCCACCTGGTTTTCCTGTGACTCTGGAGTGGCCGGTGAGCCTAGTACCATCGAAGTGGACTTTGTGCCTGGCTAAGTGAGGTGGGGGCTGAAGTCAGACTTATAAATATTTGAGAAAATAAAGCCTCTGTATTAGTTTGTAGATGAGTAGAAATACCTCGGAGGACAGACAGGAAGCAGGTGGTCTCCAAGGAAGGGAACTGGGTGTTGGGGAGCTGCAGGGGGAATTTTCACTGTGTAGCTTTTTTTTTTTTTTTTTTAATTTTTTTTTTTTGTGTGTAGCTTTTTGAATGTTCTGCCATATAAATGCATCACCTATGAAAAGATCAATGCAATTAAAGTTAAAACGAAAATAAAGAAACATGACTTTTTTTCACATGCACCTTTCTGGGCGTAAGATGTGAACCAACCACACGAAGACTGGGCCTTTCAAATGCCTGCTGGAAGCGGCTACCAGAGCACGTTTAGGAAGTCCTTTCCTTTCCTTTTTTGTGTTTGCAGCACATGACCATGACACTGTGCCTTACACACAAAATGGGCGGCATTCAATCATAGTTATGGGGTGTACATAAAATCCTAGTGTCTCTCAGCTCCTCGGGGGCAGAACCCCTTAGCAGGGGGGTTCCTGCAGGAACCCGGGAGGAAACGCCTTGTGGAATGACTCTCCACACTGGTCCCCAGCCCCCGTCTGCCGGTGTGGAGCTGGGTGCTAACATCTGAGTGCAGGCAGGGAGGAGGGACAGACAACAAAGACGGACGTAGGCGAGGCGTGTGTGAGCCACTCAGGGACACAGACGCCGAAGGGCAGGTAGAAGCCGTGCAGAGCTCACCGGGCAGAGGGGGCTGGGGGAGCTGTCCGGGGTGGGAGGGCGGACACAGAGGCCTGGAGCCTGAGCCTGGGCCGTGATGCAAGGAGGGTGAGAGGGCGGTGGGCACACAGCCACGGCAAGGGCTCTGGGAGGGGCAGGATGGCCATGGGCTGCAGGAGGAGGCCCGCGTGCCCGCTCAGCTTGTCCACCCTTGGGCTGTTCAGAACTGAAGGGAAGTAGAACAACTCCACGAGGGCTGCTGGGCCACGTGAGCTGTCTGGCTGCGGCCAGAATGGCCCCTCCTCACCATTTCCTAGGAAAGGCTGGGATTCTGCCCAGGATGAGGCCTTTCCAGGACTTGTCAGCTTCCTCTTCTTGGGAAAGTCAAGTCATTTGTTGGTGGTTTGGAGAACATCCTGCTGCCTTCCATCCGCTCAGCCCTGGAGGCCCCAGCCTTCTGGCTGAGGTCCTGGAGACCATCGGACATTAGAAATCTCATGGGAGCAAGGATGCCATCTCCGGGTGGGAGCAGCTTTGAAGGGGAACGGGGACGGTGGTGGCGGCTGGGATGAGGCCGGGAAGGCCAGGGCAGAAGGAGCTTGTTTGCTTCCAACACAGCATTAGGTGTCCACGGGGCGGAGGGGACGCTTGGGCACACTGCCCAGGCTGCGTCCCTCTGGGACACACGAGTGTCCCTCCCACCCCACGCTCCCTAGACATTTGCCAAAGAACAGACTTCTTCTTCTCCTTTTTTCTTTTCTTTTATTTTTTTTGCGGGTCACAGCTAACCCTGTGGGTTGGGAAGTGTTCTGTGGGGCAGGGAGCAGGGTGGGGAGAAACGTGCAGAAGACGCGATGTGGCTTCATGACAAGGCTTTCCCTCCCACAGTTGGGAGACAGGAGGTCGAGTGGGTGGCTGGACCTGGGGTTGGGTAGGTGGGTGTTTGCAGCCATCCTGACACTGGGGGCGGCCGTGTCTCACTTTCATGTCAGCACTTATTGGCCAGAGTCAGGAACGAGAGTTTCCTCAGCTCAACACTAGCCTGCAGCAGTGTTTAGCACGCGGCACCGTCTCTCGCCCAGGACTTTCTGGAAGCGAGTGACCTGTAAGGCCAAGGGTCCCTGGTCTCCCTGCCGGCCAGGTGGCACTCCCTCTCGCCATGGTCCGTCCCCACCTTCTCTAAGTTCCTGCAGTGCTCCTTCGGCCCGGGAGGAGCCTGAGGGGGCACAGACCTGACAGGTCTCAGTCCGTGGAGCTACTCAGCAAAGAACCTTCTGGCCGGGGGGTGACTAGGTCTCCTTGATGGGGGGACCCTGTGGCTGGTTTCAGGGTCTCTCCTGAGAGGAGGACCCACGCTGCCTTCCTTACGCAAGGTGCAGCCCGTCCTGGGGTCTCACTGAGCCTATAACAGGACCCAAAGGAGTTACGCTCCCTATTAGTAGAAACCGAGACTAAGTGGAAGCCACTTGATTTCAAAAACCAGGAATTCGAAGAAGAGAAAGAATATCTGTCCAGCCCCTGGCTCAGGGTCCAGCCTGCAGCAGGTGCCACCAAATGCCAGTGCCCGCTCTTTGTCAGTCACCAAAACGCTGCCAGAAATAAAATTCTCCCGAAGTTAGAAGCGGAGTCCACCCGGGATCTCACACTTTCTAACAACGATAGTCCATAATTGAATTATTATCGTATTTGATAATTGACTTCTCAGGGAAATGTACTTTAAAAAGTTATTTTATTTTATGTATGTTTTTTATTGAAGTATAGTTGATTTACAGTGTTGTGTTAGTTTCTGGTGTAGAGCACAGTGATTCAGTTGTACACACACGCACGTTATTTTTCAAATTCTGAGAAATGTACTTTTGAATTACTGGGGCAATTCTAACAAATTTTACCCAGATTTTCTAGAGTTTTCGGTTAACTAGATTGAATTTGTCGCAGCCTCGTGGATGGCGGATAGATGAAGTTTTGCTATGTTCCCTCAAGCAGCACAGCCCACTCATCCACTGTCTAACGGTAGAGCAGGTCAGCTGTTTCTTGCTTCTCTGTTTTAAGGGGGAAGGGGGAGAGGCCTCTTGAAAGCCCACCCCCTCCACGAAGGACCAGCCTCAACTGGTCAATCAAAGCTGGAAGTCAGTATTTTCGGCTTTGCAGGCTGCTGGTATCATCACAAGGACTCAGCTCCGCTCTGGGTGATGCATCTTCAGACCTGCAGCAAGTGCGAGGCCAGGGCTGTGGTCCAGCAAGGGGCTTCCGGTCGTGGCTGTATTGCTGTCTCCAGCTCCCAGGGAGGTGCTATTCAGTAGGAAGATAATAGGAGCCACCCATGTAATGGTACCCTTTTCAGTAGGCACTTTAAAAGCAAAAAGAAAGAAGTGGAATTAATTCTAATAGTGTAGTTTACTTAACCCAGTACATCTCGAGTATTATCATTTCAACACGTAGTCACTGAAAATGAGATATTTCACACCCTTCTCCAGCACAGTCCCCAAAACCTGGCGTGTGCTCTACAGGAAGGCACATCTCATGCTGGAGTAGCGACTACGGGTAGAATGTGTGTCCAGGGGACCATGCTGGACAGCACAGCCCAGCCTTGGAGAGGACACTTCACAATGACGTGAGGCTCATCTCTGCTGGCCGAGTCTCCCATCAGCTTTCAGCTTCTTTCCTGGTTGGAAACACATTGCTAGGGGCTTCTCCACATGGAGGGCCAAGGGGGTGTGCTGGGGTGGGGTTCTGTGTGTGTGTATGTGCGTGCGCGTATATGTGGGTACATGCCTGTGTATGCGGGTGTGTGCACGCACCTGTGTGTGTATGTGCGTGCACGTATATATAATACGCGCATGTGTGTGAGTGTGTATTTAGGAACCGTCTCCGTAGGAGGCAGGATTATGAGGACAAATCCCTGAGCCCAGGGAGTTACCAGGATACAAAGCGGGGTGGAAGGAATGCTCATAAAATACAACCTGAGGCGCGGTGCCTAACGGGAAGGGTGGGCAGGGCCGCGGGGCTGCAGAAGTGAGAGGGGGCACCGGACCCGGCAGCAGCTGTGTGTGCAAGTTGAGGCCGGGGCTGGGAGACCACGTTGGAGGCTCCTGGGCAACCCAGCCAGCCCAGGTCTCGAGACCTCGGGGAGGAGGGGGCAGGACAGGTGTGATCAAGGGGCAGGCGCAGAGCAGGTGGGCCGGGAGGGGCAGGGCAGGGTTGGAGAGACAGGTGCACGGGGGCCGCGGTGCTTTTCCTGGAAGCAGACCATTGAGAGGATGGGGGCGGGTCTCGATCTGGCTCCGTGGAGGGTGACCCAGTTGGCACAGATGCGTGGCTTCCTCTGGACACGCACCATGTCCTTAGCTGGAGGAGGGACGGAGGCAGAGGGAAGACGCCAGTTAGGCTCCATCGGCAAAGAAGAGGGCTGGCGCCGTGGGTGGGAGGGAACTTCGCCTGAACTTCTGCTCCTCAATGATGCGACTTCGATTTAATTTAAAGGTCACGTTAGATTCCTATTAATGAATGGAGATTAATTCCTGTCTCTTTACTTAACACCCTGGCCTTTGTTATCAGGCACCTTCCTCTGACATTTTCTAAGGTCAGATGAATTTCTGAACTTTCTCAGATACTGCAAAGTCTTCTCCGGACGTGGGTGTGTTGCAATATTCCCTTTCCTCGCCTGCATCACGGTTTAATAGGATTGTGCAATTACACTGGGTAGGATTTTGTCTGAAGTCCATGCTGGGGGCGACTTCATCCACTGTGTTGTCCTTTAAGAAGTGCTGTCGGTCAGTCTGGTCAGTCCGAGAGCAAGAAGTCTCTGGGATGGTTCCCCGCCAGTGGCAAGCTGTGTGTTGGCCAGGAACCCCTGGCTTTGCTGGTCTTTTCTGAATGTGCCAAATGGGGGTGGGACGTAGACCCTGTCACCGGGTTGCCCCCTCTGCTCCATGGACAGAAGGCTGAGGCTGGTCCTTCGTGGAGGGGTGGGCTTTCAAGAGGCCTCTCCCCCTTCCCCCTTAAAACAGAGAAGCACCCAGTTTGGGGTTCTATGTAAAGGTTAATTTGGGGGAAAGCAAATGTTTCATCGTGTGACAGCCAATTCTCCTTTTCTTCTGGTAACAGCATGTGGATGTAGAGGCAAGTCATCCCAGGTTGTTGAAGCCTGCTCCACCCTCCCATCTTTTTTTTTTAATTTTATTTTTATTTGTTGACAGTGCCACGTGGCATGTAGGATCTTAGTTCCCTGACCAGGGATCGAACCCGCACCCCCTGCAGTGGAAGCATGGAGTCTTAACCACTGGACCGCCACCCGAAAGGCTGTGGGAGGAGAAGCAGGAGGTAAGTGTCCTCTGTGTGAGGCCCTGGGGTCTGGGGCATTTGTCTCTGCCTCGTGCCTTAACCTAGTCCTCCCCTAACACTGATGGAAACCACCCTACTGGGGCCAGCGTCCCTCCCAGTTCCACAGGCCCCTGACATTCAGCTTCCTTTTCCACAGATAGCATGGTTGTTCTTTGGTTGCAAGTTGAGAGACAGCCCAGGGCTGTGAAGGCAACAAAATGGTCCTGATCAGAGGCAGCAGAACCAAGAAAGCAGAGGGCTGTCAAGGCCTGGTGGATAACCCGAATCAGTTCTCGCTGAGGAGGGTCGGGTGTGAAGAGGCCAGAGGGCCTGGGAGCGGGGAGAGGGCAGAGGTCTGGGTCTGGCAGGGAGGCAGCGGCAGGGGGTCTGGGCCTGGGGACCAGTTTGCAGCAGGTTGTGCTGGGATCCGGAGAAGAATGGAGGAAGGCAGGTGGGGCTCCGTCCATCAGTGACTGGTACCAGGCCTGGCCTGCCGGGCTTTCTCTCCCAGGACAGGGGATTGATGGTAAGGCCTAGAATTCATGATGTTTCCCGTGGGCTAGGTGCTTTACCTGTGCCATCTCCTTTAGTCACACATCCCTGTGAAGTAGGGAAATTATCTATTTTGCTCATAAGAGAAAGGCCGCTTGGCGGGGTGAATAATTAATGTGGGTCCCTTTCTTCCATGCCAAGCTGCCTTTCCAGGGACGGACCCCCAGACTGGGCGGGGTGGAGGCATGTCGGCAGCAAGATGGGTTCGTGGGTGAGTCGGAGGTGTCCCGCCAGGGGTCTCAGCTCTGGGACACCAGGTGGGACTCTTGTCGGTCCTGGCTTCTCTGGCTGGGGCTTTGGGGCTGAGCCTGGCTGGGGGGTCGCTGTCTCCTATTGACCTGGGGCTTGGGTGCAGTGGTGGGGAGCCGGCCCCATTCACCGTCTTTTGATGGAGTAGAAACTCCTCCTTTGGAACAAGGGTGCAAACTAAGAGACTGAGCAGCACTGGGACCCCTGGAGGCCTCCCCTCCCCCAGCCCGGGTTCCCCCTCCCCTCCCCCAGCCAGGGCTCCCCCTCCCCTCCCTCAACCTGGGCTCCCACTGCCCTGTTGCTCAGAACCTCCGTCTGCAGGTTCACTTTGTTCCCTGGTTCCCAGCCCTGCCCTGCATCCGGTGCCGTTGCCGGTGCCGTTGCTGAGTGCTCGGAACTCTGAGAGCAGTCCCTGCGGGTCAGCTGAAGCGGGACCACGCCCAGTGTGCGGGGCTCCTCCCCATTCTGTCCTGTCCGCCCTCCCTAAGGTGCTCATACTACTCCCCTCTGGAGGGCTCACCTCCATAGGAGTTTGGGCATCTTACTCAGACTCCCTAAGGCCTTGGACCCTGGATCAGTCATGCCAGAAGAGTCCGTCGAAAATCCCAACAGGCCCTCAGAAGGGACCGCATGTGTGAGCGCCGGATCTCTGCTAGTGGTGAGGACGGGCAGTGGAGATTTCCAGATCCTCCTCCAGCTTCAATGAAACGTCTCATCTTTTTTTTTTTCTTCATTTCGGCTGGAAACGTGCAAGCACGTTTGGATGGGATGAGGATGTTTAGAAGTTCCTATCACAGCTCAGCACGAGCCCTGCAATTGCCCTGCAGGTTTGAGACATTACTCTGCTCATCACCCTGTGACCTTGGACCATCTGTGACCTTGGGGACTTTCCAACCTCTGTAAGCCTTGGGTCCCTCATGTGGGGTCCGGGAGGCTCATTATCCACACCCCGCTGTTGGGTCCAGCTGCTCCCTGCCCTTGCCGACACCCCGACTCCCCATTACCCTGCCCGGGTAACTCTCCTTGGAAGTAAATGTATCAGTGTGTGTCTGCTGAGGCTGTGGAAACAAAAGACCGCAGACTGGGACTCAAACAACAGAAAGGTATTGTCTCTCAGTTCTGATAAAAATTAGAGTAGAGAGAAATGAAGCAAAGAAAAGAAAAACAATGGAGAAAATCAACAAAACCAAGAGATGGTTCTTTGAAAAGGTCAGCAAAATTGACAAACATTTACCTGGATTGATTAAGAAAAAGACAAGACTCAAATTACTAAAATCGAAGTTAATGTGGGGACATTACTACTGATTCTACAGGCATGGAAAGGATTATAAGAGAGTTTTATGAACATTTGTACATCAACAAATTGGATAATCTAGATGAGATGGACAAACTCTGGAAACACAAACCTACCAGGCATGAACCCAAGACACAGAACATTTGAATAGACGTATAAATAGTAAGATGATTGAGTCTGTAATCAAATCTTCCACAAAGAAAAGCTCTGCCGCATTAGGTTTACTGCTGACACTTCATATATTAAAAACTGAGTTGGTAGCTGGGGAGAGAGATTCGTGTTAGGGATTAAGAGATGAGACATCTGTGAAGGGAGGAAACAGGTCAGAAGAAGCAGAAAGCCTGAATCCCAGTGTGTAGCCCCGTATCTTGTTGAATCCATCTCTCCGTCCGGGATAGGTTGGTCCAGTGAGACAGTTGTGTCTCATCTTGGTGGCCTGCTCCACACCCTTCCTGATGCTCCCATGGTGATGACGCCACGTCCGGGCAGAGCTGACAGCTGGGCACCACCATCAGTGACTTCGATTGGCTGCTCTGCCTGGAAGAACGTCCCAGGGCACCGGGGGCGGGGGCGGAGGGTCGCCCAGCACCTCACGCCTCTGGAATGAAGACATGATGTCACCCGACCCTGCTGTTGTTGCAGAAATGTTTTCCTGCTGATAAAGGTGCTCAGTCCTGATATCAGGGAAGCATGTCATATCAAAGCAAACCCGAGAATGAACCCCTGGGTGCCCACTCTCTCCGGGGCCCCTTCTCCTAGCGGTGTCACACTGCGTGGGACACATCCGGGAACAGGGCCAGGCTTCAGGACAGAGCCCCGGGACCCCTGCTCTGTATCCCAGGCTTCCCGGTTGGTGTGTTTTGTTTTCCTAAATCTCTTGACAGTATTGGCAGAAGGTCTGCAGCCTGGAAATGGCACAGAATACACGGTGGCCCTCCTTCCCACCCTCTCTCAACCCCACAGTTACCCCTCAGCTGGAGAGTGGGGACATGTTGTCTCAATCTGCCTCAGGAGGAAGAGAAAAGCAAGGGCGGAAAACACACATGGCTTTCTTACTCCAAACACGGCCTCTGAGGGGCCCCAAGGCAGGCCAGTTAGCGCCACACAAGGCCTGCCCTCCCCCTGCCCAAGGCCCATCACCTGGTCTCCTCCCCGCTGGTCCCTCGACCCCTCCCCCATCCCCAGAGCTTCAGGCACCTCTGCCCCTGACCCTGGGCTCCGTCCCAGCCCCTCTCGGAGGATTACTTTCCTAATCACTTTCCCCTGACTTTATTTTCACACACGCCATTTTCTTAGCAGGCCTCTTTCTCTTACAAACATTTAAGAACAGATTTTAAGTAAAATGGATTTGGAATGTAACCGCACTGTGGCCCCTTCATGGGTGTTCTGACCCTTGTTCATGGTGTCAGGCATGCGGGCTGCTGACCGGTGCTTGGGGACCCCGTGGGGGCCCGATCAGGAGTCCCCCCGCCCCAGTGCCTGCACGTATGCTACAGGGGGCTGGGCCGGGAGCGCCTGAGCGCTTCCAGAGCGCTCAGGGTTAGCAGTGCTTAGATAGTGAGCACCCGTCACCTCACCCGTCCCCCTGAGCAGGGTACCCTGCCCTCCAGGCCATCACGTCTGGCCTCTTTGTGTCTTGTACCTTTATAGCAGGCCTGGGGGGAGCAGTCACAGGCAGGCTCTGTGACGGGTGTGAGTGAGGCGGGGCGGGCCCTCGGGGCAGCACTGTTCTCTCTCTGAGATGGGGCTGTTCTGGGGCCGTGCAGTTGTTATGATTCAGAAGGACCTTCCGGTGGGGAAGACACCTCCTACTCCCGAATGGCACTGCCCCATCACCAACCCCACGTACATGTTCAGTGTCTTACTCATCTCTCCCTGATGCTTTCGTGGTTTATTGTCTGTCTGCTTGTAGATGGTCCCCCCACCTCCAGAAATATAAGTTCTGGGGAGGCAAGGACCTTGCGCTTTTCCCTTCGGCTTCCCAGTGTCCACTCTGTGCTGGGTCGTCCCTTGCCCTGGACGGCACGACCTCAGCTCAGGCACGTCTCAGGGCCAGCTTTTCGAGAAGCCACAGTCCTGCTCAGGGACAGCTCAGGGCTGCTCTGCAAGAGGCCTGCTGGTGTGACTTGTCCCCTCCGCCAAAGGTCAGCGAGGTCAGAGCCGAGACCGTGGACGACGTGAGGCTGGACACTCATTGACACCTGGGTGGAACCAACAGGCCGCGACCGGTGCACAGCTGCTGCTGCTGGGCAGTCCTGCTGTTGAGTACTGAAGACACCAGCCTCCTCCACACGTCACTTGTGCCGGTCTGGGTCCCGGCTCCAAAGTGACTGCAAATCTCGGAGGACTACTCGGTCCCCTGGCCGTGGTTGCTGCCCAGGAAAGCAGGAGGTGAGCCCAGAAGGGGAGACTCCTCTCTGGGTGGGGGCAGGCCTGGCTCCAGGACCCCTGGACATCCAGATGCCGTCTACACAGGCAGGACATCTCCCTTCTGTCCCGGAGTCAGTGGCCTTGAAAGGGTTCGGGCGGCCGGAGCCTGTGGGTAGGAACTCTTCCCCAAACGTGGGCAACGGGCCACTTGAGGTAGGAGGGGAACTGGGGGAGAGGAAGCGGGCCTGATTGGAGCCCCTCGTCTGGCAGTGGCCGTGGGTGAGTTCCTGCACATTCAGGGCAGACGCAGCAGCTACGCTCACTATACCCCTGGGGGTGTTCCTGCCATCGGTCCTGCCGTCGGGTGCGGCCACCAAGCCCCCGTCTGCAGGGAGCGCCTGCCATGGTGGCTGAGTCAGGCCTGTCTCGCTCACACACCCTAACCTCTGAGGTTTGGGGGGCTGCCGGGGAGGAGAGCTTTCCAGAACAGAGCCGCGTCAGCAGCCTGGAGCTGGGCGGTGGTTAACCCATGAGCAGGCACGCGTGTTGTGTGAAGAGATAAACCCTGGAAACACAGACAGGAATAGAACAAAGCTCAGTCCAAGCCCACTGCAGCCCAGGAAACTCACAGGAAACGAAAAAGTAGAATTTCCTTCCTATAAACAGAGTCCAAAGGAATGCGTCGGGTTTTAGAAAGTAGGGTGTCTCTGATTTCACCAACAGGAAGAAATGGTGGGGGGTAAGGGTGCGGTGGGCAGGGAAACCTTTGACACGTGTGAGCGCGATGCTACAGGATCAAAGGTCAGAAGGGCAGAGTTTACCTCTTGGCCTCATCACTCCCAGGTTGGGTGACTGGCGAGTCACTTAGCGCCTTAAAATGTAGGCGGGGCTTCTTGCCCTACCAGCCACCTGCTTTGTCTATTACGTGTCTTACCTGCTACCTGCCGTATCAGCTACCTGTCCTATTGTCTGCTCTACCTGCTACTTGTCCTACCTACCACCTGCCATATCTATCACCCTCTGTTTACTACGTGCCCTACCTGCTACCTGTCTTAACTGCTTGTTCTACCTACCACCTGCCTTAAAAATCCTCTGTTCTCTGCTGCTCATCCCTCCCTCCCTCTTAATCCCTGGCAACCACCAATCTCTTTTCTGTCTCCATGAGTCCGCCTCATTCAGAGTGCCATAGCGTCGCAATCACAGTAGCCTTTTCAGACTGGCTTCTTTCAGTTGGAAATCTGCATTTATGGTTCCTCCATGAATTTCGTGGCTTGAGAGCTCATTTCTTTTGACCACTGAATAATGTTCCATTGTCTAAATGCATCCCAGATTACCTATCCATTTTAGACGCTCTTTAATTCCTTTCCCCCCAGCTCCCCAACCCAGACTGAGGTCTGGATCTGGTGCAAAGCTCCACCCAGCACCTTCATCTGACATTTCTCCTGGGACACCCACCCAGTGTTGGACTTTCTGCTTCTTGGATTCCAGGCTCCATTTCTTTGATTCCATGCTGTGAAGCACAAACTTCAATAGCTTTTGGGAAAGAGAAAAGGGAAGGAAATTACTGAGGCTGTGCACATTTGAAAATGTCTGTATTCTACCCTCATCCTCAATCGATTGGCTAGGTATAGAATTCTCGGTTGGAAACTGTTTACTTTCAGAATTGAGGAGGTGTTGATTTCTGCTCCAGCTTCTGGAATGGTGGTGGAGCAGGGGATGCCACGTGACCCTGGTCGTGGTGTAAACCTTTACGGTTTCTCCCCAGGATGTGTAGGGACCTTTGGCGTGGGTCCACATCCATCCTCCATGTCAGTCTCTCGGATGGAGCGAGCGATCCCTGGGTCTGGAAGTCCCTGTCCTGTGGCCGTGTCTGAGCCAGATCAGCAGCGCTTGTTCCACGAGTATGTGGCTGTGATGCAGCTGGCCGCTGCCCCACTCCTGGCTGAATGAGTTGGCACATTTGCGCTGTGACCGCCTGGGTCCTTGAGGAAGTTGAGTCACTTCCTGGTGCAAATCACAAACGGTCAAAAATGCTGTGCTTGCAATTGAACTTTCCACGTATTTAAAGTAATAATGGCTTCACGGGAGCCAAGACAACACCCAGGCTCTGATGACACTCAATTATGCTGACGGAGGAGCTGCTGAAAGACGGGCAGGCTGGTGGGGATCCACTCCAGGCTGGCCCAGCTCCATCCCTGCAGCCTCAGCGAGGGCTCTGGACTGAGCAGTGGAGTCAGGAACAGGCTGGCTGGGTGGGATTCTGTCAGCTGGCATTGTGGATTCATCAGTCATCAGACACCGAGGCTTCTCACAGATGGAGAGTTGCCTTGAATTCAGGCCAACCTTTGTCTCATCAGGGATGTGGTCTTTTCTCCTCTGAAGAAAGGCATTTGGTGTTTGATGGGTAACAAGGCTGCTGCTTGCCGAGAGGAATGGCGTTGGGCCGCAGCAGTTCTGTGTCCAGCATCCACCACGATGCTGGACAGGTGTCACTACCGGCCCCTCCACCGGAGCCACATCACTGCAACCCAGCAGAGATCAGACTCACGTCCGGGTCTTTTTCGATCCAATCCCCCATCTCTCACCACTGGGCCACACTGTCCCCGATCCTCAGATGCAAATATATGTGCTGACATAATGAGAAAAGCTATGGGAACCTGCGAGGTGATCCTTGGGAGTGTAGCGTGCTGGGGGGACATTTCTGCAGGGAGGAAGGGCCATGTCCACGTCCGACCAAACCCCGCAGCATAGAAACTGCTCCTTAGGTGTCATGGGCCACTTGAAGGTGTGCCGAGCCCGGATGAAGGGCTGGATCTGAGTCCAGGCTCCGACACTTAGTGGGGCCTCCCTGGTCAGCTGCTCCGAGCCTCAGATTTTCCATCTGTAGGTCAGGGGTGAAAATGTGGCCTAGTTAGGGTCACGGAGCTCTGTGAGAACCAAGGGGGGGAGTATGGTGTCTGCTAAGCATTTTAGAAACTGTGAAGCAGCGCTTGCTGGTGGCCACGTGGACACAAGGATGGCTGTCCCCATGGGAAGGCTGTTCACTTAGGTAGCCGGGTGCGTTTTCTGCCCATGTAAGTGACAGGACTTTTCACTTTTTTTGTTGGGAAGGAGTGACCAGCATTTCCTGGGACTGACCCTGGGAACCTTGCCTCGTGGGGAAGGGAGCAAGGCATGTCTTGGATCCCAGTGTGGAAACAAGCTTCTTCCCCTGGGAGCGGGTGTGGTGGGCATTGTGCTCTGGGCAGGAGGGAGGGCCGGGTCTGGAGGAAACAGGAGGGGCTGGGCCCATGTCCTCTCCATCGCTGCCATGTTTCACTGGTGGAAGAGACCTCTGTTTCTGTATCCACGAAATCTGTGCCCCCAGGGTCAGCAATGCCTTCCAAGTACCATCAGCGATGAGTGACAATGGGGGACCGGCGGGGGGCGCATGGACAGAGAGTGGTTTGAAGGAGCAGGCTGGAAATGTCTGGAATAAGCCTTCCAGGCCTAAACTCTCAAATTCGTTTTCCCAAGTTGTTGTTACTAATGGCAAATGCAGAATGACCTGCATAAGGTACAGGTTCCTGGGAATTTTCTGCAAAACCCTTCCCCGTGCTGGGCCTGGAGAGGACAGTCCATCACCAGGGATGGAGCACTTACTGTGCTCACCTCTTTCTAAGCATGACGAACGGCGTCTTCATTTCAAGGTGAGGAAACCAAGGTTTAGAGGGATTGAAGGGGAGCTGACAAAGTCAGACGGTAGTTGCCAAGTGGCCGGACCGAGGTTGGAAGCTGGGGGTCGGACCCAGGGTCCTCACTGTTTCAGTTTGAGCAGAGACGCCTCGGTCACCTCCCACTGAGAGCCGTGGCTCCTTTTGTGACCTTGTGCGACCTTGTGTACTGCTTTCACATCGGATCAGTCCGATGTGGCTTTCAGGCTCTCCTGGGCTGACAGCATCCCTCCAGATTCATGTCCCCACCCCCCACCGCCCCTGGAACCTCGGAACCTCTGTGACTGTGACTAAAAGAGAAGGTCACATCTCAGAGTCACTGCCCTGTAATTAGTTATGAGGGTGTCATCCCGGGGTAGGGCTGACCCTGAATCCAGTATGGCTGGTGTCCTCATAAGAAGAGACACAGAGACAGACGTGCAGAGAGAAGGAGGCTGTGGGATGATGGGGCAGAGGTTGGAGAGATGATGCCACCAGCCCAAGACCACCGGGGCAGAAGCTGGAAGAGACAGGAAGGACCCTCCCTGGAGCCTCGGAGGGGCCGTGGGAGGGAGCGTGGCCTTGGCTTGGACGTGTGGCCTCAGGACTCTGAGAGAATGATTTCTGTTGTTTTAGGCCCTATCTATCAATACATTCGTGGTGGTTTCTCACGGCAGCCCTGGGACACGAAGCCACACACTCAGCACTCTCTGGAGATGACCTGGCAGACCGCAGGCCTGTGGGGTCACGTCGGATGGACTCTTTCCTTCCAGCGACACCTGCCTTTGGCCGTGGTTGCTGCCTGGCTGCCTTTCCTGCGAGGCTGGGAGGGTGAGGCCTTCCGTCCCTTCCTCGGAAGGGAGGGAGCTTCCTGGACCCGGTGTCAGAGGCTCTGCGCATCACCCCGGGGGGCCCGCGTGCGGCCTTAGAGGAGCACAGCTGGGACCAGCCTCGCAGCCGCTGCTCCCGAGGGCGCCACCTTCTTCAGACAGGCGGCAGGGGGAGGTCTGTGAGCCTGTTCCCTGAGGGACTCCAGGTCCCTGGATCCCACTCAACCCATCCCAGGCCCGGTGGGAGCCAGGTCACCAGCATGATTTAATATCTGAGGGCAACCCGTGCCAGCTCCAGGCCCCGAGTCCATTCTGAACTCCGTAGAACGCCCCAATCTGGCTTCTCTGATGTTTCCTCCTGACTACTTGCTGGGGAGAACTCCACAGAGGTTTAGTGCCTTCTCATCAGAGAACTTGGGGTCACGTGACACCCCCTGACTGTGTTGGTGTGTCAAGTGACCAGGCTTCCCTTTCCACACAGAGTCCAGTTCAGCCTCAACAGGGAGAAGGGGGCCATCACCGCCCCCCACCCCCCAGGGAAATATCTGCAAGTATTATCCTGTCCTCCTACTTTAAATGCACCACCCTTCTCCCCTCCCCTTTCCTGTTTGCTTATTTTACCCCAAGGGCTTAGCATTCACAGAAGGCTGCTGAGTTGAGGTTCCCTGTGTCTCCCCACTGGAATCAGCTCCGGGGGTGGGGCTGGGAGGGGGAGCTGGGTGTGTGACCTGGGCAGCCTGTGAAGTGTTTCTGGGGTCACGTTGAAAAACTGGGGTGATAAGACTGTGATTTTAGTGGCTTGTGAAGGATGAATGAGAAAGTAAGGAACGGGTTTCGAACCAGTGGGTGTTGGAGCACTTCTTCAAAGGTTCTTTTTCTTTAGGGCAAAGCTGATTTAGTCTTATGTCTCATAATATACTGATTCCCCTCAAAGGAGGTATTTCCTTCCCTCCCTCTCTCCCTCCCTCCCTCCCTCCCCGATGTCTCTCTCTTCCATCCAGTCCACGCTCCCTGCCAGCCCACTGTTCTCCGCGCAGGGTCTGGGCAGCGTGCAGATCGGAGCCCCAGCCCTCCTGCACCTTTGTCCTGCCACCTGCTCTCAGATCCCAGCCTTCCTTTCAGCTTTCTCTCGTCGCCCACATGAAATTAACGTTACCTTCTTGGCATAAGGTTATTTTCAGACCCTCCCTTCATGAGGCCTTGTCGCCCCTGGGGACAGATTCTAAAACTCTCAGAGACCATGCAGAGAAAGGGCTGCCCTCAACCCCCCCCCCCCCCCCCCGCTTGCATTTTCTCTTCTCCAAGGTACGCTTCCTGCTGCTTCAAGCCCTCCCCCATCCACTGCTAAGTTCCTGTTAAATACTGTCCAGTTGGTTTGGCCCATCTTTTTAGTCTGTTGAGACTCACGTGGTACTGATTCTGTTCCCAGACCTGTTACCTTTTATTCCCAGTTACAGTAGGTCAACCACCTCATCCAAACACCATATACATGTTTTATGGGATGAGACCTTCAAAGAGCAACCTTTCTTGGGACATTCAGAATAGAATTTATTTAGCAAAATGTTAGACATCTATTCATGGTAAAAAGCAAGGCTCCTTTGCCGACACAGTGTCTGTTTTTGCAGAGAATGGAATTTAGCAAGAAACAAATAGATCAGCTAAAAACTATCCCCCCTGACTACCAATTCAGGATGGAATAGGAAAGAGCAATGCCTCAGTGAGGATTTTTATTATCTCAGATTATGTTTCTCTCACTTTCAGTCCTCGAAACACATCACATTACTGGATCCATTCTCTACACATCCTCACAGAGTTGCACCTCGATCGCATAGCTGTTGCCCAGTGAATAACACGTCCCTTCCCTTTGATCAGTAGCTATTCCCCTGGGCACGCTCTACTAGCAAATATAGAAGTTGTCAGAAATTCAAATACAACATTGGTGATGAGAAACTGATGGCTCTGCAACGTCCTAACACCCTGCACACACCGTGAAGACGAGTCAGGTGCCCTGTGTGGACAGTCACGATGCCCCCAAGGCGGGGTCATTCATTGACCTAGTGACCGAGGAGTGACCAGGGCAAGCCAGACACGGCACCCTAGGCCCTTTTGAAAGTTTTGAGCGGGCTAGAAGGATGTCCCAGGTGACAAAAATAAGCCCTCTAGGCCCAAGAAGACAGAAGGAACCATCCGAGTTTAGTGCTCCCTTGTCTGGCCCACTGTGACCCTCAGAAGCTTCATACCTCCTCAAAGCAGCTGGGAAGGATTCTCAAATACACAGATGACAAGTCAGAGCCACAGAAGACAGGCATTGGACTCAACAAATGGAAATGACACTCGAGAAGACACAGCACACAGAATGTGATTTCAGCACAGGTACGAAGTGGTACCAGTGATAACCCCGTATGAGGAAGCAGCTTTCCAATTAAGGGGGGAGTTTTGGTATATTCAATAATGATACTTGGATTCAATTATGATACTTGGATATAACTAATTGGATATAATTAGATTCCTTTTTAATATCATTAGTATTTGTAGAATGTATTTTTGAGAAAGAAGTAAATATAAAAACCAATCTGTAGTTGGTGAGTAATAAGGCAAAATCTACAAAATTATTATAAAAAGTTGAAAGTTTGGATTACATAAAAATAATTTTCAAAATCTTCTCTATGATAAAAGGCATCATAAGCAAAGTTTTAAGGCACAGGAAAAACCTGGGAGAAAAACATCATACATATTATATATGTATCATATATATCATATAAAGATTTAATACCAGACCATAGAAAGAAGTTCTAAAACCATTTTAAAAGGGTAACAGCGTGGAGGCCAGGATATGACCAGGTTATTCAGAGGAAGCTCACCGGCCAATGTAAACATCACCACTATTCAGGGAAATCCAAACTAAAACAACCATGAGATAATACTTTTCACCTATCAGGCTGGCAAACATTAAGATGTGTGTGATGATTTCAAATGTTAGCAGAGGTGGGAAAACAGCTGTTCTGATTTGGGGAGAGTGAATCCGCAAATCCGTGCATCTATTTTGAGAACAATTTGATGTATTTATTAAAATAAAGAATAAGCACGGATTTTGACTCAGCGATTCCGCTGCTCCGTGCCACTCTAGAGAAATAAGTGCACATTGGAGGTGGAGGAAGATGTTCAGGGCGGTGTTGTCACCAGACAGGAGCTCAGGTCGCAGGGGCTGAATGGGGGGGCTGGTTCGTGGGGAGGGGACTCACGGGGAGGGACTCTCTGTATTTTCACATTGCTTGAGTCTTCTGTAATGTATTCAGGTACTGATTTAAAACAATAAATTGCTAGGTGAGAAAAATAGATTACAGAATAAACTTGTTTTTGAGCAAAAATTATGCGTGGACATATGTATAATACATATGGGAAAGAAAACATCAAAACATTAGTGGTGCACAGTGGGATCGTAGATAATTTGAGACACTTTTTGGTTTCACTTCTCTTCATTTCCTGATTTTTCTACAAAAGCATAGATTTCCTCTGTAATATATTTTTAAAAGAGGCCGCTGCCTGCGAACCACCAGCACCCTGTGCTGATCTCCGAGCACCGTGAGCCTTGGGAGTGGCCGCCTTCTAGGCAGATGTCAAGCTGGCCCATTGGGAGGGGCTGGGGCCAGGCAAGAGGGGGAGTGTCATGGGCTACGGGGACCTGTGGGATGTCCAGACCCCACATCCCTGACTGGAGGTGCCCTGTCTCCCCTGAGGTCAGGGCACCCCTCTCACCCCCTTGCCATGAGCCTGGGGGCTGGGTGGCGACCACGTGCCTGTGCGTTACCCAGACCCCCTGCAGATTCTGCCATTTGCTTGGACTGTCCATGTGGTTTGAGCAGGTCTTAAATAGAGCAAGCCAGACGCATTACTCCAGGGTGGACCGTCCTGAGATTGACAGGACCCAGGCGGACATGGCAGTGCACAGGGTACCACGACCACCCCTGCTGCCCCCTGTGGACAGTTTGAGCCAGGAGGTCACCGCCCCCTCACTCATTCCCCTGCCTCCTGCGGTCATTGCGGGGGGCCTGGAGGTTCTGTGTGTGGAAGCCTCTCAGACGGGGCTGGGACAAAGCAGAGCTGGACGGCCGTGTTTAAAAGGCACTGAGTGACCCACAGGCTGCAGTGAGAAGGAGCAGTTTCCACGACCAGTGGGTCCCTTGCTGGGAGTCTGGACAAAGCTGTATGAGGACCTTTGGCTACTCCAGGGGGACCTGGGGCCCGAGTCCAGAGTGACGGCCCTGGACTCGGCTGCGGTTCCAAGTGGCATCCACTTTCTCGAAACCTGAACCTTCCCTGGGCATCCGTAGCCCGCCAGGCCGGGGTCACAGTCACGCCCCCTGAGGAGGAACTGGCCCAGGAATCTGCTCTTGCTTCACTGGCCGGGACTGGAGGAAACACAGGTCACCGGGCTCCAGATTTCCCAGGGATCAAATCCACCACGAAAGCCCTGATAAAAGGACACGTTGCTTTGGGGTCTTGACTAAATTATAGGTATTATGACTTGAGACCCCCAAGTCCCGTAGGGTCCCCATGCAGGCGGGCTGTGTTAGAAATATTGGTGGTAGGACAAGATTTCTGCTTTTGTTTCCAGGCTCAAGGAGATTTCCTGAAAACCAGAACCTCGCTCCAGGTGTCTGGTCGGGACACGAGGCTCGTGTCACTGTGCATCCTTCTGCATCACGAGAAGCGCTGACCGTCACTGAGAATCCAGTGGTTCCGGTGACTGAGGAAACAAAACCCTTTGCAACGCAAACTGTAGAGAGAAAATGTTTCTCATGAGCATTGGAGCAAATTGGGGAAAAGGGTGTACATGGGTCGCGGTGAACGTGGCGGATTGCACCAAGTGTCGCTCGTGCAGCGGCAGCTGTCAGCGGGAGAGGGACATCGCAGAGTCAGCAGATCCTTCTCAAAACATGGAGGCAGAACGTCCTGCGGGTGGACCAAAAGCCACCTCCGTAGTCCTCTTCCAAAAGGTGGAGCCCAAATTCCAGACCGAGCTGAAGGTCCTGACCCTGGGACTGATTTTGCAAACAACAGCTAAACTGACTCAGGGTGAACGCGGGGCAGCAGGCAGGGGAGCAGGGTTGAAGGGTCCTGGCGGAGCTCCAGCGCGAGTGATGGTTGAAAGGACCCGCCCTGCCTAGACGCCTCGGGGAAAGTCGTCTGGCCCCTCAAGCCACGAGGCAGCCACAAGAGTGCCCCCGCTGCTCCCGCCCCAGCCACTGGGCCACGTACCAAGCCCCGCCCCCTCCCCCCGGGCCCTGGATAACCGGTAATTCTCGCGGGAGCCCCTGCGCGGGTCCTCCGCCACCGTCCACTCTCCTCGGAGTGTGGGAACATTCCTCATTCTCATATTCATCTTTTCGAAAAGATTCCTTTCCTCCAATTCTTCGTGAGCAGTGACCCCCCAAACCAATGGCATAACAGCATGGTGCCGGGGTCACGGGCAAGGGCCTCTGTCTCTGGACTGTAAAGTAGGGGTCGCGGCCCATGTCTCAGACGTGCTACTGTTAATGTCACTTATTTTAGAAGTTCTCCTTATATACATTGTTGGACAAATTCCACTGTCTTTCATTGGATTAATTCAAAGCCTGTTAGGATTTGGGGAGGACGCTGGGTCTCCATAAAGACAAGGCGGCGTGGCCGACTGGTGGTCTGCTGCAGTCTGGTTCTGCCACCTGTGACCTGGGCGGGGGCTGGACAGGGGGCAGTGGGCACACATCGAGGGCAGGATGGAGAATGGGGACTGTGGGCGTCTCCCCAGGACCTAAGGCTGACCACTGAGGGGCCAGAGGGCAAGGGGGATGCCCCACCAACTCACACCAGCAGTGACCACAGGCATTCAGAGAAATCAGTTGCCGCCCTCCCTCCCACGGGGCCATCTCGGTGCCCGTCCCTGAGCCGGACACCACGGGCAGGTGTGGGGTCTGGTCTCGATGAGGGGCGCGCTGCCTGGGAGCCCAGTGGGAGATTCTGCAGAAGTCTGGCAAGACAGTGGCTCGGGCTGGGACTGAGGGACAGGGAATGTGAGCGGGTCGGGGCATATTTAGGCTGAGAATTGAGGCCTTGGGGCTGATTGGGGGGGGGGAGGTGGCAGCGATGGGGAAGTGGGTGACTGTCTTTGTGAAGAGACGGCTCAGCCCCCCTCCCTTCCTGGCCCCCCAGACGTGGGTGGTTTATGCCTCCGGGTAACTTGGCTATTGCTTCACCCCGAACAATTCCATGGAGCATAAAAATCTTATTTTTTGAAAGTTGTAAACAATGACACAGTCTAAATGGTCAATGCCAAGTTCAACATAATAAAGACTCAAAAACATCAGAATTCCAGCTTCCATGGAGGTGCATTCTAAGAGAAAGATGCATTCTGGGCGTTCTCTTTGATCCTCAAGTGAGAGCCCATGTCCTGTGTTTATCGTCACTGTTGGTACAGACTGGCCTGATTCTACATAAATTTAACGTAATGGTCTCTTGGTCATGAGGCTCGTCTTCCACCTGTAGCTCTGCGGCTGAGAGCACTGTGCTTTGTTTTCACAGAAGCATTGCAGCGCTACAGGGGGAAGTGAGGCCAAGCTGTGCCCCGGAGGGCTTCCTTGGTGCCACAGGGAGGGAAACCCTGTGTTCCCATGTCAGTTATCATAAGGACAAGGGCAGAAGTGAAGTGTGAGGGGAGGGTGGGGATGAGAGGGAGGCGCCATGTGGACACCTGGGGCGAGCACTTAGGCTTGGGGGAATGGCAGGTGCAAAGGCCCTGGGGCAGGGAGAACAGCTGATGAGGTCACTGGGCTGGGGGTAGAGGCACAATGCAAATTAAAACAACGAGATACAAGTTCACTCCTGGCAAAGCGACAAAAGTTAAAGGTCCAAGAATCCAAGTCTTGGGGACCAGGTGGGGAACTGGGAATTCTCAGACTCCATTGATGGGAATAGAAACGGGCCCGGCTGGAAGGCAGGGGCGATCGCAGGTGAGAACTGGGGCTACAGCTGCCGAGGTGGTGAATGGGGCGTTCCAGGGCCCGCACCACGGCCCAGCCCTCTATCCCATGGCTGCCCCAGCCAGGCCCCTAAGCCCCCCAAGCCCCCCATCCATCCATCCTACTCGTCTCCCAGATGGAGCTCAACCCAGCCTGAAGGGGACCAGGGGACAGGGATGTAGGCGCACGTGGTTGCTCGGACAGCAGGCCACAGCAGTGGTTTCCAGTCCCGTACAGCCTGGGCATGGATTCCAAGGGCTTCACTGGGTCTGTGGATGTGGAGAAGGGGGTGGAGGAGTACGGAACTTAGAAGAGCAGAAACAGGACAGACCTCGGGACCCTGGGTGAAGGAGGGGGCACCAACACATTCTGAACAAGAACCCCGGATGTGGGACCAATGGGCACCAAGGCTGAGACCAGATGGCCAGGCCAGACATTGAGCCCACCCCGCTGTCTGTGTGGTCCTGGGCAGCTTCCTTCTGACGTCCATGTCCCAGTTTTCTCCTCCAAACGATGGGATGACAGCAGCGGCCTCAGCCTTTGTGGGGACCAGTGAGGCGCCCCACACAGGAGCCAGGAGAGGCCTCGCTGTTGGAACTGATGCTTCAGCTTCAGCCGCTGTAGCCGAGTGGACAGCGAACGACCAGCCTGACCACAGAGGGGTGGGTGGTGTCTATGGGGAGAGCCTGCACCTTTTCCCTCTCTTCCTTCCCTTCCTCCTACAGGGATGGTCCTCTCATACTCACAGCCCTCGTGGAGGCATATCGTGATGTCAGCTCCAAGAACCGTTCTGGGCGTTTAGAACAGGGGTCAGCAGCCTATGACCCTTGGCACAAATGTGGTTCCACCTGGCTGTGCACAGCCAGGGGTTTTGTTACTGGCCAGACCCGAAACCGAACTCAGGCTGCCTGTCGCTCAAAAGTCAATGCTCTAGAGACAAGGGCTGGTAGAAAAAGGAGGATGTTTTATCCAGGAAGCCGGAAACCTGGGGAGATGGCGGACTAGCATCCCCCAAACTGTCTCCCCTTCGTCAGTTAGAGGGAAAGGGGTTTTATAGGGAAAAACCGGGACATTTCAGGGGTATATGGCGGGGGCTACGTGCAAAACAGCACGCCAAGCTCTGCAATCATCTTGATCATCACCTTGGTCGTGTGGTGGTCTGGTCAGTGTCATCTTGATTGTTTTCAGCCCAGTTAATCTTCAGTTCCAGGGTCGGTTTTTTCTCGTTTCCTTGAGACCACTTCTCAGAATTATGCCGGTCACAAACTCAGGGCTGCACAGGATGGGGCAGCTGGTGTCATGGCTGCAGTCTGGTCATCATGAAGTTAGCTTTTTCCTCTGGTGGCGGTTATAGTATCTGCAAAACAGTTTAGGAATGTGTCTCGATACTGTTATCTGTGTCCTTCAGGGAGGAACTGGGAGTCCTGTGATTCTATCGTCCTGATTATGAACTGCTTGGGCCTGCTCTTCTATGACTCAGGGGAGGCCTGGGAGACTTCAGTTTTCCTACAAATGAGAGGCAGGCAGAAGACATGGGGGCGGGAGCTGTCCCGGGGAAGGTCCCACAGGGTCCTGCTTAATTACAGTTTTTACATTTTTAGTTGTTTTTTTTTTTTTGGCCATGTCATGCAGCTTGTGGAATCTTAGTTCCCTGGCCAGAGATTGTACTTGACCCCCGGCAGTGGAAGCGCGGAGTCCTAACTACTGGACTGCCAGGGAATTCCCAGTTTTTACATTTTTAGGTGGTTGGGAAAAAAACCAAGAGGATATCAGCATTGCATGACATGGGAAAATTCAGAGTCCGGTGCCCAGAAACCCCGTTCGCTTGGCACACAGATGCCCACCTGCTCGTGTTTGCCTGTGTCTGTGTTCACGCCTCGACTGCTGGTGACCAGCGTGACAGAGACTGAATGGCTCTCGAAGGCTGACCACTTAAGGCTGCTCCTTGCAGAAGGCGACCGTGGCCGACAGGACTGCCCGGCAAGGAAGTCAGGTCAGCCCGAGGGTCAGCAAGGGCGCGGCCACCTTCTGTGCCTGCTTCACCAGCAGGGACCTCCTGACCTAATTGGTTGTTCCTTTTTACTGCCGTGATAGCCGGTCTGGAAGCCAAGGGTGGACGGCGCCCAAGAGAAGCTTGGGGATGCGGGGACAAGGCACCTGGAGTGACGTGGGCAGCTTGTGGTCAGAGATCCCAGGTCTGGTGGCCCAACAGCAGTGACAATGCCTCCCTGCTGTCCCAGCCTCTGGGAATGTTCACCCACAGCTCCCGGGACCATTTGGGAAAAGCTTAACTCAGGGAGGTCTTTCCAACAAGCAGGTTGGCCATGTGCATCTTGAGTTCATCATGGGTCCAATTTTAGGCATTTTTCTCATTACTTTCACAAAAACCTCAGAGTCAAGAAAAATCATGCGGTCCTACGGTGGTCAGTGAGCTGAATGGGTGACCGAGTGGCCCTGAATGGCAAGAGCCTGGGCCGTGGATGGGTGTCCGGAGTCCTCCAGCTCTGATGAGGACACCCCCTAGGATTGGCCAGGCCCAGGAGCGTCAGGCATGGGGGCTCCAGTTCCGCCAATCCACCCTCATGCTCCCTTCGGACACCAGGTCAACCCGACCTTCTGCCTCTGAGCCGTGACCCACGGACCCAACTCATGGGATCCACTTCCTACCAGGTTGGTGGAAAGAGCCGGGGGTGGGGCGCTAATGCACATGAACGTGAATGCTGAAACATCCCCATGTGCTTTAGAAGATGCTTGTTGACCTAAAGGATCTTTTCAAGGTGAAGTGGGGTCAGCAGTGCTGTTTTTTGTTGTTGTTGTTTTCGGTACGCGGGCCTCTCACTGTTGCGGCCTCTCCCGTTGCGGAGCACAGGCTCCGGACGCGCAGGCTCAGCGGCCATGGCTCACGGGCCCAGCCGCTCCGCGGCATGTGGGATCTTCCCAGACCGGGGCACGAACCTGCGTCCCCTGCATTGGCAGGCGGACTCTCAACCACTGCGCCACCAGGGAAGCCCAGCAGTGCTGTTTTTATGCTCACTTCTATTTGTTTATTTATGTACTTATTTGCTATGAAGTATTTCAAACATACAGAAAAGTACCTCAAACTATTTACAGATGACGATTTGTGCTTTTTCGCTGTGGTAAAATATACAGAATGTACCATTTAGGCATTTTTGCGTTTCTAAGAGTGCAGTTCTCTGGCAGTAAGCACATTCACGTTGCTGTGCGACCATCTCCACCGTCCATCCCCAGACCTTTTTCATCTTCCCCAAAACTCTGTCCCCATCAAACAATAACTCCACATTCTCTCCTCAGCACCATTTGGTTTTAAAGATTTAACCTCGTTGAAAATACCCAGCTAACACGTTGACTTTAACCACTGTCTAGGGGGCCACTGTATGAATATATCGCAGTTGATCTATTTTGAAACTGGTGGATGTTTAGGTCATTTTAGTTTTTACTTGCTGCAAACAGTGTTTTTAAAAATACAGGAATGGGGCTTCCCTGGTGGTGCAGTGGTTGAGAGTCCGCCTGCCGATGCAGGGGACACGGGTTCGTGCCCCGGTCCGGGAAGATCCCACATGCCGCGGAGCGGCTGGGCCCGTGAGCCATGGCCGCTGAGCCTGTGCATCTGGAGCCTGTGCTCCGCAGCGGGAGAGGCCACAGCAGTGAGAGGCCCGCGTACCGGAAAAAAAAAAAAAAAAATACAGGAATGATCACATTATCATCTGTACAGATGCTTGGAGATCCTAGGTGAGACATTAAAATAGGGAAACAACGAGAGGGAGGGTAAGGACGGGAAGGTAGGTCAGTCACAGCGGGCTTAAATATAAGACGGCATCCTTCCAGCAGCTCTGAGCGTGGGCTGCGCTGGCGCAGGTTGCTGGCCCCCTGGCCAAGGCTGACCACAGAAGCAGGTGCATTAAGGCTTGATGCGGCAGCACCATAGCTCCTGGTTTCACCCACATGGACTCTTTCTACACAATAAACGTCCCTGGTTTAGGGGATAAATAAGGTTTGTTGTTAGAAGAAAATGAATTGAAGTGGGACTTGGCTTTTGCCCAAAGCGACCTGAGGCAAGAAAGTGGTTCCTCACAAGTTGTGCTAATGTCCTCTGAGTCACCTTGGACAATGGCTTCCCCAGAGGGGAGCAGAGATCTGAAGGAAACACTCCCAGGACTAGTTATTGGCTCCTGGCAGAATTTATCCTGAGGATCACTTAACTGACCCACATTTATCTGGAAAAATGAAGGGGGTGAATTTTCTTCCTGATTCCAGGCAGTGTTTCAGGTGGGGAGCATGTACGTTCCTGGGGGGGAGCACATAAGGTATGGGGGAGGCAGGATGGCATAATGAGAGGATGATTTCATAGGCAGACAGCCATGGGTGATTGGCGATGGGTTGGAATTCTGGAATCGTCACAGCTGTGTGTCTGTAAGTGGGGAACCCATGTTCCCGAAGCTGTAGTTTCTGCATTGGTTGAGTTGGTATCAATAGGACCCACCCAAAGAATTTGTCTTAAGGAATAAATGAGATGACATTTTGAGAAGAAAAGGAACCAACAGGCAGCGTGGAACACATGCCACATACATAGTCATGGTCATCATAATAATAGTAAGACTAGTAACAGCGAAGATGGTGGAGAGCTCGTCACTTCCTTCCCAGCGTGTGGATGGGAATCTTCGGTCTCGGCCACGCTCTTTCTTCCTCGGGGAGGGCAGGCATTCTCTCGGTGGGCCACAGACTGGCAGCCACCCCTTGGACGTTGTCTGTGGGCTGCTCCCCAGGGATCCGGCTGGCAGGGCTTTACAACTTTACAAGGTGGCCATCTTTCGCTCAACGTCTTGAAGAAACCTTCTGACGTCAGCCTTATGGGCACGTGTAGAGGACGCTGGGGGAGGCAGCACTGCCCCACAAGCTCAGAAGCACCACATCCTGCTCTGTGTCCGCACTGACCCCGTTGGCAAAGTCTGGCTCCCCTGGCATTCCAACCCACGGAGCTCTCTAACTGGCTCAGGGACCCTGGACTGACCAGGCTAACAGAGAACACGGGAGACCCGCTGATGAGCAGGGTGGACAGTTCCAACTCCCCCTAAAATACCAGTTTTGAACCCACCTCCTGCAGGGAACTCTCTCTGATAAATGTTGGTGGTGCTGTCTTTTCATTTCCCTAACTTTTCATGTACTTTTCTACTTGACACATTATTAGCAACTTAGTGTCTGTGCTGGGACTTAATTACACTTCGTGACTTAATGGTGCATCGGGTCACCTGTGGTAATGTCACTGTGACAGAGTCTGTTGCTGCTGGCCAAATCTCCTCACCATTAACTTGTCAGGGCACATCGTCTCCAGCTGCCTGTCTGGACATTTCTTTGTCTGAGGACTTTCTCTGGTCACCTGATGCAGCTTTGTTGCCCATGGCAGGCTGGAAGTGCCAGGGAATTAAAAGCCCGGGAGGGCTTTCGACCCAGGGCTGGAGGAAGGGGTGGGTGTGTTAATACCCCAGCTCTCTCGTCTCAGGGCCGTTGCAGGGCGTGCTCTACACTGTCTCCCCACAAAGGCTGCACTGCAGTTGCCCACATGGTATCTTGCTTGATGGGCCACTTTTATTTGCTGCCTTCCCTTCTTTGGATCAATTTCTCAGTCCCCTACCTGAGTTCCTGGGCTCACCTTCCAAATAAACTCCTTAATCCAGAATCAGCTTCTGGAAGAACTCACCTAAGATGCCTTCTGAATTCTTCCATGATCAGCGGGATAATTGATGGAATGTCACGACTAGGTACCAGCACCATCCTGGCCAAACACGACCCTACCCTCTCATCCCCTTTTTTGTTCTGAACAATGACTTCATATCGTAAGGCAAATGGTAAGATTTGGACTGAGTGGGAAGCCGGCTGTCCAGCCCCCGAGGTGTCCTGGAAACACAGCCCGGCAACTGTCACCCCCGTCTCTGCTTTCTCTCCATTGTCCTGCATCCTCAGTTCTATTTGTTCAGGCCCCGTAGTCCCCACTACCTGGTATAGTTTATCTGGAACAGTGTCTCTCATAAGTTTACCTGGAATCCTCCTCTGCCTGGGAGACCCTTGGGGGGTGGGTATTTCAGGCTTGCAGAAAGGTTTAACACCGAAATAATGGTTCACAGTCTTTCTCCGTGGGACTTACCTGCAGGTCAATCACCTGGCATTATCCCTGACCATATCACACGGCAAGGTCTCTGCTACCTGAGCTGCTGGGTGAAAGCTGCGGATGAGTTTGACTTGTTAGTCAACTGCATTTCACATTCTCTTAACTGAATTTACGTATTTAGTCATTAAGGATTTTAAAAAGTTGACTGGAAAAAATATTGCTCTCGAGGGTATTATAGGGACAATTGATGGAAATTAAATATTGATTATGCTTTAGGTAATAGAATTGCATCAATGAAAACTTTTCTGCTTTTGATAGTAACTTTATAGGTACGTAAGAAATTGTCCTTGTTTTTAGGAACTACACACTGAAATTAGCAGTAAATTAGAGGACAGTTTCTCCTAATAACTCTCAAACTCAGAAAAAATATAAATTCATATATATATATATCCCTATATGTATCAGAGAGAGAATGATTAAGGAAATGGGGCAATATATAATTAACCGGTGAATCTGGGTGAAAGGTGAAGAGGAGTTCCTTGTACTACTCTTGAAACTTTTTTTTAAGTTTGAAATTATTTCAAAGTAAAAATTACAAAAAAGAAGTGTGCTGTGGAGAAGACTACAGCCAGAGGACCTGCTGCAGCACACGGGGAGCAAGTAGGGTCCTGCCACTTATCTTTCAATCACGACCTCCGTCTTGTCCTATTTGCCTTAATGTCTTAAAGGCGGGAAGGCCTTAGAGACAAGTGGGGGAGTGACAGAGTTCCTTCCTCCCCCGGGGGCCAAGGCCGGCACCGGCCTGTACCGCGCTGCCCTTCCCCTCCTGCCACACGGTGGTGCTGTTGCAGGCAGCACGTCCACCTGCAGTTGTGCGGAGTGGGGCCCCGAGCTGCCTGACACCTGCTGGGCTCCTTGGACTTGGAGGGAAGGCTGACCTGTGGCTATGAGGTGCCGTGGGGGTGGCTGATGTCCCCGGGGACGTGACAGGACTTCTTGATGTTGGCATAGCTCTGGCCTCGATGGGGGCTGGGTTTGGTTGGGAGGAAGGACTGGGGAGGGCAGGCAGGTGGGCGCGCCTGGGTGGGCAGGGGCGTGGGTGTGCAATGCGCTCAGAGCACGTAATAGTTAGAAGTGGAGAGTTCTCACGGAGTGTTTGGTAGTTTGGTACCAGGGTGGTGCTGCCTGCCTGTGTGTGAGCAGAGCCCAGGGTAGGTGCTTGATGAGTACGCAGGGAATTACAGATTCCGCAGCGGTTAGACATCTACTGCTGCAGAAAGGGTTGAAGCCCTGCATCCGTCCTGTATCTAGAGCTCTGCACTTTGACTTTGCAGTTCACTTGTTTCCTCTTGAAGCTGAACTGACTTGCTTTGGCCGATAGAACAGGCAGAAGTGATGCTGGACCGGTTCTGAGATGAGGCCCCCAGAGGCCTCCCATGTTCCCGCACTCCCTGTCTGAATGCTGACCAGCCATGTAAACAGGTCCACCCTGGCCTTCTGGAGGGTGAGAGGCTATTATGGCAGAGATGAGCTGTCCAGGCTCAGGCCCTCTGGGCCAGCCAGCCCCTAGCTGAGCCAGCGGCTCACCCAGACAGGAGGGGGCTCAGCTGGGATCAGATAACTGCCCCGGTGAACTTGGCCAGATGGTGAGAAGAGCACACCCTGTTGTTCTGAGCCACTGTGGGCTCTGAATCATGTACCTCACCACCACCCCCACCAACCCCAGGCCAAAAAAAAGATGTCCACCTCCTAATCCCTGGAACCTGCGAATACATTACCTTCCACAAAAGGAGAAGGATCTTGAGATGGGAGATCATGCTGGATCATCGAGGTGAACATGATGTAATCAGAAGGGCCGTTTTAAGAGGGATAGAGGAAGGTCAGACAGAGAGGAGGAGATGTGATAACAATGACAACAGACATGGAAACTGGAGGGATGCAGCCACAGCGAGGAACGTCAGGCACTTGTAGAATCTGGAAGAGGTGAGGAATGCATTGTGCCCGGAGCCCCCAGAAGGAACCAGCCCCAGGTGATGCCTGGATGTTAACCCCATAACAACTCATCTTGGACTTCTGACTTCCAGAATTGAAAGAGAATAAATTTGTGCTATTTTAACCATTAAATCTCTGGTCATTTGTTACGGCAGCAATAGGGAGCTTATACAGCCTCCAAACTTTGGGGCAGTTTGTTATGCGGCAAAAGCTAACGGATACATGTACATTCTCATACTCTTGTAGATGCTTTACAATGAGAAAGAGAGGAGAGGGATGGTACTGACCTGGGTGGGAAGGGGGTGCACCGAGAGGCACCAAAAAGTAATGTTTCCCAGACATTCTGATGAAAGCGTTTTACAAGACACTTTTTTTTTAATTACCTAAATGACCATCTTGAAGTCATTCATTTACTTGTGAATTGATTAATTAACAAGCACTTACACACCATGTCCTGGGGTGGGAAGTGAGACATTCTCTGTGCCCTCATGGAAATCGCTGTTGCCCCGGCCAGGGCAACTCCTGCAAGAGCTGCCCGGCTTGACCATGTGCAGGGCTTTCCACGTAAGGGCTTCGGCCAAGTTTCCCGAGGGACCTGGCACCCCTCTGCACAATTCCAGGTGCCCACCCCACAGACCTCCCTGGCCACCTGGCTGGCGAACTTCTCTCTCATTTACTTCTGACAAACAAGCCGGTCTCAAGTTTATAGCCACGTCTTCCTCCCAGCTGGGCCTCCATCTTTCCCCTTTGGCTAGGCATACTTGTGGATAACTGCTGGGAAAGCGACCCTCTCAAAGGCTTCCAGGACCCCCAGGCTGCCCTTGCTCCCTCAGGGAAGGCTTGGGAGTCTATGTTAGGCTTGGACCCAGAATCCCTTCATGCTATCTGGGGAATTCTCTACTTGCATCAGGAGCAAAGTGCTATGAGAACAAGGGTGTGGGCCCTGCCAACAGCCTGTCGGGTCACTGTTTTAGGAGGAATGGGCGGATTGGGCGCTGGCACAGAGGGGGCTGGGGGGACCAGGGAGAGGCCTTGGCATGGAGTGTGAGGGAGGGCGTGGAGTGGGGGGCTCCGGGGAAGCTCTGGTGGAGATTCTGCAGTTAGAATCTGCAGACACAGACGCCGACTCATGGCCTTGTCGCAAGTCACGGAGAGAGAGGTGGGAAAGGACAGCAGAGGGGGGACGAGGATGGAGTCCGCGGGATGACAGCTGAGGCCTCCTTTCGATTCAGCACAAGGGCGAAGGTGACCAGTGGGGAGGGAGGGCCGTGAAGGGTGTCTGGGCTGTGGACCGAACAAACCCAGGGGGTCCAGGCTCCAAACACGCTGATTCCCGGGGCTCGGGAATCTTAGAGCACGTCCACCTGGCCTCCCCCCTCTGGGGTGGACTGGTCAGAGGTAGTTCACAGGATTGGAGAGTGGCTCTGTGCCAGCAGCTGGCCTGGATGGAAAACATGGCGGGTGCCCGGGGGCTGTGGGGCCGGCTCAGGAAGCTCGTCTGTCGGACAAGGTGGGCCGTTTCCTGCCGAGGCCAGACCGGTCTTCCGCCCGGCACATTCTGGAGCTGGTGGCATGGAGGCAACCCTGGTCCCCCAGTGTTGGCACACACGCTCCCAGGAGATGCAGAGCCAGTGACCGTGAAGCCACAGGTAGCATGATTTTTGATTTTCTGAACAATGAGAAATGCACTTGTCGTTCAGACCACACGGCAGGTGCCACTGGCGGGAGGCCGTGCCCGCTGGACGGATGTCCTGTGTCTAATCTGGTCCCTGAAAGCAGAGCCATGGCAGGACATGGGGGCCGAGGGTGTACCTGGGGGTCCCAGGAAGCAGGAAGTGGGGAAGTGAGAGGGGCTGGAGGAGGGGGTGTTCATGGGCCGGGCCCTCTGGGGCTGGTGGGGCTGGCAGAGCAGTGCCCAGCAGGGCGGGAAGCCAGGCGTCTGCTCCCCGTCACCTGTTCCCTGGATCGTCATTTCCTGGCCTGAACCACATGCCTGCTGGGGCCTGGCTCTGGGGGTACACCTGTGTTTCCGTTTGATTTTATTTTATTCATCCAAGAAGTATTTATCCTCTTCTCGCTGCCCCTGATGTCTAAAAGCGTTCTTCCCTCCATTTGGAGTCTAAACTTTCAGGTTTCAAGTTTTTTTTCTTCCTTTCTTCTATGACTCGGTCATCCCATTGCCAATTCTCTGGGCAATTAAAACTATTATGAAGAGTATCTGCTCATCAGAGGCCAACAGACTTGTTAAGCGTTGCATGCGTGTGCGTGTGTGCACGGGTGTGCGTGTGCACCTGTGTGCACGCACACGGAATGTCTATCCCAGCCAGGAGAGCATGTGGGGGAGACAGAGGGGAGGCGACAGCAGGGCGTGCTTTCTCCGCAGACATGCAGAGCAGTCGCGCTCCCAGGCCACGTTTCTGGGGACGAGCACTAGTTTGCTTTGGCTCATATCTGAGGATCTCACTTGGGTGCTGTTTCTACATTGGCCTAAAAACAGGCTCCGAGTGTTTTGGGGCCAGGCAGGCGCAGACAAGGAACAGAAAGGCCAGCTCTCAGGCGAGGTGAAGGCTGGTGGGCAGAGGTGGGCTTCGTCGGGTTTGGGGCTGGGGCTGGTATCACCCGCCTCTGTGGGGTCTCTACTCAGTGGGACCATCTGGACCAGGGCGATCCCCCCAAATCTAAAAACTCATCCCCCCAAATACTAACACATTACGTGTGTATATGTACACACACATGTTCTATACCCATGACACTGAAGTAGTATATTATCTGGGTAATAGAATATCCGTCAAAATAAAAAGATAATAGAACAAAGACGAAATAAACAACATTTAAAATAATGGGTATTATTTTTTATTGTGGACACAATCTCTCTCTCTCTCTTTTTTTTAACTAAATGGTATTGGAAACATTAATAGGATTGAATGACTGAACATGCACTATTAGTTGTATAAATCCTGACCACACTTTCTGAAGCAGTGATTCAAGCTTCTGGGTTTAGGGCATTTTGGGACCTGGTTCTACAGAACCCTGCCCTGGCTGTTCTGGCTGAAGACACAGACGCCAAATTATGTTTGCAAGTTTTCTCGGTGTACAGATAGGGCGGTTTTTATAAGCAACGTGTGTAGACGTTTCTGGTAACAAAATGGCATGAGGATGGAAAACATGGTACATTTTTCAATCTCTCCGTGGGATGAGTTTCTGTGGAAAGCAGTCCCTTTTTCCTCCTCTGTGAAAACACCACGTTTTCCTTGAAAAGACAGCTTCAGTGGGTTTATGTTTTCAGAAACTTTGCCAGGCTGCTCTCAGTGACTAGCCTTTGTCCACAGAGGACAGTGCAGCTAAAGAAGTGTCCACCTTTTTGTAAAAGAGAATTGCCCACCTGGTCTCTAGAATTGCTTGTCCGAGCGCACAGATCCACGCCAGCCGAGGGGCGTAAAGCTTTACAAGGTCACCCTCGTCTCATGTCGACGTACTGCCGAGATCCTCCCGTGTCTGTATCCGCACACCAGGCACATGAAAACCACCACATCGGGCAGAGGCCGCAGGCCAGCCTCTCCCCACTGAGGCTGCCCAGGCTTCCCAGTGGATGGGGACGTTTGTGACGGTACTTGTCCACAGCATCAGTCCTTACGCTAAGTACTGGGAGGTGCTCTTTCTCACACTCTGGTGACATTAATGTAAAGAAAGCGCTGGTGTCCCTTCCAGGTCTCGCTGGACTGCCTCGCACACTCTTAGGGTCACGCGGTCCACACTGGGGACCCCAGGTCTAGGCTTAGTGCTGATGGGAAGGAGCTTCAGCTTCTATTGCCTGAGCCAGCGCCTGCACAGGTGTCCTCTGGAAACTGGCCCCAAACCTTCCTGGCACACTGGTCAGGGCAGGTGTGACCAGCACTGTCACACCGACAGGGCAGATCCTCCCACCAGACTCTGCTGTGCTGTCTGCTGATGGGTCACCAGGTACGTGCTGGGAACCGTAGATGTGTGTTTCCGATGCGTGTGAGTTTGTTAGGTGGGTGCATTTATTCCCGTCTTAGAGGTGGTAGGACTGAGACCACAGGGTGGAGAACGGCAGGGCGGCCCCGCCCCATGCCCTGTGCACTAGTCCCCGGCTTCCATCTCACCTCCTTCCGTCAGCTGCCTGGCTCCTCTTCCCTTTGGCAGGGGGAGGGGCACCTCCACCAAGGCAGAGTTTTCTAACTCTTTCTGCAACGAAACATTGCCCTACTTGCCAGAGCTGCTTCCAAGATGCCCTGTCCCTTCCCTCTCAAGGCCGGGGGAGGATGACGGGCATTTGGGGCCAAAGCCTTTTGGGGCTGTGGGTCAGAGCTGATTTTTCACAAGGCCTGGCCCTTCCTCGCCCTCCCCTGGGAACTGCCATCCACAAGCCTGGCCGCTGGTTCGTGGAGCTGGTCTCTGCTCGTCAGCTCTGGGCTTCTGCACCAGGCCCCGGGGCCAACACAGCTCTTCTGGTTTGAGAGCTCTTCTGACCCATCGTGGACCCTAATCCCAGACCAACAAAACCCACAGAGTTTACGTTCATGTACTCCGCCAGCAAGGACTTCCTGTTTTTAAGTTCAGAAGATTTCTTTAAAAACATAAACAAATGGAAGATGTTTTGGACCTTGAGTAAATATTCCCTAAGAGCATTTTGTGTGAAACATGAATAAGCAACATATGGGCTATGTTTCCTTCAAAACACACACGTTTCAAGGAAAGGGAACTAGAAAAACACATCCTAGATTTCTGCTGAGAGGAAGAAGATCTGGAAAAATTACAAATATTTTTTTTCCAGTGGTTAATTGCTTAATTATAGCAGCTAAATACAATTTCTGGGGCTGGTATTAGAGGGAGGTCCACGCTGCAAGATCTCTGCCCCATCATCCCCCATCTCTGGCCCCCCTGCCCCGGCTCCTGTCCTCCATCCCCCATAGGGTCTCTGTCCACTGCTGGCAGAACTTGGCATCAGCCCCAGAACCCAGGCCCGCTAGAGCTGGTGGGAGGGCAGGGCCACCTCCTGATTTCCCAAGTGAAGACTGGTTGCCCGGAGATGGTCTCCAAGCTTGTTCGGGGTGTAGAAGCTTCTGCTGGAACCACCACCAGGGTCTCTGCTGCACGTCAGCCATTGGGCACAGAGAGGACAGCACCTAAACACACAAGAGCAGCTGGCAGCTTGCCTCAGGCCCCTTTCTCTTCTGCAGGCAGAGGACACCGGCTTGAGTCAGTTGAAATGGAAAGGGGATTTCCTGGGAAGAGGCTGGGGTTTCTCCAGGCAGCGTGGAGTGAGCAGGTCTGGGGCCTCACCTCTGCGAACCATCACTGACAGGGCTCCGCTCTCAAGGCCGAGTCACCTTCCGGGCCCGGTGCGGTGCCCTTCCCCCACACCAGGGCGACCTCCACACTCCTCTCGCTGCCCCCTTGGCAGGTGCCATGGCCCCAAACACCCCTCACCAGACTCTCATGATGGTTTGGTGTCCCCAGCTTTATATATACGCCTCTGAAGTACACCCCTCCCCGACCCTTCTTTCTTTGGAGAAATATGTATTTCAAAAAAAAAGCAGTTAATCCAGCAACAACTCATCATTGATTTCAACCGCGGCACTGGTCAAAAGACTCACTGTGCATTATCTCATTTAACTTGCACAAACTCTCAGAGGTCCTGCTATTGTGTTCTGTTGTCATCAGCACTGCAATAGGAAACTAACTCACAAAGCGTTCCAGCCAGGAGGGGACCTGGCGCATCACTTCAGCTGCACCTCCCCAGGGCCATGGTCACGGGGCGTCTGGCTTGCACCCCACACACCCAGCACAGAGCCTGGGGCGGCCTGCTCCCTGCAGGGCCTGGCCTGGGAGGGAAAGCAGGGTTTGGTGAGACTGAGTAGGTTCAGAACAAGCTGTTACGTTCAGCAGCCTCACGATCAGGACACATGACCCCTTCCAGCAAGTCCTGAGCCCCCCTCCCTACCACGCCCTTTTTCCGGGGAAGCTCAGCGTATGGCTGGAATGTAACCTCCCACCTACGGTAGGGTCTTTGCCTTGTTGAGAAGTGTCGAGCAGGGACCTGCTTGCACAAGAATGTGCTGTCAGGAAATCCGTCTCACGGTGGCCCTGATGACGGGTTAGCTCAACAGTCACTTCAGGCAAGTGGGTCATTTCACCTTCCTGCCGGAACCAGGGACAAGAACACGAAGAGCAGAGCGGCCGGCAGGTGGGCGCAGGGAAAGGGGACATGCACGGGCCACCCTAACCCTGCATCCCTGCATCCTTCCATCATGTTTCCTGAACTTGAGAGGGAGTGGTGGGGGTGGAGGGGACTAACCTCTTCCCTCCTTGTCTTTTCCTCCCCTCCCCTCCCCTCCCCTCCCTTCCCTTTCCTTCCTCCCTCCATCCCCCCCCCATCTTCTCTGCCCCTCTCGCCCTCCTTCCCTCCTCGTCTCTCTCTTTGTTCCACAGAGGATTCTGAGACAGCTGAAGTAAGTCTCTACGATCTATTCTTTGCGTGCCAGGCCCCTGGGTTCATGAAGACATGCTGCTTTGTTCTGAGTCAGCAGGACAGTGGGCCAAGCGTGTGGCCGTCACCCGCCCTGGAAGCCCCTGCGATGCTGCCAGGGGCCTCTGCAGACTGACCAGGCTGTTCTGAGATGGTCCGCCTTCCAGAGTTGGTCCTCAGGCACCGCTTGCATTCCTCTCCAGAAATGTGGGAATTTATGGGGTGTATCTGACCAGCCTTGTGGCCCTGGCCTGAGGCTGGCCCCAGGGTCTTCGTGGTCAGGCGCTGCCCTGAGGCTGGGGTGGTCTGCTGCCCCCAGGGCTTGGAAGGAGCAACACAGTTGCCTTCCTTCTCCAGGCGTCACCCTCAGGCTGGACGGTGGCCTGGAGACGGAGGCAGCCGCTGACCTGGCTCCCTCCACCCCCGGCGCCCGGCATGGGGGTGACATCACACCCTCTCGATGATGTTCCGGAGCTCTGAGTTATGCACTCTGCTTCTTCCAAGTGGCATCTGTTCTCCCCTTTTCCTGGGGCTAAAAGGGATGATGGAAAGAGAGAGCGTTAGAGACCCCTGCTCACCTGTAGTGAACATAAGTGAGTCTGTACGTTACTGACAGCACCACACAAAGGTGTGGCCCAGATTCTACCTGAACAGAGAGCTACTGTGAGGACACCCACACAGTGAGGAGAGGCCCCAACAGTGGTGGGGGTGGAAGGAAGTCCCCCCGACCCAGGGCAGCCTCTGCTCCCTGACCCCTGACCCTTGTGTCCACCAATTCAAGCTGCTTGAATGCCTTGGAGATGTGCACACATGTTGGGTAACGAGATTCTGGAGAAAACCACTGAATGTTAGAAGTGCCTTGTCCCCTTCAGGGTCAGGCACATGGCCAGCAGTGTGGACAGCGGGCGGCCCTAGATCTGGGTCCTGAGGAGAGGCAGGTAGGGTAGGACAATAGGCTGTGAGGGAGCCTCAGGCTCGGTCCTTCCTCTTCACAGGGTCAGAACGGGGTTGAATCAAAACAGATCCCGATGTAGGCGAGGAGGGCCTTCTGCTCAGTAAGGGAGGGGCCATTGCAGCAGGGAGATGGTCAGACCATGAGGTCTGCAAGGGGCCCTGAGGGCAGGCGGCGGGGGGGCGGGCATCTTCTTTGAAAGGGTGGGTCAGCGAGGCCAGCAAGGACCTATGGGTGGGGAAGGGCGGGGGGCTGACAGGGAGGTATCCTGACAGCACAGTTCTCGGGAGGGGGCTTAAAGAGGGGTGTTGGGAAGGGTGTCCGCATTCCGATGAGCTCAGGCTGCATTGGGCCAAAGTCCAGGGGCCTGGTGGGGGATAAGGAGAAGCTTCACTAAAGTTTGGGTAGCTCAGGTGAGCCAGGTGAGCGGGTGTTTGTCTAAGTTGGTCCAGAGGCGACAGGCAACTCAGCTAATCATTTACGAGGCCACACCTGGGCATGTGGGTGGTGTATGCGGTCCTGTCAGAGGTGAGCAGGGAGGTCATCTGTGCGTCTCATCAAAGTTCCTTGGGGGGTGGTTCTTTGCAGCGAGCCCCTGCCAGGAACAGAGGGAGGGCAAGTTCTTAAAAGAAGGGCCAGGCTCAGGGGAGCTCGACATAGTCAACACCCAGGATAGCATCACCTTGGTAATTTGTCCTTCCCATCAAGGCCCAGTCTTAAAAGAGTTAAAAATGAGACTCACCCCAATGCAGAAGGAATACAAGCCCAGTATTGCATTTAGCTCATCAGTGAGGGAGTCAGTAAGGGGGAGGAGCTAATTCAGAACGGAGTAGGGGATCAGGGTTCCAGCCTCCTGCCTCCCAAACAGCATCCTGACATAAGCTTACTGCCTCAGGACCAACAATGGCTGGTTAATGCCCTACAGGGCAATAAAACTGTGATATTTGGGATTATTTTCCTACAGGGCAGAAATTACATGCATCTGTTCTAGACTTGGTCTCTAAGGTACTGTGTAATTTCACAGTGTCTAACCTCAAATCATAGGAAACGGCAGGTCAAGTACGGCCCCGTTCCCCCAGATAATTGAAGAATCCTTGGGTAGTCTTGTTAAACATCACCCAGTGTGGTCATAGAAGGTCATGCCACCCACTTTTTGGCCCTTTTAACACATTTTAAATACTTTTCCTAATATCTCCAAGAATTTATAGAGGGCCTGCTCAGGAGCTGACCCGTCCAAAGCATGTCCACACCATGACCTTGTTCCAGGCAAGCTTTTCAACACAGAGAACAGAGGTTTGGGGACAAATCTTTTTATGCCCACAGATGGCAGGGAGGTGATAATCTTATTTTCTTCTTTGGTGCCATTGTATTTTCCACAAGGACTATTTGGGGAAACTTTGAAGTGTTAAGGGGGGAAAGGCACATGGCCAGCAGTGTGGACAGCGGGCGGCCCTAGATCTGGGTCCTGAGGAGAGGCAGGTAGGGTAGGACAATAGGCTGTGAGGGAGCCTCAGGCTCGGTCCTTCCTCTTCACAGGGTCAGAACGGGGTTGAATCAAAACAGATCCCGATGTAGGGATCTGTTTCTATTAAGATTACCCCCCAGAGAAAAAGCAGGTTAGAAATCTTCAAAACAAAAATATTCTCCTGAGGGCAGAACAATACAAGGTCTCAGTAGCTCAGTGTGATGAGAAGGGCTGCCACGCTATTCTTAGTTCTTCCATGAGCCAGGAGGCCTTGTTTGCACACCTAGATGAGCCCACGCTTCCTAACATCATCACAGCTCATTCTAATTAGTCTGTGAATAGAAACTCACCGTGAACCTGGCTACTCCTCATGTCCAATTTTTGCTTCCAATCTCTGTTAAGTCACTTGAACATCATGTAGCAGGAGGAATCCAGCGATTTTGTTAACAAAAATAAGCTGACTTATCAGGTTTTAACAATCAGATTGGAAAACAGGAATCATTTGGTAACCTTCCAGTTAACATGTGGACAATGTGATGTTTGTTCTCAGCAAACCCTTAGGTTTTCTAAACAATTTAATTGCCCGAGTTATTTATAGAGAAAGTGATTTTTGGGAAATTAACGGGAGACAACAGTGCTCCCCTGAGTAGCTGAGCTCAATGTTCTACCAGGTATGGAAAGACATGTGCGTAGGCTCATTATCTCCAGAGGAAGCAAAGGCAGCAAAGGAGAAGTGAGGACACAAGCTTTGCGTCATAATCTGCAGAGAGGACGGAGGAGGGGGAGGGGAGGGAGGAAGAAGGATGGCTTAGAGCTTCATCTCTTACTCAGCCTCACACTGATTTTTCTTCATGGCAATTATCTCCACAGGACCTTCAATACATTCTGCTCTGTTTGTTATCTGTTTCTCCTCACCTCCTTTGCCCCAAGTGGAATCAAAGCCCCATGAGGGCAGACGTTCTTTATTGCAGTGGTCCCCAGCCTTTTTGGCACCAGGGACCCGTTTCGTGGAAGACAGTTTTTCCACGGACCGGGGGGGTGGGTGACGGTTTCGGGATGATTCAAGTGCATTACATTTATTGTGTACTTTATTTCTATTATTATTGCATTGTAATATATAATGAAATAATTATACAACTCACCATAATGCAGAATCAGTGGGAGCCCAGAGCTTGTTTTCCTGCAACTAGACGGTCCCATCTGGGGGTGATGGGAGACAGTGACACCCAAAGTGTGTTGCTTATGTCCAGTCTACTCCGTGATCTTGTTTTGGTTGCTGTCACTGCAGAAAACCCTGCTTCACAAAGATAGGATGCTGGAAATGGAAGCAGGCTTTTCAGTGCTTTTGTGGCCATCTCAGGATATTCCGGCTTGACTTTAATCCAGAACATTTGGTGATTTGAGTTGTCTCAAACACACTTTTAAGGGCACCATCATTTGCGATCTCAAGCACTTGATCCTCTTCTAGCGCAGACAAAGTCGATTTACCTGGCTTATTCACAAATGGGTTGTGGATCCATTCTTTCCCAGTTTGGGGGCCTTTTGTGGTTGGGAAGTAATGCTCAAACTCTTTTGAAAGCTGAGATAGGTGATCCTGCACTGGCTGGGAGAAAGAAGGCCCTGCCTCAGTCTCTTTCAAAATCTCCGCTAAGGGCTTCCCTGGTGGTGCAGTGGTTGGGAGTCCGCCTGCCGATGCAGGGGACACAGGTTCATGCCCCGGCCCGGGAAGATCCCACATGCCACGGAGTGGCTGGACCCATGAGCCATGGCCGCTGGGCCTGCACATCCGGAGCCTGTGCTCTGCAATGGGAGAGGCCACAGCAGTGAGAGGCCGCGTACCGCGAAAAAAAACAAAAACAAATCTCCGCTAATGTTTGAAACAGGTCAAAAATCCCAATGTTCACTTGTTGCCCCCATAATTCCAGTTTGTCTTTGAATGCAGCCACTGTATCTGCCGACTTGAACACAGCTGTCGTTCTCCCCTGAAGTGACAGATTGAGTTCGTTGAGCAGGTTGCATGTGTCACACAAGTAAGCCAGTTTTGTGACCCATTCTGTGTCACTGAAATGTGCTGCCAGTGGTGACTGTTTTTCTAAAAGAAATCTCTGGAGCGGCTCTCGTAACTCAGAAACTCTGGCCAGTGATCTACCTTTAGGAAGCCACCTCACTTCTGTGTATAAGAGAAGACGTGTGTGCTCTGCGTCCATCTCCTCACAGAGCTGCGCGAACAGACGTGAGTTAAGGGCATGTACTTTAATGTGGTTGCTAATTTTAATCACATCCTGCAAAACATTGTTAAGTTCAGGTCACATTTTTTGGCTAGCCAGCATTTCTCTATGGATGACACAGTGCATAGACTCATTCAGAAGCGACTCTTTGACTCAAGTAGTTAAACCAGAAAGCCGTCCGGTCATGGCAGCCGCTCCGTCCATGCATATACCGACACAAAATGACCCATTCAGGTTTCCTGATATGTAATCATTCAAAGACTTGCCTAGTTCTGCAGCTGTGGTGTTGGTTGGCAACAAAATTGCACATAACATATCCTCATGCACATCCTCCTGAAAAATATGTCGCACAAAAACATGCATTGTTGCCTCGTTATCAACATCGGTAGACTCGTCAACCTGGATTGCGTACCACGGTGACTCATTAATCCTCTCTCACAATTGCGCCTCAGTATCCTCTGCTATTTCATCAGTTTGTCTAGTTATGGTGCTAGCCGAAAGAGGAACGTGTGCCACCTTTTGAACTGCAGCGTCTCCTAAAGTTCACGACAAATGTCCTTAGCAGCAGGCAGGATCAACTCTTCAGCAATAGTAAAGGGCTTCTTAGCTTTAGCAATGCGGTTAGCCGCTAAGAATGATGTTCCCAGTGCAGACACATTTGATGAAGGGGTGGCCTTCAATAATTGCTTCTGTTCTTTGTGTTCATGTTTTTTTTTCTTTTGAAAAACTCCGAAAACGTGTCTTTTAATGCAGGGTGCTTGGTCTCCATGTGGCGAAGCAATTTTGAAGGTTTCATGGCTTCGCTGGATAGCTGGTCGCCACATATTACACAAAGCAGGCTTGGAGAATGTGAATCGCCTGTTGCACTGAACGTGTAATTTAAGTAGGACTCTTGGTATTTTCTTTCAAATGCAGCTTTCTTTGGGTTGGCAGTCTTAGAGTCTTCTGCTGTCTCATCATTGGGTCATTTCCCTTTTTCAAAGAAGCTCTCCAGCAATGTTTGTTTTTTACTCATTTTGTCTCGGGTTAGCCTGTGGGCTTACCAAAACCGTGACTGAGACAAGTGCGCAGTGCGGGAAAGCGGCGCAGACGAAGTGGTAAAGAAAATAATGGGCGGGCTACTCGCGGACTAAAATAAGTGTTGGATTCTGACTTAAAGCCTGCCACCAGAGGCAGCTTGTCACTTGCCACTCACTGATAGCGTTTTGATATGAGCCTGCAACCAATTGATTTCTTATGGTTTCTGTGCAGTCATACCTCTCTGCTAATGATTATCTGTATTTGCAGCCGCTCCCCAGCACTAGCGTCACTGCCTCAGATCATCAGGCATTAGATTCTCATAAGGAGCGTGCAACCTAGATCCCTCGCACGCGCGTTCACAGTAGGGTTCACGCTCCTGAGAGAATCTAATGTCCCCGCTGATCTGACAGGAGGTGGAGCTCAGATGGTAATGCGAGCGATGGGGAGCGGCTGTAAATACAGATGACGCTTAGCTTGCTTGCCCACCACTCACCTCCTGCCATGAGGCCCAGTTCCTAACAGGCCACAGACTGGTACCATCTGAGGCCTGGGGGTTGGGGACCCCTGCTTTATTGCTTCATTGTTGCTGCTTGAACTGTGCCTGGTACACAGCAGGCATTCCCCACAATCATAGATGTGGGGGATGGGCAGACATCTTGGGGAGCTTGTGGAACTTGGGGCTGGAGCTGATATCTTGGCTATACATCAAACAAGTCACCTTTTTAAGAAGGAAAAATCATGGTTTATAATCTTGAGGTGCCGCTGGGCCTTCTGGAGCCAGCACCCCCAGCGTGGCTTTCCCTGGCATGGCTCTCCCTGGTGTGGCTCTCCCCCCAGCGTGGCTGGAGGTTGGGAGCTCTTCCTCTCCTCCCTCACCTCCTCCTCGGGCAGTGGGTGTGCCCTGAGCTCCACGTTGCTTCCTTCCCCTGGACCTTCCCACCCCCTCTACCCCCTCTGCCATCATCATTCCCTCCTCTCCTGCTTTGCCTGAGCTCCCGTTCGGCCTTCAAAGCCTGGCCATGAATGACCCTTGTGACCCCACCCGAGTGGCTAACACATCCCTCTTCGTGCCGGGCCCTCATTCTGAATCTTTGTCTATAAAACTGCTCTGAGTGATATAATTTCACCACAGCTAAGGGGGCAAGTCACACGTTAAGTCGAGTTTCTGGTCTGGGATGCTTTGAAGAAGAGGAAGGTCCTGGGGAGGGGACACGGGCCAGCGGACGTGTGAGGGCTGGTAGAGGGTCACAGAGCACACTCGCTCACGTCCCCCTTCAGCCAGGCTGGGCTCCTTTCAGGAGTCCAGTGGCCAGGAAACCCTCCCAGCAGCAGAGAACGTCCTTTCTCCTGGTGGCACAGACAAGCTGGATCTCAACGAGCAGCGGGTGTGCGGGCATCTGTTGGAGACACAGACCCCCTGCAAGACGTCCTCCCGGCTTCAGGACGGCGTTGGAGCTTGACTGAAAAGGGATGCGTTGTGTAGATTCTGAGTGTGAGCTCAGTACGGTGAGCAGGGGCTGCTGTGAAGGATACTTACCCTATAAGTGATAACTATGCTACCAACAACGGCAGTTAGCCATGAAGCGTCTCTTGGTACCAAGCACAATAGGCGGGTTCCTTAACCGTCCCAGTGTGCGGAGGGGCCACCCCAAGTCACCACGAGCCATCCCAGCCTCGCAGGCATGGTCAGAACAGCTGTCAGGGCAGCCCCATGAGTAAGCAGCTCGAGGGACATTTTGAGCCAGAGGGGAGGCGAGCCGTCCTGCAAACCTGGCTTCTGAAACGCGAGGGGGTTTAACCCTCCTCCTGACCTGGGCCCTGGTGACCGACCACAGGTGGAATCCCATTTTCCTTCTCTTTCCTTTAACACATGTGTGTGGGACAGCTCACGGGGCCTTTTTGGCCTGGGAAAGCTCTCCACCCCATCAGCTGTTTGCAGCTGCTGCATCGTCCTCCTCTGGGAATGAGGGGTTGTCCTCTGTCACCCTCAGGATAGGCTCCGCAAACAAGGGCCTCTCCCGTCCAGAAAAGGTGAAGGGGCTGCCCCAGCTCCCGGGTGCCTGATGGCTCTCCGGGTCCCGGGCAGGGCCTGGTCTGGGTCTCCTGGGTGGCTGACCTTCAGGATGGCACTTGGCAGGGCTGTCCCCCAACCCCCAAGGCAGCGATGAATCCTCTGCACTCAGTGTGTGGTCCAGGCCTGGAGAGAGACACCGAGGAAGGGGCCGGGGTGGCGGGGGGAGGAGACGGCCGCTCCCAGAGTCCCACACACCAACCGCCCACAGCTGCCGTGGTCCTGTTCCTATCTTCTGACCCTCACAGCGACCTGGCCACTCCCTTGGAAAGGTTTGTCCAGGCAGTTGCCAACATCCAGGACAGAGACTCTGGGGACCCCACCTCCAGAGCAGCCCAAGTGCAGTTTTATCTGGAAGGGAAAGAATAAAATGGGAAAAACGGAGCAGCTCCCCTGTTGTTGGCTTGTGACAGTTCCCATCCCTGGGCTGCTCACAGCCTCAGGCCGTCACCTCTGAGGGCTCCTGTGTCCTTGGAGAGAGTCCGACAGCTCACGGCTGTCGTCTCTTCCTCTGTGGCATCGTTCATCCAGACCCTCTGCTCCTCTTGGCTGTGGGCGGGGTGTTACTCAGAAGAGGACGCCTCTGGTGTGTGCAGGGGAAGATCTGACCCCAAGCACCACTGTGGAAGTTCTTGTCTGTGCCCAGAAGCAGGCTCTGTGTGGAACAGACACTTCTTTCGTGGGGCTGGGCTTGTTACCTACGGTCCACCCGGCCCAGGTCCAGGCATGAATGTGGTTTCGTGCCCACAGGTGGGGAGGGTGGAGGAGGACCTTCCTGGAAGCCTTGCGGACAGAGCTTTTGGAATCCCAGCGCTCTCACCTGCGGGCGTTCGGCTGCTTTCATGTTGCCTCCGTTTCTACATCTGGAAAGTGGATGCGCTATTCCCTGTTTCACGGTGAAGATGGAATGAAATTGTGGCTGTAGATGTTGGCTCTAGAATATCCTAGGAAAGTCTTCCTAAGAGAAAAATAAAATATTTATGTACAAGAATGTTCACCAAAAAGTGATTTCTTAGAGGGAATAATCAGAAACAATCTGAATGCTTAGGGCATTTGTTCATCCACTTATAGGGTACCAGGATGTGGTCTCTTCAGATGATGGTGCAGGTATATTTTCAATGACACGAAAGGGTGTACACAAGAGATTATACATTTAAAAAATACAGGTTATCGAACCTTTTCTTTAGAACGGTCTTGGGTCGGGGGTCCGTGTTAGTCACGCTCACCACTGTTTTCCTACCCACAACTCCCCATGGAGAGCCTCCCGCGGCCCGTGGCCCGTGGCCCATGGCCTGCTTTGTGTCAGGGACCAGGAGAGCATGGCTGAACCAAGCTGAGCCAACCAGATTCGTTCTTTTGGGAACACAAACCGAGTCCTGGAAAGCAGACAGCTCTGAGCCCAAGTGCTGTTGATGTAACCACTGGGGAGAGAGGCATGTGGGTCAGAAGCCAACCAAGGGAGTCACCTGTTGCAGGGAGACTGGACTGGGGGCTAGAGAGGGAGGGCCCCTGGCCCCTGGGAGCGAGCAAGAGAGACAGAGAGAGCTCCAGAATGGCCACCATCATGGAGTTCAGCTGTGTTCCCTCCCCCTTGTCACCCATAGATGCCTCTCTGTCCGGCTCAGAATATTCCTTTGTGCTGGACATAATTTCCATTCTTTGCACCCAAATGACGGCTGACAAGGCAATGCTCTGTGAACACGTGGTTAAGACGCTTATTTCCGGGTAGAGGTAGTTCAGATATTTATTTTTCTAAAGTTCTCAGTATTTTCTATTTTTTCTACAACGATCATTCATGTATTAATTGTTAAAAAAATAAATGGAAAGGGCATCCACTTTGAAAACAGACTGGCAGCTTTTTATAAAGTTAAACTTGAACTTACCAGCAATTCCACTCTGAGGTACTTACCTAAGAGAGACGGCAACCTAGAGCCACACAAAGACGTAACTCGAACGTCCACACCAGCTTCCTCCACGACGGCCCCGGACTGCACCAGCCCCGGATGCCTTTGGACAAACAACCCAGCTGTGGTCCATTGTACAGCGGGACACGACTCAGCAATAAAAAGGAATGACCTGGCGAGGGAGGCGACACCTAAAGCAGGCAGACCCGAAGGAAAACTGTGAAATTTGGGGTAAGTGAAACTCATGTGTAGGGCAAAAGGCAGATCAGCGGTTCCCTGGTCTGGGGTGACTTGGGTGATTTTGAAGGGATGTGCCGAACTTTCGGGTGTGATGGAAATATTCAATATCTTAATTGGGCTGGTGGCTACACAGGAGTAGAGGCCTGTCAAAACTCATTGAATTGTACCCTTTATGGTCTATTTTATTCCATGTGTATAAAGCCTCTATAAAGTTGAAAAATTAATTGTAAAATAAAATAAAGCGAACCCCCCTGGGAGGACACATTGGGTCTTTGTTAGTTGCTAAAGTATTTGAGTTGCTGAAATATGGCTGAGCATGGATGAAACGCCCACTGCCCGTGGCCCCGGGGGGCTGCGGCACTGTGCTCACGACGGAGGGTGGGCAGGGATGCAAAGCAAGGGCAGTGCCATGGTCATGGGTGGGCCTGGCCACGGGCGGAGAGAGGACAGAGTGAAGCATATCGTAAGTGTGGGGAGAGGAACCCTGTGGATCGGAAATGAGACGTCCATGGGCCACTTGGTGAGCAGTCAGTGGCCTCCGCGGCCCCATGCCCTTCCCCGTTCAGGGCACGCGGGCCTCCTGCCTCTGCCCGAGGGCTCACTTGGGCCATGGGGCCTGCTAGTGTGCAGGACCGAAGTGGGGGGAATTAGCACCTCCCAGGAGCAGACCCCAACCTGTGACTCACGGGGGTGAGGATAGAAGCACCCCGCCACCTCTCTCCGTGGGAAGCCCTGGTTGCCTGTAGCAGGACTGCTGTGTGGGTCACTCCCGTCTCTGTCTCAGCTCCGCCTCCCCACTCCGGTGTCCTGGGATCAGATAACCTATGAACACCCGCATCCTTGTCTTGGGTCAGCTGCTGGGTGAGTACCACCTTGGCTTCTTCTGCCCTCTCTGGTCCTTGTAGGTCTGGCTCCGTGCAGCTGACATGGGGGTGCTATGGGCTGACTGTGTCCCCAAGTTCCTATGTTGAAACCTATTCCCCCAGAGTGATGGCATTAGGAGGTGATTAGGTCATAAAAGGGATTAGTGCCCACATAAAGGGACCCCCGAGAGCTCCCTTGCCCCTTCCTCCACTTGAGGACACAGCGAGAAGATGGGCGACTGTGAAGCAGGAAGAGGGTTCTCAGCAGAGACTGGATATGCGGTGCCTTGATCTTGGACCTGCAGCCTCCAGAGCTGGGAGGACTAAACTCCTGTGTTTATGGTCCACCTGAGCTAGGTGCGTGGTTCTAGCTGCCCGGGCGAAGTAAGCTCGCCCCCTCCAGCTGTCTGAGGTCCTTGCCGTGACAGCGAGCGTCCTCAGTGTCTTCCACTCTGATCCCTGCTTCTGGGGCACTTCCTGTGGTTTAGGGACTCAATGATCTCACAAAGAGCACGTCAGCTTTGTCTCACCGCAGACTGTGGTCCAGAGCTCTGTGCTCCACAGGGAGATCTTTGTCTGGCCGCAATGCCACTTCCGGGGGCGCGGGGAGAGTCTGCCCCCCCGAAGGTCCTCTTTTGCTGAGAGGGGAAGGGGCTACGTGTATCAGCCAGTCCTTCAGAGGAGCTAGTGTGCCGAGCGACGGGGATGCTGAAATAGTCACGAAAACACAAAACACAAACCAAACCAAACCTCCCTTGAAGCTGCCCTGCAGCCAGTGTCCATGTGTCCTCTTCTTACAGACTGAGGACGGCCTGAGAAAACTCCCTCTGAGGATGGGCCCTCGGCAGGGGTTCTCGGGTGGGGTTCAGCTGTCCTCTGCTTGCATTTCTCAATTAGCATTTTCTAAAGTAAAATTTCTTAAAAAGAAAGTAAACCCGGGAGGACTGGAGCGGAGGCAAAAGTCCCGAGCGGCAGCACGCGTCATTCTTTTCTGGCCATGTGCTCTCTCACCCCTGTGGTGGCCGGGGCATGGTGGCCCACCTGGTGGTGTCCTGCCGGGGCCTCCCCCTGGCTTCCCACTGCCTAGAGGAAGAGAAAGCAAAAGGATGCATTTGTGTCCTCTTCTCCACAGAGTTCCCAGAGTGGCCTTTTACAACATAACTCAGGTCCTGCCACGCCTGCTTGGACATGGCTTGTCAGCACACGACGTGTCCCCATCACCTGTGACGGAAGCTGTGCTGGCCTCTGCCCGTAGTCCCCAGGCCTTCTCGTCGTGCCCTGGCCCTGCTCCGCTCGGCTACACTGACCTCTTTGCACACTCGAGCTTCATCAGGCTCCAGGGCCATGGAGCTCTACGGAAAGCCCCGCCCAGGGTCTTTGCAGCGGCTCCACCCTGAGTCTGGGTCAGAGGCCACTCTCCCTGGTCGTCCTGCCACGGAGGCGCCCCACCCAGCCACGGTCACAGAACCGTTTGGTGTGAGTGCTGGCGCTGCACCTCTTCCTGTTTAGCTGTTGGTTTGATGTCTGCAGCTCCCACCCAGAGCACAAGCCCCTTGAGCATGGGGACTTGATCTGTCTCTGCGTCTCCACCCCGGCACCCACCGTAGTGCCGGCCACGAGAGCCCGGATGCATGTGGCCTCTGATTCTCAAAGCTCTCCCTGCGCCCAGAGATGAAACAGCCACAGTGGCATGGCCACGACACTCAAGGTCCCCTGTCTGGCATCCTTAGGTTATGAGTAAAATTGTCCACACTGTTGACGTTTAGACATGTATGTATGTTTGCAAAAGTAAACTGCAGTTTCCAGACATTGTTCTAAAATATATTAAACACAGACTTGTGGGTCTTCAGGAAACAAGTGGGCGGCACCGACACAGGCCTCTTCCTGAGCTGTCGGGTTTGAGCACGCAGCTCACCTGCTGCCTTAGGCTGCTCGCCGCCAGACCCTTGGGGGTGTCAGTGCCAGGAGCGCGATGGAGCTGGCGGTGCGGGGCCCCTGAGTGGCAGGCGCTGCTCGAGAAACGTGCCAGGGGACACAGCCCCGGCTTCACGCAGGGAGGGCCACGCAGGCTGGTTCTGATGAGAAGTTTTGCGCCTCTTTGGCTTCAGAGCCTCGGGGTGCTGCCAAAGCAGCTGAGACGTGAATTTCAGAAGCTGAGCGCAGTGAGGAGAGAGGGGAAAGGCCTGGGGCAGGGGAGAGGGTGGGTTAGGGGATACACAGGTTGAGGGGGGACAGAGGAAGGGGGATGCAGCGGGACGGGCCTGGGAGAAACCATGAACCACAGCTCTCGTGCATTTTGGTCACGTGGGTAATGGAATAAACTTGTTTTTCGGTATTTCCAGAATGTGTGTTCTCTTTCTCACAGCTGATAGCGTTTCCCTGGAAAAGGCCCCACATGGACAGACCTGGGAAGAAACTCTCAGAGCAGCCAGTGTCTGACCCAGGGCGTGGCCCACGGGCAGTCCTGCTGCCACCTGGGAGGGGAAGTGGCACTCTCACCCTGGCCTAATGTGACAACAGGCCAGGAAGGAGGCATTTCTGTAAGGCCAGGTGCCCTGGGATAGCCGTGCGAGCTTGCGGCCAGGCCCTCGCTGCGTGGGGAGAGGGGGCAGCACGGGAGCCCCGTTCACCAGCCAGGTCACCTCCCCAGGATGGACTTGGGAACTGGCCTGGTTGAACTTCCTTTCCCTCCCTTTCTTGCGCTTCTGCCACCAGACAGGCTCCAGAGAGCGGGAGGGAGGGAGAAGAAAGGTGACACTAAGTCCTGTTGAATGGATGGCGGGCAGATGGTGGATGGAGGATGGCGGATGGCGGATGGAGGATGGAGGATGGAGGATGGTGGATGGAGGATGGTGGATGGAGGATGGCGGGTGGCAGGTGGCAGATGGTGGATGGCGATTGGCAGGTGGTGGATGGCGGATGGCAGCGGATGGTGGATGGCGGATGGCGGATGGCGGATGGCGGATGGCGGGGCCCCGGGGTCCCCATGGCCGTGAGGGCCGTCAGGTGCAGCCTGCCTCTTTCCCCCACCCCCACGCTGCCCCATTCAGCTACACCAGCCCCGGAGGTTAGAGGAAGACTTAGGGTTCTCGGGGAAGTACCCTCAAACCTTGTTCCTCATCAGTATGGTCTGGAGTAAACCCAGAAGACCTGAGAAACCGGAGTCTCTGGGGGCGGGGCCTGGGCATCAGCATTTTTTACAGCTTGCCGATGATTCTGATGAGCAGACGGGCTGCGCCTCATGGGTGTGAGGGAAGAAGAACTGAGCACGCCTCTGGGGCTCAAATTCCAGGTTACCAACTGTCCCCGGGACTGTTCACGTCACCTATAGTGTGCCCTGCTGCCCTCTGCGTCCAAGCAACCTCACCACCATGGATGTCCCCCCCATTCCCCCCTCCTCTTAATGGGCATCCACGGCCTCCCCTGGCTTTCAGGACTAGGCCTCCAGGGCTCTGGTCGCCCGCAGCCTCCCTCTGTTCATTCCCTGCTTTCAGCCCTTCAGCCACGGGGCCTTCCGCTCCGCTCCTCGGCCGCGCTGCCTCGCCTGCCCACTCAGGGCCTTGTGAGCGCTGATCCCCGGCCCCCGTGCCATGCCCGCCCTCCGCCATCCCTCCCTCCACCTCAGTGTAGCACACCCTCCTCTGAGTGAGCTCTGGCACCCGGCCTGGGGCTGGACCCCCAGCACGGCAGGGAGCCCGCTCACACGAGATGCTCAGTAAATCTTTGGTGCCTGAAGAGTAGATTCTTGTACATGGTCCGGTGAGAAGAGGCTCACTGCCGCTTCCCCACCCCAAACCAGCCCTGTGGTCTGTCTGTCCCACCCCCAGGCATCCCGGGGGCGGACCCCTCCTCTGTTGAGGGGCTCTGTATAGCAGATGTGGCTTTCAGCTCCCACCCAGGCTGGGGACCTGGGGCCGGGGGTGGTCACCGTGCTTCTAGAGCCCCCTTGGTTCCAGGTGTCGGATCCGTGGCTTCTTTTGAATGTCCAGCCTTTATCCTTGAAGGCTGGATATATTGCTGGGAACCACCATACATAATGGAGCGTCAAACTGGCTGGGTAATGCTGTTTGCGGTAAAGGTTGGCAGTTTGGTCGTAAAGGATCAACGTCTCTTCTCCTTTGGGGCTTGTGAACGAGGCGATTCCAGACTGAAAAGATGAGGGGTGTATGTCATGAGTCCACACGTGGCAGGCCGTCCTGCTGTCCCGCCCTGGCCCCGGGCAGGGGGATGCCTGCCCAAGAGCTGAGGGTTCTAACCCCATCATTCTAAGCCATTCGGGCAGCCGGCTTTACAGATGCTCTTACAGAATGCTCCAGATTCCTGCTGCTGATTTCCCAGGCTCCACGGGGCCGGCCAGCAGAGGGCACGGTCCCCCCCATCTGGGAGTCAGGCCCAGAGCAGCCTCCCAGGGCCTTTGCTGCTCCAGGCTCACCCTTTCGGGCTGTCGAGAGCTGCAAAGAAGGAGTGGCTGGTGGGAGCTGGCTGAGGCACGGGGGGTCCCTGAGGGAATTCACAGCAGTGGATCCCTCCCCAAGGGGGTCCCCCAAGTAGAGCTCCCTGAAGCAGAGGGTGCCCAGGTGCCCCCTCTGCGGCTGCTTCTGCCATCGGTCCTGGCCCAGGCCCTCGTGTCCCTGGAACAGGCCCGGACCATCTGGAAGTCACTCTCTCAGGGGCTGGCAGCCGGGACAGTTCAAGGAGAGACCCGACCTCCTCTTCGTGTCTGTGGGTGCGGAGTGGGGGGCAGGGAGGCAGCAGCCAAGGTATTTCATGTCTCTGTTGACAGATGCTGCAGAGAACCTTCTGACATGCCTGCTGGCCACAGTGCCGGACACTGGCTGAACCGAGATGTTAAGGCCTCACTCACGTGCTGTGCTGTCTGGTGGGGGAGATGGACATTCAACACACAGCTGAATCAATTAGGCCAAATTACAAACGTGATGAGTACACGGAAAACAAGAAGGGGTGCTAGACAGAGGAAAGTTGGGGTCCTACCAGCTCCAGGGGCTGGGGTCTGCTCAACGAGACCCTCTTCCTCCGGAAGGTTCGGTGCCGGGGCCTGACCCCACTCCTCCCGGGGTAACACGTCGGTGCCAACTGTCCCCTCAGCAGGGACGGCCTGGCCTTCACGGCCCGAGTTAAGTCTTTTCTGCTGCGAAGCTGCCCCCCTTCCCCCCAGCCCCCTCACAGCCGTGCTGGTTCCAGAAAGGCTCCTTCCCTGTTTTTATCATTACGTCGCATACATTGCTTTCTCTGCACTGGCTGTGAGCCCCTCGAGGAAAGGGCTCCACGATGGAGGGTGTAAGGATTTCTCGGGGTCCGTTTATCGGGCTCTTGCTCTAGCCAGCCCAGCGGGGGTCTGCGGTGTGCCCACTTTGAGCCAAATAGATGCCACAGGGGGGTTCAATGTGTCCTGATTTTATGAGGGGAAAGTCCTGTGTGAGAGCAAATGGGGAGAGAGCTGGGCAGCTGGGGCACAGTCCTCTCAGCCTGGGGGTGAGGGAGGCCTGTCCTCCAGGGTCGAGGATCTGTCCTCCTGCGCACGGGTGCACAGACACTTCCTGTGCGCTGGGATTGCTCAAGAACGTCCAAACGCACAGTCATGGGGGATTCACCCTCTGTCAGAATCCCTGTCGTCTGAACAGAAAGTAAGTCCCTGATTGTGAAAGCTGGGCAGGTGGGGGCTTTTGGAGGCCCCCCTGCTTCAGCCCAGGGTGTCGTGAAGGCTTGAGCCTCTGCATCGCCTGGTTCCTCTTCCTGCCCCCCACCTGCCAGCGGAGATGGCGTAAGGCAGGGGTGACATACCAGCTGGATCTTCCTCGGTGACACAGCCTCTTGCGTGAGTTTTCACAGGCAGAGACCCTGGAGGGTCCCACCGCACAGCCCTGAGGCCTGTGAAAAAGTGAGGGAAGCCCCAGGATGGTACAGCTCCAGAGGGTCTCAGAGAGGCCCAGAGGGGACACCACCCCTGGGAAAAGTGTCTCTGCGTGTGAGGGGCTTGACCATGAGTAGAGGATGCCCCTGGGTGGCACTTTTCTGTGCAGGAGTCTGCAGAGCTTGGCCAGGGAAGTGCGTAAAAATTCGCATGAGGAATGAAGTTTCCAAATTGTACACCCCTGCCATTCTCCCCCTGACACAGGCCTAAGAAAGGGAATTCTGGGCATTACATCTCAACCTCAGCTCTTTGGGGGACCAGTTTCTGTCCCCCAAACTGATGAGAGGAGAGAGAAGAAGATGGGCCTGGGGTGGGAGGACAGGAAAGGAGGAGAGTCTTGCTTCTGGGGTCGGCCTCCAAGCCTCCCTGTGTTTTGAAGAATTCAGGTAGTAGACATAGAGGAGGCACAACTTTCCAGCCCGTGTAAAATGCTGATAGAAGGCACCCAGGGGACCGAAATAGAAAAGGCTGGAAGTAAGGAGAGTTTTTGCCATTAAAAGAGAGAGGTTACAGAATTCTTCAAGAAAAAGAGAATCAAATACAGAGAATTTTAAGAAGTGTTTCTCTGGTCCGTAAGTTGGATGCCCTTTGGTATTTCCCCAGACCCTCGAGCGAAAACTGCAACTAACTTTTCATTCTTTGGGTTTTGGTGCTGTGCTTCTATGAACGTGACTCCACGTAGGGACTGGGCCACATGGAGCTCCAGTTTATATTTGGGACACACACACACACACACACACACACACACACACAATACAGAAACACATCTCAGAAATTCACTTTTAAGAAAACAGCTGAGATTATCCATCACGACATGAGTACGTTCATCGACTGTTCATTCTTCTATTAAGCACCCATCTCTGTCTAACAGATGGATTAAGGTCCATCTTTATTCCCTTCACGGACCTATTTATTCTCCCCTCTTAGGCAAAGACGTCTGTGCTCTAGCCACCTTCAGAAGGCAGGATGCCCAGGCCAAGGAAGGAAGTGTCCTCTCTGGTTTAAATTTCACAGTGAAGCCTGCTTCAGAAATAAATCATCAAAAGAGATACCCTTCCCTCATCTGCTGCAGACAGCCCCAAAGTGTATCTAGCCCCGTGAGATCAGAGCTGAGTTCTGGGCAAGGTGAATGCCGACCAGCATTGACAAATTCCCCGGCATTCGTGGACGGCACAGCGGTCAGGCAGCTGAGAGCTGGCGTGCCGGGGAAAGTGAAGCCCGGTGACAAGATGGTTGGGCATCCCTGGCTCCCGTTTAGTGCTTAATTACCCAGAGGAAAGGCCGACAATGGGGACTGTAAATTGTCCTTGGAAAACAGCCCTGGGAGTGGCTCCCCCTTTGTCCCCAGACCAGGACCCCCGCCCCTTTCCTGGGCCTGGAGGGGCCTCCTTCTCAGCTGCCGCTTCGCCTGGATCTCCTGCCTCTCCCCGGCCCACACATCCTCTGCATTTCCCTTCTCCAGCCACGCCTCGCCCCCTTCCTGTTTTCCTGGTCACCAAGGGAGGAAGGGAAATGTTACATGAAGCCCTTTTCTTTGTCTTCGCCCCCACTGATTCATAAGGAAAAGAATGGCTTCAGGTGTTTAAATAATGGGGTGCGATGAACCTATAGCTCATCCCAGCACTTTTCTTCGGGAAGGCAGAGTCCCCAGGGCAAAGTCAGGGGTCATAGATCACCCCAAACACAAGCTTTAGTCACTTTTAATGCAAGGACAGCTTAATAGCTTCCAGGCTCAGCTATTAAAATGAAACACTGCAAAAAAAATAATAAAACGTAATTTCCATTTTTCAGATTCCATTTCTTCTTTAAAATACAAATAGTGGCAAAGGCAAATCTTGGACACTCATGCAATGTGCTTGTCCCCAGTTTTTCGACACCACTGCTACGTACTGTCCCCAGATGTTGGCACCAGTACAAAGTAAGTTTTCCAGAATTGCTTCCATGCTGGTAGAGAATTACAATAGCTGATTTCAAACCCAGAGACACATAGCTGGGGTTGGGGATGGTGCAGGGGGTCTGGCCCCTGGGTTTGGTCTTTCCCATCGAGGAGACGTACGAGGTGGATCCTCCCCGGGTGTGATGCGGGGAAGCGGGGTGCATCCCTGAACGGCTACGTCCGATGTCCTCAGAGGCCCTGGCGGATGTGGCCTTTCCCTGCTGCTCCCTTGACCTGCACTTCCCTCCGGCTGATGCTATAGAACTACTTCCCTGAAATTTCTTGATTTAGACCAGTCTCCTGCTCTGGTTTTGTTAGGGTCCAGGCATGGGGCCCGGGCTTTCGTATTTTAATCACACAGTCACCAATGTTTATCTGGAAATGGTGATGGCAGGAGGATGCTGTCCAGCTGTGCCCAGCCACTACAGACTGTTAGTTGCCTTGAGACGCACTTGGTACGACTCCTGCCAGACTCAGCCTGGCCACAATGACACGAAATCGGGCAACAGGCTGGGGTCGGGGTGACGGGGCACTTGATCCCAAAGTACTCCAGGGAGCCCCTCCCTGCAGTGAGCTCTCCTCATGCTGTTTGATGAGATCTTCATGGTACCCTCGAGCAAACAGATGGGGCTTTCGTGCCCTCAGAGACCAGCGGTGCCCCAGCGAGCCTGCCCTGCCCTGGGCTGCTTGCTCCAGGCTGTTTCTTTGCCGCATCCTGGCTGGTGGTGGGAAGATCTCTGCCCTACCTCTGTCCCCACCTCCCTCCAGCCGAAAACTCCAGTGATGGGGACGAAACGATCAATGTATTAAGAGCCCCTTACGAGGAAACAAACCCTCTCCCACTGTTAGGGAGTTGGATGGAGGTGAAAGTGGAAAGAGAAGTCTTCTCACTCTTTTCTCTGTTGGGTGGTGGAGAGCAGAAGACCCAATCTCTGACCCAAAACCTTTCCCACGGGTCACAAACGGACTAGTTTTTAGACTCAATTGTCTCACAGCATCTGGAAGTTTGGAAGGGCCCAGTCAGAGCCTCTCCCCGAGGGGACGTGGAGGTACCCCACACACGGTGTGCTGAGTTCCTTAAAATTCAACAAAGGTGTGCTGAGCCCGCACTGGCTTCAGGCTCCCATCTACACCTGCAGCCGCCTCTGCGTAGGGGTGCCCCCTCCTTACACCCAGCTGTCTGAATGGGACCACCTCTAACTAGGAGAGTGGTCCTATGGTGGGCTGCCTGCAGTGGTAGCTTCTGCCTAGCACATCCTGACCCAGAGCTGCAGCTGCCTATGGATGGGAAGAGGCTTCTCAGGAAAGAGGCCTTCGTTCCTGCGAAGAGGAGGGTCCTCAGCCTGCTGTTTCTGCAGCCCCTCCCCTGCCCTGGGAACAGGGGCTCAGGCCCCAGGAGGGAGAAAGGAGGTTAAGGCCTGGTGTCCATTACGGCTTATCTTGAACACAGATGTCAGCCTGTGCCCAGTCATCACAAGGGAACCCAGGCTTGGGGGGCTGGGAGGCTCTTTTTCCTTCTCTGAATGTTGTGATCGAATAAGGGAGGCATCTTGCTTGTATCCTAACTGCTCCCTGAGGAAAGGGCCATTAACCCCTTTAACCTGGAAAGTGGTTTGACCACTCATGTTGGAGGCGGATGGTGCCCGGGCAGCAACAGGTGAAATTCTGTACTAGGGAAGAACCAAATCTGACTGCATGTTGGATCAGTTTCTTTTACTTTATCCTTTGCTTTCCACTGCTTTTTTTGGCTGAAAGGATAACATCTGTACATAATGGCCTGCCTCGGGGGACCCTGCCCCTCTGCCTGAATGTTGAACCAAAGTGCCTTTATTCAGGCAAACATCCGGACCCTGTTCCACCTGCCCATGGCTGAAAGAAAGAAGAAACTAACACATCCCCTCCCCGAGGCTGGCCATTCCGGTGATATTTGCAAAACTTATGGCCTTTTTACTTTACTTCCTCATCTCCTCCCCCTCTCTGTGCTATAAAAGAAACTGGCATCCAAACCCCGATAAGATGGTTATTTTGAGACTTTAGTCCGCCATCTTCTCCGTCTGAATAAAGTCGTATTCTTTTGCTTCAGCACCTCGTCTCTGATTCTGCCTGTTGTGCGGCGAGCAGAGCGAGCTGGGACTCGGTAACAAGTCTACCCATGTTATTTATTTATGTGTCACCTCTTAAAGAAAAACGACAATTTCTGGGAGGTAGTTACGATTATCTTTGTGTTTCTTTGGGTCGTCCATGAAAATTTTAATATAATTTGAATTCTAATATAGATTTTAAGTTTACCACGAAAAGACATTTTCTATCTATGGGCAAATAATTTACCTTCTGTTGGTTGGGGGTTGGGATGCCGTCTTTGGAAGGGTTCTGGTAGGAATGCTGGTCTGGTGAGGTCTCCTCCCAACACTCTTTCCGTGCTGCCCCCGTGAAGAAATCCCAGGCACTGCCCCAAGGCCCTGAGTTAAGTCCCAAGTACACGCTCCTTTCCCTTCTTTTCCAAATAGTAATCTAACATCACCGAATACTGTTTATATGCGTCCCCATGCTTGAATTTTATTCCTAGTTGCAAACACAAATTGGCTAAACCAGTTTACTTAAGAGGGACATGATTAATGCTTATTAACCAAGACACGTCTCCAAAAGCTAAATTCTGAAGCGTTTAGTCACACCTGACATGGCACTGTGCTGGGAGAGGGGGCTGTCCTCCGTGGGAAGACTCTGTCCTTGGGGAGGCACGGACGTCAGGGTGACGTCTGTGACACTAGAGCCTGTGCCTTTGACTGAGAGTTGCTGTTTTCAGCCAGTCTCAGCTAAGTGACCTCAGAGCCTACCCAGGCTGGAGCCGCCACACCGATGACCATGCAGGCTCCCTCCCCCCGCACTGGGATGGGGGACTGTGTTGGAGGGTGACACGCGGTGACTGCAGTAGGAGAGAACAGCATGTACCCTGAGCAAGTGCTTCACGTAAAGGGAGTGGCTGGTTTGGGGCGTCTGGTACATACAGACACTGGTCAGTGTCTTCAAGAATATAATAAAGTTGTACAAGAATCATCAGGTGTGAGGGGAGGCACTGCCTTTGCGTGGTGTTCTTATCATCCCTCAGAACAGGCGGTCCCATGATAATGTCACCGACCTCAGTCCCTAGGTGGCCGGCATCTCCTGCAGTGGAAATTAGGGTTTGCTCTGAGATTTTAGCTGGAAGGGGGACTCCCCCACAGGTGGCTTCCCAGCGTCGGGGCCCCATGTGGTCCCTGCCACGTGAAGCTGGGCATTGCGGCTGATGGAATGTGGGTGAGGGGATGGTCACCCCTGGGCTTACACAGCCCTTAGATTGTGTTTTGATGGTCCTGAGACTGCACCCAGACTCCTCCTGGCTGAGCCAAACATCCAGCCGTCCCTGAAGGCGCAGGGCCTGGGATGGGGCTGTGGTGGGTGTCCCACCCCGGGTGAGGCCCTGATGGTACAGCTGAGGCCGGCATCACGCTCAGCAAAAGAGCCGCACTCGTGAGAAATAATAAATTACTCTTGATTTAAGCCACTAGGGCTTGGGGTGGTTCACTGTGCGGCGAGAGGTACTGAGGCAGGCGTGGATGAAGCAGACGAGCCTGAGGCCACAGCTGACCGTGAGTCTCGGCCGTATGCCGCCTCCTCCCCGTGCTCGGTGGGCGTGAGTCACCGGGTTCTGTGGAGGGTGAGGTCAGGCCAGCAGGGGCCTGGGCGGGAGCCCTCGTGCTGTGGCCGGTGTCAGCAGCACAGTGGGAGAGACGGGGCCCAGCTGCCGGCGGTCAGCAGGAGTCCAGCAGCGCAGAGAGCGAGGCCCCGGCTTTCCCCGGGGTGGGCCTTCAGTCCAGCTCTCCGGGGTCCAGCCTTCCCGCCAAGTCTCCCTCCTGGGACGACCCCGGGGTTCTGGGGGGCCACCACCCACCCAGGACTTAAAAGGGAGAGGCGACCCTCTAAGTGTTTTCAGTGGCCCTGCAGAGCACAAGCCAGATGTGGAGTGTCCAGAGGGCCTGTGTGTGTGCATGTGTGTGTATGTATATGTGTGGTTGTGTGGTGTGTGTGTGGTGTATATGTATGTATAGTGTTCATATGTGTGCTGTGTGTGTGTGGTTGTATGTGTGTGTATGTGTGGGGTGTGGTTGTGTGTGTGTGGTGTGTGTATGTATGGTGCGTGTGTATGTATGTGTGGTGTGTATGTGGTTTGTGTGTATGTGTGGTGTGTATGTGTGATTGTGTGTGTGGTGTGTGTGGTTGTGTGTGTGGTGTGTGTGGTGTGTGTATGTGTGTGTGTGGTTGTGTGTGGTGTGTGTTTGTGTGTGGTGTATATATGTGTTGTGTGTGTGGTTGTATGTGTGTGTATGTGTATCTGTGGTGTGTATGTGTGTGGTTGTGTGTGGTGTGTGTGTATTGTGTGTATGGTGTGTATGTGTGTGGTGGGTGTGTATGGTGTGTGTGTGTTGTGTGTGTACATGTATCTGTGGTGTGTATGTGTGTGGTTGTGTATGGTGTGTGTTAACGTGTATGTGTGTGTATGTGTGTAGTTGTGTGTGTGGTGTGTGTGTATGTGGTTGTGTGTGGTTGTGTGTGGTGTGTGTGTATATGTGTATGTGTGTGGTGTGTGTGTATGTGTGTGTATATGTGTATGTGTGTGGTTGTGTGTGGTGTGTATGTGTGGTGTGTGTATATGTGTATGTGTGTGGTGTGTGTATGTGTGTAGTTGTGTGTGTGATGCATGTGTATGTGTGTATATGTGTATGTGTGTGGTTGTGTGTGTGTATGTGTATGTATGTGTGTATGTATGTGTGGTGTGTATGTGTAGTGTGTGTGTATGTGTGTAGTTGTGTGTGTGTATGTGTGTGTATATGTGTATGTGTGTGTATATGTGTATGTGTGTGGTTGTGTGTGTGTATGTGTGTGGTTGTGTGTGTGGTGCATGTGTATGTGTGTGTGTGTATATGTGTATGTGTGTGGTTGTGTGTATATGTGTATATGTGTGGTTGCATGTGTGTGTGGGGCGAGGATCCTCCTCTCGGTCAGCACCATCCTGCCTCAGCCCTGGGGCTCTAAGGATGGAACCAGGAGTAGGTTCCTTCCCACTAACTGAATAGGACTTTAACCGCGGAGCAAGGATGAGCTTCAGGGCTGCCTCTGGCTCCCCGGACGAGGGGAGGAAAGGGCCGCAGCCCCGGGCCCCGCGGAGGATGTCCTTGCACACAGAGAAGGGGCTGGCTTCATGCGGCTCGTCCTGCTTCCTCCTGGAGCAGCCCGTGGGGAGCCGGCCAGGCTCTTGCTGCCCACCGACCGTCTGGGCGCCGGGAGGTGACATCCCAGTGGCAGGAGAGCGCTGGGCAGTGTCCTTAGGCCTCCCTTGGCTCTGAAGCCTGCCCCAGAGGCACCGTGGAACCTGCCGACGGTGGCTGCCAGTCCTCTGTGCACACGGACGGCCAGTCTCAGAGGTGGGGCCTCTTCTGCGTAGTCGGCTAACGGAGCAGCAGGCATCCCCACTCGCCCGTGGATCACGGGTGTGGCTCTGGATAACCAGAACACCTCCCCACCCCTGAACCTGATCAGCCGCCGCGCTGGCTCGGCCTCTGCCCCCTGTGGTCACCCGGGGGCCGCCACATCCCCAGGTACACGCTGCCCTCGCACCTGTGCCGGCCCAGATCCCAGCTCCACCAGGGGCCCCTTCTTGCTCGAGACCTTCCCTGTGGACAGCCCGTCTCTGCCCCTGGAGATCCCTCGGACCTTTTCCGTCCTCCCCTGTGGGTGTGTATCTTCTGAGTTCCTGGGGCGGGGGAGGGGGGAGCAGAGCCCCGTGTACCCAGCACAGCCCCTGGCACCGCCCCTGGCATAGCGGACTCAGCTGCATTTTTGAAGGTTCAGCGAAAGCCCCACGGATCATCTCATGGTCAGTTCCAGAGACAGGAGGAGAAGCTTGGAGCTGGGTGTTGAGCAGTATTCTGAGCAGGAGAGTTGGCCCTGCCTGGCGGATGGAGGGAGCCCAGGAGAACCAGGTCGGGCGCTGGAAGTCTCTGCTCCAGCCCAGCTCTCTGCAGGCTTCCAGTGTTTAGGCAGCACTGCTGCAGGTGAAGGAAACATCACAGCTCCTCTCTCTGGGACACAGGAAATAGGAAGAGGAGTTAGAGGACAGAGACGATTCTTCTCTCCCAGGTGCAGATCTGAAGTGAAAACCAGGCCTGTCCCAGCCACATGTATAGGGTGTGGGTCCTGATGACCAGGTGGTACCCAGAGGGTGACCTGGAGGTCAAAAGTAGGCCAGGGTAGTGACCAAACTTCCAGCTGGGACGATAACCCTTGCACTGGCCTCTCTGCCCTGAGGTCATGACATACACGTCTGGACTGGTGAGAGCCCGTGTGAGCGGGGTCCTGTCTGGGATGGCCCTGTTTCCTAGGCGACAGTACCAGTCAGATGAGAGCTCCAGCTGAGTCCCGGGTTGGGCTATTCATTCATTTAGCAGACAGTTGCTGAAGCAGGACGGGGTTGCAGGGGACACCCTAGCCTGGGGGAGATCGGGGAGCGGGACGAGGGTCGGGGGTCAGGCAGGGCACGAGGCGAAGGATGTGGAGTCTGGGACCTCCGGAAGCATGCAGACTGTCTTCCGGGACTGGTCCCCTCCCCAGGACATGCCTGTATCCACTGTCTCCTGACTTGGGGTGTTACAGACCCCCCAACATACCCCTCGGGGAGGCGCCTGACCGGCTGAGCAGGGCTGTGCTTGGGAAGGGGAGGCGGGGGCACAGACCGCAGCAGGGGGTGGCCAGGAGGCTGCACTGGAGGCAGCCTCGTCCCAGGTCCCAGTGGCTGGTCCTGGGACCCCCTAAAGTCTCACCCCTCAGCCCCTCTTCACCTGGTCTGAGCCTTTGGAGGACACGGGATGTCCACGTGGGGCCACTGGAGGCCTGGCAGCAAAGGTGGCAAAGGCATCACTGTGGCAAAGGCCTGAGTGTCCCTGGGGGAGGGAGCCAGGAAGCGGCAGCACCAGTGAACCAAACCCCCTCGCCTACCGAGGATGACTGTACAAGGACAGTCTTTCTAAGAGATACAGCTGTCAAGTTGCTGTGCCTTTCACACATGGTAGTGAGTACCCCATCTCTAGAAGCATGCAAGAGGAGGCTGCATAACCACCAGTCAGGTATGTTGTAAAGGAAAGGACCACCTTAGGTAGGGGTTCAGCTGAGGTCACTCCCTCATTTAGCAGCGTTATGTTGATTAGTGTGACCAGGTGGTGGTCAGGGAGACAGGTAACAGTGACTTTTGGGGCGGGCGCCCTCTCCCCAGCAATAGGAGTGCTACTCGCTCCTGTGACTCTGCAGAGTCAGTCCTGCAGGCTGTCCTTCGTGCTGCCCTTCTGATCACTGCTTGTGTTTTGACAACCAAACACTGAGTTCTGGGTGACTACGACCCATCATTGCATCAGACCCTGACGTCTCTGCAGCAGGAGGAGGACGAGGCCAGGAGCCCTGACGGTGCAGACACACACAAGACCCCAGGGGGGACGTGGCAACTTCCTGTTCGTGAGTCAGCCTTGTCACAGTCGTCAGTCACTGGGCTCAGGACCCAGCAAAGGGCTTCTTGGGCCTGAACATTCCATCATGGGGTTATCCTGGGGAGGGCAGGGGGGGCAATCTCTCGAACAAATGAATGTTCTCAATGACTGAACCTTACCTCTTTAACCAGGTAACAAATAAGAACTACATTTGTTTCCATTTGTTTAAAAAATGAATTATTCCATAACTGACACACACTTGTCACAGGAAAATTGGCAATACAGATGAGGAAAAGCCAGATAAAATAAACAAATTCCCCTAAACTAAAATTTCCCGGCACCAGCCGGAAACAACTTGGGCTTTTCTGGGCATTGATGTGCATGTGTGTGTGAGCGTGTGTGTCGGTGCGGTAACAGAGTCTCACTGTAAAACTCGACTAGCGTGCTTTTCCATATACAATACCTTGTTTATGTCTTTCTATGTTAATACATTGAATTCATCCATTTTAAAGCTACCCGGCATCCCATGAGCACAGGTGTAGATTTTCCTAAGACTGTGACTACTTTAAAAAAAATCTGTCTAAAACGAGTCAGAGCACACACCCTCCTGCCTTCTAATTTCCTAATCAGGGTGGGAACATGACACCAGCTGAACTCCTGGGGCTCTGAGTTCACTGTTGTTCAATGAACCCCACAGGTCATTTCAATAAGGAGCTGGTTTGGAAGAGGAAAGAGCTCCTGGTGAAGAAGTGGATGGCTCTGGGGCGTGTTCTAGAGAACATTTCTGGATTTTAACCCCGGGGGGCTTCCCCACGAGTGCTCAGTGCTCCCTGCCCCACACCGCCTGCAGCTGCATTCAGGACCTTTTTTCTCCCCCCAAGGGAGAGCAGCACATCGTCGTAACCAGTGCCGGGCACTTTCCTCACCATCTCAGTCCTGGCCAGCCCTCATCTTGGAGCTGGGAAGGATTCTGTCCAAAGCAAGAATGGGTCATGAAAGGGATCTCCAGTCCCCATCACTGAATGGGCCCCAGGGACCGGCCCCACCTGGTTACATACAGCGCCTTTGGGCTTATCACGGGCAGGGTGACCCCAGGTCCTTTGCTACGAGGTCACTTAAACTTCTCTGCAGGATTGGCCGCCCCAGCGATTATCCTTTGGAGAGGAGAGAATCAACAGAACGGGAGATGACGGCCTCAGAATTGCACCTGTCACAGAGCTGCTGGCATCCACGTCCCCTGGGGTGCCCCTCAGGATGCAGATTCCTGGGGCTGACACATCTCCTCTGCACAGAAGGAGTTGAGGGCGAGCCTCCTTAACATGCCGGTAAACCAGCACCCCATTGCTTGCCGGAGGGCGCGCAAGGCAGCTCCTCTCAGGGCTCCACTCCTGCACTGCTGCTTCCGCCGGGAACGGCTCTACACCGGGAGGCACCTTTGATCATTGATATCTCGCTGGATGGCTGGCCCCGGGGTGAGGCGGCGAGCAGGAGGGAGGAGAAAATAGATGAGAATGGATGCGCTTCTCCCCGAGTTCCACACACGATTCTTTTTTTGTTTCTCTTTGCGTTTCCACACGACAAATTCGTCTCCTTGTTTTTCTTTCCAAAATATCCCCTCCTACCCATGTCCTCACTGCCTCTGGCCTGGACCAGGCCCAGGCCCTGACCCTCAGCAGCTGTCTGTCCCCTGAGACCTGCCACGTTCCCCAGGCCAGGACAGAGCCCGTGGAGAAAAGACAGGAAAAATGGCGATAATTGGGAGTGGGGGGGGGGGGGGTGCGTCCTTAAACCGATGGCTTGAGTAATTGGAGTGGATGCGCATCGTGTCCTGGGAGGAAGATTCTGTGAATCTGTGTGGTCTGAGTGGACAAGTTCATGCCGATGACTTCGGGCTGATCTTGGCTCTGCCCGGAGGCGACTTGGCTCTGATAAGCCGACCTCTAGCTGAGCCTTTTGGTTTCTGAGAAGTGGAGGAATCACTGGGAGTCAACCCGATCTTCCAAGATAAAGGGCCAACCTTAGATGGATCTATTATTTCCTTGAGATCTTGGAACAGTGCTTTTATTTGTCCAATGACGTTTATCTATTAAACATCTGTGAAACCCTGGGTGGTTACAGACGCGGCAGTAGGTGGTCACGGATTGGAGAGAGTGAATGATGACTCATCGCAGGCGTCCTTTATCATTCTTCAGGGGATTAAAGACATGACTCAAAATTGTTCAAATGAAATGCAACAATTTATATCTGCCGTTAATACATAACTGACTAGATAAAACAATAGTTATTCATTACTCACCAGAAATCTGGTTTGCATAAGTCCGTTTTTTATTTAAATCAAACTTTCCCATCTCTATAAAAGCATTTTTTCATGGACGACTTTCTTTCGCGAACTAATTGCACATTGCTGCTTTCTTAAACAAGGTGTTCTTGCGGGGATTTTAATTTAAGTGGACTTGCTTTATGTTGTGCTGTGTCAGGTCAAGTGAACCGTAGAGCTCCCCCCTGCACCCCCCGTGACCCTGTCAGGCCAGGATATGGCACTCTCTCTGCTCATCCGTCGTTGGTCCCAAGCCCCCTGGGCACACGGGAAGCGCACTTGCTCTCCATGTCAGCTCTCTTCCACCTGCTACATCCTCGACCCCGTCACTGTCCCTCTCGCTAAACCTACTGCAGGAGCCTCCTAAGGCGCTCCTGGCCCCCAGCATCCTCCCATGAACGGGGAGCGGCCCTGGATGTTAGGAGCGATGTGGGTTGTCTGTGCCACATTTTTCTGTCCTAAACCTTAACTCTTTCTGACCAGCCAGCAGGGCAGCCCCAGGAACGCCGACCCACACTTGCCATCAGTTCAGGCCCCCCTGTCAGGTGCTGGTCTGCTTCCTGGCCCTGCTGAGTGAGCGTTTGGGGCCCCTGTCACAGCAGCATCTAGGTCGGAGTGTCAGGGACAGGGCTGTGAGGCGATGTGATTTCAGCCCTCGGGGGTCTCCTCAGAGCCTGAGCGAGGCTCGGGTGGAGGTTGGGTCTCTAGCCCGGAGAATGTGCATTTCCCAAACTTCTCAGGCCAAGGAAGTTTTTGTATCCCTCAGAGCATCGCAAGGGATTTTGGTCTGTGGAGTAAACTCTGGCCAACGCTGTTCTGAGGAAGAGAAACGATGTGGTGGGCAAGTTGCTTTGTTCCAGGTGCATCTCGAGTTCCTGCGGGAGGCCGGAGCCACCTGGGCTGGTCCAGCTCCCCACGCACACAATGCCATGAGTTTCTGGTGTTCCCTCCCTGTAAAGATCCCTTTTGCGTGGACTCCTGTGTCCTTCCTTCCTAGGAAACAGGCAGCCACATGATCCCCAACACTGGCTGACAGCCGGTGTCCCCACACGCTGGAAGGACCCGCTTTCAGTGGTGCCGAGTCTTCTGAGGTTTTCCTGATCACTCAGTGCAGAGAGGACGACTTTTCCTTTTTGCGTTATGAAAATCAGAAATGTTACATTTAGGAAAAGAGCTTCCTTTTTAAATGATAAAGACATGCCAAAATAAAAAATACAAAATGGACAAGTACACACACGAGTGAGATATTAAACATCCCACCATCCGGAAGTGCATCACCATATAACAGGAGACAGAAACTTGGGCCTTGTAATCCTTGCTATGGAGACACAAGAGACCCCTCTTGCCTTCAGAGGGGTCACTACCTTTTATTGGCTCAATCTGCTCCCAGAAACCAGCAAAATTCACCACCACACACAGTGTTCAGCTGATGTGGACTTTGCCTCTTACTGGTATATGTGCCACAGTGTAGGAAATAAATGTTTTAGAAGAAAAGAGAGAAACCTCTCATCTACTTGTCCAGTAAATATTTATGAGCCTGTCTACTCGGGGTCAGGGTGACTGCGGGAGTCTCATTGCCACGTTCCTGCGAAGGCCTTCTGCTGACCTTCCTCTGGCCTGGGCTGGCGGGCTGCCCTGGCTGGGTGAGACACTGCCCCTGCTGGTCTGGAGCTTGGCCAGTAGCGCTGCTCTGGCATGTTCCCTGGACTGGCATCTGCTGACCCAAGACCCATCCCCAAGGGTCTCGCCATGCCTGTCCCACTCTCTGTGACCACCTCCTGCTTAGGAAGCCAGATATTTCTTGATTCTTGATTCTTTCAAATCAAGACTTGATTTGAAGAAGCTGGAACTTCGTTCTTTCGGCAAGATTAGCTCCTTACTCTAGGAAGCCGGCCTGTCAAACCCCTTCTATTGCCTCCGGACACCCAGAGCTCAAATGCCATCTCCTCAGGCCTTCCCTGACTGCCCTGCCTGAAACGTCAGCACCCGACCCCCTGGAGCCCTCTGCCTTTTTGCATTTTCCTTCATAACGTTTGCCTACCTGGCCTCACACCCACGTCTAGTTGCGTGTTGGCTGCCCCACTAGAAGGTGAGCCCAAGGCGGGTAGGGGCCCAGTTTGTTCGTCACTGGGTCCCGAGCGCGTCACAGTGGGTACTGATCAATGCGCTTGAGTGACTAGTAAAGGCGTGGATGCACTGTTCCACACAGGGCCCCCGGCCTGCTCCCTGAGCTTCAGGGCAGAGACCATGACTCTGAGGAAAGGAGGTGCAAGCCCTCACGGGGCGCTGGGGTGGCCAAGGCCACGCGAGTGCTTTCTACTAGGACCCTGTTGCAAAGATCCAGCAGGGGGTGTGGGAAGCAGGGGTGGGGTGGAGGGCCTGTGCTGGGAGCACGGCAGGGGGCAGAGGAGCCCCACCCCCGACCTGGTCACCTGCCTACTGGGCCCTCAGCTGGGATTCTTCCTCCTCCCTCAGTGTCCCCTGGAAGCAGCGTCCCTTCTCACCAGTGTCCCCGCCCTGCACCTGCTGCCCCTTTGCCTTTAGTCACATGTTCAAGTGTCTGCTCTCAAAATACTGTGAGCCCGAGATACCGGGCACATCCCACTGCCTTTGTCACCCCGTGTCCGGGACACAGATGCTCAGGGAGCGTCAACAGGCTCTTGCTGGCCCTGGACCAGAGCTGTTGTCCGATGCCTCAGGGCAGGACAGAAGGAAGGGAAGGCACTCGCCAGGACAGTCTTCTTGCGAACATTTGCAGCCTGGGTCTCCGTAACAGAAGGGCAGGGCCCTGGTTAGGGCAGTGTTCCTGAATTCCTCCCCTCTGGGGCTCGCGGGCCACAGGACAGCTGGATGATGAAGCTGTCTCAGGATGACTCAAAGCCGACACGCTGGGGACGGCGGGTGAGGGAGTTCAGGTCACCTGGGGTGTTTGGTCCTCACATGATGACACTCAGCTCAGGAGGACCCCGAGATCACCCTGCTGGGGAGGGGGCCAGGCCAGCGCTGTTTCCTGGATATCTGACCCTGAGAACCCCTCCCAGTTCTAGCTAATAACATGAGGTCATTCGGTTTATGCCATAATGGCTCACGCCTCCCAGTTTAACATTTTTTTAAGTATGTTTTGGGATTTTCCTTTCAAAGAAACAGTCTGTGTGCTCCTGGTGACAAGTCAAACACCTCTGAGATCACTGCGCTGAGTCCTAGGGTTCGAACGCAAACTTCAAAAGCCGAGAACATCAGGTCATATTTAAAGCAGAAGTAAACCCCAGAAGAGTTTAAAAAATAACAAAATCAACTAAAACTGGGTAACAGAGGGAGGTGAAAGTGGTTCTCCCGGTGGACTAGTAAATCTCGTCCCCGTCCCCTCAGAGCAACACACCCAGGACGTGACTGCAAGATGGACCAGAAACAAAATCCGGAATTTTGAAAGAATCAGAAGGAACACATGCACCCTCAGCAAAGAAAACACAAAATACAAACCAGGGAGAGAGAGAGAGAAAGAACTCACATAGAAAATCTGAGGGCAGAGCTAAGAACAAGTAGCTCTAAAATTTGGGCTGAATTAAGCATTTAAATGTAAAACACGAACCCCCTAAACACTAAACCATGAAACTACAAGAAGAAAATACGGGAGAGTTAGAAAAATAAGTAACTTTGGAGTGAAAGAGAGAAACATGGTTAAGGCACAGGGGGCCATTAAAAGAAAAGATTCCTATACTAACTATATACAGTAATCATGTTAAGAAAAGACAAAATTTACAAAGAATAACCAGGTGTGAACAACATTTGCATCACATATGAAACTTAAAGGGGATCGTTTCTTCACTTTGTATTTCATCAAGAGGCATCGAAAAGACCAACCACCCCATAGACAACGGGCAGAGCACATAGAGACAGAGGACTCATTGTCTCGTACACAGAGGAAAAGATGAGAGATGTGATCAAACTACAAGATGGTCACGCTTCGCGTCGTAGGTCGGGACCTACTGGAAAGCGTCATCCCCAGGGGACAAAGCTGAGCTGGCAGTGCGGACAGCACAACCTTTATGCAGGGCCTTGGGCAGCAACCGTCAGAATAAAAAGCGCTAACACCACTCGCGGGGGAGGTGCACATGTAGGAATGTTTCTGGTCCTGTCCCCGCGTGCACAAGGGTCTGTGTGTCTACAACAGCCGACATTCAACACAATGACACATATACCAGCCCGGCACAGCCCCCAAAGGTTGGCCTACCGAGCGTGAAAAGCAGGAGACAGAGAGAAAAGCTAAGGGTAGAGAGGTGTGTACACTAGACTGGCCTCTGAGTAAGAGCCACAGAGAATATTCTCTGTGCTCCTACCTGTGTACACAGGAGACCAGGAAGTCGTGGCTTCTGAGTTCTGAAGTACCGCCTAACCAATCCCTTGTAATGAGAATGCTTCATTGGGCAGGAATAGCACCCAGTGGTCTTATTTTCTAGCTCACTCCTGGATGTTATGCTAAAGTACTCAGCATAACTCAAACGTGTGCCCCGGTTTCTCGTTTATAGAAGAAGGTCGACCAGAGAGAGAACAGACCTGTCAGAATCCGTGCCTGCATCTCTGTCATCTGAGAGCCCACTTGGTGGCCCACAGCTGCCGCGGGGCTCTGCGTGTCCCCTCTGCTTGACCTGAGACCAGTTCCCAGGCTGTCGTCCTGGACTCCAAGCACCTGGGAATCTTCAACCAGATGGCTTTGGGGACTGACAGCGTTGTAGCCGTTAGGCCAGTGGACACTGGCCAGGAAACACGAACGGAACTTCTCCATCCACGTTCCTCTGGCAGCCCTGCTCTCCCTCCTTCCTTGGGGAGGACACTGGGCTTCAGCTTAGGCTGGGTGTCCTGAAGAGCCTGAGAGGCTCAGAGACTAGATGGCCAGGTTAGAGATGCAGGTAAACCAGGTGAGGCTGCTGTGGCCACAGTACCTGCAAGCCATCTGCAGATGGGTGGGGATGCAGGAAATATTCGTAATGTGAGTTTTGCCAAGTTGCTCTGACATTTTTAACACTGATTTTGCAAATCTGCTTGTCTGGATGCCTAAAGTTTTTTTTTTTTTTTTGAAATTATTATTGTTATTATTGGGTTAGATCATAAAAACTGCTAGCAGGTCTAATCAGGCTGACTCTGTGACAGATAAGAAATATCAGCCTGAAAATCTAAATTTGACCTCAAATGGAGACCAGAATACAGAGCAGAGATGCTAGCATGACGACTGGGACCTGTAATGACTGAGACAGAAAGCCTGTCCCCCCTGCCTCCCCTGCAGCAGCTGTCCCTCCCGAGCTGCGCCCGGGGACAAAGTGCCCCCACAGGGGCTCAGCCGCTTACACCCATCTTGCAGCCTCATAACGAAGGGAAAATTTTGTCCAAAGACAGAGCGATGCCCAGGTGCGGGGTGTGCTGCTCCCATTCACCACGATGGCCGTGCTTCCGGGGCCCCCTTGACAGTGCACCCAGCAAGACTGGGGAAGGGAGGGCTTAATGGGCGGGATTTGCCTGCCACCCGTGACCTGGGACAGGTCCCCACTGGTTCCTGGTTGTCTCCCCATCAGCGCAGATGGAGAAAATAACAGGACGACCTCCAGGCCGAGAGGAAGGGCTACCTCTCCCTCCACTCCTGCGGGCCCAGCGGAGTAGCTGGGCTGCCGAGGGGCTGAGCACAGCCTCCCTGTGTCCAAGTGCGGGCGCCCACCAGCCCAAGGCCGCAGCCATGCGGGTGCAGGAGGTTTTCGTCGGCCCAGCTGCCCTTCACAGGGCGCAGCCTGGTTGGGACTCTGGCCGGGGCCTAGGGGGACCGGTTTCCATAGAGGCCACAACAAAGCACACCTCCCAGAATTCACACCCTCTTGTGGTCTCTGCAGTGTCGAATCTGGGCTGGGTTCTGAGTCACTCTGACCCGTGGACCTTGGCAGAGATGAGGCTCTGCTGTTCCAGGCCCGCCTTCGAGAGGCCAGGTGGCATGAAACACTCGCTCCTGGGATACCCGAGTCACCCTGCCGGGGAGACCACACGAGAGCAGAGAGGCCCTGTGGAGAAGATGGGCCCAGGATCCAGGAGAGGGAGAGAGGCCCCCTCCCGGCCACACCTCCAGACGGCCCCAGCCCTGGTTACCTCAAACTGAAACCACATGGGGGACACAGAGAGGCCAGGTGCCCAGCTGAGCCCAGCCACCACACCGAACCAGAGGGACAGCAAGATGGGTGTTGTTCTAAGCCCCTAAAACGTGGGTGGTCTGTTAAGTAGTAAGAAATATTACCCAACAGAGTCCAACGGCCAGGTCCTCACGCCTCTGCCGCAGCGGGCTGTGTGGCCTTGGCCAGGACTTAACCTCTTGAAACCTCAGCTTTCCAGCCTGTAGAACAGAGATAATACTGCTCAGCGTGGAACGCTGTACATCAGGATAAATGCTGTGGCTTCTGTTTGCATAACAAAAGGGCAGAGAACATGCATCCTGCATCCCCGCACTGGCTTTTCCTTAGATGAAGTCTGGGAGTCCGACTGGGAAGCCGGAAGCCAGCGGCCCCTGTTAGAAGGTCTTCCCTGGAGCCCGAGATGCATGTGTCACCTGGGTGCTCTCCCTCCCTTCTCCTGGGTGCAGGGAAGCATCTCTTGCCCTGCAGGGAGGTCACAGGGCCAGAGTCGAGAGACATCTTCCCCCATCACCCTGAGTCCTCAGCAGGTTCCGGGCCCACAGAGGGCCTGGCCCAATAGGTATGGTGTGTAAGCCCAGGTCGGACTCACTACCAACACGGCGTATTTCCTTAGAAGACAGGGTTTCTGCGTGGATGACTTTGTGTGTGTGTGTTTATAGTCTTTATTTTTTCAAATTGTGGTAAAACAGGCATAACAAAAATCTCACCATCTTACCCATTTTTAAATGTTTAGTTCGGCAGGGCTTAGTACATTCATATTGTTGTGAAATCGTTGTGTAATTTAATTTTTAATTTTTTAAGGAACTGCTATTCTATTTTGTACCACAGCTGCACCATTTACATTCTCACCATGATGCACAAGTTTCCAATTTCTCCACATCTTCTGCAACAATTGTTGCATTCTGTTTTTCTTGTGTGGTTTTGTTTGTTTGTTTGGAATAGTAGCCATCTCAATGGATGTGAGGTTTTGATTTGCTTTTCCCTAATGATTTGTGATGTTGAGCATCTTTTTATGTGCTCATTGGCCAGGTGTATATCATCTTTGGAGAAACTTGTATTCAAGTCCTTTGCCCATTTTTAACTGGGTTTTGTTGTTGTTGTTGAGTTGTACAGGTTCTTTGTTTATTTTGGATATTAACCCCTTATCAGATATAATATTTGCAAATATTTTCTCCCATTCCACAGATTGTATTTCACTGTCAGTTATGTCCTTTGATGAATAAAAAGTTTTTAATTTTGATGTCATCCAATTTATTTATTTTTACTTTTGTTGTCTGTGCTTTGGTGTCACATCTAAGAAATCATAACCAAATATAGTGTCATGAAGATTTTCCCATATGTTTTATTCTATGAGTTTCATAGTTTTAGGTATTTGATCCATTTTGAAATAATTGTATATATAGTGTAAGGCAATTCATTCTTCTTCCTGTGGATATTCAGTTTTCCTAACATAATTTGTTGAAAAGACTCTCCTTTCCCCATTGAATGGTCTTGGCACCCTTGTTGAAAGTCCTGTGAGTCATTGTTTCTGGGCTCTCCATTCTATTTGTTGCTCTATATATCTGTCTTAATGCCAGTACCACATTGTTTTGATTACTGTAGGTTTGCAGTAAGCTTTGAAATCAGGAAATGTGACATCTCCAATTTTTTTTTTTCAAGATTGTTTTGGCTATTCAGGGTCCCTTATTCTATATGAAATTTAGGATGAGTTTTTCTATTTCTGCAAAAAATGCCATTAGAAATTTGATAGGGATTTTGCTGAATCTGTAGGTCCCTCTGGGTAGTATTCACATCTTAAAAATGTTGTCTTCCAATCCATGCATACAGGATGTCTTTCTAGCTATTTGTGTCTTCTTTAATTTCTTTCAGCAATGTTTTGTAGTTTTCAGTGTACAAGTCTTTCACCTCCTTGGATAATTATACTCCTAAATATTTTATTCTCTTTGACTCTGATGTAAACTGAGTTGTTTTCTTAATTTCCGTTTTAGATTGTTCACTGTTAGTACATTCTGTGCGGAGGGTGTGGAGAGGCCGTGGAGAGCGTGATCTAGCTGTGTCCCCAAGGTCTTAGGATCCCATGCTTGTGCAGCTGGAGGAGCCCTGACAGCCTTGGTTCAGGGCTCACACTTTTCCAGAGAAGGGACTCTCTCCCAGAGAGGTCCACTGCTCACAGCAGCCATCCCATGAAGGGCGCCGTGAGAGCAGGGCCCTGACTCTAGCCATCCCCACATCCTGCCCAGGGCCCATGCCTTCCAGTCCGGAGTGCTGAGAACTTCATGGCCACAGAGTGAATCTGCACTGTATCGATGGCACCTGCATAAGACAAATACAATAAACTGATTCTGATGTTCCCTAAATCCTGGCCCGTCTCTTTCAGGCTGTAGTTGGAATAAATTGATTAATAGATAAACAGACATTTAAAAAAACCCTTAGCTGAAATCACAGTGCAGCCCCGTAGAAAAAGACCACACCCCCTCCATCCACGAAGGTGATGAAGGTCATGGACCAGAAGTTGCAGGCGGCACTCATCCTGGGCTCTGTAGGGTGATGCTCTCATGTCATTGAAAGTGTTTGGGGGCCTCACACTGCCTGTGTCCTCAGACGGCTTATCTCCAGGGCAAAGGCAGCAGCTTCTGGGGGTGGAGTGGACCCACCCTGCATTGTCAGGGCTGTCACCTTCCTGCTTCTCTAAACTCTGCAGTCCCAAGGGGAAGCCCGGAGGGCGGGTTGTGTGGGTGTTGCAGCCTGGGGAGCCTCTGCCCCAGGGGACTTATCTGCGGCCACGCTCCTGGAGCCAGGCCGGTGACCTCGCTTCACCCATGACCTTCCCCACCGACTTCTCAGTTCCAGGAATTGTTGGGAAAATCCCATTGGAAATCTGAGGATGGCCGGGTCCCTTGACACTACCACTGGTGCGCTGAGACAGAGGGTGAGGTCGGGCCTGACTGAGGGGCCGTGTGACCTGGAACCCCACCACTCTCGGGGGCCTGTGGGGAGGGGGCTTAGATTCTATCTCCCTTCTGCTGGTCTTGGCTCCCAGGACGTGGAAGCAAGCCCAGGCCCTACAGGGCTGGACGGTTCTCATGTTCTTGGCCTCCAGGCCTCCAAAGGGAAAGCTTTAGGGTGAAGAATTACACACCTCATTAGAAAGCCCCTCCTCTTCAGTATGAAGCCCAGAAACGAAGAAAACAGAGAGGAAGGAAAAGAGACTATTGAAAGCCAGCGCCTTTTTGGCTTTCACTACATGCTTGACACAGCAAAGAACTTGACCCCCATCCCCTCGTTTAGTTATCACAACAACCTGTGAGGCGGCCATGGCCGTCACCCCATTTCACAGCTGAGGACTGAGAGGCAAGGCAGCCACGTGTCCGGGACCAGCCTCGGACTCTCCAAGGTCCTCGTTCACGAATCGTGGGGATTTGAGGCCGCGACAGCAGGGCAGTAAAGCAAGTGCAGGCCCTTCTGAACACGGCCAGTGACCACACAGGTAGCACACCTGGGCGCCACCTGGGCTGGTCCCAGAGAGAGGAGCAGGCAGCCTGAGGAGGAGATCCCGGTGCTGAACCGCCCTGTTACGACTCAGATTTCACAACAAATGGAACTTCTTCCCTTTTGTCCTGCCTTGGTCCCTGCCAAGTGGGGTGCTGCGATCCTTCATTCAGTTGACAAGCGTTTGCCGACTTGGGGCCTGGGCAGCATGGAGCTGGTGTGGGTACGTGAGTGCCCACTTGGCTCTGTTCCACGGGTAGAGCCCGCTGGGGCTGGGTCTCCTTGCAGAGGACGGGGAGAGGCCTTACCTGCCTGCTCCAGCTTTGCTCCCCCACCCCCTCCCCAATTCTCCTCCCATGGGACGGCGTCCACAGGGGTCCAGATGTAGAGCGTGGGCTCAGCTCCCCACTGCCTCAGAGCAGCCGCTCACTCATGCTTTGAAAGAAACATTTTCCGGTCCTGACTCTCTTGGAAAATGGCGTAGGAACACTTTGCTGGTAATTAGTGTGTATGTAGTAAGCGCTTAACAAATGCTGTCCTTGAGGCAAGGGGCAAATGGGGGTGGGAGGGCGGAGCCGTGGCCCCGGGCTTGGTTCCGCTCAGGCTGGAGGAGCAGCCCCAAGGACTCCAGGCCCAGTCCCTCCCCAAGAAGTGCGCGGGGGCCTTACTCCCTGAGGACCAAACGGGTGGAGGACGTCTCAGGGGAGACTCAGTTGCATGTCCCAGGTGCAGAATGTACATCATCGCGTGAGCTGTGTGCTGGTTCCCTGGGACCCACCTTCCCGGCAGAGTAAACCCATGCTGAGGCTGGATTGATGTGCGGGCTGTTTCTCTTGGGTGTGGGGAAAAAGATAAGAACGAGAAAATTAAAGAGTGTGTGATCCGCACAACCAGAAAGCAAACAGTGATTGTGATGATAATATAATGACAAGGAACCGGACTTACCAGAGAAAGAAAGGGAAGGGGCCTGGCGATATTCATTCTCTGCTGCTGGCCTACGGGGGCAGCCGGTCACTAGGAGTTCTCTGGGATTCTTAGAAGGCCTGGCCGATAGTTGGTGTGTTTCCAACTAGCGCTCAGGTTCTTGAGGTTTAAGGTCAGTTTGAGCTTGTGGATGCCATGCCAGTCTGACCAATATTGCAACATCCCGCCGCAGGAACACACAGCGGCAGTGCTGGTGTGGCTGGATCTTCCGGTGACAGCAGAAATAAATACCAGTTCATGGAAAAATAGAAAACTGGGCTATTCTCCAGCGTATCCTCGGAATGCCCGAAAGAGGGGAATGTCACCCTCACCCCTGCCCCGCCCAGTATCGCAGACACGACTGTGGACGCTGGCATCTCCACGTGTCTCAAGATGCCAGGCGTCTGGGTTAAGACTCCGGGATCAGAGCTCACAGAAAGCTCCAGTCACCCACCGCCAGCCCCGTGCAGGTCATGCAGGGCACTCAAGGCGTGACACGTGAAGCCCAGGGTTCCCCAAACCAGTGTCCTGTGCTGTAGGATATTCATGAGTGTTACTTAAAAAAAAAAAGAAGGTCCCATGACCCACTGACTTTGGAAAACACTACTTTAAAGTAAAGCAGTTTTATTATTTAGGAGTTGTTGGTGCCTTTAATATGGTAATGTGTTTAATCAGCCGGAGGGGATGAGTATGCAGCTAGATCCAGACTTATTTGACAGAACACGGATACTGTACGTTTTTAAAAATGGAAAATCTACGGACTTATTGTGAAAAATACATGCTCCAGGACAAAGCCTTGCCAAATAATACTGGAAGAGCTGAACATGACGAGTTTACACTGAGCTGTACTCAGCGGTGCTCAAGTGTGATTTACGCTGCGGCATTCGGATGCTCGTCAGGGAAATGGAGTGACAGGAAATCTGTTAAGATTTGCGTCTTTTGACGTCTCAGACACTTGTGCATCCTGTTCAGAAAGCTCAAGCCCACCTACATTTTCCCGAGCCCGTGACAGGGGAGCCTGGAGTGCGGGCCACGTGAACACAGCCGACTGGATTTTGCCCTGAGCTCCCGTGCTGCTCTGCGGCTTCACAGGAAGGCTGGGTAAGCAGAATGAGCCTTTAAGCTCTATAACCCTTGTGTGCGCTTGGCGGTTTCTCCTTCCTGGTCCTTTTCATTTAGGCTGATGCCCACATTTGCACCAGCCCCATGCACGAGCCGGAGATTCATCCTCCAGTGGCAAGCGTCTGGGTCCGGCCTCTGCGTCCACTTCTGTCCGTAGGTCCAGGGTGGGCTGCCTTACAGAGGACCCGTGCCTCGGGTTGGGACCCCGTAAGCTGCCCCTGAGATAAGCTGGGGAGAAGAACCCTGGCAGTATCAGGGGGGAAGTGGGGGGATGAGGTGGGGGTGAGGGAGCTGGACCACGTGCTTTGGGGAGCAGAGCTCTGCTGGGTTCTCTGTCCTGTTGGGTCACTGTGACACCACATGAGAAGGTTGGGTATTTGTCCTCTGACCCTCACCTCCCACTGACTCAGGCCTCCTCCCAGGGGTGTCAGCTCCTGGCTCTTCCAGGAGAAAGAAGGCCCGGGGGGATGCACATGCTGGCCCCGGGAAACTGGAGTTGTCAGGGGTGAGGGCCCAGGGGCTGTGCCTGGCCCAGGTGACGCTCAATCTCTAGCACTTTGTGGTCAGCGCTTCTTGGTCACAGGTCCTTCCAGCTTATGAAGCCCTCCTGTCCACGAACCAGCTTCAGCGTCACCCAAAACACCTGTGCATCTTGGACACTAGAGAGCATGTGACAGAATCGGGCTTTTCTTCTGCATACTCTCGGTTGTGGTTTTCAAGCCGCCGCCTTTCCCGAGCCCACGGCCCTCTGCACTGGGCATGAGGAATGCCCGTCTCTGCTTTGAGAAATCCGGGAGGCACCAGCCACACCGGGGCCACACGCCAGGGGAGCAAGCCAGCAGCTGTGCTATTTTCAACTAAAAAATAAGACAAAACTGAGGCATTACAAAGTTTTCATATGTGAGTCGACAGTAGTACCTAGTTGTAACTTATGCATCCAGGTCCTTGTCTCAGGTGGGCTCTGAGGGGCCCTGGCCGTGACAGGTAGAGGAATGAGAAGCTCTTTGTGACCTGGAGACACAGAGAGAAGGTTATGAGTCTTATTACTGATCAAACTAAACACATCCCTGAACCCTACCCTTGCTGGTCCCAAGCCTGACTCTGGGTGACCTTGTAGGTTCAAACAGCAGACATGCTCTGCAGCCTTGGGCTTGGGGAACGACTCGGAAGGTACGGGAAGACCTTCTGCTTGCCCAGACCAGAGCGTCTCAAACGGGAGGGCTTGCTGAGGCCCAGGTTGTGTCTCCCCAGAAGGGTATGTGGAACCCCCAGTACCCGTGAATGTACTTTGCAGATATAATCAGGGTAAGGTGAGGTCGTTAGGGTGAACCGTCATCCAGTACGACTGGTCTCCTTATAAGAAGAGGAGAGCGGAACGGGGAGACAGGTACGTGGGGAGAAAGACGGCAGGTGATGACAGAGATGGGGGTGACATGGCCAGAAGCCAGGGGACACCCCAAGCTGCTAGAAGCTGGAAGAGGTGAGGAAGGATCTTTCCGTGGAGGACTGGGAGGGAGCACGGTCTTGCCAACACCTTGACTCAGGATTTCCAGCCTGAGGAACTGTGAAAGGATGAATTTCTCTTATTTTAAGCCCCCCCAGTTTGTGGTACTGAGTTACAGCCGCCCCAGGAAACTAATGCAGAGTGGGTGGGAATTCGCATTACTAACAGGCACCCGGGTGGCACTGATGCTCCAGGTCTGGACCTTACTTTGAACATCCCTGACCCAGGTCAGGCCAGGTCAGCCCTGCCCACCGCACACATGCACGTGGAGAGGATGTCTGTCCAGGCGGGCCTTTGACCCCCACCCTGCAGCTGCCGCCTCCCAGCTTCGTCTCCCCTGTCCCTGCCTCCCCTGCCTCCTGCTGGTGCCCCACCCTTCTGTGCATTTGCACATTCTCTCCTCTGCCTGCAAACCCTGCACCCCTGGCCCAGAACACTCCAGCTCAGCTGTTACACCCAACCCCGTCCTCGCGCCCCTCCCCGGGAACAAGCAGTGTCTTCGCGTCCCTTCTCACCAAGGAGCTCGTGGTCCGTGCGTCCCCAGGGTGCCGGGAGCTGCCATTGCAGCAGCGACACTCTGCACGCCTGTCTCCCTTCTGCCTGGAGCCCCACTCGAGCCCATTTACCTGCCCAGCCCTGTGGAAACTCATCCGTGTTTCTGGGAGCAGAAGGAGAGCCAATGAAAGGCTGTGTGTCCAGAGGTGTCCAGCTGGGCGCTGCTGTCCTGGGGTCTGCGGCGAACATAGTGGACAGTAGTTCAGAGTAGTTTGGGTCAAGGTTATTGCGAATAACTTCCCTGGCCCTTCAGTTAGCCCCCTTTCTGCTCCCCTGACAGTGGTGTGAGGGCGTTTATTATGGCAGAGCCCCTGTGCTCTGGGCGGTGTTGCTGGTTTAGCGGAGGAGCGGGTCCTGCTTGCCCTCCCGGACCAGCGAAGCCCACTGCGGTACAGGCCCTCGTGACGAACAAAGGACGACAAAGGTGGGGCCGTTGCCCTTCCCAAGCAAGTTCCTCCACGTTGTGAAAGGAAGAGCAGAGATGGCGGTAGTTTAACTCATAAAACTTTGTTTTCCCATCACCACTGGCCCCAGGAAAGGATACGGTTTTGACTCGGCTGGTGGCCAGCATCTGCCCCGGCCACTTTCTAACTGTGCCAAAACTGATGTTCATAAAGGGAAAAATCAGGGGGAGAAAACCCAGTTTCCCCCGCCGGCCTGGGGCCAGGGGCGGGGACTGCTCCCTCCCCCAGTGGGCTGTGCATCCCTGGCCCATGGGAGTCGCAGCAGAGCCAGGGGCTGTGGATTCTCCAGACACTTTAGGGAAATAAACAAAGGAATTCGAGGTCAGATGTCTCAGGCAGCCCGGTTTTCTCTGGAGGCCTGGGACAGATGTTTGCCTGAGGCCCTGCAGTGACGCCACGTGTGATCACAGAGTGTGAGCAGGGAGAAATCTGGAAAATGGGGCTTTCAACCTCAGGCCATCCTTGGGCGCCAAACACAAGCTGGATGCAGAACAAAAAGTGCAGACGTTACAAGAAAGAGGCCGGGTCAAGCGGGTGGCCCCGCTTTGGCCTCGAGGCACCCAGGAGCGCCCGCCAAGCTGACCGGAAGGTAGGACTCGGGCAGTGTCGCCCGAAACTGCTTCAGGTCAGGACGCCTATGTGCAGACCTCCAGTTACAAATTCTCATTTTCTTTCCAGTTTTAAAAATGTACTATATATACTTATTATAGAAAGTTGGAAAAGAGAGAGAAGTATTTGGGAAAAAATGTCACCCATATGCCACCACCCAGAGAGGTTCCCTGCGGGCAGATCAGGGGATTTCTCTGCAGCTTCAGACATGATTGCATTCACTCAGCAGAGACTTTTAAACCTTGAATGTTAAAAGATGAACACTTCCGTCTCCAAGTATAAACTCTTGTGAACGTGGTTTACTCATAGTATGTCAATCAGCAGAGTTTACTTAACCGGACTCCTGTTGGATTAGGACGATACCCTACGTGTGTTTGTTTATTTGTTTCAATAATGGTTCCATGATCTTAATGCAGAACACTGGTTTTGTTCTGCGCGCACACACACACACACACACGCAGATGCACACACACATGCAGACACACACACAGACTCAGACCCACCCAGAGACACACGCAGGCACAGAGACACACATATGCACACACTCAGACACACACACACACACACACACACACACACACACACACATCTTGGATTCTAGTTTGGTTTCTACTGCTAAGCAAATGTTTCCACTTGGTCACTCAATCTTTCTGGACCTGATTCTTCGTATTTGTGAAATGAGGGGTCAGAGCAAGTGACCTCGAGTTCCCTTCAGTTGGAGTGACCCGGAAGTGCTGGCGTGAGGGCCCTTTCTGTGGTGGACACGTGTCCCTGTGGGCCTGGGCACTTGGAGGTTTGCGAGTAAGCCCCTCTTTTTAACCATTTTTCATATCACCCTCAGTGGATGTGTGTTTGTTTATAAATTACAACTAGGTACTACTGTTGATCCGCATATGAAAGCTTTGTAACGCTTAAGTTTTGCCCTATTTTTTAGTTGAAAATAGCACAGCCTCTGGCTTGCTCCCCTGGCGTGTGACCCCGGTGGGGCTGGCGACTCCCGGATTTCCCAAAGCAGAGACAGGCATTCCTCATGCCCGCTGCGGAGGGCCGTGGGCTCGGGAAAGGTGGCGGCTTGAAAACCACAACCGAGAGTATCCAGAAGAAAAGCCTGATTCTATCACACCTTCCTGAGCGTCCCAGACCAACGTGGACGTGGGCCTGCTCTGGTCTTTCCAAAGCTTCCCTCCTGGAGACCTGAGTGCGGCCCAGGCTGTTGAAACGGGTTTGAAGCGGGTGCCCGGCCAGCTGGCATGGCAGAAATATTAAAGATCATTTGTTAAGGTCATTGGCCCTTTTTCTCTTACTTTTGTCCCAATTTTTTCACAGGCCCTGAATTAAGGACCAGAAATGAAAGAGTTCTCCAAAGTCCCCCAGGCACCTTGCTTTAAACCTGGAGGAGAAACTCACAGTTTAAATCACGAATGACGTCCAGGAGTCACAACGTGTAGGTAGGCGTGTGTGTTTGTGGGTTTGTGAGTGTGGATCTCAGGAGGCCCACTGAACAGCTGCACCGCTGGGACCCCACGTTCCAGCGACATCGGTGTGGGGAGCGGGGGGCTTGCACTCTCCCAGGGATTCGGAGCCCCCCTCCCCTGTAAACTGCACTCCAACCACCTCTGATGCCCAGCCTGATCTGGCTGTCTCCATACGGTTCACCTGCAATGGGTCCCTCGCGCTGAGGCCTGGCTACTCCTTCTTCCAGCCCAGGGAGCCCAGACCTCTGGGGTTACCTTGCTAATCATGCCCGCAGGGCTGAGTCCACCCAACAGTGGGGGGGGGGTGCTTCTGGAACCGGATGGAACCCACCAAAACTTTCCCCAGTGATGGGCTATCGCTAAGTCAGGAGCCAACACTGAGGCACCGGGAGATTCATTAATCTTACTCCAGGTCAGAAGCAAGTGATACAGGTGTGGTTGGTGGTAAGGCCAACAATAACTAGGGAGTCAACACAACTGAGTTTATAAGCCGTTCACGACATCGTGGAGGTAGGTGTTACTAACACCGTGATTGTGTGTCACAGAAAACAGGCCAAGCGGAAGCCAGCTTCCCCCCAAGTTTTAAAATCATCACCAACTTTGTGGTAACACGGATCTCTGCTTCCTAGTCTAGAGCAGATTTTTTCCAGTTTTATTGAGAAATCATCGACACACATCGCTGTGCAAGTTTAAGATGTACAGCATGATGGTCTGATTCACATATATTGTGAAACGATGACCACAGAAAGTTCAGTTCGCATCCACCTTCTTATAGATACACTGAAAAGAAAAGAAAAAAGCTCTCCTGTAATAACTCTTAGGATTGACTCACCAACATTTCCACGTACCTTCCCAGCAGCGTAAGCTCTAGTCATCGTGTTGTATTTACATCCCTAGGACGTTATTTGTCGTATAACTGGAAGATTTTGCCTTGTGACCACTTTCTTCCTATCTCCCCTCCCCTCCCACCTCCTCTGAAAGTGGATTTTTTTTTTTTTTTTGGCCGCACCTCCTAGCTCGCAGGATCTTAGTTCCAGACCAGGGATTGAACCCTGGCCCCAGCAGTGAAAGCACCAAGTCCTAACCACTGGACCTCCAGGGAATTCCCTGAAAGTGGATTTTTAACAGGTGATGTTTGACGGTGCAGAGTGAATGCAGCCCTCAGTGAGGGCGGTGCGGACCCAGAGGCCACGAGGCCCAAAGCCATGCCCCGAGCCCCGGGACCCTGCGCACGGGCCTCTTCTGCTCCTCAAACTGTGTCCAGGTTCCTGGGCCATGGAACTCGTGTGTTCCCAGTTTATCTCCCGTGCCCTCGTCACCTCCCCCTGCACGGCCTCTGTTCCGCTTACTGGTTGGCAGTGGTCCAGGCAGGAGTCCCCAGGGTGCCAGACAGAGCTGGCCTTGCAGACAAGCTGAGGGCAGGGGTCGTGGGTATGGAGAACAACAAGGCTGTCGCCACTTCCCGGCCCGTGACTCTAACGGAATGAGGAGCACGACGAGCTCCCTGAGCTCCCGTCCCTGGACCTGCAGAGGAAAACCCTGGGTCCCTGTTTGGCTGCCGTGGCCGCTTAGCCTCCACTCCAATCTGCAGGGCAGGATCGGCTAAGCGGTCGCCTGGGGTCCCCGGCAGCTGTGTTTTAGGAAGAACCATTCCACCCTCCAGCATGGCTACGCCCTGCGACTCCGCCTGAAACATCGTCTCGACCAGACTATGGGCACCGGTGCCTTCTTCTCTGGGAGCTGGAGCCTGGACTCCCCCGGCTTGTGAGAGACAACCGTGAACCTGGGGAGACCGCACAAACACAGCCTTTCTCAAAAGTAAACTGCGAAAGAATAGCTGAGTTATATTCACTAGTGAACGCTTCTGAATTCCCGATTGTTCTAGGACCTTCTGTGCTCGTGCGTGACGCCTGCCTGTGCACCTGTCCAGTGGAGGTAAGGCCCTGGCTCTGTCTCCTCTCTGCTCTGTGCTGGGCAGTGTCGCTGGGCCACAGTGGAGGTATTCACACCTCGGAGAGAGGCAACCGCTACACGGAGGGGCTTCTCCCTGGGGAGAAGGCAGTTGGTAGTTTCCCGGGACCCCTCGCTGAGGATGCTCTCGGTCATTGCTGTGCTCCCAGCGGCCAGCACAGCGCTGGGCACACGGAGGCAAGTTCCCCACAGTCTCCTCCGGGGAGCTCCTCCCCGCTTGCTCTGGACCTTCTTACCGTGGACGAACTTGCTGGGTGTCTGAAGGCAGTGCCAGCCAAGATACTTGGCAAGGCCATCTCCACCAGCGTGGTGACCACTTCTGCCTGTCCGGCCCTGCCTGCCCCCGGTTCTGGGCCTTCTGCTGCAGGAGTCGTGGACCTGGCGGTATAGGAGGACCTGGAGTTCAAAGTCCGCCTCAGCCACGACCCTGGGGCAGGACCCTGGTTCCCATGCACCCCAGTCTCTTGTCTGTAAATGGGGTGATGCTAGGGTTTGCTGGGGTTGCCATGGAGATAAAAAGACATGACAAAGAAATGATCAAAGTGGTCATGACTGGTCTTTCCGATATCCGGGGGCTGAGCCCTGGCCCCCTCACAGGGGCCCCTTAACCTCCGTTGGCCTTACTTGACATGCAGGGCTGTGGGAGGTGATGCGGAGGTCAGGGAGCCCTGGCTCCAGCCAGGTAGGCACGCTGCAGCGTACGTGGTTGAGCAGTGGATGGGATACCTTAAGGCAGAGGTCCCTAACCTTTTTGGCACCAGGGACCAGTTTCGTGGAAGGCAATTTTTCCAGGGACTGGTGGGGGATGGGTGGCGGATGGTTCAGGCGGTAATGCGAGCGATGGGGATGGCAGAGGAAGCTTCGCTCGCTCCCCCGCCACTCACCTGCTGTGCGGCTCGGTTCTTAACAGGCTGCAGACCGGTACCGGTCCGCGGCCCGGGGGTTGGGGACCCGTGCCCTAGGGGACGGGGATGGGCCCCTGAATTTGGCATCGGAGAGGTCAGCAGGGCTGGATAACATCAGAGGTAAAAGTTACTGCTGTTTCAGGAAACGGGAGGGTGAAGTGTAGATCCGATCGTCCACAGACACTCCTGGGCCAGCCTCTACCCCCGTGGGCTCTGGAGCCAAATCGGCACCGAGACCCCCATTCAGCACTCCTCCTCCACCCTCCAGCCACCTAGGGCTCTGACCTCAGTCACAGCGCCGGCCGGCTCATCCCCGGGGCACTGTCTGCTCATGGCTGGAGCTGACAGTGATCTCCGGCACTTGCATCAGCGCTCAGCTTCGAAACCCAATCAAACATTTCACTTCCCAAACACCTCTTTAGTTCAACAAAAGCTCCCTTCATTCCAAAGTGAGACTTTGCAGAGACGTGCTGTTACTCAACAGGCCATTATAAAAGTCAGAACAATTACATGAGGAAGAAACGGAGGAGTTACCAGCAGTCGGGAAGGGAGAGAGCTTTTTTCACAATTATTACCTAATTCTGCACTGAAGCCATTATTGGGTCACTCCTCATTTCATGTAGTGAATGTGTTCAGGGCACGTAGATTTGTTTCTTCAGGGCAAATTCTCCTGCATTTCGATGTCCACATGCAGGAGAATGCTTTCATGGGAAAAAACCATCAGTCCCTTAAACTCTAGTCCTACAGTATCTTCCGGCTTCTTTCCTTGCAATTTTAACTTTTTAAAATGGACATTTTTCAATCACATATAAAAGTCAAGGGAATGATGTAATAAAAATTGATAATATAATGACCTCTGGGCACCCATCACCCAGCTTCAGAAGTTCACTGCACAGCCAACCCCATTTCTCCTGCATCCCACCCATCCCCCCAGCCCACTGGAATCAAATCCCAGAAAGGTTAGTAGTTTATCTGCAAATATTTCAGAAAATATCTCCAACAGGGAAAGAATCTTTTAAAGTATATAGTCTAATGGCATGAACCTGCCTAAAAATGATAATCACCATCAAATATACAATTGGGGTTCCTATTACCCCAACTTTCCTACGGGCTGTTTTTTGCTGCTTGTTGGAGCTAGGATCCAAACATTGTGCAAAACTGCAATTGGCTGTCATGTCTCTTAAGCCTCTTTTCATCTGTAGGCTCCTCTCTCTACTTGGTTAGAAGCTGGTTATTTGTCCTGCAGAGTGTTCTATGGTCTGGATCTGTTGGCCGAATCTCCACGGTGTTTTTTAATCACGTCCTCCTGTCCCCTGTACTGTCTGCAAGGGGGTAGTTAGATCTTCTAGCTTGATCAACCTCAGGAATGGGTTTGTTTGTTTGTTTGGTTATTTATTTGCAATGACCCATCGTGGAAGGTGTGGGGTCCTTCCCTCAGGAGGTACAGAATGCCCACTTGTCTCTCTCTCTCCCTTTTTTTGCTTTCTTAACAGCCATTGATGGTCATTGCTATTATTTGACCAGGGGCGGCAAAATAATGATATTTTAATTCTATTATTACTATCTCATTTAATAGCTGGAATATTTTCATAGAGAAAAAATCGGTTTCATCAGCTATTGTGTTGCCCTAACATACAGCTAATACAGGAAAGGCAGGATACACACTTGATTCTCCCCTTTTCTTTATGTTTTTATTGAAGTATAGTTGATTTACAGTGTTGTGCCAGTCTCTGCTGTACAGCAAAGTGACTCAGTGATGCACATATAGACATTCTTTTTTCATATTCTTTTCCAATATGGTTTATCACAGAATATTGAATGTATTATTACTATTATTATTATTATTATTGCAGTACGCGGGCCTCTCACTGTTGTGGCCTCTCCCGTTGCAGACCACAGGCTCCGGACGCACAGGCTCAGCGGCCACGGCTCCCGGGCCCAGCCGCTCCACAGCATGTGGGATCTTCCCGGACCGGGGCACGAATCCGTGTCCCCTGCATCAGCAGGCGGACTCTCAACCACTGTGCCACCAGGGAAGCCCTGAATGTATTATTAATAGTTCCCTGTGCTATATTGTAGGACCTTGCTGTTTATCCATTCTATACATAAAAGCTTACATCTGCTAATCGCAAACTCCCAGTCCTTCCCTTCCCCACCCACCTGCCCCCGGGCAACCATACGTCTGTTCTCCATGTCTGTGAGTCTGTTTCTGTTTCGTACATATGTTCATTTGTGCCATATTTTAGATTCCACATCTAAGTGATATCATATGGTATTTGTCTTTCTCTTTCTGACTTACTTCGCTGAGTGCGATAATCTCTAGTTGCAACCATGTTGCTGCAAATGGCATTATTTCGTTCCTTTTTATGGCTGAGTAGTATTCCATGGTATGTATGTACCACATCTTTATCCATTCATCTGTTGATGGACATTTAGGTTGCTTCCATGTTTTGGCTATTGTCTTTTTATTTATCAATAATTTTTTCTAAAAAGCAAAACCAGAGCTGGGGATGTGAACCTCAGCGGAGGAGGGGCTGCCACCAAGGCCTGGGGCCTGCCAGCCTGGGTGAGGTTGTCAGGTGTGCTCAGGGGTTTCTGATCCCAAACACCCTGCTGTGTTCCCATCACCTACTCCTGACACCCCCGCCATCCAGTTCCCAGCTGGCCCTAGAGATGGTTGGGCAATTTACTGTAGGTTTAAATATTTAAAATTCTTAACTCAAGCTAGCAAAGTGTTGAATAAAACATGGATTATCTTGCTATCTTGAAAAATATGCTTTCGTAATGACCCAGAAACTCAGGGCTGAATTTAGAGCTCCTGGACCCCTCCACATTCCTGGGCGGAACTTGACCTGGCCGTAGCCTCCCTGCCCTTCCTCCCCAGCTGTTCTGCACCTCCAGGTGTCTCGCGTACACTTGTGTGACAGGCCAGCATGCCTATGTGTACAGACCCTGCCTGCAAACACCCTGTTCTCTCCATGGGCAGAGACAGACAAGGAGGCCTGCAGAAGGTCTGAGAGGGGTCCGACCCTGGGGGCATCATTTGCAAGGAGTCGGGGGCTGCAGGGGCAGACCCCCGGGCGGGTGCATCTCCCAGGTCTCTCTTTCCCTGAAAGGCGCTGGGCTGCCTTCCTCTGCAGCAGAAGGAACTGTGTTATTAGCAGGTGACCACCGTGGGAGCTCAAAGCTTTCCTGCTGGACGGGAGAGAGAGCTGGGTGCCCTCACCCCAGCTCCTGCCTGTCCCGAGCATAGAGGTACGAGGGGAGCAGCTGGATGTCAGGATGGTGTGCCGTGAGAGAAAGTGGGGCTACAGGGGTGCTGGCCACATCCCCTGCTCTGTGTAGGATACAGCCAGCCAGCAATCTGAGAGGAAGCTACCCTTCTGTAACAGAAAACACCCTTAACGCTCAGAATCCACGAGTGTGTCTGTGAAACAACTTCTCTGCCCTTGTGCCATATTTGGAGACCAGCTGAGAGGCTTGATAAGGAGGGGCGAGGAGTGATTTCCTGCCACGTTCTCCTGAGTTAAGTTCCTGGGGTATTTCCAGCGTGCTGGGGGAACTCAGGACACGGGGCTACAATTCCAGACTCTTTATTCTTGGCTGAGTTTCTACAACCCCGAACCTCTCTGGGCCTCAGTTCCTTAATCATGGCTGAGAGGAAAATCACTACCTAATATGGTTGTTGAGGGGATTCACGGAGAGGTGGGCCCAAGGGAGGCTTCCATGGGGGAGGGGGGCTTCTTTCTGTACAAAGCTCAGACCCAGGAAGGTCACTCCCTCTGGACTGTCCCTCCCCAGCTCATGTCTATGATGGGTTCCCTGCCCACAACTGCTGCCAGATGCAGCTCAGCAAATGTCAGGGGGCCCAAATCACAGGGGGTGAGGGAGTGGATTTGGGAAAAAGCGTTCAGGAGTTGTCTGCAGGCAAAACAGTACTCCCCTCCTAAGGACACCTGCATCCAAAACCCCACACCTGGGAATACCTCATGTTACACAGCAAGGGGGCCAACGGTGCAGATGAATTAACGTTACTCATCAGCTGATCTTGCGATGAGGAGTTTCTTTTGGATAAAGTGGAGGACCCAGCGTCATCACGAGGGTCCTTATAAGTGAGAGAGGGAGGTCGGGGTGGGGAGGTGTCTGAGTGAGGACCATATAGCTGGAGGAACACTGAACCCCCGTGACTGGCTCTGAAGATGGAAGAGCCCCGAGCCAAGGAATGCAAGCAGGTCCAGAAGCTGGGCAGGCAAGGAGGTGGCTCTCCTGAGTCCCCGCAGGAGACACAGCCCCGCCCACATCTTGATTTTAACCCCCAAAACAGTAAGTCAACATATCTGTGTTGTTTTAAGGCACTAAACTGGTGCTCACTCGTTACAGTCGCCATGGGAATGAGTACAAGAGTCTTCCCTTTAAAGATGCTACAGTAACAGCAGCTGTGTCCAGCTCCCTCCAAACCACCCAAAAGCATCAAGGAAAATGAGCATCAGAGAATTATCTCTTTGAAGAAACAAAAGCACTAAGAACCCCAAACCGCAACATTGGAGACTAAATCACTAGCTACGGAATTCAGTGAAAATCTTTGTGTGTGTGCGTAAGGGGGGGGGGGGGGAAGAAGGGGAGTGAGAAAGAGGAGGTAAACAAAACAAAACACTCCTTTTTTATATAAAGAATGGAGGCTACAACTAGAATAGGGTGGACATTATCCCACTTAATATTGACTGCATATATCTCATGCATAGATGCCCAAACGGGTTATGAAGAGAAGGTCACCAAATTATTAATAGTGTCATCTCAGAGGGATGGGATTTGGAGTGATTTTTACTTTATTTGTTTTTATACTATTTGCATTTTTACATACTGAAAAAACACAACAAAACTATTTTCATAGCAGGGAGATAAAGAGGAAAGCACAAAACATGAAAGTATACATGAGAATGAGGAACTAACCATAGGAACTGATGTAAGAAAGATAACTTGGAGAGAATGTTTTAACTCCATGTAAGTAAATAGAATGGATGTTACTCTAGAAATACACACAGAATTTGTATTTTTCCTTATCTAGAAAAAATATTTCTGACCTCAGAAGAAATAGAACATTTAACTAGACAGGTTACCAAAGAGCAATTAAGATGGTCACTAAAGACATGAGCCATCACCCAGGGTCCAGATAAGTTCTGTGAAATTGGATGGAACTTTCAAATTCAAGTAACAAGTATTTTCAGTGCCATTTTATTTACTTTTTTCAAAGATTTTTTTTTTGATGTGGACCATTTTTAAAGTCTTTATTGAATGTGTTACAATATCGCTTCTGTTTTATTTTTTGGATTTTTGGCCGTGAGGCACGTGGGATCTTAGCTCCCTGGCCAGGGATTGAACCCTCACCCCCTGCATTGAAAGGGGAAGTCTTAAACCACCAGGGAAGGGACCGCCAGGGAAGTCCCGTCAGTGCCATTTTAAATGCTCTAGGTCAATAGAAAGAGAAAGCTTCACATGTATTTTTATTCAGTACGTATGAAAGCAGATCCTGAGAAAAGACAAGAAGAAAACACTAAAAGAATCTCCTTGTGATTATTGACGGAAATGTCATACTGGAATGTTAGCAAATACAACCCAGAAATGCATTAAGGAAAGAGTAAATCCCACCAAGTAAGGTTTCGCCTCGAAATACAAACTGGGTCCATCTTAGAAAATCAATTACCATTCACACAACTTCCTCTAAGTCAGCCTGCAGCCCGTTCCCAGGAGGCAGAGCCTGAGGCAAGGATTCCCAGCAGGTGCTTCCTAGTGGGAGGTCCCAGGAGAAGGCTGAGGGGGCCGGAGCAGGCAGGGAGCCTCGGAGGCCAATAGGGTATCCCTTGGCGTCCAGCTGGGGCTCTGGAGTGTAAATTACACCAGGCTGCCTGTCCCACTGGGAGACCAGGGCTTCTTGTCACCCTTACAGCCCAGTGTGACTGTGGGCCCCTGCCTCCCAGGCATCTCTGGGGAAAGGGCCCCTGGGGGCTGAGGGCCATTCTTGGGGTGAGGGGCAGCTGTGAGCCGTTAGCTGCCCACACTCCCACAGATGGGTCGCCCACCCCGAATGGGGATCCAGGGTTAGGGGTCTCCCCCAGCATCTCCTGCTAAGTCAAAGGGAAAAAGACATATAATCATTTCCTTAGAGGTCAAGGAAACGTTTGGTAACGTTGGTACCAAACGTTTGGTAAAGTTCAACATGTTTCTGATGTTTAAAATCAGTTGAATAGTAGACATTTGCTTCCACCACATGATAAGACTATGATAAAAATACATGCTTAATGGTGAGAAGCTAGGAACAGTCGCATAAAAGCCTGGAAGCTGACACTTCCATGGGGACGCCATGTCATGCGCCGTACTCTTGAAGAGCCCTTTAGGGCAATGCCACAGGAGAGCACTGAATTCAAACCTGTAAGACAGGAGGTGTGATTATCACGTTTTGCAGATGGACGGATTCTATGTGAAAGACAAGGAGAATCAAAACTGAACAATTATTAGAAGTAATGAGCAGTCCAGTCAGGTGCCTGGCTAGATGTTTTCTTTGCAAAATCAATAACTTTATAAAAACCAAAAGCAGTCAGAAAAAATAAAATGAAAAAAATATTCTAATTATGATAGCAATAAGAAAAGATTTTAAAACTGTGACAAAGTGAGAGAGTGGCATGGACCTATATACACTACCAAACATAAAATAGATAGCTAGTGGGAAGCAGCGGCATAGCACAGGGAGATCAGCTCACTGCTTTGTGACCACCTACAGGGGTGGGATAGGGAGGGAGGGAGGGAGGGAGGGAGACGCAAGAGGGAAGGGATATGGGGACATATGTATATGTATAACTGATTCACCTTGTTATAAAGCAGAAACTAACACACCATTGTAAAGCAATCATACTCCAATAAAGATGTTAAAAAAATATCATAGAATAAACAAAGTGCATCTTCCTTACGACAAAAACTTAAAATATTAAAGAGAGAAAGAAAAGGAATACTCTGACCACATGGAAAGCCATTCTGTCTTCTGGGATTTGATAACTTCATGTTATCAGCTGGAAACTTTTTTCCAGTTAATCTATATGTTACGGTTGTCTAAATAAAAACAGAAAAATCGCTTGGTTTCAACAAGATAAGGTGATTTTTATCTATGGGAAGTTCTCACAAAAAAAAGGAAGAATGAGGTAGAATAGGAAGAGTCAGATCACAAGGAGGTTCAGATACATAAATCCAGATGTACTGAAACATTGCAGCTATGAGGAGTATGTGACGCAGCGTGTGTGGTGTGAATAGACACACGGACCAGTGAAGAGAACCCTGTATGCAGATAGACCCAAATAGCACCAGACTTCAGTTTATAATAAAGATGACACTTTAAATAAATAGAGCAGAAAGATGTGGTTGTTATGTGAAATTAGGCAACTAGATGACCATCTAGGAAAACATTAAACTGGATCTCTAACTCACTCCATTCATCAAAATATACTCCAGATGTAAGAAAACACTTTAAGTAAAATGTAAAACTGTAGAACTACTGAAAACACGGAAGCATGGAAGCATCTTTTTATGGGCATGGGGTTAGAAAAGCTCTGTCTAAGCACGCTACAAATTCCAGTGCCATCCAGAACATGGGTAAGAAACTTTAATTAGAATTTTCTGGAAAGAAAGCAATACCAGAAATGCAGTCTAAAGGCACATGACAAATAGAAACAAGAAAGCACACACACACATACCACACAGGGCTGACTTTATAACCATGTATTACGTTTCAGTAAGAAAACAACAAACTCCCCATAGGAAAACAGACACCCTCCTCCCCACTCCCCTCCAAAAAGCAGTTACTGGGGTCTGGTTAAGGAATGCACTAGACTAGATCATTGATGCAAGCTTGGAAAGAAGGGCCAGGGCTGTGGGGCTGATAAGGTATAATCCCAAGACGTATTTCTTTCTTTCTTTCTTTCTTTTTATAAATTTATTTATTTATTTTTGGCTGCGTTGGGTCTTTGTTGCTGCACGCGGGCTTTCTCTAGTTGCGGCGAGTGGGGCCTACTCTTTGTTACGGTGCGCAGGCTTCTCACTGCAGTGGCTTCTCTGTTGTGGAGCATGGGCTCTAGGCGCGCGGCTTCAGTAGTTGTGGCTTGCAGGCTCTAGAGCGCAGGCTCAGTAGTTGTGGCGCACGGGCTTAGTTGCTCCGCGGCATGTGGGATCTTCCCGGACCAGGGCTTGAACCTGTGTCCTCTGCATTGGCAGGCGGATTCTTAACCACTGCGCCACCAGGGAAGTCCCCCGAGATGTATTTCTAAGTGACAAAGTTTGGACAGGACAGGACTGCACATATATGGAGATGTTTATCCTTGAAGAGAGGACTGTGGAAGGATGTCCTGGGAATGCTCGCTCCCAGCCAGGGCCTCGGAGAGGAAGCCTGGAGCTCTGAAGGAGGAAGGGAGCTCACTTCCTTGCATCTTCCTAATTCTTGCTGGAATTTCAAATCACATACATACGTTCATATCCAATTTTTAAAACTTGGTAATTTTTCAGAAAATACATAGGAAACAGATGGGCACCAGCAGCCTCCACAAGCTGCCAGTGGGACTCCGAGCTATGGGAGGAAGGAGGACCTGCAGGACTGGGGGGAGGGGGGCCCACAGATCATACAGAAGCCACTGCGGGCGGTGCCTCTGGAAAGGCCCTCCAGGTCTGTGTCCTCAGAACTTTGTCCTCTGAGCTCGCCCAGGTGAGTGCATAGTAAACTGACGCGGACCCGGGCCTGCGGACCCGGGCCTGCGGACCATTTGCACGGGTGTCCCTGGGGGTGAGAAGACAGCCTTCTTGGATCACAGGTGAGAGAACACCTTCCAGGAAAGAGAGGAAATGGCCGGAAAAGCCACCAAGCCAGCGAGAGACTTGTGATGAACACGTCGGGCAGCCAGTTGGCGGCAACCTGAATGGGAGGTCGAGTGCAGCCCCTGGACATCAGACCGCCAGCCTACCTGTCGGGGCTGAGGTCCCAGGTGCCTGGCCTCACCTCTGCTCCTCACCTGTACCCATCACCCTGCAGAGGCCACCCAAAAGTGAGCTTGCATTTGAGTGGAAGGCACATCGTTGAGTCTACCGGGTTCCACTCCCATTTCTACTCCAAAGGTGGGACCTGGTTCCGAGTCCATGCTGTTTCTGGTCCTGAATAAGGCAGGTGTCTACACTCACCTACTTCTGGGCAGCATCCACATTAGCCTTTAAAACCCAGCTCAGGGCTTCCCTGGTGGTGCAGTGGTTGAGAGTCCACCTGCCGATGCAGGGGACATGGCTTCGTGCCCCGGTCCGGGAAGATCCCACATGCCGCGGAGCGGCTGGGCCCGTGAGCCATGGCCGCTGAGCCTGCGCGTCCGGAGCTTGTGCTCCGCAACGGGAGAGGCCACAACAGTGAGAGGCCCACTTACCGCAAAAAACAAAAAACAAAGAAAAACCCAAAAAACCCAGCTCAGATCTGAGGCTCTGGGATTTCCCTGACATAATTCCTTCTCAACCTCCCCCAGACTCTAGCCACAGTTTCTTTAATTATATCTATCAAAGTCTGTTTTGATTTTCTTAACCTGTCTGTGAGCTCCTGGAAGGCAATGGTGTCTATTTTATCTCAGGGTCCCGTGCTTTAGTGAGGTGTTCAGACCGCAGTGATTGGGATGGAGGCAGGGGCATGAGGAGGACCTCTGAGGGGCGTAAGAGGTCAGTGGATGCAGGTCCAGTGCAAGATGAGGAAGGAGCCCACACCCGCGCCCGTCTCCTCTCCCTCCGTCTTCTGCCGGAAGGAAGGGACTGGGGCTCAGGGCTTGGCGAGCTGATGACATCACAGCCCTCCTTGGGAACACACCCTTGCTAAGGAGGCACCATGAGAAAGGTGCCTCTAGTGCCATGAATCCTCCTTAATAGCACACAAAAAATCCCCAAACAACCAAATCTCATCAATAGAATGGATTTAAGAACGGTGGCATCTTCACCCAGAGGGACACTCAGCACAGAGACGTAGGTGAGCCATCCACACCCGACACGGCTGAGCTCCACAGACTTGGGGCTGGGTGACAGGCTCCCACGTACCTCCACTGACCCAATCGCGGTCACCGAGTCACCGTCTGAGCTGTCCTAGTCGGGGACAACGGTGCCACGGCCTCCAGGGGATGTCCTGTTTCTCAATCTGGTTTCGTGAGTGAGTTCAGCTGAGGAAAATGCACAGGACTGTCAGGTTACAGTATGCGCCCCTTCCTCTGGGCAAATGATGCTTCAACAATAAGTAAGAGCTGTGGACCAAGAACGTCACCTGCCATGTCAGCAAACAAAGTATGTTGCCTTCAAGCCCTTAGCCAGTGCGGCCACACCAGTGGTGTACCCTGAGGGGATTCAAGAGGGAGAAAAACAGGATACTGGCTCCAGGTACCTAAGATATGTATCAGAGGAATGATTTCAGTGAGCCCAGACTCTTGCATCTTCCTGTACCCAGAAAAGTGCTAAATTCATTAACCTGAGGTGTCTGGTTTTCTTGAGCAGTAATCGTTTGATGTTCCAACTACTTGGATTTTGTTGCAAAAACTCCTATATATCCGGGCTCCTCCCTTACCTCAGAGCCAACTGAGAGGCTTAGCTTAAGTCCTCAGTTTTGTCCCCCAGATAAAACAGAAGGTTGTGCATTTTATTTCAGTCGACAGAGATAACAATGCACAAAGGAAGTTACCTATTCTCCCTTCCCAGAAAGGGCTCCATCCCTCTGTCCCCCACCTCCCCGGAGTGGGTGCTGGAGTCACCGCTAGGAAAATAGTGCTGATGTCATGTGCGTACCTTATTATTTTAGCTAGCCTTTCATTATTTTTTTGTGCTTGCTTTAAATGAGCCTTTTTTTTTTTAAACTTCCTTCCTTGCATTTGAGTCATTTCCCAAGTTCTTTGTCTGCCTTAGCTAAGGAATTCAGTGCCCAAGATGGTTTGGGAGTCGTACTGTTTGTTCTCCAGGGACCTCTGTGCAGACAGAGGCCCCAGCTGGGCAGAAGGTTTGGGAGAAATAAAGCATAAAAACGAGTGGAGTTTGCACGAAGGTGAGACTCCACGTGGCCATCTTGACCGAATCTCCTCGGGTAGATAGAGGACCCTGCTGATAGGGAGGGAAGCCAGCTTTTCACAGCATGAAGGGTCTGTGACTCCAGGAAGATACTTCCAATCAGATCCCCCGTTTTCCAGCCACACTGCATGGGAAGTGGGTGCTCTGAGCTCACACAGCCGGGGAGGTGGGCTGGAGCTGGGAGAAGACCCGTATTCTTGCTCCAGAGAGGAGTTTTCTGTCCTGATCCACTATCCCAAGCCCCAGCATGGGTCAGAACCTTAACCTAAGACTCTTAACCTTAGCTGACGAGAGAGAGAGAGAGAGAGAGAGAGAGAGAGAGAGAGAGAGAGAGAGGGACTTGTCTCTTCCACTGTTTGCTGATGGATGAATCACCCCACCCCATTCCTGGCTTTGTCCCACTGGTCTCAGGTCCTGACAACGTGTGGCGTCCAAGCTGGCCTTCAACTTCCCTTCCCTGGGTCCCAGGTCCTCTCCTGGCCCTTGGCCATCCCAGGTTTCCCTCCTGTTAACGGGGTCCACCCCTGAGTTGGCTAAAAGTGACCCGCGGCCCACTGGTGGTGGCTGCGGCTGACATGCTGTGTGAACCGCAAGGGCATTGTGGAAATGCAAGTAGTGTTAAGCAAACCACAGCCTGTGGGCCAAATCCTGCCCTAGGCCTGCTTTGGTAGATAAAGTTATATTGGCCACGGCCATGCGCCATTGTTTACGCAATGTCTGTGGCTGCTGTGAGCTAAAGCAGGTGCAACATGGTCCGTATGGGCCAGAAAACTGAAAACACACCTACTATCCAGCCCTTTATAGGAAATGCCGGGGACCCTGATGCTAGAAGGTGAGCTATTTTGTCTTTGGAGTGTTACCAGTTAGATGGAACCTTCTGGAGACATTGTCTCCAAGGAACGGCGTCGGTGCTGACAGTTGGGTATCTTCTCCGAGGGAGGCCTTGCTGCTCACTTGTCCCCCCTGAACAGGGCTGGACTCCACCTTCCCAAGGCCTTAGGCCTGATCCTGCCGAAGACTGCAGCCTTGGAGATGGGGGACTAGCCCAGGCTTGACTCCTAAGACCTGGGGCGGCAGCGAGTGGGCCCAAGTGGGTGGGTTTGGCTTCCCTGTGGCTGGCAGGAGATGGAGTTCCTTCCATCCAGTCCTCATGCAGGGGTGGAGAAACTTGTGGTCAAGACACTGTCCTTTTTTTAAATTACACTTTCAATTTCGAGATCCTTGTGGATTAACATGGAGTTTGTAAGAAACAATACAGAGAGACCCCTCTAGTCCTCACTTGGGTCATTTCCCCCGTGACATCTTGCAGAACCAGAGGACAGTGTCACAGCCGGGATGCTGACCCCCGTGCAGTCAGGCACCAAGCGTTTGCAGCATCACAAGGACACTTCCTGCTGTCCCTTCACAGCCCCTCCCTCACCTTGATCTCGGGAGCCAGTAATCTGTTCCTCATTGCTCACCTTTATCATTTAAAGATTATTCTATACATGGGATCTCACAGCATGTTAACGGTGGGACTGGCTTTTTCCACACAGCATAATCTCTGGAGATTGATGTATGTGTGTCAACAGTTCTTACCTTGTTACTGCAAAGTATTACTCATGGTATTGCTGGACCAAAGCTTATCTAACCATTCATTTGTTGAAGGATATTTGGATTGTTAGCAGTTGGGCTATTATAAATCAGTCTGCCATAGACGTGTGTACAGGTTATTGTGTGAACGTGGAATTAATACAGCAGAGTCTCAGAGGCGCCTGACTCAGAGAGAGTGAAGGACTCTGGTGTGGATGTCCTTTCCTGATGGTCTCCACTGACCTGTGGTTCAATTGGTCGAAAAGGAAAACAGAGCATCCCTAGTGGGTGCCACCCATGTGTCTCCACTCCCCCCGCCCGCAAGTCTAGGTGAGAATCCTGCCTCCTCCATCACTCCTGCCTCCCCCATCACCTGCCTCCTCCATCACCTGCCTCCTCCATCACCCTGCTTCCTCCATCACCCCTGCCTCCTCCATCATCCTGCCTCCTCCATCACCCTGCTTCCTCCATCATCCTTCTTCCTCCATCACCCTGCCTCCCCCATCACCTGCCTCCTCCATCACCTGCCTCCCCCATCACCCTGCTTCCTCCATCACCCCTGCCTCCTCCATCACCCTGCTTCCTCCATCACTCCTGCCTGTTTCCTCATCCCTATAGGTGTGATCGTGGCCAGGGCAGCCTGGGTCTCAGAGGGTTGCTCTTACTCATTTCAGCATTTGGTTCTTGCAGGTTAGTGAGAAGAGTAATGAAGCAAAGTGAGGAGAGCACTCTCTGAACCCTGGTTTCCCCAGATATGGCTCTGCCAGGATGTCCCGGCCTCACCCCAGGGGTCCTGTTCTCAAGGTTCACACGTGTATCCAGTAGGAAGGAGCATCCCTGGAGGTGCGGTTGTGTCCCTCTCTGTTTAGTGGGTGTGTGTTGAGTGCTCAGAATGTTCCAGGCCCCATGCTTCTGAGTGCTGTGTGTGTGTGTAGGCCAGCATACAGGGTGTTGCAAAGGCCCCATGGGAGGGGCCTTGCAGCCTGAAGAACTGTGGCTGGAGGAAGTGGAGATGAGGATAGAAAGAGGAAAGTACCAGACTAAGCGAGGCCCCATTAGGGTTTGACTTTTCTCCCGAGGGCAGTGGGAAGCCCCAGCTGTGTCTCACTGTGGGGTGTGTGTGTTTGTGGGGAAAGAAATGTCAAGGTTTCTATTTCAAATGGTCTCACCCCCAGCCTAAGCAGAAGAGTCTGGAGCTGAAGCAGGTGTCTAACGAGGGAGCTGGTGCAGAGGTTGCCGGGGGAGGGTGTGGGGCGCCGGGCAGGCAGAAAAGGCAGGTAGGGCTTCATGGTAAGCTGTCTGCCAGAGGTCTGGGGAGGTGGGAAGTGAGGATGCCTCTTACTTCCTGAATATCCGTGTGGATGGTGGGCTGGGGCAGAAATAAGTGTGATTTTGGACTGAGAGTCAAGGTGAGAATAGGTAGCTGGACAATCGGGTTTGGAGCCGAGAGGACAGGTCTGATATGCAATGGGCATCCTCGGGTCAGTGGGGCCCAGGGGCTGGCTGAGGAGGATGGCCATCAGAGGGCTGGGGAAAACCCCGGGGCCTGTGGTCTACCTGCTGTCCTTCTCGAGAGGATTCTGGAAGGAACTCCTGGCGGTCCAGGAACTGAGGATGGACACGGGCTGTGTAGCTGCCCACCGAGGTCAGAGGGCACCTTCGTGAAAGCAGCATCGGGACGTCAAGGAGGCAGAAAGGAGAGAAGAGAGAGAAGTAGGGAAACAGGTGACAGCCCACGGCTGTGAGAAGCATGTCTATGGCAGGAGGGGCGGCGGGACCGTCTGGGGCGGGGGCGGGGGGATGCTCTGCAGCCTCTTCGGGGGCATGGGGGGACCTGGGCGCCTGTGACCTGGCTGACTCAGACTCCCAGGCATGAGCACCTGCTGAGTTGAGTGAAAAGTCTGCTACCCGCTGCATCTTTGAGGATCACGGGGGAGAACCCAACAGTCAAGCTCCAACATGGCAGGTCCCCCACATCCTTTCTGAAGCTGTATTGACATCTCGAGTTATGCAGTTTCCTAGTAAAGGAAACTCCTGTGTTTCTGCACCCTCAACACCCATAACTAGAAATTTTGCGTCAAATTAAAATATATTTGTTTCATTGAATTCTGTGGAACCGGCTGCTTTTGCAACGTGACAACCTCATTCCTGAAAATTGGTCACCATTTTAAATTATAATTCTTTGGGGGGGCGCTCGGAAATGAATTGTTAACACAACAAAATCACTCCACCTTTAAAACACCAGGGATAAAAGAAAGCACACTCGCTGAATCACTCAGGTGAAATGCGGGCAGCCCCTGTTCCTCCTGGCTTCGCCCTTTTATAGGAAACCATTGGGACCGCCTCTGCTCTGGGTGCTGCGAGGTCGTCACGTGTGATCCTGAGCAGGCGAGGGTGTGGCTACTCCCCGTGTGGGTCTAGAAAGCGTTCTGCGTGTTGGGACCTGAAACCTCTGGAGTCTCCCCCTCCTTTCTGCCACCCATGAGGTTCCCACGGGGAGAGGAGGGCAACAGGTAGGCGTGTGGGATGAGCTGGCTCGGGCGTGTCTGCTTTCTGACCCTTCTGGGCACCTACTGCGTCCGCCTTCATGGGGCCTGAGGTGCAGACAGGCTGCTGGGGTTTGGACGAGCAAAGGCCAGTCTTCCCCAGAGTTTCACTGTCACTGTCCCAGCCCCTGTCTGGAGCATCTGCAGGGGGGACGCCTTCCCACTGCCTCTCTCCCTGTTGGCACCAGGCATGGAGGCCGACTCTTCCCCCAGGAAGAGCCCAACCAGAAGCCTTTTCTCTCTTCCAGTATGGGTGGGGGGAACAGAGTTTAGTCCCTTGAGCTGTTGTGTGGAAATTTGATTCTGCAAACAGACGAAAGGCCTGCAGATCTGGGAGGTCTTCCGAGGTCACTGGGTCAGCTCTTGTCCTACAGAGTAAAATCTTTAGAGCCCAAAGTCTGGAAAGAATGCCTTTGGCTGCAAGTAACAGCCAGTGTATAAGTTGCTCAAACAATTAAAAATGCTAACAAGTCCCTGTGCTGTATAACATAGCCAATATTTTATAGTAACTTTAAATGAAGTATAATCTATAAAAATATTGAATCACTATGTTGTACACCCCAAACTGATACAATATTGTAAATCGTCTATCCTTTAATAAAAAATGCTAATAATTTCATATAAGAAGTCTCAGGCAGGGCGACTTCAGGGTCAGCCTCCTTCCCTCTTCATGCTCTGCCCTTCTGAGTGCGCCAGTTCATCCTGACTCCATCAGCTTTGCAAACCAGCACTCCTAGGACCATTGCGAGGATGGGGTGACCATTTCTCACGTCTTTGTTTGAGGGCAAGGAGAAATTTCCCGAAGCATCCAGCTCTCTCCCTCACCCCACACGGACAGCCTGTGCCACATGTCTGCCCTGGTCCAGGTGCTGGCCAGGGGGTGGACATGCCATCACTGGCTCAGACCTGTCCAGGTTTACCCCTGGATAGAGGAGTCTCTGGCACCTCCTGAAGCTTATCGCCAACAAGAGTGAGAGAGTGCATCTCCCAGCCCACTTCCTACAGAGAGAAATGTACACAGAATCCCGATAGACCCCAAGTAACTTTCAGCTGAACAGCTACGGTGGCTTAGATGAGGGCGGGTGGGCCACTGGGTTGATATTTAGTGATGTTAAGGCCCCCAGAGCTACAGGACCCAGCCTGCAGCACACAGAGGACACTGACCGGACCACTGGTTTCCATGTCAGAGGGGTGCCAGCATCGTCAGGGACTTTATTTTTCAAAAGAAGCCAGAAATCTAGATCTTTATGTAAAATCTTACACTATTAAAATAGTCGTAATTAATTCACATTTTAACTAACACTGTGGGTCTAATAAAAAATGTCTAAGAGCTGGACCCAACCTGGGGCCCATGGTTCTTCTCCTTTGGATAGAGGCCAACGTCTGGAAGTTGAGACAAGGCTTGGCTGTGAGCTCTTTGCACCGACTGGGAGTGGTACCTCCCCCTTGGGAGACACCACGCACTGCAGTAGAGGCCCGGGGGCACCGTTACCATCCTCCTGATCTGGGGACCAGGGCACTTTCCAACACTTATCTTCCAAAAAGCACTGGAGAAGGGAGATGAGAGAAACCAGGACACTCAGAGAAAATTGCCAAGGATGTTTCCTGCAAAGGAATGTTCCCCTGGCCAGGCTGGAAACAGGTAGGGCGTGGACACCGTGATTCATCGCTGCAGATGGAAATTCAGAACCTTTATGGGAAATGAAAGGTGATGATGACACAGCCACCAGTGAAATAAACGTAGACAAATGAGCCCAAGCTCGAGCAGGAGAATCCAGGCTAAGGGGAGCCATGGCAGCTGAATCCACCCGAAATTGAGTGGGGCCTCTGCACACCCTGGGCCGTCTGTACCTTGACTCTCATTAGTTTTAACAGGATTCGGTGCTGGTTTGGGGGTGTCAGTCGTGAACATCCAGTCCCTGCTGGAAGGCCTGAATAATAAGGACGCTTCTCCATTGCACCCAGGGCAGATTCGAGGTGCCACTCTCACCTCCAGCAAGCCCAAGTGCGCAGCCGCGCCCCCAACTGCCGGCGTTATAGTCCCTGCCCCGTCCAGCTCCCCTTTCCTCTCCTTACGCTCGCCCCTCTTCTCGGGAGGTACAGCTGTGGAGACGGACAGAAACAAAGCAGCTTGCAAAGGGTTATTTCAAGAAAAGGGTTATTAAAAAAAGCGAACTGGTTCATTTTCAAAATGACTGCATTGAACTAAATTCAGTCAGTCCGTTCTTCATGGGAGGTCAGGACAGGGGCATCCTTCTTCTGTTTGCCCAGAGAATGCCCTCACCAGACGATGGATACGGGCTGGGGGTCTGCCGGGTCCAGCCTTCCCTGCCCTCACCTCTCCCTGCTGAGCAGAAAGGGTCAGGGGTCACAGTGGCCATTCATAGATGGATAATTAAGGGCCCAGGAGCGCCGAGTCACCCACCTGCAGTCACGGAGCCTGGGCCAGGCATAAGAGGAGAATTCACAGAGTGACTTTATCTGGAACCACTAACCTCACATCTCAGGATGACGCCAAGTTTCTGTGGAATAGTCTCGAAACACCAGATTCTAGGGTGCTCCCAGGGCACTCAGGGAACTCCATAACCGATACTCCCACAGATTGGACACCACAGTACTTGACCGAGGGGTCTCAGTACTCCGCTGCCAGCAGTCGTGCTCCCAGCTCACCTCCAGGGGAGACAGGCTGTCTCTGCTCCAAAAGCCAGTGGTGCGTGGGCCTCCTGATGGCCCCCTGGACATTTCCACCCTCTGGGGGCTTCCTTGAGAATCAGCTGGGGCAAAAATGGTAGCTATAACCATAAGAACTGTTTAAATGTGAGACTGTATTCACATGAGTGATAATGACGCACTTACCGCACCCAGCACTGTGCTAGGTCATCATTTAATCCCACGCCTCTGGGGGTGACGGGTGGCACCGTTTGCATTCTGGGAAACTGAGGCCCAGAGAGGAAAGATACTTGCCCGACGTCCCTGGGTTTGTGTCACACTTTGACTACTGATCACTGCTACAGAAGACGGGAATTACTACTCTCATTTGCTCCTGTTTGGGGATGCCACACAAGGCAGAGGCAGCAGTCCTGGCCTGGCAGACAGGCCCAGCTTCCACTCGTGTTCCTGGGGCAGGACACAGGGCTCCTCAGCGTTCCAGGCTCCCCAGCTGTCAGTGGTGGCCCAGGGCCCACCTGAGAGACCCTGGCCATAGACCTGGCCATAGACCTGGATGTACCTGATTGGTTCCGATGCATCCTTGAGACATCCGCGCCTCCAGATCCGGCAGACATACCTCAGGAATCTCCAAGATTTCCCTGTCAGCTTCCCGAAGGAAATGAATTCTATGTATTCAAACTGCATGACCTCTTTTCTAACAACAGTTGTGTAATTGTTTTTCTTTCACGGAGAATCGAATCTTGGATGTGAGGCATATAGATCATTTTTATTTCTATAAAATTATACTGTCTGATTAGGGCCAGACAATTGTATGGCCACTTATTGGAACCACTGAGAACCTTGTAAATGCCAAACGGATCCTGAAAATTGCCAGACCAGCTGCACGAGCAGGATTTACAACCTCGTGCTTCACGCCCGAGCCGTCCTGGAGACAGAATCTGCCGAAAGTGCTGTTCTTTTTTTTTTTTTTTGCGGTACGCAGGCTTCTCACTGCTGTGGCCTCTCCCGTTGTGGAGCACAGGCTCCGGATGCGCAGGCCCAGCGGCCATGGCTCACGGGCCCAGCCGCTCCGCGGCATGTGGGATCTTCCCGGACCGGGGCACAAACCCGTGTCCCCTGCATCGTCAGGCGGACTCTCAACCACTGCGCCACCAGGGAAGCCCAGTGCTGTTCTTTTTGGTGATTTATCTCTTTCCAAGTGCTGACAAGTGGCTTTGCTGGTCAGAGCCAGATCCAGGAGGTGAGCATAAGTTAACCTTAAAAACAACGCTTGACCCAGTCAAGTTTTCTGTAAATATTGTGCATGATAAATTACATGAGGACACTACTTACAAAATGTGGAAAAATCAATAATGCTCTATAAGCATGTTTATCAGCCAGGGAGCCAAACAAAGGCTCTGAAGGGGTGGGGGTGCGTGCAGGGTGGAGAGTCTGAAAAAGAAAAGCTGTCTGTCTGCAGCCAACGCAACAGAGGTTTCCTCCTTCTCAGTTTTGCCCGGTGGGGACAGGTGGGAGTGTGGGGTCTGCCTCGCTGGGCTTTGCCGCAGGCAGAGTAGCAGCAGGGAGTCTGCTGTGCTCCAGCCCCACGGGCAGTGCCTCTGTCTCTCGGTTACTTTAACAGAATCCACGCCAGGGGTGATGGCATCAGGATTCCCGTTTGCCCCTCTGACAGACCAGGAAAGCAAACCCTCTAGAGGTGTAGTGCTTGGGTCCCATCCCAAAGCCGGCAAATGGCCAAGCTGAGGCTTCGACGCCAGTTGCCAGAGGCGGAGTTCGCGTGGTCTTGGCTGGTCAGCGTTCTGGTGGGACAGTGGCTCCCCTCACCCCCCGGCACAGGTGTGAGCCCACTGAGCCCTCACAGAGCCCCATGAGATGCGAGCAACTGCCCTGGACTGTTGTGCGTGAACAGAGAGGTCCCGCAGCTTGTCTCAGGTCACACACCCGTGAGTGGCAGAGAGGGATTTGAACCTAGGGTAAATGTGTTCTATCCCTTCAAAGAGCTGGAAACTCACAAGCCACCCCCAGGGAGATGTGTCCTCGTGTGGTTTTGCACAGATGGGATAGTGTACCGAGGAGGGTCAGTGCAGCAGCTCACACCGCGGCACAAGGGCGTTGCTTTCATTCTTTATTTGTTCTTTAGTTTTTAAATTTATTTTTATAGTTGTTTTACTTCCACAGAAAAGGGAAAGACACAGCTTCATCTACGCCTGAAACTGGGGTCGCCAGTCCTCCCACACCGCTTGGGTCCCTCCGCCCACTCCCCGCAGCACAGAGGGAGGGAAGCGTCTACATGCAGGTCTCAGGCCTTCAGTGCTTCCTTCTGGATTTCAGAACAAAGCCCCCAGTGGTCACTGTTTGGGCTCGCAAGGCTCCCCCTCCCCGGGTCCTCTTCTCACTCCTCAGGCTCTGGTAGGACTGTCCTTCCTTCACTCCTTTAATAAGGTCATGTCCCTCCCTCCACAGGGCCTTGGTACATGCTATTCCCCCATGTGGACGTCATTTCCTCTCTTACCTATTCCTCCTTTAAATTCCAGCTCCACTGCCTTTCTTCCCCAGAGGAGCCTGTCCCAACTGCCCACCCCACAACCCCGTCAGGACCTCTCCTGACTCCCTGAGGCACCTGTCACAGCTACAACTGTTCAACGTGTTCAAATCTGTCCACTCTAAGAGATGTCAAGAGTCCTGAAGGCAGGAGTTTTCTCCTAGAATCCCAGTGCCGAGCCCAGCACATAATAAGGGCTTCATTAACATTGGTTGGGTGGATGGATGGATGGCTAGATGGACGGGTAGATAGATAAAAGGATGAATGCATGAATGGATAGATAGATAGATAGAACGATGGGTGGATGGATGGATGGATGAATGGTTGGACTGATGGATATATGGGTGGGTTGGTGGATAGATGGATGGATGGTTGAATGGATGTATGTATGAATGAATGGATGGATGGATAGATGGGTGTGTGGATGGTTGGGTCTCCATAGGCACTAAAGAGCACAGGGAGAATTCTATGGGTTCTAAGAAAGCATCTCTGGACTCTCGCAAACATCTGATTAAGATAAAAAGGACATAGGGAGCACCCCCTGAGGGGTCTGTGACTGGAATCTGAGATGGGTGCTTTATCCCTTGTGGAGGCTGAAAGCCCGTGAGTTCCCAACTCCCAGGACGCCCTTCTCGAATCTCTGAGGAGAGACAGTCTCTGAGGTGCCGCAGCTCAGCCCCTGGGCAGGTCCTGCCACTCTCCACCAAGCGTTCCCTCTGGGTACTGGGCCCTTACCATCCACCCAGAGCGCCAGGAGTCGCGGCTCCAGTGGGGAGTGGAGCAGAAGGGGGAGTGTCCCGCCCCCTCCCCTCACTGGGGAGACTGACACATGGTCCACACAGTCTCCTGGGGAGCCCAGGAGCCCCAGGAGCCCCCGCTCACCTGCTTGTTCAGTGTCACCCTGTGCTGGCCCCTTCCTTGTCCCTGTATCACTTCCCCTCCCAAATAAACTGCTTATCCCAAATCCTTGTCTGGGGTCTACTTCTCAGGGACCCCCAACCAGTGATAGCCCCGATGAGCAAAGCACGTCTGTCATCACAGGAAAAGAACTTTTAGATTCAAGGGCCTTTGATGAGTCGCCATGCGGAAGGAGGTCGGCCACGGCCTGGACTGAATTTGGGCCCAGATCTCCTGCCCTTCCCGTAACCCCCGAGCTGAGGAAAAGCAGGCGTGCGAGCCCAAGGCTGTGAGGCCAGAGACATTTTCATTTTTCCTTTCTGGTGCTTTCTGTGACGCTGCTACATCACAACACAATATTTGCACTGTGAAACCCTGAAAACTGCCCAATTTCACCCGATTTGGTTGAATGTTCTCGAGGAGCTTGGCGTCGTGTTAGAAACTCAGACATTCCCACGGCCCAGTTCCTATTTTAAAATTGCCTATCTATTTAAAGTTCACGATGGGGGGAATAAGAGAAAAAGACTTTCAAAGCCAAAGGGAACATGAGAGAGGGAAAAGGAAAGTCCAGTTCGCTTCTAAAAAAGGCTGAAAATTACAACCCTCCGTGGCCCCGTGTCTCAAGTCTGCGGATTCGTTTTTTCCTCTTCTGGTTGTTTGCAAAGCAAAGTGGAATTTTATTATGGGATAACCAAGTGAGTTTCTCAAGCTCCTGGCCCCCCAAATCTACTCACTCCACGGCGTGCCCTCACGCGGATGGGAAGGAGGACGGGCCCCCAAAGAAAGCAGCCGGTGTCTCCAAGCTGCAAAAAACGTCTCCCCTCCCCTCCCCCATGCCACCGTGATTCCTTATTCGGGACCCAGCGACGTTGCCTGGCTCCTTTTATGAACAACAAAAGCGTGATGAAGGCAACAGGAGTCAGAAGCTATTCAGCACAGGAAGCCCCCGTATCCGGTGAGGAATAAGAAGTGCAGCGACAGGATGCGCCTTGGGTCAGGGGGCCGCGGAAAGCCCTCAGCCTTTGTGTCCTTCCCTGCGACGGAGTGTCCACGTCTGAGCCCTCGGCTCCCCTCGGAGCTCAGCCGGGACTGCCGCTGTCACCGCCGGGCCGCCAGCCTCCCGCCCAGGGGAACACGGAGGCCATGATGGCCGGCTCCACCGGCCTGCTGCTGCTGCTGGTGGTGGTACAGCCCTGGGCGGGGGCTGTCGCTGCCCAGGAGGCCGTGGTCTGCGCGGGGGCTGCCTGCTACACAGCCCACAGGGTCAAGCTGAGTGCGGACGACGCCCAGCTCCGCTGCAGCAAGAAAGGGGGCAACCTGGCCACGGTGAAGAGCGAGGAGGAGGCCCTGCACGTCCAGGGCGCCCTGGCCCAGCTCCTGCCACCGGGGGCGCCCCTGACAGAGCGCATGGGCAGGTTCTGGATTGGGCTCCAGAGAGACAAGGGCAAGTGCCTGGACAGCAGCCTGCCCCTGAAGGGCTTCAGCTGGGTGGGCGGCGGGGAGGACACGTCGTATACCAACTGGCACAAGGAGGCAAAGAACTCTTGCACCTCCAAGCGCTGCGTGTCTCTGATGCTGGACCTGTCCGCGCCGGCCCTGGCTAGCCGCCTTTCCAAGTGGACCGAGGGTCCGTGTGGGAGCTCCAAGTTTTCTGGGAGCAGCATCGAGGGCTTTGTGTGCAAGTTCAGCTTCAAAGGCATGTGCTGGCCGCTGACCCTGGGGGGCCCGGGCCAGGTGAATTACACCACTCCCTTCCAGGCCACCAGCTCCTCCCTGCAGGCCGTGCCCTTCGCTTCCATGGCCAACGTGGCCTGTGGGGACGGGGACGAGAGCTGGCAGCATTATTTCTTGTGCAAGGAGAAGACCCCCGGTGTGTTTGACTGGGACAGCTCGGGGCCCCTCTGTGTCAGCCCCAAGTTCAGCTGCGACTTCAACAACGGAGGCTGCCAGCAGGACTGCTTCGAGGGTGGGGAAGGCTCCTTCCGCTGTGGCTGCCGGCCGGGGTTCCGGCTGCTGGACGACCTGGTCACCTGCGCCTCTCGGAACCCTTGCAGCTCCAGCCCATGTGGAGGGGGGTCCACGTGCGTCCCTGGGCCCCTCGGGAAGGACTTCACGTGCCACTGCCCCCCAGGCTACCGGCTAGACTCGACTCAGCAGGACTGCGTGGACATGGACGAGTGCCAGGACGCTCCCTGCGCCCAGGAGTGTGTCAACACTCTCGGGGGCTTCCGCTGCGAGTGCTGGGTGGGCTACGAGCCTGGTGGCCCCGGAGAGGGGGCCTGTGTGGATGTGGACGAGTGTGCCCCCAGCCACTCGCCCTGTGCCCAGGGCTGCACCAACACAGACGGGTCTTTCTACTGCTCCTGCGAGGAGGGCTACGTCCTGGCCGGGGAGGACGGCACCCGGTGCGTGGACGTGGACGAGTGTGCGGGCCCGCAGGGCGGCCTCTGTGACAGCCTGTGCTTCAACACGGAGGGCTCCTTCCGCTGTGGCTGCCTGCCAGGCTGGGAGCTGTCCCCCGGTGGGGTCTCCTGCACTGGGGGCCTCACATCCCTAGGACCAACAGCTGGGCCTCCCCAAGGGGAGGACACAGGAGATGGAGAGGGGAGGCTCGTGTCTTTTGCTGCAACGTCCAGTCCCACCAGGGACAGCCCCGAGGGCGCCTCCACGGTGGCGCCCACCGCCAGGAGACCCTCCCTCCCAGACAGCGCCCCCATCTCCCTTGCCCCACCTGACATGCTGGCCCCCAGTGGGTCCCCTGGTGTCTGGATGGAGGCCAGCACCCATCACCCCACGGCCACCACTGGCCGTGAGGCTTCCGCAGGTGAGGATTTCACCGCCAAGCAAAGCGACGATGGCACGGACGGGCAGAAGCTGCTCCTGTTCTACATCCTGGGCACTGTGGTGGCCATCCTGTTCCTGCTGGCTCTGGCTCTGGGGCTCCTGGTCTATCGCAAGCGCAGAGCCAAGAGGGAGGAGAAGGAGAAGAAGCCGCAGAGCGCAGCGGACAGCTACGCCTGGGTCCCTGAGCGAGCCGAGAGCAGGGCAACGGAGAACCCCTACAGGTGAAGGAGGCTGGGTTGCCAAGGGGGCGGGAGGGGGGGATGTGGCAGGCACCGGCTGGGGTGGAGGCAGCGGCCATGGCATGCAGCAGGCAGAGGGTGAGGGGCAGGCATGGCCCAGGCTGGGGTCACCCGAGGACTGCGTGTGCTCACGGGCGGTGCCGCCCTGCCCGTGGCTCGGTGCCCGTGGGTCTGTCCCCACGCCCGGGGTCCAGACGGCACAGCTGGGGCAGCAGCCTCCAATATGTCCCCATTTGTTCCCCACAGTCCGACGCCGGGGACAGACTGTTGAAACTGAGAAGGCCCCAAGACACTGACAGTGACCACCGTCCTCAGAGGCAGGTGCCTGTTGGAAGCAGGACCCCCATCCTCCTGGAAGACTGGACTGGAATCTTAGCAAATAGTTGTCAATCTTCTCTTTAAACGCCTGGCAACTTGAACTGTGCAGGTATCACACGCGTGTGCTGTGTAAGTGGTGGGTCCGGTGTCCTTTCAGGAATTTGATGCATGTTAACAATTCTCCCTCCCTCTCCCTGTTCAAATTCAAATGTGACTGAGTTCATTTCACCCTGATTCTGGACTGGGCGTGACAAGTCCGGTGCTAACGGGCTCCCTTTGAACTGCTTCTCTGCCCTCTTCTCTGCCCTCATAAGCATCGAAGAAGAAGTTGTGAACCAGGGAAAATTAGGACTGAAATGATTTGTGCCTCCTGGTGTGACAGAGGCTGAGTCGATCAACTGTTTGATTATTTAAGAAGCTCTGTTTCTGTCCGAGGGAACATGTTGAGGCTGGAGACATTCCTTTCCATTCCTGGGTTTCCATCTGCTTCGGTGGCATGGAGACAGAACGTAGTAATCGCATCTTCTAGTTCTTCAGGTTCTAGTAAGTCTTCAGTTTATTTGCAGATGAAATCTGAACAATGCGGGGAAAGTTGTACGAAGTGAGTTAGAAGTGCTTCTGAAAGCTAGAGTGAGAGGGCAGAGTTTGTTTCAAAACTACTTGAATCAATTCGTGTAAATAAATGTACTGATGTCACCACAGGCTTGATTGATGAGACAGACGCTCGTGAGGACAAAGGTCGAGGACCACTGGTCTCTGGGCCAGGCGGCCCCATGTCCCCGCTGCTGTCCTGCCCCCTCTGCAGCTGCCTGGGCTTCGATGCCCTGCTGGTTTCTGGAGGATGTGAGCGAGCTGCTGGGCTGAGGTTTAAACGTGTTGTCATAAGCCTTTAGTACAGTTCACGGTGGCTGATGCCTCCTGAGAGCTGATCCTGGCTTGCGACCGTAGCACCACCAAGTCAGGACTGGTCCCGCGGGTGCTGGCCCAGAGCTGCCTACGGCACAGGAATCCCCGGGCTCTTTTCCTTAAAAAAGGGGGCGAGAGGGAAGGAAGCAAGAACGAGAGAATAACTACGATCTTGTGCAACCGCAGACACTGCTCACAGCCGTTTTAATTTATAGCCTCGCGTTTAAGTGCTCACTTGCAAAGATTTCCCACAACTAAGACTGTTGTTGTCGGTGGCTCTCTGTCCCTGCCAGTTCTGCCTGGGTGCCTGGAAAGCAGCCCGGGTTCACTGCAGGCCGGAGCCCTTAGAAGCTGCCTGAGCAGCACGGGAGGCCTGGGCACCCAGAGGGCACGGGGACTCGGCCTCTCTGGCGCAGGACAGAGAGAGGTAACTTGCCAGGATCCACACTCCGCCCCAGAGCTCGGCACTCTGCGTGCACGGCCTTCAGAGTCAAGGAGGTGCCCTTTTGCCAGTTTTGAAATGTAGGTGCTTTAGCTCCGTTTTTGATTTTTTTTTTGCGGTACGCCTCTCACTGTTGTGGCCTCTCCCGTTGCGGAGCACAGGCTCCGGACGCGCAGGCTCAGCGGCCATGGCTCACGGGCCCAGCCGCTCCGCGGCATGTGGGATCCTCCCGGACTGGGGCACGAACCCGCGTCCCCTGCATCGGCAGGCGGACTCTCAACCACTGCGCCACCAGGGAAGCCCTATAGCTCCATTTTTGAAGAAAAGAAAATGGAAAACTGGAGGGGGTTGGGGGAAGGAAGGAAGGAGAGAGGCCTGATAGGACCCAGGAGGGGGTTCGAAGTGTCTGCTTTCTAAAGCCACCTAATATTCTGCAGTTCCCACTCGGAACACTGGGGTTTAGCACTCCAGGGGGCGAAGGCTGTGTCCCTCGGCCCCGGGGTGGTGTGCCGTGCGGCGCTGACCATCGGGCAGCCCGTGGCAGTGTGTGCACTTCGTGGCTGGCGTCTGCACTTACAGGAGGTGCTTCCCTCTAGGGCTTTACGGCCCTCACCCTTGTCACTGGGGCGAGGGGGACATTGCTAGTCCAGGCTGCCCCGACCCCTGTGGTCCCCTGGCTTTGAACTGGCTGAGGTCACCGACGTGCCCTTGGTTTCAGCGTTCATGTGGTTTCTTCTACAGCCCAGCCCCATTTGGTCTCCGTGTTTGAATTCTTCTCTGGTTGGGGTGGGGAGGTGAATATGCAGCCCTGTCCCACCTCCTACCCACTGCGACATCCCCCCCGGGGGCGGGTGGGGAGAAATGGGTGGATTTCTCCAAATCCCTTCTGTCAGAGTCAGCCCCTCTGCAGGCGAGTGGGGTCTACCTGCCCTCACAGCCACAGCCCAGCAGTGGCCGCAGTCCCCGGACTGGACCACCTCGGGCAGTGACTGATGAAAAGCCTCAAACCGAGGGTTTCTTCTCCCATTGAACACGGCTGTCATTTTGTGCCAGGGTATTTGAATCCTTGTTTTGGGAGCTCGGGGCCAATTGACAAAGTATCCATTTATCCAGAGGCCCAGGTGGCTCGGCCGTGACATCCAGGGAAACGGACAGATGGACGTGGGGAGAGGTGGGCTCTGCCACACAGAGATTCCTCCAGCCGTGACCCTGGGCTGGACGGGGGCAGACCAGGCACTGTTCTGTCCCTGATTCCCTGACCTGCTGAGAGGCAGAGCAAGCTGAGTGTTGGGGTCAAGGAGAGGCTCCCCTTGGCAATAGGTTCAAAGACAATTTGGACTTTCCTCCAAAGAATTTCTCATGGTTCACTAATTTTATATTCGGGACAAACTCACCACCTCCTCAGGAGATAAATTAAAGGGAGGATGTCTCCCTAAACACACCCGTTCCTGAATTTCAGGGATGATCCCTGAGATCACTGCTCTTTTCTCTCGTTGGCCATTGGGAGGGGCTGATGCCGGAGGACAGTCCCCTGGGGAAGCCGAGTGTAGACAGTCAAGGGGGGGGCGGTTCTTCAAAATCACCTTGGGCGTGGAGGACCTGGTGAGTGACCTTTGTGCGATGAGCCCCGGCTGCTCCGCAGTGTGGCCTTGAGGCAGAAGCAGCTGTGCTGGTGTCCCTTTCGGTGCCTGAGCCATGTTCCCAGCGGCATTAAGTGGGTGCATTTGCCAGTTCTGGCTTGAGGCCGGGAGGGATGCAGGCTGCGGTCACCACCAGGCCTGGCAAGGCCATCTCAGGCCTAAGTGCCTGTCAAGGAGAGACAAGCAACCTCTCCTAAAGGCTCATCCTCACATCTTCCCCATGATCAGGCAAGAAAGTGGAATAAAAAATTAAACATGTATGTGTGGTGCAGGAGGAGCTGAATTGGGAATGAGTCTCTCTCTTGCACACACATGTGTAGCTGCGTCTTTTATGTCCTGGTCATGAGCCCTCATCTGAGCACATTGTGAGGGGCCTGGATTTCATCCCTGAACAACCTCTGAAGAATGTGGATTTGATCATTAGCTACTTTTATTCCAAATCTCTTTCCCATATATAATTCTGTGAAAACTAAGAGAACAGAGATGAGATTTGACCCCCCAAAAAAACACTAAATTCAAAATGACACAGTTTTTTAAATTTTATTTTATTTTATTTTTTATTTTTTATTTTTTTGCGGTACGTGGGCCTCTCACTGTTGTGGCCTCTCCGGTTGCGGAGCACAGGCTCCGGACGCGCAGGCTCAGCGGCGATGGCTCACGGGCCTAGCCGTTCCGCAGCATGTGGGATCTTCCTGGACCGGAGCACGAACCCGCGTCCCCCGCATCGGCAGGCGGACTCTCAACCACTGCGCCACCAGGGAAGCCCCACAGTATTTTTTTTAAAGCAAATCTAGGAAAGCCTTTTCCTATTATTTTTCTTCTTAGCTTCTCCATTGTCTAAACCAGGAAAACAGGAAAGCATTGCTTTCTAGCAGCTGCAAAATGGTGTAATGTCGCCTACATATTTCCATCCCTGAAACAATAGGTTTAGCATGGGAATCTGAGATATAAAATCCCCGAAAACATCTGTCCCTCTCTGGCCGCAAAACCCACTGCTTAAATCTGGGTGGTTTGTGGCATTTGCCAACCAACAAAAAGAGGATGATAAAATTCTCCACGTGTTCGATAATCAAATACCTTACCCCATTGCAGATTCCAGGGACTAATACTCACCGAAGTGCTTTTTTAAAAAAATGCGGTGTGTTTTGGTCTGTTCACGGAGATAATGCCCATCCGTTTTAAGAAGAAATTTTGGAGTTCCTTTCTCGCATTGTTCCTCTTATCTGCAAGGGGGCAAGTGTTTCCTCTCAGCAGATTTCGCCCACTGGCCTGAAGCTCTTTTTGCATATTTGGCTTAAGCTTGAAATAGATCATAGGCGAGGCCTGGCTCGGCGATATTAGATGCCATGATATTAGATATTAGATGTAAATGTCAGCAGTCCCTCCACGAGTGCTAAATGAGAATGTAAGTCTTTTTGGATGTGTGTATTTGAAGTTTGTTCCCCTGATGCTGGAATCATGGGCTTTCTATGTGGGGTTATTTCACCCCAGGCCGGGGGAGGGTGGGTTGCACGCTGCGCTGCCCTCAGGCCTCTGAGAAGCTGAGTGGCACCTCCGTCAGCCTCAGAAGTGGGTTGTCCTCCTTTGCGCTTTGTTACGCACCTGGCCTAATAAACTCCGATATACATTGCTGTCAACATGTTTTAATATGTTTCATAACAGCTCAAAATACACAGCAGAAACTACATTCAAATGTATCTGTGTCCCTTTTCAGAGATACCTTGACGGCTTGCCTCCTTACCCACTGGAGGTGACACTGGCCCCAGGGCACCTAGGTTGGGGGAGACCCGGGGGGCACCCAGGCCCCCATCTGTGCTTCCAGATGCTGCCCTCTGATCCTGAGCCCGTGCTCCACGCCGCCACCTCCACCGTCCGATTCCCTGCATCTTTTTTTTTTTTATTATTTAATTATTTATTTATTTTTGGCTGCGTTGGGTCTTCGTTTCTGTGCGAGGGCTTTCTCTAGTTGCGGCGAGCGGGGGCCACTCTTCATCGCAGTGCGCGGGCCTCTCACTGTCGTTGCCTCTCTTGTTGCGGAGGACAAGCTTCAGACGTGCAGGCTCAGTAGTTGTGGCTCACGGGCCTAGTTGCTCCGCGGCATGTGGGATCTTCCCAGACCAGGGCTCGAACCCGTGTCCCCTGCATTGGCAGGCAGATTCCCAACCACTGTACCACCAGGGAAACCCCTCCCTGCATCTTTTTAGTTGCATGGGTGACACCTGGTGCAGGATTAAACGTGTCCAATTGGTGTGATGTGTAAACACTGTTCTGTAATGATCATAGGAGCATTTATCACCACTTGGTCAGCAAACATTTTCCAGCTTATTTAACTGATTGGACGGACCAACTGGCTTGCTCATTGCTTGGCTGCAAAAACGTCACCGTGACTGGAGGCTGGGGCAGCAGATGGTGGTTGATTCCCAGTCCACCTGCTTTTCAGATTGTGTACTTGGTAAGAACAGGGCTTACGGAGGATCAAGGGCTCTCCAGTGATGCTAATGGCCCGGACACTTGTGATAAACAGTCATTACTGGGGTCCAATAAAGATGATCCTTGAGCTGTCTAGCCACTAACAAAATCCATTTGGAAATTATATCTTAATATGAAGAACCATGGCTGACCCCACCACAACGTACACACTCACACAGAGACACGCACCGCAAACACAGAAACACAAGGGCCCCCACAGACACAAAGAGACACACAAACACACACAATCCTAACATCCTCTGTTTCATATTGAAATACCTGAGGCCAGGGTTTCCTGATTTATGGGAAAAGCCCATGAACAAAAATGCCACATTTTAGCGGCAAGTCCTCTTAGTGACTTAAAACGACATAAATGCTAGTAAATCTTTCAAATATGATTCATTCACAAAAAAATCGATTTATACAGAGTTATACCTACTGCACAACGCAAGTATATCTGTGACAGACAACACGTAGATTAAAATGAAAGACCAACATACACATCACGTACCTTCCACGGCTTTAACGTGGACTGAATGAGTATGCCCCGTTTTCAGCTGACTCCTAAGTCCATTCAGTAAGAGGAGACAGAGACAATAAACCCCAAACCAAAAAGCCTCAGCTCAGTCTCTCCTTGAATTATATTGTGACATTACAGTTGCTTAAAAAGAGAACCATGTCTCATCCCCTTTACACCCTGGCTCATCCTTTTCGGAGGAAATGAAGGCCAGGTAAGCGGTGAAAAGTGAAAAAAGAGGCCCAGAGTGAAAGGTCGGGGAGAAGCCCCGAGGCCAGCCGCCACTCCAGGGAACTTGACCCGAGGGGCCGCTCTTTGCAGGCCTGAGCAAACCCTCCCAAGCCTCCAGGAGCCCACAGCCAGAGTTCCCCACGTGCTGCCACTCGGGTTCTGTTTGTTGGGTTTTTTATTTGAGGTTTGTCACCATTGACTTGGATGTTAGTCCTCCCTTGTGGTGGAAATTGGTCCATAGAATTCAACTGCATGGAGGGAAGGAGGGGAAGAATGGAGGATAAACAGAGAGGGAAGAAAGGAAAGAGAGGGAGGGAGGGAAAGGAGGCAGGGGATGCTCAGATGAAGGTCAAGGTGAAGGTCATCGGGCCCCAACTGCACATCTTGGCTCTCAGTTTAAGACAGTGCAGGGCCGTTTTCCCCTCTGTGCCATCTCTAACCTCCTGGGTCACATGGTGGAGCAGCTGAGCTGCATTCTGCTAATCCCGGTGGAGGACCAAAACCCTTCGCGTTGTGCTCTTGTCACCTTTCTCTGAAAAGCACTGCTTATCTCGTCCCCTTCACGTTTCACACTTGTCCGCATCATTGATATCATAGAGTCTTAAGCTGGGTCCACGATGTCTGCTCTGTTGAGCTCCTTCTGAATTCAAATATCCCATGAAAATAAGGACACTTGTGAGGTGGAGGAAAATAATTGTGCCTCTTACCTTCTTTCTCCAGGGTCTTCCTTTCCCAAAAAGATAATGTCCCAAACCTAAGTGTTGCAATTCCTTGTCAAACCCGTCATCTCCGCACCCGAGAGTAGTGTCCCTGTGTGTCTCAGCCCTCACCCTCATGGTCAAGGTCAAGGTCGCAGTGTGTGTGGGGTGCAGTCCTGCACACGCATCACACCAGTTTGTCCATCATCTTTGTCCAAGTCATCGTCTCTCATGGGGGTCAGCTTTGTCACTTCTTGTATTTCTGTCTGCTTTGTCTCCTTAAAGCTGTGCTGTTGGGTGATTGAAGTGCATTTGGTATATTGCTTTCTTTACCAATATGAAATACAAGTGTTTGGACATTTTCAGGTCAAATTATATTTTGTCTAACGCTTGAGACTGATAAACCTAATCTGTGGCATTTTATGAATACAAACTTTTTCAGTGAAAATTTCTTTGTTTTCCGCTTTCTTTATGTTTGTCTCTATGTGTTCCCATCCTGCCTGCCCTGGGTCCTCTTTCTCCATCGTAGGAGCCTGGAGCCCCTGCAGGGCCTCAGCCCAGAGGGTCTGAGTGAGTAGGTCTGGGCTGCAGCCCGAGAATCTGCATTTCTGGCAGGTTTCCCAGGGAAGCTGCTATTGCTGGTCTGGGGGTCCCCCAGGAGGGCCTCTCCTTTATCCATTTGTGGGCAGTATTCTTCTCTCATTGTTGGGAGCATTCCCTCCTGACCATCCTCTTGACTCTCTTATTCTGGAAGTGGTTTTGGATGGTCCTCCTCCCTGTGTCCCTTGACTTTCCTCCGCTCCTTGTCTTTCTTCCATCTTGAGGTGACTGTGAAATCGCACCTTCTCTCCAGCCCTCCCAGTGGCCCTTGCCCTTCCCAAAGCGCTGGTCACCTTCTGGCACAGTGTATCATCTCCTCCAGTAATTATGATTTATTATTTATTGTCTATATTTATATATATGTAAGCTCCTCCAGGGCAGATTTCTGTTGTTGTTTGGTCCCTGATACGCCCCAGGCCTGGCACACAGTGGTGCTCAATAACTGTTTGTCGGATGCATGGCTGCCCTGGGGGCCCTGGAGCAGGACAGCAGGCAGGGGGAGCCAACGCCGCACCCAGAGGGCCCTATTTTAAACCCTGATGTTGTCCGTGGCCTCCTCTCCGACCAGAGTCCACTAGCTGCCCCACCGCTGTCTGCTCACCCCGCCCCGTCTCCGGCAGAGGGCACTGCGCACACTCAGGACGTCCCTACTGCTCTTGGACAGTTGCTCTCATATCCATCTGGTCTCCAGGCTCCCTTTGTTCCAGAAGCAGACCTGGAGACAGGGATTCCAGTGCAAGTAGTTTGTTGGGGAGGACAGCGTTAGCGGTAGAGTCTGGGGAGGTGATACAACCGTGGAAACTCTGGGAATGTATTCTACCCGAGGGCCAAGGGAGCCGGGGTATTGATACACCAACTGCGCCAATAATGGATGGGGCTGCTGCAAGGTGATGGGTAATCCCCAGCGCTTCCAGAGCGGCCTCCACTCTTGGGATGGGCGAAGACTTCAGGTACAGAGACACAGACATGGGAGGATGGAATTTGACCTGACCACAGTGACAGTCTCAGGGCTGTGGCTGGGCCCCCAGTCGCATCCTCACCTGTCCTCACCTGTCCCCTACACCTGGCTGAGACAGACCTTCCTTCCTCCACAAGTCACAGCAGATTTCTTCAGGAGGCAGCTGAGTCCCTGAAGAGAGAGTTCTCTTTCCAGATTTCTCTGATGGCCCCGTCCCTCTGTTCTTGGCGTGACCACTCAGTGTTCCCGTGCCTGTCTTTTTGCGAGGCTGGGAGGCACCTGAGGGAAGGGTGAGCCTCACACAGAGCTTTACACGCAACCAGGTTTCAAATGTTGTCAACGTAAGGCCACCTGGATAGATAGTTCACAGGATATGTTATTAAAGCAATGTGGCGGGAAAATTCACCAAACTTTTATTACTACAAGATAGAAAGTGGTATCTATTTATTGGGAAACAGCCAGTATCACTCTCCCCACTTTATAGGTAAGGAACCGGAGGCACAGAGTAGTTGCTAAACTTGTCCATGGTCACAGCTGACAAGTGGTGAAGTAGGGCTGTGAAATCCTGCATCCTCACCACATCACTAGGTCTCACTGCCTCTGACTAAACGCAAAAGTGTCAACCAGCAGCCAGTGAGGAGACAGGCTGGCTCTCAACCTATTTGAGACAGGAAGGTGGAACACTGAGCAATGATGGGTATTTCTAATAATAGCGTATGTCCAAATGAGCATCCCTGTAACACTGCGCTTGTGTATTCCCCCAACCACACACGCATGTGCACACACAGACACAGACACAGACACACACACACACACACACACACACACACACACACACACACACACTAGTACTGCTCAAAAGCTCTCTGCCATCCCCAGAGAGTTTGTGCACCTGAGACCCGCCATGATCTGAGGGCGCATCTTGTGTCTGTGCCCTCATTGATCCCGCAGGGGCCTTCCCGGTTCTGTCTTGGTCACAATGGTATGTTCGTGTGTCGCGGAGGAGGAGGCGTGGCTGTATCCTGCCATCAGAGGTGACTTCTCCACTGGACCTCTTGTGCACAGTGATGGGAATGTCAGAGGTGCACCTTCATCAGAAACAGCTGGCTAATTTCTTAAAAAGTTAAGCATACACATAGGACCTACCAGTTCTGCTCTTAGACGTTTACTCAAGGGCAATGAAACCAGGATCCTCACATTCTTGGCCACAGGTATTCACAGGAGGTTTATTTACAGAGCACGGACCTGGACACAGCTTCTGTGCCCAGTCTTCTCTCTACCTCCCTCCAGGGCAGCTCGGGAATCATGAATCCCCTTCATTTTCCTGGCCTCCATCCAAAAATGCACATACCTCATGAAGAAGAGGTCTCCCCGCCACCCCCTCATCTGCTCCACGCCCACTCCCCCCCACAACACCATGCTGAGTATTATCTTTCAGATTCACAGTGTCCTGTTCCTTCTCTTATCTCCCTCCTTCAAGTCATCTAACTGCATTTCCCTCTGAGCAATGGCCAAACCCTACCCTTGGTCTTCAGGCCCTGCACTTTCAGGGAAGCATCTTTTACTATGGGAACAACCGTTCATGTTATTAAAATTCATAGGTAAGAACAACTTTGGAAAAGCTCCTGGGCGCTGCAGATGCCAGGTTTGAAGTGAGACCAGTGTCTGCAGTAATGTCATGGCCTTTCTTTAAGAGGCTTTTTCAGAGGGGACCAGATGCCCAGAATGGCTTTGATGTTCAGAGACTGGATTTGGTGTTTAATGGTTTGAGGCTGAAATGAAATGCTGTTTGTTAACTTTAGTTACATGCTGAATGTTCTTCAACATGAGGCACTTATCCTTTTTTGAGCATAGGAAAAGATGATTCATTTGGACCTTGTTATTTCAAAATTTGGAGTCACGTGGTCTGGAATCAACTCATGCATTAGCTTAACAAACAAGAAAACAAACCTGAATGAATGAATGAATAAATAAATAAAGTTTTGCTGGGGGAAATGAGGTTCATAAGAGATTTTTAGCTGAGCTGTTTAGCCTACAAAATTCATCTTCTGGTGCACTTCTCCCAATGTTTACATCCATTTGTGTAGAATAGATAGGAATTACAAATATTCTCACATGAATGAAAATGAATCAATATCTGTTCTGGGTATTTTATTCTGTTTCTACTTTTATGTGAAGCGAACCTGTAGTATTTAGTGGTGAATTTGCCTGCCCGTAATAAAGCCCGATTAGCATAAGGCTTATTTTCTCACATGACAAAGGGTCCAGAGTTGGGAAGTCTCAGGCTGCCACAGCTGCTGTCAACTGCCTTCCATCTTTTTGGTCCTTCATCACCAGCCTGTGGCTTTCATCCTCATGTTCACCACATGCCCCCGCAAAGGCAGTCCTTTTTTTCTTATTTATAGGCAGAGAAAATGTACCAATCCCAGTGCTACAATTTGCTGAGTTGTGGTAAGTGTACACACCACCCCATAACCATTGCTCCAATCAAGAGGACCTCCCACCACCCAGCGGGTCCCCCGTGCTCCTCCCAGTTCGTTCCCACCCCCACTGCGTAGACCAACGCCACTCGGCTTCCCATCGCTATCCATTCCATTTGCCTGTTCTAGGCATTCGAGCTGATGGAATCAGAGTTCATCGGGTTCAAGCCGGTTGTTTTGTTACTTCTTTTCTGCCTTTTCTACTTTTTTGTTTTTCTTCTGATTCTTTTTTCTTCTTTTATTTTGGGTTCACCAAGTATTCTTTTTTTCACTACTAGACTTCAGTTTTTGAGTAGTTTTAGGTTTACAAAAGAATTGAGTTGAAAGTACAGAGAGCTCCCATATAACCTCTCAACACTTTACAGTTTCCTGTTATTACGATTTGGCTTTGGTGAGGTACATAGGGTAAAATGATGAGCCAACATTGACACATTATTATTAACTAAAGTCCATAGCTTACATTAGGGTTCACTCTTTGTATTGCACATTCTATAGGTTTTGAAAAATATATCATGACATGTATCCACCAGTGCAGTATCACACAGAGTAGTTTCCCTGCCCTAAAACCCTCAGGGCTCCACTTCCCCAAAACCCTGGCAACCACTGATCTCTCACTGTCTCCCTAGTTTTACCTTTTCTAGCATGTCATACATTTGGAATCATACAGCATGTAGCATATGCAGATCGGCTTAGCAGTATGCATTTAAGGTTCCTCCATGTCTTTTCATGGCTCAATAGCTCATTTCTTTTTTGGTTCGAATAACATTCCACTGTCTGCATGCACCACCATTTATTTACCCACTTACCTACCGGAGGATATTTTGGGTGCTTCCAAGTTTTGGCAATTATCAATAAAATTACTATAAACATCCATGTGTTTGTGTGGACGTAAGTTTTTAATTCATTCGTGTGAATACCTAATAGTGTGATTACTGTATATTATAAGACTATGTTTAGTGTTGTAAGAAATTACCAAACTGTCCTCCAAGGTGGCCGAACCGTTTTGCATTCCCGTCAGCAATGAATGAGAGTTCCTGCTGCTCCACATCCTCCTCGACATTTGGTGTTGTCAGTGTTCTGGATTTGGGCCATCCTAATAGGTGTGTAGTGGCATCTCATTTTTGTTTTAATTTGCCTTCCCTGATGGCATGATGTGGAACATCTTCTTATATGCTTATTTGTCATCTGTGTATCTTCTTTGGTAAGGTGTCTGTTAAGGTCTGTTGCCCATTTTAAAATTGGGTTGTTTTCTTATTGTTGAGTTTTAAGAGTTCCTTTGTATATTTTGGGTACCAGTACTTTATCAAAAATTTTTTTGCAAAGATTTTCTCTCAGTCTGTGCTTATCTTTTCATTCTCTTAATGGGTTTTAGTTGCCCCACACCTTGCGAATTGCGAGTGTGCTGAGGAGAAAGTATGAATAAACATGGATCTCACCCAAAGTGGCTTCCTTCTTTGAAGGGTTAAATCCCTCCAGTTTCTGTCTGATTCTGGTCACTACCCAGTGTCTTCAAATAGTTGTTTTTTATATTTTGTCCAGAATTAAAAATTTCTTTTTTACCAGAAACAGATTTTATATTTGTCCTTTTTGAAGGATCCTCCAGATAGCCCACCAAGCAGTTTTAAAAAATATCCCATTGGCTAAAATTGGACAACGTGACCGTCTCTAGACTGACCACTGGGAGGGTCCTTAGAGAACAGGGCTGTGCGGGGGTGTGGATGGGGGAGGGGTCAGTCAACCAAGAGTGTCTGCCTCATTGCCATTTAAAACATTCTCTAATTCAGACTTGTCATATTTTCCAGACCCACTTTCCTTCCTCACCCAGCAAGACAAACACATGCTCCTAGATTTCATCTAAATAACTGGGGTTTGACACAGTAATTTTAGATTAAAATTGAAGATGAACCCATTAGTTTTGTGTGACCTTAGTGTGTAGATTCTTGAAGATGATCACATGTCTTCATAAGCTTGAAGTTTTGAGGGCCCTGGATCCTCATAACAATTTTCTGGACATTGAGGCTTGGATATCAGTATAAACAGAAGTGTAATTGCTGACAGCAGCATACACAGCAGCAGCTGTTTTCTGGAACAAATAACTCGGTACTTGCCCCATAGACCTGCCTGCTTCCCCTGCCCATCCTGGTGTCCATGAAGCAGATCCAGAGGTTCAGAGTAGCCCTAGGACCCAGATTTTGTCATCTAACCCTAGGATGTGGCTTTTATCCTCATTTTGAGAAGAGAAGTTGAGTTTCAGAGAGCTTTTCTATCATAGAAACAGAGCTAAGAGTAGTCATACTTGTTCAAGTTCATCTTATGTGCCCAACATTGTGCTAAAATACTATCTGTCCCTTCTGTTGACCTCTGGTTTGAGGGATGTGACCTATGAACACACAGGAGGTACTATTTAATGATGACATTTGACTAAAAATAAGAATCAGGCTTTGAAATTTAAATAAATTAGATCAGATAAATGGCAATCCAGGAAGCTACACTTCAACTTATTCAAGTTTGCACCAACTGGGCAGGTGGTTGGCTGCATGAAACAGAAATCTGATTACAGTGGAGGAACCAAATAGAGATTTATTTGTCTTCCATGACAGGAAGTCCAAAAGTTGACAGTCCAAGGCTGGGGCTCTGAATTCTTGATGCTGTTAGCATCCTGGATCCCTTCAACCTTCCTGCTTTTATCCCAATGTGTGACTTTCAGCCTCCTGTTCATGATGCCTGCTACACTTTCTTTGTGGCAAAATTCTACAAATTCCACTTAGCTTGGCTTAAAAATATATTTCCATGACCTCATCAGAATAAGATTTGGGTTAGCTGTGCCCCTGCAAGCAGGAACTGTGGTTGCAGGTCCATGGATGTGTTGGCAGGGCCAGGACCCAAAGTGGGCGGCCCAGGAGAAGGATGAGGATGAGGATGTGATCAGAGGCTTGGGGCCACAACATCTACATGGTGAGCCAGTGGTTCTCATGCTTGTGCATCAGAATCCTCAGGAGGGCTTGCCCAAACCCAGATGGCTGGGCCTAAGCCCTGGAGTTTCTGTTTCAGGAGGTCTGGGCTGGGCCCAGGAGTCTGCCTCTCTGACAAGTCCAAGGTGACAAATGGTGTTTACAGAGAGAAGACGTGACACTGATGCTGCTGGTCTTGAGGGCTCCTTTCCACAAACTTGAGCGGGTCAGTGAACCTCTATGGGGGGCCAGGGAAGGAGCTGGTTCGGTGTGAGGTCTCAATGAGGCCATTCTGCTGCCCGGCTGGGTCCTTTTCCAGCACAACCATTCTGGGGGAGTGTGTGCGCCCCTTGTCTCTGGGATCTGGTCAAAGGCAGATTCTGATTCGGGAGGCACAGGGTGGGGGCAGAGATGCTGCATTCTAACCAGCCCCCAGGTGAGGATGCTGGTCTGGGACCTCATGTTGGAGGGACAAGGCAGCTGCTTGGCTAGCAGATCCCTTCCTCTCTCTCTGCCTGTTTCGATCCCAGCTGCCTCTCACTCGGCCAGAGGTGGCGAGGCATGAACAGTCTGGGGCAGGGTGTCGACATTTTTGTCACTTCTTCTGAGCTCTGGGGACTGACTCATTTAAATGACATTCTCAACTCTCTGGAAAGATGCAGGGCCAGAAATGGAAATGGCGGCAAATATTTTCTGGGAAACAGGAAGCCAAATATATATTTTTTCAACCATTATTTTCCCCTGATTTAGAGATTGCTTAACTCCCCATGAAATACGACTTTGAGATTACAGGATAAAATACAAAAATGATGTCCAAGCTCAAGACCATAGGAAAACAGCAGAAGAGCAAACACTGTGAGAAAACAGAGTCCTAGTTTCCCTGTAGCATATTTCAAGTGCTGGATTTGCATGTTATCAGCAGTGTGTATTTATCCTGGTTGTGGTAGGACCAGCTGGAGTTTTAAATATGCACCATGGACGATGCTGCCAGGATTCTCCCCTGCATCTGTTGACTCTGAATTCTTCAGTGGCCAGCTGGCCATCAGGAGCATAAAAGTGACGTCCAGTTCCAAGGAGGAAGCATCCTTCCTCGTTGCCTGTGGAATGTGAGATAAGTCTGTCCCCTTTCCTGGGGGGTCCTTTAAGGGACTTCGGAAGGCTGGGTCTTGCTAAATGCCCCAAAAGTCCCATCCAAAGGAGAAAAAACCTCTAAAGAGAAGCCTTTGCCAGTGCTGCTCTGGGATCTGGCTTCAGAATTATTCCCAGTCTGAAAAGCATTCCCAGTGGTTTGGGTATGGGTGAATGCTTCCCCCTCCTTTGGTGGGTGGGCTGGCTCTGGGTGCAGGTGAGTGGGGTCAGGTACTCCCAGCGGGAAGCCACTCCCTTCCCCTCTTCCCACAGAGCTAGACGGAACCCAGGCACCCCCAGGCCCGTGGGTGGAAGTGGGATTTCTGAGTGATGAACTCAAATGTTGGCAGCCCCTTACCCCAGAGCAGAGCTCCCTCCCCAAAGCTGCTCTCTGTGACTCCTTCACTCCCCCGGGGGGCCCATCTGCCCAAGTTCCAGATGTTCTCAGTCTGTTCACTCGCGAGCTGCCAAACCATCCTGCAGGCCTGTTCTCAGACCCCCGAGGTCTGTAGTAGCTGGTCTGCAACCCTGGTTGATGAAAATAGGCCGTGTACCTGCACCAGCATCTGTGAGTCGCTGGAAAATGTCAATAATAGAAAGACAACTAACCCAATTAAGACACAGGTAAAGAATCTGAATAGGCATTCAACTAAAGAAGACATACAAATGGCCAGTAAGCACATGAAAAGATGTTCAAAGTCATTAGCCACCAGGCAAATGTAAATCAAACCACACTGAGAAACCAGTTCACTCTCACTAGGATGGCTAGAATAAAAAAGACTATTCTGTCCTCCATTTAACTGTCTTGGCACCCTTGTGAAAATTAATTGACTAAAATTAAATACAAAAAGTTTTATTTTTGAGCGTCTTTTTATGTGCTTATTGGCCATTTGTATATCTTCAAAGGGTTTATTTTTGGACTCTCAATTCTGTGCCATTGATTTATGTCTTTCCTTATGCCAGAACCACAGTTTTGATTACTGCAGCTTTGTAGTAAATTTTGAAATCAAGAAGTGTGAATCCTTCTGTCTTGTTTCTCTTTTCCAAGATTATTTTGGTTATTCAGAGTCCCTTGAATTTCCATGTGAATTTTAGGATCGGCATGAAAATTTCTGTAGAGAAATCAGCAGATATTTTAATAGAGATTGCACTGAATCTGTAGATGAATTTTGGGAATTTTTCCACCTTAACCATATTAAATCTTCCAATCCATAAACATAGGATGTCTTTTCATTTATTTAGGTCTTTTAAAATTTCTTTCAACATTGTTTGCAGTTTTCAGAGTATACATTTTGCACTTCTGTTAAATTTATTCCTAAGTATTTCATTCTTTTTTAATGCCATTGTAAATGGAATTGTTTTCTAATTTCATTTTCAATTTGTGCATTGTTAAAATGCAAGTGATTTTTATGTATTGATTTTGTAACCTGTAACGCTGAACTTGTTTATTAGTTCTTATAGTTTTTGAATAGTTTTCTTAGGATTTTCCATATACAAACAAGACAATATCATGAATAAAGAGATAATTTTATTTCTTCCTTTCCATTCTGGATGCCTTTTATTTGACTTCCATGTGGAACTGCCCCGGCTAGAATCTAGCTCGAATCTCCAGCACACTACTGAGTGATGTGGTGGGAGTAGGCACTTCTGTCTGGTTTCTGATCTTAGGGGCAAAGCTTCCGGTCTTTCATCATCAAATATGGTATCACATGTGGGGTTTGGGTAGATGCAACATATTTTCTTTTTATAAAGAATGGGCCAGTAAAGTACTGTTAATTTTCACCTCACTTCTTTCTTCAAGTCTGGTTGAGAGTAAATATTTAGTAAAGCCTGCGTTCTGCTACAGTGGCAGACTGTTGTTTATTGAGTAACATTTGCTCTCCAGGCATTTAATTTCCACTATTAGATTCATATGTTGCTGCATCACCACAGACACTTAATTTTTGTGTCTATATTTTAACACTGTTATGGCTTATAAGCATAATGTTTTTATCTTTTAAATGTCTTTCTTCTTAATGTCTAAATTATTATACTTAACATCCAGGTTAAAAATAATATTGATGTATTTATTAGTCAAGTACTAATAGTGATTATACAGTTTTTACTCTTCTTTGTCTGCAGGCCTCTCACTGTTGTGGCCTCTCCCATTGTGGGGCACAGGCTCCGGACGCGCAGGCTCAGCGGCCGTGGTTCACGGGCCCAGCCGCTCCGCGGCATGTGGGATCTTCCCGGACCGGGGCACGAACCCGTGTCCCCTGCATCGGCGGGCGGACTCTCACCAACTGCACCACCAGGGAAGCCCCAGTTTTTACTCTTCTTAAGGTTTCCCTTCTAGATTCTGATGGCGGTTTTCACAACAATTACCTTGAAAACAATAATGGTTGCAAGACGGTGTTCTTGGAATCCTAGAAGGGACACTCATATGCCCCCACCAATGGCTTCCCTGAGGTCATTACTTGGCTCTATGTGTAGACAAGCGCCGTCCGATAGCAATTTCTGCGATGATCAAGTGTTTTCTCGGTAATGTTCAATTTGTAGTCACGAACCTGTGGGGTACTTGACATGTGGCTAGTGCGACTGAGAAACCGAATTTCTAACTTTAATGCAATGAGTTTTAGTTTAAATAACCACAGGTGATTATGGCTATTGCATTGGACAGGGTATGCACCCCTCTCCACCCTGTCCTGTGTCCTCAGGTGCTAGTGACAGGCTTTTCCACCCCGGGGGGGGGCCTGGGGCTCTTATCACCAGCAACAATTGGGAGTCAGTCCCCACTTCTCACAGTCCCGAAGCCCTGAGCACCTGGAATTGTGCATTTCCACACATCGGTTTTCTCCTTCCCCACGGGAGACGCTTAAGTTCTAAGTCAGAGCAGGGACAGCTGCCCACGTGCTCTGGAGAGAAACACTGCCAAGCGGGGTCTTCATCAGGGGACCTAGGGGTTAACAAGTCTACGAGCAGGTGTTCATGTTAGAACTAGAAAGTTCTTTTTTACGTCTCTTAAGAAAAAAGCTGCTTGCCACACTTGATAAAGCTCTTTGGCTAAGGGTGAATCAGCTAGAACCCATCCGTGAAGTGACCCAGCCTGGTGGCGGCCAGACCTGACGCTTGAACGTCCCTCAACTCCTTTAAGGGCTGGCACGGGCTCAGAGGGCCCCGCCCTTCGTTTATGGCTTTGTCTCGCCCCGTAGTCCTGAAATCCTTTGGAAATGCTGAACAGAGGGTGTGGCTGGTCCGGTCCCCTTTCCCGTCTCACGCGCCCACCTCTGAGGTCTCTGCAGGGGCGAGTTCCAGCCGGTGTCTGGAGGCCCCGCCCCGCCCCGGGCCCGTTGCACCGAGACAGCCTCTCCAGGGCGGCCAGAGTGGTGACCCCTGACTCAGCTCTGCAGCCAGTGGGATGTCAGGCCAGCGCCTGCCCCGTCCCCACCCTGGGCTGCGCGGCTCTCCGATCTGGGGGTCTTTCCTTCCTCCTCTTGGAGGGGCAGTCGCTCCCACTCCGGGGACCCTCAGACCTCGGTGTCCCTTTTCGTGGGGTACCGAGGGGCAGCGGGATATTCAGGAGGCTCTGCGCCCGCGGGCAGGCGTCAGGGAGTGCAGGGGACCACAGTGCCTCCCCCCTTTCGCTTTCGGAGTGTCCCCGCCCCGCCCCCTTGGTCACTGCGGTCAGTCTGTCCGCCGGCAGGTGCTTGTCTTCCGCAGGTGAAGACACCACACTCTCCTGTTCTTTCGCAAGTCCTGGGCTCTGCTGGGCGTGGGGGCCCGATCCGCGGGTAAGACGAGGGGTCCGCGTGTCCTGCCCTGGGAGAGGCCTCTGGGTCCCCACACCCTAACCCTTTTAGCCCAAGTTCGAGTTCACCAACGTCTTTGGTTTCGTTTAGAGTTCAACAGCGCCGCCGCCTGGCGCGTCTCAGTAAGTGACCGCGGCGGAGGATGGCGCAGGGTGTTAAAAAAAAAAAAAAAAGTTTGCCCCTCACCGTTCTGCTTTGGACCCACCCCTCCGCATTCCTGATCCGAGAGTGAGCGGATAAGATCGCGAAAGTAACAGATTCCAGTCTCCTCCCAGAGCTCCCCACCCCGCGCGTGCCCAGGACAGCCCCTCGTCTATGTCTTTTGCCGTCCAATTGGCATTTATGTGCTCCTCTGTGTCAATCTGATTGCTCAGCCAAAGGGAAAAACCCTCAAAAGACAGACCCCCCCTGCAAGGGCACACCACGGGTCCCTTTGGGGGTGCTAGTTGCACTGTCCCTCTGCGATGCTTTTAGAACTCAGACCAAACAGGCTGAACTCGCTCGCCCCTACAGGGCTCGGCGGGAATTCGCCTGCCACCACTTCGGAAGGGTGGCAAGACCTTGCCGCCCTGACAGTGTCCCCACGACTTTCTCACGCGATGAGATGAGCTCTGGCCGTGGCAGCTGGCGCTCAGGGGCTCGTGGGTCCCCACTTGGGGACCGGGTGTTACGCCAGTCCTCCTCCGGTGAGCGTGGTCGCCTTAGCCACGCCCGCTGTCTCCAAGCACCTCCTTCTCCGGAGCTAGGCGCCCTGGCCGGGGAGGGTGTGGCTCGCTCTCCTTGCGCTCGTGTTTTTTGGGGAAAGCCACGCCCTAGGCAGCCCCTCCCAAAACCCTCTGGGTGGCGGGCACCTCCTCCCGCAGCCCTGCAGGTCCTGGGCGCTACGTCCCCACCTCTCATTCCAAGCCTTCCTCGCCCAGTCTCCTCTTCCCAGAGCTCCGCAATCCAGCCTTTTCCTTGAAATAGGTGGTAACAACACTTTGATGAAGGAAAAGAAAGAGGACCGGAGATTAAGGAGGGCTGCGGGTTAAGCCCCTTGTAGGGCTGCACGCGTGGGGCGGGTCCTGTCGCCGCGCTGACAGAGGTGCTGTCCTCCCGGGAGCCTGCGCTGCTGGCCCCGCCCGAGGACCTCCCAGCCGGGGCCGAGTTTACTCATCCCCGCGAGGTGATCCCGGGCGCGAGGGCGGGCGCAGGGCGCCCGGAGAACCCAGTAATCCGAGAATGCAGCATCAGCCCTTCCCACCAGGCACTTCCTTCCTTTTCCCGAACGTCCAGGGAGGGGGGCCGCGCACTTATAAACTCGGGCCCTGGCCCGCCCGCCTGTCAGAGGCTGCCTCGCCGGGGCTGCGCGACGCAGCCGGACGCGCCTAGTCCGGGACCGACGCGAGCGGCTGTCGCCGGCGGCGCCCTGCGCCTCTCAGCCCCGGCCGGGCCCCTGCGCGCGGCGTGCGGACACTATGCTCCGCGTCCTGCTCCTCGGCATGTTGGCCCCCGCCGGCCTGGGGCTCCCGGCGCCCCCGGAGCCGCAGCCCCTCGGCAGCCAGTGCGTCGAGCACGACTGCTTCGCGCTCTTCCGGGGTCCCGCGACTTTCCTCGCCGCCAGCCGGGTCTGCGAGCAGCTGCGGGGCCACCTGATGACCGTGCGCTCCTCGGTTGCAGCGGATGTCATCTCCCTGCTACTGAGTGGCGACGGCGGCGATGGCCCGCGGCTCTGGATCGGCCTGCAGCTCCCGCCCGGCTGCGGCGACCCAGGGCACCACGAGCCCTTGCGCGGCTTCCAGTGGGTTACGGGCGACAACCGCACCAGCTACAGCAGGTGGGCGCGGCATCACGACGACGGGACGCCCCTCTGCGGTCCGCTGTGCGTCGCCGTCTCGGCGGCCGGGGCTCTGGCACCGGGAGAGCCGGCCTGGGAGGAGCTGCAGTGCGGCGCGGAGGCCGACGGCTTCCTCTGCGAGTTCAACTTCGCCGCCTCCTGCCGGCCGCTGGTTGTGGAGCCCGGCGCCGCGGCGGCCGCCGGCGTCTCCGTCACCTACAGCACCCCGTTCGGGGCCCGCGGCGCGGACTTCCAAGCGCTGCCGCTGGGCAGCTCGGCCGCCGTGATGCCCCTCGGGGTGAAGCTGGAGTGCGCGGTGCCGCCCGCTGAGGCCGAGGCGCGCTGGGGCCGGGAGGCGCCGGGCGCCTGGGCCTGCAGCGTGGAGGGCGGCGGCTGCGAGCACGCGTGCAACGAGACCGCCGGGGCGTCGAGCTGCCTCTGCCCCGCCGACACCGCCCTGCAGGCGGACGGGCGCTCCTGTGCGGTGCCGGCCGAGCACCCGTGCCACCAACTCTGCGAGCACTTCTGCGTCCCCGGCTTCCCCGACGCGCCCACCAACTACACGTGCATGTGCGCGACGGGCTACCGGCTGGCTGCGGACCAGCACCGGTGTGAGGACGTGGATGACTGCACGCAGGTGCCCAGTCCGTGCCCGCAGAGCTGTGTCAACACGAAGGGCGGCTTCCAGTGCCACTGCTTCTCCGGCTTCGACCTGGTGGACGGCGAGTGCGTGGAGACTGTGGACCCGTGCTTCGGCACTAACTGCGAGTACCAGTGCCAGCCCATGGGCAGAACTGACTACCTCTGCATCTGCGCCGAGGGCTTCGTGCCCATCCCCCACGCCCCGCACAGGTGCCAGATGTTCTGCAACCAGACTTCGTGCCCGGCCGACTGTGACCCCAACAACCTGGCGATCTGCCGGTGCCCCGAGGGCTACATCCTGGACGAGGGCTCCGTGTGCACGGACATCAACGAGTGCAACAACGGCTACTGCCCTGGCGAGTGCCGCAACCTCCCCGGCACCTACGAGTGCATCTGCGGGCCCGACACGGCCCTCTTCGGCCAGGCTGGCACCGACTGTGACCCCATCAAGGTGAGCGGCCGCGACCAGGGCGGCGACGAGGAGGACGGCGGCTCTGGGGCGCTCCCGGGCAGCCCGACTCCCGGCGCCACCCCTCGCCCCTCGCCCCCGCCCGCGGGGCCTCTGCATTCGGGTGTGCTCGTCGGCATCTCCATCGCGAGCCTGTCTCTGGTCGTGGCGCTTTTGGCGCTCCTCTGCCACCTGCGCAAGAAGCAAGGCACCTCGCGGGCGGAGCTGGAGTACAAGTGCGGGGTCCCCTCCAAGGAGGTGGTACTGCAGCACGTGAAGACCGAGCGGACGCCTCAGAAACTCTGAGGGACCTCCCTCCCTGGCCCAGGTGTTGGGTGGCCTTTTCCTCCCTCCTGGGCCTTATTGCTCCTCCCCTCTCCAGCCTTTCTCTCCCACTACCCCAAAGCACCTTGGCTGGCGTCAGAACTGGAGAAGACGCTCGCTCCTCTTCTCTCGCTGCTTCTACACTTGGCTGTGGGGGCGGGGGGGGGCGCGTTGGAAGAAGTATGGCCCCAGCCATTTCTATGATGTCATCGGACAAGTGGGCAGAGTTGGCAGTTATATAGTGACAAGATTGCGAAGTGTCCGATGCCCTCACCGAGGGGCACAGGAGGGGTGAGTGTTCTTGGTTGGTAGCCTTGGGGCAGACTTCATCCCAGTGGACTAAGTGAAGTGTAATTGAGTCATAGATAATGACCAGGATATTTATTTTGTAAGTATTTTTTGTTCTTCGGCTTCTTTCCCTTACCCTTGTGTCTCCGGCACTCACTTTGTATCTCTCCCTCCTTTCTCCCTTCCCCTCTCTCCCCTTCCCTGTCTATGTATTTATGTGCTCCCACTTGTCCTGGGGCCCTTATACTATCTTTTCCAGCCCTCTTGCATTTATGAAGCCAAGCGGCATTTCAGCCCTTTCATTTCTCCCAATTTACCCCTCCCAGGAACTCGGCCAACCCACCTGAGCCACCCTACCTGTATTGGACCCTACTTCTGCCCTTAGCTGTCTGCCTGGGCAGAACTGTTATGTGAAACAGAAACAAAAACACTAGAAATAAGAATGCTTGGGAATTTGGTCTTTCAGCAGATTTGCTAATTTGTCCTGAAATTTCAGGCTGCCACAGCAATATCATTTTAACAAAGGTTAAGATGTGAAGGGCATTTGTTAGACTAATGTTGCTGGACTATCACAGGAATTCAACGCAAGGAGATTTTCATTTTTATTTTTAAACAATGAACCTCCGTTTTATTGTTGTTGTTGTTTTGATTTGGACTGAAAAGTAGTCATTGTTGTTAAGCTTCTTATGCAGTGTCTTTTCCCATTATTATTATTCCTATTATTATTGAGTTATTTTTGACAATGTTGAAAATGTTTGTTCACATGGTCGTTCTAAACTGAGAGAAGATGGAAGCACCTCCCGGGAGACAGTGTAAGAAAGTTTTGAGCTGCAGGATTCATGCCAATGACCATTTGGACTCTTACCGTTCGTGTCATTTGTAGGCCCAAATAAAACCAGCTCTACTGGTGTCTTGAATTTGGGAGCTTGGGGATGCAGCCTGGAGCATGGCCAATTAGGGCCTCACCTTGATCAGGCCCTCGAGAAGTTCTCCCAGTTCGGAGGGGCCTTCTAAGCCCAGCCATTTGGAACGTGGTCCAGGGACAAGAAGCTGGAGCTGCCCCTGCCAGCTGGTTAGAAATGCAGACACTCAGGCTCCATCCCACCTACTGCACAAGAATCTGCATTTTAATGAGATCAGCAGGGGGTTGTCTGCTTCGTATATTTGAGGAGAGCTGTCGCAGACAGCTTCCAACATTCTGGAATAGATTAAATATGGATGAGTAATAAGTAGCAGGCCGAGTCAGGCCCTATATTCTCAAGAAACTGAGGAATTTTCCTTTTATAGCTTTGCTTTCTGGTAGAAAAGCCTAGGTACCCACCTTTAGACATTGCCACACAGGGTCTTTGGTTCAAGTAAGCTAGGAATGAAATGCTTCGTGCTTCTGTGTATGGAAAAAAGCGTATCATGTAAATGTATCTTTTGTAATGCAAAGGTTTTCCTCTACCGTTTTGTAAACTCAGCACATTTGTACATAGTTATTTATTTATTGGAGATAAACTAGAACACAGGCAAAACTCCTGCTTATGACATCACAAGTGGAAAATAAACAAATAACAGTGCTCTTGGGTTTTGTGTCTGTTCACCTCTCTCCCCCAGCCCCCTCATTTTATGTTATTAAACCAGGCTCATGGACAATGTGGATGCCAAGAGGTGCCTTTAAAGGCTGCGCCCCCACCCCGTCACTAGCTCCGTCTGCTCCAGGCTCCATCTCTGACTTTCAAAGACCTTTCCAGTGGAGATTGTTTTCACTGTAGAAGGACTTCATGTTATGTCTGTGTGCACAAATATTTATTTTTTCCTTCTGTAACCATAACAACTTCATACACAGGACTTACGCCTAAGTGTTTTAAAATATATTATAGGATTATTTGTTGGGACGAGTTAAACAGTCCTTCTTGGGGCATCTCTTAGAATCTTGGCTGTGTCCCTCTGTGAATGCTTTGGCATTATCTGCTCTCAGAGATATGCAAACACAAAAGTCAGTCTGTGGCTCAGAGACCAAGGTCTCATGCAGCATTAAATCATCCTCATTTCTCTTGGAGAGAGGAAACACTGTCTTTTTAATAACACATTTCCTGGGCCCCTTTTCCTGGGATGGTGAAGCTGGCTGAATTTTATATGCAGTGTTCTGAAAGTTTCAGAAAGCAAAAGTTGGAAGAAAATTGAATTCAGTCAAATATCCAAATATTTTTATACATTTGGATCATGCCGAATTTCTCAGTTTTAATCTGAGTAGTTGCTGTCGTGAAGATGCAGTTGGAGATGTCAACGTCCATCCTGGATGAAGGAGACGGCTTTGGGGTGTGTGTGGAGTGGGTGATAGGTGAGGGGTGCCTTCCCGAGATGGCCAGTGCAGCCGTGTTGCCCTCAGGACTCGGAAGGCTAGCAGAAAACCAGATTCAATAAGAGGTATGTGTAAAGGAAGAACTCGATGAGTGGGAGAAAAGCAGGTACAGATAAATCAGGCTGGGGGTTGAGAGGGGAGAGTGATACCTTACCAATCATCCTCACCACCTGCCCTTCCACTTTTCAAAAGGGTCTGCTCCCAGGAGCAGTAGAATTGACTGTCAGAGTCTCATTGCTTTAGGATGTCTTCTTCCAAAGAAGAGATCCTTTCTCAAGAGCACAAGAAAACCAAAACACGCTTTCAAGACTCAGAGGCAAGAATGCTTACTGGGGAATCTTGGACGCCAGGACACCGGCGGGGGGGGGGTGGGGGACGAGGCGCAGACCCTCGCGATGTGCCTCACTTCCTGTCCTGTGGGAGATCCAGCTCTCCGTGTACAGGCTTCACCTGAACTTGAGATCACTTAACTCTAAAAATGATCCGCCAGCATTTCAAACCTGGGTGGCCCTTGTGAAATGGGCCGCGGGCCCTGCCTTCTATTCACATCGTTGTCATCCAGGTCTCTCAGTCTCAGCAGTGGTGTGCGGTGTGTGTTCGCTGATGGCGTTCCAGGGTTCATGGGGCCTGGGGAAGAAGGCCAGGGTGGATGAGTCAGAATTTGATTTTATGACTCAAATGACTTTTTTGCCCTCAGACCGAACCGCTTGGATCCGTTCAGCAAATATTTATTGAGCATGTGCTCTGTCACTGGTGGGTGACAGGCATGGTGACAAACCCCTGCTTTGAGAAGCTCGAGCTCTGGTGGGGGAGACAGACATACAACAAACAATTCCTGCCCCCCCCCCCAAACTGGAATTGCCTCTGAAACAGTGGTAGGAGCCGGGGGGGAAGAGCACAGCACGACAGGGCTGGAGAGCCTGCTGGGCCAGCTGACAATTCTGGACGTGAAGGAGAAGCAGGGGTTGGTCAAACACAGAGCTGAGGGCAGAGCAGTCCGGGTGGAAGGCACAGCACGTGCAAAGGCCCTGTGCTGGGAAGAGTCTTGGCAGAAGGTGTGGAGTGAGGTGAGCAAGGAGGAGGGGGTCCAGGATGAGGCTGCAGATGTGGGATGCAGAGAGAAAAGTGCAGGGGGGGACCATAGGTCAGCTTAGAGATGTCGAATTCTATCCTCGGTGCAAGTGGAGGAGTCTCACAGGAGCGCGCTTGTGCTCCATTTACGCACTGAAATCATCTGAGAAGGTAACACCTACTTCTAGACTCATTTACATGTCCCCACGGCAACACTTGCACAGTTTGCATTGTAAGAATCCAGCAGGGCCAACAAAGAGTGTGGGTGTCATGTACCCCAGATCTGAATCCCAGCCTGACATGGGTGGTCACATGGCCACGGGCACCACACAACCCCTAAGACTGGGAGTTCCCTGGTGGCCTAGTGGTTAGGATTCGGCGCTTTCACTGCCGTGGCCCGGGTTCAATTCCTGGTTGGGGAGCTGAGATCCCACAAGCTGCACAGTGCAGCCAAAAAAAAAAAGAAAAAAGAAAAAAACCCCAAGGCTGTAAACAGGATGCCGGCCCGGGCCCCTCTGGGGTTTCCATGAGGATTGGGTGAAGGGAACTGGCCCAGGGCTGGCACACAGCAGGTGCTCCTTAAACGGGGCATGCGCGACAATGAACTGGTGGGTGTGTAAGTGGATAAAGCAAAAGGGCATGTTGGGATCTGGAGTGTCTTGAGGGCAAGTTCAAGGTTTCCAGAAAGTGGAAAGGGTTCTTTCCAGGCACGGTGCGGTCACTTGGAAGGGCTGCTGTCCCACCTGGGCACGTGTCCTGGTGGAGTCTCAGGCATCAGGCAGAGCCGCAGGAGGGGAGGCTCGCACAGCGGAGATGCAGTCCCTCCTCAGCTGTAAAATCCATTTCAAAGACCCATTCTCCCTGCTTACAGGCCCATCAAAGTCTGGGGGAGCAGAGCCCCCTCCACTGTGCTCCTAGGAAGGCCACAGAGGAGGGGTGACCACAGCCCGAAGCGCCCCCCAACTCCAGCTGCCACTTGGGGCCCCAAGTCTAGTCACACCAAAGAGGAACCTGCCAGAGGAAAGAAACTTCAGTTCAAAACAAGGGACTGGCCCTGTGTCCACAACTGTCCCGGTGGGACTCTGGGCCAGTGCCTGGCCTCTCCAGGCATCTGTCTGCCACAGAGGGCACTGCAGGGGGCCGTGCGCCTGGGCACTCAGCCCCCCGGGGAGTCACAGCCCCCTGGACTGTAAAACCCGCCCTTTTTAGCAAACAGTTCTCTGAGTCCTGAAGAACACACATTCGTGGAACTACTGCCATCATCAGTATATAGAATATGTTCGTGACACCAGAAAGTTCCCTCCTGTCCTTCCCCCTCTACTGATGCTGGAGTTGTCTACACAACGGGCCAGATAAAGCCTTTTTCCGCTCTGATGCTCACTATGCCCTTAGGATCTCCCTGAACCAAGGACCCTGTGTTTTCATGTTTGAATCACAAAGACAAGATTTTCCAAGGAATGACCAGACAGACAGCTTCTCTTCCGTTTCAGCAAACAGGTTTTAACAAAACGCAGCTCACATGTCTCCCAAAGCCCTGCTCATTCACCCCGCGTTCGGGCCCGGGTTGACTGAAATCCTGGCAGCCCACCAGAGTGTAAAGACACACAAAGCAAGACGGGAAGCCTGCACATCACGCATTTCAGGGAGGAGGGGCACCTCGAGGCACGCAGTAGGAAGTAAGGAAATGCTGCTGCCCACGGAATCCCAAGGGGCCCCCCTGCACGGCCACAGCCCTTCCTGAGGCTCCTGGGCGTGACCTTCTCATGTGGACTGGGCAGGCAGCAGAAGACCCCCAAGCTCACAGTGGTCGTGTGTCGAATGGGGGTTAATCATTATGTCATCTCTTCGAGGAAAACCGAGGTTACGAAGAAGATAGAAAAACATGTTTCCGTGGTTGTCGTGACTCGGTGGGGGGCACCCGAGCACATCTGAAAACATCCCTGACCTTCTCGGCATTTCTTTGGAAAATAACACAGGCTACGCCCGACTCTGTCTGTCCGTCTTGCTCAGAATGTGTGCCCGGGCTCAGCGCTATCTCTTTTTTGTTTTGAGAGAGTCCTTCTTCTTTTTTTTTGGTCAGCAGGCTCAGATGTAGGCAAACAACATATTTCCTCTCACGAGAGAAACGAAATATTGTTTTAACATCAGATTCTAACAGAATCAAATCCTCTTCAGCCTGTTTTGAAAGTGTGATTGCGAAAGACAGAAGGACCCTGGGGATGGTTAGCTCAGTCACGACTGCTGGAAATGGTGGAAACAAAGTGGGGCAGCAGAAGCAGCAGGGTTTCGGGGATCCAGTGGAAAAAAACCCCCAAGATTCCAAACTGGGGTCCGTGGTGATGACGTCCCCCACCCCAGGCCAGACATGTCCCCCAACTGCACCTGAAATAACGTTCTCCTGAACAAGACATCCATGAGCTGTACCATCCTGGGAAGCCCCTCTCCTGCACACTCGACTTAGGGCCGGGTTTCCCTGTCCTCCTGGAATCTTCTCCTGTCCTCACCTGGAGGCCGGCCCCAGCTGCTCGCTCTGGGCTGTTGGACTCAAGCAAACCTTCCCTCGGCCACCCAGTGAGGAAGAGGAAGAGGAAGACGGGGCTTGCCTCAGTCTCCTGTACCCTCCCCCCTTCCTTCTGCCTCCCCCCTCAATTCCATTCGATTTCCTTGAGCCCATGGACCCCTACTCCCGCAGCCATGCCGGAGATCCGCACCCCCTACCCTGCACCCTCGTATTGGACAGATGGTTCGTTGTTCAATTCGTCTTGAAATGGTGATCGAAACCAGAAGCACCAGTTTTGGCCCTTCTCTGCCAGCACTGACGCCCCCCTTTCTTCAAGCATCTTCGCCCTTGTCCTAAGAGGTAGGACTTGGGGAATCGCGTGGGGACAGGAGGAGAAAGGGCAGCCCGAGGGCACAGGGCAAGGCCCCCTCTCTGCGGTTTTCTGCATCTGCAGAGCGAGGGAATCGGCCTCCATCGATGGGGCTGAGACGATGCAGCACGAGCCCAGCAGCCAGCCGTCCAGGCGCGATGGACAGGTGGGGCTGGGTCCTGAGGAAGAGCTGGCTCTGCGGGGCCGCGGGGGAGCTCTGAGCCCCGGAGGGGAGGGGCAGCCATGCTGAGGAGGCTGCAACCTGCCCGGCACTTGCTCAAGCCCTGGGTTGTGGTTTGTGGGGGTGGTTTCTGGAGCCCAGGCTGCGGCTTCAAATCCGGGCGATCAGGAGGGCAGAGCTCCCTGCGTGGGGATGTGGGGAGACGCTGTGCTGGTGGCCTGCCCGCATCTGAGGAGCACCGTCCCCAGTTCTCTCCCCTTCGGAGAGCGCATGGGTCACGGCCACCGAGAGGGAAGGCCACGGTCCTGGAGCCAGTCCCCAGCTTGACTGAGGTGGCAGTGAAACGAGGGTAACCTTATACAGTTCTGTCAAAATGCACGGAATTGCACACCTAAGAAGAGTGACTTTTACCGCGTATACATTATACTCCCCGAAAAACAGATGAGAAAGACCACAGCCTCCTCGGAATGGCTAAAGAAAGCTGCATGCAGAAAAATACAGAAGCCAACCAAACACAACCCCCCTCCCGCAAATACACCCCCAGCACCTTGCACGCACCACCCTGTCCTCCGGTGCCGCTGTGCCGCTGTCTGAGCGGTGAGCCTCCTGCGCCTGCCCCGCACACCTGGGCAGGATGCTCTTGCTTTGACCTTTCTCCAGGGGCCACGTGGCATCCCTGCGGCCACGCTGGGCTGGTGAGCAGTGGCCTGCCCCTGGTCTGTGTGTCCCCAAATCTGTTTTCTCACCGGCGCACTGTCCACACCTCGCCAGGTGCCGGGTGGGGCTCACGGTGTCCTCATAACAGGAAGCCTCGGATCTTACTTTGGGGGTCAGGGCTCCTTTTCTAGGCAACATGGTTGATGATCTGGGACTTCCTCAATATTGGTTCCCTCATTTTCAAAAGAGCCCCTCCCTGTTAGACATGACACCAATCCAGTCATAGGACCAGGGACCCTGCCTTCTTGTTGATAAAGTGATTTAAAAACATTAAAAGGATGAGAACACGATCCTCCTGCCAATCTCCCCCTGAAGAGTGGAGGGCACATGCGCCCCGGCTTCACAGGGACTGGGAGTCATCCATGGGTTTCTTGACCAGGTGGACCTGCACCTCTCATCGTTACCACCGTCCCACGGCCGGGTCCTAAGTCCTCAGTGGGGCCTATGAGGTCCTCGTCTGCTGATGCCTCCCACTGACCGGGCACCGCTGGCCTCTGTTCCAGTTACCCTGGGCACTCTCAGTGCCTCCCTTCCTGGCTGCTGGCACACACCATCCCCTCTGCTTCGGCCCTTCTGCCCACCCTTCTCATCCTGGTTTCTCCCACACAACTCATGGAGGACGTCGCCCCCCTCAGCCTTCCTGGGGAGGCTGCCCTGCACAAGGTCGCCTCACAGAGACCAGATCACTTCCCCGATGGTTCTTATTTTGGCTTAGAAGCGCACTCTCATTCCTGTGCCGATCTGATTAATGCCCGTCGTTGCCACTAACCAACCTCCAGGCTCCTAGAGGGCAGAGCGCTGTCCACGGAGGCCCCAGCCCCGCCCTGCCCCGACAGAAGCGGCAGGGGGTGTGCAGTCTGTATGCCTCTGCCCCCTTCCCCTGCCCCCTGTACTCGCCTCCCCAGAGCAGGGCATTGGGGTGTGGTGCCCACTGACCGGGTGCAACAGGACAGGCCTCCGGATTCTGACATTTGTGCTGAAGGAATCTGAGCTTATCCCATTATCTCCTTAAGAAGAGGGAAGACGCGGAATGGAGATGCTTCTTGGCAGACCGCCTGACGGAGAACAGCTTCGATGTGCAGATTTGCAGGAATTTTCCCAGCCACTGCTCAGGCTGCCAAGTTCGATTTCTGAGGTAGCACAGCCAACACAGACTTCTCTTGTTGTTTTTCCCTTTGATATCAGCGTTGGCACCTAAGGCGTGCTAGGTAGGATGTTTTTATGGTGAAGTGAAGCCAAGAATTTAAAGATAAATGTGCAAATTGCATTCATGTTTGCAGAAAACATAGTGCTGACAAACTTGGCAAGAACTCCGATGAGTGACCACCTGTCACGTGCAAATACCATCTTCCTGATTGTCTGGAAAAATTAAACACCTGGCTGGTCACTGAACAGTACATTAAAGGCAATTTTAAAAGGTAAAGCCAGCTCACTGGTGGAGGGTACCTGGAAGCTGTTTCTACCTGGATAAAGATGTTTTCATTCCTCCCTGATGATCGAGGAAGGATACGGTGGAAACTGGTATCCTTGCATTGGTCAGAAACGCAGAAGTCTTATTTCCTTTTCGGTTAGTGTGTTGATCTATTTGTTTTTATAGTCACAAACAGAAAAACAACAACTGTATGCTTGAAATACAGTGGATTTCAACTCAAAAAAAAAATGTTTTCATTCCTGATGCAGCCAAAGGCTGTGATCCCCTAGTCTCGGTAAATGGAGCAGCAATGAGGTCAAAGGGTGTCTGCACAGCTGATGCCCCAGGCCAGCAAAATGTGCAAGTGTCTTCAGACCTCGAGGGAGGGTTTTATGCAGCCGTTACAAAGGCCCCCGTTGCTGTAGCTGGCAACACCTCGCCTCTAGCGCATCCCCGACCAATGATCGGCATGTTTTGCGGCTACAGAGTTGTTAAGCCCCAGGAGTCGAGAAGGTCCTGCAGCTGAAAAGGAGGACGGCCAGCAAGACTCTCCCCGCTCCACCGCATGATTTATGACTCCAAGGTCAAAGGCAGTGTCAATGCTCATTTTTAACAGGTTATGGAGAGAGCAGTCTGCACAGAAGAATGCTGTCGTCCCCTCCCACCACCGCAGCACCTTGCTCCAGCGTTCCTGATAAAAGAGAGCCACAGCTGGAAAGAACTCGAAACTCACGGTCTCCCTTTGTGCGTGTTTCAGGTGGGAAACTGAGGCTCAGTGAGGTTACAGCACTCCCCACGGGGCTGGCTGGCGCGGAGCTCCCCTGCCTCCAGGGACTTTTCTTTCCATCACCTGAGGCTGCCTTGCCTTCAACCATCACCAACTAAGTTGAAAAGGTTGCATTTTTAATTACTCAGCAGAGCAGGAGTGTTGCCAAGACTCTGGGTCGGTGCCCCGTCTTGCCCGTCAGAGAGTGTGCCCAGTGTGAGTCACTGTGGGCGATCCAAGAGAGGACCCCAGGCCCTACCCAGGCTGTGGCAGAGGCCCGGCAGCGCAGTCAGACCACTGCCTGTGCTGTGAACCCCTCACCTCGCTGCCATCAGCTTGCGTGGTTCACACAGGTCAGTCCAACCGCATCTATCAAGTGGTCGCCCTGCAAGGCACCGCCAGGCACTGGGGAACAAAGAAACAGTTCACTTTCAAAGGCTGTCAAGAGGTTACGGTTACAGGAGGCCCAGCACCGACTGCCTCCAGATGCCCAGGGTAACTCTAGTGTGTACTGCCAGGGCGGGGGTGGTCTGGTCGTGTCTGCGCGCATGTGTTTGTGTGCGCATGTGTACGCGTGCATGTGGGTTCAAGGGGCTCCGAGCCTTAGTTAGGAGTTTCCAATCCACAGCCACGTCTCCAGCCTGTAGTGCAGACTTGGCTGCACATTTTCTCTCTGAGACAGATGGGCACCACCCAGTGCAGACCCGGAACATCTGCATATCCACCTCGTCCCCAGCCTACACACCACACTGATCGCCACTGATCACTGCTTCCGGGTCACTGGGCTGGCTGGTCACGTGCAGGAGTAAGTGCCCAATGGCAAGGCTGTTTCTTTTTTTCATTCATGAAGGGAGCAGCTGGCATCTACAGCCACGTGGACAGAACCATCAGGTCAGTCCTCTAAGAGTCACCGTGTGCTGGCTGGGGAAGGGCCTCCTCAGAACCCTGAGGACCTGGGTTCAGTCCCTTGCCGGGTCACGTGACACTGGATGCAGGGCCCGAACTTGGCTCTCCTGCCCGTTCCTGGAACGTCAGGCGTCTGCTCACATCCCTGAAGCCTGGCTTTGGCCCGAGCGCTTCAGGGAAGGGCCTTGTTCCCTTTGCCCCGGCTCTCAGGGAGCAGCCCTGGCCCGTGGTGGAAGCGGGCCATGCCCTCTGGGCCCTGCCTCAGCCTTCTTTAGCTCCCTAGCAGCCCCCTGTGCCCACCTTGGAGCCTGGAGGCTGCCGGAGGAGACGTGAGTCTGGCAGGTCCCGGACCAGGTCAGGCCCAGGACGTTTTCTCTTGAAGCCTCCCTGCCAGGAAGCCGTGAGCTCCACAAGCCTGACCCTCGGGTGAGCGGAGGGGCCTCTCCTCAGAGGCCCTGCTCCCCGCCCGCCCCAGTATCTTCCTGTCACCATCAGGACCCCCAAGCCAAAGCCAGGAGTGTCCTGGCTGAGCTGAGCCGGGGCCCCCGTGGCGCTCCCTGTACGCAGAACAGCCCGCTTGCCGTCCAGCCTCCCACAGAAGCCCTACCCGCATCTCCGCAGCCCCCGCCTCCACTGTTGGCAGGAAGCAGGATCGAAGCTCCTCTTAGGCCAGTTCTGTCCTTTGGGGAAAGGTAATTCATCCTTGCGTGAACATCAGGCAGAAACTTATGGCCTTTTACTGTGTTCGGCCTACGTTTGTTTATTATCTACATCTGGCTGATGTTATCCTGAACATAGACCTTTTTTTAATAGCGGTGATAGAGCTGCTTCCTCCATTCAAACTCCGGGCTGATTTCCATCTGCCTTCTCTGGGCTTCTTTCGCCTTCCCTTGCTCCCCTCCCACCCAGAGGGAGGGGGCAAGAAATCCCATCATTGGAGCTAGATGAGATGTAGCCTCTCCGTGTCTTTATTATGGACCTGGTTTCACACCTCGTAATAAACCCCACTCCAGGTCTCTCTAAACCTTTTCTACTCACAAAAAGCCTGCTACCATCCCAGGACAACCAGGGTGACACTTGTGATTGCAAGCAGGCTTTGGGTCGGGGGGGTGGGTGGTCAGGGGGTGACAGTCTGGGCCCGAGGCTGTCACACACAAATCTCTCTGCACAAGGGCCCCGGAACAGCAGCAAAGGGAAAGCACTGGGAGGCATCTCCCTTCCTCCCCCTCTTTCCAAACACGCTGTGTCCCCACCACAGGCAGACAGAGAGTCTGCGCAGAGCAGGGGTGCCGGGTCCCTCCACCCTCCGGACAGTCCTCTCCCAGGCAGAGCTGCTGGGAGCCACTGCTCCCTGGCATCCTCCCTTCTCCCCCCCTCAAAACACAGCCAGAGTTTCAGGAATGATTCACATCCTAGATCAGGTCTCAGAGGGTCCTACCCCCATGGAAGCATCCTTCTGAAAGCCAGCATCCCGGGGAGAGGGGAAGCCTGAGGGGCTCTGATGCTCTTGGGGGTGCACGAAGACTGCGGGAAGCAGGTGCCTGTGGAGGAAGGTGGTGGTTCTCAGGGGAGCAGGCAGCACGGGCGGTCTGCTGGGCTGTAGGTGGTGCAGATCCCTTGGAGGTGACCTCGCTGGGTGGGTGGTGAGGGCATCTCAGAAGGTGGTGGCCCTGGTGAGGGGGACCTGCTTGTGGCTGGGTTCTGGTTGCCTGGGCTCCTGCTGGCAGGGTAGTGGGGGGCATGAGACTCCTGCGCCCCCTCTGCTCTTGAGGGCGGTGGCACAGTAGTCCAGTGGCTCTTGGTCTGCACCACCAAAGGCATCCAGGAGACGGTAGCTCAGGCAGAGAACCCACTGGAAGGACTGCGGAAGTTGTCAGAGAGGAAGCCGCAGAGGATGGGGTTGGCGCAGCTGTTGGCGTGGCTGAGGATGAAGGACACGTGGTGGACGGGGACATCCAGGCCCGTCACAGAGAGACTCAGCAGCTGCACCGCGTAGAAAGGCAGCCAGCAGAGCACGCAGACGGCCGCCACCGCCAGCACCAGCCCCATGATCCTCTTCTCCGAGCACTTCCGCTGCTGCCAGCCGGCCGGTAGCGCCAGCGCTCACACCTTGCCCACGATGAGCACGCAGCACAGGCCGACGGGCAGCAGGAAGCCCAGCAGGAAAGTGCAGACCACGAAGACCACCGACCACACTGGGTGCGGCCAGTGCAGGTTGCAGGCCACAGCCCGGCGGCCGCGAGCCGGCCTGGTGTCGGCGAAGGCGGCAATGGTCTGGGTGAGCAGCGAGGACGACAGCCACACACCCGCCGACCAGCCTGGCCACGCCGGGCCGGCGGCAGGTGGCAGCGCGCAGCGGGTGCTCCATAGCCAGGTAGCAGTCCACGCTGAGCACGGCCGGGCAGAAGACACTGGGGAATGAGTTGAGGCCGTCCACGCTAAGCACCGCGCGGCACAGCGCCAGGCCGAAGGGCCAGTGGTGCAGGGCGGCCGACAAGGCCACGAAGGGCACGCTCAGCATGAAGAGCTCGTCGGCCGCAGCCAGGTTCAGTAGGTAGATGCTGGTGGCCGTCTTCATCTTGGCGTAGCGGAGGATCACGAAGATGACCAGGGCGTTGCCCACCACGCACACCAGCGCAGAGACGCACTGGATGGCTACCGTCCCCGCCGCCACCGCCTCCTCCGTCGCCGCCGGGGTGCCGCTGGCATCGGTCGCCGGGGGGCCAGGCCGTCTCGAATCTTTCCTCGCCCCCGGGAGGTGGCGTCGGGGGAGCGCTCATCCCGGGATGGGGGAGGCCGGGAAGGCGGTGGCGGCGGCGCGGCGGAGCGGGCATGGACGGCCCTGCGCCCCGGAGACCGGCGGGGCTTCGGGGCAGACGGGCGCCTTTCCCTGCTCCGCCCAAAGCTGGGCGCTCCCGCCCACCCGCGCCCAGCCCTGCCCCACGCAGACCCCGGCTTCTCCGGCCCTTTGCCACCTTCTCCCCTGCTCTGCTCTCCGGCACCCGCAGCCGCGGGGGCAGGGTGGCCTGGAGTCCTCCGTTTGGATCCTGAGGCCCCAGGGATGGCGGGGACTCACCTGTGCGCACAGAGCCGATTGCGCTGACATCCTCCCATCTCCAACCCCGCCCCTGTCCCGTTCATCCTCTGAAGACCCGCAGGGTCTGTCCCGCCTGAAACTCTTTTTATGGGCAGAACCCGAGGCTCCTGCTGGCGTCGTGGGGAGTTCCACGTCTGCCCGGGCCCCCATCGCTCCCTCCTCGCACCCCGCGCAGCCGCGGATCCCGCGACCCTTTCCATTGGATTTAGGTGGGGCTGGGGGTTGAGGTGGGAAATGGACACGCGGAAGCAGAGATGCCACAGGAGAAGGCCAGCCTCCGACCCAGGTGCTCCGTGCGCGGGCCGGCACGGAGGGAGGCGGAGAGCACCGGACCCAGACCCCAGGAAACCTCCGCCCCACGACTCGGCTTCCCCGGAGGCGGAGTCTGCACCCGGATATCTGAAATGTGCCTGGGAGGGGTGGTCAGGAAGGGTCGCGGGTCCTCCCTGGGTCTCCTTCTCCTCCTAAACTCTGGAGAATGCGAGTTCACACCCCCAGGCTGGACCGTCCCGTGCTGGACACCCACCAAGCAGCCCCCAGTCCCAGCCGTCTCTGCTAGTCGGCACAGGGCACAGCAGAGTTCCTGAAGTGGGGGTTTGCCCTGGAAAATTGTGGGGTGCCGGCCCTTGGGAGCTCCGCCTCTGTGGGCGGTGGCCTCCTTGAGCCCCAGATCAGTCCTGAAAGCCTCTGGTACATCAGGAAGGGGCTCCCAGATTAAACTGAAATCCGGCGTATCGGAGGCCGCGAGCAGGGAATCACAGTGTTTGCACAAATAGTGTCCCCAGATTCCGTGTTTAGAGAGCAATCAGAGAGGCAGCTGAGACGCGGGCCATCCCACAGCAGTGACTTCTCCAGTGGGGGGGCACACGGGCATGGGCCTTTCTCCTGCAGTGGACTTGGGGGGCGGGGACACGGGCCCCCAGGCAAGATGGGCTTGTCCTGAGATGGACACTCTCCTGTGCTGTCTCATTTCCCTACTTCACTCTCAAGTCCCCTTGCACCTTGACCCCCAAGCCCAGGTTGGGAGCCGGATGCCTTAGCTTTGAAAAATTACTGAGGAAAAAAAGTTGAGTTGATACCAAGCGTCACTGTCCTTGACACAGCGTCATCATAATGACCAAGCCTCACAGACTTGAAGAACGAGAGGTGGGGAAATCCAGGATCAATGCGGAGGTTTGTCCTCAAAGTCAGGAAAATGCCACGCGGCTGACTTGCCAGAGGTTTGGTTCAGCTAGTGGTGTGTGAGGGGGAGGCAAATTTGGAACAGAGGTGGTTTTGAAGGCAGGGTAGATTAAGGTGACTGCCTTGGTCGGAATCCCCACTCCACTGCCTCCCTGCTGTGTGACCCTGGGCAAGTTACTCAACCTCTCTGTAAAGCGGCATCAGTCTTGGTGCTATCACGTGGGCTGTCATGTGGACTAGATAAGCCGACACGTGGGAAGCAGTTACAACAGTGTTTGGCCCCATAAGCACTATATGTGATCATTATTATTAACACCCCCAACCAGGGAGCTTGGTAGTTCAGAGCTCCTGGGTGCGAGTGTGTTTGCCCTGAGCACGCTGACCTAGGCAGTGAATCCCCTTCATCAGTGCAGGTGAGCTGGGAGGGGCAGGCGTCGCTCCTGGGACACAGGAGCTGAGAGACTGGGTGCAGACCCCTCTGAGGCTGACCGTGGAAGCAGAGGTCCCATCCCCACTGCAGCCTGGGACACGGTGGGGGGCGTGTCTGACATAGCCTTGGCTTTGAGGAACTCGTTCCCAGAGAGCCAGGCACCCTCTGCAGTGTGGAAACTTGACCCCTGGCTGTCCACTGGCACCCCGTGGAAGCCCGGGCCTGTCCCGCACACTCTGAGTTGCTTGGTCTAGAGGTGGCCCTGGCACCTGAATGTTCTGAAGGCGCTCCAGATAATTCTAAAAGGCACTCATGGAACTTTTAATTGAATGACATTACAGAGAGGCAGGCAGCCAGGGGCCACGGTGTGTGGAATTCACTGTGCCCTCAGGGCTACAGGGAGAGTCTGGGAGGAACATCCGGAAAAACGATAGGCGGCCTCTCTGCTCAGGGGGGCAGCTGGTGGCCCCCGGGCGGGAAGTGGCTGTGCACGCTGGGCCCCCAGACCTGTCCTCTCCCCATGGCACTAAAGGTATGCCTAAGGGGACCAGCCTCTACATTTCTCCACCGGGAGAGAACACCCAGGGCCACGGTCTCACTGAGTAAAAGGGGTGGGAATGAAGACCATTCATATGATGTTTCCAGCTCCCCTGTCCCTTGCCTGTAGGGTATAAATTAATCTGTTGATTAAATGTCCAGCCTCAGACCCAGTGCTCTGCTGCACATGGTCACAAGCCACGCAGAGCTGGGCCCTGGCTGGGCCTCAGGGACCTTCTCCTCCAGGTGGTGGAAGGGCTGCCCTGGGTCCAGCCAGTCCCCGCTGCCGGAGCCCTGGTGGGAGTTCCGGGCTGAGGGATGAGGGAGGGGGTGGAGCTGGGGCCTCTCAGCCCCTCCTCAAGTCGGAAGGGACAGGAACGCCTCCTTTGTTGCACATGGGAGTATCTCGTCTGTTTCCACAAGCCGGAAGTGCTCTTCAGGCACCTGGACGCTGCACCTGGCCCGCAGGTCTCGGGAGAAGCTTCTACTCAGAGGACTCAACAAGGAGGGGCTTGGCGCTCGGCAGCGTGAGGACAGTGGTCCTGAGAGCTTCCGTCACAGCTACTAGAAAATCACCTGAAGCGCCCTCAATGTGGCTTTGACTTCTGCGCCGAGCGTGTCAAAGGCATAACCAGGCTGAGCTCACGGCTTTGTCAGGAGTGATTTACATAATCGCCCTTCTTCAGATGCCTCTCTGAACTCCGGTGACATCCAGACAGTGTGCTGACAACAGCCCACTCTGCCCCAAAGACCCAGCTGTCGCATTAAATACGGGGCTCCCTCTAAGAATTTATGAACAAAAGGTCAGCACGACAAAGGCACAGGTCTGGGTGGGGGACCTGTCTGCAGTGTCCAGGTGTCAGACGCTGCTGTCAGCCTCTGGGGCGAGGAAGTTGAGGGCTGTTCTCTTCTTTGGGGGTTGTTTGCAGACTGTCTCAGCGTCTTGGCCTCATGGCTCTGCGTGCAGAAGAGAACGGGCTGAAGCACAGAAAACGTGGATTTAATTTCAGACCCTCTGCTTACGAGGGTGTGGGCTTGGGTAGCACCCCGAGCAGCGCTTCTCCAAGCGTGGCCCCGCATCCTCGTCCTGCTGAATCAGAGCATGGAGAGGGGGGACCAGCCCTCCAGGGGCTCTGGGAACACAAAGGTGTGGCCCTCTGAGCCTCCATCTTGTCCGGCCCACCTCCCAGAGCTGTGAACCAGTGTCGGGAAAGATAATTGGACGTGGAGGCTCTGAAACCTCTGCACCAGCGCAGGTCACACGGGCAGCTGAGCGCTTGAAATGTGAAGATGAGCTGTGGCTGTGAAACACACCCCGATCTCAAAGACTTAAGATGAACGAAAGAGGGTGAAATATCTCCCTGTATTTTCTATATCGGTTATGTGTTGGAGTGATAATATTTTGGATAAAGAGGTAAAAGACTGTATTATGAAATGAATTTTAGTTCTTTCATTTTCCTTTATCTCTGTAGCTGTTGGAACACTTCGATTTCCCTGGGGCGTCACTTTGTATTTCTAGAGCACCAGAGCCTGCAGGCCTCCACGATGCCTCCAGCAAGGCTGCAGATGTGCCGATACTATGGCAACTTCCATGCCATAGCCACTGGACCTGGTGGCTTTTTTTTTTTTTTTTTTTTTTGCGGTACGCAGGCCTCTCACTGTTGTGGCCTCTCCCGTTGCAGAGCACAGGCTCCGGATGCACAGGCTCAGCGGCCATCGCTCATGGGCCCAGCCGCCCCGCGGCATGTGGGATCTTCCTGGACCGGGGCACGAACCCGTGTCCCCTGCATTGGCAGGCGGACTCTCAACCACTGCGCCACCAGGGAAGCCCCCTGGTGGCTCTTTGAATTTCATTAAACTTAAAAAATAAATTCAATCCTCAGTCACGTGACGTATATTTCAAGTGCTTAAGAGTCGCACAAGGCTGTGGCTACCATCCTGCACGGTGGAAATCTAGAACCTTCCATTGTAGTGGAAAGTGTGGCACGAGGTAAAGGGTAGGGACTTTATGTCCCTGGGTCCAGGCTGGCTTTGACAAAGTCCCAGCTATTGTTGCACGCCTCCCAACGTCCACGCTCCTCTTCCCTGGGGGGCAGATCTCTGGTTTTGTTTTGGAATTCTTTTTCAATGTACTCAGGGGCTCGAGTCGGTTCCCCTCCCAGAGTCTGTGCTGGCTTTAGAGGTGGGCATGCGGCCTGAATCTGCCCAATGAGACATGAAGGGGCATCACTAAAGCTGCAGGGGCAACTTCTTCTTCTTCTGTTTTTTTTTTGGCAGAACCACTCGGCTTGCGGGATCTTAGTTCCTAACCAGGGATTAAACCTGGGCCATGGCAGTGAAAGCCCCGTGTCCTAACCACTGGACCTCCAGGGAACTCCCCTGCAAGGGTTAACTTCTGGGGAAGGTTTGGCTATTGTCCTGTGGGGATATAAGGCTTGGAGGAGCTGCAGCTACCTTGTGACTATGAGATAAAAGCTTATCCAGTATGTTGAAGATGGTAGGACAGGAAGCAGGAAAGAACTAGGGGGCTTGGTAAGCGTGAGAGTTGATGAGGCAACCAGCCAACTCTGGTGCTGCTGCCACTGAACTGCTTTTCCTGTGAGATGATCCACTTTCTTGGGGTGCATTCAGAGGTGTTTTCTGTATGGCAGCTACAAATGCTCTAGTCCATTATCTTTGGGCGAGTCCCTGGCCTTTTTAAGCCTTGCTTTTCTCACCTCTAAGGTGTGAACACAAGTTCTTACCTCATTGAATGAGCTACTGGGATGGTAATGCCAGCAAACCTTCATATCACACTTGTCGTATGCCAGACTCTGTTGAAAACAGTCGATTCATGTAACATACCTAAAACACTCAGTATAGGATCCTGAATCTTGTATGTTCTCAACACTCATCCTTACAATCGTTGCTGTTAGAGGAACCAGGCTATTAGTCCAGACAATCTGTTCCTGGACATTTACTTTCAGCAGCAGGGAGTAGCCTTCCCGTCCTCCTACCCCACACCCCAGGGGGAAGGTAACAGGAGGTTCTGAAGGATGTTTTTGCCCCATGTCAGTTTTAGAAATTCAGATCCTCTCCCAGTTGAACAACAAGGAAGCAGTACATAGAAAACTGTCTTCCTGGTGTTCAGGTTACAGTACATACATTGAGAAATAGACTCAATTCAAGTTCTTGCAAAACCATTTGGAGGCCGAAGGAACACAGTCTGAGAGTGATTCTGGATGCAGACCAAACCCCTGGAGCTCAGGAGTGGGTTTGCTCTGCTGGCACACCATGCCCTGCCTGTCAGCATCCTGCTCAGTGAGCAGCTTGGTGACTGGTCCATTTCTTAACGTTCAGCTGAGTACTGTGATGGGCTGAAAGTTGACGCTACCTGAAAGCGACCCAGCCAGCCTGCCGTGGTCTCACGGCCGCTGGCAGGAGACAGGGATTCCTGGGTCTGAGGCAAGGACTTGATCGCTCAGGGCCCAGTAGGGCTGAGCTTCCCGTTTGCACCAATCTCCCTGGTTCCCCCCACACCAACAAAACCCCTCCCCCCGAGCTCATGAGGGTGACGGGGGAAGGCCTGGGTAGAGGCTGCATACAAGGTGGGTTCACATCAGAGTTAAGGAGCTTCAGGGACTTCCCTGGTGGTCCAGTGGTTAAGACTTCATTCTTCCAATGCAGGGGGCATGGGTTTGATCCCTGGTCAGGGAACTAAGATCCCGCAGGCTGCATGGCACGGCCATAAATAAATAAAATAAAATAAAATAAAATGATTTAAAAAAAGGAACCCTGAATCTAAGAAATCTTAGTCTTGTAAGAGTCAATAGCAAACCAGCCCAACTTCGCCGCAGAGAGAGGTGGTATCTTTATTACTCTGACCAGGAATCCAACTCCCAACTGCCCCCAGGATGCGCTGTCTCTGTCTCTAAGGCCACTGCTGGACAAACAGCCTTGAGAAGACTGTTCAGGGCAAGGAGGCCAGCACCTCGGCTCACAAAACACGCAGAGATGGGAGAGGCTGTGGCGTTGTCTCCCAGGCTCGTGCTCACCACACAAGGCAGAGGAAATCCCTCCATCTCTCCCGTCTACAGCTCTCTTCACAAATACCCTGTTTGTATCTCAGAACTGCTGGCTCTTGGATTTGACTCCACGCTGTCCCTTTCCCTCTTGGGGACCCATCACTTTCTCAGGGGTGCACGTTCAGAGGACCAGGGAAGTGCGTCTGATTGGTGCAGCTCGGGTCCAGTATCCAGTCCTGGGTGGACTGGCCGCGGTCGGTGCAGGTCAGCTGACACAGACACTCTGCCTGCCTTTGTGGATGGATGGGGTGGGGCAGAGTCTCTCCGGGTGAAAAGAGCTTCACTGAAGACTCATCCAGAAACACTTATTGCACAACCTGGTGTCACCATCCTTAGCAGCAGTAGGCCTTCAGTCAGGGTATAAATCACTCATATTAAAAAGAGTCATCAAATTGACCAGGTTCAGGAGGAAACAGTCACCGCAATAAAGCCGTTTAATTATATGGTCTGCATTTTCTCAATATTCGAAAAGTGTTGTGCCTCCCTGCTGAGCCGATTCAGAGGGAAGCCTGACAACTCCTTTCATCGCTAATGGCTTGCTGATTTTTGGAAGGTGCCAGAATCATTTGTATCACCACTGAAATGAGCTGTTTATGTAAATCCTACTCAGAAAAACAGAAAAGCAATTGCAAAGCCAATCCAGCAGCCGGAGAAAAGGCAGCCCAGTGAAAAGGGATGAATGGGAGAAAGCAGCGGAGTTCTAGAAAACAAAGTCAGTCTCAGCAGGACCCACCGACGGGGGAGCTGTCCTTCGTGGCTGAATGTAGAGGGAGGGGTCTGAACAGGCTGGGTCCTAGCGCCCTTAACTTCCCATCTTTGTGGACGGAACTCTTCTCGTTTTCCAACACCAGCCTCTCAGAAAACAAGAGACTCTGAGCTTGTGCATGTGCACTTGAGTGATGAATAGCTCTTCATGGACTTATCCGTGTTGTAATTATTCTCTCTCAGTGAAATGAAATAGCCGTCGAAAGAGAGCAGCCCGATAATGTTTGGCCAACCGCGCATGCTTGGTCAGAGGAAGCCTCCGGTTTAGAAAATGTCCAAAACCAGTAGGAAAGGGCACTTTGGGGTGAGTGGTGGGACTAGTTCTCTCTGCCCTGGAAGTGCTTTGACCCTTTGGCTCCCTACCCTGCAGCTCGTAACTGGAGAGGCCTCACCCCTGCCTACAAGTTAATCTCTGCCCAGGTTTTGGAACTAGTTATTCTCAAGGGTCCTGTGTCAGACACTGAGCGTCCAACCTGCGTTCCTCCCAGCACACGGGAGCTGACCTCCGGCCTCCTGCCCTGGACCTCCCTCCCACCCCACCCCAGCCCCTGGCTTCTCTCCTTCCTGCCTTGCTGCCCTGGGCCCTGCACCTGGTTGCTCTTTCCAAGCCTGGGATCCTTGGGAATTTGTCCGTTCCTTCACCGAGGTGTGTGCAAGGTCCAGACGCTGGACTCAGCATTTTGAGAGATACCATCCACGGTGGGAGGGAGACAGGCAGGTAAACAGACTCTTCCCATGCAGGAGAGCCAGGCTGGAGGCTGGGCCGGGCTTCACGGGGCACTGAGGGGGCCTCCTACAGCTTAGGGACGCCAGGCAGACTGCACAACGGGGAGAACTTGTCCCCGACATCAGAGAGGAGGGCGTGAGGGACCCAGTCCGAGGACCTCGAGGCTAGAGCAGAGGGCCCCCTCGCCCATCTGTTCTGGTCCCCACGGTCCCCTGGCGGGTTTACCGTATAGGAGAGCGCTTCTGTCATTACTTGGGCAGCTCTGGTTAGATTCTGGGTGGTGCCTGTACTGGAGGGCCTTTGAATGTTTACACTATCGGAACAGTTTAATGTGGTTAGAAAAAATTGCATGGGGCCAGGGTCAGAGCGAAAGGAGGTATATTTAAGGTTCACGTGTGTGTTCCTCTCTATGCTTCTCTGACGGCCCTAGAAGCTGGGCGGGGTCACCTTCAAAGGCAACATCTGGACCAGCCCTGGGAGATGTGTTTTCTTAGTGCTGGGAGGCTTTACACTAGCAAGTCCGGACTCTTCTGTTATACCAACATGACTCAGGCTGAAGAGCAATATTTTCTGAGTGGTGGCTCGACCATCGTCTTGCAGAGCCTGGAGCCTGGAGCTGTCCTTCCCTCTAGAAAATGCTTCTCAGAATCACCTGGGGTGCGTGGTCCAGCGCAGGCCCTGGGGCCCACTGCTGACTTGAGAACTCTGGGGAGAGACGGGGCCTTGTGATCCGGCATCTGCATTTTTAACACACTCCCCAGGTGATCGGAATGAACACCAAAATTTGAGAGCCTTACTCTGGAAAACAGGTAAAAAGATCTTATAAAGGAAATAGAAATTGCGGCAGCTAATCCACGTGGAAGCCCTGGGTAGGGTTTGTGTAATGTGCCTCTGAGATGTTCTGGTTACAGTGTCGATTCTCAGGCCGCTAATGAGGTAATTATTCTAGCCAATAACAAACAGAAGTGATGTGAGCAGCGAAGGACCTCTCAGGTGAGCCTGGGGGACAGGACAGCTCCCGGAGAAGAGGTCCCCTATTTGGGCAGGACTCTCAGCATTCTAGACTAGTGGTTCTCCAGGTAGAATCCATAGAACAGCAGTGTCAGCATCCCCTGGGCTTTGCTAGACTTGCAAATTCTGGGCATCATCACCCCATCCCCTCCACCCCCAGCTCTGAATTCTAAACTCAGGGGCCCAGAAATTCCTGTTCATGAGCCCTGCAGAGGACCCTGATCGTGTTCAAGTTTGAGAACCAGTGTTCTGGACTTTGGTGGACAGTTTTTGACTGCTTGGTGTGGGTCCCCACTGTTCTCAAGCATGTCCCCCCTCTCTCTGCTGCCCGATGGAGTGCAGGATGGAAAACCCAGAACTGCTTCTCCCTATCCATAGCCCTGTGCTTCTGAGACACAGCGCAAACCTCTCAGTCCCAATGCCCACACTTTCTGGACCCCTACCTTTCACAGTTGGGGGGATTCAAGCAAAGTTCTTTGTCTTTCATGAAATAAAGATGCCATCTAAAGTCTTAGTAACATTGTTGGTTGATGTTACATAAAAGGACTAAAATTTTTGCTTTTAAAATTTAGTGTATGAAGGGAAAATATTTACCTCACAGCGGGGACACCTGGGACAGAGGTCAAACCAGCAATGTTGGGACCAGCCAGCTTCCTAACACCTGATCCAGTGTCCTGACAGGAGCCCCAGGCATGTCCACGCCGTCGCTGCCTGGAACACACAACCTAAGTCAGTTCAGTGGGAAACATAGGGCAAACCCACTGGAGGACGTCCTACACTGACCTACACTTTCTAAAACATCAAGGTCAAGAACATGTCGTTCCACATCCAGGAGGCTCAAGGGAGCTGAGAACTGAAAGTCCTCACTGCCTTGGATTGGAAGCGGAGGGACATCCGGGCCATCACGGGGACAAGTGTCAACAGGTAAGTGTGGCCTGTGGATTTGACAGTAGCACTGCTCAGGGTTAAACTTTCTGATTTTGATTGTTGTACTGTGGATGCAAAAGAGAATGTCGTTGTCCTCAAGAAAGCCCAAAGGAATATGTAGGGAGGATCCTATATGCAGGATTCTATAAATGATTCTCAAATGGTTTAGACAGAGAGGAAACAAGAGAGTCTGAGAGAAGGATAATAGGACAAAATGTAAACAATTGATGACTCTGGGTGAATGGGAGTCCTTTGAACTCTTCTTACAACTTTTCTGCGGAAACTTAATTTTTTAAACAGTGTGTATAAATTTAGAGAGAGTATTCAAGTGACTGTCAGGGTGGTTTTGCATACTGGGATTACTGGGGTGGGGGGGTAATTTTTTCTTTTCTTTCTTAAAATCTGTTTCGCCCCTAACATTCTGTAGTAAGCATGAACTCTACTTGAAATCAGAACAGAACGAATGACACGATAGAAATGATTTTTTTTCTTTTCATGCATATTCCAACTGTTGTTGTCTTTCCTTTCTGCTGGCTAAAGGAATCCATATCTACTTCTCGAAAGGATCTGAGATCTCTCAGAGCCAGGGGCACACGCAAAACTCAACCAAACGGCACCCAAATCATATATACAAGTGGGTGGGGAAGAGAATTTGACTCATGGGACTCTTGATGAAACGCTTTTGTTCCCCTTATTCTTGGAAGCCCAAATCTTTCCAGTCTGCTGGTGGTATCTATTCCACACGCCTAATTAGCTCATTCCTAGTAGGGTTTCACGCTCAAAGGACGAGGTTTCTTCTGCTCCGTATGCGCCTCTGTCCGGCCGTGGGTGAGGTCGCCAGGTCTCTGGGGAGGCACCAGATTACCATCTTTTTGCTTTTCCTGCCCTGCTAAGCATCTCGGCTGTATTATGGAGATAATTATCTTTTCCAATAATTTTCTCCTTGTTACCATGAAGATTTAGACAATACTTGGCAGTTGCCGGGTACTCGAGATAATGGCTGTTATTTGAAGATCTTCCTCCTGTTCAAACGAGGTTACTAAGATAACACGTACAGATCACAGACCTCCTCTCTACAATGAGCTTGGATTCTGAACATGTAAACAGTACGATATGTGAGCCTCTGGATTCTCTTGAAGTCTGTGGGGTGAAATCAGAACCTAAGATCTGCCAGGCGTGGTGGATGTTCTCGGGTTTTCCTTCCAGACAATGGGTGGTGAGCCGGAAGGAAATCCCTCCAGCAAAGCCCTGAACTTGAACGACCCGGCCTGTCTTAAAGGGCAACAGTGAGGCCATGTCAGCCACATTGGACTTCTTTTATTTTGTTTCTTGAGTTAGGTTTATTACTACTTGGTCAGTGGTTAGAAATAACACCATTTCTTAGAAACACTTATTTGTGGTAACTTTCCAGAGCTCTGTGGCCATGTTCAAACGAAGGTTCTATATGGTGACTGCTGCAAAACATATCTTACTGAATAGGTTGATCATAAAACGAGATCATCTTATCATTAAAGGGCTGGTTGTAGATATGTTTGACCCACTGCATACCTGTTCAAGATATACCTGCTGAAGACATAAAGAACTGAGTGTCTAACCAACTGCAAGGAGCGCATGTCCTCTGCAGAGCTGGGGTTCGTGGATGACACGGGTTGGCCGCTTTCTCAGGCAGACAGACCTGGTCCCCAGAGCAGCAGCCCAGCCCTCAGCTGGGAGCTTGGCAGAGATGCAAAGCCTCAGGCCCTACCTGGAACTTCTGAATCAGAATCCGTGTTGTGATCAGATCCTGGGGGGTTGAACTCCGTTCATCAGAGGATGCAGCCTGGGGGCAGCGGGGCCGGCAAATGTTGTCCTCCGGGGGTAGGTGGGGAGGCGGAGGTCACCAGAAGGCTGGCTGAAGAGCAGGCTGCTCACAGGAGAGACGGATGTTCCTCTAAAAGACACTTAAAAATGATGCCCGTTTTCATAGGTTTCAGACAGATGTTGTCTGAAGGAGGCTTGTGGTGAATGTTCTTTTCTGGAGGAAGGAGGAGGGAAGTAACGCTTATTTCAACCTGAATCTGTGCTGAACACTGTTGTAGGCTTAATACACGTGTACAGACACATGTGTGTACGTGTGTGTGTACACACAGAGCTATGCATTTACTTAGGCAGGTGTATACGTGTGTGTGTGTATCTCCTTTCTTCTCATCACCCAGGCCCTTGGCTACAAAGTCCCTCCTTACAGGTTACGAAGGTGACATGGGGCCGTGGAGAGTCAGTGATTGCACGTAAGGAACAAGAAGCAGAACCAGCAGGGCCGCCTGGCTGCTGTCCAGCCTGTGTCCTGCTGGCTCTGCCTCACTCCCTCCTTTCTGCATAAAATGAACAATCCTCTTCTGACCCCAAGTACTTCCTGGTCTGTTCTGATCATTGGATTATGTGGTGGGGCAGGAGGGGTTAGTGGGAGGTGGGGAGTTCCAGTTACTACAGCTGTGAAGGAAATCACCTTTACTGGAAGAATATAACCACGCCCACTGCACTGTGGGTTCCTGGTAGGGGTTCCTATCCCAGTGGGGCCAGGCTGAGGTGTGGCAGGGCCTGGTCGGTGGTCCTTTCTCCCCTGTCTTCCCCACCTCTGTAAGCTGGCCATTCTCCCTCTCTGCCTCAGTTTCCTCATTTGTAAAGTGAGCAAAGACCAGCAATAGCTCCTATCACTACGGTCCAGGAGAATCAAGGTCAAATGCGTAAACATCCGAGGGAGCGATACAGCACTGCTTCTGATGCCGCGCTGCACAGCCAACGCCCACGAGTGGTTGCTGTTACCGTGGATGGTGGCGACGATGCTGATGCGAGGATGCTACAGTTGGGGAGAAGGAGACGCTGAATATGTGCCGAGAGGACCGCACGGGAGCCAGGCCACAAATGATGGTGGGGCAGTGGCCCACGGCAGGGCCCAGGAACTTCCCCCGGACCACTCCTGGGTACCAGAGACGCGCTGGGTGTTCTTCCCCAGGATGGCTGAGCATTGGAACCAGACAGTCGTGACTGTTGGTCCACGGAGCCAGACTCCAGGCACCAGATCATCTGATTGCTGGGATGCGGGGTGTGGAGAGAAGCTTTAAAGTCTAGTGTTTTCTTACTCAAAACTTTAAATACAACAATCTTCTTTTTAAAAAACATGTATCCAGTTGAAATACGCCTCTTTCAGAAAACGACCCTGGAGCACCAGATGCCTTTTCATCTGCCTCAAAGAAGTTTCTAGTTGTTGCTGTCTTGGGGTCTAGAGTGGTGTGGCCTTTTGCATATTTAAATAAACGCTCATCTTGTGTTTTTTCTTTTGAATCCGACAACCAAGATACCCAGACAATTTTGTGGAAATAAACAGCCCAGCCTGATGAATAGCTGGATTAAAACAAAGATGCAGGTGGGTTTTTAAGAGCTATTGAACAAAATCCAAGCCTTTGACCCCAAGTCTGTATTCTATCCACCAAATGCCTGCTTGGAAGGAAGGTTCGCAGCCAGCTCAGTGGGCCGGCTGGGGTTGGCTGGACAGCTTCCTCCAGCCAGGCTGCTCTTCTGTCCCTGTGAGGAAGCAGCCGCTGAGCGCAGGAGGAATCCCGGGCAGCCTGTTTGAGTGTCTGCACTGACTGCCTCGCGGCACTCGGCACTCACGGCTGGGCGCCCCGATGCTCCAGCTGCGGTTCTGTGTCTGGACGTGACCTGGTTGGTGGTGGCAGCGAGTCACGGGGGCCAGGACATGGCGGACTATAGCCCCCTTCCACAGCCCGCGGCCAGTGACTGATGCAGACGTACAGAAGGCCAGCCTCCTCCAGCTCCAGGGAAGGTTGCTCTGGGTGCCATGCTCCCCGGGGGCTCAGGCGGCTGCTCTCCTGCTGAAGCCACATCCTTATTTAGCTTTCTTCCCCTCCCCGCTTCCCTCGGTGCCCTTCTCGTCCTAGACAGGCAGGAATCCCCATCCCAGGCTCTGCTTCTAGAAATCCGGCTCCCGTGCTGCTACTTGCAAGGACTGGGGACAAGAGCAGTGCTCACTCCAGGTGTGTGTGAGCCCAGAGCACCACCCACCTCCCAGACAAAATACAGACGCCCCATTACATACGAATTTCAGATAAACAACGAATAATGTTCTAGAACAAGTAAGTGCCAAATATTGGGTGGGACAAACTTACACTAAAAAATGATTTTTTATTTATCTAATTCTAATATAACCAGGCATCCCATATTTTGATTTGCTAAATCTGACAACTGTAGCCCTGAGTCCCTTTTGGGTCTGTTTTTTTTTTTTTTTTTTGCGGTACGCGGGCCTCTCACTGTTGCGGCCTCTCCCATTGCGGAGCACGGGCTCCGGACGCGCAGGCTCAGCGGCCATGGCTCACGGGCCCAGCTGCTCCGCGGCATGTGGGATCTTCCCGGACCAGGGCACGAACCCGCGTCCCCTGCATCGGCAGGCGGACTCTCAACCACTGCGCCACCAGGGAAGCCCGTTTGGGTCTGTTTTGAGTTGACGGGGCGCTTGAGAACACTTTTGCTGCAACCCAGCTTCTCCCCCTGGTTAATAACTGTAATGGTAGTAGCAGTGTAGTTGTAATAATACCAACAGCAGCAGAAGTAGTAGTAGTAATAGTAACAGTGGTAGAAGCTATGACATACCTCTGGCATATTGCATTCCAGGCAGCATTTCATTCTGAGTGTGTTACACATATTAACTCATTAAATCCCTGCCCCTCTTCTCTCTGTGAGATCCTATCTTGGTCCACATCTCACAGAAGAGAAAACTGAGACACTCAGAGAAGTGACTTATCCAAGGCTGGTAAGCAGTGGGGTGGGCTCCAAACGCAGACCGTCCAGGGTCCACGCTTCTAACCACTGCACCGATTAGATTAATTAGGAGACTCTTAGAAAACTACTGGATAGCTTGAGTTTTCCAGAAAAGTAGAATCATTTCCTGACCAAGTTCTAAGATGCTTTGTGGAACTAGTGGGGACAGACAGGAAGGGAACAGTGTCCCCTCCCGGTCCAGCTGCAGGATGGGCAGCTGGTGAGGAGACTGGCTAGACTGGGACATATTGTGATCATAACAAGCTTAGCTGCACAGTTAACCAAGAGCGGGTAGAAAGGAGGCCCTGGTTGAATTATAACTGCCCAGGGCTGCGCTGTCCAACACAAGAGGCACCGCCTGTGGCCCTGAGCCCTGGACCCATGGCCTGTTGGAGTGGAGGTGCGCTGTTAACATCCTTCAGGAAACTACAACCTGGATTTCAAAGACTTAGTACAAAAAGTGTAAGTGTGTCATTAATAATTTTCATGTTGACCACACACGGAAACGATGATATTTTGGATATATTGGGTAAAATATATTTTAAAAACCAAGTCCACCTGTTTCTTTTTACTTTTTAAAATACAGCTACTTGACAATTGAAAATCACGTTTGTGTCTGTTGAGGGGAGATGAAGAAAGTGGGAAAGGAATGAGGCTTCTGGCCTCGAGGAGAAGGATCCTACAGTTGGGATCTGCCCACCGTGGGGTCTTTCTAAAGTCTAGATTTTTCTGTCTGCTTTTTATTTTTCCCACGAAGAACAAGAGACGCAAGTCAGGAGGAGAATGATGTCAGTGCAGGGGGCTTGGAGTGTGGAGGCATCGCGGGCGGCCGCCCTGCAGGGCAGGGACAGTGCCTGCCATCAGGGTATCTGGAAGCCTCACCCTTCGAGCCTTGGCCACACTTCCGTGGGCAGGAGGCAGGGGAGGAGGCCAGCCTCCTTGGGAAGCACCGGGGGACAGGACCTTAGCTGCCGTTTCAGGTTCAGCAACTCTGGGGTGAGACTGCATTTCTCACAAGCCCTGGGGGAGGTGATGCTGCTCGTCCTTGGGCTGTATTTGGGTTAGCAAGGCTTTCTGGGATGGCCTTGTCCCCTTTACCAGGTTCCTAAGAGGAGCAGTCACTGTCCAATTTACCTTTGTAAAATGTCCTGTCACGGGCGCACAGATTTGTGGATTTACATCAACGGCTGCATGCCTAATGGGCATTTATAAAGGGTTACCGTAATTTAGGGTAAAAGGTGAAAGCGAAGATTGAACAAGCCCTGCGTTCCGTCGTGGTCCTGTCTCCCAGGATGCTACTGGCTCAGGTGGTGGGAGAGTACCCACGTTTTCGGACCTGGTATGTGCCGAGCTCCAGGCAAGACGCCTCACATACACTGTCCCTTTTCTCCTCGGCACCACCCTGAGGACGCAGCAGTGGCCCTGCTTCTCGGATGACACATCCTGGAGGAGTTAGGCAACAGGGGAGCAGCTGGTCGGTAAGCAAGGCCCTCCAGCATGGTCTTGCAGCTCAGATGAGTTTCCGCTCTGGTGCTGCACGGAGAGCCTGGCTCCGCCCCGGGGACCTGCAGAGCCTGTGGCGCCAGATTCTATCCGCAGCTCCCCTGCGAAGGAGGTTTCACATTCTTCCTCCAAGTACTTGGAACAATGTTCTCCACAAATCCTGAGGACGTCATAGGCTGCCTTTCCCTGCCAGCTCAGCTTGTATCAGCCCCGTGAGGACTCCGTTTTGCTTCCAGCTGGAACTAAACGGGAGGAACCACAGTTCCAGGTCCCCGACCTCTGCTTCCCGGGAACCTTCTGGAGCTCCCTCCCCGGTTCCCATCCTCAGCACCTCTCTTCACTCTGTGGTCCTCTGCATTGTAGAACTCGGCTTCTCTGAGGGCTGCAACCACTACTGAGCAGAGGCATATGCCAGCCAGAGGTGATGCCACAGCCCCAAGAGGAAGAACCGGGGCTCCGAGCCCAGCTGATCTGGGTTGCATTCCTGCCTGCAGTATTGTGTGACCCTGACCTTGAAGCCATCATTTACCCTCTTTGAGCTTGTGTTTCCTGCTCAGTAAAAGGGAGTGGTTACTAAGCCATTGCCCCCCTCACGGGGTGGCCGTAAGACTGAAAAGATGGGTGTATTTAGAGTGCTCAGCAGGGTCCCACAGAAGGTTCTGGAAGGGAGTCAACACTTGGAAGAAGGGCACGGCCCCGTGTGAGCTGCCCACTGCTGGTCCGGCTTCCAGCTGAGGGCAAGCCTGGTCTGTGCCGTTCCGGGAGGTGAAACTCCAATGAGTGATTTACCTCTTCAACAGCTTGAAGAGCTTGAGATCGAAGTTCAGGGTGACTGAGCTGCTAGAAGGTGAGGGTCCCAAGAAGGAGAGTCCGGGGTCGGGGGGTCCACATTGCGGGTGTAGCTCCTCCTGCTTCTCTGCTGAGCCTGGGACCACAGGCTCCAAGCAGCCTGCAAGGATCAAGGAGCTGAGCTGGGATTTGCTCTTGTTGGGGAAAGGTTTCAATCAGAGCCCGAATGAATTATTCTCCTGCTAAACCAAACATGTGCACACAGACAAACAAACATTTGCACTTTTCTTGGAAAATAATCGATCTAGAGCACTGTGGTCACAATGTCAGAATATAATCCACAATCACTCATTAAGAACCAAGAAAACGGGCTTCCCTGGTGGTGCAGTGGTTGAGAATCCGCCTGCCAGCACAGGGGACACAGGTTCGTGCCCTGGTCCGGGAAGATCCCGCATGCCATGGAGCAGCTAAGCCCGTGAGCCACAGCTACTGAGTCTGCACTCTAGAGCCCATGAGCCACAACTACTGAAGCCTGTGTACCTAGAGCCTGTGCTCCGCAACAAGAGAAGCCACTGCAATGAGAAGCCTGCGCACTGCAAAGAAGAGTAGCCCCCACTCACCACAACCAGATAAAAGCCCACGTGCGGCAACGAAGACCCAATGCAGCCAGAAACAATAAAAAAAATAAAATAATAAAATAAATAAATTTACTTTAAAAAAAAAAAGAACCAAGAAAATGACAACAAGAGAAGCCAATCTGGAGATGATCAGATATTGGAACCAGCAGACAAGGATTTTAAAGCAACTGTTGTAGCTATGCTCTATGAGGTAAAGGAAAACATGCTCATAATAAATAAAAAGAAAATTTTGGTAGAGAAATGGAAGCTATATAAAATGGAAATTGAAGAACTAAAAAATACAATATCTGAAATAGACTGCTTGTCATAATGGCAGGCACTCAATAAATAGGTAGATATTAAAGCATAGAATGAAAGAGATCTTCAGTTTTATCAGAGCTGAAGTATAGCAGAATATCATGTATTTGCAGACAAAACTCAAAGTTATTCGGACATCTACTATGGAGACTGTCTTTTTATGTGAAACTGAATTCTTTCTGAATTATTTTTTAAAGAACCATATTTTAGCAATTGAACCACATCAAGATGCTCTTGAAGCCTGCTGCTTCAATAAAGAGTGGGGGGCTTCCCTGGTGGCGCAGTGGTTGAGAGTCTGCCTGCCGATGTAGGGGACACAGGTTCGTGCCCTGGTCCGGGAGGAGTCCACATGCCGCGGAGCGGCTGGGCCCGTGAGCCATGGCCGCTGAGCCTGCGCGTCCGGAGCCTGTGCTCCACAACGGGAGAGGCCACAACAGTGAGAGGCCCGTGTACCACAAAAAAAAAAAAAATTAAAAAAAAAAAAAAAGAGTGGGTCTTGGTGTGGACTGGCAGCTGGGGACTGTGGTTTAGCTAAAATTCCCTGCATTTCTGCAGCACAGTGGAGGGAAAGAATGCAGACATCAGAGGGAGATGCTCATTCAAGTCCCAGGGCTGTCTTCTACTTGCTCTGTGACTCTGGCCAGGATGTTGTTGTATATTTGTGACTATTTTTGTGGTTGTTCTTTGTTTTCATCTATAACATAAACATTTAAGAGTTGTGTTTGGGGACTTCCCTGGCGGTCCAGTGGTTAAAAATCCACACTTCCATTGCAGAGGGCGTGGGTTTGATCCCTGGTCAGGGAATTAAGATCCTAAATGCTGCACAGTACAGCCAAAAAAAAAAAAAAAAAAAAAAGTTGTGTTTATAGACTTGTTACAGAATTTAATATGAACTCCCATGGCAGGTATGAGCCTGGCATGTGACATCCCTCTGTCTGTAGAATTGAAAACAAGAGACGTACCTGGACATCTCAGTTCCTCTGGAGTGGTGCCCTGGGCCCTGAGGCCTAAGCTGGGTCCTGCAGGGACTCAGAGGTACCACCCACTGTGGGACAGACGGGGTGGGTGACCTTCAGGTCTCCATTTGCAAAACCTGGTTTGCTTAGGCACCAGGATTAGCCCAGGCCCTGGAGCAGAGGACCTCATGGGCAGTCCCACTTTGATGGCCACAAACCTGAAGCCTGGGGAAAGAGAGCCAAAGGGAAGATTATGGAAGAGATGGACTGTCAGATGCAAGAATGGGGACAGGAGCACAGCCTGCAGGCCTGGGTAATGCAGTGCCTCAGGATGGCCATGCCTCCCTCTGTATTTTGAGAGCAGCCCAGAAGGCCTCCTGGAATGTCTCCCTGGCACCTCCAGGCTCTGCAGCTGGAGCAGCATCTGTGGTGCCCAGGACGCTCTGCAGTGACAGCCACAGGGAAGTGCTGCCCCCACGTGGCTGGTGGGGCAGGACCAGCACAGTGAACATTCTCCATCCCACCTCTCCTCTCTCCTCTGGGCCTGGGCAAGAACTCCGGAAACTGGGGTTCATGAGGGATGCAAAGCAAGCATCAATTTAAAAATAGTTTTTACTGTAACTTCAGAAGACTCATAGCTGAAGATCGAAAGCAAAATATTCAGCTAGTAGTATTTATACATCAGCTCCATCCTTTTTTAAAACAGATTGGAAAATGCCACTCCTGGGCTCAGAACACTTGGGGTTCCCCGTGGGCCTCAGAATGTCATCCTACCTCCTCATTCCAACCTGCAGGACCCCGCCTACCTGCAAACCTCGCCTTTCACCTCTGATCCCTTGCTAGCCCTGTCTCAGGCTCACGGATGAGCTTCAGTAGCTTCTGACCAAGCCAGCCCTTCCTGCCACAGGGCCTTTGGACATGCTTCTTCCTACACCTGATACTTCCTTGACCTCACATCCACATGTTCCTCCCAACACCCACCTTTCACCTGCCAGTTCCTGCCTAATTCGGCAAGAATCTCTGTAAGTATTTCGTAGTCTAAGAAGCTTTTCCCCACCTCCCAGGCTAGGCTGGAGCCCCCCTTCATCCTATTTTATTAGGATGACTCAGCACTAGGTAATTAACTTGTAATTATGTGCTTACTGGCCCTGTCCTGGCTCTGTGACAGCAGAATCCTCGCCTCCTTGTCCACTGCTCTGCCCCTGGGGACAGTCAGATGTGTGCCAAGCCAGGCAGCAACTACCAGCCCTTCGATAGTCTGGGCATTGTCTTCATTTCTCCCTCCGCCAAAATTGCTTCTCGGAAGAAGTTGATGAACCTTGTTATATTAATCGAAGATCACGTGAAACTTGTTCAACTAAGTCATTTTGCAATTGGAACAAAATTGTATGCGTTAGCTAAATTCAGATTTCGTTTGTACGTGGTTTTATTATATGGAGGCCTTTTGTGTCCCACGATCTGATCTGGAACTCTCAATTAGTTACACTTCAAGAGCAGCATTGTTAGGTCCAAGGAGGGCGGGACGAGGGGTCTGCCTGCTGTGTGGCCTTGGCTCAGCTTTTGGAAGAAGCGGGCCCACAGTCCTTCCCCTGTGACACTCAGATGGGTTCGTGGAAGAAACAGAGTGAACATAGAAGTGCAAGACAAACAGATCCTGAAGTTTTTAATAATGTTTAGAACATGCTTTTCTATGAACCCGGTGTTTATCCTCACTCTCTACATTCAAATCTAGTTATGGAGGGGTCCTTCAGATGCCCTTGGCTCCTTTTTTTGAAATTGAAATATAGTTAGTGTACGGTGCTGTGTTAATTTCTGCTGTACGCAAAATGATTCAGTTATACATACCTATATATATACACATTCTTTTTCATATTCTTTTCCATTATGGCTTATTACAGGATATTGAATATAGTTCCCTGTGCTATACAGTAGGGCCTTGTTATTTATCTATTTTATATACAATGGTTTGTATCTGCTAATCCCAAGCTCTTAATTTATCCCTCCTCCACCCCCTTTCCCCTTTAGTAACCATAAGTTTGTTTTCTATGTCTGTGAATCTATTTCTGTTTTGTAAGTAAGTTCATTTGTGTCAATTTTTTTTAGATTCCACATATAAGTGATGTCATATGTATTTGTCTTTCTCTGTCTGACTTACTTCACTTAATATGATAATCTCTATGTTCATTCATGCTGCTGCAAATGGCATTATTTCATTCTTTTTTTATGGCTGAGTAATATTCCATCGTATATTTGTACCACATCTTCTTTATTCATTTATCTGTCGATGGACATTTAGGTTGTTTCCATGTCTTGGCTATCGTGAATAGTGCTGCTGTGAATATTGGGGTGTGTGTATCTTTTTGAATTAGAGTTTTAGTCTTTTCCAGACATATGCCCAGGAGTGAGATTGCTGGATCATATGGTAGCTCCATTTTTAAAGGAATCTCCATCCTGTTCTCCACAGTGGCTGCAGCAATTTACATTCCTACAGACAGCATAGGGCCCCTTGCTCTTTTTATGTCATCCCCAATTTTTCTTCCCCAGACATGAACTTTATTTACTTTCTTTCATCAAAATTCCCAATTTTTCCATGGAAACCATCTCAGTGCATTCAGCCTCAGCTCCTTCTCCCCTTTCCATTAATCAGGGAAGGACACTTTCACATCTGCTCTCCATTTTTTTGTGTGTTTTTTGCAGGAAAATGGAAAATACAGATAGGGAAAGAGAAGAAAATAGACACCGTAAGTCCACCACCCAGGGGGCGAATTTAGTGTACATCTTTTACCTCTGCATACATAGCTACATCGATTTATTTGTTTGTTTAAAATGACGACACCGTTTTGGGAACAACTTTAGATTTACAGAAGCAGGAGCAGAGAGTGCAGAGAGCTGTCCCTCCATCCCCTTCCCAGTTTCCTGTCTTGATAACATCTTGCGTTAGTCTGGTACATTGGTTACAATTGATGAGCCAATATTGATACATTGTTATTAACCAACGTTCATAGTGTACAGTAGGGTTCACTCTTGTTGTTGTACATGCTATGGGTTTTGACAAATACCTAATGACATGTATCCACCATTACAAGATCACACAGAAGCGTTTTACTGCCCCTAAAATCCCCTGTGCTCCATGCATTCATTCCTCCTTCCGTCTCTTCCCCCCACTCCCTACCCTCATAAATCCTTGGCAACCACTGGTCTTTTTACTTTCTCTTTAGTTTTGCCTTTTCCAGAATGTCATCGAGTTGGAATTGTAGAGTGTGTAGCGTGTTCAGATTGGCTTCTTTCCCTTAGCAGCACTCACTGAAGGTTCCCCCGTCTCTTTTCATGGCTCGATAGCTCATTTATTTTTATCACCAAATAATATTACATTGTCTGAATGTACCATAGTTTGTTATTCCTTCAAATTACAAGATGTATCTCGGTTGCTTCCAAGTTTTAGCAATTATGAATAAAGCTGCCCTAAACATTCATGTGCAGGTTTTTAATCTGGACAAAGTCTTCAACTCCTTTGGATAAATACCAAGAAGACTGATTGCTGGATCAAATGGTGAAAGTATGTTTACTTTGTAAGAAACTGTTAAACTGTCTTCCAACATGGCTGCGCCATTTTACATTCCATCGATCTACGCGTCTGTTCCTTCATCAGCACCACCCTGTCCTGATTACTGCACCCTTGTAGTAAGTCTTGAAGTTGGGTAGTGCCGGTCCTCTGACTCTGCTCTCCTGGAGCTCCCTAATTTTGTCTCATGTGAGTTTTAGCTTCCTCAGTCTCTTCAGCCTTCTTCCATCACCAGCGTGTCAGCTGTAGTATCTACTCCTGGCCCTGGTTAAGCATCTCCAAATGGAGACGGAGACGGACAAACCCACCCCTAAATGCATGTCGGCGAGGCAGCCCAGGCTCAGAACGAGGGCTGCAGACTCTGCCGTGCCCTCATTGGCTGCATCATTGCCCATGATCGCTGCCTCTCGGCGGCTAAAGCAAACTTTCCTGGGAATGCTTCACAATTGCATGGCGGCTAAGAGAAATGAAAGAGTTCCCTATCGAATCTTTCCTTAACTCCTCTTTTTTAGATCTGAAACAATGATTCTACTCATTCAAGTTACATACATGTAGATAGTGGTTGTGAAAAAAAGATCTTTGGGATTCCTCTCAGTTAACTGTTGCACATAGTAAATGATGCCAGAGCCGGTGGAGCAAGACGGTAACATCTGTTTCTGTTCACGGAGCTGTTGGCTGACGGGGCTGAGCGGAGCACTTCCTCAGTTGCCTCACGTGTCGGTTGAGGCCTGGCTTTGCTTTGCTCCTCGGGCTGCTGGGCTGGGCTGGCGACCAGGAAGCCCTCACCATATGACTGGCTCTGGGGACTGCCCCCAAGGCTTCTCCAGGCGTCTAAAGCGAGCTTCCTCACAGCCAGGTGGTCTCGGGGGGCCTCAGGGGGCTGACTTCAAAAAAGGAAACTAGGAGCTGCCGGCCCCATATGGCCTGGTCCCAGGACAGGCTCGGTGTACCCTACCTCATGTGTCAGTCAGAGCAGTCTCAGGCCAGCCCAGATTCGGTGGGTGGCCACAGACTGCACATCTTATCCAGAGGGGTGACGAGCTTGCGCTTATCCGGAGGTTGGTGGCGGTCACTGAAGACCGTGTCCCCCAGCATCAGGTGTAAGAGTTACCTCGACCCTGCAATGGTTGACGGCACAGCACGGGGCCACGTGCCTACCCTCTCTGAGATGCAGTCTTACTTCTCAAACAGGGAGACTACTAACCGCGTAGGTTTGCTGGAGGAAACAAATAATACACACGGTGTACACATAGGAGGCCGTCGTCTCGTTACAGTGAGAAAAAATCACTTGGTCCTTAGCAGCAAGTGGGGGCGGGGGTCCAGCCCATATTCCCTTGGTCAACTGCAGAGCTCACCTTCTGGTTCTGACCGGCCTGAGAAGGGTGGGCCTGAAGTGCCCAAGGGATTGTGAAGATGGGGGCAGGTGGACCACCCTCTGCTCTCGCCCTCCAAGGGCAGCTCTGAGGCTGTCTGCCCGCACTGTCACCCAGGTCACCAGGGTTCCCAGGCTGACCCTCTGGGCCCACCTTTTGCCAAGTTCCCACTTCACGTCTCCAAGCCCTCAGTGTGCTTCTTGGGATCACTTCCTGTGTAAACTGCTTGGTCCTAAATCCTCGTCTTAGGGGCCGCTTTTGGGGGGACCACAACTAAGATGGAGACCATTAGAATTTAATACTTGCCACATTCTAATATAACCAGTCGCCCCATGTTTGTAAAGGATACATACGGTCCACTTCTTGGCTTCCTGTTTCAGGCAGAAGACCGGTGGTCCCCACAGGTAGCAGAGCGACAGTCCATTTTCCTTTCCAGGGTGAGGCAGTCAGCCCAGCACCACCCACCCACCCCCGCCTCCCGCTGCCGATCTGAAAGCCAAAACGTAATATAACCAGCACCGCCTCCCAGTCAGTCCCAGCCCAGCCCTCATCTTCGTCTGGGGGTGGGGAGTGGAGGGAGGATTAAGAAGTGGGTGTGGGGGCTTTCCTGGTGGCTCAGCGGTTAAGAATCCGCCTGCCAAGGCAGGGGACACGGGTTCGAGCACTGGTCCGGAAAGATCCCACATGCCGCGGAGCAACTAAGCCCGTGCGCCACAATTACTGAGCCTGCGTGCCACAACTACTGAAGCCCACGTGCCTAGACCCCGTGCTCCGAAACAAGAGAAGCCACCACAATGGGACGCCCACGCACCGCAACGAAGAGTAGCCCCTGCTCACTGCAATTAGAGAAAGCCAGCATGCAGCAAGGGAGACCCAACACAGCCAAAAATGAATAAATTAGAAAAAAAAAGAAGTGGGTGTAGAGAGCAGCACTCTCATGGAGCAGTGGGTTCTGGGGTGGGGGTTATTCTAAGGGCTCAAACCATACTTCCTCTTGGGAGGGAATTACTCTTGTTGAGAAGAGAGTTCCTGGTGGGCTGCAGGGCAGGAGTTGGTGCCGGGGGGAGGTAGTGGGGGAAGGGAGGGGAACAGGGCCACAGATCCTGAGACTGGCTTCACCTGCTCTGCATTCAAAGTACAAAGGGACCTGGAGACCCCGAGAGGTGAGTGGAGAGGGTGGGGGGCACCTGAGTGGCCCAATAGGTCCTGTGTGGTGAAGGGCTTGGAAGTCAGGACCATCTAATGTTGAATTTTATGTCATTGGCCTTTCATGAAAATCCTTTCTAACCCATCCCCTCCCAAACATTGACCAAAGTGCCCCCCTGACATAAATGTGTGCACATGTGTCTGTTGATGAAATTAGAGTTCAGGTTTGAGTTCTCTCTGAGCATCGATGAAATGGAGTCCAAACGAAAAGAGTGAGGATGGGGAAATAATCTCCCCAAAGTCAAAGTGACGGGGAGAACACTCATTCATAGAAATCGGCAAAAGTCTTGAGGGGGACGTGGATTTCCCACAAATCAGAAAAGGGGAGGTTGAGTGTCAAGGGGCAGCAGAGCTGACTTCTGGCCTAGGGCTATTATCAGGGTGCCAGACTGGACACTTGAGTGTGTGTTGAGTAGGGTCTTTACCGGCAAGACCTCAGGGTGTAGGTTTTGTCCCATCCCAGGAGCACGAAGCGCATAGGATAACGGCACACCTGCCTGTCTCCACGGAGACTGAGCCACTCGCCCCGAGGGCTGGATCCAGCACCTTCTCTGACCGCATCAGCTAAACCTACATAACCCACTCTCATCTCCTTCCCCTCCTTCTGTTGACCTCTTCTCTGGACCAGGGTGGGGGACGGGGGAGGAGCTGTCACACATTTATTTCTTGAAGTGTTTATCCTGTGGTGGTCAAATGGTGGGTTAGAGAGCGCTATATGTGACGTGAGTGTAAGAAGCAGAGGCTGGTGTGGGTGGAGATGCTTGGGACCCCAGTCACTGTCCACGCATCACTGCCCTGGCTTGAGAAATTTCAGAATCCTTTCAAGGGAAGTTTCAACATTTTCCTTTGAGGAAACAAACTTGGAAAGATTCTTCAGAATCCCAGAGTGTGCTGGGCCAGGCTTCAAAGAGTTTGACGCAAGAGGGTCCTATGAACCCAAATGGCAGAGGAAATTACAGATTTGACACTCAGCGGGCTTCCAATCCGTCAAGGCCTCCAAGCCAGGTGTTCCTTGCTCTTTCTTTCTGTCCCAGGATCTCCTGGAAGACTTCGGCTTCGGCTTGCTCACCCAGGTGTGTCCCAGGCCCCTTAGTGTGTAGACGTGGAGAAATCAGGCCACCATCATGGAAGTAGAGACCCAGGACAGCTCACTACGGAAGTGATGGAGGGCGCTGGCTCTGCTCCAGACCTACCTTCTATTCAGAATCTTCAAAAACCATCCCAAGCACCATCCCAGTTAGTCTCACAGCTGCCCTGTGAGGTCCCAGTGGAAGACATCGTGACTCCTTTGGGAGATAAGGAGCCTGCAGTTCAGAGTGGTTAAGTGTGTGCGAGCAAAGGCAACCAGATGAGTCTGGGAAGGTCTTCTGATTCATCCTCCCCTAGGTCACAGCCTTAAAAACCTACAGGAGTCAGCAATGACACAAATGAGTGAAGTGGCCCGTGCTAGTGGGGTGCTAGGGAGTGGTGGGGACCATGGCCAATGGGGGAGCTATTCCCATCTCATAAGGGAGCCACTCTTTAGCCCCATCCAACTGTGAGCCTGTGATGATATGGGCCCTGTCTTGCTAGATTTTCTAAATTTACCAAAATTCACGTTCTGAAAGAAATCATTTGGCAATTAATTAAGCAACGGCAACCATGTGCAGATTAAACAGAACATGTTTTCAGGTGGTGTTCAGCCCCCAGGATGTGGTTCTGTGTCCGTGCCATACCTTGGCAGAAGGAGGCTAGATGGTGTGGGAGCGGCAGGTGGGGCACGTGGCATGGCCCCTGCTCTGTGTCCTCAGCAGCATCCTGGACCTTCTCCTTTGACGAGGCTGGGTTAGGGTGGGAAGCAGCTTCCCAGCCACGGGTCCTGCAACGGGCAGTGAAAAAAATTGTGACCGTTAATGTGTTAGGCAGGAAGGCAGAAGTACAGAGTTGCTGGTTCCCCAAACCTCTGCCTTACCCCAACCTGGCTCCACCAGGAGCCTGAAATACTGCCTTCACTTCTGTAAGGACATTTTGGAGTTTATGGCAAATTTTGTGTTTTCTTGACTGAAGGATGCAGTTTACTGTCTAATCTCTGCTTTCCTCTACTTTCTGTCGTGTCATTTCTGGGACGACAGGGGACAATGAAAAGCCGCCTCCTTATCTGCAGATGTCACCTTGGAGCGGCTCGTTCAGTATCTAGATGGTTTCTGTTGAGAACAGTCCAGAGTTGTGGGTGGGACCTCTGGTGCCGAGCGTCACTCTGTGACCCTATCCTCTGTCGCGGAGAGTGAGATGTCTGTTTCCCGCGGGTTGTTCATCACTGTTGAGACTTCGGGTCTTCTCTTCCTGTGTGTGCACCGCCTGAGCCGCCAGAGGTATCCCCAGCAGGCTCGGGGTGTGGGTGTATCAGGAAGCCCACGGTTTCTTCCGTGAGATTGGTGTGGTCCCAGCAGATAAAACACTTTGGCGGGGAGCCTGGAAGCACACGCTCTGCATCGTCCCCCCAACCACGTCTGCAGGCCCTGCCCCATCCTGAGCCTCACCCCGAGTGGAAACCCCGTCCTCGGGGCTCAGACCCTTTCCCCATCCTGCCTTAGAGCCTCTCCTATTTTCAGCAACAGAAACAACACTCCAAAACAGAAGGCTCGAGTGGGGGTCCCCGCACACCAGGAGGAAGGGGTGGCTCAGGAAGGACACAGACGGGCCCATTCACACCTTCCCATTGTGGACAAGCACCGAGAGGCAGGAGAGGACTCACTTCCACAATCTCTCTCTTTTTTGGTCTCTCTTCATTCCACTTAGAGTAAGTGTACAAGAGGTTATCATGCTTGTTCTGGAACAGTTCTTGGGAAGTTACGAGGAGCTGGCAGGATTTGCAGCCCACGTCCTCAGGTATGCAAGAAATAAATTTATCTCTTTTTCCTCAAATCAATGTCATTCTGACCCAGAACTCTTGACCCCAATGAAATGCCATGAACGCCCTCCTAGTGTTACTGAGGCCCCTCCCTCAGGACCCACCAAGAGCTCCCGGGGTGGAGGGTGTCGCTAGAGGAGGGCAGGGAGTCTGATCTCTGACTCCTGACTTCAGCCTTGGGCTCTCTGGACTCCTCATCCACACCCTCCTGTACTGTGTCCCTCCTGGGTGGCCCACAGCTGAGCACTGCCGCCTCCCTTCCACTGGAGCTTACACATCCCACTGCCATCCTGGCTGCCCTGGGACTTGGTCTCCCAGACACTGGGTGCAATCTTTGTCTATCAGCCTAAGTGGGGAGAGTGAAATGGAGAGACGTCAGAAGGGAAATAGAAATCTGTATCCCCCAAGGTCTCAGCCAGACCAAAGGGAAAGATGCAGGAGTTTCCTTGTACAGTATGATTCAAGGGTCACTCACTGCTGGAAGATTCCCTAGTTTAGAATCTTTCAAAGTGCTATTCTGCCTAAAATTTCCAGTATGAAAATGCACAGTATTTTGTCTCTGGGAAATGGCTTTTACATCATCATTATCTATCATCACCAGCATGACATGCTCAACATCATGGAAGGTGAGCTAGTCTCTTCCTCACGTGGCAAAGTTTGGGAGGAGGTGGGACTGGGATGGGGCTATGGGGCGGCAGCCTTGCCCTAAGGGAGGGTGTCTGGGTGTCCGGCAGTGTTCAGCTGGGCACCATGAGGATCGAGGCTCCTGATTTGATGGAGAAAGGGTGTCCCAAGTAGGGGGTCACTTTGGGACTGCCTGGTGTCTGAGGGGCTGTTGCTGTCCACGTGATATGATCGTTTCCAGCGTTGCCTGAGCAGCATGACCCAGGCTGGAAATGTTGCTCCTGAATGTTCAGGTGGCTTTTCTCTTCCCATCCTTGTCTTCATAGGTCAGGAGACAGTTCTGAAGCATTGCATTCAGGACTTCATGGTTCTAAGTTACTTGGGCTTTTCCTTTTCTTAGTCTTTCCCAAATCTATTCTAAAAATTATATATACCTCTTTTGAATGATAGTCCTAGTGTTCCTTTATTTTTTATTTGGGAAATGGAATACATGACTGCAAAAAGATTCCAGTGGAACACAAGGTCTATCACGAATGTCAACTCCATCCTATTCTTCCCCATCCTAGGACCCTCCCCAGAGGCAGCCACTGCTCCTGAGGGTGGTAGCAGGTCCTGCACTCTGGTCTGAATCTCCGTATGTTTCAGCTTGTCTTGAAGATTACTCCATATCATCACATAAGAGTCATCTCATTTTTTAATGACTACATAGGATTACAGTGTATTGACATTTCACAATTTATAATTAAACTTCTTTTAAAAATATTTAGGTATTGTTTTCTTCAGTCTTAGAAATTCACAAATAATTCTTCCTTATTTTCATTATTAATTCAATATCTCTGTATATACATTTTTGTTTTTATACTTAAAAATGTTTTTCCTCTTCCTGATTCTTTATCTATATTTCCATTTCATCACATTGTCTTTTCTAAAAATATTGTATGTAAATATATATGTGTGTCTTAGTTGTAAGCCATCTTAATTTTTTGTAGACTGAGGAGAGGCAAAAAACTAATAGAAGTCATGATAAAAACTTTTAACAAATTAGACACAGAAGGAACACATCTCAACATAATAAAGGCCATATATGACAAGCCCACATCAGCATCATACTCAATGGCTAAAGTTGAAAGCTTTTCCTCTAAGATCAAGAACAAGACAAGGGTGCCTACTCTTACCACTCCTATTGAACATAGTACAAGAAGTCCTAGCTACAGCAATCAGGCAAGAAAAAGAAATTAAATGTATCAGAATTGGAAAGGAAGAAGTAAAAATGTCTCTGTTTGCAGATGAAATGATTTTATATATAGAAAATCCTAAAAACTCAACAAGAAACCCTGTTAGATCTAATCCATGAATTAGGTAAAGTTACAAGATACAAAGTTAACATACAAAAATCAGTACTGTTTCTATATCCCTGTGACAAATTTTCTGAAAAAGAAATTGAACCCATTTACAACTGCATCAAAAACAATACAAGTTATTTGGTTAAAATAAATGTATCCAAAGATTTGAAAGATCTCTACTCTGAAAATTACAAGACAACCATGAAAGAAATTGAAGAAGACACAAATAAATGCAAAGGTATCTCATGTTCATGGATTGGAAGAACTACTATTGTTAAAACGTCTTTACTACCAAAAACCATCTATAGATTCAGTGCAATCCCTATCAAGATTTCAATGTCATTTTCTACAGGAGTAGAAAGACACTCCTAAATTTTATATGGAACCACAAAAGACCCCCAATAACCAAAGAAATCCTGATAAAGAAAAACAAAGCAGGAGTCATCATACTGACTTCAAACAATGCGATAAAACTACAGTCATCAAAATTCTATGTACTGGCATAAAAACAGAAAAATAGATCAAAGATACAGAATCAAGAGTCCAGAAAGAAACCCAGTCATATACAGTCAACTGAAATTTGACAAGAGAGCTGAGAATATTCAATGGAGAAAAGACATTCTTTTCAATAGATGGTGCTGGAATAACTGGATATTCACATGTAAAAGAATGAAACCAGATCCATAGATTATGCCACTCACAAAAAAGATAAGAGATAACAAATGCTGGCATGGATGTGGAGAGAATGGAACCCTTGTGCACTATTGGTGGGAATGTAAATTGGTGCAGCCACTATAGAAAACAGTGTGGATGATCCTCAAAAATTAAAAATAGAACTCCCATCTCATCTAGCAATTCCATTTCTAGAAATACCTCCAAAGGGAACAAAGACACTAACTTGAAAAGATATCTGTACCCCCATGTTCATAGCAGTGTTATTTACAATAGCCAAGACATGGAAGCAACCTCAGTGTCCATCAATGGATGAGTGAATACAGAAGTTGTGGTATATATACACAATGGAATAGTATTCAGCCATAAAAAATGAAGAAATTCTACCATTTGTGACAACATGGATGGACTTCAGAGGCATTATGCCAAGCAAAATAAGTCAGACAGAGGAAGACAAATACTTATGTGTGTAATCTAAAAACAAACCAACAAACCAACAAACCAAACTCATAGAAAAAGAGATCAGACTTCTGGTGACCAGAGGCAGTGGGTGGGGGGAAGGGAAATTGGAGGTAGGTGATCAAAAGGTACAAACTTCCAGTTATAAGGTAAATAAGTACCAGGGATGTAATGTACAATATGATGACTATAGTTAGCACTGCTGTCTGATATATAGGAAAGTTAAGAGAGTCAATCCTAAGAGTTCTCATCCCAAGGAGAAAGCTTTTTTTCCTTTTTTCTTTCTTTATTTTCTTTTCATTATATCTATATGAGAAGATGGATGTTAGCTGAACCCATTGTGGTAAACATTTCACAGTACATGTAAATCAAACCATCATGCTGTATGCTTTAAAGTCATACAGTGATGTATGCCAATTATTTCTCAATAAAACTGGAAAAAATAATTTAGAAAAAAAGAAACCAGTAAATATTCTCCTTCCCTGTACTATCCTCAGTGAAGTGGGGTAGAGTCAAATTTCTTTCCTATGACTTTTCTTTCTGTGACTTTGTTGCCAAACACTTAATTTCTGGTATAAATTTACCCTGGAAATTTATGGACCTTTCTGGCCAAGTGATAGTCAGCCAGTCTCCTAAGAAGATGGAAAGCAAGACGATGAATTCCACTGTCTCTCTTTATTACTCACTTGCAGCAGAACCATGAAATTCTGTGCAGTAGTGAAGACACTGACCTGAGTAATTCATCTCCAGTTTCTTCCTGATGATGGTGGGCTACTTAGTCCTGCTTTGTTTGGGTCTCTGAGTCTCCTGGCTTTACCCATAGTCAGGAAATTTTGGAGAACCTACCTCTGTGTTCTCAATACTGCCTCAGCACTAGAACCACCTGGAGAACTTCATAAACAACAGGATGCCTTGTCCCAGACATTTTCCTCTGGTGTGCACCCAGGGCTGACAAGCCGGGACTGCATGAGCATTGAAACACTTCCCAGCTCCAAAATCCCAGGACCAAATGACAACTGTCAAACTTGCCGTAGAACCAGAGGTCTTGTGAACCCTGAACAACTTGGAAGGTCATTTCCTTCACCAGAGTTTTCATGTTTATGGTTTAGAGTGTTGTGAAATATTTTCCCTTGTGAGTTTCCCCTCTAAAGTTTCCACAGCTTTGAGCAGAAAAGATAAAGTTTGGGCTTCAGGAAATAACAAGCTGGAACACAACTTTCTCCAGGTGTGAAACTGGAGATGCAGCCATCTGAGAAGCCAGGTGGGTGTAACTTTCCAGCACCTGGGAGTAGAGGAGGAAGGTCAGGCTGAAGCATCAGCCGAGGCTGGCTCCTCATCCCTCCAGGTCAATCTTCTCACCCATTGACTCAGCTTCACCAGGTGTGTTTCTAGATCTCGAAGCCTCCATCGTATCCCAGACTTAGAGCTCCCTTGCCTGCAGACATCAGTGTGGAACATGCTGAGAGACTGGATGACAGCATTTCTTCAGCCTGAGCATTATCCACAGCTCCTTGTGTGTGGGCACATGGTGGTGTCCTTTCTTCAGGAAAGGGACACTTAGAACTGTAGCAACATCTTCTCCTTGATGGTAGGAAACCCGGCTGACCTTTCTCAAGTCCTCATTGCTTACTTTGCTGGAATGTGAAGCATACCTTTCTCTGTACAGTCATGTCACTTTCGCATTGTTGGGAAAGCTTACATTTCTGGAAATTAAGGGTTCCAGAACTCTAAAGGGGTTCATACTGGAACACTTTGACATGTATAGGGGTGATATTTTCTTAGTACATCTATAAAATATCATCTCAAAGTACAAGCAAAACTATGGACATTGTAAAATATATAGGCAGACAGAGGATGGATGGATGGATGGATGGATGGTCAGATGTATTCATTGCCTACTATTAAGAGGAATTCCCACCCCAGGGTTATGGGGATGGCCAAACACATGACACCCAACAATGGAAGATGCGACTGACATCAATTTGTTAATCACATATGCACAGCCTCAGGGAGGACCTCACACGCCACGCAGGGCCACACAGGGGTTGCACTTGGGATCAGAGTGAACCAGCAGAGCCTGTGGGAAGCCGGCTGTGTAGTCAGTAATCAGAGGGTGCGGAGGGGTCCCTCGGTTCCAACGAGAGAATGTTCCAACTGTCTTATTTGGTTAGTTCTGTGGGCTGCAGGGAACTGAAACCCGGTACTCAGGAATAAGCAGGAGCTGCATCTGGTTCTCTTGACAAGGAAGGGTATCTGGTTAGGGAACTTATTCGTGGGAGCTTTGTGGTTAAGCCATTTGAGGTCCTCCCAATTTCACCAAATGTCAAAGGAGCACATAAGAGTGGACCTTCACTGAATGCCTTACACCTAAAGAGAAGAAGGAAGGAAGAATGGATAGATGGATGGATGCATGGAGGGAAAGGAGAGGTACATAGATGGAAGTGTGAGGGAAAGGATACATGGCTGGACACACTGGTTGAGTGACACAGGGGCTGAGGGCTTGTGTTTGACCCTGACCCTGCCAGGTGCTGTCTGTGTGAGCTCGGGGGAGCCGATTAACCTCTCCCCACATCTTGTGAAAAGTGGACTGAGTCACTCCTCTAGGGTTTTCATGAGGATTGTGTTGGCTCATGGTGGGTCAAGCATTTCAAGTGCTGCCAAACATAGAGTAGGTGCTCAGTAAATGCACTTACTCTTTATTTTTCAAGTTAGCTTTGACAACACATGCACTATATGTACTGCCAACTTCTTACCCAAGTCCATGATTGCGTTTTCACTCCATTAATCATATATTTTGGTGAGACGTGCTTCTTTTACAGGCAATCTATTTCATTAATCTTTGTTTTGAGGTAGCTGCTTGTTTTTGAAAAATCACCCACCTCAAGGTCATAAAAATGTTCTCTTGTTTTCTTCTAAAATTTTTATCATTTTACCTTTCACATTTCAGTCTATGATCTATCTGGTACTGGTTGCTGGGTAGATGTGAAGTAGGGGTCAAGATTCAATGTGTCCACGTGGAGGACTCAGCACTTTCTTGAAAAGATCACCTTCCATACTGCCTTTCAGGTGTCCCTTTGTCATAAATTGGGTGGCTCTGGTTCTGGATTCCCTAATCTCTCTCATTGTCTATCCCTGAGACCCCCCTCCAGATGGATATCCAGAATATATGAGGAAGAACTCTTACGTTAAAAGACAGCCAAATCAAAATGGGATGATGAATTGAACAGGTGTTCAAGTCCATTTTAATTCTGTGCTTGTAATCATTGATTTAACGGTGCATTTATTGAGCGCCTGCAATGCACCATTCTGAGACAGCAAAACTTACCATATTTATGTATGTTGTTATGTGTTTATTTACTCACTTCTTTTTTAATTTTGCGGTACGCGAGCCTCTCACTGTTGTGGCCTCTCCCGTTGTGGAGCATAGGCTCCGGATGCGCAGGCTCAGTGGCCATGGCTCTAGGGCCCAGCCGCTCCGTGGCATGTGGGATCTTCCCGGACCGGGGCACGAACCTGTGTCCCCTGCATCGGCAGGCGGACTCTCAACCACTGCGCCACCAGGTGAAGCCCACTTCTTCTTTTTTTAAACATCTTTATTGGAGTATAATTGCTTTACAGCGTTGTGTTGGTTTCTGCTGTATAACAAAGTGAATCAGCTATATGCAAACGTACATCCCCATATCCCCTCCCTCTTGCGTCTCCCTCTCACCTTCCTTATTCCACCCTTCTAGGTGGTCGCAAAGCATGGAGCTGATCTCCCTGTGCTATGCAGCTGCTTCCCACTAGCTACCTATTTTACATTTGGTAGTGTATATATGTCAATGCTACTCTCTCACTTCATCCTAGCTTACCCTTCCCCCTCCCCGTGTCATGAAGGCCATTCTCTATGTCTGTGTCTTTATTTCTGTCCTGCCCCTAAGTTCATCAGAACCATTTTTTTTTTTTAGATACCATGTATATGTGTTAGCATACAGTATTTGTTTTTCTCTTTCTGACTTACTTCACTCTGTATGACAGACTCTATGTCCATCCACCTCACTACAAATAACTCAATTTTGTTTCTTTTTATGGCTGAGTAATATTCCATTGTATATATGTGCCACATCTTCTTTATCCATTCATCTGTAGATGGACACTTAGGTTGCTTCCATGTCCTGGCTATTGTAAATAGTGCTGCAATGAACATTGTGGTACATGACTCTTTTTGAATTATGGTTTTCTCAGGGTATATGCCCAGTAGCAGGATTGCTGGGTCGTGTGGTAGTTCTATTTTTAGTTTTTAAGGAACCTCCATACTGTTCTCCATAGTGGCTGTATCAATATACATTCCCATCAACAGTGCAAGAGGGCTGCCTTTTCTCCACACCCTCTCTAGCATTTATTGTTTGTAGATTTTTTGATGATGGCCATTCTGACTGGTGTGAGGTGATACCTCATTGTAGTTTTGATTTGCATTTCTCTGATGATTAGTGATGTGGAGCATCTTTTCATGTGTTTGTTGGCAATCTGTACATCTTCTTTGGAGAAATGTCTATTTATGTCTTCTGCCCATTTTTGGGGGGGGGGTGAAGTAGGAAAGAATAGCTTTATTGCTTTGCGAGGCAAAGGGGGCCACAGCAGGCTAATGCCCGCAAAATTGTGTGTCCTGATCTGGAGGGGATAGTGAGGAGTTTTATAATAATGATTCAGAGAGGGCGTGGTCAGCTCATGGACATTGTTCTGATTGGTTGGTGGTGAGGTAATCAGGAGTCAGCATCATCAACCTTCTGGTTCTAACCAGTCTGGGGTCTACATGCTGGTAGGCAGCATACAGTTAACTTCTCCCACCTGGTGGGGTTTCAGTATCTGCAAAAGAGCTCAAAGATATTGTTATGTGTGTCCCTTAAGGCGGAACCTGGACCCTGCCCCAAGGCTGCCCTACTGCTTCTTTTGACTGTTCCTTCATAGTCTCCACATCCCCTCCCTTCCCTAATTAGCAACTATTTGAACCTGCCTGTTGGAACTCAGGGAATGTCTTGCTGAACAAAGCCCATTTCCTGTAATCAAGAAATGGGGGACACAGGAAGGCTTTTGTGCCCAGAAGCCCCACAGGCTCCTGCTCAGTTCCATCATTTGCTGCAAGTAATATCTTTCCTCCTAATATGCAATATGGGGATATATGTACATGTATAGCTGCTTCACTTTGTTATAAAGCAGAAACTAACACACCATTGTCAAGCAATGATACTCCAATAAAATGTTAAAAAAAAAAATCTTTCCTCCTCCAGCTCTTTGGCTTGGTTATGTCTATTGGCTCAACAACCACCAAGAGGTGAACCCAGTTTTCAGGTAACAAAACTTCTATGTAGCTCTTTGAAAGTAATTCTATTTTCTTAAAATTTGCATTGAAAAGTTGATATATTTTTAAAAAATGGATACAGCTTTAGGAACAATAAGACCAAGTTTAAGAAAAGCTGAGTAAAGTTTAGACTATAAATCCTTGACAAAGTTGGCTTAATTTATTACTGATTCTAAATGCCTACCATGCGGATGGAACTCAAATATTTTTGACTGAGCACATTAATGAGTAAATGAACTACAACATTTGAAATGATTAAGAATCTAACAACCTACTATTGAATGGGCAGGATGAGCAGACAACATGAACAGAAGGAAAAATATTCTCCTGATTGAGAAAACGTAATAGAGGAATACAATGGATTCATAGTAATATTAATTTTCATTGAAAAATTTCTTTCACTTAAGGGAGGGTAAAGATGCATAAAGTTATGCTGTTCCAAGAGAAGAGATTCAATGCTGGGGCTGAGTAATTAGTGAACAGTACAACTAGTGAGCCATCAAAAAACTCATCAATGGCCAAAGCAGGGATGAAAGTCACCAGTGTCACTGGTAAACTGAGGAGTCTCGGTAGGAAACAGCTCTTCATTTTCCCAATTGCTACGCTTCCCTTCTTCTGAGCTATGTGAACCCATACTCCTTAGTGGTACCTTTGCCAAACTATTTAAATTTTAGCCACATCTGTTATTATTATAGTCCTCTTTTTGTGTGTTTAAGACACAGTCATGTCCATTTTAAACTGGCAGCCACAGAGCTAAGTCAAAGGGCTTCTCTCTAAAGTGCCAACTCCTGGACTCAAGAGCGTGTGTGTGCATGTGGGCCCCTGTGGTGGGAAGGGAGTGGAGAGTTGAGTCTGGATCTCTGACCTCTCTCCTCCCTCTTCTAAGCTCCAGCTCCACTGGCATTGAAAGGAAAGGCAGGAGGGAAAAGGAAAAAAAAAGGCAAGTACCTTATCTGTAGGCATGAATGCAGCCTTATTCTGTTGGTTCTCACTGCTCCTCTGTTTAACATAATAGTGGAGGAAATGTGGATTATAATTATTATGTATGTATTCGTTTGCTGAAAGTTCCCGCTCACGGTGGGAGCGTGATTCTATTAGTAGCAGGATTGATTTGCTGTTCTGAGGGTCCATTTGAGATTTGCAGTCTCAACTTTCAAGCCAATCATCTGCATGGTTGAGTGTTTACCTCCAATTGAGAGTTCAGTCATTCAGTTGCAGGACAAGTGTTGTCGGTAATCAGGGCTGGAGTTTTCCCTGGAGTAAACAGGAAGAAGGGACAGTACAAGGAAAATTCAAAGCATTGATGAGGATGCCTGACTGTGGAATCTAAGTGGGGGAGGGAAAGGGGTGTAAAGGTGTTAAGGTCAACAAAGGAAAGTTCTGTTGATGCTGAGAAATTATCAGAATTTGAATACTAAGCATGAAATTTTGAAGTTTCTATTTTATGAGTAGTAAGTAAGGTTGAGAATCTTGTTCCTCAAAATGCTGCTGGGGGCCCAGCATCACCTAAGAGCTTTTTATAAATGTAGAATCTCAGATGAATCAGAATCTTTATTTTAGCAAGTTCTGTAGTTGATTCAAATACACATTAAGTCTGAGAAATACTGGTCTAGAACAGTGGGTCTCGACCCTGCTTGCATAATAAAATCACTGCGGGAGTTTTTAAACTATTCCTGATTCCAAGTGAGAAAGTCTGGGGGTGAGGCCCAGGCATTGATATTTTTTAAAACCAGAATTTCACCCTGACAGTGGTTGCTAAGTAAAGAGTCATCAAGAGACAGAACGGTTCCAGGCTCATATACCTGGATTTTCAAGTTACCAGGTTACCACATTCCAGTCAACTCCAGCCAGTTGTGGACATATGGAGATACACATTGGCAGATCAATTTTTCAAAAAAGGTAAGAAATTTGGTTTTCATAAGAAATACCTATATTTTAAAATGGTGGCTAAAATTAAAAAGAAAAAAAAATAAACTCAGTAGGAATTTCAAAAACAGTAGGTTCGATTTTTGACTTGGAAAGAATGGTAGTTTTAATCCTTACAGTGTCAGCATACCACAGCTGTCTCTCTTTTCCAACTGTTGAGTCACAGTAAGTAAGTTTATAGTTACTTAGAGTAGCAGAGAGTAAAGCTGCTGACAATTTTACAGGAATCAAGAGAGTCACATTGGCTTTGTCATCTCTTTCACTCTGGATACACAATGATCGGTGACCAACAGGGAAAACTGCGGCAGAAAAAGTTAGATGAATCCAGAGAAAAACTCATGCTTCTGTCTTCATTAGATAGAAAGCTTTTCTCTGTTTTGCTCTGCGGCACAGAAATACTTAAGTCTTTACGTTGTCTCCCCACCCACAGTATATGAAAAACCACATCTGCTGCACATTTTTTGATTGGGTGGCTTGTTTTTTGGGATATTGAGTTGCATGAGCTGCTTGTATATTTTGGAGATTAATCCTTTGTCAGTTGCTTTGTTTGCGAATATTTTCTCCCAATCTGAGGGTTGTCTTTTTGATGGTTTCCTTTGCTGTGCAAAAGCTTTTAAGTTTCATTAGGTCCCATCAGTTTATTTTTGTTTTTATTTCCATTTCTCTAGGAGGTGGTTCCAAAAGGATCTTGCTGTGATTTGTGTCATGGAGTGTTCTGCCTATGTTTTCCTCCAAGAGTTTTACAGTGTCTGGCCTTACATTTAGGTCTTCAATCCAATTTGAGTTTTTTTTTTTTTTTAATCATCTTTATTGGAGTATAATTGTTTTACAATGGTGTGTTAGTTTCTGCTTTAAAACAAAGTGAATCAGCCATACATATACATATACCTCCATATCTCCTCCCTCTTCTGTCTCCATCCTACCCTCCCTATCCCACCCCTCTAGGTGGTCACAAGGCACCGAGCTGATCTCCCTGTGCTGTGCGGCTGCTTCTCACTAGCTATCCATTTTACATATGGTAGTATATATAAGTCCATGCCACTCTCTCACTTCGTCCCAGCTTACCTTTCCCCCTCCCCATGTTCTCAAGTCCATACTCTGCATCTACATCTTTATTCCTGTCCTGCCCCTGGGTTCTTCAGAACCTTTTTTTTAGGATTCCATATATACGTGTTAGCATACGGTATTTGTTTTTCTCTTTTTGACTTACTTTACTCTGTATGACAGACTCTAGGTCCATCCACCTCACTACAAATAACTCAATTTTGTTTCCTCTTATGGCTGAGTAATATTCCATTGTATATATGTGCCATATCTTCTTTTTCTATTCATCTTTTGATAGAAACTTAGGTTGCTTCCAAGTCCTGGCTATTGTAAATAGTGCTGCAATGAACATTGTGGTACATGACTCTTTTTGAATTATGGTTTTCTCAGGGTATATGCCCAGTAGCGGGATTGCTGGGTCGTGTGGTAGTTCTATTTTTAGATTTTTCAGGAACCTCCATACTGTCCTCCATAGTGGCTGTATCAATTTACATTCCCACCAACAGTGCAAGAGGGTTCCCTTTTCTCCACACCCTCTCCAGCATTTATTGTTTGTAGATTTTTTGATGATGGCCATTCTGACTCGTGTGAGGTGATACCTCATTGTAGTTTTGATTTGCATTTCTCTAATGATTAATGATGTTGAGCATTCTTTCATGTGTTTGTTGGCAATCTGTATATTTAGTTCTTCTGCCCATTTTTGGATTGGGTTTTTTGTTATTTGGATATTGAGCTGCATAAGCTGCTTGCAAATTTTCGAAATTAATCCTTTGTCAGTTGCTTCATTTGCAAATATTTTCTCACACTCTGAGGGCTGTCTTTTCATCTTGCTTATGGTTTCCTTTGCTGTGCAAAAGCTTTTAAGGTTCATTAGGTCCCATTTGTTTATTTTTGTTTTCATTTCCATTCCTCTAGGAGGTGAGTCAAAAAGGATCTTGCTGTGATTTATGTAATGGAGTGTTCTGTCTATGTTTTCCTCTAAGGGTTTTAGAGTGTCTGGCCTTACATTTAGGTCTTTGCTCCGTTTTGAATTTATTATTGTGTACAGTGTTAGGGAGTGTTCTAATTTCATTGTTTTACATGTAGCTGTCCAGTTTTCCTAGCACCACTTATTGAAGAGACTGTCTTTTCTTCATTGTATATTCTTGCCTCCTTTATCAAAAATAAGGAGGCAAGAATGTGTATGGGTTTATCTCTGGGCTTTCTATCCTGTTCCATTGATCTATATTTCTGTTTTTGTGCCAGTACCATACTGTCTTGATTACTGTAGCTTTGTAGTATAGTCTGAAGACTGGGAGCCTGATTCCTCCAACTCCATATTTCTTTCTCAAGATTGCTTTGGCTATTCAGGTTCGTTTGTGTTTCCATACAAATTGTGAAATTTTTTGTTCTAGTTCTGTGAGAAATGCCATTGGTAGTTTGATAGGGATTGCATTGAATCTGTAGATTGCTTTCAGTAGTATAGTCATTTTCAAAATGTTGATTCTTCCAATCCAAGAACATAGTATATCTCTCCATTTGTTTGTATCATCTTTAATTTCTTTCATCAGTGTCTTATAGTTTTCTGCATATAGGTCTTTTGTCTCCTTAAGTAGATTTATTCATAAATATTTTATTCTTTTTGTTGCAATGGTAAATGGGAGTGTTTCCTTAATTTCTCTTTCAGATTTTTCATCATTAGTGTATAGGAATGCAAGAGATTTCTGTGCATTAATTTTGTATCCTGCTACTCTACCAAATTCATTGATTAGCTCTAGTATTTTTCTGGTAGCATCTTCAGAATTCTCTATGTATAGTATCATGTCATCTGCAAACAGTGACAGTTTTACTTCTTTTCTGATTTGGATTATTTTTATTTCTTTTTCTTCTCTGATTGCTGTGGCTGAAAATTCCAAAACTATGTTGAATAATAGTGGTGAGAGTGGGCAAGCTTATCTTGGTTGTGATCTTAGTGGAAATGGTTTCAGTTTTTCAAAATTGAGAACCATGTTGGCTGTGGGTTTGTCATATATGGCCTTTATTATGTTGAGGAAAGTTCCCTCTATTCCTACGTGCTGGAGAATTTTTATAATAAATGGGTGTTGAATTTTGTCAAAAGCCTTTTCTGCATCTACTGGGATGATCATATGGTTTTCCTCCTTCAGTTTGTTAATCTGGTGTATCACATTGATTGTTTGCATATATTGAAGAATCCTTGCATTCCTGGGATAAACCCCACTTGATCATGGGGTATGATCCTTTTAATGTGCTGTTGGATTCTGTTTACCAGTATTTTGTTGAGGATATTTGTGTCTATGTTCATCAGTGATAATGACCTGTAGTTTTCTTTCTTTTTAACACCTTTGTCTGGTTTTGGTATCAGGGTGATGGTGGCCTCGTAGAATGAGTTTGGGAGTGTTCCTCTCTCTGCTATATTTTGGAAGAGTTTGAGAAGGATAAGTGTTAGCTCTTCTCTGAATGTTTGATAGAATTCGCCTGTGAAGCCATCTGGTCCTTGGCTTTTGTTCACTGGAAGATTTTAATCACAGTTTCAGTATCAGTGCCTGTGATTGGCCTGTTCATATTTTCTATTTCTTCCTGGTTCAGTCTCGGAAGGTTGTGCTTTTCTAAGAATTTGTCCATTTCTTCCCGGTTGTCCAATTTATTTGCATATAGTTACTTGTGGTAGTCTCTCATGATCCTTTGTATGTCTGCACTGTCAGTTGTTACTTCTCCTTTTTCATTTCTACTTCTATTGATTTGAGTCTTCGCTCTTCTTTTCTTGAAGAGTCTCACTAATGGTTTATCAATTTTGTTTATCTTCTCAAAGAACCAGCTTTTAGTTTTATTGATCTTTGCTATCGTTTCCTTCATTTCTTTTTCATTTATTTCTGATCTGATCTTTATGATTTCTTTCCTTCTGCTAACTTTGGGTTTTTTTTGTTCTTCTTTCTCTAGTTGCTTTAGGTGTAAGGTTAAGTTATTTATTTGAGATGTTTCTTGTTTCTCGAGGTAGGATTGTATTGCTATAACTTCCCTCTTAGAACTGCTTTTGCTGCACCCCATAGGTTTTGGGTTGTCATGTTTTCATTGTCATTTGTTTCTAGGTATTTTTTGATTTCCTCTTTGATTTCTTCATGATCTCTTGGTTATTTAGTAGTGTATTGTGTAACCTCCATATGTTTATATTTTTTACAGATTTTTTCTTGTAATTGATATCTAGTCTTATAGCATTGTGCTCAGAAAAGATACTTGATATGATTTCGATTTTCTTAAATTTACCACAGCTTGATTTGTGGCCCAAGATATGGTCTATCCTGGAGAATATTCCATGAGCACTTGAGAAGAAAGTGTATTCTGTTGTTTTTGAATAGAATGTCCTATAAATATCAATTAAGTCCATCTTGTTTAATGTATCATTTAAAGCTTGTGTTTCCTTATTTATTTTCATTTTGGATGATCTGTCCATTGGTGAAAGTGGGGTGTTTAAGTCCCCTACTATGATTGTGTTACTGTCAATTTCCACTTTTGTGGCTGTTAGTATTTGCCTTATTTGTTGAGGTGCTCCTATGTTGGGTGCATAAATATTTTCAGTTGTTTTATCTTCTTCCTGGATTTATCCCTTGATCATTATGTAGTGTCCTTCTTTGTCTCTTGTAATAGTCTTTATTTTAAAGTCTATTTTGTCTGATATGAGAATTGCTACTCCAGCTTTCTTTTGATTTCCATTTGCATGGAATATCTTTTTCCATCCCCTTACTTTCAGTCCTTATGTGTCCCTAGGTCTGAAGTGGGTGTCTTGTAGACAGAATATACATGGGTCTTGTTTTTGTATCCATTCAGCTAGTCTCTGTCTTTTGATTGCAGCATTTAATCCATTTACATTTAAGGTAGTTTTCAATATGTATATTCCTATTACCATTTTCTTAATTGTTTTGGGTTTATTATTTTAGGTCTTTTCCTTCTCTTGTGTTTCCTGCCTAGAGAAGTTCCTTTAGCATTTGTTGTTAAGCTGGTTTGGTGGTGCTGAATTCTCTCAACTTTTGCTTGTCTGTAAAGGTTTTAATTTCTCCATCGAATCTGAATGAGATCCTTGCTGGGTAGAGTAATCTTGCTTGTAGGTTTTTCCCTTTCATCACTTTAAATATGTCCTGCCACTCCCTTCTGGCTTGCAGAGTTTCTGCTGAAAGATCAGCTGTTAACCTTAGGGGGATTCCCTTGTATGTTATTTGATGTTTTTCCCTTGCTACTTTTAATATTTTTTCTTTGTATTTAATTTTTGATAGTTTGATTAATATGTGTCTTGGCGTGTTTCTCTTTGAGTTTATCCTGTATGGTACTCTCTGTGCTTCCTGGACTTGATTGACTATTTTCTTTCCCATGTTAGGGAAGTTTTCGACTATAATCTCTTCAAATAATTTCTCAGACCCTTTCTTTTTCTCTTCTTCTTCTGGGACCCCTTTAATTTGAATGTTGGTGCATTTAATGTTGTCCCAGAGTCTCTGAGACTGTCCTCAATTCTTCTCATTCTTTTTTCTTTATTCTGCTCCCTGGCAGTTATTTCCACCATTTTATCTTCCAGCTCATTTATCTGTTCTTCTGCCTCAGTTATTCTGTTATTGATTCCTTCTAGAGTATTTTTAATTTTAGTAATTTTGTGGTTCATCACTGTTTGTTTGCCCTTTAGCTCTTCTAGATCCTTGTTAAATGGTTCTTGTGTTTTCTCCATTCTGTTTCTGAGATTTTGGACCATCTTTACTATCATCACTCTGAATTCTTCTTCAGGTAGGTTGCCTATTTCTTCTTCATTTATTTGTTCTTGTAGGTTTTTACCTTGCTCCTTCATCTGTAGCATATTTTTTTGTCGTTTCTTTGTTTTGTGTGTGTGATGGGTGGTGCTGTATTCCTGTCTTATTGGTTGTTTGGCCTGAGATGTCCAGCACTGGAATTTGCAGGCAGTTAGATAGAGCTGGGTCTTGGTGCTGAGATGAAGACCTCCAGGTGGCCTCACTCTGATTGATAGTCCCTGGGGTTTGAAGTTCTCTGTTAGTCTAGTGGTTTGGACTTGGAGCTCCCACCACAGGAGCTCAGGCCCAACCTCCGGCCTGGGAACCAAGATTCCACAAGCTGGTCACTGGGGGTTTCTCCCGTCTCCTTTGGTGTCCATGGTCCCACACCGGTACCTGGTAGGTGTCCTACTTCTACTCACTTACTTCTTATTGATCTTTATCTATGTTCAGTTATGCTTTTTCACTTCTCCTGTTAGTCATATGTGACCAGACAGAGAGGCAAATGTCCAAGGATTTTGAAAGTTCAAGTGCTGAATAACAACAGAAATGCAAACAGAAGCTGGGCTGAAGGCAGTGGAACCAGGGACAACCCAGAAGGGAAGGAATGGGCTCATGGATGAGATGGCACTGCCCCAGATGACAGGGTTTATTTCTGTTACCAACTGGGAAAAGTCCAAGTGGAATGCCCTCTGAGTCTTGTATACAGGAACCAAATGTTGAAGGCATTTCAAAAAACTGGAGCTCAGCTCTTCTGGAAAGAATAGAAGACAGCAAGCAAAGAAAACCGGGGAAATGGATGGGAGTCAAGGGCCAAATGGCTAAGAGTTGACTCTAAATCTTCACAAAAGTTTTAGAAATTATGACTCACGTGAAACCTGCACTGTAAACATCCTGGGTGTGCAAGAAAAATTATTTTTCCTATTTCAGTATTGTCATGGCAACCATTTGCGGAAGACACTTGCAATCTTTTGTCAAAGGATGTGAATACCAGGAATATCATGATTGCATCTAAGCTGGGGATGGTACTTGTTTGGCTGCACGTGTACCATCAGTGGCCAGAAAAAGAATGTCATAAATACGGGTGGGTAGAAAGGAAAGATGTGAGGGTACTTGGGCTTATTGGTCAGTTGGGAGAATCCAAATGTTAAGAGGAACTATTGAAATAATTTCTCAATGCATCCCAGTTCAGAGCTAAAATATGTCTGTTATTGTGATGTGACGTGTTTAGTAAGTTTAACAGGAAAGCTTGGCTTTAATCACAAGAGTCTATGTTTATGTAAACCAAGTTTCTGGCAAGATCTTGAAACAGAATCTTATGACCCTGAGAAATAGGTTGCCTCTCGCTCTAAGTGGAGGGAGCCTCCCTCTTCCTCTTCAGTTTTGAATATGAGTCCCCAAGGATTTGGGCAACTGAATTTTCTGGGCTTTGGTGAACTGCGCCAACTTCAGCACTCAGGGGTGTCCTGAGTCAAAAGTGGTGTGGCAGGTGTGGCTGTTGGGGACATTGAGCTGAGCTGCAACAGAGCACAAGCTGCCCTTTATTTCTTTTCAGACACAGAAACCACGGGGACCAGGGGGACTGGATTTGAATCCTGAATCCATCCCTACTCAGTGGGTTTGGAAAAATCCTCTCCCTCTCGGGCCTGTCCCTACCAAACAAGTGATCAAAGGATGTGAAAAGGCCTTATAAACAGTGCAGCGTAACTGCACATGAAATTCCTATTTGGTGGTAAAAACCATTGAATATCAGCCATGAAGGATGGTTCTGTTCAATAGGGTGGTGTCTTAATATAGCAAACCCACTGGCTGTTTTTGTCTATCGCAGCTTCATTTGAAGGTGAGTCTATGGTTTATGCACCAAAAGCATTTACTAAATACCAGCTGAGCAGCTGGCACTACGTTATACACTACAGATAGAAAACATGAGACGAAGGTCAGGGTCAAGAGGAGGGCATAGTCTGCCAAATAACCAGCGAGTCCAGAAATCTGCAGGCGGCTTATGAACAGAAATAGCTCCCAGTCCGCAAAGTTGACACGTATTCAAAAGCGCTCACATGGTGGCTAGTAAGAGAAACGACTGGAGTTGAATTAGTCATCTCCCCACATAGAAAGGAGCTTGTCCCGCGGTTCTGGGGGAGCTCCAGACATGGCTCCTGAGGGTGGGCGTGTCCCCGCACACTGAACGAGACAGTCGTGGGAGCCCACGCAGCTGGGCCTCTGCACCTTTGGTCTCCTTCTCTCCGTTTCCATTTTGATGCTCTACAGACACACTTCTCTGCTAATCACACGGCAGGAGGAAGACAGCTCTCCCACCTGCAGCCAGATTTGCACTGGTGGTGTCCACCACCCAAGGACACCCAGGCCAGCACTCAGTCACCCAGGGATGTGACTCTGCATGGGTCGGCTGTCCAAGAGAAGTGTCCTCACACATACACACGTCGCCTCCCACCCAACGCCACAGGGCCTCCTGTGCTGATCCATCGGTCGATCTGGCTTGAAGGACTAGCAAATGTATCATTCGACACTTATTTTTTCCATGTAATTAATCTTGGTTCTTTCCGTGTGGTGAATATGGGCTTATATCGTTCTTTTAAATAGCTGCATAGTATTCTAGAGAATAGTCCATATTTCATAGTCTATTTAATGATTCCCTTGTTGACTTTTTTTTCAATTTTTTGTATTATTTACAGAGTCACGGTTACCACCCCCTCGTAAATCTTTTAAGTAGTTCCAGAGTAAATATCTGAGATTTAGAGATTAAATATAAAGATTGCTATAGAAGTCTCAAAGTGAAATATCTGGATCAAAGGGTATGTGCATTTTAGATTTTAGTAGATGTTATCAAACTGTTCCCTGAATACCCATAACAGTTAACACTTCTGGCGTTATGGCGTGAGGGTGAGGGTTCCTTATCCCCTGTGAACCCTGTGTATTAGTGACAGTGCTAACAGTCCAGTCAACAATGCTGTCACATACTTGGCTTCCTCAGGGTCCCTGGGAATTGAATTGTAATTAAGGACTGTGGTGCTTCTCCGTCACTTCTGGACTAGATGGAGCATGAGGTCTGGGGCATCACTTTGTGGCTTTGCTTTGGCAAGGTCAGCTCTCAGCTGGCCATCTGGCTCCCAGCCTCAGGGCTCCCAGCTGGGAGGCCTGCTCTCCAAGGAGCAGAGCATAGACTCCGGGCTACCGGCCCTCATGAGGTTCCTGTAGGTGCCGTTCCCTGCGAGACACTGAGATCCTCTCAGTTCTGACTTTATAAAGCAGAAGTAGGAAACAGCTGAGTTTAAAAAAGTAAAAAAATTCCTAACAATCCATTAGAGTAAACATTTAAAAAATTAAAATAGGAAGTCATGAGTAAGTTCCTTTTCATTTGTAATTGATATGAGGCTCTACTCCACTGTTTACATTCCTTTCACAGGAACCAAAGGCAGAGGACCATCCAAACCCTGTCTCTTCCTGAAGCTGATGCAGGGCCTGTCCCAGCCGCGGACTCTGAGGGAGGTCAAGTGTGGATTTCCTTCCTTTCTGTCATTTATATGATTGCTTGGAAGGTGAACCCAGGTGCATCCTCAGAGGAGTAGAGAAGTGACCCGGGGAAGGCAAGAGCTGACACAGGGTGCTGGGAGCAGATCTCCACACGGGCAACGGGGCCCAGACCTGCAGGGAGCTCCAGGAGGTGATGGAGACCATGCAGAGAGTGGCCTGTCCCCCTCCCGGGGCTGAAGTGGCCAGGGTGTCCGCTAGGACTGGGGTGTCCAGGACCAGCTTCAAGTCCCGTCCATTGTTGCCCAGGGGCAGCTCTCAGGGGCACTGGCTCCCCCAGCAGAGAGGAGGCCCTCGGGGGGAGGCATGGGTCCTTCCAGCAGGATGCTGTCCCTGTGACCCCGATGGTGAAGCTGAGGGTATGGACGGGGGCTGACAGCATCAGCTCCTACCTCTAAACCCTCTTGGAGCCAGCTTGAAACAAACCCAGGTGGACACGTTCCATCCTCCTGGAAACTCTAAATGCCGAGGTGCTGGGAAATATCAGAGGGCAGAACTGGATTCAGAAACTGTGCAGTTTCTCAGAATTACAGCTTGTCAGCAGTGACCCAAATGCAGTCTCTCATTTCAAAGAGGGTCCAGTTTCCTATGAATGATTTATTGAAAAAACATGTGTGGGGAGAGAGCCTCTGGGAGCAGCACAGACTCCAAATCCACACACAAAGTGACGGCTGCCATTTCATGCAGTTCTTGATCAAGTGTTCCCTCCATCCTCAGAGCATTCGTACATCTGCCAATCTGCCTTGAACTTGCAAGTTCCACCAGGAACAAGTTCCACCTGGACTTGATTTGTGGGAGGGGTGGAGGGGTCGGCTTGGTAGATGACTCCATCACAAGTGTTGTTATGGGCTCGTCAGAACAGCTCCACGTGACCTCGGGTCTGGGCAGAGGAAGGCCATACCCAGCACTTCCGACGTCCACCCAGCTCTGAGCTCTGTGGCCTCATGGAGAAGACTTGTCATTCCTTCCACGTGAGCCATGTGGTCCCAAGCACTTCCGTCACCATCCCTACTCGGTCCTCTTAACAGGCAAGGGTGTAAGTTCCTTTACTCCCATTTCCCAGAAGAGACAAAAGCAGGTCAGGGCAGGACGGGACCCGCCCACGGGCCCAGAAGAAGAAACTGGGCCCAGTCTATCTCTTGATGGTAATTGGTGCCCAGGAAGTGTCTGGACGGTGGCTGGGCAGGGCTATGGCTCACACTGGGTCTTTCCGACACAGGAAGTCTGTGGGTTGGCTTCAGCAGGGAAACTGACGGGCAGCAGGGAGTCCTTGTGAAAGATGGTCAGATGCACTTTAGGGTTTGTTTGTTTGTTCTGCACTTATTAATTTGTTCACGTGGCAAAATAGTTCCCCCCTGTGGCTCCCCTGCCTGGAGGCCCTGTCTCTGCCCAGCCCCTGCCAAATGCACCTCAGTTACCCTGCCCAAGGCGTGGGTACCTCCATGACACTGCAGAGAGGGCATCTCCAAGGTCCAGCTGAGCGAGTGTCTGTGCCGGGATGCCCGGCCTGGCGTAGGTGTGCTTGTGATGCTTCTTCTCTGCGGATGGGAAGGTGGGCTTCCTAGCAGACCTGACTGATTATACGCAGTGGACACCAGCCTTACTTATCCCACAGCAGCCCTCCCAGACCCCGAGCACCTCCAGAGCAGCAGCGAGAGGAAGGGTGAGAGGAGAAGGAACACGAAAACCTAAGGAGGCACAGTTACCAGGCACTCACACTGGCACCAGAGCAAGAAAAAGCTACACTTCACTAGTTGCAAAAATGAGTCTGTGTTAATTAATTATGTGTGTGAGTTACTTAAGGTTTGGAGGGAAAACTGTGAATTTCCCTGCTATAACCTACAGCATCCTGGGTACAGCCAAGGTGGTACTGCAGATTCCGGGTCTAGTAGGCTCTCCCGGGATCAGAAGCCTGGACCCTGGGATGGACAGGTTCTTCTGCTAATGAATAACTCACTGTGGGTGCCCACAGGCTGAAAGCCAGCCCCATGTCACCACGGACCAAGCTCTGCCTGGAAGTATCAGCACGGGCATGCCATTTGGAATAAGGGAGCTTTGTTCAGTTAACTGGTAATCTGAGAGCACCCTGTCCTGGGATTCATCCTGCTGGGGCTGTCGGGACACCGAGAGTAGGAATAACCCCCAACCAGGGCAGGAACCATGTGGCATGGGGACCACCGACCACATACTGCGGCTGCAGCTGGAGCAGAAGGGTCCACCCAGGACAGGAGTTTACCCAAGACCCAGATACTCTGATCCCAGCTCATTCTGCCACAAGAAGCTTCTCAGAATGTAGAGAGTGAATGCAGGTGTGAAGGGAAAAGCAGGTCAAGGTTAGTGGCTTTCTACACCTCAGGCACCTGTGTACCTCACCCTGCATGGATTGGCGGATCAGAGGACAGCAGTGCCCTCTGCCAGGCACCCAGTGGGAGGGAAGGAGGGTGGAGGACTTGAGTCCGGGGTCTCCACCTGCACGAATGATGGGGGGTTCACGCACGAATGATGGGGGGCTCACTCACAAATATGCTCCCCCGGTGCTCCATAAAGTTTCAGTGCTTCAAAAGCCCGCTAATGCCAGCCCAGGTCAGAGAGGGATTTAGGCAAAGTTTTAAGTCGTTAAATGGCCCCAGAATGAATGAAGTATGATCTAGACCACAGGTCCTCACGCTGCAGTGGCATCAGAGCCCCTGGAGGGCTCGGCACACGGTCCTTGGGCCCCACCCCGGGTAGGTCTGGGGCTGCCGAGGACTGGTGTTTCCAGGTGACGCTGATCCGCAGTTCCAGCTCCACACGTGAGGCTCACAGGGGCAGCTCCACCGCCCATGACACCCAGAGCCTCAGCCAGGCCTGCCCCTCAACGCCAAGGACATGGTGGAGAGGGGCCACTTCCTTAGAGTTTCCCAGACGTGGAAAATTGGAGTACCAGTTATGGGTTAATTTGTATACCATTTTTCTGTTTCCGCAGGCACGGCAGTGAAACTTCTTCTCTGAGGACTGTGACCCTGTGTCCCCTTCCCCCAAAACAGACAAACAGAAGGAAGGAAAGATGGACAAGGGGAAGCAATGAAGGTGAATGGTGGGCCTTTAAGGACTTTAATTCTCGATTTTGTGTTTCTAGGAACATCTGATCAAATAACATCTTTCATAACCAAAATGACACATAAAGAAACTGCATGACCTGTCTCTGCCATTGTGGTCATCATGCGAGATGAATCACAGGAAGATGAATCTTAGCTTTCCAAATTTGGAGAAGGCCAGAAATGCTATTTGGATTAATTTCTATCTGGGAGTTGGCTAACACTGACCACAGTCTCTCCTACCTAGGGATGAACATAGCACTGTCATACAAATCTATAGTCAGCAAATTAGGTTAAAGTAGGCCTCTTTGGGGAGGCAAACAATTTCTTTTCTTTTTTTGCAGATTACTCTCCAAATATGTTCATACACAAACAGTTCAACTTTTCTTTGTTTCATAGTCAATGGCAGTCAAACTAAATTTCTACATTTTTGGAAGTGTGTTAAATTACATTGTTCTTCAGTTACATATAAAATTCAATTAGCATTTCTTTATGGAAATTTTAATATCTTATATAGGTTACAGAAAAGAATATTTAAAATGACATTTTAATACTTTGTAAGAAGCAACAGAAATTCAACTTTCCAAAGCACAGCCCAGTACTACCATTGGAGTGTGTCTGCTGTGTATTCCCCGCACAGAATTCATTCCAATGCAAACATAAGTAAGCCTTATTCTGTACAATAGATTGACCCTCAAATATTGTGTGTATAGAATGTCTATAAGGTAAATTACCATGCGTTTGAAATCGAAGATTAGAACTGAAGCAAAATCTGGGGAAAAAAAACACCCTAATTGCTGACCCCGGTACTATTTTCTGAAGTGAAAAGTGTTTTAAATTTTTGGCCAATCGATTCAAGCCAGAGTTGAACATTTGTGCCTTTAGGAACATTCTAGTCACAATGTGACTAGAATAACTAGCAGATCAAATTCTGCTTTTGTTCAGCTATCTACTCCTTTCCTATGTGACCCAGAGGTGACGGCCCCACCCTCCCCAGGGGGACATGTAGCTGGTCCAGGCTGTCGATGGCAGTCTGATGCCCTCGCCATGACTGGATGAGGGCCAGGCACTAGCCCAGGGCTGACCAACAGGTCCTAGGGAGGTGACTGCTGGGCTCCTAGAGAAGTTTTCCTTGTTCTGAAGAGGGAGTTACATGAAGGGCTGGTCCGTTTCTGTCCCTGGACCCTGGAGGTAAGAACTCCTGGAGCAATCTTAAGCCATAGGGGAGCCAGTTGGTGTCAACTCCAGCCCACAGAAGACGGCCTAACAGAGAGAAAAAGAACATAGGTCTTTGATGCCCCGACAGCTGTTGAGTCAGCCAGCTAGAACCTAGAATAAATCTTACAGCAGCTAAGCTCTTATTTGATGTAAGAAATTGTCTTACTGTCAGTGTCTGTGAGAAGAGCTTTCTCTTGCCTGTAGTGAAGGCATTCTAAATGATACAAATGAAATTTGAAAATGTGAGACTTCATGGAAAGTTATTTCGTCTGTTTCTGTTCAGTTTCATTGCACACTTTTTAAATGAGCTATGTGTTGCACCATTTTTAAGCAGGTCTGCTGTATTATTCATAATTACCTCTAAACGATGAGTTTTCCTAGCTTGAAAGATGATTATGTCAGGTTTTCCTGAAATGGCTCGCATTCGTATTTGCTTAATTGGCTATTTAACATGGACCATGGTCCTCTACAATTTATCTCACTTTTCTCTTCATGGTTTTTAAAGTGTAAAGTGGAAAAAGCAGTAAAAAATAATAAGTCTTGGTATTTATTCCTGCAGACGCCTGGATGATTTGTGGTAATTGAGGTCTGTTGTGCTACAAGCTTTGTTAAGATGCGTGACACTGTCGTGCTACCTCCCTGCCAGAAACATTCTCTGCATTTGAACTCAAGGACTTCATTGTTCTTAAATTAAATCGCTAAATGAAATGTGTCTCATTTTACTCCTCTGCTCCCTGTGTCCACCCTCCCTGTTTACACAGGGAGTGAAGAATGGATTTCTCTTCTCTCTAGATGTTTTCCCATTGCTCCCATCTCACCAACCCTGTTTCAAGTGAATGCAGGGTAACCAACCCCGTGGGAACGTGGAAAAGGCAATCCTAGGGTCTGAACTTTCTGTCACTGACCCAGTTTTCAAGTCTTCGGTCTCGTTGTTAAACCACAAGCTCCAATCTTGTTTAGCTTTGTTTTTGCTTAGAGACTGTGGCATCGGGAAAGGTGCTCACCTTGTCTCATATTTAAACTCGACCATGTCGGTGCTGGTTTGTATCGGGTGGAGTGTGGACAGCTCCTTGGGGTAGGGAGGTCGTGGTGCTCAGGTCTGCTTGGCCTGAAGTGGCGGGTTGGGGTGGGTGGGTTCTGATCACTCCTCTGTGTCCACTGATGTTCTCTCCTGAAGGGTAAAGTGAGATACTCCCCTCCCAGCACCCCAGTCCTTAGCACCAAAGAAATCATCAGTAGCGGAGGCCACAGCCTAAACGCTAGTTCTCTCTTGAATATTTATCAGTGACGTTAGATGATAATTAATGAATCGATATCAGGCAGGATAAGAATGAAATGGGCTGCGTGGGTGAGCGTGAAGCAGACATGGCAGTGACTGACCCTCCAGTACTCCGTGCTGGCCAGCCCTCTCGTCAACGCTGGTCTGAGCCAATCAGGTTAAAGGACCCACATTCTTTGCCCCAGCGACTGAATCAGTGTGTACCTGTCAATCTTCCTTCCCCGCCCAGAAGGGCGGCTCAAGGGCTGACATGGTCCCACTTGGAGCCAGTGGACGTGAGGCAAGTTTGCTGGGGGCTTGCCCAAGTCATCCCCCTGGTAAGTGGAGAAGCCAAGGTCCGTCCAGGCCACAGGCCATCGGACGATGCGCCCCACGTTGCTGGCCATGGAAGCGGAAGTATAGGATGGGAGAATAGTGGGGAGGGGCAGGGTGAGGCCTGGCTTCTCTAGGGCCATCCTGGGCCTGACCACCCCATTGTTTCATGTCACACCTTTTTGGAAGTTATGATTTCAACTGAGTCTCCAAGTTATGTTGTTTGGAAGAGGTGATGTTATTTTCCATTTATTATGAAACTGTAGATTCTGGATTTTCCAAGAAGCCTCAAATCTTTCTCCTTATTTCTCTGACACATTCAGTATCCTCATTGTTGAATGAAAATATAACCCGTACAGGAACCAGCTTAGAGGTTTTCTGTGTAAATGACAACATCCCATGCAAACAAGTTTGAACAATAAAAGGCATCTATTGGCCCCGCACCTAGAAAGCCCAGGGACCTGCAGGCCCTTCCACGCTGGCTAAATTCGGTGACTGGCTCAACGAGGTGGTCTGTCCTGCCCCCTACACTCTGTCCTGCCAGCGTCCTCCAGGGCCCTGGCTTCCTTCACGGTGTGGCTGCAACGTTCTGAGCTCCAAACTCACACAACTCGCCGGCCAAAGGGAGTAGCCCTGCCAGGGGCCCTGCCTTCATGTTCCACTGGCCCAGACTGGGCTACATGTCCATTCTTAGACCAGCGCTCACAGGGGTCTGCTAGCAGGGGAGGTGGATGGCTGTCCCCACTGACTGAGACACTCAGGCCCCATCCCACAGCTGCCCCCTGACAGAGGAGGGTGGGATGGAGCCTGAGGCCAAGGGTACTTCTCCAGGGGCTGCATCCAGATCTGCACCAGGCGGGTCACTCCCTGGAGCAGAGTTCTACACGATGCAAGGTTCTCTGTTCAGTTTTTAGATACGTCACTTTTGAATCACCCACTCAGAAGGGCCAGTAAACCAACTCTGCCTAAACCTTCCCCGGGGCCCACACACCCCAGGCCTCTGCTCCACGCCCCAGCTATCCCCGGGCTCAGAGATTTCAAGGGGCTTCTTGAGCAAATGAACATGAGGACGATAAAGGAACCTGGGACACACAAGACAGCAGCTAGAATCATGGGAAGCTGTGAAGGACAGAGGAGGACCTTGTGGGCATGGGAACACGAGGACAGCAGGCCAGAGAGTCTGGGAGGAGTAAACACTTTGCTCACATATTCTGGGGGCTGGTCTTACCTCGAGGTCCTTTCCTGAGGCAGTGGACTTGCATGTTTACTGTAGCTCCAAGGTCAGCCACCTGCTCTGGGTGCCAGCCACCATGCAGCTGTCTTTGGCAAAAAAGACACGATCTTCCCCCTCGCTGAAAGCTCCTCCTGAACCTGGCTTGGCCACTTCCCTGGGCGGCATCCCCTGGCTGCAGGCCCCAGAGCCCAGGAATCGGGGTCAGCCGTGAGCCAGCCTGGGTATCGTCCCTTTGCAAGAACCCCAGGCTCCCAGGTAGCTCCCAGCTACATGTGGTCTCAGGGACGCAGCATGCCCGTCTCCATCACCACAATCAATGCACTTTGTGTGTATTTATTCTGCTTCCAAATTAAGTTTTATTCCCAGTTTTGAAAGTAACACATATTCACCATGGAAAGTGTGGCAAGTAAAAACAATATTTTTTAAAACCCATCACAAAAAGAAAAGTTCTACCAACAATTTGGTACATTTCCTTTCATTTGCTTTTTTCCAATTTGGTACATATCTGTGCATGTTTTTTCCTTTTCCCACCAGCCCCTTCATACACTGTGTATTTCATACAGCATTTTCACTGACATAGCCTTTTATATGTGTACATTTGTCTCCTGTTTTTCCCTTTGCCTTTAGTGTGCATGAAACAAAACTTTCATGAATGTCGCTTTACTGGTTGCCCATTATTTTACTGTGTAAATGGACCCTAAGTGACTTGGGCATCTTTGAAAACATTTAGGTATTTGCAGTTGCTTTCTATTTTATAAATATTGCATTTAAAGTTGCAGCTGGTGCATTTCAGACTCTTTTCTTAGGCTGATTTCCCCAGGTGTGGATTGATGAAGTGAAGGCATGGTTTAAAGTTATTTGTATACGTGATAAGAGAGGAAGTGACTTACCAGGGACCCTGGGTCTTGGGGAAAAGTCCTCAGAATTGGTCCCTAAGCTTGAGATTCACTAGATCGGATGTTCTGATCAAAGCCACAAAAGTTCTTGAAATTTATACTTTCAATTTGCATAAAATATTTTGGAAATTACTGAGACTTGCCATTTGGGCTTTCTGGTTGGCATTGCTTCATTTTGAAGGTGTGATGAAGTGAAGAATGGCATCAGGTGACTCTCAGATGCTGGTGGTACTTTCTCCACATTCCTCACGCAGACCTCCCTCCCCCTTCTGGGCCCAGCCTGCTCATGTGTGTGCACACTCACACAGACTCACACTTGCACATGGATACACACTCACAGACATGCACACACCACTCACACACACGTGCACACACTCACGTACACACACACACAGCTCTGTAACACACACTCATACACATAAACACACATACACACTCTAACACACACTCACACTCAGTCACGACACACATGCTGACATAACTCCACACATTCACATTTACTAGGATTGCCAAATACAATACAGATAGGTACAGGGTGCCCAGCTGACACTGAATTTCAGATAAACAATGAATAATTGTTCAGTGTAAGCACGTCCTATGTCGTATTTGCAATAGAGCCGTGCAGTATTTGGGACAGACTTACACTAAAAAAATATTTGTTGTTCAACAGAAATGCAAATTTAACCAGGTGTCCCACATTTTTATTTGCTAATCCCGGCTGCTCTGACATTCATGCAAACATTCAATCATACACCTGCTCACCCATGCCCACCTGTGCTCACACTCACACACACTTACACACACCCTCCCACTCTTTTTATTCACATCCTACGTTCAGTTTACTTGCTCATTATAATGCAAATGGGTACTGGAAACCCTCTGATAAAAGGCAAATTGCATGGCAGTAGCTTAATATATATTTTAAAAATAATTGGTTTAATAAAATTCCCAGTGAATCTCATGCCTCATAGGTGACCGTCTCAATGTTAGAAACTGATGCCACTGTGTGTGGAACCCTAACGTCCGGGCTAAGCTCCCAAGGCCGGCGGTGGCAATTCTCACAAAGGAGATGGACTTCAGAGGGCCAGGTTATAGGCCCTCGGCCCCCCGGCAGGTAGCTCTCAGATCTTCGTGTAAACATTGCCCTTTGCACTTCCTAAGTTCTGGGCGTGTTTATGTTACAGAAAGGGGTCTCGGCCCATCTGGGATTTGTTTGGAAGGGATTGCCTCTTTCCTTTCTTTATAAAAATAATCCCATTTCTTTCTGTAACTGGGCCAGACGGTCCATGCGACGGGTGAGCCTCACCTTTTCCTGGGTGTGTTCCTGGAAAGAGTGTGTGGAGCCGGGTGGGTTCACCATCTGTGTGCAACCCCGGCTTGGCCTCCTGTCAAACATGCTCTAGGGCGCTGGTGGCCCCCCTCCTTGGTCCCTGGGCCTCAGGAGTGCCCGGCTGCCAGCTGCATTTTGATGAGTGAGTGAGCGAACAGGAGAGGACCCCAGCTTCTTTTGACGTGCTTGCAGTTTATAAATCTCTCTAGGAGCAGCAGTCATTCCATTCCTCATAACAGGGTCCTCCACATCCAGGACGTTTTAAAATTTGAATTTTTCTCTATAGTTCCGAGAATGAGTTGAGAAAGATTTCCACTTGCCCTGCCCCGGCATAAACTCTGCGTGTGTGGAGCAGTGGGGAGCAGGCCACGCCTCTGAAGGACCTCACCCTCAAATGTTTGCACACAATGGCTTGCTTCAAAGACACGCAGGGAATGGAACAAAGCACACAGCAGAGCCGTGAAGCTGGAGGTGGCTCAGTGACTCAGGGATGCGACCCGAGGGGAGGTCGCTCTGTGGGGTCGCTGAGTGGATAAAGCACGGGGCTATAGTTTTTCTATGGGCTTTTTACACTCGCTGTGGTTGGCGCTGCAGGAAAATTCACCAGTTCCTTCCCATCAATCCGGAAAGATTGGAGCTCTGCCGATGCAGCTCACGGCAAAGCCGTCGGCATCACACAGGCAACATCCACACAGCCCGGGGTTTATTTTTCCTCCAGGGATCACCGAGAACTTTCCAAACACTTATTTCATTAGCCCCAGAAGGGCCTGGCCAGATGGGGACTTGCTGAGAGAGGTGGTCCGCGTCGCCCACCATGGAAGGCAGAGGCCGCCCAGGTACAAAGGAAAGTGGAGGGGGAGGAGGACCAGCCCCGAACCCCCCCGGACACATGGCCCTGGGTTCCCAGCTTGCCCTCCTCAGGCTTTTAATGCTGAATGTATGGTTTCCTTAAAAAAAAAAAAAAAAACCCACACAAACATCTAACAACTTTCTGAAATCCACACCTAAGTATAGATTTCCCTTTTGACCCCCAGGAGGCCTCCTAACACAGGTCTACTTTCTATAGAAAACTCATTGCCATGACGTCATGGACTTTGTTTCTGAGAAGAGACAATTGTTTTATCTCGGGAGGAAGGATGTTGGGGGCCTCGGAGGACCATTTGGCCTTGTCTTCCATCGGGGATGCTTCCACACATGCACAGGACCACGTCTGTTCCTCTGTGGAGAGACTTCAGCTAACTGGAGCTATTAAATCATTTCTGGTTTTGTGGAAATAAAAAGAAGGTGGGGAGAGGCCTCCAGGAGGTATCGCCCTCCCCACCACCCCCAGTGTGTGCTGAGCTTAGCGATTTCCTTCCTGAGAACAGAACATGGAAAGGGAGGGGGTGGCTTTAGAGCCGCTGTTGATGAGGGTCACCGCCGCTGGCCACATGGACAGTGTGTCCCCCTGATGGGACCTGTTGAGTAGGGCACTCTGTCTCTGCCGCCGTCCCCCCCCGAAACCCAGTGACCCCAGTCTTAACTATGAGAAAAATACCAAAGAGACCCAGTCGGATGGACATTCTACACAAGGCCCACCCAGTGTTCTTCAAGGTCATCAAAAACAAGGAAAGTCTGAGATATCATTACAGACCCAAGGAGGCTGGAGAGACAGGATGACTAAATGTAATCTCGTCTTCTGGATGCGATCCTGGAACAGAAAAGGACATTAGGAAAAAGCTAGTGAAAGCCAAATGAAGTGTGAATTTAGTTAACAGTGAGGCACTGATGTCGGTTCCTTAGTTGTGACAAATGTACCCAGCAAAGTCAGATGATGACAACCAGAGAAACGGACAGGAACTTTCTGTATCTTTGCAACTTTTCTATACATCAAAAACTACTCGAAAATAAAAAGTTTATTTAAATACAGATAAGAATAAAAGGGGAGTAGTCTTGACACAGGAGGTACATAGGGTCAGTGCTTGCAGAGTGGTTTTTCTAGAATTTCATATAAAATTAAAATTCTTGAGCTCTTTCCAGGTCATAGTAGATGAGAAGGTTTTGAGGGAAGCTGGTAATAAAATGGAGCAATTCCCTAGGACAAAAGCAATAACATTAGGTTGAGAAATACAAACAGATACCTAATCCTGGAAGAATCTGAAGCCCGGCCGCTTGGTAACATGTGTGGATGGTAGCAGCCGAGGGAGCAGCCCCAAAGGTCAGGGTGAGCCTCTGGTTAGTGTGGTGGGCTGACCTCAGCCTTTGTCCTTCCTCCCACTTAGAACTACCACAGCGATGGTGAAGAAAGAAAACGAGGTATGATGAACTTATAAGGACAAAGAAAATAAAGAAGGAGGCATGCAAGGAGGCATGCAGGTCCACTTTCCAATCAGCTTTTCAGTTCCTCTCCATTAAATATAAGTGGGCCCTAAGGATCTCCAGATAAGTGAAGTCCTTCAACATGAATGAGAGCCCCAAACAAGTAAGCACAGAAACCTACAAATAAGCAAAGGAGAACTAGAGGAAATGGACAAGGCAGCAGCGCATGGAATATGCTTTTTAAAGGAACCCAGAGGAAATAATGTAGCAAGTTCAGAAAACATATATATTTCAAGAATCCAAAGGCAAGTCATTCCATTCTCAACAATGTGATGTTACGAAAATGGGAAAACCTGATCGTGTGAAGGAAGTCTTAGGAATTAAAAATATGATAGTAAAAGGAAGATTAGAAGAATGAAGAATTCTTTCAGAAAGTACAATGAAAAACGAAGACAAAAGACAGGTGAAAAAAGAAACTTAGAAAAGAAGACAATCAAGAAGACACAATGACTCTTCAGAAACTCAGAAATAGTGAAAATAATAAAGGAGACGCATCCAGCAAATAAGTGATAGAAGAACAATTCCCCAGCCCGAGGCCCTGAGCCTCCAGACTGAAGGTACCCAGTAGGTGAAATGCGAAACATACACACCAAGGCACACCTTTCCAAGATTTTAGAGCTTTAGAGACAAAGCAATATTGAGAGAGAGAGAGAGAGAGATCCCATTCAAAGGAAATAGAGTCAGAAGACACCACTGGAAGCGTAATAGTGCAGCAAAACCTTCCAATTCTGAGGTGCAGCCTAAAATTCTATTACATCCAGAGAAATAAGAAAGTGCGAGAGAGAATGAAGATATTTCAAAACTGTTAGGACTTTTGCCTGATATTCTAGGAAGATGGAATAGGTGACTTTCTCTATTCCTCTTGCTAAGGAAAACTGAAATCCAGGACATTACCTGTTAAGCCAACAAGAGAAGACTCTGGAAGGTGGCAAGAAGAAGGCTCCTTGGAGAGCAACCTCAGGACCCAAGGAAAAACATCGTGGTGAGTTCCCGGGGTTTCTTCGGGCCTCAAATATCCCAGAATTGGAGCTGAAGAAGCCAGCGACCCAGAAATGCCAAAGGCACAGACATGAAAGGCCCTAACAAAACCCTGCTCTTTCCAGCCAGAGGATTAGGAAAGGGGCAACCTGGAAAGACAGAACACTTTTTGCCCGTTGTTCAAGAACCGCGTTCTCAGGCTTCCCTGGTGGCGCAGTGGTTGAGAGTCCGCCTGCCGATGCAGGGGACACGGGTTCGTGCCCCGGTCCGGGAGGATCCCACATGCCGTGGAGTGGCTACGCCCATGAGCCATGGCCGCTGAGCCTGCGTGTCCGGAGCCTGTGCTCTGCAACGGGAGAGGCCACAACCGCAAAAAAAGAACCATGTTCTCCAGGCAAAAAATACAGAAAAGAGTGTGGCCCCACCCTTACTCATGCCAGGCAAGGCCGAGTGGAGCTTAGGACTTCCGTCTGCTCTCACTGGGAGGGAGCAGGGAACCCCAGCTCCCACAATAGGTGATGTCAGAGCAGGTGACTGGGGAGCTAAGACTTGCATCCTGCGGGCAGTAAAAAGTCCCCATGCTCATGCTGTCTAGAGAGACCACATAGGGAAACCAGTCTTTTTGTAGATGATTTTCATGAAGTTGAGGAAGTTCTCCTGTATTCCTGAGAGTTTTTATCATGAATGGGTATTGAATTTTGTCAAATTCATTTTCTCCCTCATCAGTTAATATGATCAGGTGGTTTTTCTTCTTTAGTCTGTTAATATGGTTGATTACATTGATTCATTTTCAAATATCAAACCGGCCTTGCATTCTTGGAGAAACACCCATTTGGTCATGGTGTGTAATTATTTTTATACATTTTGCTGAATTCTATTTGCTACATTTTGTTAAGGATCATTGCATCTCTACCTATGAGGGGTATTGGTCTTTAGTTGTTTCATTTTTTGCCTGGTTTGGTACCAGGATAATACTATCTTCATAAAATAAAACTGGTACAGCACCCTTTCCACCATATTCTTTTGGTCAAGTAGTCATAGAGCCCAGATCCCTGGGGAGGCACCACAGACTCACCCCAATGGGAGGAGTGCAAAGAATTTTGGGGCCACACTTTAAAACCACCATGCCTTCCTAGTAAGGTACTAGGCATCTGAGTTTGAACTCAAAATGCATTGTTTCAAAAACAATTTACTGGTAAGATAACACTGTGCTCTCAGCACATCACAGGCTAAATCTCTCTGGGTGGAGGTGGGGAGCCGTGCTGCCTTTTGCCTTATCACTTTTGTTTCTGGGGAAATGTGTTTTGAGTTCTTGAAGTAATGCACAAACAAACCTTGGTAATCCTTTCTTTGTTTGCTGTGTTGTGTTTCTTAATTCTGCAATTCATAAAGTCCATGGTGGCAAGTTGTAAAAAGTGACTGGCAGGACCCACTAGAGACTGAAAAGGAGATGGGTAAGGAAATAGCAGCGATCATTGTGCAGGGCACCAAAGTGTCGGACACACGCTGCCCTAAGCCAGCGGGGAGCTCTGCCTGCTCTGTGTCACTCCTGGACAAGGGGTGGCCAGCCAAGGGGGTGCTCCACCTCCCAGGCTCAGGGCCAGTGGCCTGGGGGCAGCATGTGATTTCGTGTGTGCCTTGCTCTTTACACAGCTTAGGTCCCCAGAAAAGCAGCCCTGGGCTTTCCCACACTCGAGGTGAGGGTTGGAGAACTCTGTGTTCCTGGGTGTGTACAAATTGACTCTGTGCCACGCAGTTAGAATTGCTAGATTTCAGTTACAGGGTAGTGAAAATGAAGATGTCATTTCTTCCCACCCAGAATCCTGTCCTGAATCTCTCCAGGGACCCCAGGGTGAAGACCTCTGCTTGTAACAGCAGAATTCTTCCCTGGGGAGCACTGCTCTTGGATTTGACAAGTGGGTCTTTGTTTTATGAAGGAGACCCCTGGGGAGCAGTGCTGGTCACCGTGATAAACTGAGATGGTTTTCTTCTTGCCCCAGGAAGCCTGGATTCAAAGGTTTCTGGTGACTTGGGACAGGGGAAGGAGAGGCAAGGGAGACCCTGTGGGAGAAGGATTTGGATGAGGGCCTGGGATTCCCCAGAACCACGGGGTGGGGTAACCACGCCCTGGACAATGGTGTCTGCCCAGGCTAAGCTCTCTCCATCCCACCTGCAGTCTCCTCTCTCCCTACGCTGTGTACAAAGTTCATCCTTAGGCATCACGGAATGACGGGGAGGGGGCTGTGTCAGTGCTTAGGGAAAAGGGGAGCTGGAGAAGCCAGGAGGGGAGAAAAGGAAAGACACCCCCACCCCTTCCCATCACACGTGCTCCATTTCTCCTCAGAGCTCGTGTGGAAGTTCAGAGCATGACACAGTTCAATCATGAGGAGTCTGCCGGCTCCGGTCCTGCTGCCTTTGGGAGCGTTCAGCCTTCGATTCCCGTCAGAGGCTGTGTCTTCACAGCGCCCATCCCTTGGATCTGCCATCCACCCAGGTCCTAGGGGAGGGCTGACAGAGTGACCCAAGCTTCCCCCTGACTTCCACCCCACCGCATCCCACGGCCCCGGCCCCAGGGGACAAGGTCAGTGTCACCTGATGCTCTGACTCCTTCCATGCGTCCCTCCTTGGCATCAGTGTGCCTTGAACAGTCTGTACCTGTGGCTTTCCCACCGCCAGCTCTCGGGCTATGGGAGTCCCTTGACCACCCACAGATGTGGGATTCTTTCTCCCCAGAGTGACCCTGACCCTGACTGTGGGTACGGGGCTGTGAAAACTCAGGTTGGACCCTCTGAGGCATCACCCACCCTCCAGGGGCCCCGTGGGACCAGCTGAAGCCCCCAGTTTGGGCCTCGCCTGAACCTCCCGTCGCATGCTTCCTCCACTTTGCGACCCTGGTCCTGCTCTCTCAGGGGCCCCGGACGGACTCACTTAACAAAGCCACCCTCGTCTTTGGCAGAGTAAGAATCCTTGCTGTATTCCACAGAGCAGAGAATGCCTCTGGGCGAATTTAGATTGTATTTGCCTGGGTCACTCTGGAGCAGAGTTTCTCAGTCTGAATCCCATGGACATTCGAGGCTGGATGACTCTTTGAGGAAGGGGGTGTCCTGTGCCTTACAGGATACTTAGCAGCGTCCCTGGCCTCCACACTCTAGATGCCAGTGGCACCCCTCCCCTCCCCCACCCAGCTGTGGAATCCAGAAAAGTCGCCAGACTTTGTCAGGTTTCCCTGTTGAGGGGCAAACCCCCACTACCCTAAAGAGTCTAGACCGGACTGGTTTTTGTGGTAGATTTGCCTCATTTTGTCTGTTGCCGTGAGCCAAAGGGGTCCACGAGGAAGAGTTACCTCCCCTGGGACCACCTGCCAGGTGGCCGCCCACCACTCCTGTAGCAACGGAGGGGGGGGGGCGGCGGGCAAGGTGGGAGGAGGGGGAGAGGAGATGGGGGCAGCCTCAGCTGCCTGGGGGGTCAGGCACCTGAAGCCCGGGGCATCTGCAGTTAGAAAGGCCTCTCCTTCGTCTCACTCACCTCTTTGTTGCACAATTTAAATTCTCTTCCTTCTCTTCCAAGGTGGGGAAGAACAACTGGGAACTATTTGAATTCAGAATCAGGAGGCAAACTCTGCAGGCCTGGCTCAAACTGGTGAATTTGGGCGAAGAATTACTACCTAGGAATTGATGAAAATGATTGGAATTGATCAGAGGAAGTCTGGGACCTGTTCTCTAAGCCAGCAGTCCCCAACCTTTTTGGCACCAGGGACAGGTTTCGAGGAAGACAGTGTTTCCGGGGCGGGGGTGGGGGGTGGGGGGATGGGGGGTGGTTCAGGCAGTAACGTGAGCGATGGGGAGCCATGGAGAGCAGCAGATGAAGCTTTGCCCGCCGCTCACCTCCTGCTGTGGGCGCCGCAGCGGGGGTGGGGACCCCTGCTCGCAGCTGTCGCTGGGACTACCTCCATCCTCCTTGGCCTCAGATCACCCAGCAGGCCTGTCTTCACGGCCTCCTTTACTTTCCCCAGCCTTTGCTCAAGACTTCTTAAAGCCTCAACTTGCCACGTACGACTTCCTGGGCTGCTGCCTTAATTAGCTACTGTGTGCTTTCCTGATGGGAGAAATAAGAATCCTAGATTACTGTGCCATTCAATACAGCAGCCACTGCATCGGGCAGTGACAGTCTGGAAGTTTCCCATGATCACAGAAAGCTCTCTTTGACAACCCTGAAAGCCCAGTATTTCAAACACTTTGTCCTCACAGACTTGGCTAGATTTTTCTGTTTTATCAAGCTGAGTGTTTTCATGCGTCTGTTTTTTTTTTTTTTAACACCTTTATTGGGGTATAATTGCTCTACAATGGTGTGTTAGTTGCTGCTTTATAACAAAGTGAATCAGCCATACATATACATATGTTCCCATATCTCCTCCCTGTTGCGTCTCCCTCCCACCCTCCCTATCCCACCCCTCTAGGTGGTCACAAAGCACTGAGCTGATCTCCCTGTGCTATGCGGCTGCTTCCCATTAGCTATCAATTTTACATTTGGTAGTGTATATATGTCCATGCCACTGTCTCACTTCGCCCCAGCTTAACCTTCCCCTCCCCACGTCCTCAAGGCCATTCTCTACGTCTGCATCTTTATCCCTGTCCTGCCCCTAGGTTCTTCAGAATGTTTTTTTATTTTTATTTTTTTTGGATTCCATATATATGTGTTAGAGTACAGTATTTGTTTTTCTCTTTCTCACCTACTTCACTATGTAAGACAGACTCTAGGTCCATCCTCCTCACTACAAGTAACTCAATTTCATTTCTTTTTATGGCTGAGTAATATTCCATTGCATATATGTGCCACATCTTCTTTACCCATTCATCTGTCTATGGACACTTAGGTTGCTTCCATGCCCTGGCTATTGTAAATAGTGCTGCAATGAACACTGTGGAACATGACTCTTTGAATTATGGTTTTCGCAGGGTATGTGCCCAGTAGTGGGATTGCTGTGATATATGATACTTCTATTTTTAGATTTTTCAGGAACCTCCATACTGTTCTCCATAGTGGCTGTATCAATTTACATTTCCACCAACGTTGCAAGAGGGTTCCCTTTTCTCTACACCCTCTCCAGCACTTACTGTTTGTAGATTTTTTGATGATGGCCATTCTGACTGGTGTGAGGTGATACCTCATTGTAGTTTGGATTTGCATTTCTCTAATGATTAGTGATGTGGAGCATCCTTTCATGTGCTTGCTGGCAATCTGTATGTCTTCTTTGGAGAAATGTCTATTTAGGTCTTCTGCCCATTTTTGGATTGGGTTTTTTGTTTTTCTGTTTGTGTTTCTGTTTACTAATGATTTCTTTCCTTCTACTAACTTTGGGGTTTTTTTGTTCTCCTTTCTCTAATTGCTTTAGGTGTAAGGTTAGGTTGTTTATTTGAGATGTTTCTTGCATCTTTAGGTAGGATTGTATTGCTATATACTTTCCTCTTAGAATTGCTTTTGCCGCATCTCATAGGTTTTGGGTTGTCATGTTTTCATTGTCATTTGTTTCTAGGTAGTTTTAATTTCCTCTTTAATTTCTTCAGTGATCTCTTGGTTATTTAGTAGAGTATTATTTAGCCTCCATGTGTTTGTATTTTTTACAGACTTTTTTTCCTGTAGTTGATATCTAGTCTCATAGCATTGTGCTTGGAAAAGATACTTGATACGATTTCAAGTTTCTTAGATTTAACAAGGCTTGATTTGTGACCCAAGGTATGATATATCCTGGAGAATATTCCATGAGCCCTTGGCAAGAAAGTGTATTCTGTTGTTTTTGGATAGAATGTCCTATAAATATCAATTAAGTCCATCTTGTTAATGTATCATTTAAAGCTTGTGTTTCCTTATTTATTTTCATTTTGGATGATCTGTCCATTGGTGAAAGTGGGGTGTTTATGTCCCCTACTATGATTGTGTTACTGTCAATTTCCACTTCTGTGGCTGTTAGCATTTGCCTTATTTGTTGAGGTGCTCCTATATTGGGTGTATAAATATTTTCAGTTGTTATATCTTCTTCCTGGATTTATCCCTTGATCATTATGTAGTGTCCTTCTTTGTCTCTTGTAATAGTCTTTATTTTAAAGTCTATTTTGTCTGATATGAGAATTGCTACTCCAGCTTTCTTTTGATTTCCATTTGCATGGAATATCTTTTTCCATCCCCTCACTTTCAGTCCTTATGTGTCCCTAGGTCTGAAGTGGGTGTCTTGTAGACAGAATATATATGGTCTTGTTTTTGTATCCATTCAGCTAGTCTCTGTCTTTTGATTGCAGCATTTAATCCATTTACATTTAAGGTAGTTATCAATATGTATGTTCCTATTACCATTTTCTTAATTGTTTTGGGTTTATTATTTTAGGCCTTTTCCTTCTCTTGTGTTTCTGTCTAGAGAAGTTCCTTTAGCATTTGTTGTTAAGCTGGTTTGGTGGTGTTGAATTCTCTTAACTTTTGCTTGTCTGTAACGGTTTTAATTTCTCCATCGAATCTGAATGAGATCCTTGCTGAGTAGAGTAATCTTGCTTGTAGGTTTTTCCCTTTCATCACTTTAAATATGTCCTGCCACTCCCTTCTGGCTTGCAGAGTTTCTGCTGAAAGATCAGCTGTTAACCTTAGGGGTATTCTCTTGTATGTTATTTGTTGTTTTTCCTTGCTGCTTTTAATACTTTTTCTTTGTATTTAATTTTTGATAGTTTGATTAATATGTGTCTTGGTGTGTTTCTCCTTGGATTTGTCCTGTATGGGACTCTCTGCACTTCCTGGACTTCACTGACTATTTCCTTTGCCATGTTAGGGAAGTTTTCAACTATAATCTCTTCAAATTTTTCTCAGTCCCTTTCTTTTTCTCTTCTTCTTCTGGGACCCCTATAATTAGCATGTTGGTGCATTTAGTGTTGTCCCAGAGGTCTCTGAGACTGTCCTCAATTCTTTTCATTCTTTTTTCTTTACTCTGCTCTGCAACAGTTATTTCCACTATTTTATCTTCCAGGTCACTTATCCTTTCTTCTGCCTCAGTTATTCTGCTATTGATTCCTTCTAGAGAATTTTCAATTTCATTTATTGTGTTGTTCATCACTGGTTGTTTTCTCTTTAGTTCTTCTAGGTCCTTGTGAATCATTTCTTGTATTTTCTCCATTCTATTTCCAAGATTTTGGATCATATTTACTATTATTATTCTGACTTCTTTTTCAGGTAGACTGCCTATTTCCTCCTCACTTGTTTGGTCTAGTGGGTTTTTATCTTGCTCCTTCATCTGCTGTGTGTTTTTCTGTCTTCTCATTTTGCTTAACTTACTGTGTTTGGGGTCTCCTTTCCGCAGGCTGCAGGTTCGTAGTTCCCGTTGTGTTTGGTGTCTGCCCCCAGTGGCTAAGCTTGGTTCAGTGGGTTGTGTAGGCTTCCTGGTGGAGGGGACTGGTGCCTGTGTTCTGGTGGATGAGGCTGGATCTTGTCTTTCTGGTGGGCAGGACTGCATCCTGTGGTGTGTTTTGGGGTGTCTGTGTCCTTATTATGATTTTAGGCAGCCTCTCTGCTAATGGGTGTGGTTGTTTTCCTGTCATGCTAGTTGTTTGTCATAGGGTATCTAGCACTGTAGGTTGCTGGTCATTGAGTGGAGCTGGGTCCTAGTGTTGAGACGGAGATCTTTGAGAGAGCTTTCACCATTTGATATTGCATGGAGCCAGGAGGTCTCTGGTGGACCAATGTCCTGAACTTGGCTTTCCCACCTCAGAGGCACCTGCCTGACACCTGGCCGGAGCACCAAGACTCAGTCAGCCACACAGCTCAGAAGAAAAAGGAGAAAAAAAGAAAGGAAGAAAAAAATAAAATAAAGTTATTAAATTTAAAAAATTACTAAAAATAAAAAAATTAAAGAGTAATAAAGAAAAAAGAAAGAAAGAAAGAAGAGAGCAACCAAGCCAAAAAACAAATCCACTAATGATAACAAGTGCTAAAAACTATGTTAAAAAAAAGAAAACAAAAAACGGACAGGCAGGACCCTAGGACAAATTGTAAAAGCAAAGCTATACAGACAAAGTCACACAATGAAGCATACACATACACACTCACAAAAAGAGAGAAAGGAAAAAAAAATATATATATATATATGTAAATAAAATAAAAGGAAGAGAGCAACCAAATCAATAAACAAATCTACCAATGATAATAAACTCTAAATATTAAGATAAACATAAAACCAGAAACAAATTATTTGCAGAAAGCAAACCCCAAATCTACAGGTGCTCCCAAAGTCCACTGCCTCAATTTTGGGATGATTCGTTGTCTATTCAGGTATTCCCAGAGATGCAGGGTACATCAAGTTGATTGTGGAGCTTTAATCCGCTGCTTCTGAGGCTGCTGGGAGAGATTTCCCTTTCTCTTCTTTGTTCGCACAGCTCCCGGGTTCAGCTTTGGATTTGGACCCGCCTCTGTGTGTAGGTTGCCTGAGGGCGTCTGTTCTTCGCTCAGACAGGATGGTGTTAAAGGAGCAGCTGTTTAGGGGGCTCTGGCTCACTCAGGCCGTGGGGAGGGAGGGGTACGGGATGCGGGGCGAGGCTGCGTGGCAGAGGCCAGCGTGGCATTGCAACAGCCTGAGGCGCGCTGTGTGTTCTCCTGGGGAAGTTGTCCCTGGATCATGGGACCTTAGCAGTGGCGGGCTGCACAGTCTCCCGGGAGGGGAGATGTGGAGAGTGACCTGTGCTCGCACACAGGCTTCTTGGTGGCTGCAGCAGCAGCCTTAGCATCTAATGCGCATCTCTGGTGTCCGCGCTGAGAGCCGCGGCTCACGCCAGTCTTTGGAGCTCGTTTAGGCGGTGCTCTGAATCCCCTCTCCTCGCGCACTACGAAACAATAGTCTCTTGCCTCTTAGGCAGGTCCAGACTTTTTCCCAGACGCCCTCCCGGCTAGCTGTGGTGCAGTAGCCCCCTTCAGGCTGTGTTCATGCAGCCAACCCCTGTCCTCTCCCTGGGATCTGACCTCTGAAGCCCGAGCCTCAGCTCCTAGCCCACGCCCGCCGCAGTGCGTGAGCAGAGAAGCTTCTCAGGCTGGTCAGTGCTGGTCAGCACCGACCTTCTGTACAGGAATCTCTCCGCTTTGCTCTCTGCACCCCTGTTGCTGTGCTCTCCTCCATGGCTCTGAAGCTTCCCCCCGCCCACCCCCTATCTCCAGTGAAGGGGCTTCCTAGTGTGGAAACTTTTCCTCCTTCACAGCTCCCTCCCAGAGGTGCAGATCCTGTTCTTATTCTTTTGCCTCTGTTTTTTCATTTTTCTTTTGCCCTACCCCAGTACATGGGGAGTTTCTTGCCTTTTGGGGAGTCTGAGGTCTTCTGCCAGCGTTCGGTAGGTGTTCTGTAGGAGTTGTTCCACATGTAGATGTATTGCTGATGTATTCGTGGGGAGGAAGGTGATCTCCACGCCTTACTCCTCTGCCATCTTCAAGGTGTCTGTTCTTTTTAACTCATCTTCCACCCACCCATACGTCATTCAGTATTGGATTATTGTTGAGCTTTTATCTTTTTCAGCTTTATGTCCTAATTGCAAAATTTAATCCACTGAGTAGAGCAGAAGGGCAATGGGCTGAACCCACATTGTTTTTCACCTTAGATGATGCAGCTCTCCCTGTACAAAGAAAGGGGACATAGAGGTGCTGGTGGTACTGGTTCCCCCAGATCTCCCTGTGCTCTGTGTGGTCCCACTTGGAGCTCCACCCCTGAGAGACGCTATTCCAAAGCCTTTGTGGGTGTGTGCTCGGGAAGTGGTCTGTTAAGCACTGCTACCATTGCTCGGTGCCTTCTTCGTTGCAGAAATTAAACAAAGAATGTTCTGTTTCCCAGGTTCAGGACAGTGCTGACAGGTACATTCAGCACTTGAGTTTCTTATGGGAAAGCAAGTACCCCCAGGATGCCAGATCATCACCCGGACGACACATGCATGCCTCCCCGTGCTCTCTGATATGAAAGGGAAATTTAATTATTCTGTTAAAGTAATCACATTAGGCCCAAATGGAGTCAGCCAACCAAAACTTGGTACCTAAGTTTCTAGGCTCGGTTTTCCCAGGAAAGGAAGGCCTGGGTCCATCAGTCAGCACATCCCTGCCTGGCACACATTACCTGAACGGCTCCAAGCCTGCCCTTTGCTCCATAGAAGGAAGGAATACCACTTAACCAATCAGCAAAGGTCCAGGGTAACCTCCTTGTTCTCGCTCGTCTTGGTCTATAAAAATCTCCCACCTTGTACAGCGCTTCGTGGCCCCTTTCTATCTGCTGGATTGGATGCTCCCTGATTCATGAATCACTGAATGAAATCCTGCTAGATCAATAAATTCTCTGTGGAACATCTTCTTTTGAGAGTTTAGATCCCAGTTCAAATCTCTTTTATTCACAGAATGTTAATTTCCTATTTGTGAGGGGCAGTAATAATCCTCACTCACCAGGCAGTTGTGCAAATCCATGAATGAAGGGCAATTGTAGAGTCTTCGGCAGAGTCCAGCTTGAAATCAGTGCCCAGGAGAGAGATTTTCCTCCTTGAATATAAGCTTCCCTCTGCCTCCAGGAGTAGAGACGTTTATGCTGTGTGCAGGCGGATTTTCCATGCGATAATTTTTCTTCCCGCCTGGGTTATGAACTCCTTAAGAAGAGGGTGCACTTCCTGTGACTTGATGGGTTTCATACACTTAGAACCTTGCCTTTAGGCAAATATTTACTGATAGGCAGATGATAGCATAATTTCTGGCATCAAATGCGTCTTTATTGAGTAAGAAGGCTGGCGACAGTCTCAGCACCAGCGGGAGATGATTTATTTAGCTAATATTTAATTTGCATTGATTGCACAACGTCATGGGATTTATGGGAGGAGAGAGAGGGAGAAAGATAGCTTCATCCTTGTGGGTGGAAAGAAACGTTCTTCCTGAAAAAAGTCATTAATTCTGGTTTCTCAAGAATGAAATGTGATGAGATCTCACAGCATCCTTTTGTGGGATGGAGAACTTGCAGAAGGTCTGGGCCAGCAGTGAGTTTGGAGCCTGTTCCTGGACCGTGGTTTGGACGAGTGCTCTCTGTGGGATTTGCAGTGACTGTGCCATGGGTCACCTTGGCTCTGAGTTGCAGTTGATGAAAGGGCTGTTAGAATTACCTTGTGTTTTGTTTATCACATAGAGGAGAGGGGGTACGTTGGATCAGGGGTCAGCACGACTGTGTTCCAACCCAGATCTACCATTTAGTTGTCAGACCCTGGCCAGTCATTTCTTCATTCTGGAAGTTGACATCCTAACCCCCTCCATCCCTTTCTCGGAGAAAAATGGGTATGGTAGGTGTGCGGGTTCAACATAAATGTTTACCTGCAGTTTTACCTTTGGACAAATAACAGAACTTCTTTCCATTTCTATGTGCAAAGTGAGAATGGTATTATTTACTCATTCCTAAACACCTATTTTTAAGAATATAAGTAATATTTTTAGGAGAAAAGGAAAGGGAACCAACTTGAGGCCAGTTAGTACGGAGAGGAGTCAGGTTTCTAACCTAGGTGTAGCCACCGCTAAAGTCCAATCTCTCCGGACAGAAGCACTGACGTGGCCATTATCTGTCTTTTGCTGCCAAAATAACTGAGCCTGGAAAGTAGACCAAGATCACTGATCACTTAAAAAGAAAGACAATATTTAGTAGGTAGGAGTCCCAAATGATACTGTTCCTGACTTGAAATCCTGTGACATCATGGGAAAATTTAAGATTTGTTCCAGTTCAGAGCTTATTTTTCAAGATTCTGCAGTTGATAACTACATAATGCTGCGTCTTCTCCAAAAGGATACTCTGTGTGCTTTTTTTGTTTGTTAGTTAATTAAGTCTGGCTAGTCAATACCTCTGAGAGAAAGGGGTTCAAGCTGTTCGCATCAAATAAATGTAAACCAAAGCTATAAGGGTTTTCAGTGATCCGACTGGTAAAGGTTGCAAAGGTTAGTAAATTACAGCTGACCTGGGTGAGGGGAAATGCACACCTCCCATGGGGTTGATGGGAATAAAAGTGACTATAACTTCTCTGGGGGCAAAGTGTGAAATGAGATCTCAGCCTCTTCCAAGTGCAGGGACGTCTCCTCAAGAGAGCATCAAATGAGTGCAGAGGTGTCTGCAGGGCTGCTCATCTGAGTAGGAAACAACATAAGTGTTGGCCGATTGAGAGACAGGTATTTAAACAAATTGTTTCACGGATAGGTCGTGGGTTACTGTGACACCCACGATGACGGGCACCTGTGTTTGGTGACGAGGAAAGATTTTGAGTTGAAAAATCAATGTGAAACAGAGTAAAGGCCACATTTAATACACCCCTTTTATGTATGTGGACACATATGGGCACATACAGGTGAGTACACCTGGAGTACATCTGGAGAGATGTCTGTTCACCAGATTGTATGAGGGTTGTCTCTGGACCATGGGATCTCAAGTGACTTTCACTTTTCCCCTTCATGAGGTTATTTTTTGATAATTTATATAAGCCATGAGAAGGAATTAAGGAATTAAGCTTCTTTAACATAAAAAATATAAATATAGTTGGTATTTTGTAGCATGAAGTTGACTGAAGGACAGTTTTTTCAGAAAGAAAGATTGTTTCACTGTAAGTGTGTATTAATGAGGGTGTGGACTTATCAGACCTTCTCTGAAGATCTTTGAAAACATGCAGCTGCTGTGGACTGAACGTTTGTGTCTCCCCAAATCCGTATGTCAAAACGCTAATCCTCAGTGTGGTAGTATTTGGAGGTGAGGCATTTGGGGGGCAATTAGGTTCCAATAATGCCATGAGGGTGGAACCCCCATGATGAGATTAGTGCCCTTATAAGAAGAGCAAGAAACCAGAGCTTGCTCCCCCTGTGCTGTGTGAGGACCCAGCAAGAAGGCAGCCTTCTGCAAACCCAAAAGGGAGCCCTCACCAAGAACTCAACCATGTTGTCACTCTCATCTTGAGAAATTGATGCCTGTTGTTTAGGCCACCCAGTCCAGGGTATTTTGTTACAGAAGCTCAAACTGACTACAACAGTGGCCCAGACTTCCTGGCCCTCGCCCGAGCTCCTGGGTGATGGAGTCTTGTCTGGACCAGTTGTGGCAGCAAGTCCTGTGCCTTCTTCACCTAGGATCTTGCAGGCACAGCATTTCCTCTTAGCAGGAGGTCAGGGTTCAGAAACATTCTAACAGGAAAGACTTGTACCTTCCTCCAGCCTGGCCCTGACTCATATGTTGCACTGCTCCAGACTCTTCTCATCCTTGCTGAGAAAACCTGAGTAAGAATAAAATAAAATCACTGGGTATCTTGTTCCAGATCGGAATATGTCACCAGGACCCAGCCAGGCTGCACTGCTCCAGTTTTATGACAAAGCTTAAGTGTTTCCTAAACCTAAGCAAAAGTACAAGACACCAGAAACGCTCATTTCATTTTCAAACTCAGTGCATTAGAGAAATGCAGGCTGGAATTGGAAAAATGTCTTCTCTGAAAAACCAATTCCTTTAGTCATACATATGCATATGAATGCAGGACCCTCAAAGAATCTTTCTGGGCTGCTTTTTTAGTATGGTCTAAATGTAAACACACTATTAGGTTTCTATCCTCTGCTTAAAACAACAAAAATATCCCTCCCTTCCCGGGGATTCCACGTGGGCATTCCAGCTGAGAGACACACAAACAAGAAGTTGTGACCTGCCTCCTCTCTTTGATTTCATTCAAAAATGAAAACTGAAGAAACAGTATATGCTGTAAAGGATAAGAGCTCTTCCTTGATGTGCTGTATCTCTTTTTATAAACTTTACATAGAAAATTTTCTTATAAGTCTAGTCTACACCACTGTGCTACACTACATGGATCCTCAAAGAATACTATTGCTGTGGAAACCCTCTCTGGGGCAGAGTTCCTAATTGAGGGAAATCTGTGACCTTGGGTGAAGAGCAAAACCTACGTCTTATTTCACTTTCCTTAGAAGCTTCACAGGTGCTTCCATTATGAATGTAGACAGCAAACCACAGCTGTGTTAGCAAAACCTGTGCTTTCTGTCACCCTAAAAAATCACAGGTATTTTGATATCATATTAAAGTTGTCACAGGTATCTGGACTCATCTTTATATTCATCAATACTTTGAAATCATGGTCAGTATGAGATCCATGGCTAGATCTCTATTTCCCCAGTTTGTTAAAGAACATATTTATTATATAACATATATATATATATATATATATATATGTTTTTTTTTGATTGGCACATTCACTTATAATTCTGTGTATTCTGCAAACTGGAAGACATCTTTCTGAGATGAGGGCTGATGGCTTACCTACACTGCCAGAAGGTCCTTGTCACAAAGGAGACACAGGGGCCGCGCTGGAGGCCACCGTGGGCTCCTGAATATCACAGGTGCTGGGAAAGTCCCTCCTGAGAGAGACATTCAGTTTATGGAGAGAGATGTGAGTGCAGAGTGGACCTTACTTTGTATCTGCTGCTGAATGACAGGTCCACATCCAGTGTTCTCCTTAACCTCCCTCCTTAATCAAGTACCCCCAGACTCCAATTTGCCCAGTTTTCCAAAGGAGAGACAGTGTCTGTCTGACAGGTTTTCATGAAGAGTGGAGTGGTTAAGAGCAAGTGATTTGTCCTCAGACAGACGTAGTGTTGAATCTGGACGCTGCCACCTACCAGCTGCAGAGTTGGGGCTAATCAGCATATCTGTTAGTGCCCTCATGTCCCTTCTCTAAGGGCAATGCTGGAACCTCTCACGGTGGGAGCAGGAGTGTTTGAAGAAGCAACATGCATGTAACACTCCTAGCCCAGCATCTGGTGCATGGTGGCAGGTACCAACACACGGTGCACACGTGTGGGGTCCTCGTGTAGGAGGAGCCTCAGGGCTGGGGAGAGCTCGGGTCCACCTGGATAGCTTTTATTCCTGGGGCCACTCTCTGAAGACCACTCATCTCATGAAGCCATTGTCTTCATCTCCTCTCGACTAATCTCCATCTTCGCCTCTGGTCCCACTACCCAGTGGGTTAAGTCAAGGGGATCTTTAGGTCTGGAGTGTATAGTAGACATCATTTTGGAGTGCTTTTCCAGCCCCCATTCTCTTGTCTCCTACCAGCTATGTGGCTATTTCCCTCTGCCAAGCTCAGAATCAATTACTGATCACCTTGGGATTGGGTGGGTTTAGCCAATGATTGGTTTAGGGATGGGTATGTGACCTTGTCTGGACCAGTGAGAGTGATTCCATTACTCTTCTGGAGGCCCTAGAAGCAATATGTTTTTCCCCGTGTGGATAGGGTGGGGCGAAGAGATTAGGGCTGGGGTAGCTGCAGTCGTTTTACTACTATGAGGCAAGAGCCTTACTCAAACCATGGAGAACAGAGCCAAGAGACAAAGAAAACCAGTCTCCTGGCGACAAGGTAAGCGCCGCTAGACAAAGCTCCTTCTAGAGCTCTGTACGCTGGGCTTCCAGTGAGTGGCATCTAACCACTAGCCAGCCAACTATTCCCTCTATTGTTCAAGCCACTAATAAAATAATTTATTATAAAATGGGACACAGACACAGTACATAGCTTAATGAGCACTGTAAGGCAAACACAGATGTGATCACCCAGGCCAGGAAATGGGACTTTGCCAGTCACCTCAGAAGCCCGCAGAATCTAATCACACATTCTCTCCCCTAAATGTAACCCCTCTCCCTAGCATGATAGTGATCATCTCTTGTATTTCTTCATAGTTTTAAAACAAAATGTCCACCTCTGGATACTATAGTTTATTATCATCCATACTTTTAAATTTGCTTTGTTATTGTAGTCTCTTCTGGTGTGTCCATTGCCCTTCATTCCTTTCTTTTCCTTACAATTATCATGAAACAAGCGAAGCCTTGCCATTTGGTCTGCAGCGTGCGTTGTGCTGGTGGCACTGTCCTGCACAGCTCAAGCTGCCCCTCGGTCCCGGGTATTTCCCGTAAATTGGACTGAAGTCAGGTTCCGTGCCTCTGGCAGGACTGTCGGTGATGTGGTTATCGCCCATCAGGAGGCCCTGAGGTCTGGTTGTCTCTTTTTGTGATGTTAGTGACCAACTCTGAGAGGCTGGGGCAGGGAGTACATCATCTACAGGGAATATGAAAATGATAGTATCAGTGACTAAAATCTGTCTGCTCTTAATCATCACTGTGTACAACAATCCTACACATGGTCAGTGATAGCCCATCCCACTGGGGGGCCCTCTCCGCCAGTGCCCCTGTTGGGAACTCTGGGGTTCCACTATCAGATATCTTGTTGCTTCCTTTTCTGTACCCCGCCCACCATCCCATGCTGATAGCATCCAGGAGTTGTGCCTCTTGGCTGTGTGTCTTCATCTGCTTATGTGTGGGGCATAGGGGTCTTCCCTGCCTGTTTACCCAGAAACTCCTTTGTTCAAGGCAGTTGAGTTGGTCCCTGATGCCTGGAGCTGAAAGATGCCTAAAGTGAAATAACAGTGTCCGGTCTGATCACTGCACTATGCAGATGAGAAATGATGCCAAGGACACTGGGGCTGAACAGGGCCCCACAGGGTGCTCTTCCCCAGCTGGGACGTCTGAATCCTGATTGCTGTTTCTCCTACCACGATCGCTGGAAGTCAGAGGCAATGATCTAGTGAGCTCTGGGGAGGAAGCTGCCCAACCCCCAGGCACAAGCTATGTCTCCAGGCTTAGATAAGCCATCTCTCACCCTTTAAATTTCACAATTTGCTGACATCTTCCTAGAGCTGCTGACACATATTTTTATTGTTTCCATATGGTCTGAAATATGAGTTTTCTCTTGTGTGTGTGCATCTTCTAGAAAAATTCCTCTTAATGTGTCGAGTATCAAAAATTAAAAATGGTCTAGAGGTTGTAGCACAGCTGAGAATCCTGGTTCCCAATAGTTCTACAGTCAAAAGAAGTGGTAAAGAGTTTGATTTAAGCAAAATGAAGGTATGAAATGCATGTTGCCTTCGGGGGTTAAGGAGAACAGGAGCATTCCCTTTTCAGAAACATTTTCATCCCTGATTCTCTGGTGGAAAACTTTTCACACTGGGTTCCCCAGAACATCGAGAACCCAGCAAGACGTCAGAGGCTTCCCTGAGTAGAAGAGGAAGGGGATCTGGTACCCGTGGGGTGTCAGGCTGGGGTTAATTTTATATGAAGACAAGATGAATAGTCCCACTGTTCAAAGACAGAGCACGGAAAAAAGAACCACTGCCTAACGTAAGTGAAAAGATTTATAAATTCTCAGGAAAGCATATATTAAGTAATGGATCTCCCTTTCTGGTTATCTTATTTTAGGGATTTAAATATGTCTTTAATGTAACATCTATTGGTATTTAATCATAAGCAGAAATTTATGAGAGAATTGAAGAACCCTGGAAATTCTCAAAATTTCTGGAAAGTGTTTTTATGAACAAAATAAGCTTTTATCATTTGAAATAATTTTAGACTTATGGAAAAGTTGCAAGGATAATATGAGGACTTCCTGTGTATCTTTCACCCAGATTCCCCCAAAGTTCACATTTTCCCACGTTTGCATTATCATTCTATGTATTTTAGTGTTTATTCTGGTCATTTGGGAGTAAGTAAGTAAGTATGTAAGTAAGATATGACATCTAACTCTTTTTATTGTTAGTTACTTCAGAGCATACAAGTACATTCTCTTACTTAACCCAGGACTAGTATTAAAATCAGGAAATTACAGTGGTGTAATATTGTTTCTAATCTAAAGACCTAATTTAGATTTTGTCGGTTGACCCAATAATGTCCTCTATAGCAAAAGGAAGAGTGGCTCACAATCTTATCAATGAATTTCAGTGTTTTCAAGTCAGAAGCAGTTCCTCAGTTGTTGTGTTTACTTTTTTCTTTTCCTTTTGGAGTACAGGCCAGGTATCTTGCAGAACACCCTCGAATTTGGGGTTGTCTGATGTTACATTGTGGGCAAGGCTCCAAATGAAAGTTGTGTCCTCCAAGGTGCTTCGTACCATCCAGGCACACAATGTCCATCTGTCTCACGACTGGTGACGTCAACGCTGATCCTCTGGTGAATATGGCGTCTGCCAGGCTTTCCCTATTTTTGCAATTAATAAATCTCTTGTGAGAAGATACCTGAAGATTTTGTAAATATCCTGTCTCTCATCAAGTTTCACCACTGATTTTAGAATCCACTGATGATCCTCCTCTGAATCAGTGACTCCTAGGAAATATTCTGTTTTTTCCCTATTGGCTCTATCTTCAAAATGTGCACGTAACCCATCCACCCTCACCCTCTTGTTGTTACCAGGTGGTCACATTCACCACCGTGTCCCTTGTGCAAGGCCTTCTGCGGAATCCCCCTGCTTCTACCCCCAGCTCCTCCAGACATCCCACCAGGGGCAAAGTGGTCCTGTTAAAACGGAAGTCAGCTCGCATCACTATCTTGTTCAAACCATCAAGGGGTCACCAGTCTTTACACTGGCAACTCACAGTGACCCCCTCCTCACGGTGACCTCCCCCTTCTCACGGTGAACCCTCTACAGTGGCTCCCCCCTTCTCACAGTGGCTCTTCCCTCCTCATGGTGCCCCCCTCCTAAGAGTGGCTCCCCCTTTCTCACAGTGACACCCCTCCCGACGGTGACACCCCGTCTTCACGGTGATCCCCCTTTCCCCACGGTGGCTCCCCCTCCTCCCAGTGCCCCCACCAGGGCTCCCCTCTGTCGTCCGGTGTCTCTCCATGACTTCTGTCTCCTGTTACATCTCTGACATCATCTCTCCTCCTCTGTCCAGCTCACTCTCCACCTTGAACTTCTTGCAGGCCCTTGGCCACGCCAGGCTTTCTCCTCTCTTAGAGTCCCTGTCTTCCCTCTGCCTGGAGCAGTTTTCCATCCTGATATCAAGACCGGCCACCTGGCTTCCCTGGAGACTCCTTCTCCAAGGCCCGCCCCCCCCACACTTTTTCCTTTGTATTGTCATCACCTTCTAAGCTACTATAACACTGACTCATTAGGGCTCGTTTTTACTTTCCGCCTCCCCTGCTAGAACGCAGCCCCGTGAGGCAAGACGCTGGTGCCTTTCTTGACCACTGGTGGACCACATGCATCTAGAACAATGCCTGTCACATAGCAGTTGGTCAAAAATATTTGTGAAATAAATCAAAAAGGGGAAAACATTTGTATTATGAAAATGGTAACATATTCAGGTGTTCTTATAGATCTATTAGGTCTTTATTCTCCCTAAATGATTTCTCAAGTGTCTGCTTTTCTCACTCCACACCCTCTCCTTAGACAACCTCTTCCTCCCTCACATTTTTAAACGCAAACTTCAAACTGATGCCTCCTGTACTGGGTCTCTAGTTCAGAACACCCTCTTTGTTACAAACTCCTATGTCCCATGTCTCATGCACATCGCTCTCTGCTCCATGTGACCCTCTGATTCTGCGTGTCTGATCCAAATCTTCATCATCTACTTGTTAAACCCACTCTTCCTCTGAACTTTTCCCCTGGGTGACAGGCACAGACATTCTCTGAAGGCCAAGCACAGACCAGGAAGCCATCTGAATTCTCTTCTCTTCCCATAAGATGCTAGGTCCTTGGAATAATACTCCACACATGCCTGTGCTCCACCATCTCCTCACTGTCCCCTTGCCTCACTTATGGACCTCAGCATCCCTCATCAGGAACACAGCAAGTCTAGGGTGAGCCTAACCCTAGCAGAAAACAGAGACCACAACCAAAGTGGATAATCTGAAGACATTTTAATAAAGGGAGCATTTGCAGAATTATGGGCAGTGGGTAAGAAAGCCACAAGAAATGTGCCCCTAATCTAGAAACAAAGGAAGCTGTCATCACCCCCAGGCCTGAAAGAGGCGAGGGGAGGGGTAGTCATGGAATCTGGAGACACAGCCAGCGGTGAGGGTCTTACTCTTTGTCCAAGGATCCCACCAGGTCGAAGCAAAGCCATAGAGGGGTCCAGAGAACAGAAGCATCCCAATCTCTCTCTCCTCCTGCCCTCTCACCTCTTGGAACGTTTACCATTGTTTGAACCCAGTTGGAGCCAGGGGTCAGAACTGTGATGATCAGCCTCCTAGGGCACAGAGCAGGGGAGAGGGGTGGCATGGATGCAGAGGGGGAGGTAGAAGGTACTTCGGTGAAATACAATGCCCTTCCTTGCCCACTTCTCCATCCCACCATGTGGCCTCCAGGATGAAAATACATGGTCTTGCCACTGCTTGCCCTTGTAAAGGACGCTTCTCTTCCCGGGATGCACTTGGCTCTTGGTCCTCCTGGAAAATCCCTACATTTCTGGTCTCAGTTTAGCAGCTGCTCTCTGAAGAAGCTTCCTTGATATCCTTTACTAACTAATCTCATCTCTTTGAAGCAGGCAATTTACGCCGTTTTATATTTAAAACACATTTGTGGCAGGAGACCCTAACATGTCCCCAATTATCTCCACCTCCTGGTGTTCAGACTTTTTAGGAATCTCCTCCTTTTGAGTCTGGGTGAGACCTGTGACTTGCTTCCAACCAATAACATGTGACAACAGTGACGGAGGTCCCTTCTGTGAGTAGATCACTCGTAACTGTGGCTCATCTCTTGCTGGCAAACCCTCCTCATTGTCCCTTTGATGAAGCAGCTGCCATGCTGGGGAGACAACATGGCAAGGGATGAGGGTGGCCTCCAGCCAACAGCCAACGAGGAGCTGAGGCCCTTGCTCCAGCCCTCCAGGAACAACCCCACAAGACCTTTCCCCAGTTGAGTCTTCAGGTGGAACCCCAACCCCAGCTGACACCTTGATTGAAGCCCGTGAGAGGTCCTGAAGTACAGGGCACAGTTAAGCTGTGCCTGGACTTCTGACCCACAAACACTGAAAGATAATAAGCATGTCTTGCTTTAAGCTTATAAATTTATGGTAATTTTCCTGTGACAATTGATTGTTAATCCAGTTCTTTTTCTGTACTAACAACAGCTGACATTTACTGTGCACTGAGTGACTGGCATTATGCTAAATTCCTTTAGTCTTCATGCCCCCATAACTTGTGGGTAGTGTTATTACCACATCAGAAATAAGCACAGCTGAAGATTAAGAGCTCCGTAATTGTCTCAGGACAAACAGTCAGTGAGGGTCAGAATCAGGGTTTGAGCTGAGACAGTCCAGCTCCAAGGGTCCACATTCACGACCATTCCTCTCTGTGACCTTCCTCTGCTGATCCATCTCCTCTCCTTGCCTTGCTTTTGCCTCCTAAGCTGTGGGATCCTTGGGGACAAGGCTTGTGGGCTTTTATCACTTACTACTGTGCCAGGCACAGTATCCGGCCCACTTTAGGTCCTTGAAAAATAGTTCCTGAATAGATGTAGTCATGTTCTGTAAAAACATTTTTCTCCATGAGAATGTACTAAAGGTAGTCAGCTGAGTTCATCTCAAGGACATCTCAAATATACATTTTTTATATATATATATATATATATATATATATATATACACATATATATATATATATTTTTTAAAGCAGTCAGCAGAAAATAAACACTTTTGTTATAGGAAGACCCCTCCTCTGGTTGTTGCTGCTTCAGCATGCTTAGTTTATGCTGATTACATCATAGAGAATGCTAATATTCTGAGACTCTTATTTTATGTTAACAGCATTTGTATACAGAGCCACACCTTAAAGTCAGGGGAAAATGGACCTTTCTATGTGACTAGTACTCTATTCTCTCGGAAATGCTTTCGGTTTACAGAAAAGGTCACATACTGGAAGATTTAACTGTCAAAATCATGATTTCCTTTTTTCTAGGCCTTCTCAGAGCATATGTCTGGAGAATTGCTAAGGAAGGCTGGAATCTTGCTATTTTTTTCCCACGAGTAGAAGGAAGTACAGAGGGAGTGTAGCAGATGTGGTTGGTACCCATGCATGTCCTCCCATCGTCATCCTCCTACATTGTGCAGACCGGATGCTAAGAATGCCAACTGCAGGTACTTGAGAGCCTTGGCCAGTGGGCCACTTCTAGTTGTCTAAGCCTGCTCTCTTCCCATGGAGGGGCCAGAAATGCTGGGGAGTTAGTATCCCTCAGGAGAAGCCCTCAGTTAGTGACTGAGAGAATTTGGTGAACAAACACCCCACCTTCCTTGTCTCCTGGATTGGACAACTCTGGGATGTGTCCTATCTGCTCTCTCAGATGGCCCTGGGGACTGAGCTCCAACTGCTCTCTGAAGTGAACTGCTCAGTAAGACACCTTTTGTTGACTTCCTCCCCTCCCCTGGTTCAATTTCCTACTCCCCCACTGGTGTTTCCTGGAGTCACCCCTTAACTTCTGGAGGAACCACTTAAAGACAGTGAACAAACACCCTACTTAGTGCTATGGCCCCAGCCAGTGTTTTATTAGGCAGAGAGATAAGCAGGTAGAGAGAGGCACACTCCATTCCTAATTCTTATCACAACTGTATGAGGAGCTGCAGGAGGGAGAGAGCTGTGAAGCATTTACTGAGCAGAAGACAAAGCTAGTCACTCTCAGGCAGTCTGACCAGGATATGCCTGGCTTTTTCTTGGTGAGCTAATAAACTGGATCTCTTACAAAGTTCTATATAAGAGTGAAGAGAGAGATAAGACCTCTGAAAGAGCTGTCTTCCAGAAATAAGAATGTAAAGGCTAAAACAGACCCACTGTAACATTGTAACACTGAAATAGATTTCTGTTGACATCCTCTGAGATATTACTAAAAGCAACAAGTTTTCTGAGAAACAGAAATCATTGGGAATTTTAAAGTACTCAGGAGTATTGAGAACACTATGTTTGCTGAAAAGTCTCTCCAGCTCAACAAAAAACTTATTCAAGGTCTAAGAGAAATATCTCCATCAACTATGTATCTGAACCAGACAACTCCTACACACTGGCCTCGATAAAAATAAGTGTTCTTGAGAATCTCGATTATTTTGTCCTTTGGGACGTCAGAATCTTGACTGTTGTAGCGAAGCAGGGTTCCCTCCAGGTTAGAAATCTTTGTGCTGCAATATTTGGAAAGAGTTTCTTCAGCTTAAAATTTTATGTAGGCCTCAAGTATACCTGATAAGAGTAATGGAACAACTTATGAAATGTAGATTTTACATTTTCAAGAAATAATTATCTCAGATTGACATTAGCAGGATGGCAGATCAGAAAGCTCCAGGTTCTTGTAGGTTTGTGACAACTCTCCATTGTCAGATGATGGTTATAATTTTTTAGCAATAAAGTATTTTTAAATTAAGGCATGTATATTGTTTTTTAGACATAATGTTATTGCACACTTCACAGATTACAGTGTAGTGTAAACAAAACTTTTATATGCACTGGGAAACCCCAAAATTCCTGTGACTCCCTTTATATTGATATTCACTTTATTGCAGTGGTCTGGAATTGAACCTGCAATTTCTCCAAGTCTGCCTAAAGAGAAGTTGAGCAACACTCTAAGTCAATTGGACCTAACAGACATAAAGAACAGTCCCCCCCAACAACATCAAAATACACATTTTCCTCAAGTGCACATGGAACATTCTACAATATAGACCTCATCTTAGGCCACAAAACAAGTCTCAATAAACTTAAAAAGACTGAAATCTTATACCATATCTTTTCTGATCACAGTAGAATGGACCTAGAAAACAGAAAAATTCACAAATATGTGAAAATTAAACACCACAATCTTAAAAGGCCAAGGGTTCAAAAGGCAATTCACTAGAGAAATTAAAAATATATTGAGACAAACGCAAATGAAAACACAACATACCAAAGCTTATAGAATACAGTGAAAGCAGTCCTAAGAGGAAATGTTATAACTGCAAATGCTTACATTAAAAAAGAAGAAATGTCTCAAATAAACAACCAAACTTTATACCTTAAGAAACTAGAAAAGGAAGAGCAAAACTAAACCCAAAGATAGCAAAAGGAACCCATAATAACTATTAGAGCAGAGATAAACAAAATAGAGACTGGAAAATCAATTCAGAAAATCAATGAAACCAGGAATTGATTCTCTGAAAATATCAAAAAAGTTGACAAATCTTTAGCTAGCCTGAGGGAAAAAAAAGAGAAGAGAATCAGAAATGAAAGAAGAGACATTACAACAGATTTTACAGAAACAAAAAGAAGTATAAGAGAACACTATGAACAATAGTCTGCTACAAAATTGGATAACCCAGTTGAAATGGATACATTTCCAGAATCACACACCTTTCACAACTGAGTCAGGATCCAGCTAAAGTCAAGGAAGGGAAAATAATGAAATAGTAAGAAATCAGAGTGAACAGAAAATGTAAAAGAAAGCAGAGGTATAAAACCCTCACTGATGATGGTAGAAATTAACTTGGATGGATTTTAACTCACCCTGTTAAAATATATAGTCCTCAGATTGGATTTAAAGAACTAAATTCTAATGCTTCACTATTTATAAGATAAATGTTTTTCTATTTATAATAGAAAATAAAATGGTAGTAATAAAAATGACCCATAGATAAACATCCGTTGGGTTCTTACTACATGTCAGGCACTTTCAAACCCTTTAACATATGCTGTATCTCAACAAGGAGACAGACAGATAGTTAGATAAGTAACTGGCCGGGGTGGAGCCAGGGAATTGAATGAGGGGACTTTGGAGGCCACACTCATAAATGCTATACTATTTTTAAAAGAAAAAGATTGGAAATTTAATAAAGAAAATAAAATGATGGAACAAGAATGTACTATACTACAAAAAGAAAACAGCAACATCAATACTGAAACCTCATGAGGCATCACTTAAAGTCAAAGGTAAAATCTACCAAGAAAATGGAATGTTCATGAATGTTTATGTATATGTATGTGCAAGAGTGTCAGTGAACATCTGTGACAATGACTGTTAGAAATATAAGGAGAATCTCATAAAAACACAATCAAGGCACGGTGTTTAACAAACTCCTTTCAGATGGACTCAGGCTGGAATTTTGTTACCTGCTTTCCTGGTCTGAAGGTCATGGGACTTCCCAGTCTCTTGTGAGCCAATTCCTTATACTGTATCATATCTAAATCATATTATATCTCCTATTGTTTACTGGAGAATAACCAGAGAAGCAGAATAACAGAGAAACAAAAACAATAAATAGAAACCAGAAAAACAGAACCTTAACACAAGTGGAAACTAAAATAACACTTCCCCCATCCCCTTCTGCTACTACCAATCTAATCATCTGAAATTAAAAATAATAATTATTAATTCAAAAGTAGTCCTTAGATCAAACTGGAAAAAAAACAACAACTAAAATTATGGACTTTTTAGAAGTCCAGGACAAGGAGGACACTGTATATTGGTCCAAAATTATAGCAGAAGAAAACCCATGGTCATAAATGTTTTAATTAACAAGTAAAAATATTTGGAAATATATTCACTAGAAGTTACTCAAGGATTAGAGAATGTACAACCAAAGGAAGTTAGAGAAAAGCATTTACAAACACCAAAGCAGTCACTAACAAATTTTAAATCAAACAAAGATGCTCAGATAAGCAATCTATAGAACTGATCAATAAAACCAAGTGTTGCTTCCAGGAAAAGACCAATAAGTAAATCAATCTCTTCAAGAAAAACACAAAGACCACAACCTGCAGCGCTGTGAAAGAGTCTTTAAGAGCATATTCTGCATAAATTTCATCTAAAACGTTAAAAAAATATAGATGCATTTGATGATTTTTCCATAAATTACCAACATTTGCCAAGAAGAGGTGAAACGGTAGACCAGCCACCATAATAGAAACTAGAAAGTCTGTCAAATCCATCTTTTCAAAAGGCTTCGTGCCCTGATGGTTTTATAGAAAAGTTTTACCTAAATTTAAGGCATAGATACTTTTTTGATATAATAAACTGCCTCAGAACAATACTTATTAAGAGAATACAAATGAACAGGTAGTGAAACCTGAACAAGCTAATCCAAAAAGAAAAAAAAAAGGAAGGTAGAAGGCAATTTCACAGATCATAGAAAAGCAAAGATAATAAATCAAATTCTAGTACGTCTAACACTGTAATAAAAGAAAAATACTCTTATCAAATAGCATTTCTTTCAGGAAAGAGAGGGAGAATCAACATTTTTGAATCCATTCCTGTCTCAGAAGCCAGAGAGGAACACCCTCAGCCTGATCGTGGATATTGACCAGAGGTCACAGTCACACCAAAATCACCAGCAACGTTATGGGATGTTCCCAGCACCGCCAGGGCAGCAGCCACGGTCTCCACAAGCCCACACTTGTTCAACGCGGTATGTCTCACTTGAGCTATACGTAGTCTGTATTACAAATATACATAAATACAAGAAACACACCTTTTCAGGAAGTAACTCCGGAGGAAAATGAAATTCGTACTTGTATGTTTTAGAGGTTTGAGCTATTATTTTGTAAGTAGTAATTTTTAGTTTGTGATTATGTAAGCTTTTCCTATTACGTTATTAAATTCCATCAGTGGCCTCCACCACGGGGTGACCACCTTAGCACACCTAAACATCCCACCTCACGTGAAGACTCATGGGTGTGGCTAGTTTTGGAGTATCTGTGGGTCTCAGACTAGGAGAGTGTGTTCCCTGTTAATGACTGGAAGACCATTTTTGAACGAACAGAACATTTGAAAGTTTCGTGACTGCAGGGACCACAGCTTCTTAGTGCCTCTGATTTCATCAGAGTTTAGACAAAGTAGACGTTTCTTAGTTTATAAGCAGGCGCATTCCTTTGTGGTCTAGTTTTCAGTTTGATTTTGATATAAATGTAAAGCAAAACTGTCATCACTTTGGGCCCCTGAGGATTCTTTCTATCCTCTGCTGATATGGTTCTACTTCTCCTGGAGGCTCCTTGACGCTGTCTCCTGAGCTGACATCACTCAGATAGAGGGCAGAGAGCAGGAGGATGGGGTGTGTGTGTGAGACTAGCTGCGTGAGGCGCCGGAAGTTTGGGACTGAACAGTAACCGCCGAGGATCAAAGTGTTCTGGGAATTAATTTTCCTAAGTAAACAAGGATTCCAGAAACACATCTTGTCCCCAATTCCCTGGTGACTCTCTGTCCTTTCCACAACCATCCTGTGCATATAGGCACTCAAAAAATATTTATTGACTAGGTCTTAGAGTATTTGACCAGGTCAATGTGAATTTCTTGGTTTTGATTACTTGCACTATGGTTATGTAAGATTGCTGGCGAGAGGGAAGGCTGGGGAAATTTTTCAGGGACACTCCATACTATTTTTGCATCTTTCCTGTAAATCGAATTTTATTTAAAGCAACAAGTTAAAAAAGAAAACTGGATAGAGGAGGTATTATTTAAGTGGATCTTTAAAGAACAGGGTTTTAAACAGAGCAGTGAGGGAAGAAGAGACCGGGAAGAGGAATGAAAGAGCAGGTTTTCAAAAAGGACAGAATAGCTCGCTGCTCAGCTGGGATGGGAGAAAGATCTTTAATGCAAAGTGCCCCTGAGTCCATAAGACTTGTAGGTGAGAGCGAGGCCAAAAGTTCATGGGGAGCGAGTAGTCTGAAGAGGGGCAAAAGTGGACTCGGGAAGACCACGCAGTTGGCTGCTCAGGTATTTAGGGGAGAAAAATTAATGTCCCTCACCCAGGATGGTGTTGGAGGCGAGGCAAGTCTGAGAGCCCCTTCTTAAGGGTGTGGTGGATGGGCCCAGGGGCCTTTCTTGACCCAACAACGCAGCCCGTCCTACTCAAGGACAGTGTCTTCTCATTATCAGTGCTTTATTGCTGATAAGAAGGGGAAAGAGCCTTGCCAATGGAAGATGTTGAGTCAGGTGAGGAGTCCAGCGTTCACTTTCCTGTTTTCCCTTCTTGGGTAGTCAACCTGGAGCAAGGGGGGACGTCCTCAGGCCACTGAAAGGGGCCTCTTGACTATTAATTTGCTCCTTGCCAAGCTTTGTATTAGTTAAGCGTGAATGAATCAGATTCATATGGGGATGGTTTCTTTCAGTTTGACATGTGGATTTAATGCGAAATGGACTTTACACAATACGTTTGGGGTTTTGCTTAACTGAACACATTTTGGAAACAGTTGGAAATTAAGGAAGTGCCCTGAGGCTCTTCAGTCCTGTTTGTTTTGCTATCTCAACATTTGGAACATGACCGTCTCCTTAAGGTCTAGAGTTTTCCAGACTTCAGGGTGGAATGCGGCATTGCATTCCCAGAGGGTATTGGTGAACTATCCAAAGGTCTAGCAAGGGAGGGCTCCTGGAGACCACCCCTGACGGTCTGCTCCCATGGTGCTGAAACCAGGGTCTGGGTCACATTTCTTGGTCTGATACACTCCTCCTGCACTTGCCTTCTGATCCACAGGAAAGGCAGACAAAGATGAGAGCAAGGCATCTTCAAAACTCTGAGAGTTAAGTTATCAAACCAACACGAAAGTTCAAAGGCACCTTAAAGGAGAATTTCTAAGCTACAGAATTAGGCAGAACTAGTGAGTCTTGTCTCTGGTCAAGGATGCTGACATTTTTGGAGACTTTCAAAGTTGAGAATCGCACTCAGCTTTGAGCACAGGCCGGTAGGCCATGTGAGGACAAACCAGCCTGTGGGCCTTTGGGGCTGCTAGCAGCTGGCTATTCTCTGATGACAGCCTCCACCTTCCATCCAGACCAAAACATCAAGAGGAAGGAGCAGTTTCAGCAGAGGGAGGAAGGTGGCCATGGGAGGTGGCTTTGATTGAGATTCGTACAAACTTGACTACTACCTGGGGAAAAAGAAAAAAATAATAATAAATAAAACACTAACCACTAACCACTAGAAGTCCTACCCTTCTTTGCTGGGAGAAAGAGACAAATGCAAAGGAAAGAGAGTTAGCAGACAAGAAGGGGGCAGTGAGGAGTGTTGTGTGGCTCTTATGTTGGGTCAAGGTGGATGGGGGTTTGAGCCCCTCCTCCATGTGTCCCATGTCCAGGTAGGTGAACTCGCCGACCTCGGATACCCAACCCATAACATGGGGGTCATGGAAGGTGTGCCTCACAGGGTCACACAGCAAAGGAATGTGTGTAAAGGACTTGGCATGTGGCCAAACACATTTTTTTTTTTAATAGGGGCAGAAATAGCAGCTTTTGAGGAAAATTTACCACCTCAGAAGCTAAGGAGAGGACAGACCCATAGAGGATGAGGAATTCTGCCCCGTTCTCTCCCAGGGGTAACAAAATGTGCCTGCATTTTGGAAACAGAGACTTTGGGGGCAAAATTCCCCCTCTGTCCTCATGTGCAGACTTAAGGGAATCATATCCCTTCTCTGAACCCCACTGCTGGCGGCTTTCATGCTGGGGCTGCAGTCAGCTCAAGGCTCTGCTGAGAGTCCCTTGGGCTCTCTGTCAAAGATCTGGGTGCTGGAACCACACGCATAAACCTTGCAGCTTCCTGGAGATTTCTGCTACCAGTTCTTTGTTGAATCATCCTCATCTTCCTGATTCCACACTTTTCAATGGCATCATCTCTTCTCAGATAGTTTTCTCTACTGAATTTCCATCTGAACAGGGCACAAGAGCCCACCCAGACCAAATGAAGCAGAACCACTCGGGTGGGGCCCAGTGATTTGTGTTTGAACAAACTCACCTGGGCTGAGGGTAATTCAGGCTTCAGAACCATGACTCTACCTCCTTAATTAATTGAGAAATTTTATCCACTTGATCAGTCATGATATCATAAGGATGAGTTGGTCTTATACTACTTCTGGGTTTTGTTGATTTATTTTAGAAGTTTCTAGATTTATGCTTTATGTTGTTTTCCTATGTTATTTACTGCATAAAATACAGTTGCATTATCACTGTAGGTGAGACCATGTATTAATATTTGGTATCCTTTGTGTGTTAGTTTATCACTTTTGCTTTAACTTTATCTTTGTCTGATATTATTACTGTGACTCCTAGCTTTCTCTTTGTTAACATTTGCTTGGTCACTCTTTGTCTAATCTGATTTCATTAGTTTCTTTTTTATTTACATTTTATTTACATTTATTCTACATTTATTAGTGTCATGTCATCCAAATGTACTAATCAAACATGCCATATTATGTTTTACACATTACTAGTTTTACTTTTGAGATTTTTGTTTTCAATATACTCTTTATTTCCATCATTTGCTCTAAAAATTGCCTTTCCTTTCTTTGCTTTGTTTTCCCCTTTCTTTTCCTTTCTCTCTCTCTTTCTCTTTCTTTCTCTCTTTTCTTTTCTTTTTGATATTTGAGGTATACGTGTGTTTGCCTTCCAGTAATTTGGAGGAATTATAGTACATTTTTAGTTGACATTATTATTCATATGTCACACCTATGAATAATAAGTACACTTATGTCTTAATTTAAGAGGTATAGATAGCATCTATAGACTCCATCTTCCTATTTTTGCCACCTATAATATTGTTTTATTGTGTGTGTGTTTATGTTTGTTTGTATGTGTGTGTGGTTCTTTTTACTATAGCAGTATACTTAAAAACTTTCTTTTAAATAAGGAATGCTTTATGAATTTGTGTGTCATCCTTGTGCAGGGACCATGCTATTCTCTGTATTGTTCCAGTTTTATTCTATATGCTGCCAAAGCACACTTACAACTTTGTTAAATTTGGAGAGTGTAAGGAAAGATCCTTTCTAATCTTCTTTGGTGATGCAAGGAGAGCATTCCCTGGTCCACAGCGATGATCAGTCTTCACCTCCCCTAACACTGACGTCTGACTGGCCCCAGCTTGGTCTTGGTTGTGAAGTATCAACACACAGCTTCCCTCCAGAGAGAGAACAACTTGATAAAATGGTAAAATACCTCCATCTGCCAAGTAAATTGCACGTGTTAATCTTATACTTTTTTTTTATCAGCTTAATCTATTCTTTGGCATCCATGGTAAGTAAATGGTTTTTATTGCCATAAGATAAATGGGGGGGGGCGGGAATTAGAGTCTCTTGCATTGAAACTAATGAAGTCCTTAGAGAAACGGGTGATTCATGATTTTGCGCCGACTGAGAAAATGCTATTATGGCCAGATGCATTACACTGGTTTTGGCTAAGAAATGCCACTGTGCTGTTTTCAAGGTTTATTACAAGGTCCTGGATAGAGAATGTATCTTAAAACAACCCAGCAATGAATACTTCCTTATACAGTCATCTAACATTTATAGACTTTTTTTCCCTCTTAAAAGTTTAAATGTAATTCAGTGTAACTTCTCACAGTCAAAATCACCACTTCCGCCAATTTTCTCATTACTCCATCCCCAGTCCGCAGCTCACAGTTAATTGGTAGAATTCCCCCCTCTTTTGGCTGCTGTATCCATTTCTCTTGGTCCTCTGTGGCTGAAAATGGAGGCCCCCACTTGGGTGCTTGGAGAGACCAAGGAGCTGCTACTCCCTAATGGAGGCAGCAAACAAATCAAACCCAAAAGTAACAGGGGAATCTCTGTTCAGCTGGTGCCCTGAGGTTAGGGACCCTGCTGCTACCACCTTCATAAAGACCCCTGCATCCCTGAATTCCTGAATGGAAAAGAGAGGGAAATATTTGCAAATGAAGCAACTAACAAAAGATTAATATCCAAAATTTACAAGCAGCACATGCAGCTCAATATTAAAAAAAAAAAAACCACCCAATCCAAAAATGGACAGAAGACCTAAATAGACATTTCTCCAGAGAAGATATACAGATTGTCAACAAACACATGAAAGGATGCTCAACATCACTAATCATTAGAGAAATGCAAATCCAAACTACAATGAGGTATCACCTCACACGGGTCAGGATGGCCATTATCAAAAAATCTACAAACAATAAATGCTGGAGAGAGTGTGGAGAAAATGGAAACCTCTTGCACTGTCAGTGAGAATGTAAATTGATACAGCCACTATGGAGAACAGTATGGAGATTCCTCAAAAAACTAAAAATAGAACTACTGTATGACCCAGCAATCCCACTACTGGGCATATACCCTGAGAAAACCATAATTCAAAAAGAGTCATGAACCACAGTGTACATTGCAGCTCTATTTACAATAGCCAGGAGATGGAAGCAACCTAAGTGTCCATAGACAGATGAATGGATAAAGAAGATGTGGCACATATATGCAATGGAATATTACTCAGCTGTATAAAGAAACGAAATTGAGTTATTTGTAGTGACTTGGGTGGACCCAGAGTCTGTCATACAGAGTGAATTAAGTCAGAAAGAGAAAAATAAATACCTTATGCTAACACATACATATGGAATCTAAAAAAAAAAAAGGTTCGGATGAACCTAGGGGCAGGACAGGAATAAAGATGCAGACATAGAGAATGGACTTGAGGACGCGGGGAGGGGGAAGGGTAAGCTGGGACGAAATGAAAGAGTTGCAGGGACTTATAAATACTACCAAATGTCAAATAGATAACTAGTGGGAAGCAGCCGCAGAGTACAGGGAGATCAGCTCGGTGCTTTGTGACCACCTAGAGGGGTGGGATAGGGAGCGTGGGAGGGAGACGCAAGAGGGAGGGGATATGGAGATGTATGTATGCATATGACTGATTCACTTTGTTATAAAGCAGAAACTAACACACCATTGTAAAGGAATTATACTCCAATAAAGACGTTAAAAAAAGCTTTGCTTCTCTCAGGAGTTCTGGGCTCCATGTCTATGTTGCACTCGTCGTCAAGGCAACAACTTCGGGGAATGCAGGAGCTGCTCTGAGGGTGGGGGAAGCTCTCTCAAGGTGCTGAGATGAAGAGCTGGTGCAGATGGATCTTTACTGACAGATTCCATTTCATTCCAACCTGCCCCAGTTTCTAAGAGCAGCCACGCCTCAGACCCCCGGTGTGACCTGGAGGCTGGGCGGCTGGTGGTGGCATGGAGCAACCCCTTAGGAAGAGAAGAGATGGAGGGCAGTCTTCTTATCTAGATTCTCTGGCTGTGCCAGAGAGTGGCCCTGACTATGAGTGGGACCATTCCAAAAAAGCATCCGTAGGGAAAGCTAGAGTTGTGTTAGTAACAGCTGATGAAAAAAATCTGCTCTCTCCACTAATTTTTGTAGATTATAGAATATTTACTATCTTTCTTTGAAAGAAATACAGTAAAATCAACTTTTTTGTTCTGTTTCTTCTTACCAGTGGTCAAGGTCTTTATTTTAACAAGCACACCTGAGTGCGCGTCCTTCCCCCACCTCTCCTGCAGCAGGCGTTGCTGGTGTCTTGCTCATATCCTCTCAGTACTCATTTCTACACGCAAAGACTCTCTGCATTTGTTCTGACTGTGGCACATGCTCACTTTGCCTATCTGAGAGGTTAGAAGTGCCGGAGAATCAACACGCCGCCTAACAACAGCCTTTACCTATGATGCATGGGTTTTGGTGGATACCTCAACTTCCTAGGCTCTCAGGTGGACTGACTCTGAGGCATGTCCTCCAGGGGTTCCAAATAGGATGAAACTCCACTTGCCTTCAGCACTAACTTATTGATGAAGAATTCTTCATGGGCAACTCACATTTCTAAGATATCCCAGCTGGGAAGCAGTGACTTATCCAAGGCAGAAAGACCTTTCAGGAGGCTAGGAGTAGACATAGGTAGACTTATCAACTCGATCTGAGGAAGAAGTTGGCTGCCACAGATAAATGAGGATGCAATGAATCGACCATGGGTGTAGTGAGTTCTCTGACTGCAGCAGCATTTAAATAAAGAATGAAAAGTTATGAGGCTGGCGTTTTGAAAAGGGGACTCAAACAGCAGCTGGGTAGCTGTAGCTTTAAGAACTTTTCCAAGAGTGAAATTCTCTAGGTAGTGTGCTTGGTGATGCATAAGGTAATCACCAACTCCACCTCTTTGTTTTCTCTGTTCTGTATTTACAAGTGTGAATGATGACCTTGAGTAGATACAGTCATGTCCCTGTGAAGCACTGGGACACACCTAGGGTCAACAGATGTTTCTCTACTCCTCCAAATTCAAACACTTTGGGCTCAGATCACTTGCAAGATTGTCATTAAAGCCTCTGTTTCTCTTTGATGAACATCGTCTTCACACCTAGAATATAAACCGGGACCGTGCCATGTCTTCACTGATGTCATTGTCATCACCTTGCACTGTGACTGGCCCATTGCAGGTGTTGGTAGCTGTTTATGGGATGAAGGACAGTGAGCCCTGTGTTTGGCTCTGAGGATACAAAGAGGAACAGGCGACATCCCTTTTTCCTTCAAGGGCTCACATCAACAGATGATTCCTACACAACATCAAAGAAGGTAGAGAGCAGGGAGGTGGGTACACAAGGGTGAAGGGCATGTCAGGGAAGACTTTCTAGTGAAGCTGATGATGGAGATGGCTTAATGTAGTGAGTCTCCATCCTCTGTATGCCTGAGAATCCCCTGGGGATGCTGTGAAAATGCTGATTCTGAGTCAATGGTCTGGAGTAGAGCTTGAGATTCTGTATTTCTAACAAGCTCCCAGGCGACATGACGCATCTGGTCAGCAGACCACTCTTCAAGTAACAAGGTCTTAGAAGGTAATTAGGTTTTCCCCAAACGAGGGGGATTCCAGAAAGAGCAAAGAACATAGAGACATGGAGATACAGACAGGAAGTGTTAGAAGATTGTTGAACAGTTTGGTAAGGATAGAACTTAAGTTGTATCGAGAAAATAGCAAAAGAGAAAGTATATGAAGAGGACCATGGGCCATAGGTCATAGCTGTGGAATTTCATTGTTAACCTTATTCTTATAGGCAATAGCGAGACACCATATGTTTCTAAGAACAAAGTGGCTTGATTGGCTTGCGATTTAGATGGACCACCAGGTGTCTGTGCAGTGAAGCATGAGTTGGGTGGAAAAACTCAAGATCTTTGAATTATGATCCAATATAGCAATACAAATGAAAGGCAGAGAGGGATTTACCACGGCAAGTGTTGTGGTGATGGAGAAGTAGGGATAGATTCACACCATGTTTGGGAAATAGAATCAACAGTATTGATACAGAATCTGGGAGAAAGTATGGGTAGACTACAGTCGGCCCTCCACATCTTCAGGTTCAACATCGGCAGAGTCAACCAGTGGTGGATCAAAAATATTTGAAAAAATTCCAGGGAGTTTCAAAAAGCAAAACTTGAATTCACCACTCACTGGCAACTATTTATGTAGCATTATGTAGTATTAGGTATTATAAGTAATCTAGAGATGATTTAAAGTATATGGAAGAATATGCATAGGTTGTATGCAAATTCTGTGCTATTTTATGTAAGAGAGGAACATCTGCAGAATTTGGTATCCACAGAAGGTCCTGGACCCCCTCCCCTGTTGACACTGAGGGACGACTGTAGTAAACAAAAATATCATTCAGATTTCTTGCCTGGGAGCTTGAGTGGATGAACTACAGCATTGAACAAAATAGAGAATCCTGGAGAGGAGCAGCGGGCTTGCAGGAAGACAGGGAATTCAGTTATTGATTTTGAGGATCATGAGGAACACCCAGACTTGTGTACACATGTGCATACACACACACACACATATGTATAAGCACGTTGGCCAAGGGGGCGCCAGATACTGCCTTAACCAAATGATCAAGGTCGACAGCAATGGTGATGAGTCATGCTGACATCGTGTAACCGCTAATAGGATGTGATGAGGACACTACACCTCTGTAATATTCTTCCTCAGAACCCATACTCCCAGTCTAACGATGAGCAAAACATTAGAAAACCCACAAGTTAGAGTCTGTAAAATAACTACCCGATACTACTCAAAATCATCAAGGTCATAAAAAAACAAGGAAAAACTGAGAAACAGTCAACGCTCAGGAGACTAAATCCAATGGGAGATCTTAGCTTGAATCCTGGTGTTTAAAGAGAACATTAGTGGAAACACTGGTGAATTCACACAAAAAATTTAGTCGATAGTAATATACAAATGTTAATTTCTTAGTTCTGAAAACTGTACTATGGAAATTTAAGATGTAACTGTTAGGGAAAGCAGGGTGGAGGTATACCAGAAGTCTCTGTACTGTCTTTGCAATTTTTTCTGTAAATCTAAAATTATTCCAAAATTTAAAAATTTGTTAATTACTGTGTGGAATCTCAGAATCAGATAGCTTGTAATGTTTTCCATATTCCTTTGATTCTTAAAGCAATTATTATAGAATCAGCCTAAAATGTAGCTTATTTTTTTTTGAATTGTTATTTACTGTATGTTTCTTAGTGGTTAAGTGATTATTAAAATTTTTATTCTAAAGAATACCGTACACTTTTTTGCACAAGTATATACTTAGTAATAGAAAAGTTAGAAGAACTTACCAAAAGCAGTTAACTGGTTTCATACTGAAATTTGTTTCTTATAACTTCCAAAGATTTCTTATTTAAAATTATGGTTTTTGTTGTTAATAAATGGATAGCACTTTAGTATCTTCCCTCAAAAAAGTGTTTGCAAAACTCTGTCATAACACAGATTGCAATGTATTGTAAAATTTTAAATAAATCTCTCTTTCCCCTGCCAGTGAATGAGTTCCTTAAGGACAGAGAGAGATTGTATTCATATTTATCCCCTACCCGGTTCCCAGACTGAGACAATGTTGGGCACCGACAGTAATTTTGAATAAATAAATCCTGCCAAGCATATTATTCTTTATTCGTGCCCTCAAGAGGGCAGTTACTTAGACAATAGAAAGACATTTGCATCACGCAGAGCTGAGCTCACCCTAAGGTCAGACAGATAATGGCTGCAAAAGTGAATTAAAGACCATTTTTGGAAATTAACTTTTCAAACCGTGTGCTGTAAAGTCACAATCCAGGTCAGGCAAATGTCAGGAATCAGTGTGACCTTACCAGGAAGTCAGTGGGAGGAGACCTAGAAAAGGGTGAAGGTCAACTAACTCATATTTCTCTGTGGCGGGAGCTGTTTTTGCAACTAGTCCCTGCTGACTTAATAAATGGGAAAGAAACTGCCTGACACTGCTCGTTCTGCAGACACATCCCACTTTGGCTCGGCCTTCCTCACCCCACCCTGGTATTACCTGCGTGGGTCATGGTGTTTCCATGGTGATTTTAATTAAATTAGTGGTGACCATTGTAACATGTTACCACAGCAATTGTTGGTGGTGCCAATGTTTACAGGAAATGAGCCATTGCGTTTAGCTCTAATAGATTCAAGCAGGAAAGAGAGTAAAACATGTATTTAGGGAATTGTTCTTGGGAGTCTGTGAGACAATGAGGGCTGTTTGGAGCCGTGACAGGAAAGTCAGTGAGAGAATGACAGGTACAAGCATGCTGGTTAGTGAGCCGTGGGCACCTCTGCAGACTTCATCACTCAAGTTAATCGTCCTTCTGGGCAGAAGTCAGAGGTCTAGCATGTGAGGACAAACTGAAACAGGAAGCAAAGCAGAGGACCACAAAAGTGAGGTCAAGAGGCCAGAAAGGCAATGAATATTTTGGTTCTGCCCAGAAGACCTACAGACAGGAGACTCCTTGGGTCCAGGAGGCACCCCCGCCCCTTCAAGCGTGGGCCCCTCTCCTCCCTGGTTTCCCCTGATACCCTGGCTCCCCATTCTCAGTCTCTGTAGAGATTTCTCTTCCCCCTCTTCCTTAAGTCACCCGAACTCAGCACAGCGTCTGGCACCAATGACAACTTTGAATACATAACTACTGCTAAGTGTATTACTCTGTATTCTTGTACCCTAGACAGGTGTGTCATCACAAGGGTCACTGCTGGGGAAAGATGGGCCAGTTCCCACTGGAGGCTCAGAAGGGAGCACAGAGCACCTCTCCGAGTGGTGAGCTGAGGTGCTTTCCACATCTCCTCGAAGCACTGCTCACTGGTTCCTGGTGCTACCCACCTGCCCTGCACGCGGGTGTGGCTCCTTCTCACCCAGAGCCGCCCAGGGCAAAGTCGCTGGGGCGCAGGGTAGGAAACTGCCCACATGGGGGCGGGGACGGGGGCACATGAGTGGGTCCGCTGCCGCAGTATTAACACCGCATATTCGGGTCGCCTCTTAACTGTCCACCTCTAGGACTTAGGACAGCCTCCCTTTCCAGGAGAAGCGGGCGTAGGGATGCGTGGGGGAGGCCAGTCTGGAAGCAGAATGCAGGGCAGGTCGAAGCAGATGGAGATGTTGCTCGGGAGAGAGAACTGGGTGGAAAATACACCAAAGTGAAAATACCGGAACCAGTGAGGGTCTGAAAGGCAGTGAGAGCAGGAACTGGGGAACTGGATGGGACAGAATTCATAAAAGACACAGTGACAGGATGTGGACGATTGTATTTAGGGGAGGGAAGGTAGGGAAAAGTCAAAGATGAGTCTCAGATGTTGAGGTTGGATAGATGGACTCACGTGGGAAACAGCAGAGCTTTGTGGTCCCTCCTAATCTGCCTGTGCTCTTGGGTGATCCCAGTGCCTGAGGACCTCTGCTTTCTCATTGTTTTCATGAAGACATCGGAATGTATTCTATTTAATCTCTGTGCACCCTTACCTTGCCACGATCCTAGGTTTCTAAGAGCGGTTGGAAATTCATTTTACTAACTAGAGTGCTGGACCCTTCTCATTGCAAAACTTGCTCCTGGCACTGGTTCAGGCCAGCCACTTGGGGCATGGATCCCATCACACACCTGCGCTTCCCAATCAGATGGGAAATGTGTCAAAAGCAATTACAACCAATACAAAAATTGCCAAAGCTTGGGAATTATTTCCTTCATTAAAAATAGAGCTAATTTTAGTTATCGTTATAACAACATTACTCTCTGCTATCATGTTGACAAGTGCCAAGGATAAGTCCTAGAGATGACGTCAGTACTTGACGTCACTTGGATAGAAAGGAGTTGGGCTGTGGTGACGTTCAGCAAAAACAGTCTCCAGAGACAGATGGGAGTACAATTTTCATGTCCGCCCCCAGCCCCAAAGGCCCTCACCAACAGACACACAGCTGCGGACGTGGGAGGTTTCTGAAATTCAGACGGGCACTGCCACTCCCCAGCCCGAGGCTGACGCAGTCCAGGAAGCTGTCCTGCCTGGACCCACGATGGGGGTGGGTAGGTGCTGCCCGTCAGCGGCAGAGTTAGATGAGATCCACGTGATAGGGAGAGCGCAGCACCCAGGTCTCAACGGACAGCCAAAGAACACATGGCGTGAGCCCAGGACATCCCTGATCTCAGAGTGGTGGGCCTGGCAGCAGGGCCACCTCCTGTTGTTCCAGGGGGTCATGGTGACAGATGCTCAGACATGTCACAGAGTCTGCCTGACGGCTCATACCCGGGCCTTGCTAGAATGGGTGGGAAAGGGGGTAATGCCAGAATTTTCTTTCCTGCAGAGGTGCTTCTTGACATGTTCTTGCAGTTTTACCAGGAATGAAATAGTGATTGCAAGCAATTATAGTGCTTCATCCATTCACAACATTTGAGAGATTTTATCCCGAATCTGGGCACGCTCATGGGAGGGTGTCATCCCTGGGATCATAGTTCCTCCTACCTGTGTCTCCAGGAAAAGATTAAGACCCACTATGTCCACCATGATTTTCAAAACTAGGTGGTTGTCTCCATTATAAATGAAGATGGCATTCAAGAATGGAAAGGTACACCTTACCGCTGGGCCAAGAAGTTATATTCTCTGAGATCAGAGAGAAAAAAGATGCCGCATCCGTCGACTTCCCTCTTGCATCAACATCTCTCTCCTCCCTGAATTTTATCCAGCTCCCAGCCAAAGATTTGTTGCTCTGAAGATATCACCAGCCAGCTGACTAGGCAGACACTGTTGAAGCCCCACCTTTATCTACTAGGCCAATGGTTCTCCAAAACTGGTTTCTGAACCAGAAGCATCAGCATCACCTGAGCTTGTTAGAAGGGCCAACCCTTGACCCCTCCCCAGACCTACTGGATCAGACCCTCTGGGGCAGAGGCCCTGCATTCTGTGTGTTGAGGCACCTTCCAGATGGTTCCAGGGCCCATGCAGGTACTCGCCTTCCCCTGCACACTCACTGCTTCCTGCTGCAGGCACCTGAGAGCTCGTTCAGGTGTGTGCAGACCACAGATGTGCAAAGACCACAGGCCACACATGTGGGTCAGTCCGGAAGTGCTGGGGACCCGGTGTCCTGGGATCAGCTCCCAACCAGTGACAGACAGGACTTGGAGAATAAAAATACGGCTTCTTCAAATGTCAGATGGGCATCTCTGAGTCATGTGTTACCTGGTTTCTCAGAGGTCCCCATCAGGACCGAGCCCCAGTTGCCACAGCTGCACCTGTTTATCTACGTACCTGTACTGACTCCCTTCCTGTATCCTGTCTCACTCCCTGAACCCCATGCTTCCTGGACCACCTCCTAACAGGCCACTTGCTCCTCGTCCTTGTCTCGGGGTGTACTTCTGGGGAAGTCTCTTTAAGACTCGTTACTATGGATGAGAAATAATACTGCATTCTAAGTGCTTAGGTGCTATCACACTTCACCCTCACAATGACTCTGGAAGGCAGACTGGATAGGGCAGCAGGGTGACATGCCCCAGCCCCAGAGTTCTCAGTGGTGGAGCCCAGATCTCCAGCATCTCGGGCGCTGATGGGAAACACCTACAAGACACTTTCACTTTGGAACTTGGGCTGAGGAGACGAAGAGCAGATAGACAAGGGCTCCAATCACGGAAGGAGAAATCAGGATGGCCTGACCTAGGAGCCCTCACTGCTTTGGACAGTTCGGGGATCCGGTGGGTCTGATAATAACGTCAGGATAAAAGAAACCACCACTGGCTGTGACAGACACTCGAAGAAATTAGACTTCCGAGGTATGGGTTACTAAAAAGACTCCCTTTGCTCCTAATTCCTTTCTCTTCCCGGAGTAAATGATGACGCTATAATGCTTGTGGCAAATATTCATCAGAGCCTTCACTGACAATTATTATGAAAAACTAAAGGGAAAAATGTTGTGACTCTTATAAAGCATAACTAATTAAAGACAATCTATAAATAATGCATAATCTTTCAGCAGACCAAAATTGGAACAATATGTCTATGGTTTTTCAAGGATCTGTCAACTAGAAGCAACTCATCCAGAGCCCAAGTCATTGTTCAAATAACCAAACATTTCTGAAACCTGTTTGCATAATGGTTGTTCTTAATTATGAACCTTTCTTGATCACCAAGGAAGAATCAAATTTTCTTCAGATGAGCTTTTATTATGAAGAATGTTGAATATAGTTTCATTTGCAGTGTGTAATTAATCAGAAAGTCCATTAATTAGAACTCTGTACCCCCCACTATTAACGATGCAAAAAAGGTGAATATTTACAGCTCATGGAAGGCAAGGAGAAGGAAGTCAATTCCACGATCCTTCCTCGGATTAGAATGTCCTGTCATTCCCATGAAAACCATTGTTAGCTAAACATAAATATTTCCAGTTACAAACAGGCAAGTATTCTTTGATTTTTACAGTGGTTGTGAAATCAATAATGTTTGTAGCTTATGCTTGTTAAGGGCAAAAAACCCAGCTTGTTAAGGGGAATTTTATTTCCTTTCAATTATCGTAAAGACAAGTGAAAGATGAAGTCAGCCCAACATCAAAAAGATCAGAGAGGAGGATTTTGTGTTGCTTTAATTAAGGTAATTTCAAATTGTCCTGCTAACGTTATGATCTGAGTCTTTGGTACTGACCACCCCTGTTCAAAATTTGGAATTTTGCTTTAGAGTGGAGAAATTCAGCCTTGTATGGACTCTTGAATTTTCTTTTTCCTCACATTTCTTTTAGCTATCTTCTTCAATCTGTATAAGACAATCTATCTTCTTCACTTCTTTATGGGGTAGGGGGCAATCTTTGCAACCCGTACATTGTACTAAAAGTCAGGAAGAGAAAAGAAAAATGTCCAAAAAAGGTTTTTACACTTTCCATGCTGGTAAAGAGTTTTACAAATGTCATTTTAAACATTTTTGAATAGGTTAACACAGGGAAGAGAAAATGAATGACCCAGTCCCCAACCTTCAAGGAGTTTACAGGATTGCTGAGGAGAAAGACATGAACTCCTCCAGCACAAAGAGGTTCGTGAGCAATGAACTTGTGCAGGATGGGATACCGGAGCTCTGAGGAGCAAGCCCTCAAGGCTGGAGAGGATGTTCTAGAAAGCTGCCTCGCAAGGGGGAATCTCTATGCAGCTGGGTCTCAGAGGATGAGTAGGAGGAGACAAGGTACGGGTGTCACCAACGAGGGATCTCCATCTGCCCCACAGCAACATCTCCCATGGCTCAGGCTCTTGTCCAAGGTGACCTTGACACTCATCCTGTCAAGAAGTGGAGCTATATCCCGCCCCCTAGCTTTGGGACGGCTTTGGTGACTACTTTGGCCGTTAAGGTGTGCAGAGGGGATGAGAAGGGACTTTTGAGGCCAGATCATGAGAGGGAATTCAGCCTCTTCCTTGCTGCTGGAGCCCTGAGGCTGCCATGCTGGAAGGCGCCCCAGTCATCCCGTGTAAAGAGGCCACGTGCAGCAGCCCTGCAACTATGTGAGCAGAGACGGGGGCGGAGATGTCTAGCCAGCCCCCAGCTCCTCCAGTGCCCAGCGTCTCCCAGGTTTTTCCAGCTCCAGTCAGCGACTGACTACGGCCAGTAGAGATCCTGAGCCAGAGCCACCCATAGACACTAGGAGAGAATAAAATGATTGCCGCTGTTTTAAGTCATCAAGATTACAGGTGGTGAGTCAGCAGCAATCGGACCTAGGTGGGAACCTAGGGAAAGATGTGGGGTTACTGAAGCCACTCCTTCCATCAGTGAGCCCCTGAGACCAGCCCATCCACCTTCGTCGGACAAGTGGTCTGCACCCAACTGAGCTGTCTTGGAAGACATGAACGGGTGGGGGATGGGCTGACTATAGCTATAAAGCCTGGTGTTGATACATCTTGACTAATTTTCTAGTAATTTCAACCCTGTTCAAATGTAGAAAGAGATTTGAGCCAAATGCAGCGTAAATCTATATATGTCTTGGCAGAAGGACCTAGCATGAACTTCCACATGTAGGAACCAGAGTGATGGGCATGGGTCAGGGAGATTCATCAGTGGAGTGATGGGGACAATGCACCTTGGGAAGGATGCTGTGTCAGGTGTTGCACGGGACCTTCCTAGGACAGCTGGAGGTTGTTTCATTTTTAAAGATCAAACCTTCCTCTTGTGTGAGTTTGGCTCCTAACCCACTCTGGAATTTCTGTAAAGATTTTTGCTGCAAAGGATATTTGAAATATCATGCTGATTTTTGTTAAATCAGAAAACAATTCTTGTTAGCTTTTGGAAATTCCTGAAAATATACAAAAGATGAATAATAAACAAAACATTATTAAGAATCCCATGACCCATTGTTACCATTTGGTTGCATTTTCTTCTGGCATCCTTCCATGTTTATACATACATTGATACATGTCTATTTAGAGCAATGAATGCTCGCTAAATATTTATAAAGAAAAAAACGCTGCTGTAACATCAAATCTAATGCCTGGAACACAGTGCTTCATGGATGTATAGACACGTAAATATGATTGCTTACCTTCAGTGTAAGTAGTTTCACAAAATGAGTGTCATCCAAGTTGCTTTTTTTTCACTTCACATCATATCGGGAGCGTTTATATGGAATGAGTTCATGGAGGCACAGAGAATGGAAACTCAGAGCCTCTCATCTCTGACTTGAGTTCTGCTGCAGATCCCCATCCCCTTTGCTCATTACATGAATCGTGGACAGGACGTGTTTCTAACAGGTCCCATCACCCAGGGTGTCCCTGCCAGTTACCTCTGTTGCGTAGGAAATTCCTTGATGCAAGGGCTGTCTCCACATAACTTCTGGGCAGCTCTCTGTGAGGTCATGAAAAACACAGTGAGACGCAAGAGGAAAGAGTTGGGCTCAGTCCTGTGCTTTAGGTAGGGTGCCAGTCGGCCGGAAGAACCCCGCTCCCTGAATCCTCTGTAGGCAACACCCTCGGCAACATCCCTTTCCTGCTGATGGAGTGGTGATGAGGGCCAGAGTCAGAGGCTCAGAGGATGGGAGGTCTCTGGACCCGACACCCGGTGGTTCCATCTGAGAGATGTTGGGGCCAGTGTGCCTGACCGGCAGCGGTGGCTCACAATGACCTGCCACCACCATGGCTGTTATCCATGTGTTTTGGCCAAGGGACACATGGGGCCGGAAGGGAGGTCGTCAGATCTCGTGCACATGGATGTCTCCCAGGCCTCCCATTCCTTCCCATCCGTTTTCAGCAGCAGCACACGCTCTGCTCAATTCATCCAACTCAATTCAAGCGACTCACGGATCACCTGCTTCCACACTGACCTTTATACGTCTTCCTTATTTGCTTGTTTCTCTTATTCTAGGGCAGAATGGAAGATTCCCGAAAAACACAGCAGGACAATGGCCGACTTGGGGAGCCCATTCATGGAGAAGTCTGAGCTGAGGGAACAAGGGTGGGTGGTCCCTTTCACCTGCTCAGAGGACCGCCCTGCAGGAGAGTGAGGGATGCAGGGATGGCCCCTCCTCGGCTGCAAACCTCTGTGAACTTGTGAGGCAAAGGCAAGAAAAGGGGAAGTCACTTGGAGGATTATTGGTAATGGTGATGTTCCTTATTTTTAAAGTATGGTTGATATTTAATTACAAAAAGAAGCTCATTGAACCCCTATCTTAAAGAATGAGGGGGCCAACTTGTCCAGCAAACGCCCATCCTGGGGCTGCTCCCAGGCTCCAGTACATCCAAACTGAGCTTGTCCAACCTTTGAGTTGACCTGGTCCATTGTGTCTCTAGGGATGAAATGGTGCCGACAGAAGAAGACCTGAATCTAAGCATCCTCCTGTACTTGAACCTCACCTTTCCTCAGATGAATTGGATAAGCAAAGGAAATATCCAGCAACTCTTCCTCTCCTGTGACTTTTCATCTTCAGCTTCCCTGGAGGGCCCTAGTTTCAGTTACAACAAAAACTAAAAGGTCAAGTCATCATAAGTTACCCACCGGGATATGTTCAGATTAAGGTTTAACTCCAGACTCAAAGGGCCAGGATAATAGAGTGCTATAATGCAGTCATTTCCCATCAAGGGCCATCCAGAAAAACCAAACTGCTTAAGAGAGGGGCTGGCGTCGAGGTTTATAGGATTATAGAAGGTGGAATCTATGTAGATCCCGCACTTGGAGTAGGTTCAGGAAGGAGGGTGTTGAAGGGAGGACCTGCGACGATATGCGATATGTGTGTAGACCTGGGGGCCGTGGAGACGGGCAGCTCTGCAAGTGGGATTTCTGCAGACCCCACGAGGCGTCCAGGGCAGCCTCTGTCCCTGGTGGCATCAGGAACACTGCGGCATGTTGACTCCACAGCCAGGCGGGCAACCCGGCCCCAGTGTGCATCCCTAAAGCATTGGTGACCTTGGTTTCATTTTCATGGAACGGTAAGTACAATCCTAACATAAATTATCAAACTTGACGCAAATTCAATATTGCCATGGTGGCTCTGGTTCAAACACTAGCAGAAAAAGCATCTATAAGTCAGACACAATTACATTTTTGATATTTTAAAATACAGCTGGATTGGATTTATCTTCGTGAGGCTTGTTGATTAATTCAAGGGGGCAGCATAGGTGACATCGGAGGTCAACCATCTCTCAGGTGTACTGATCCCAGACAATCAGTCACTCACAGGGGCTTCTTACCAGCAGGCTGCCCATGAGGGATGGGGGCCTGGTAAGTGTATTACCTGACAGCAGCCGACAGCATCCTCTGAAATAAATTCCTTAATCAAAACTTTCCACCACAGTGAACCAAATGCAATGATTCAAAATAGAGCCTTCTCCTATGTGTGATATAAAAAACTAACAAACAAACAAACAAAAAAAAGGTGAACAAGTCAAACTGAACAAAAACAAACAGGTGGATGACAGAGAACAGAGTAGTGGTTCCCAGAGGGGAAGGGCGCTGGAAGGGTGAAATGGGTAAAGGGGTCAACTGTATGGTCATGACAGAAACTACAGGTTGGGTGGGGAGTACAGTATAATGTCCACAGAAGTGGAAATATAATGTGCACATGACACTTCTATTGGTTATAAACCAATGTTATCTCAATCAATAAGTCAATAAATCAATACAATTTTTTAAAATTTAGAGGCTTCCTTACTCTGAAATGTAATTGTAGATATTAGAATCCAGGAACCTGCCTCTTTGGAACAGCCTGGCGTTCAGTGGCATCGTTCCTTTTACCCTTATACCCACCTAAGAATCTAGGCCTCCATTTAGGAGATGCATGTCTTAGACTGAGTCCCCCCAGAAGCAGAGCCTGAGACAAGGAGGTGGGTGGGTGCATGTGGTTTATTTGGGGGAGGGGATCACAGGAAGAAGGGCAGGCAGCGTCATGAAGAGTCATGCTGTGGACACCTGGCTCTGTCCCGTGAAGGAAGAAGGTATAGGATGTGGGTGGCTCCACTCAGAGGCTGGGAGGCTGGGTGCTCACCCATCCGTTCCTACCTCGTGGCCTGGGGCTGCCTCCTTGCCATCTGCCTCAGGTTATGGTAATCTGCCTCCATCTGGTGCAGGATTTTCTTAAGTGGAACAAAATCGGGGAGGATACAAATGGCTTCTGTGATTCTTCTGCCTCTGTTTCCACAACTGTATCGTAACACCTGGACTGTGGGGCTGCTTTGGGGCAGCACTAATGCTCTTAGTGTTTCAAGATGCCCTTTTCCCAAAAGCTGCCTCCGTGGTGGGAAGGACAGAAGATAAAATCCAAGACCGATTCGAAGCTTGTAACGATTTCCCTGCAGCAGAAAAAATAAGTTCAAGGCAAAAAGGTGGCATCCAGCCGGGATGAGAGCTGTGTTCTTAAAGCCTGAAATTGAGAGATGCTCGGAGAATGGGAGCATCACCGCTGCTCTGCAGCTGCTGGGGTGGCAGCAGGTGATTCGACCAGGAAGGGAATCTCTCTTGCTCAGGCGGTGCTGAGAGCTGGGGAGCGGGAGGCGGCTGCACCTTTAGGGAGACACGTTGACAGAATAAGAAGCAGCTCACATAAACAAGGACCATAGAAACAGAAAACTTTTTTCTCAGAAAATATTCGTGGGCAGGGGAATTCCCCGGTGGTCCAGTGGTTAAGGCTCCGCGCTTCCGTTACAGGGGGCGTGGGTTCGATCCCTGGTCGGGCAACTAAGACCTTGCATGCCTCAAGGCCAAAAAATAATAATAATAATACATAAAATCAAAAAAAGGGGAAATATTCATGGGCATTAAGAAAGATTCAGTTATGGAAGGGCTGTCATGTACAGATGGGTGTGGATGGGCTCTGAGCGGCTTCAGAAGGTAAAATGGGGACAAACTGGTAACAAGCGGGAAGGCAAGTGTGGATTTAGTGTCAAAGGGCATGCTGACCCTCGGGCCTGCCTGACAAGGACTGAACGTTCCTGGAGTTTCTGAAACACCCTGCTGCAAACCAGGGTAGAAGCTTTAAAGATGGGCGCCCAGAAAAGTCCATTCTTTGCCATGTTTTTGGTTGTTGTAGTTTTGTTTTGAGGAGGAAGGTGGGGAAGCCAGTGACAGTCTCTGGAGATTGAAACCGCAGTTTCCTCGAGGTGCATCCCCTCTACTCAGCACTAAGATTGCACTCGTATCATCAGTCTTTCGGAGAAGTGCGTCGCTGCTCTGTCACGTGGTCCATCATGAGCGTGGGAGACCCCGACATGCAATGACTGTCTCTCAGATGCTTCGCTGAACCGGGATGGACCGTTGCTACTTCGAGCCCCGCGATCTCCATCCTAACTCTCCGTGTGGCAATCTTTGTAAAGTACTGTCGCCTCTCTCCCCTCCTGGTCCCAAGGAGCTCTGGCACGGGGCCCTGCACAGAAGCAACTGGGAGATCATGTCGTAGTTTCTTGTCTGGCAAAGTGACAGATGGTAACCCCGCCAGTTCTCTTCCCACAGCCTTGGGATCCAACCGCCCTCCCTGGGAGTCATGCCGGGTGACCCTGCAAGTGAGGCTCAGAGACCGGGGGACACACGCCGGGGCAGGCGAGTTTACATAAACAACGGTGGTCAGCACCTCGGATTTCACAGGCTCGGGCCAAATGATGTTTTATTTCTCAGGGAGACGGGGGCTGAGGACAGGGTAAAAATTAAAGGGAAACCAAAGCTCCACGGTGTTGGGCTGTGGGGATGATCCGGCGTGTTCTAAGGCTGGAGATGGGAGCAGAATGTTTTAGGCCTCCCCTGGGAGGGTCTGCTTTGTGAGGGACTCAAAGATGAGAGGAAACATAAAGGAAAAGAAAATGGGCCCGCTGAGGCACAGATGGGGGAGCAAGGCAACCAGAGATGCGGCAGCAGAAGGGGGGCAGCCGGGCCTCCAAGGGCCCCAATCACCCTTCAGGGGTCAAGGCAGCGTGGACACAGACATGGAGACGCGGGACATTCTCGCATGCTTGGCCCCGAATGAGAATTTTAACGGAAGAGTCAAGGATTTTTTGTGTGTTTTTCCTTTCTAAAGCGAGTGATTTACATCTGCCTCTGCAGGCTCTCTCTGTGCGTGCATGTGTGTGCGTGTGTGTGTGTGAGTTGAGGGTAGGCTGGGACTGGAGAGATCCTTGGCATAGAAATAAACAAACTGGGGAGTCAGGAGAGAGCTCAGCCATGTCAGCCCATCACGTCTTTTTATCCCTGGTTAATCTTTTTGTCTCCACGGAAGAAAGTCTCTGTGCAACCTCAAAGAGCCTCTACGTGAGGATGAGAGGCCCCATCAACCCCGCACCCCCATTCTCCTGAGGACTATTGGAGACAGAGAAGCAGACCCATGGGTGATCACCAACTTCTGGGCCAGGCAGGCAGGCTGCCCCCCTCCTCGCCGGGTCTGGGGGTACCCCGGAGCTCATGGAGGTGCCCCTGCAGAGGCGACAGCCCTGGAGGAAATGGAGGCTGACTCCACTGTCCTGTCTACCGAGGGAAGGGTCCCCAGTCTTCCGAGCAGGGAGCCTTTCAGAGAAAATTCCCCGGTGATGGGTGTGAGAGGGAACCTGGTTTTCTGGATCCTAGTCAGGTGCCCACAGTCCTGCACACTCCACAGGTGACCTGACAAGAGTCACCTGTCCTCTGAGCCCAGGTGGAGTGGGCTTGGAGACAATAGGTGACGTCAACCATCAGCACAAGAATTCACCGGGGCTTCAATAGTCAAGTTCTAGTGAGAGTAAGTCTGGGGGGAAGAGGGTCGCTGAGCCCTGCTTGGAGCCGGTTTCCACTGCAAGGGGAAGACAGCTCTCACGGGGGCTGGGACGCTCTGTACCCCACAGTGATAAGCCTGGAATGGATCTTTGTAAATGAGATCCAGTTTTTTAAACTGTGGAATGTCTGATGCATACAACTACAATATGTACATACGTGTTGTAAAGCATAAAAATAAAATAAAAACCACATGCCCACCACCCAGTTTAAGAAACACATCATTAGCCTACAGATGCTTCCCCTGGACCAGGTGCCCCCCCTCCGCCCACCAAGGGAACCGCTGCCCTGAGGTCAGCTGTTCCTTCTCCTGTGGACGGACATGCAGGTTGTCTCCAGGGTTTTGCTGTCAGAGGCATGCTGCTGGGAACATTCTTGAACACGTGTCCTGGGGCATGTGGACAAGAAGTTCACCAGCGTAGGTGACCAAGGCTTGACTTTACCAGGTAATGCCAAGCTCCCATAATTTCTACTCTAACAGCTATTTACAACGATTCCCTGCTGCTCCGCAGCCCTGCCCAACATTGGGTGTGATCAAGTATCTTAACTGCGCCAACTAGCATGAGTGCAATAAAATGCATTCTTGTATTTCTCTGCTAACTAGCGAGGCTGAGCTGTCCTTAATGTTTCTTGGCCATTTGCGTTTCCTCCTCTGTGAAATGCCAATCTGTGTCTTTGCCATTTTCCCCTTGGGGCTATTTTCTCATTTTAGTATTGATCTGAGTCTCTCTCTCCCCTCTCCCCTCTCTCCCCTAATTCATTGCTCTCTGTGTGGCACTTTTCCCATTTTCTCTATGAGGTCTTTGGACGAAGAGAAGCTCTCGGTTTAAGAAGCTGGATGCTTCATTATTACCCCTGTGGTTTGTGTTTTTGACTTTTGTTGAGGGAATTCTTCCTGGCTCTGATGTTCCGAGTATCTGCTCTTATATGAACTTCTAAAAGTGTGACATTTTGCTCTTATGGTTAAGTCTTTATCCCACTGAGGTGCTGACGTGAGGCAGTGTATGTACTGTTCTCCACGTGGATGTTCAACTGTGCCTGACTGTCTTTTGACTGTACAGGTGGGTCTGCATCTTGGATCTCCATTCTGCCCCACCGGGTGATGTCTCTCTCTCTGCTGAAACCTCACTCTAATGACCATGGCTTTATAATACCTCGGTGTCTGGAAAGGTGACTCTCCCCACTTTATTCTCCGTCTTTAAGGAGAGGTCCTCACACTTGCAGCTGCTAAAACAGAAGGTCTACGATTCCTGAGAAGAATAAGCTTCCCAAATAGCTGATGGTGTTGACACTTGTTCATCTCTTGGAACTCCTGATCTCACTTCATTTCTGGCACCAGCGTATTTCCCTACTTACTTTCTTGCAAGAGCTACCTTTCCTATCAAAGTGTGTTTTAAAATATTTTCCCAGCAGTCTCGCACATTTTACTGAGGACGGTTTCAGTCTACCATTGGCAGAAGGCTCAATTGATTCTGAAGTCCCCACGACCTGCAGATAACAGATGTCTTGGGAGAAAATTCCTCTGGGAGCAATACAACGGACTCATCTGCTCTTGTGCTGGGTCTGGGGACAGATGGTGCCATACGTGGGTAATGAGTTCCGGGCGACTCTAATGGTGCAGTGAATGTTTAGTGCTTGGAGCTAATCCTGGAGATTTCAGCCAAGAACCCCTGGCATTTCTTTTGCATCACCTCCCCCAACTCAGGGGCAGCCCAAGCTTGGGGGAAGGTAGAGGCTCTCCCAGTACAAAGCAAGAGTCTCTTGCGGCACAGACTTAGGGAGAGGAAGGGGCTGGGGTCCCCATTGTGCTTGGTCGTACCTTCCTCAGAAGCCCATCCACTGGAGTCCCGAATTGCCTAGACCCCGTCTTGGGATGTAGTCTCAGCAACCTGCTTGTGGATCTGTCCAAAGGCAGGGTGACCCACATTGTCCTTGTTGAGACTTGACCTCCAATGACTGAATGCAGATCAGCCAGCATGACCGCCACCAGGGACCCGCTGCAGCGCACTTGGCACCAGGATTGCGGTCGGTCTGTAACTCAAGAGGCCCCTCAAACCCATGCTTTTTAGGACTGGCCAGCGATGCCCAGAACGTCTAGGGTTTGGCTATGACACCAAGCCTCATGTTCAGATGAGTCCTGGCTGATACTTGCTTTGACTTCATTATTTCTTTCTTGCCCCGTGGAGCTGGTTTCCACAGAGGTAACGATGGTCTTGGCAGGGCAACCACGTGCCCAGACAGGCCTACCCTGGACAGTCTGCCAAGGCCCCAAACATCTGCTCACAGGCCTTGCCCCAGACTACCTGAGGTCCTGGGAACCTGCCGTCTGTGGGCTTTCTCCACCTTGTTGGAAACTTTTGTAAGAAAATCTGCTTTCAATAATGTGTGATTTACCAACCTATAAATATTGCTCTGAAAAACTCCTATAAAATTCCCTAAGACATTTTAAAATTCCTGATTAATGGATTGAAGCTAGTGGATGGCAATAGGCATTGCTGGTCCTATGGTCTTTCTCTCCTTTATTGTATGTTCTCAGCTCCCAAATGAAACCCCACTGTAAGGTGTTGTGAGGTTGGTAACCTGAGAATACTCTTCTGAAAATCAGTAGAAAACCCTAAGGCATTTTGAATTTCCTGCAATTGGTGGCCTGAGGCCATTGTTGTTAGTGGATATAATTTCAGGGCCAGTTCTCTCTGGGCTGGGACCCTGCGTGGCCACTATTATTAACAGGGGTTCAGGAGAACTGACACATGCCCAAGGACAACTTTAAACTATTTTCCCTGGGGAACCAGACATCCAAAGGACTTTGCTTCTATTCTTCGGGTGCCACTGAAGAATAATTATCTTATCTAAATAAACAAATGCTGCTATATATTTCACATCCTCATTAACCTTTTCCTTTGCCTCAAGGCCTCTTTGAAAATTGCTAAAACCCAACAGGGAAATGAAGGCAATTTGTGTTTTGTTCCCATCGGCCAAGGGCACCCTACAAGTGCTCTGCTTCCTGAGTCCTTAGCAACAGTCCAAGCTAGTGGCCCTTAGCAACAGTCCAAGGTCTCCTGAATTCAAGCTGAACTCCACGGATCTCCTTTAGACCATTTAGTGGGTTTACTCAGGGTAGGACGTCTGTCCTGGTCAGATTCCTTCTGGACCACACAGATGGAGGGTGGGATATTATTAAGTGCTGTAGGATTCAGGTATTATGCTTGATTTCAGACGATGAGCTCCGCTTAGACTTTTCTATGAAGGTCAGTGTCATTTTCCTCTGCCCTGCATTGCTCAGTCTGCAGGCAACTTACATCCCAACCCTGGAATGTCCTTTTCCCTTTCTCCTTCCACCGTTCATTAATGAGGAGTCATCAAAATAAAAACTCTCCAACTCTGTTTGTGGGGGAAGGCTCCGTACATACTATCCCAGGACAGAAATGACAGTGTGCCTTTGTTCAATTTCTATCGTTATATAGCACCTGTACATGGAACGCAAATAGAGAGTATCTAGGTATTCATGTCTGTATCCTGCTCACCATACTGGGCTAGCTCTTTAAAAAGGTCCTTAGAGACAAGCACATGCCTTCCAAAGGTACCATTCCAGCTCCCCACTTTTCATTTCAGGGTTTTGGGGAGGCACAATTTTACCACTATTCCCTTTGAGATTTTTGGCCAGGCCTGAGAATTAAACTGACTTAAGGCAGAGTAATTGGAGAAAAACACACAAATTCATATTTTTGACATTACACAGGAATCTTCATAAAGAATAAAGACCCAAAGAAATGGCAAACCCTGCAGGCTGAGCAAAAAGAAGCGACTGTGAAAGTAAATAAACTCTGTGTGGCCGCCAAAGGAAGATAAGAATTATTTTAACAAGGTCTGTTTTATATAATTCTCTCAGTCTCAACTTCTCATTCTTGATGATAAAAATGTTAGCTTCCTTCTGGTACAGGGAGGACATCTTTCACTTTAAGGGGAGCTTTAATCTCGTGTTTCCAAGCAGAAAAGGGAAGATGAGAACGGGTCTGCTTGCATCTGCTGCTTTTAAAGTACCTTTAGCTCAAAGTAACTCATGCCGAAGTGGCATAACTGGGGTGGCGTGTTCTGTCACCCTTCAAGGGCCTCACTTTGGGGTCAACACCTGAGTTTCCTTCGTATAAAATTCCATCCAGCTCCAAATTAAACATGAGTCCAAGGTTTTACTCTGGTCTTGGTGAAGTCTTCCGTTGTTTTTGAGTCCCAACCACAGCTAGTGGCTTCCCCTACCCATGTGGGACGTCCCCTCTGTGTCCCCATGCACCACTCTCTTCCAGTCCTGGCAAGGTGACCAATTTCAAGCAGCTTCAGTCGAGACACCCTTTGGGGATGATTTTGTTTCATGAAAATTCTTGGATTGAATAATAAAAAATGAAAAGAGAAACAAAGTCACTCTCCTTCAAGGGTACGTACATATATGAGGACATTCGTTAAACATATTAGCATGTACCCCTATTGAGGAGGAGGAATAACAGTGGCAATAAGGATAAAGTGCAGAACAATGACTGAATTAATCAATGTAACAATCAGTGAATGCAGGACACGGGCACTGCATGGCCCGTGATGGCACGGGAGCCACTGTGTTGAACTGAGCCCTCCGACCAACCCAGGAGTGGGCATTGTGAGGGGGAAAGGATTCTTAGAGACCTTCACACTGCCCCTTCCTCATTTCAGTGGGGACCGTTCCTTCCTTTGTACCGTTTTGAACTTGGAGACGTTAAGTAACAGCATTGATGTTGGCCCTGAGTCCTCTGGCTGTGTGCATGGTAACCCTGCGATCACCAAGTTCTGTGCCTATTATTAGACACCCCGTTGGTCCCCTTGCTGATAGCCACAGACACTCAGGGTGGGCATAGGAGTGGGTGGAGTAATGGGGAGAAGAGAGGAGTGTTGATTCCACAAAGGCCTCCACCAAAGAAAGTGTCCCCGTTGAACCCAGTGTAAAGCAGTGAGAAGTAGGTCAGCATTTAAAATTCAGCCTGCAGACTCAGAAGAGCATGTCAGCTCATACAATAAGTAACATCTTCTGTGGGCTCAGACCTATAAAGCAGAGAGGTCTTTGCATGAATGATGTTCATTTATTTTCTGGTACATTTATTTGATGGGAATTGGCCTGAAAAATGAGAGTTGGTTTCTTTTTTTTCTCTACTTCAATTCGACCCTGAATTGAAGGGTGTTTTGTGGTTGTTTTGTGATTACAGTGTATAAAACAAGAAGTGATTATAACAAAGAAAGGATTGCATAATAATTGGGTCCTATTTCAAATTTCAGAAAATAAATGGTTAATAGGCTAAAACCCTATTCTCAAATAAAGCTAATGGAAAAGATTGGGTGATTAAAAAGAGACACCAAATATACTTTATTTTTTAAAATAGTTTTAGTTTTGGTATTTAGTTTGCTGTTGGGAAGGTTGGACAGCTACATGCAAAAGAATCAAACTGGACTACTTTCTTACATTGTATACAAAAAGAAACTCAAAACGGGTTAAAGGTTTGAATGCAAGATCTGAAACCATAAAACTCCTAGAAGAAAATAGGCAGTATGCTCTTTGACAACAGTCTTAAAAATATATATTTTTTGATATGTCTTCTCAGGCAATGGAAACAAAACCAAAAATATACAAATGGGACTATATCAAACTAAAAAGCTTTTGCACAGCAAAGGAAACTATCAACAAAAGGAAAAGACCACCTACTGAATGGGAGAAGATATTTGCAAATGATACATCTGATAATGGGTTAATATCCAAAATATACAAAGAACTCCTGCAACTCAATATCAAAAAAAAAACAAACACAAAACAAAACCCGGTGGAAAAATGGGCAGAGCATCTGAAGAGACATTTTTCCAAAGAAGCCATACAGATGGCCAACAGGCGCATGAAAAGATGCTCAACATCACTAATCATCAGGGAAATGCAAATCAAAATCATAAGATACCACCTCACACCTGTCAGAATGGCTATCATCAAAAAGACAACAAAGAACAAGTGTTGATGAGGATGTAGAGAAAAGGGAACCCTCGTGTACTGTTGGTGGGAATATAAGTTGGTGCAGCTACTATGGAAAGCAGTATGGAGGTTCTTCGGAAAATTACATATAGAACTCTCATACGACCCAGCAATTCCATTTATGAGTATTTTTCCAAAGAAAATAAAATGCCAATTCTAAAAGATATATGCACCCTTATATCTATTGCAGCATTACTCACAATAGCCAAGATATGGAAAATCTAAATGCCCAACCAGAGGGCTGTTTGTTTCTTTGATATTGAGTTGATAAGTTCTTTGGGGAGTCAGTTCTATTTTTAAAAACTATGTTTTATCTTCATTTAATTTGTTTTAAGCACCAGAACCAACATGGACACACAGTTTTCTGGTACAGGGTTTGTATTATTTTGACATCAGCCATCATACCTTGAAATGTAAAACTTCAGGCCAGAGAAGCTGGATGCAACCCAGCCTGGCCCGGGGAAGCAAGTCAGCTCAGGTCCTGCGCTGTAGGACTCTTTTCCTTTCTGCTCGGTCTTCCAGAGCTGCCTGACACCTGCCTCGCAGCCTCTTGGGTCACTGGAGTGTGGCTGTCATCTGCTTCCACACCTCAAACCTCTTAAGCCTTGGGGGTGGATTTGGGCCTCTGTGGCTGCCCCATTCACTCCCCCCCGTTGTCAGTCTCTGTGTCCATTTCTGAGTTCAAATTCATCCCTGTCATGACCAAGTGCAGGAATGGGTCTTCCTCTCTTGCTGTCTTTTGACTTGGATTTGTGGAGTCGTCTCACACATGCATTTCCCTGGCAGAGCCCTGAGGCTCTCATCCACTCCAGAGACACTGGATCCTGAAGGCCCTTCCTCTCTGCTTGAGCCTCTTGCATGCTATTCTCCCATCCAGGCTGCTATAGTCCATAGGGGCTGCTATAACAAAATACCACTGCCTGCGGGGCTTAGAACAGAGGTTTATCTCTTACAGCTCTGGAGGCTGGAAGTTCGAGATCAAGGTTCCCGTATGGGCGTGTCCTGGTGATTCAGAGACAGCCATCTTCTTACTGTGTCCTCACATGGCGGAAGGGGCGAGGGAGCTTTGTGGAGTCTCTTACAAGAGCCCTGATTCCACTCATGAAGGCTCCACCCTCATGACCTCAGCATCTCCCAAAAGCCCCACCTCTTAACACCATCATGTCTGGCATTAGGATTTCTACATGTGAGCTTTGGGGGTACACGAGCATTCAGACCGCCGACAGGGCACCAGTTAGTGTTGGGACAGCCATGTATTTTCCTTTGTTTTTCTAATAAACGACCATGAGATCAGAGCCTTTATACCTGAAAAAAAAAACCAAAACAAAACACCTTTCTATGTCACGGGTTATCCTGCTTATCCCTGGGGTGCCCTACCCAGTGGTTGACACAAGACAGTCACTTGAAAAGCAGATATTATTGAGTGACTATTCCTTTTGGAGGGAAAAGTTTCAGGAACAATATTTCCAGAGGAGCTAGACAGCTGGGGTCCAAGGGGTGGGGTGGGAGGGGCAGTGGGCAGGCAATGAGGAGAGAGTGGACGGTGTGGCACAGGACACAGCTGGACACCCACAGTCCTGCCCACGGTGGTCCAGCCAGCTTGTGCCTCTTCCCTTCAGAAGACATCAGAACACTCCATCCACGGCAAATATTGTAGCAAAAGTTGAAGGGCCCCCAGGTTTGAGAACTGGCTTCCGGCCTAAGCAAACTGTCTAAAAGAGCCAATTCTAGAAATATCCGAGGGTGGCTGGCATTTTTAAGGGCGTTAGGCAGGAGCAAGCCATGGGAGGGGTTAATTGAAAAAAAAGTGTATTTTCTTACAGTGAATTTTGAGCACAGTTATAGTCAAGGAAAAAGGACTTTTTTGTGCAACTAATATAGCAAAGACCTTAAAACAGCAAAGGGACAGCCCAGAGGAGGTCAGGTTGGGCCAAGAAATACAGACAAGTAGAGAAGAACCGAAAATTAGGGAGAGACCATCTGATGGGGACAGGAAACATTCCCGGCCAAGGAAGAGCTGCATGCTGGTGACAGAACCCATCAGAGGCCCCTTTCATGGTTCTTGAATGTATTTATGCTTTAATTCATAGTATAGTGAAAAGCACACGCCACATTCCCTTAATTCAGACGCTCAGATGGAAGATAAAGAATCAATTTAACAGCAGGGTTTCTTTTGCTTTCTGTTTTCTGTTTTCAAGAGAAAGGAGCATGACATGAAATGTAAACTTTGTAAACTTTTCAGGAACATAAAGCATATGGGGGGAAGGGGTATGCGTTGGAATCAGAGAAAACACAATAGTTATTTTTTGCATAGTTCAGGCTCAAGTATGCTCTATTAAAAGTTTTATGATTTCAAAATATTCCAAGTTAAAAAATACGTGACTTGTTTTTCCCTTTCCTGAGCATTATAACAAGGAGTCTCACGTCCAGACTGGACAAAAACAGGTAAGCTGAAGTCCTTGCAGAATCTCATTTTTTCAAGGCCTAGTCACGTCCGGGATTTTGCCTAATTAGAAGGGACAATAGTGATTTTCGTGTTGGGACTCTTCATGCAGGCGCCAGGAAGCTGAGTTGTGGAAGGAGCTTGAGGCCGTGGAGCCTGATTCCCGCCTGGTGTGTGTGTCTCCCGGTCTTGGATTTCCAGGAAAAGGCATCATGGGCCCTGGGTGTCTGCACCTCCAGCAAGAACCCTTATTATCACAGTGTTTGAAGGCTTAGCACAGGCTCAGGACCTTCAGCACTGGATGTGTTTCCTGGTATTTGAATACTAACAGCCATAGACGGGGTGTTTCCACATAGGAGGTTATGTGTTCCTATAACAGAGTTGAAAACCAAAGTATAATTGGCTGAAAGAAGTGGACGAAGTCAACCTGAGCTGCTGCCTTAGGTGCAGGACGCTGCGTAGTGTTCTGTGCCTTGGTGATGGTCTCCGAGCATCAGCGGTTTGGCTGGGGTCCCACAGCTGCCCACGACTACAGATGTAACTGATGGGCTTAGCCCTCGTGAAGGAAGAGGGACGGCATCAGAGAGCTTGGCATTGTGGGAAAATGGTGTCCAGGACTTTGTGAAGAAAACTGTTGTACCCAGAGATAATCCCTGCTTTTGAAGTATGCTTTAAATACAGAGGCTATCCTCAGAGATGACAGGAAGGACGAATGGTTTGACCAAATACCATTGTTAATATGCTGCTTGTTAATGATCACAGGCTATTGGTGAACAAATGAATGAAAAATCAGAGCCCTTTTAATTCTTACTTATCTGTGAATCCACGTTCCTTCAACTGAGCACTTAACTGCTCATCGAGACCCGTCCGAAGATGTTCTCTGACCATGTTTCTGCTGAGATCTTTCTATGGTAAGTTAGCCTCAGGTGTGAGGGAACATTGAGGAAATTTTCTGAAATCTACCCATTAAGAGCATCAGAACAACCAGAGTGTATCTGTCTTAAAATATAATTTTTATACCTATTGTGTAAGTCCTGGAATCCTCCTTGCAGGTAGAAGGTAACCCAGCCGATGCCCACCTTCGTGGACCCAGAGAGGGAGGACCCCCTCTCTTCCTTGCTTTGTAGGAAAAGGTGTGTGAGCACAGGGAGTGGGGCCAGTTTCCCTCCTCTTCAAAGAGGATATTGATCACATCCTCTTCCTTTGGGTCATAATGGGGACGGGCTGTTTCAGGAAACGCGGCTCCTCCTTGCAGGAGCTCAGGACACAATTCCACGGCCAGGCACACACGCCGTGGCCCCTTCCGGTGGATCTTGCCAGAAGCCCTCTTGTCCTGCGAACGAGCAGACCTTGCCTGGCCTTTTGTTTGTTGAAAGGGTTAAGTCAGAATTGAGGTTTTTTTGGTCCGAAGAAGATAAACATTCTGCCCCCAGTGTGTATGTAGTGAAATCCACCCCCCACACCACTGCGAGAGAAGTTGTCCCAAGCACCTGTTGGCCGTCTGTGTGTCTTTTTTGGAGAAATGCCTATTTATTTCTTCTGCCTGTTTTTTAATGGAATTGTTTGTTTGCTATAGAATTGTATGAGTTCTTTATATGTTTTGGGTATTCACCTCTTACTGGATATTTGATGTGCAAATATTATCTCACATTCCATAAGTTGTCTTTTCATTTTGTTGATTGTTTCTTTTGCTGGGCAGAAGCTTTTTAGTTTAAGTTAGTCCCACTTATTTTTGCTTTCGTTGCTTGTGCTTTAGGTGTCATATCCAAAAAAACTGTTGTTTCCCAACACCATATATTGAGAAGACTAATAAAATAGATGCAGAGACCAATGGAAAAGAGTTGAAAGAGCAGAAATAAACCCTTGCGTATATGGCCAATTAATATTTGACAGGGGAGCCAAGAAGACTCATGAGGGAAAATATAGTGTTTTCAAGAAATAGTGTTGGGAAAACGGAATAACCACAGGCAGAGGAATAAAACCGGACTCCTATTCTTACACCACTCACAAAAATTAACCCACAATGGATTAAAGACTTAAGCATAAATGAAACTGTGAAACTCCTGGAAGAAAACATAAGGGAAAACTCTTTGACATTGGTCTTGGCAACAGGTTTTTGGATATGACATCTAATTTATAGGCAAATAAAACAGAAAAACAGAGACGTCCGGTTGTTCTCTACTTGTAAAAGCCCTTACTTAAGGATTCTCATTCTGTCCCACTTCTCCACATTACAGCACTCTCCAGCAGAGAAACACATGGGCTTTCCAACTAACTGTACCTTGTTTCGATTACTTTGGAATTACTTAAGACATGATGAATAGCTTCCACGCTAGGATAGGTAATGAAAAAGCCATGGTGGTGATGTCACCGTTACTCATTATGAGGCCTCAGTAGAATATTTAGCATTTGTCAGAATACCAGACGACGCAGTTTCTTACCACAGGGACTTCCGGGCTTGTACTGTGGATAATGTACCCATGATGCAGGGTGAAACAAACCAGATACGTAGCAGAAAGGCAGCATTCCTCACTCTGGGTTTCCCACTCCTCTGAATCCTATTAATGGTTCAATACAGACCCTTCGTTCCAAATCCATGGGTAATCCTATAGGTGTCCCTCAGGGTATTTGCCCAGCTTGTCACTGGTGCATTCATCTCCCACTAACATCCAGGAGAGGGTCTCCTCAGCCTTGCATTTTATTCATGATAACCTCTCACTCCAGTCACGGGTTACTGCATTCCACGTGGACCCTCCCTCAGCTCCACCAACCAGGGGTCCCACTCAATCTGGGTGATCGTGCATGGAGGAATGGGGGTCACAGCCTCATACCCACCAAGGTCTCTAAGATCACAGAGAATGAGTGAGATGCCCAGAGGGAAGTGGTCCTGCCAGCCCTGCCTCTGGTTTGGATCCTTTATTAATGTGGCCTTGGGCTGTGAGACGCACATTTGCCCTTTTGACCTAAGGTACCTCAAGGCAGCTGCTCCTTGAAAACTAAAAGTCCTAACTCGGTCATTCCCAATAGGATGTTGTGGTAGAGAAAGACATTATATTTTGTTTTTTCTCCAGTTCCTGGCACAAGGGCTTTAAAAACTCTCAGAATTTTCTAAATGATGGGGGTGTCAGGGGTGTCTTCTGTTATTCATAATAAGCCCTTTTCAACCCTACTGGGTTATGCTAACAAGGTGACTCCTGGTGGGTCCCTAGAGCGCTTCAGGATGGGGGCTGGTTGTCAGAAGAACCGGCTGGTGATTAGAGGACTGGAACTTTCAGCCCCATCCCCGACCTTCTGGGAGGAGAGGTAGGCAGGGGATTGAGTCAGTCGCCAGTGGCCGATGATTTTATCAATTATGCCTCTGTAATGAGCCTCGAGGGGGCTCAGAGAGCTTCTGGGTTGGTGAAAGTACCAATGTGCCGGGAGGGTGGTGCGCCCCAAACTCCTCAGCTCCTGTGCTTGGGACCCTTCTGAACCTCACTTGATGTACCTCTTCACCTGGATGTTTATTTGTATGGTTTACAATATTCTTTATAGTAAACCGGTAACAGTAAGTAGAGTGCTTCCCTGGGTTCTCTAAGCTGTCCTAACAAATTATCAAAACTGAAGAGGGGGTTGTGGGAACCCCTGATTTGTAGCCAGTTGGACAGAAGTGTTGGTAAGCTGGGCACCCACTACTTGTAATTGTCACCTGGACTCGGGGAGCAGTCCTATGGGGCTGAGTCCTTAACCTGTAGGGTCTGTGCTAACTTCAGGTTGTCAGTGTCACAATTGGGTTAAATTGTAGGACACCCAGTTGGTGTCTGCAGAGAACTGGGAAATTGATGTGGAAAACCCAACGACTGGGTGTCAGAAGTATTATGAGTTGAGAGGTGGTTTTCCTTTACCCATCGACTCCAAAACTGTACTTTCTATGGGAGAATGAGAGTTTGTTGGCTCTGGTCCCATGACCCAGCAGTACCTCCAGGTGGACCTCAGCCATAGCGCTGCCCACCATAAACCCCTCAGAACAGCTGCCCAGTCGCCGCCCACCAGTCCTATCCTCCTGCTAACCAATGCCAAGAGCAGGCCAGGGAGGCAGTAATCTATCCACACAACCCAGTACTTTGGTTGCCATGGGCATAGTGACTGACAAGAACCTGAACCCTCAGGGCCACATATGGTTTGGCTTCTGCAATGTTCAGAGAAGACCAGGAGCTGAAGCCCTACTGGCAGGTAGCCCTGCGCCCACTGGGGATTTGCAGGTCCTCTGTTCCATGACTTATAGCTCATGGTCCACACAGGGTGACCTTCATCCCTTCCAGTCCTTAGCCAGCTTGGTTAGCATATTGGTCATGGGGGTTGACTGTGACAGACAGAGACAGAGACAGAAAACGGGCAGGACCTAGGACTCCACACTCCTCAATTCCTTCTTTATTTATTCATTCAACACATATTTTATTGTGTTCCCACTCTGAGCTTGGTACCTTCCTGGGCCCTGGGGACGCAGCAGAGGACAGGACAGGACAGGCTCTTGTTTCCATGGAGATTTCCCCGCAGTGGAGGCAAATATGAATGCAGCTGCTATTTACGTGTGATGGGAAGGAAACTGCTCTAAACTAGAGTGGAGGGTGTGCTTGGAGGAGTGGAAGGAGTTGGTGAGGAAGTGAAGCTTAGGACAGAGCCCCTAAGACGTGCAGGATTAAGCTGGGTCAAGGTGCTTATATAGGGTTTGTATAGGGTGGGTGAGGGGTGAGCATTCCAGGTAGAGGCACCCGTGTCAGAGGGTGGCACCGACACATTCAGTCTCCTACCCAGGGCCACCAAGAGCGGGTCTGGGGACTTAGGAACCAGCTTCAACATGACCCTCCACTTTTCAACCCTGAACTAGGCCAAGGAGAGCCACACGCTTTGGGAAGGTCCAGGGTAGAACCCATACTCTCAGCAGGTTGGATTCTGAACCTTAAAATGTTCCTTCATTTTTCTCAAAACTCAGGATGTGGTTCTGAAAATGAACGGGTGGGTATCGTCCGAGAACCAGCACAGCAGGAGCCTCCACGATGCCCACCACTGGGCCAGCTTCTAGGTCCTGAAGGTGCGATCCTGGGTCACACGTTCTTCCCACGATGTGCCCTGGACACTGCTCTCCTGTGCGCTGGCCCTGGCTCACTGCCTTGACAGACTCAGCCGTTTCCAACCCCAGGGCCTTTGCACATATCCCTCCTCTGCCTGGAATGTGACTTCTCCTGGCTGCCTTGCTGACCCCTCCCATCGCCTGGCCTCAGCCTCCTCGGGCCTTGCAGGATGGGTCTTCTCTGACCGTCTGATTGAAAGTAGCCTTCACACCACCCCACCCCACCCAACCCCCAGCCCTGCCCCACCCTATCATGTACCTTCCTCTCTGTCCTCTGCTTTTATTTTCAGTGTGCTAATCACGATTTCCAATGATCTTCCTCCCTGGTTTGTTTACTGTTGTGTTTGTTGTATTTTTAATTTATATTTTTTTAGCTCCTGCACATGGACGCCAGCTCCAAAGGGTGTGAATCTCATCTGCCTTATTCCTCTGTACACTCAGCGCCCAGCATGCAGCACCTAGTGCGGGTGACAGGGCATCGTGCTTGTTGAACGAGTGAGTAAACCCGCTCACTCGCTCACATCCATCAGTGAATCCATCGTTGATGGATGACGGTGAGAGAGGAAGCCAGGCAATGAACAGGAAGGGAGGAGCAAAGCCGGTGCTGCCCACGTCTGTGTTGTGATTCTGACCTCAAGGAGCTTAGCAGCTAGTGGAGGGGGATGCTGACAAACAGCGTATTTTTCTGTGCTGATAGGACTGGGCCAGAGGGCCTGTGCGCACCAAGGAGGAGCCCGAAATGTTTGTGTCCAGATCTGAGGCAGCGCCAGATGCCAGGGGCCTCATCTTCCTCTTGGAAAGACATTTTAAAAGGACATTTTACAACTACTAATTTTTGTGGATGTGGATAAACTAGTCAAAATGTACACTGATAGATTACATTCCTTAATTGCATTACAGATACATGTTTAAAGCAATATATTATTTAAAACATGAATGTCTACTGTTCATGAAATCATTTTTAAAACCTTTTATTTTGGGCACAGCTTCAAATGGCGGAGGAGTAAGATGTGGAGATCACCTTCCTCCCCACAGATACATCAAAAATTCATCTACACGTGGAACAACTCCTACCGAACGCTGGCAGAAGACCTCAGACTTCCCAAAAGGCAGGAAACTCCCCCACATACCTGGGTAAGGCAAAAGAAAAAAGAAAAAACAGAGACAAGAGAACAGGGATGGGACCTGCACCCGTGGGAGGGAGCCGTGAAGGAGGAAAGGTTTCCACACACTAGGAAGCCCCTTCACTGGCAGAGACGGCGGGTGGGAGTGGGGAAAGCTTTGGAGCCATGGAGAAGAGTGCAGCAATAGGGGTGCAGAGGGCAAAGCGGAGAGATTCCCTCACAGATGATCGGTGCCGACCAGCACTCACCAGCCTGAGAGGCTTGTGTGCTCACCCGCTGGAGCAGTTGGGGGCTGGGAGCTGAGGCTTGGGCTTCGGAGCTCAGACCCCAGGGAGATGACTGGGGTTGGCTGTGTGAACACAGCCTGAAGGGGGCTAGTGCTCCACAGCTAGCTGGGAGGGAGTCCGGGAAAAGTCTGGACCTGCCTAAGAGGCAAGAGACCATTGTTTCAGGGTGCACGAAGAGAGGGGATTCAGAACACCGCCTAAACAAGCTCCAGAGACAGATGCGAGCCACGGACACCAGAGACGGGCATGAGATGCTAAGGCTGTGCTGCAGCCACCAAGAAGCCTGTGTGCAAGCAAAGGTCACTATCCACACCTCCCCTCCCGGGAGCCTGTGCAGCTCCCGAGATCCAGGGACAACTTCCCTAGGAGAACACACGTTGTGCCTTGGGCTGTTGCAACGTCACACTGGCCTCTACCATTGCAGGCTCACCCTGCATTCCATCCCCCTCCCTCCCCTGGCCTGAGTGAGCCAGAGCCCCGTAATCAGCTGCTACTTTAGCCCCATCCTGTCTGGGTGGGGAGCAGATGCCCTCAGGTGACCTACATGCAGAGGTGGGGCCAAATCCAAAACTGAACTCCGGGAGCTGTGCGAACAAAGAAGCGAAAGGGAAATCTCTCCATGAAGCCTCAGGAGCAGTGGATTAAATCTCCACAATCAACTTGATGTACCCTGCATCTGTGGAATACCTGAACAGGCAACAAATCATCCCAAAATTGAGGTGGTGGACGTTGGGAGCCACTGTAGACTTGGGGTTTGCTTTCTGCATCTAATTTGTTTCTGGTTTTGTGTTTATCTAAGTTTAGTATTTAGAACTTATTACCATTGGTAGATTTGTTTATTGATTTGCTTGCTCTCTTCCTTTTTTTATGTATATATATATTTTTTTCCCCTTTTTCTCCTTTTGTGAGTGTGTATGTGTATGCTTCTTTGTGTGATTTTGTCTGTATAGCTTTGCTTTTACCATTTGTCCTAGAGTTCTGTCTGTCCATTTTTTTTTTTTTTTTAGTATAGTTTTTAGCGCTTGTTATCATTGGTGGATTTGTTTTTTGGTTTGGTTTCTCTCTCTTTCTTTCTTTTTTTTTATTACTTTTTTAAAATAATATTTAAAAAAAATTTTAATTTAATAACTTTATGTTATATTTAATTTTTTTCCTTCTTTCTTTTTCTCCCTTTTCTTCTGAGTCGTGTGGCTGACAGAGTCTTAGTGTTCCAGCCAGGTGTCAGACTTGAGTCTCTGTGGTAGGAGAGCTGAGTTCAGGACATTGGTCCACCAGAGACCTCCCAGCCCCGTGTAATATCAAATGGTGAAAGGTCTCTCAGAGATCTCCATCTCAATGCTAAGACACAGCTCCACTCAACAACCAGCAAGCTACAGTGCTGGACACCCTATGCCAAACAACTAGCAAGACAGGAACACAACCCTACCCATTAGCAGAGAGGCTGCCTAAAATCATAATAAGGTCACAGACACCCCAAAACACACCACCAGATGTGTTCCTGCCCACCAGAGAGACAAGATCCAGCCTCATCCACCAGAACACAGGCACCAGTCCCCTCCACTAGGAAGCCTACACAACCCACTGAACCAACCTTAGCCATGGGGGACAGACACCAAAAACAACGGGAACTACGAACCTGCAGCTTGTGGAAAGGAGACCCCAAACACAGTAAGTTAGGCAAAATGAGAAGACAGAGAAATACACAGCAGATGAAGGAGCAAGGTAAAAACCCACCAGACCAAACAAATGAAGAGGAAATAGGCAGTCTACCTGCAAAAGAATTCAGAGTAATGATAGTAAAGATGATCCAAAATCTTGGAAGTAGAATGGAGAAAATATAAGAAATGATTCACAAGGACCTAGAAGAACTAAAGAGCAAACAGACAATGATGAACAACACAATAAATGAAATTGAAAATTCTCTAGAAGGAATCAATAGCAGAATAACTGAGGCAGAAGAATGGATAAGTGACCTGGAAGATAAAATAGTGGAAATAACTACTGCAGAGCAGAATAAAGAAAAAAGAATGAAAAGAATTGAGGACAGTCTCAGAGACCTCTAGAACAACATTAAACTCACCAACATTTGAGTTATAGGGGTCCCAGAAGAAGAAGAGAAAAAGAAAGGGACTGAGAAAATATTTGAAGAGATTATAGTTGAAAACTTCCCTAATATGGGAAAGGAAATAATCAAGTCCAAGAAGCACAGAGGGTCCCATACAGGATAAACCCAAGGAAAAACACACCAAGACACATATTAATCAAACTATCAAAACTTCAATACAAAGAAAAAATATTAAAAGCAGCAAGGGAAAAGCAACAAATAACATACAAGGGAATCCCATAAGGTTAACAGCTGACCTTTCAGCAGAAACTCTGAAAGACAGAAGGGAGTGGCAGGACATATTTAAAGTGATGAAAGAGAAAAACCTACAACAAAGATTACTCTACCAAGATTGGTTCAAGATGGCAGAGTAGAAGGATGTGTGCTCACTCCCTCTTACAAGAGCACCAGAATCACAAATAACTGCTGAACAATCATTGACAGGAAGACACTGGAACTGAGCAAAAATTATAGCCCACATCCAACGACAAAGGAGGAGCCATAATGAGACGGTAGGAGGGGTGCAATTTCAATAAAATCAATTCCCATAACTGCTGGGTGAGTGACTCACAAACTGGAAAACATTTATACCACAGAAGTCCACCCACTGGAGTGAATGTTCTGAGCACCACGTCAGGCTTCCCAACCTGGAGGTCTGGCAACTGGAGGAGGTATTCCTACAGAATCAGACTTCGAAGGCTAGCTGGATTTGATTGCAGGGCTTCGACAGGACTGGGGGAAACAGAGACTCCACTCTTAGAGGGCACACACAAAGTAGTGTTGCATTGGGACCCAAGAGAAGGAGCAGTGACCCCATAGGAGAATGAACCAGACCTACCTGGTACTGTTGGAGGGTCTCCTGCAGAGGCAGGGGGTGGCTGTGTCTCACCATGAGGACAAGGACACTGGCAGCAGAAGTTTTGGGAAGTACTCCTTGGCATGAGCCCTCCCAGAGTCCACCATTAACCCCACCAAAGACTGGGTAGGCTCCAGTGTTGGGTCGCCTCAGGCCAAACAATGAACAGGGAGGGAACCAAGCCTCACCCATCAGCAGACAAGCAGATTAAAGTTTTACTGAGCTCTACCCACCAGAGCAACAGCCAGCTCTACCCACCACCAGTCCCTCCCATCAGAAAACATGCACAAGCCTCTTAGATAGCCTGATCCACCAGAGGGCAGACAGCAGAAGCAAGAAGAACTACAATCCTGCAGCCTGTGAAACGAAACCCACATTCACAGAAAGATATACAAGATGAAAAGGTAAAGAGCTATGTACCAGATGAAGGAACAAGATAAAACTACAGGAAAACAACTAAATGAAGTGGAGATAGGCAACCTTCCAGAAAAAGAATTCAGAATAATGGTAGTGAAGATGATCCAGGACCTTGGGAAAAGAATGGAGGCAAAGATCGAGAAGAGCAAGAAATGTTTAACAAAGACCTAGAAGAATTAAAGAACAAACAAACATAGATGAACAAGACAATAACTGAAATGAAAAATAGACTAGAAGGAATCAATAGCAGAATAACTGAGACAGAAGAACGGAAAAGTGACCTGAAAGACAGAATGGTGGAATTCACTACTGCAGAGCAGAATAAAGAAAAAAGAATGAAAAGAAATGAAGACAGCCTAAGGGACCACTGGGACAACACTAAATGCAACAGCATTCGCATTATAGGGGTCCCAGAAGGAGAAGAGAGAGAAAGAGGATCCAAGAAAATGTTTGAAGAGATTATAGTTGAAAACTTCCCTAACATGGGAAAGGAAACAGCCACCCATGTCCAGGAAGCACAGAGAGCCCCATGCAGGGTAAACCAAGGGAGAAACACGCTGAGACACAGAGTAATCAAATTGACAAAAATTAAAGACAAAGAAAAATTATTGAAAGCAACAAGGGAAAAACAACAAATAACATACAAGGGAACTGCCATAATGTTAATAGCTGATTTCTCAGCAGACACTCTACAAGCAAGAAGGCAGTGGCATGATATATTGAAAGTGATAAAATGGAAGAACGGAATACAAATTGCAAAAGTAGAAGTAAAACTGTCACTTTTTGCAGATGACATGATAATTTACAGAGAGAATCCTAAAGATGCCACCAGAAAACTACTAGATCTAATCACTGAATTGGGTAAAGTTGCAGGATACAAAATTAATGTACAGAAATCTCTTGCATTCCTATACACTAATGAAGAAAAATCTGAAATAGAAATTAAGGAAACACTCCCATTTACCATTGCAACAAAAAGAATAAAATACCTAGGAATAAATCTACCTAGGGAGACAAAAGACCTAAATGCAGAAAACTATAAGACATTGATGAAAGAAATTAAAGGTGATACAAACAGATGGAGAGATATATCGTGTTCTTGGATTGGAAGAATCAACATTGTGAAAATGAATATACTAACCAAAGCAATCAACAGATTTAATGCAATCCCTATCAAATTACCAATGGCATTTGTTACAAAACTAGAACAAAAAAATCTTAAAATTTGTATGGAAAACGAAAGACCCCAAATAGCTAAAGCAGTCTTGAGGGAAAAAAATGGAGCTGGAGGAATCAGACTCCCTGACTTCAGACTATACTACAAAGCTACAGTAATCAAGACAATACGCTACTGGCACAAAAACAGAAATATAGATCAATGGAACAGGATAGAAAGCCCAGAGATAAACAAACGCTCCTATGGTCAACTAATCTATGACAAAGGAGGCAAGGAGGTACAATGCAGAAAAGACAGTCTCTTGAATAAGTGGTGCTGGGAAAACTGGACAGCTACATGTAATGAATGAAATTAGAACACTCCCTAACACCATACACAATAATAAACTAAAAATGGAGTAAAGACCTAAATGTAAGGCCAGACACTATAAAACTCTTAGAGAAAATCATAGGAAGAACACTCTTTGACATAAATTACAGCAAAGATCTTTTTTGATCCACCTCCAAGAGTAATGGAAATAAAAACAAAAATAAGCAAATGGGACCTAATGAAACTTAAAAGCTTTTGCAAAGCAAAGGAAACTATAAACAAGGCAAAAAGACAACCCTCAGAATGGGAGAAAATATTTGCCAATGAATCAACAGACAAAGGATTAATCTCCAAAATATATAAACAGCTCATGCAGCTCACTATTAAAAAAACAAACAACACAAAGAAAATTGGGCAAAAGACCTAAATAGACATTTCTCCACAGAAGAGATACAGATGGCCAAGAAGCACATGAAAAGCTGCTCAACATCACTAATTATAAGAGAAATGCAAATCAAAACTAAGATAAGGTATCACGTCACACCAGTTAGAATGGGCATCATCAGAAATTCTACAAACAACAAATGCTGGAGAGGGTGTGGAGTAAAGGGAACACTCTTGCACTGTTGGTGGGAATGTAAATTGATACAACCACTATGGAGAGCAGTATGGAAGTTCCTTTAAAAACTAACAAAAGAAATACCATATGACACAGCAATCCCACTACTGGGCACATACCCAGAGAAAACCATATTTCAAAAAGACACATGCACCTCAATGCTCATTGCAGCACTATTTACAATAGCCAGGTCATGGAAGCAACCTAAATGCCCATCAACAGATGAATGGATAAAGACGATGTTGTACATATATACAATGGAATATTACTGAGCTATAAAAAGGAACAAAATTGGGTCATTTGTAGAGATGTGGATGGATCTAGACACTGTCATATAGAGTGAAATAAGTCAGAAAGAGAAAAACAAATATCGTATATATTTTTTTTCCTGAAATTCAGATGATTTTTTGTGTGTGTGTGTGGTATGCAGGCCTCTCACTGTTGTGAACTCTCCCGTTGTGTAACACAGGCTCTGGACGTGCAGGCTCAGCGGCCTTGGCTCACGGGCCCAGCCATTCCGTGGCACATGCTATTTAGCCTTGTTAGGATTATTAAACAAACTCTGAAGTCGTCATCCCCGCAAAATCTATGGGCCACAAAGCTCTGGTCCAGCAACAGGCTGATCTTCACCCTCAGAGTGGTATCCTTTCTGTCACTAATTTCAGAAAATTCTCAACCATGAGTAAGTCAAATATCTCTTCCAGTCTGTTCTCTCTTTTTTCTTCTGGTATTCCAATGACACACATGTTACATCTCAGTGTGGGAATTTCTAGTGACATATCTTCATGTTCACCGATTCTATCCTCAGTCACGTTTAGTCTACAGAAGAGCCCATCAAAAGCAGTCTTCGTTCTGTTACAACGTTTGTGATTTCCAGCATTTTCATTGGATTCTTTCTGAGTTTTCACCTCTCTGTTTACTTCACCCATCTGTCCTTGTAAGTTGTTCAGTCTTCCCATTAGAACCCTTAACATATTAATCATGGTTATTTTAAATTCCCTGGTTTGATCATTTTAAATTCTATGCCATATCTGAGTTTGGTTCTGATGCTTGCTTTGCCTCTTCAGACTGTGATTTTTCTTGCCTTTTAACATGGCTTGTAATTTTCTATTGAATGACAGATATAATGTATTGGGTAGTAAAAACTGAGTTAAAATAGGCCCTTAGTATGAGATCTTATGTACATCTAGCTAGGACTTGGGCTGTGTTTAATGTTTTATGTAGCTGTGGGTGTCTTTGGCCTCAAATTATTCTCACGTCCCTGTTTTTGTCTCCCTGTTGTATTTGGGTTTCTCTAAGAACCCCTTCTTGAATAGAGTCTGCATCATGCAGCTTTTCAGGTCGTCCTGCTGGGGAGGTGTAAAGTCTGGGGGAGGGCTTCATAAGAGTTTCTTAACTTTTTTTTTCTGCCTTAAGTGAGACAAGAAGGCTAGCAGGGGCTGGAGGTGGGTGATTTCCCTTCCCCCAGGTTAGAGAACCTGCTAAAGCATTTTCCTGTTGAGTTGGCCTTTTTTATGGAGAAGGCTCTGGTCTGTTTTAGGTTGGTCACCCTTTTCCTGCTCCCTGCCAGGAACTAGAGGGTTTTTTTCCCTTGGCTCTTCTCTTTGAGAATCTGGTGGGGTTCTTGGAGGTATAAACCACAAAACTATGGGGTCCTCACTAAGAGTGAGGTCCACAGAGATTTCCCACTCTCACACTGGTCCACACTCAGCCTTCAGCAGTTCACCAAAATTACCATTTAAATGTTCTTACTGGTTTACAGCTCCAGCAGCTTCTGCTCTAGGTGAGCAGACCCCTCTGTGACCCTCCAGGTGAGACACCACTCTGCATGTGCCTGTCTCTCCTGATTTGAGGTGGTGGGCTTGCCCTGTGACCTTGGTTCTCCGATGGGCCCAAGAAACATCAATGCTTTTCCGTTAGCTCAGGGTTTTTTCTTGTTGTAAGGATTGGAGTCACAACTCCCAAGCTCTACATGGTGGAGCTGAAACCACAAGTCTTTCACTTGTGTTTTGCTTGGAAGGAATTATCTCACTCCCGTGGTCACTGCACCTAAGGCCTGGTCTCTGCATGAGACGGGGTTTCTATATTTATGAAACTAGTTGAATTATTAAGGGCACCGTTTGAAGTGACATGATCACCCAGGCTCCTGACATCCTCTTAGGGCCCCTCTGGCATCTGGTTCTGTTTGGTCTCTAGGTCTCAGCTCGGAGTCACCACAGAACCCACCTGAAGCTCCTGGGGGTGGTCCTGGGGCTGACCTCATCTCCCCGACCTGCGTGCCAGGAGAGGAGGTCCCTGGTCCCTACACGTCCTCTGTGCCCTCCTAGGAGTTAGGTTGGTGTTTCTCCTTCTTCTAGATACTTGTGAAGGGGTGAGAAAAGGAGGAGAGGGGTGGTGAGAAAGGGCAGGAGGAAATGCTGGGGAAAAGAAGCATCTTCTGACTGCCTGTGTGTCTCTGACAACAGGTGATGCTGTTGTCAGCGGGCTCCTCAGGGAGTTATGTTTCTAATACAAGAGTGTGGTTATTTAAGGGCTACTGCAAATAAACTGGCAGATGCAGTGTCCTTAGCTCTACCAAGAACCATCTGAGGTGGACATTCCCCTCCACTTCATGTGCAAACCCCAAGTGGACTGGAAAGAATTTCAGTGGAAGGTGGTATCATAAAACAGACCATATCTCGTATTAAAAAGGCAGTGTTTTCCATTTCCATGTAATCATATCAAGAAATGGCTCTTTGTCCAAAATCCCTTCTGTGGGTCCACTGGTGATTTAGTAAATAGAGAACGCGCTGGGGTTTACTTTAGAAAAGCCACTTTCCTTCATTTCATGAAGGTTTGGAAAAGTGAATGATCCTGTTGCCATGAAAATAAGACATATTATCCTTCTGGGTAATGGGCCATTTTGAAGGCTCCGGGCATTCTTCATTAAAAAGAGAGCACTGGCCTTTCTGGGCGTGGCTTCTGACATTTCTAAATTGCTTATTTGATGTTTAAAGTTTATTTCTATCAGGAGACTTGGTACTTCAGTTGAGCATTCTCGAAGAGATGAATCTCCCCGTTTACAGTGTGCTCCCTGCTCGCCGGTTAGCATGTGTGTGGCTTCTTGAAGGCAAGCCCCGCAGAGACCCAGAGAGGAACTCCCAGTTGCTGGACAAGGAGGAAAGGAAAAGCATCCCCCAGTTTGCATTCTGAGGGTGGGTAACGTGCTGAGTTTAAGCAAAATCCTGCTGCTTCTCAGAGCGCAGCCCCCAGGGCAGGGTCAAGTCAAAATAAACGCCAGTTTTATCAACATCAGGAACATCTGCATGGGACTTTAAGCATCCCACCCATAAAGACACACATCACTCAGTCAAGTAAAAATTTGAGCGGCTTCCATCTTGATCTTTGTATCATAAAAGAATGGTTATTATTGGCTCGTGCCTTAAACTCTATAGGGTCTGCAGTGATGGAGAAATACATTTTTTTTTTTTTTTAGGGAAGCCAAGTTACAGGTCCATCTTTGTTTATTTCTTTCCAAACTGGAAATATCTTTTTGAAATTTAGTGCTGAAGAATAAAGTCTTAGGTGTATGTGCTTTACAGCTAGGAACAGCAGGCTGACGATGAGGTGACAGGGCACGTCGGAAAGATAGTTGAGCTCTTCTATGAAGCTGAACCATGACTGCTGTGGGCCTTTTACCACCAAACCCAGCTCTATGCTGCCGTCAGCCCGAGAAGCATTGCTGGTTTCGCTGTGTGAATAAATACTGGCAAACCATGAACCCAAGGCTACTATAAACGTAATTTGCAAAGTACTAATTGGCGTTTTTGCCTTTCCCTTTCAAGTAGATGGCATGATGACACTGGCCTATCTGTGTTGATTCGACGAGATACATATTTCCAAAATCTGAGGCTTGGAAAAGACAGATGGTAGCTCAGAGGTGTGAATCTCAGCTTTCTTTCCACCGTGGGATTGTTTCAAAATTCCCATAGCTGGTAAGAGAACACAGCACAGCTAATCCTTCGAAGATATACACCTGTAATCATAGAACTATGAGAAAATGTCTTTGTCAGAGTTTCCTTTGTCATAGGTTTCAGGAGAAACTTTTTAAAGGTCAAGTCATAGGTTTTCTTTGAATTCTTGGATACAGGCAAAAAAAAGAAAAAAGAAAATGTACTTACCGGAAGGAAAAGTGGCACTAAACTCAACAAGAAAGACACTGAGTGATCAAATGGAGCATGTGGTTTTAAGATATGAACTGTAAAGTTACATTTTGATCCTTTAAAATTGTGGGCTTTATGTCTTTACAGCAAGCCTGATGCACTTACCCTGCCTTCTGCTAACTCTGTCTCCCTCTGTCCTTTTTATTTTTTTTTAAGCTTCCTAATACTCTGTAAAACTTCCTTCTTGTTTTCTGTCTCTTTTCTTCTAACACTAATTCATACTTTTGTCTTTAAGTAGTAAAAAACAATCATTTTCTTTAGCTTTTCTTTATCTTCTTTCTATTTTGTCGAATGCTGACATGATAGTGAGTCAGTGTCTTCAACAGCTGTTGAAAAACTGTAAAGCAAAATGAAACACAAGCAGGTCCATTCACAGCCAAGCCCAGCTGGGACTCCAGCAGACACTGATCTAAACGTGCCTGTCCCTCTGAGACAAGCTTGATTTTATGAAGGTCATGACCCATTTTAACTTCTTTTATTAGGGTAACATGAAGAAGGACCCTACTGGATACTAGACAGAGGGTGTCAAGTTCATTATCTCATTTCTCACAATGCGATGACAGGCATTAGTTCCCGATTTTATATATTTAGTGATTGAGCTCAGAGATCACAGCCCAGAGTGGCCCTTTATTTGTTCTGTAGCATTAAATTTAAAAATGGATACAATTCACATGTTGTTAATGTGCTTCTGTTACATTGTGGTGCACTTTCTCCCCAGAGGTTATGGTAAGATGGAATTCGTTAATAAGGATCTAGCAGCTGTGAGCACTTATCTCACACGTGGGAGACAGGGATCCCCACAGGCAGGGCTGGGCTTTGTTTGGTTCTTTTTAAAAGTCATAAGGAGAAAAGAGGGACTCTTTAAGATATTAACACATGCAGGGGTCATCAGTGTGAAGGGGTCACTCAGGCTAGAAATGAGATGTGATTCCGGGAAAGAGAAGAGGAAAAAGTGCTGGATTCTTCACTTATCTAGTCACGTACCGTCACAATCGTGCAAGTTTCCTAATTTAACACACACCTATATTCCCTGAAATCCTCTTCCTAATAAATATTTCCCAAGATACTGGCAGCAGGCATCCATAAAATGCTAGAGTCCACCTCCAAAATTAGTCTATTAACAAAGGCTAAAAGATAGAGAAGGAAGAGTCTTGGTTACCAGCTCACATCTCTCAGAGAGGAGATCATAGGTCCCTCGGGTCCTCTTCCAATGCCAGCACAGCCCACCATCCAAACAGCCTCTGTCTAAACCTAATTCCCATGTCTCTCCTGCCTCCGTGAAAGGAGCAGCTGGTCAGCATCTGTCCAATAAGACCTTCCTGTTGGAAGATGTCGTTCATTTCTCAAGGCTAAATCACCCTGGCACCTTTGACCTCCTGCCTAGGTCTAACTTTAAACCATCTAAGGATCTACAATCAACTTGCAGAGCAAGGAGGTCCAGATGTCACAGCGAATGGGAGCCAGGAGTTGACCCTCGACCCTCATTCTGCCTGCGTGGACCGGGCTGGCAGCATGACCAACAAAAATGGTTAAAACCGTGAGACCCCGTCCTTCCCGTCCATCCCAGGCAGAGCCATCATTCGGGCAGCCACCAGCATTTATGGAGGGCTCTGGGGGTCAACAAAGCACCAGATTTCCCATCAGTACTTTCTGAACACTTTCCCCTGTGAAGCCCCCGAGTGTGAGCGGCTTACGTAGGTACTTTTGCAAAAAAAAAAAAAAAACCCAGTTCTTCAAAGTCTGTCCCTTATTCTTTTTTATTTAGGCACATTATAAACGTTTTGAACCATGACATTCAGGAAGTAATTCAGCTGTGTCTTGGTGATAGAGTAGCATATCTTACTGCATTTTATTATGCATTAGAAAGTGGTCACTTGTGCTCAGCAGACCGCAGGGGCATTTTGTAAAGAGCTGAGGTAGAAAGAATGCCCACCTGCCTTCCGTACTTTACACCTTAGGAAATAATGTGCTACAAACAGGTGTCAAGGTGAAGGGTGCTTTGGGAATGGTAGTTTTGAGCCACTGAGCAACAGTTCACAAATGGACGGAAGTGGGTGGGATGGGGTGGAGCCCCCCTGGCGTTCTGCACAGGCGAGTCTGGTGACCATTTCTGGGCCAGGCAAAGGGACTAGAGGTGCTGGGCAGCCCGTGTTTTGGGTGGCCCCCAGAGGCAGGTCCTGGTTTATTTGGGAGTTGATCCAGGAAGCGCCAGTTGGGGAGTGGGAGGTGAGGCAGGGGATACAGTAGAGGGTTGGGGTCCAGCGAGTTTCTGCTGTGGGCGACAGGAGCTTAATCCCACTGGGGGTCTGGGGGGGTGGTTTCAAAACATGCCACAGGGTTGTCCTACTCCTGGGTATTTAGCCATGATTCCCACCCAGAATTGATTGAGGACTGTCCCCACGGTCATTAACTCCTGGCCCTCTGGCCTGCCTCTCACACAGGGGGCTCGGCCCCCTGCAGCCAGAGGATAGAGTCAGGCAGATAGAGTCAGGTTTCTGCCGTCGGGAGCTGTCCACGTGTGCAGAAACAATGTCGGCCGTGGGCACATGGGCAGAAACCAGCTCCTTCTGCTGGAAGCAGAGTCAGTCCCTGCCGTCGCCCGCTAAACCCCAGCCCACGTGGGTGGACACTGCCCTGCCGGAACCTCACTGGACCTTGCTGTGTTGAGGACTAGTTTGCTGGTCCCCGAGCAGGTCCAGGGAAAGGAAAGCTCGCAGCACGAGAGACAAAAGTCAGAGACTCTAGTACGACAGTATGGAAATGTGCTATTGATAAGGGGTGTGCAAAGAACCATCAGTCCCCAGTGGGTGAACATTGAAGCAAATGTGGGAGGGAGGGGTGGTCTGTATAAGCTTCTTAAAGGGAGGTGTTTCCTGGAAGTGTTATCCTAGATCACGTGGCTGGCAGAAGGATGCTCTGGGCACTTGGGTCCTGTTAGAGCTTTGTGTCTGCTGACTGTAGGCGGTCATCCTGTTTTCTATTTTCCTGGCATTGCATTTGTGGCTCTCCAGGAGGCGCAGCACGACACCATGGATGGAGAAGGGTTGGGGCAGAGGGGCCTGGGGCAGGGGGCTGGGGGAGCACAGGGGAGAGACCTGCTAGCTCAGCCCAGGATCCTCCAACAGTTTTTTTCTACAGCTTATGGGGAGAGCACACTGTAAAAAACTGTCACTTGTTAGAAAATTGCTGGCAAGTTTGTTGCTCATCCATTGTTCAGCAAGTAACTTCCATAGGCTGTGGCTCTGTGTCACCCCAGATTTGCAAACTGTCATCTGGAGCCTTCCTTCAGAGCTGTCATGCATCAACTGCTAAGCAGTTACAGAGGGTACAGGGTATGGATTCCACCATGCAGCTGAAGAGATGGTCCAAACTCTTAAGGAGAAATAAGTTTAAATGACAGGGAGTGAAAGAAGGCCAAGCGATAATTAAATGTTGCAGGAGAATTCAGGGACCACAGACAAAGCAAGTCAGAAGGGAGACAAGGATGGAAGGTTTAAAACATCAGTGTCTGCGGCGGGTGCTGGGATGCACTGTCAGATTCTCCTGATACTGTTGCTAACAGAAGTGCTATCACAGCCATCCGTGGCCGTCAGCACCCACCCCCACCCCCGCCCCACGCTCAGGGTCCCGCCTCCCGTTGCCTCTGGCACTGACCATTGGACATATGGATGGACATGTGAAAGTCCAGCCCCTCATCCCAACTTGGGACAATTCTGAAGGACCATCCCAGGTCGAGAGCACCCTGGAGACGACCCCACAGCCCAGCTGCTCTGCCCACGTCCTCCGTCTTCCCCTGCTTTCCTTTCACAGGCATTGAACCCAGGATCCTGACCCAAGACCAAGTTCCTAGTCAACTTCCTGTGCACGTTCCCCACCTCAGAGTCTGCTGTTCCTGGAACTCAACCCATGGCAGTGTTGCTTCAGAACACAAACCTCGTCTTTAGAAGTCCCTGCTTAGATCCCTGGAATGTCTTCATATCAAGATCTCACCCCTCAGCTTGGCCTGTGAGGCCCAGTTAGATCTGACTCCTGCTCGAAGCTCACCCTGTGCTGGTCGGCAGGTAGCTGTCCACGCTCATCCTGCCAGCCTTGTGGCCAGCCTCCAGGACTCCTGGCATCGATGCGAGATGAAGTGAATGAGTGCTTGAATGACCGCATGGAGGAGATGGGCTAGGGTGGTTCTTCCACGAGGCTGTCCACTCCCCATTGAGTAGCGGATGGAAGAAAGCATTCTGCACGAGTTCCATGGTGCTGTGTGTCCCCTGCAGGCTGTACCGCTCTGGGTGCCTGGGAGACCAAGGTAAGTGGGAGATGGGGCGGCCAGGGAGCAACTCACGCAGGGCCCAGCTGCTGCAGCTTCTCCTTGGAGCCAGGGCGAGTGCCTGGAGGAGGTGCCTGGGAGGAAGCGGCCTCAGGCATCAGTTTCCAAGATAAAGCCCAGAGGGTGTCCTACGTGCAGCCGGGCAGGGGGAGTGGACTCTGAGGTCTTCCGGCTTCCTTGGCAGCAGGCTGAGGTCACCTGCTTGGTCCAGGTTTTCAGGGATGACATGCGGTCCCTGCCCTTTCATTCTTTTGGGAATCCACACGCAGCCCCCCCTGAACCAGCCCACACAGCTGTCTCCTGCAGGCAAGGGGCGGGCCAGCTGTGTGCTCTCACCAATGGGCAGGGCTAGTGCCAGGGCACAGCTGCCCCAGGTCAGGCCCCACTCCAGTATCCTTGTGTGAATTAAGGCATCTCATCTCCAACAGCCGCACCAGGTCAACAATATCATTAAAACCATTTCACAGAGAAGGAGACTGAGGCAAGCTCTCAAGGCACTCTCCCGTGATAAGCAGTCCCTCTGGCTGGGTTGCAGGGGGTTGGGTGGGGACCCATGGCATGTCCACTGCCACCCACAGAGCCATCCTCAACGAGGCCCTCACGACTCTGGGCAATGACCACTTCCTCTTCCCACAGTGCTCCTCCCAGCACCTGGGAGAACTAAGCTTCTCCCATCTCACTAAAAGGATTACTTCCAGCCTATGCTAAATGAGAAGTCACGTGCCATAGAATGTTTAGGACAATTCTATTAGTCACAAGGTATAATTTATACCAACCCAAGTGTTATGCTTGGGAGACAAACCGGTTCCTTAGAAGGGATCACGGGTGCAAAGCATCACCTGCCTTCCAATAGGGCTGGTCGCTGAATTTAGGGATGCGGGTCCCACATGGTGACACACCCCTTGACTTGGTCTGACTCAGGATGCTCTGTAAGACATGCGGCCTTGCGCACCGAGCCAAGCACAACGGGCCCTGGGCCCCTGTGTCCTGGGTACCGTCCCTACCCCAATGTGGAGTGGATGGTAACCCAGGCACCTCTGTGGGTCTGTGCCCACACCTGCTGGGGTTCACGTGGGCAGCGTGGACCAAAGGATGGCTCTGCAGCCAGGTTTGCACGTGGTCCTCTTTCGAGCCCTCCACCCCAGTGGAGACGAAAGGGGTCCTCAGCCCCAGGCCTTGCATGCCTTGGCCCCCACCTTGCATCCAGGAAGGAAATGAGCAAAACCCCCAGGTCTAAGTCGGGAGTGAGCCAGAGCCCCTGCCCAGCACGTGTGGTTCCAGGGAGTCCATCACGGGGGCTGTGGAGTTGCGGTCAAGGTCAATTAGGCAGAAAATGAAATGGAGCATTTCTGCCCAGCCGCGCTCACCGTGCCTCCCTGTCTAAGACGGTGGAACCGTACCATGACTCTGCCCCGTCTTAGAACCTCACTTGGGGTTGGAGGGCCTTTCTTCCCCATGGCTCAGGACGACTTTTAGACCGCTCATAAGGAATCATAAAAACTCAAATCCAGCCCCAGCTGCTCCGCTACTGCCTGGCGCTCGGGCTGTTGAATGTCTGCCAGCGGTAGACTTGCTGAGGTTTCCTACGTCCCCCCAGGGCGGCCAGAATGCCTTCCTCTCTCTCTCCCCCCAGCCCATGCACTTCACGATGTGGCGCCTAAACACAAGAACATTCTCTCACGTCAGAAATTATCAAAATTAGTAAATTAAGACCTGTTCGAACCTATTATCTAATCTACAGACCTTTCTTCAGATGTCACCAATTGTCCCAGTAATGTCCCCGTGGTAAAGGGAGCTCTGGGGTCTGCAGCCCCTTGAGCGCAGACAGCTCCCCACCTTCCTCTACACCCCATGGCCTGGGCATGTCAGCCGACTGCGGTCAGTTTGCCTTGTGCTGCAGAAGTCTTATTTATTTATTTTTTATTTATTTATTTATTTTGTGGTACGCGGGCCTCTCACTGCTGCGGCCTCTCCCGCTGCGGAGCACAGGCTCCGGACGTGCAGGCTCAGCGGCCACGGCCCACGGGCCCAGCCGCTCCGCGAGAAGACTTACTTTTAATGGATGGCCCCGAGAGGTTTGAGGACCCTCCTAGCTGCCCTGGGGGCTGGGGTCCTGACGCACACACGTCACTTCCAGACCTGGGACCCCTGGGGGTTGTCGGTGCCTTAGTGCTGGAGGCCTGATAGTTTCCATGTGGACAAATACATCCTTAATGGTCACTCAGAAGGCTCCTTGTTGCAGGGCCAACTGCTGGGCTTGGGATTGCTCTTGCTGGTGACTCAAGCAGCCTCATCGAGGGGCAGAGGAGAGAAAAAGAAAACAGTTGGCTGGGAAGGGCGGGGGTGGGTAGGAGGCTGCTCTGTTTTCACGAAGATGAATTAGCAGAGCCCTGGACCTGCCAAGGGTACGGTCCTATTCCTCTATCAAAACAGAACCAGCACCAGCACCTGGAGATTTAGATAAGACGCCTGCCAAATAGGGCAGCACTGTGGGTGTACGAGAGCCAGGATTTGCCTATATGCAAGTTTAAAAACAGCCTGCCCAGACTCAGAGCCTTGCTGTAAAACTGAGAGCCGTCATATGAAATGCCCAGGCCGTGGGGTACAGAGGGAAGCGGGGAGCTGTCTGCGTCCAAAGGGCTGCACGCCCCGGAGCTCCTTTTGCCCTGGGGCGTTACTGGGACAATGGGTGAAATCTGGAAAAGGACTGTAGATTAGAAAATAGGTTTCTGCAGTCGCCTCCCCCCACCCTTATCAGAGGGTGGTACATTCCAAGACCCCCAGTGGATGCCTGAAACCTAGGATGGTATCGAATCCTTCATATACTATGCTTTTCCTATCCATACAACCCTATGATAAAGTTTAACTTATAAATTAGGCATGGTAAGAGATCAACAAGCATAACTAATAAAATAAAACAATTACAGCAACATATTGTAATAAAAGTTATTGAATGTGGTGTCTGTCTCTCAAAATATCTTACTGTACAAATTTAATGCCTTTTTCACCTTAGCTGAGCACTTATCAGGCACCGTGGCCATAACTTTTGCAGTTTGAGGTGTGACAGGCAAACTAGCATGAATTTCTTTTTCCTTCTTCACAGTTTCAGACAGAAGATTTGTTCTTACCGTAGATCTTAGCAACCTTGGCATATGACTTTTTTTGCCCTTTTCTTATTAAATCAAGAACTTTCACCATTTCAGGAAGCACTTGACAGCTTCTCTTTGGCGTATTTGAGTTGCCAGCATCACTATTTCTGTACTTTGGGACCATTATTAAGTAAAACAAGGTCACTTGGACATAAGCACTGTGACACCTTGATCTGATCACTAAGTGGCTACGAAGTGACCAACAGGCAGGATGCAAAGGACAAAGGGGTGATTCATGTTCCGGGCAGAACGGAGCCGACAGCACAAGATTTCATCACATTACTCAGAATGGCATGCAATTTAAAACTCACGAATTGTTCACTTCTGAAGTTTTCATTTAATATTTTTGGACCGTGGTTGACCTTAGGTAACTGCAACCAAAATAAGTGGAATCGCAGATAAGGGGGGACGACCGCATAGGTCTTAATTTGTTGATTTTGATAATTTTTGAAGTTTTGAGACAGAACATTCTTGGTTTCAGGGGACACAGAGACAAGTATTTAGGGGTAAAGGGGATGAAGGAGAGAGAGTAGCCATCTCACCATGTTCAAACCTGGGTCTCTGGGTAAAAGGTATTGGGAATTCTCTGTATTCTTACTGTAACTTTTCTGCAAGCCTAAAACAGCGTCAAACTTTTAAACAACAAATATTTTTTTAAAAGTTTGTGTCTAGACCGTCAATTTTTATCCAATTTCCACTTTTAGTTCCATATTTATGCCTTTCTGAAAGGATTTGAACACGCATACGATTGATGTGTACAGAGCCGTTCACGTGGCGGAGCCTCCTGTCTGAGCCGCGGGCTGGTCCCCAAGTCCTGCATCCTTCCTGCCACCTCCACGCTGGTCCTCCTACCCTCTCCTGCTGGCATCTTGCTGCCCCTGCCATGGGAGCCTCCTGTCCAGGTGGTCTGTCCTCAGTGTGTGGTCCACGGGAGGGTGAGGGTGGTGAGGATGAGGTCCGGCAGCCTGCCTGCTGGGTGGTGCGGGAGGGAGGGCCTGGGTGGCTGTAGCTGTGAGGTGGCCGCAGGCAGGAGGAGAAGGAAAGACTTGTAGGGCATCTGGTGGCCCTGCCCTGGTCACGGTCTTGGGGACCAGCCCTGCAGGCCGGGGCACACTTCTTTGGTCCCTGTGAATTTTATTTTCTCATTTGTGTTTCCACCATCCCTCCACCCCTTTGTCACACACCCCTCCCACCCCAGTGAGCGGCTGGGCCTGGGCCTGACATCAGTGGCTCACAGACCACCTGGCAGGCCTCCCGGTCCCAGACTTGCAGGAACGTCCTTTTAGAACACATTCCAACGTGCACCCTCCCACAGCCTGACGGCCCTGCCTTCCGCCGCCCCACAGTCGGCGTGGCCCACGGCTCTACTGAGCTCGTCCCCTAGGGAGACTTCTGAGCTGCTGTGTGAACTGGACGTGGTAGGGTGGCCACCAGGTGACATGGCAAGGCTGAGCCACAGAGCATTAGAACCCCCACAGTGACCTGTGACTCCGACAGGCTAATGGGGTCTCCCGCTTGGGGATCCGGGAAGCATCTCCCAAGCTCCAGGGCACCTGCATCCGCAGGCTGCCGGCTCGGAACTGGGGATGAGCTGAGGATGGACCCACACTGGAGGGGAACATTCCAGCCTTGAGGGATCGTCTGAGATCAAGCCCACATCGTCCAGGTCACTCCATCTCGATGCTCCTTTTCCTCCAACCAGACTCGGGTTGGTCCGGGAAGTACCCGTGAACAAGCCAGGCCTCAGCACGTCTGCCCATCCCCCGCCCCCTCCTGCTCGCTGGAGGCTCAGGCGGGCGCCTGGCCTCCCCCGAGTGGGGACGGCTCAGGAGAGGCTCTGCAGGCGATTCATGGTCACCATGAAAAACTCATGTGTGTTCAGAGTGCTGTTCAAAGTAAACATTTAAAATATGCCACATGCTTTATAGCCTTCCTTGGGCTTTTGTTCATTTTTAAATGCACTTGGAGCTTGTGGAATGGGAGTAGCCAAAACCTGAACATCCTCTGCGCTGCTCTGAGATGTGTCCACGTGTGTGTGTGTGTGTGTGTGTAGGTGTGTATGTGTGCGAGCACAGGCACCCCACCCCGCCCCCCCCAAACACATGGGCCTCCGTGGTTCACTGCAGGGCCTTCTTATTCTTCCTGCTATTCCCTGCCTGACACACAGCCAAAGTCCAAGGCATTATTTTTTAGAGCGGGAACGTCGAAACGGCCTTCAGACAAATGCTTGCCTCTCAGCAACACAAGGGACACGATTAGAGCATCAGACATGGGCCCGCTGTCACCCCGAGAGCAGTTTCTCTGCCTTGCGAGGCACGTGCCCAGGCAAGGGGTGGAGACTCTCACAAGAATGACCTGTGAGCAACTTCTGGGCTCATGGCCTGCCTGTAGCCCTGGGAGGGGCAGGAGATGGCCAGGGAGTCCCCCAGGGCGTGGAGGGCTGGCGACGGGGGCTGCAGGTCTCAGCTCAGACCCTGGGACTGATGCAGGATCTCCCTCCAGGAGAGAGAGAGGGAACGTGGTCAGTGGGGCCTTCAGGATATTAGCAGAACCACCGCCTGCAGGAGACTGAAGAGGGTGACAGCCCAGCAGGGGATGCGGGCATCCCCAGGGCCCCCGGGCCATTGGTTTTGAGGCGAGGCTTGAGTGTGACTGTGACCTTGCCGGTCAGCGTGAAAGAGCAGAACAGTGCTGGTAATGAAAGTCACTCTTAACCCTGCTCCCACGATAACAATTATTAGCATATAGTGTGTTTCCTTCCTGTTTACTCATGTCTATACATACACAAATGCTGTGATTTGTTTTTTTTTTTTTTTACAGGCTTGAAATAACATGCACCATCCCCAGATTCTAATCTTGCTTTTCCCCTTAACATTCTAATGAGCATTTTCCCATGACAAGGTGAAATTTTCTCATCAGAGCTGAATTCTGATCCAATAGCAATGGAGAAAATGTCTGGCGTTTGCAAACTGTGCAGGAAGTTTGGGTGTGAAGGGAAGAGCCGGCAGGGTGTGTGTGGGGGGGGGGTCTGGAGCCCCACCTTTTAATGCACTTTCTTGCTTAATGACCAAGTCAGCTGGCTTTGCTGACCTCAGCAGCTTCCTCTGTAGGGGGGGTAATCAGACGTCCCCGCCAGTGGCCGTGTCACCTGCTCTCAGAATCCTCTGCACTCACTCACTCACCCAGAGCACATCCATAAAGACAGTGGCCTGTCCCGGGGAGGAGGCTGGGTTGGCGTGGAGGACAGATTTAGTCCTTGCCTCCAGGACACTATTTTTATGAAAAGCATGATCCTTCGGGTCCCCTCAGTACACAGGGATAGGGAAAGAGGAGACATGATCTCTAATCCCTAGTGTTAGACGTGATCTGGCCAAATTCTCTTTTATCACAGTGAAAGCTCAGACCCTGGGAGTTGGTGACGTGCTCGGGGTCTCTCTGGAGACGGCCTGCTCTTGTTCCCAATGACAGGCAGTAGTTTGTGGCAATCGTTCCTGTGTCTATTGCTGATTTTTTTTTTTTTTTTTACCCTATTGCTTATTTCTTATTTTTGCTTATTTCTGCCATGCTAAAAAGTGTTTCTCAAAATGTGTTCCATGAAGTGCGGCCGCATGGAAGAGTGAAAGGTCCTGGTAAGAAGGGGCTCGGGGACCGAGTGAGTCGGGCCCACGCTGGGTTAGAAAATGGAGTGATTCTCTCCTGCAGACCTCGGATGACTAACGGGCAGCACTTTCCATGGAACCGTCGGGGGGAAGGGGAGTTCGTGCATCTGTTTTCCAAAATCATTTCGCAGGACATACGCGAAGCACAGTTTGGGAAAGTGTTCTGGGATTGCACTGCCCTTTTACAGTTAAGCTTCTCTAATTCAAACAAAATTGCTGAAAATACCATTTGAACGACAAATTGTTTCTAAAGGAAATGATTATTATTTTTAAAGAACACACAAAGCATTTTCAAGTTGGAAAGCCAGATGGGCTCATCCAATTAATAAAGATCTTTCCTAATTATAAACGCCTTTGGTCTATTAGGACCTAAGAGTAATTTGCTAGTGTCTTAAGAAGATCGAACGTGCTCTCAGCAGCTACATCTTATGCCGCTTTGTGTTTGAGAAGTAACTCATCACCCAATATTTATTCTTTCATTCTTCCTGTTATTCATAGAATCCCCGAACCCCAGACATTCCCCAGCCTCTCTCGCTGACAGATGTGGCCATGAGACTGTGTCCTGGCAAGCGGAATCGACCAGAAATAACACACGCAATGTCCGCATCGCATCCTTCAAAGGAAGCTGCTGCCCTCTGTGTTCTCCTTCCCTCCCCACTGGCTGGAACACAAATGAGGCAGGAGTTGCTGGGCAGCTTTCGTGGGCAGTGGAGACGCCACTCAAGGGCTAGGCAAGCGAGGCATTGGAAGGAGCCTGGGTGCCCAGACTGCTACCTGTCTTCTATCACTTACATCTCCATCCCAGTCTTAGCACATGGTTTCCCAGCTCAAGCTTGCATTCCGGATGCTGGTGGCTGCATGAGGCCATGGGACTAACTTGTATCCCATGAGTGCAAGCGATAAACGCAACTTCCAGGGTGTGTGTAAAAGGGAGCTGTATGCCTCCGCCTTCTCCTTCCCCAGCCAGGAAGTCAGATGTCGGGGGTGGGGGCATCTCCAGCCAGGCCACACTCTGCTTAGTGCCTGGACCACTGGGGGACCAAAGTCATGCTACTCCACTGGGCCACCTACCCATGTGAACTTATATGTGAAAGAGAATCAAACTTCCATTTTATTCAAGCTGCTCTTATCTGCTCTCGTTTAAAGCAACTAGGCCTGTATCTTAACTAATATACCTTCCATCATCCTCCATACATTTTGAGATGAGTTTCTGGCTGTTCTCTCTGTATGCTTTGAGCCTGGCTTATGGATATCAATACAGTTACTTGAAGCCATGAAAAAAAATCACCTACTGTCTCTGGCATCTTGACAGGGGTGCTGTCTTTTTGCGCTTGAATTCAAAGCATGTATCAAATATACTTTAAAAATCTTACCCAGGCCTCCTTTGCATGGAGTGTGCATTTCAATCACCATAAATTGTCTCTGTAAGCACGACCTCAATTAGATCATGTACTTCCCCTTCTTATTTGTTTTTACATTTTTTTTCTAGGTCTCGAAAGAGCTTTAAAGGCTACAAACTTGAACCAAGCACTAATGAGGGTCCATTTAAATGTTTCTTCCTCTGTTTTCCAGCCAACTTTTCATTCCTGCTAACTAACGCTGATGCAGTGTTTTCCTCTAATAACTGGTTCATATTCCTTGAGTTCTTTTCTTGGCTCGTGAAAGTGGGCTGCAGCTGTTAGCTCATAAATTGCCTTGCTTTTCGAGTTTATTCTTCCTTTATGTACATAATTTACCCAAAGCCAGTTTTCATCCTAATTGCTCCCCTTGCTTTCTGTGTCCCTCAAATTAGAGGCATTTCTAGTCCCCTTCTTTCCAGAGTACACATTGCAAGGCATGATGTAGATGGAAGTCTTTTGAGGTCAGGACTGTTTTCACTATTCTTGGCAGGACTCAGCAGTGTCCGGAGACAATGGCAAGGTCCCCAACCCAGTGGAGACCTTGTTTACCAGTAGAGAACCAAGAAGTCTAATTTCAGCCACAAAGCTCTCCCCTCCCTCCTTCTATTTAGCGATGCAGGCAAGAGCCCTCACTTGGGAACCTGCTCAAACTCGCCCATTTTGCCCCTTGAGCTCCTCAGCCACAGACACCGGTCGGGTTTCCCCTTAAGCCCTGACCTGCACTCAGGTGGTCTGGTTAAGCTTTTTGGTTGCTTTGTGTGTAGAACATATTGTTTGGAGCATCAGTGTTCCCCTTCCAATAAATCTATAGGCCCTTTCTCCACGTACAAAAGTAACAGCCTTCGTTTCACTTTTTTTTGCTGCTGTCGCATTGTCCAGCATGATGGACGCGGAGCTATGCCTCCAGTGCCCTCCTTCGGGACTGAGACCTTGCGTCCCCGACTGCCAGCCATGCTGCTACCTGGCAACCCCCAGCCATTCGTGCAAAGGAAAGAAACTCAATCTTAACCTCTGTTGTGAACGCACTCCTTTGCCATCTTTACTCTGGGCAGGCAAAGGTTTCCGGGCTCATTCTGAAGCCCCAAGGTCATGACATTCTGTGTGTGGTGGTTTCTCCTTCTCTCCGTTTTGGCTGACCGGTGCTAGCAGCGCTATGGGTCCCCCGCCACCACCCCAACTGCAGCCTTTCCTCCCTACTCCCTGCAAAGATGGGCAACTGCAAGTTCCCTCCCTCTGCCCCACTGTCCTGCCTCCTTTGACTCCCAGCGTTTTCTGCAGCCAGACTAACAGGTTTTCAAGCAAAGGACTGTCTCGAGGTTTGCCTTGAGTGTGTGCACCTCTCAGGAGGACTTGTCTCTGAGGAGGGACTCTTCGTCTGCCCTGTTTTCACGTCCACGTTCATATAAAGGTGTGTTCGATGTTTCTGCAGAACAGATAAGTGTTCACCGCGTGCATCGCCACATCCTTGCTTCCTTGGAGTTTAGGATAACGTCCCACTGGGTCACTGGCAGGCACACCTGAGTTTGCTTGCCTTCTCTGCCCCCCTTTGCAGAATCACTGGCCCGTCTCTAGGATGAGGGATGAAGCCTTCCCCGTGCACGGACGAGGTCCACCCCACCGGACGCCTAGTGCTTCTTATTCACCGGACCTGTATTTTTGTTGAAATCTAAATCCAGAGTTCAGACTCTTAACCACGAGCCACCCTCTCCAGGAACCACTCTCTCTGGGCCTCTCAGAGCACAGACTCCCATTACAAGTAACTGAAAGCAAAAGCAAGCAGAATACAGTCCATTTCTCTGTGCTCTTTGGCTCTCTCCCAGCTCTGTTCCCATTAGTGCCCTCCTGGTTCATTTGGAGCCTTGAGAAGGCTTCTGCCTCATCCTTCACGTTCAGCTCAAGACTGTAGCCCCGGGGCCACAGAGAGGATCCAGGCTCGAAGGTCGTGCTCGGGACCTGCTCCCCAGGAGAAACGCAGAGAGACTTCGTGGTGAGCATGCAAGCCCAGGAGGGGGGACGCCTGCCGACCGCCCTTCTGCATCCGCATCTGTGTCCTCATCTGTGAAGGGAGAGGTTTGAAAACAGTGATTGGCAGGTCTGGTACCTCTGTGTATCACCACATGGCTGATGCTGCCTTTTCCTTCCAAAGACTGGCCCTCCAATGGATGAAAATCACTGGGCTGTTTAGGGAGGACATTTCGGTGCTGATTAGTAGCAAAAAATGAAGGGATATAAAAGATAGTATTCAGCCTGGGCCGCTGCTCAGGGAACATTTATAACATGAAGCACACGCTTCGTCTGTCGTCACGGGTCGTGCTGCGGATGCAGTGTTGTCCTGTGGGTAGGGTGGTCTGAGAAGGCCTCACAACAATCTTAAGTATCCAGAGAAGTTGCAAGTACAAAATTAAGACTTTCTATTCCTGAGCCTTTTGAGAATAAGTTTCGGACGTGACGCCCAAACCTCCTCCACCAGCCTCAAAACCGTACGCAAACATCGCAACCAGGAAATGTGCGTGGACACATTACACCCACTTGTCCTCGGAGCCCGACTGAGTGTCTCCAGTTGTCCCAGCAATGTGCTCTGCAGTAAAAGCGTTCAGGTAAGTATCGGGGGCTGCATTTGGCTGCCAGGTACAGTTAGCCATCTTGTCTGAGACATCTCCTGGGCTTTCCCTGGCTTGCCCGACCTTGACACTTCTGAGGAGGACAGGCTAGTTATATTGTAGAGTGTACCCCAGTTCGGGTTTGTTTGATGTTTCCTTGGGATTAGATTCCGACTATGCATTGTTGGGCAGGAATATCTCAGATATTCTGGTTCTTATCTGGTTCTTATCTCGGCCTATCAGGGGGTGCGCAATTTTGACTCACTCCTTTGCGGATAGTAGAACATTGTGAGGGCTTGGCGCTCAACCCCCAGGCCTTCCACCCAACCATCCATCCATCTATCCCACGCTCAGAACAGAGACTTGCGTTGCTGTCTGTCACCTGCGTGGCAGGACTGTGTGCTTCCTCACTGGGACATGAGGGAGGGGACAGTGGGAGAAGGTTACGTGGCACTTGGACATATTCTCTACTTAATGATCTAGTCCTGCGGCAGTGGACTTTCAAATGACAGAACAGATGCTGTCCACAATTTACATGCTCAGAAATAAGAGGCTGGCCCACTTCAAGTTCTGTGAGGGCTAAATGGCTTTGACAGGGACAGAATAACTTTAACACAAAATACACTGTCAGATTGTCAATATTGGGTTCATTTCTATTGGTTCTCATCTGTAGCAACAATGTAGATAGCCGTTGGGTTTTTTCTTTAAGAAAAAGAGAACGTGCCTTGGTTTTAAAATTTAGAATGTTCTTCCCAAGAGTGGGAAAGCTGAATTCAACATGAGTCCTGGACTCTGACATGGAGGGAAACCAGCAGGAGCCCAAACCATGAATTAACTTTCAAAGAAAAACATTTCCAACAGAGCCAATGAAATATTCATTTATTGTCAAATGATAGCCCCACAGAAAATCTACCATCTAGTCTCCTGAAATAAGATTTCTAGGACTCCTCAGTTTCTGGCATCCAGTGATTGAACCAGCAATTTTTCTGAGTATTTGGCTAGACTCCTGGAAAGTTATACAAGTGTACAATTTGAAATGAGACAATATGATTGATGTAAAGTCCAGAGTAAAACACAGGGAATGAATTGTCTTTTAAGGGCTGGACCAAAGCAAGTTCTTCTGTTACTGGCATTATACTGAAGCAAGAAGTACTTAAGTTACTGGGCAAAAGAGAAATAAAAGTTGCATTCAGCCACCATGTCAAATGAGTTGGAAGTGGGTCTGTCTCGTAAATATGATCCTTTTGAGTCTCCACCTTGGGCAGTGGATCAAGGAAGCAGGATTCTGGCCCAGCATTGTGTCTGGGGCATAATAGGCATGAAATACACCCCTCGATCAGTGAATGCATTGATCATCTTCAGTGATGAGGGCAGTGAATCACCAGGGAGTAGAGTTACTTTTTGTACATCTTGGAGCACTTAGTCTCCCGTTCCTGTTTGCAAACAACTAATTAAGCCCACAGCTGTGATGCTTGTAAGGCGCTGGTCCTTTGCTTGCTGTAGAGATACAAGGGGATAATCAGACAAGTCCCCTGCACTTGAGGGATACAGTATCTGGACGTGTACAACAGATACGTACAGGATACCAAATTACAACTGATAGTGTAAACGCCCAAAGTAAAGGATAAAGTCGTCCTGGGGAGGGAACTAATATCAACAGCTGTAGATTCAGGGACCCACCTCGTGGAGGAAGCAACGTGGAAGAGTGTCATCGAAACTTTGGGGTCATCTGTCCATGTCCTGACCCAGTTTCTTGACCATGACCATCTCCTCCCCTGGGAGGTGGGCTCTTGGCCTCCATGTTCAGTTTTTGAGACCCGACTCCCTGGCCGCGAGGGTCCAGGCAGGGGCTGAAAACAATGTTCCAGTGACACCTGGGAGACCTCCTGCTCGGACCCCAGAGCTGCCCTCCTGAGCATGGCTTTCCAGTGGCTCCCAGCCTCCACGAGACACCCCAGGGTCCTGCTTGAAAATCTCCCCTGCTGTTGAAGCTTGCTTCAAGTTGAATTTTGTTTCCTGCTGGCAAGAATCGAAGGTTGATTAAGTCCAAGAGGAGGAGAGAACCAGCTAGCATTTATTTATCTCCACCTGTGTGACAAGCACTGCATTTTTCATCCATTAGTTTGTTTACTGCTCCATGAAGTTGCTGTTATTACTCCTACTTTTATTATTATTATTGTTTTTTGCGGTACATGGGCCTCTCACTGTTGTGGCCTCTCCCGTTGCGGAGCACAGGCTCCGGACGCGCAGGCTCAGCGGCCATGGCTCACGGGCCCAGCCGCTCCGCGGCATGTGGGATCTTCCCGGACCGGGGCACGAACATGCGTCCCGTGCATCGGCAGGCGGACTCTCAACCACTGCGCCACCAGGGAAGCCCACTCCTACTTTTAAAATGCGAAAACGAAGCTTGCAGGATTAGAACAACTAAAGTGCTTCCAGGGAGAGGTAGCGGGGGAACGCAGCCCCAGGCTCCGAACATGGCGTGTCATCCATCTCTGCGTCTTCTGGGTAGCAGGTGGGGAAGGGCACGGGGAAGTTGTTTGCCAAACGCCACCAACTTAAGAAACACAGATGTGATCTGGCTTTTTGTAGATTTGCCTTGATTTTTTTTTTCTTTTTCATTCATTCTTTTTTCACCGTACCAATATTTTCCAAGAGTTCATCCCGAACTCAGGCCATTCCTTCCGAGTCAGTCGGGTTCTGGGGCTGCAACAGTGACCAAAACAGTGACCTTCCAGAGCTTAGTGCCAGGGTGAGACGATGTGTCAGTGTAGGGTTACCAGGTGCTGCCAGTGCTATGGAGAAGGCTCCAGGGGCGCAGAAGGAGATGAAGTGGGAAGCGGGGAGGGACCCGGGCGGGATGGAATGGCCGGCACAGGCAGGAGCCTGTTGTCTGAGCTCCGGAGACACAGGATCCCCAGGTGGCGTGGCTGGGACGGGCCCCCTCCCCCGGGCCTGACTGGCCCAGCCCTGAAGCTCCGATGCGCTGTCCTGGGCTCTCAGGGGTCAGTGCAGTTGCGGAAGGGCCACAGCCGGCCATGGTCCACGCCATCCCAGGCCCTGCGATGTCCCCTGAGCCCCGTCCTCCTCTCAGCGCCCCCGGGCTGTACCCAGACCACCTTCTGGGCTTCTACAGGCAGCTCGTTTCCTGGTGGGCTTCCAGCCTTTAAGCTTGGAGTTTGCCTGCTCTGTCATTCCTCGTAAGCTCTGGAATTCCATTTCCCAAAGAGTGGAACTAGGTCTCGTCTTTCTTCATCCGGCCCTGTCCAGAGCATGTCCAGGTCCTGCTCCAGTGTAGACAGCCTCAGCCCACCCAGCTGCTCCTTCCTGAGCCATGTGGGGGCCCTCTGACTCCCGTGCCCACCGTGATGATCACCCCAGCTCCACCCGGTTTGGAATGACCCCGGACAGCCAGTCCATTCTCTCTGCTCTGGTGTGGCTCCTGGCCTGGGCCCGCTCCCTGCAGCTTGTGTGAGTCCCGGGACACCTCATGGCTACGGCAACTGGATTACAACCCACCTTTGAGCCCACGTCACAGACAGAGCTGGGGAAGGAAAGGTTTGGAGTCAGACGGGGTTTCTGAGCCTGTGTGGCCAGATCAGCATGAAGTCACATAGGAGCTACGTCTGATCCCACGCCATCACCAATGCAGTTCCAGCTCTCGTTTGACCAGCCCTACTGGGGCCACTGGTCACAGGCACATGATACTTGTTAAAGTATTCTGAATCCGAATAAAAGCCATTCCTACAGGCTGCATGTAATAACCATGTCCCTGTCCACTCTGGCCCCGGCAGCTGGTGGCCAGATGCCTTGCGTCTCCTCAAGGCAATGGCAGGCTAGTGGGGGAAAGGTCTGTGTTAGTCCCGTTCTGCTGTGTCACCGAGAACCTCACAGCCTCCGCCTGTGACTAGAAGGCCGCACGCTTCCTTCTCTGACTCACAGACCAGAGGGTTGGCTGGGGTTCAGCTCTGCTTGGCTGGCCTGCAGGCTGCGCCCAGGGCTGGAATCAGCGCCACTGGCTGAGCCCAGCCTCCAGAGGACGGGAAAGGTATCCCACCCACTCTGGTGGGACTGCTGTGCGACCCCAGGGGAGAGGGCCCGGGATGGCCTTCCCATCCACCACAGACACAGACACACGCGGGGCGTAACGATGCCATGAGGACATGAAGCCCTAAGACCACACTCGGGGAGGGTCAGTGGCTAACCCTTATGGTCACTGTGGTGCTTTTGCAAACGAGGCCTGATGGAGCCCAAGACAGAAGCCCTGGGCAGGATGCATGGGAGACCTTCTCGCCAGCTTGCGTCACAGCGTCAGCAGGAATTGCATCAGCCGGAATCCCGACATGCGTGGAGAGAGGAAAGCACCGACTGCAGCTAAGGAAGAACTTGAAGTGTCAACACTGATGGCTTTCATCACCTTTTATTTATTTAGTTTTAACTAAGTCTGATCCGCCAGATCCTCTTTTCTATGAAAGAAAAGAATTCCAGCTTTGGTCTAGAGGAGAAACAGCTCGTGCTGCACAGCTCAAAAGAGAAGAAATGAGCTTTTCTGGCCACTTTTCTCAAGGCGCCGACGGTCAGTATTTCACTCAAGGTCACTTAGAAGTATTGAAAGCAGATGTCCTTCCCCTGTTTGCCACCTACTTGGCCTCCGGTGATGAAGAAAACATCTCGCGTGGTCAAGTGGTTTGTCAGAGTAAATCCAAAGTTACCGAAGGACAGATGTGACCACAAAAGGAAGTTTCACAAACTTTCATTTCCGTTCACTCCTGGGCCATCAACCTGTCAGGGCTAGTGCTGAACAGTTAGGAATGAATCAGGAGATCTTTGAAAAGGATGGGCTTCCCCCATAGAGCTCAGAGCTCCCTGGAGACTTAGCCAACAATAAGACCAGTTATAGCAGCTAACAGAATGTATGAGTGCGTCCCGGGCACATGGTCCCTGTCACATAGCCCTCAGGACAAAGCTCCGTGGTAGGTACTTTTATTGTTCCCATTTTATAGATGAGGCAACAGAGGCCCAGGAGAGCTGAGATCATGGTCACACATCATCCTGCAGGGAAGTGAAGAGACTCTGAATAGAGCGTTTCCTCATGGAGGCAGGAATGCCTTCCTCCTGAAGGCCAGGGCAGCATATCTATCCCTCTGAAAGGGGCGAGACCCTCAGCCCTTGTGAGCACCTACCTCATCAGCAACACGAAGCGGGCTGGACCAGCTCTGCCAGCCTCAAACCAGGGCTTCTGAAGACAGGGGCTGTGTGTATGGCAGGCTGAGTAAGGACCCGCCAAGATGTCTATGTCCTAAACCCGTGGATATTACCTTACATGGCAAAGTCTCTGCAGGTGTAATTAAGGATCTTGACGTGGGGACATGTTCCTGGAGTATGTAGATCGGCTCACAACGCTATCACAAGCATCTCTATGAGAGGGAAGCAGAGGCAGGCCACGTGACCACGGAGGCAGAGATTGGAGTGATGTGGCCGTGAGCCAAGGGATGCCACCAGCCCCCAGAAACTGGAAGAAGCAAGGAATGGATTCTCCCAAAGCCTTGGGGGCTGGGGGGTATGGTCCTGCCAACCCTTGATTTTGACCTAGTGAAGCTGATTTTGAATTTCTGGCCTCCAGAACTGTGAGAGAATAAATCTATGTTGTCTTAAGCCACAGGATTTGTGGCAGTCTTTACAGTGGCCACAGGAAACTAATACATGTGTATGAAATAGATTCTAATACCCTTTTATTCAGCAAACATCCTCCAAGGGCCAGGTGTGTTCCAGGAATTAGGGATCAGAAATGAGTGAAACTTAACTCCTGTGTCTCTCCTCTGGGGCGGGGCAGAGATCTGGGGAGGGAGAGAGAGCCCAGGGGTTGGGGGGGGGTGCGGACTTGTGTAGAAGGGGCTCCACTTGAATTTCCACTGATAACCCTGCAGAGAGATGAGCCCACCACTGATATTTGCATCAGAAATCTGAGTCTGAGGCCTAATTCTGTCACCCAGAAACTGTGTGACTTGGGAAAGGTCACCTGGTCCCACTAAGTGCACTTATTGAATCTGTAAGATGAGGGTGGTAACACCTACCTCACAGGGCTTAGGACTATTGAACAAAAGAACGAGCCCAGAAGGGAACCTGACTCAGGGCAGGTGCTCGGCAAACATTCGGGCTTGAATGGCTACACCCACGTGGTGTGACCCAGGCTGCCACACATGGGATGGAGGTGGAGCCAGTGCCGCTGAACTCGGAAACTCAGCCTTAGTAATTTACTTCTTCAAGATCCTGTTTGGAATCAAAGTCCTGGGAGATGTTACACCTTCTGTTATTAACACCTAAGGGTGGGAACCCAGCACCTGCTCTCTCAGCCACCAGCACAGGAGATGAACCAGGCAGTTAAAGATGAAGACAAGATAGAAGGGCAGGGCTGGACACACTGCCCAGGGCAATGTCACAGTGGCTGGTGAAGGCCATGCAGTGTTAGGTTATCTGGAGTTAGGGTCTCTGGAGGGGTGTTGAAGGACCAACTCCTTAAGAAGAAATCCAATTTTCCTATCCCTTTGGTTGCCTGGGGTGACCAAGAAAGTTGTCCATGTTTGCATGCTGTGGGCTAAGAGTCAATTTGGTAGCAGGGAAGGAAAGTGAGGGCCCTGGCCTAGGTTGGACGGCTCCCCATCTGGATGGACAGAAGCAACCGGCAGGGGAAGGGGAGCGACAGCCCCATGTTCTGCTGTACATGCTTTTAGAACGGAGAGACCAGGGGTGTCTCCGAGCCAAGGAGATCAAATTCCCCAGCAACAGGCCATTCTGGGTGTACTTGTGTCACGTTTCAGCCTCACAGAAGGCTCCATGCTATGTGCCAGAGTCAGAAACACCATGGCTGTGGTTCAGCAAAATGCTTTCACAGGCAATACGCATCTCCAGCCTGTGTGTCCACAGGTGGTGGCACCCAGCAGGGTCCTGGCGGGTCATGGAAAGCCTCACGCAGAGAAAGGAAATCATTCAAGTGGACATTTCTACAGGATGATCCGTGGGCTAACTATGATCTCTCGCCCTGGATGGATAGAAGGCAGAGTTTTCCAGAATCATAGTCCAATATCTAGAGTTGAGCTCTGGTTAGATTGGGTGTCATGGTACTCAGATCCAGGCAGTAGTATCTGACGGTCATTCACTAGGAAAAGGAGGGTCAAGGCTCCAGTTGAAAGTCCAGCTCTCAGGAACTTCTTCCCCCGCATCCAGGGAAACATGATGGGAGAGCAGGTCTTGGAGGGAGCAGGCCAATGGAAAGAATCGCAAGTACACAGGAGGATGCCCCTGTCGAGCTCAGAGACCCAAATCCCCCACGTTCAAGCTGGCTGAGATGCAGAAGGCCTTCTGGCGGATCAAGACCAGATCCACACTAGGAAAGGCAAGCGTGCTGCAAACATTCCATCACACCCTTTGCACGTCCATGGGAGGCATCATCACTTAATCATAGCAATCTTTCCAGCTTGGTCCCGTCACAGCCTCAGAATCCTTCTTAACACATTGCCTCCAATCCTGTGCCCAGGGGAGCTATCCATGGTGCTGCCTCAGCCCCTGCCCTCAGGTTCTCCCTATTCTGCTGTTTTGCTTACTGAAGTTGGCGCCCAGCTGTTCTTGCAGCTGGGACCTGCCTTGACCTGTCCCTTCTGTGTGGTTTCAGCAGGACCTGTCCTGACACCACCTGGTTCTGAGCCTTTCACCTGAGCCCTGCATTCACATCTCAGCCTGTCCTTCAGTCCTCTCATGAAAATTCTGCCCCTGTTCTTTTGGGCTGCCTGACACATGTTACCCCTCACCCACAAAAGACAAGTTTCCTCATTCACAAAACTCCAGTGGGAATGGGGGCCCACAGCTCCATCTGGACAGCTGCCACTCAAGTCAGAGTTCCAGCTGCCTGGCCCATTTACTAGCCCCAATCACACAGAACACCGGCCCTGCTCTATGTCATGTATCCCCAGCCCCATTCTAAACAGGACCTGGCGAGGCTGCGTGTAGATGTCATCCCAGCATGGAGCTCAGCTGCCAGCTCTGGGGAAATGTTCTTCTTTTTCTCCCGCTGCTCTGTAGCTTCTACAGACGGGCCTGAACCTCTCTCTTAGCCGCTGGGTCTTTTCTTGGGTCACACTGGGCTCCAAGTTCCTCATGGGCAGGAAGGAAATTGTCCAGAGTCTTTTTAGCTTAAAAAGAATTCAACCAGCCCTTCATCTGTTCCTACTGGGGCTGATGCAGCTCTGTGTAGCTTTACGTTTTTTTCCTCTTTCAGAAACTCCCCCCCACCCCACTCATGTTTCCAAGAAACATTTACATTCTAAGGAAACTGGATGTTTTGAAAGGATTCTGGACTCAGACACTTGAGCCTAAAGTGATTCCTAGGGCCCCCATGAAATCAAGCTAACACAGAATCAAAACACACATAACATGGAAAGAAAACAAACATATTCTAAGAAATAAGCTTAACAGTAAATGTGTTCTAAGCAGCCCCCGACTTCACATTCCATCGTACAAGCCCTGCACTGATACTCCGAAGTGATTACACAGCAACACGAATCAAGGCTACGACCGACGCTGTTCTGAAAGGTTACAGGTCCACTTCCCGGGGCTAGTGCAGCTGGCTTGCCCATCTGCGGGGGAAGAGCGCAGGCACAGGGCCCCCCAGACCACCACACGACACTCAACAGAAACACTGGGAAGTTCAGAATCGAGCAGATTTGCCAACCTGGCGAAGAGGACCAAACGTAATGACTTCTGTCCGAGGGAGGGAGAGTGAGTCTCCCTGACTTTGCTGAGATCGCAGACGGAGGTGAGCGTGACCCTTCCCGATAAAATCCCTCCCGCACATCAAATCAGACCACGGGGCACAGTGCTCCCACCTGGGGGGCCTCTGCCTTTGCTCAGGGACTGCTGGCCCCCACTTGAATCTTCCTTCCTAACAGATTCCAACATCTGCGAAAATACTGCTTCTCAGAGGTCAGTTTCCTGTCCCACAAGAGGGAGGTTTGCGGGACATCCAATTGATCCCACAAGTGAGATCAATTCCCTTTACATCCTAAGAGTGCCCTGGTTATATCCAGTTTGTATTAAAGTCTCACTGGGAGGTCGCCCAGTGATACAGGAGGATTCAAAACTCAGTGCCTTTGCACCTCACAGGCCATTCCAACTTGTTCACGATTGCCTCTCAAATGGTCCCCACGTGCCAGCAGTAAACGGAGCAAGGCCACTGCCCGGGTGAGACATCCTCCAACAGTAGCTGCCTCTCCTGGTGCTGCGCCCGGTTTCCTCGGCTCTGGCGTCAGGACCCGCCTCTCACTACCCCCCACCCCTCCCCACGTCTTTCCTCTTAAAGACTTGGGTTCAAATTTGCTCACTAGCCATGTCATTCACACACATTAATTTCTTCTGCCCATTTCTCAGGTTAGAAAAGCGAGGTCCTGTGACTTGCTAGTCACAGGACCTCGCTTTTCTAACCTGAGAAATGGGCAGAAGAAATTAATGTGTGTGAATCTCTGATGGTTTGTGGAGGGTAGGCCCGCCACTAACACAGGTTCCTTTTCCTTGTAAGTTGAGGACAGTGAGAAACCGGCTCTTTATTTCTGCCTTGGGTTTTTTCTTGGCGTTGTTCCAAACCAGGGTTCCACGTGGAGCGTCTCAACCAGATCTGCTTTCACCTCCAGCCCTTTCCTCTGCCATCTGACACCGTCGTGAGCTCATGGAAGTTCCGGGGAAACACAAACGATACTTGTATTGGGACAAAGTAAGCCATTGGGAACGTGGATTGTTGGGCTGTAGTGAAATTCAAATCAGACCAAATACTGAATTGTGAGCAACGGGTGAGCTTGAGCAGAGCTCGGACTCCTCAGCCCCCAGTGAGAGTGTGAGCTGCCTGCTGGGTCCCCCGAGGCCGGGACTCTGGAGGGTCTCGCCCTGACCCACCCTCCTCTCCTTCTGCTCTGCTGTCTCCACCCTCTCCCTCTCTCTCTCTCCTTCTCTCCCTGTTCCCTCCCTCTTTGCACCTTCCCTCTCCTGCCCCCTTACTGTGCCTGGTGCTATGAGATGAGATCAGACTGCCCGGGGAGTCTGGACGTTCTGTGACGTCTGGGGCTAGCCTCACCTGAATGAGTCTCTCCTCTCATGGTTGCTCCCCCCAGCCACTACCCTTCCTCCTACGCAGACCCTGCAGCTGGTCCCCTAGCTCCTGCCCCTTCTGCACCCCGTATTTCATTTACACACAGGAGACGGCTTGACTTATTGAGGTGCAGAGTGGACCCGTTTCTTGAACTTGCCGACGCTGAGAACCCACCATCTCCTAGAGGATAAGCTGAAACTCTCTCCTCTGTGTGCAAGCTGACTTCTGCCAACTTTCAATTTCACCACTGAAGAAACTCAGGCCCAAAGAAGCAGTCTTTCTTCCCATTTTAACTTATCAATATGAAAACCAATAAACCCTGGGCCACACCGATAAGTCACACCAGACTTTGAAAAAATAATGATGAATGTTAAGGAATATTCAAATGTCAGAACTCTCGGAAAGGGGGCTCTAATCATTGGGAACAAGCAGGACAGAAAAAAGAAGTTGAGAACATGCTCACTAAATGGCAGAGGTGGAATTGTCCTAAAGTTGGCTTTGAGGGAATAGAACTGAAAGGTCTGGGAGGAGAACTTGTCCTGATGAGTCAGAGGACTGTTTTTGATGCTGTTGCTGGTTTTTAGTCCCCAATTATGAGTTACAGGCCACAGTCATTGTTTGGAGTATCCTAAGCGCCTCTCTCCATGTACTAGGGCAGTTAATTTGAGCATCCCTCTTTTGGAAATCTGGCACTAAAGGCTGCAGAGCTTGAAGCCCAGGTTCCATCCATCTGTGGTTTCCCAGAGGCTGGGCATCCAGCGACCACAGCTGGAAATCATTAGGCTCTCAAAAGAGCGCTGACCGTGAAATTGCAGGCCACCCTGATTGTTCTGATGCTGACTTTGTCAGTTGCATGAGAAAGAATATTATTCTCTGTATGTCTTCTCAGGCTCAAATCCCTGTTCAGCTGAGACTGAATACCCAAGTAGGCAGAAGCCAGTCCTGTGATGCAGGACAGTGACCCAGACCTGAGCTCCAGCGCTGCCACTCATCAACTCTGGAACCTGACACTCCCGCTTCTCTGGGGACCGAGTGTCCACATTGACAGGCAGGACCTCTTACGTCACTGGATACAGGAGAAAAGTAAATAAGAAAATGGATGAGATTGAAAGGATGGGGCTAGGGAAGAGAGGCAGCAGCTGGAAATGAAGTTGATGTAGAAAAACTCATAGGATACAGTCAACACTTTGTTAGGAATGAGCCAACATTTGGATTTGAGTCTCCAGCAGCTCGTGCAAAAACAGAAACAGTATAAGGTGACTGGCACCCCGAAAGCGCTCCTGTGGTCTCTTAACAGCTCTGCTCTGGGGCCTCCCTTCCTGGGGCCATTTGCACACTGTCCACTGGAGTTGCAGCTTAGGTGTAGACGGATCATGACCCGGAAACAGTCCTCCACCAGGCCCTCCGCAGGCTTCTCCGTCTGGGGTCATCTGCCCTGTAGATCAGATGTTTTAACCCAAAGTGCCAGGAGAAAAGAAATCTGTTAGTGCCATAGAGCTTGTGGGTCTGCTGTCTGGGCCTCCAGGCTAAGGACAGACGGTACACACCTATGAAATCTGGGCTCTGCCTCAGGAACTTGAAGGTCTGTGCATGGAGTCAGGACAAGGTGGACTGGCTTTAGCAGCGTGAACGTGATGGCTTAGGTTGGGTTCTAGGAGCCGAGTAAGCGGTTTGTCTGGGTGACCCCAGGAAGCACAAGAAGCGTGATGGAAGTGAGTCAGGGAAGGAGGCCAATGAATCCTGCATTCCCAGATGCAAAGGACAGTCATTGCAAAATGTTGTAGACAGGAATGAAGGAAGGGGGGTTAAACAAGAAAGGATTATCCCCAGATACTCTTACACAATCAGTCCTCCGGTCCTGTTTTTTTTTTTTTTTTTTTTTTGCGGTACGCGGGCCTCTCACTGTTGTGGCCTCTCCCGTTGTGGAGCACAGGCTCCGGACGCGCAGGCTCAGCGGCCATGGCTCACGGGCCCAGCCGCTCCGTGGCACGTGGGATCTTCCCGGACCGGGGCACGAACCCGTGTCCCCTGCATAGGCAGGTGGACTCTCAACCACTGCGCCACCAGGGAAGCCCATCCGGTCCTGTTTTTAACCACAACGTCCATGGCGGAGAGAGAGGAGAAAAGCCAAAGGCAACCTGGTGACATGGGACAATTGAACAGGAAACGGGAAGATGAGTGAGGTGCATGGGTGTTGGTTACGGTAGGAAGGTCAAAGGGAGTGACTTCTGTGAGCGTCCACCGGCCGGGAGACTCAGCCAGCTGCAGCGCACGTGGTCAGTGCCAGCGCCCTACTCCTCAGACCCAACTATTGCAGGCCCTAGACAAACCAATATTTAAATAAAGTATCTGTGATTCTGTGAGCTAAAGACAATCTTTGTTTTAATGGGTCCTCATGCGGGCTAATTCTTTTTGTATCATATTATCGGGGAAGAAAATGGATTTTTCTTTGTAAACATTTGGTGAGCATCTTGACAGATTTCGTGTAAGTTGCTTTCACACACATGATGTCTCTAAGCACCCTGTACCTTTGGTCTGGTTCTCTGCCCACCAACATCCTTTTTACCTATTAGTTTGGTCCCAGATGCTCCGATTTTGAGACAGAGTTGCCCACTGGGGAAGGAACACTGCTAGTGGGGAATGTAGAACAAGCTTGGGGACTGGAGTTGAGAGCTAGGGCGCAGCAGCATGGCTTTGGCCATGTCTGCCGATTCCAGACCTGGGCAATTCCCTAACCTTCCAAAGCCTTATTTTCTCCAACTGTAAAGTAGGATAAACATTCCTAGCTTCAGCCTAGGGTTACTTTGACAAGTTCGCCAAGAACGCGCTGGATTTGGTATCTGGTTCCTAACAAGGGCTCAGTGAATTAGAGTGGCATTCTCATGTATACAAGAGGATTTTATAAATGTGATTATTACCTTTGACTATGATTAACCTTTGATCTAATAACAGAACCACAAAGCATCCATCAACCATTATAGTAGAGAAAGGAAAACAAACACGAGAAACCCCAAACCTGCAAGAACAAAACAAGAATGCTTCAGATGGACTTTTCATGTACAAGGAAAGATAAATTTCACAACCGTGCCTGCAAAGTTATCACCGTCTTGGCATCTCCCTACAGCCCAGCCCTGCAGCGTCTTAGTGCAAGCTTCTTTGACTGTCTCCCTGATGGCTTTTTCTGGTCCCCAAAGCATGCTCAGCTTGTGTGCTGGGCAGGAGGAAAGTTCGGTGGACTTACTGCTCGAGGAGCAGACTTCAGCCCATGGAGTCTGCAGGTAAATGTCACTGCTCCTTCTCCCCCAGGTGGAGCGACTCCAAGACATGGTCTACACCCTCTCTGACGGGTCTCCCTCAGGACTGAGCCCCACGTTCCCAACATAGTCCCCTGATCATGAACACACCCGGGACTGGCACCCTTCTCTGCCCTGCCCTGCATGCCCACACCCCCATCAGAGTGGGAGCCATGGGACCACCTCCCACATTCAGAGCTTGCACCCAAATCCTTGACAGAGGGTCTGCTTTGGGTGGGGGGAGACCCAAACTAAGGCAGATAATTTGTTCACTGAAAATATTCAGGTGACCACTATACAACTGGATTCATACTAAGAAATATTTCTTTTCCACTCAAATAGAAGAGAAAAAAAAAAAACTTCTTGGGTTGTTTTTGTTTTGGGTTGTTTTGTATAGTGTTAAGATCATGTGTTGTCCATGGCAGAGCAACTCTGCTCAAATCCATGCTCTATAACATACTAGCTCCACGATGTTAGGATAATCGACATAAGATAGTGAGCAGAGTGCTTGTCATAGAATAATTCTTATGGATTTTTAAAATCACCTCTATGAAGGTATAATTTGCATACAATAAATGCATACATGCTAGTTATACAGTTTGATGAGTTTTGACAAACACACACGCCTATATAAATACCACCTCGATAAAGCTAACGTGTCCATAACCTCAAAGTCCTTATGTCAGCCTTCACCCCATCCCTGCCCCAGGAGACTCCTGATTTGCTTTCTATCTCTATAGGTCAATGGACTTTGATTTGAAGACACAATTAATGATTGACTTCAGTAAAATAGGTAATAACAGTGTTTGTGGGAAAAATCGCTTATTATGATCTATGATTTTGCATCAAAATTTTCTGTATTCATCACTTCTGTGAATGATGAAGAGGAAAAGAAAGCCAGTTTCAGAACTGAAGGGTGTTCTCCTGACTCTCAAATCCAACGAGGTGAAAAGCAAGAAGGAAGGGCAAATAAAAGGTGGAATCAATTTGAAATTTGGAATGACTTCTGCTGTGAAAGTTCCAGAAAAACAAATCTGAAACTCATTCATTAAATTAAAGAAAACACCTTCAATTGTAACTTGAACTTCGTTCCACTTGTTGGAACTTTCACAGTCATGTTGTATCAAGGCCAAATCTTCAACATCTTATCCAAGTGAAGCCCCAGGAAACGGGGTCCAGGAGGGATGCTGGTCTCTGAGTCACCAATTGCTCAACAAACATTTACAGGGTTTCCCCTTTGCACTAGAGGCCATCCCACACCCTGAACAGACAGACACTCACTTTTTGTGTAGAAGAGAGCACATCCTCACGTAGACAGAAAAGCAAATTAATGCATAACCGAACACAGAGGGAAATGAGTGCTGGACAGAGACGGAAACAGAGCGCCAAGGCGGAGGCATCACTTTAGAAGGTGTCTCTGGGAAGGTCATCTTTAAGCTGATTCTGAATGACATAGAATGAGCCAGAACAGCACAGTTTATGGGAAGCATGACAGGTAGAGGGAACCGTCACACAAAGACCTTGAGGCTGAAACAAGCACGGCACCTTCCAAAACTCAGTGTTGCCAGAGCTTAGAACTGGTGGTGGGAGGGTGGTGTGAGATGAGGTGAGAGGGCAGAGCGGGACCAATCCTGGGGGGAGGGGCTAGGGTTTATTTTATATTCTTTGGGAAGCCGTTAGTGGATTTTAAGCTGATTTCTATTTACTCTGAGGGCTACAGGGGAGATTAGATTTCAGAGGGGCAAGAGTTAGAAGTTGGAATCTGCTTAGTCACCCAAGTGAGACATGAAGATGCCTGTTGGATCAATGGCACAGCGACAATGGGCAGCTTCACAGCTATTTGGACACAAAGTAAACAGAATCTTTTGATATCAAGGATAGCATCCACACCTTAGAATAAAGAGTATATGAGGTGTAGGAAGAGGTAACATGAGGGATGTAGGTTGGGGATTCATCAACATTTACATGGATTTAAATCAATGGACCAGATGAGGTCAGTCAGGAAGAGTGTTTGGAAGGACAAGAGGAGGGGACATTCTGCATTTACAAGACAAGGAGAGACGGCAGACAGCAAAGGAGAGCAAAGGAGTCGCCAGTGGGGTTGACGCAACATGAGGAACTCATGAACCTTGGAAACCAAAGAGTAAAGTATTCCAAGAAATATATATTTGGAAAAGAAAAGTCCAGGAAGAACGTCTGTGTTTAATAGTGACCACTATCAACTTGATGAGAGGGCTTGAACCAGGTTGGTGTAGCATCAAGCAGCCTCAACAGAATTGACTTCAATGACTCTCCACGTCGCCATCTGGTTCAACCTCCCAGATCCTGTGATTCTGCACCCACCCTGAGCTTTCCTGGTTTTCTGCTTGGCACCACAGAACTTCACCATTTGCTTATTTTCCTCCTTTTATTCTGCCCTTGTGTCTCTGGAAAAAAGAGGAGATTTGACATAGTTACCATACAACCAGTGCTTGATTGGCTACATGATCTCAAGCGGCAGCACTGGGTTTAGTTAGGAGTCCCAGAGCGTGCGCTTATTGGGAGAAAATTTCCTGCGTCGGCCAATAGTCATTCCTGTTTCTTTTTACATATTTGCTCTCAAGAAAACATTCTCTTATGCAGCTCAGAAACAAAGAAACATAGGAAGTCACAGAAGAGATTTTTTTAAAAATAATTCTTGTTCAGACATGTAGTATTGTTCCAAAACCCTGGCATTGTTTTCCTCCGACATTTGTGTTTCACTTGTCTAGAGTGAAACCTCTCAGCATTTTCTCAGAATCCACTTAGCCTAAAAGATTAATGCCAAGGACGAACAGAGTTTTTCCCTACCCTTTTTTGTTTCTAAGACATGTCTTAGGCAGCCACTAACGAGATCGTCAAATTCGCCTGTCTCCAGGTTAGAACCGATTTTATGTCCCCATCCTTTATTATCTTTTGAGGGGAAGTCTATTTTTTCAACATCCAGAGTTGAACGTTTGCTTTATTGATGATCCTTTAACCGGTGACACAAGCCACGTGATGTCATCCCAGAAGAATGCGAACCTCCCGGCAAAACACTGAGCTTCTCCATCTATATTTGTGCAACTTGGAAACAATTTTGCCAGTATGATTCAGCTACAAAAAATTAACAACATAACATTCCCGGCGGTGGCCTTTGCCCTTGTGCTTGACCTTGCCTTGGTTCAGGGACGTGGGAGCTGCTGGGCTCCTCTGGGAAGCCCAAGACCATCACATCACCTTGAGCCAGAGGAAGAGGTTCTAGAGATGGACCATCTTCCCTACGTGCTCCCTCTTCCTCTCCCCCTGCAGGTGGCTGCCAAAGGCTGAGTTTGGCTACTCTTCACTCTGTTTCTATAACAGAGTGCTACTTGCTGTCAGAGGTCATGGATGAAAGGGCAGATTGAAGGACAAGGCTTCTTTGCCCCACCTTGACTGCTTCGCAAAGATCATCACAGCCTCATGACACCCAGTGGCCCTTCTCAGTTTTCACCCTCACGGTTCCCTGAGGCACTAGACGTTCTCCCCCAATGCCTCTGGCCACTCTCCCACTCGTCCCAGGACCCCTCCTCTGCCGGCCTCTCCTAGGTCTGTCCCTGAGATTGTGCCCAGGAGGCCCTCTCTTCTCACACACAAACCCTCGAGGGGATGTCCACCCCTGCGGCTCCTGCGGCTGGCCTGCAGGCCTCGGTCTCTCTCCACATCCAAGTTGTGTACAAATGTCAGCTGACCATCTTTCCCTGAACCCACCCACTCATTTAGTCCTTCACTTGCTCATGTATTTAATTAACATGAGCCAATGCCTGCTGGCTGGGGCAGCAGGGACACCATGGGGAAAAGGACAGGCAATCCCTTATCTCAGCTCAAAATGATCATGGCTGAGCTCGACATCTTCAGCCCTGGAACTGCCCCCCCCCCAAGAAGGGTCGCAGCACTCCAGGCATGAATCCCACCAACCATTGCAAGCCTTGGCAATTCTCTTCTCTGTCTCTGGAATTGGCCACTTTTCTCCACCCTCATTTCTGCCGGGTTAGGTTACTCCCAGCTCTTACCTGAAGATGGTGACCACGTCCTGCTTTATTCCTCTCTGTGACTTTCTGTCTCTTTGACATGACCTGCAGCTCCCAGGATCTGGCCCTGTCTACCTCCCAGCCCCCGCCTTCACATCCCCCAGTCAGACCCCAAGGTGGCCACACTGCCAGCTTCGTGCCTGGCTCTGGTGGCACCTTGTCACATGTCACATGTCACACCTGTCCCCACTCCACCCCTGCCCAGTCCTTATACCCTTGCTGACGCCTGCCTGTCCGTCAGGTCCAGAGCTCTGTATCGCTCTCTCTACAAAGTCTCCAACTCCCCAAGGCTGAGTGGGGGGCATCCTCCAATTTGCCCCACCCCAAACTCCCCTAACGTGGTAATGCTGCTGACTGCCGCCTGAGCGCTTGGTACAATGTCTCGGTCCCATTGTAACACGGTGCCTGAAACATAGGGTAAACATTTGCTAAGCTAATGAATGAGATAATTTTTTAAGCCAATACCTTGCTGGGTATGAAGGAGCAAAGAGGGGCGTTTGAAAGTGAGGGGAGACTCTGGAGGAATAACAACGTCTCCAGTGACCTCTGAGAAGTGGGTTAGATGACCAAGCCTTCCTGGCTGGTCTTCCTACCCAATCCAGTAAAGTTCAAATCATCCTTAGGGTCACTTGGGAAATTCCTGAATATTAAGTAAAGTGATGTTAATTAGAGCAATCAGAGAAAGCTGCAGAAACTTGTCCTGTTGATTAACCCACATTCACAAAGTGGGCATCTAAACATTATTTGATATTAATCAGTTGAGCTCTTAAAATATACCTGCTGGTAGAAATGCTCAGCTTTTCTAGGAATTTGGTGTCAGAGTAGACTGAACTGAAATTGGCTGCCCTTGAACTGGAAAAATACCTGGAACAATCTTCATTTACGATAATGAGAATTTGGGAAGAATTAATGTATTATAAATACATATTTTGTAAAGTAGTTATAAAATGCCTTTAAAATACGTGCAACTATTTTTTTTCCTTTGGCTTATTATTTTTTAAATTTATTTATTTTTATTTATTTATTCTTTTTGGTGGCGTGGGGTCTTCATTCCTGCACGCGGGCTTTCTCTAGTTGCCATGATCAGGGGCTACTTTTCGTTGCGGTACGTGGCCTTCTCTTTGCATTCCATGGTCTTCTCATGGTGGTGGCTTCTCTTGTTGTGAAGCACGGGCTCTAGGGTGCACGGGCTTCAGTATTTGTGGCACACGGGCTCAGTAGTTGTGGCTCGCGGGCTCTAGAGTGCAGGCTCAGTAGTTGTGGTGCACGGGCCTAGTTGCTCCGTGGCATGTGGGATCTTCCTGGACCAGGGATCGAACCCGTGTCCCCGGCATTGGCAGGCGGATTTTCAACCACTGCGCCACCAGGGAAGCCCTGTGGCTTATATTTAAATCTTGAACTTTTGTGCTGTAAGTTTTGCACCAAACCAGTTTCCCGGGATAAAGAAATATCATTTTTCCTACGTGATCATTTTTCCTACGCGATCCATCAGCCAGGGCAAAAGTACCAAGGAGCTGGGCTGAAAAGCAGGACTAAGGGAATCCTCTCAGGAAATGTGTCTCCTCCTCAAATGGTAACTGTGGGGAGGGTGACCTGGGATCCTCCAGGTCCTCCAGGAAGTAAGTCTGCCTAACGGTCGTCCAGCCGGGAGGGGAGGTCTTCTCTGGGTAATTCTGAGCCTGATGCCAGCGGCGATGCATGGCTCGCCCCAAACCTGGAAGGTGAGGTCCCGGGCAGAGCTGTCACAGGTAGGCATGTTCTTCTGATGGACTCACCACCTGTGACCAAGATGGCTTTCTAGACTCAGCCTGCACACAACACTTCCATTTGGTTACTTTTGTCCCTGATTCTAAGCCATACTTGTGGTTAAACTACTTCCCAAGGTTCCCAGTTTACATGAATAAATACAGCATCTAGAAAATCAATATTCGTTGAGACAGGGCATCAACTGTTCTATGGCCCTTACACTTCACAAAGTGCTTTTTCTACAAATCATCAAATGTTAATCTTCTCTCAGTCCTGCGAAGACTTCATATTGTGCCCATTTTAGAGATGAGAGGAGTGAGTCTCAAAGAAGTTTCTTGAGTTGGTCAAGATCATGCAGCAGTAAGTAAAGCAGTGAAACAAAAAGTTCATTAGCTGGATAAACAGCAAGGTCCTACTCTATAAACTGTATTCAGTATCCTATGATAAACCACAATGGAAAAGAATATTTAAAAAAAAAAGAATGTATATATATGTATAACTGAATCACTTTGCTGTACAGCAGAAATTAACACAACACTGTAAATCAACTATACTTCAATAAAAAACAAATAAAAATTAACATTTAAAAAGCTCATTAGCAGCAAATGGCACACAAAGTAACAAAACAAAAGATGTAATCAGAGTGATGGCTTGTCGAGGAGCTCCACTCAACACGGGAGACAGTGAGCCTCTGAGCCCCCAGCTGCCCCCTCTGCTCCATCTTTCCTGCTCATGTTGGAACCCACTCCAGCGTAGGCCTCCTGGGGAGAGTCCCGACATCTCCAGGACAAGAGCCCTTTAAACGCTCTCCTTCGTTCAGCCGTCAAACGTTCCCTTGATCTCACCCCATTCTGGGTTCTCTTTGGAGTTAAAAAGTTGATGTTTGCCTGTGATAGGACGTTGATCCCAGGTCTTTGTGAAAACTTTCCCAGGATGTTGCATAAGTCTTGGCTGCTTCCAAGGATCTGTCTCCCAGCTGAGCACAGAAGGCCTGGAATGCTCTCCCTGTGTGGACGTGCTCTTCAAGCACAGCTATGGGATGAATACTTGGATTCTTGTTGCAGGGACGGCGAGGAGCTGACAGCCCGTCTGGGGGCCCTTCAGTGGTTATAATGGGGGGTGCGAGCTGGGAAGGTCTGATCTCAACCCTTCATTGTGTCATTAGAGAAACAGGGACTCAGGGAGGCTGAATGACGGTCCAGGGTCCACAGTGAGTTGGGGCAGAGCCAGAGGCAGAGCTCAGGAGACCGTGCTGACCACTCAGGGCTCACACTTCCATGACTTGATCTGCTGAGCTTGCCTTTTGTTTCTGTTCTGATCAAGATACGTTTGCTGTCACAATTTGTTAGATTAGCACCTCTTATGGTTACTGGTGGCATATTTTTAACCTTTCCTCTCTGCCTGATCACTCCTGCCATCCTGTAAACATCTTGTCATTTCTCCCAACTGAGAAACCCCTGTCCTAGCCCATCTTCCCCTCCAGGTGTTACCTGATTTCCTTGGTTTCCTCATTTCCTCCTCTCATTTTCTCCTGAGCAAGCTCAAAGCAGGAATGTGAGTCAGGCTCAGACGTGCCTGCCACTCAATCATTCGGTACGTCTAGACTCTAAGCACTGTTAGGTACCAGAAACAACGCAGCATCTATGTCTCTGAATCCTGGCCAGGGCCATCCTCCCCTCCTGACCCATCAGCGTCCCCTGATGCGGTTGGTCATACGACGCCTTAAACATTCCCCACGCTTGGGCGCTGGCCTCTGGGTTCCCCTTCTCAGTTTGGTTTGCTGGTTTTCCCTTTTCTGTCTAGAACCAGGTTCTCTTTGCTCACCACGCTCACTTTCCAAGTGATCTCATCCAGCCTCATGACTTTGGAAACTACCTGCCCCTTAGCAACGCCCTCGGTTACGATTCCAGCCTGCGTGTCTCCCTTGAGCTCCAGACTCGCGTGTCTAACGAACTATCCAGATGCCCCAGTTGGATATTACTGGGCATCTGAACCTAACTTCTCCAAAACAGAACTGCTTGCCTCCCCGCCCCCTCTACCTTCTCTTCCTTTGTGGTCCCCATCTCCTTAGTGCAGTGGCTGACTTTGAAGTCCCAGAGGCATCCTGGACTCTTCTTCTTTCCTCACAACCACAGCCAATCCAGCAGCAAAAGCTGTTGGCTCAGTCTTCAAAATATACCAGAATCAGATCCCGGCATCGACTGGTCGACTGGCCCGGCCCCCATCACATCCTGCCTGGTCCCCCTTCACTGCACACCTTGTCCATCCTCCACACAGTAGCTAGAGGGACCTCAGAGGGCACCTGTGCTCTGATTCCTCTGAGGCATCTGTCTCACTCAGGACTGATGCCAAAGTGCCGTGAGACTAGGGTCCCATCCTTGGAGCTCACCTCCTCCTCCTGTTCTCTGCATCCCAGTCACTGTGCTCCAGGCTCACCAGCCACTCTCCCCTCCAAGGGCCAGCGCACCGCTGCCCCTGGGTCGAGGACACTCTTCCCCTGATGCTGCTGGATGTCACATCCTGCCCCCTCAGGTCCTGGTGGAAACCTCACCTTCTTAGTGAGGCTTTTCCCAACAGCTTTATTTAAAACAATGGCTTCCACCTCCACCCCCATCAGCCCTCCAAATCACTCTGCTTTGCTTAATTTTTCTCCCTGGCACTTGTCCCCAGCTAATCACACTATGTATATTACTTATTAAACAACACATTGGCTGGGCCCCCAACCCCCCAACTGGAACATGAGCTCCACGGAGTCAAATCTTGCATTAGCGCCTGCTACGTTCCCAGCCCCTTGCGGGGTGCCTGCCCCAGGGTGGGTGTGCAGTGAACATGCATTAGAGGATCAGGAAGCATAGAAAAGTGAGAAAGAGGATGTAAAGGCCACCATCATGCCTACTGTCATGAGCTGCTTTTCTTGTTATTCTTATTTCGCTGATTCCCTTTCAGATGGTTTCTCAGCATACTGTAGATAAAAGTATTGTTATACAATTTTACCATGCTTTAAAGTATAACTTTTTGGGGCTCCCCTGGTGGCGCAGTGGTTGAGAGTCCGTCTGCCGATGCAGGGGACACGGGTCCGTGCCCGGTCCGGGAAGATCCCACATGCCGCGGAGCGGCTGGGCCCGTGAGCCATGGCTGCTGAGCCTGCGTGTCCGGAGCCTGTGCTCCGCAACGGGAGAGGCCACAACAGTGAGAGGCCCACGTACCGCAAAAAAATAAAATAATAAAATATATATATATATATAACTTTTTGATAATATATTTGTAACTGCATAATAATTCATCCTATGGATTCACAATGATTGAATTTGATATTTCTTTTGCCATTTTATACATCTTTCTACATAAATCTCCTACACTTTTGTATCTATGTCCTTAGGCGAAGTTTCTAGAAGTAGAATTACTATTACTAGGTCAAAAGTTCTCAACATTTATTTTTTCAGCCAGAGGTAGAGCCCAATCAGTATTATGTGTTTGGGGGACGTTTAATTCCAGGACATGTCCTCCAGGCAGTATGGACTCGCTGGACCTCCATCACTGTCTACAGCTACATGATACAGCGAGAATCCACATATAATACAACCCTGCATGAATTCAATAAAGTCATTACAGATTCATGTTTCTTCACTGTGGATCAAGGTAAGGAAATCAACTCATCCATTTAGATATAATTCCTACCTCTATGTGAGAACAAATAGAATTTCCTGATATTCCTCAGTCAGGAAGCACAAAATCAGAGAGTGGCCCTGGTCCTTCTGGTCCTTGCTTGCTTTGCTATTTATTGGACCTAGAGCCATGTGGTTGGGGATGGGTGTGTGTGTGTGGGGGGGGATGGGGGTGTGTGTCACATGATCCCTCTGTGTCGCAGCTGCCTTTGTCTTAAATGATGAGGTCGGGCTAAATGACCAAGCAATCCCTTTCACCTCTGAGAGGCCATGAGTCTACCAGAAATTTCCATTTTCAAAATCACTCCATTCTGTTTCTCATAAAGTTATTCATGCATCAACCCAGCAATTCCACTGTTAGGCATTTACCCAAGAAAAATGAAAGCATATATCCACGAGAAGTTTTGAACAGGAATGTTAATAGCAGCCTTATTCATAATAGCCCCAAAGTACAAGCCACTCAAATGTCCATCAGCAGGATGTATGCATGGACTTTTGCAGTGGAAAGAAACAAATTCCTGACACACGCAATGCTCTAGGTTAAAGCATCCTAACACGCGTTGTGTGTTTCCACTTATGCGAAGCTATAGGACCTGCAAAGTTGATCTACTGAAGTCAGACTGTGGGCCTTGGGTTGTGGCAGGGGGTGCTCAACCGGGAAGGAACACAGGCCTCTGTCTGGGCTGTGAGGGTCCTATACCCTGTACTCAGTCCTGAGCACACACAAGTGTATACGACTGGCAAAACTCATGGAACCAATGAACCAAAGAACCATGTGTCAGTGTATGTCAATGATATCCCCCCCCCCGAAATGTTTTTTTAAATCCTCATCCCATTTCTAAGCAATGAGCCTAAATTCAGGAATGAAGAGTGTGTTGGATATCTGGGGGCAAGCTGCCTTCCCCTGGAAGCACGTATACATGGGGTCGTGGGTGCGCCAGGCATGGGAGCAGAGATGTGCGGCCTTAGAGCCTTGGGCCAGGTTCTGCATCCGGGCCCAGGCCCAGGCCTTCCCGTGTACTTGGGGCAATAAGCCTGCTTTCAGCGACAGAACCGTCTCGGACCACTGTGAATGTGTGGGTGAGAAATAACCCTAAATGCAGGACTGCAAAACAGACTGGCTGTCTGAGGTGCTTTGGAAACCCAAGGTGAGCGCTGTGAAGCCTTTTCAGAGAAAACACCAAATGCATTTCCAGAATGGATGAAGCTGCTTAGTCGTTCCAAACCCCAGTCTCAGCTATTGGCTCGCGGAAGTCCCAAAGCTGCCAGTGTGCTTTATCTCAGTTTTACAAGTGCTAAGTACTAGAATTTAAAGCCAAGAACAATCCTTTCCGAGGACGAGAAACACATGTTTCCCAACGTAGGGACCAAAGCTTATGACCTTTGAGGAGAAGTCTGCACAGATGCATGGTTATCTGGGTAATTCACTGCTGGGAAGGAGATGTGGAGACCCAAGGTATAAATCCTAAACAAATAAATACCAATCTGGGTAATTCAAGTAGCACTGAAAAATCCATGGTTTGTCTGAATTCTTCTTCCTGGGAGGGAAGCAGTCTACCTGGAAACAGGCGGCTGTGTTTCTGCTGGCTCTCGGTCAATGAAAATGAGCAGGACACCAGCTCCAGCACCTATAGACAGAGGAGGTCCCCTAATCACTGGGCAATGTATAAAAGCATGGGGGAGGCTTCAGAGCATGAGCTGGCTCTCCCACAGGGGCCATCAGACCACAAGCTGTTTCCAGACTCTTATCAATACATCAGCAGAGGTCATTAGTGTGGAGTTTTGAAACTCACCTCTCCAGCTTTGTTATATGGCTTGTGTTTGTTTTACAATTTTTTTCTAATATTAAGACTGATTCATACTCAGTACATTAATGTTGAAAAACAGAATCGCTCAAATTAAACAGAAAATCCCTCGAAATCTCATCGCTTAGAGATGGCTTGGGTTAACATATCGATGTATGCCTTTGATATGCATGTAAATGTGAAACATTAGAAAAGTGTCACCACATTATTCTACTATTTTGTAGCTTACTTTTTCTCGGTAAATATATCATGAGCATTTTCCCATGCCAATAAATGTTCTCCTATAAATAATTTTTCTATTGGTAACACAGTATCCCTTAATAATGAATCACAACTTACCTAATTAATCACCTACTATTAAACCATAGCCCCAGGATGAATTGATACAAAACATGAGATTTGCTATTTTGAAATAAAGAGGTTTTTTTTAAAAAAAATCACTGACTTAAAATCAGATTAAAGTGGTAATTCTAACATTTTACCAATCAAAATCAGGAACCTCTGAGTAAAGATGGAGGTTAAGACCAGATTTCAAAATCTTTCTTTCTCTAAAACATAATGCTACCATCATCATCAAATGGGTGAACACCATCACTGAGCACCCCTCACCCCTTCCACCATGTGAGGACACGGTGAAAAGCTGGTCTTCTCTGAACCAGGAAGCTGGCTCTCACTAGATACCAAATCTACCAGTATCTTGATCTTGGATTTCCCAGCCCCCAGAACTGTGAAGAAGAAATTTCTATTGTTTTTAAGATCCACCCCAGACTATGGTCTTTTTGTTACAACGGCCCAAATGACTGACAACCTGGGAACAGTTAGTGTACAAAGTTAACGCCCCGATTTACAGAAATTGAAAGTACAGGCAATGCCGCCTCCTCTACGATGGACTCTCCAGCCACGCTTGTCCTCAGTAACCATTCCTCATTCTCAACTTGAAGACTTCTGATTTCATCAATTCTGCCTCCAGCAAGTGGCGTAAGTGCTCTGAGCTTCACTGCTTTGTTTCTGAACCTGGAGTGAAATCACAGCTACAGTGAAAAGTTGTGAAAGCACCTGATACATATTGTTATTGTACAATATCATACATATTGTTATTGTATCATACATATTGTATGATACAATATTGTTATTGTACAATATCATACATACATACAATATTGTTATTGTATCATACATATTGTTATTGTACAATACCAACATATTGGTATTGTTTTGGCTCTTGGTACTCATATTGTTGGACTGTATTTTAACTTTCTGTATGTGAATGGCTTGTTTCCCCTGGAGATTGTGAGCTACTTAAAGCCTGGGAAGAGTGTATGATCCTCCTTTGTATCCTATACAGTGTTTTTGGTAGCTTCTCAATAAACACTTAACTGCAGATTTAATGAACAAGATACTCTGATCGTCCCTGTATTCCCAGGTAGAGAGATTTCCCTACACTACGGGATGACAGCATTCTCTGGTGTCTGGAGGTCTTCATTCATCAAGGGTCTCTCAAGTGACAGGGACACAAATCAAAGACCCCCCAGAGCCATGGACTCTGATGCCACCAGGAGCATCTGGACACTGGCATGGTAGATTGCTCCAGGGAAGGCCCCCATGCAGCACAGCTCCTGCTGTCCACCCCTGCTCTGACTCTGCACTTGGCTGCGTGTCTTGCTTCAGCCAATTGTACATCAGCAAACATGATGCAAGCAGCTCATTAAGCTCTGGGCTTGAGCTCTTGGAAGGCAGCCACCATGAGCTGGTCCCACACAACTCGCAGCTGAATGTAGCATTGTAGGGGAGCCAAAGGAAGACCAGAAGGAGATCACCCAGTCACCAGAGGGCTGAAGAAAAAAGAGGGTGTGGGCGTTTCCAAGCCAGTAAACCCCGGGCTGACCTGTTACACAGCAGATGTAAACTGAGTACCTGGCTTTGTTTCTCACAGCGGGGCTATGAGCCTGGACCCAAGCTGGCTGGCGGGCGGATTGTCATCTTGTGGCTCGTAGAAAAGTCCTGGGGGAGGCCTGGAGTCCCTCCGGCTCAGGCCTCCAGCCCATCGTGGTCTGTTCTCTAGGGGCCAGGGCTACAGGATTCTGTGTTTGACGTTTGAGATACCTGGTAACATTTCTACCCCGTGAGGTCAGACGGTGAAGCATTTCAGAGAAAGATGAAAAGGTGGGTTGAGAGGCACTTGACAGAAAAAGCAAACACCCACCCGTAGGGTCCTCGTGCCCCTGACTCACCAGTGAACTGCTTCGTTGGAATTCATGAGTTGCCCTTCTGCTGTGTAGCAGGATGGCACTGTTTGCACTCTGTCTTATCAGCTACTCGGGAATGAGCCATTCCTCTTGGAAAAGCTCACGGGACTGCTTGCGCTCCGGGACTTCTAACCATTTATCATTTCCTTTTCCTCCCATAGTCTTCATGGCCAGTGTTTCTTGGACATCCACAAGGAAAGCCTCCCTCTGGAATACTGCCTTTCACTTGATCGTGTACACTCACCTGCTGACTCAGATCTGAGGACACAGAAGGTTAAACACACTCCCTTCCCACCAGAACCTGGGATCATGTCCTCAGCTTTCTTTTTAGAAACTTCCATCCACTCCTTTCTCATTGCCCCATCATGCTGTGTTGAACTGAACATACACACAGGCAAAAGCACAGGCACACAACCAGCCCACACACGTGCACACTCACGGTAACACACCCACACACCAGCCCACATGCAGAATGCAAGTGCACTGGGCTTCCCTGGTGGCGCAGTGGTTGAGAGTCCGCCTGCTGATGCAGGGGACACCGGTTCGTGCCCCGGTCCGGGAAGATCCCACATGCCGTGGAGCGGCTGGGCCCGTGAGCCACGGCCGCTGAGCCTGCGTGTCCGGAGCCTGTGCTCCGCAACAGGAGAGGCCACAGCAGTGAGAGGCCCGCGTACCGCTAAAAAAAAAAAAAAAAAAGGATGTGAGTCTCTGTGGATTTAGGGGCCCAGGGTTTCTTGGAACCAATATCCCAGATATACCAAGGACCAACGGTACTTCCATTTATGTGTGAAGAATACCAGTTTCAGGACAGCAAAGTCAAGCATCAGAAGGTGGCCAACTGCCCTGCTTGTCTTCTGGGCTCTTCCAAGTCAACATGGCAATCCCCAGGGACCCACCTTCAGCACAGACCCCACACTCTTCTTCATCCTGTCCACCTCGGGGCAGCCCAAGGTCACTCTTGCTGCTGAAGCGCCTTCTTAAATGGCCTCCCCACGAGCTCGCCCTCTGCCATCGTTCTACACACAGCGACCAAAATCACCTCTCAGATGAAGCAGAGATGATCTACCTTCTGAGATGCCGCCTACAGGACAATAGCACAGTGTTTCCCCCCTCCCGAGAGGGTTCAAGTTTCCTTACTTCCTCCAAGAGCTTTGGCTGCAGCTGTGGGAGCATCCTATATTATATCATTTTCCCCCTTCACTCTTCTCCATCACATTGCTCCTTTTTCAGTACATTACTGGAACAGTTGCCAGGCAATCCTGCTTTGAGTGTGGCAGCCTCCTGGCCTCAGAGAAATGGGGTCAAGTTCATTCTTCACCTTCCCAAGTCTTCCTGCAACCTCCCTGTGGGAAAGGGGATCAAACCGCTTCCTCTGCACCGGCCTTGGCTCGTTCCAGTCCTCATAAGAAAACGGAGGTTGAAACAATTCTGCAAATATTTATCAAACGCTGACTTTGTCTCCTCTTGGAGAAGAGATCCCACCTTTCTCACGGCACACATATACACCTCTCTCTGAGGAAGATTCTAGCCTCAAGAGGGGTTATAAGGAAAGGAAACCCTCCCCCATGTTAACTGTGTAAGCTTATCTCAAGTTGAATACTATTAAAGCGGAATTTAATTTTTATGATAGAAAATCTAAAGTAATCGTGATAACTTGCAGCTTTCCTTCGGGTCTGCCATCGGACACGGAAGTTTCTGGAAGGATGCATGGAATGACCATGAAAGAAAGAGACTGGGAATCACAAGAGTGAGCCTTATTTGAGCTTGTGACCTAGTAATTCTGTGACCTTAAGCATAATGCTGTCAAAGTGGTTAAACAAGGAGGCCATTGGATATGGCCGGCTGCGATGCCTTGACAGCTCACATCATCAACCGAAATCTAAGCCAGAGACAAGGCACGTGAATGTGAAAAGTGAAAATCAAGAATGACCAATTGTAAACAGCCACTAGGCTTTCCCTAATAAGCAACTGCTTAAGCCAGAGAGTCGAATAACTTCCTTGCTTGGCTCCCGCATCTTCTCCCTGAAAATCTCTCCCCTGGCTCCTGCTGGAGGAGCACTCCTGATCACTTCTGGTTTGATTCAAATTGACATTTGCTCAAATAAACTCTTAAAAATGTGTATGTGTCTCCGTGTATATTTTAACAATTCATAACCAACAAGGACCTACTGTAGAGAACAGGGACCTCTGCTCAACATTATGTAACGACCTAAATGGGAAAAGAATTTGAAGAAGAATAGATACATGTATATGTATAACTGAATCACTTTGCTGTATACCTGAAACTAACACAGCATTGGTAATCAACTCTATGCCAATATAATGGCTTGGCCCAAAAGTTCATTCGGGTTCTCCTTAAGCTGTTAAAGAAAACCCAAACGAACTTTTTGGCCAAGCCCTAAACTAAAAAGTTAAAAAAAAAATTCATATGCTCTCTAAGCCTGTTTTCTGATCAGTAAAATGTAGCCTAATCACCCTATGATAAGGGTTTATGAGCAGATCCAACAGTACATGGGAAAGCACAGCACAGGATGGACAACCAGTCATGTGCGTAGTTACCGAACTACCCAGGTAAGTCCCTTCCACCAATGAAGAAACGGTTTCTGTACTGTTCATGTAAGTGTTTAGTAAATATCAGTGAATTGTACATTTTTTATGATAATGGCAAAAATATACATTCTTTGTCTCCACTGATGGTCTGAAAGGAGTAGCATTCTGGAACTCTTTAGGGGCAATTCCAACAACAAAAAAAGGAGACTTCTCAGGGCTGTCAGCTCTTTTCAGCTTCCCTTTGTTGCTGGGTGTTCCACTAACTCTTGTTGAATGTAATCTTCTTACTCCCTGGCATCCCCAAGACAGTGGCTATGGAAGGTGTAAGTACTTTTTCAAAAACCTTCCATTTCCCCATCCTTAAGACATTCCTTTGGAATGATCAGGAGTCATTTGCTCTTCCCAGGTGTTTTTTCATTTGATTTTGCTTGATTTCTCTCACCTCCAATTTGGTGTTTGTTGTTTTTCTTGCTCTTTCCTCAGATTCAAGATGAGGATCTCCTAATATCTGCTGAGAGGGAAGGCTTCTCATCCCCCCAGGCTATAGTCTGAAGACTTCTCTTCCTTTTAGGGATGGAGGAAGTGGGGTATTGGATCAAACTCCACGCATTCAGGTTTTCTCCTTGGACTTGTTTCCTGGGAGGAAATGTCAACGTTTGAAATCCTTTTCTTTGGTCACTGTTCATCTTGTCCTTCTCTACTCCAGCCACACCAAATCACACCTGCCCTCACAGTCACAGCCTGCAAGGTGCTAACTTATTGTAGAGTAGATAGAGTCTGGACACGTGAGAGTGGACTGGCCAGATGTCCACATGGATAACCAGCATGGTGGCGTCTTCTAACCGCAACCTCGAGGTGGAGCGTGACACCATGATTGTTTGCTCTGCTGGGGCCAGCTGCTTCCTCTCCAATCTTCCCAAATCCCTGGCTCCCAAGTGGAGACTGTGCCTCACCACTCCCACTCCAAACCCCAGTTGGCTACTAAGGGTTCTGGTCCTATAATTAGTCCCTGCAGGCTTCCACTCGCAGGGTGGTCCTTTGGTGGGATTTATGTTAGACCACTTTAGATGGTCCTTCTTGGTTTATGAACAAGACACCTACTAGAACTGGGATGTCTGTTTCTGAATCTACCCTTTTCAGTCCACACACCCCTAGAGCAGTCAAATCCATAGGGACAGAAAGCAGAAGGATGGTTACCAGAGGCTGGGGTGGGGATGGAGAGTTGCTGTTTAATGGGTATACGTTTCAGTTTTTCAAGATGAAAATTGTCCTGGAGCTTGGTTGCACAACAATGTGAATGTACTTAACACAGAGGGAGACTGAGGCGCCTGGGTGTTACTGCTCCAAACCCATCACTCAGCCAACAGTGGGTGGGTGTTGTGGGAAACTCCCCAGGTTCCGACCCCTCAGGGAGGGACATTCTCCACCATCTCCCAGAATTCCCCAGCAGGAATGAGCCCCAGCTGCCCAGGGCAGTAACCAACTCAATGATACTCCCTTTACTGGTTTGTTTACCTTTCCCAACCGATTTCCTCCCTCCTCTCCTGGTGCTCCCTGGGACCCCCTCCCAATGAACCACTTGCACACAGGTCCTTATCATCTCAGCATCTGCTTCCAAGGGAACCCAACCAAATGACTCCTATGGAGCACTCATCTCCAGCATAGGGTGTGGGATGATACCCAGGCTGGCATCTTGGGAACCACTGGTGCGGTGGGTGGAACCTGGTGCAGGATCTGGATGTATCAAGGTTCAAACTCCCATGGTGGCCTGTGCTCATGGCTTGGTCTTAAGGAAATTGCATAATTTCTTAGAGGCACAGTAAAATGGGGACAACGAACCACTCTCAAAGGTTGTAGTGTGCACTTGAGAAGACATGCAGAGGGTCCTGGTGCAGAGCACGCGTTCCACAAATGCCAGTCATGGTTTCCAAGAGCCCCCGCCATGATATACACTACTCTTCAGTGAAGTGTGAGACTTACAGGTGACCTTGGAGCTTGCCAGCTGTTCTAAGACCTCAACAAGGAGGGGATAGCCAGCTTTGCACATTAGACTCAATTGTCTATAAAAATGAATCTTATTACAAATATGCAAGTTGGCGTATTAAGCCAGATAAGCCGTCCATTCAAGCCAGTGCTCTATCCTCAGAAGGGAGTTGGGAAATGACCACGAAAGAAGCTGCTTACCAGCTCTTAGAGACACCTTCCTTTCTGCCACACACCACCATCCTTCCTCTTGTGGGACAATACTGGCCCCATCTCATGGAGGAGGGAGGCAACTCAGTTCTTTAATTCTTCCCCTCCTTTCTCCAGAACAGCTGCTTCCCCAGGAGCAGTGCCCAAGCCCTTCTCTTCTGAAGGTTGCTCTCACTTTTATTCACCCAGCTCCCCTTTCTTCTTGGTAGCCTGGGGTCCGTGAGGAAATAACTGTTTATCAGTGTCTGCAATGACCTCCTCCCTCCGAGCCTCTCACGTACCCTCTTAGTCTCCTAGACAATGCGTTTCCATGCTCTGTGTCCAGATCTGGGCACACCCCTTCAAAACAAAACCAAACCAAACAAAGGATGCTTGTAAAAGCACCTGTAATTTTTGCAACTGGTAGAACAAGCAACCGCCCAGCTGTAGGATATTCACCAGTGACTCCCGGTTGAAAAAGCACAAACACAGAGGCTCCTTATCTTCCTTTGCTTGGCTGTATAAACAGCCTCTGGTACCCAGAGAACACTTACCTTGACGTAAAACTTGCCTGTATAGCAGAGCTTAACCTCTGTCCGCCTTCTTGTTTGTTTGCTTTTGGCGTGTATTCCTTGGTTTTTGATAACAAGTAAGCAAATAAGATATGATCATCAACTCTTTATTAAATTGGTCTTGTTATCAACCTTATATTTAAAAATACAGGATCAAGCAGAGGAAAACAGGGAGCAAAGGATCTTAGTGTTGTGGATAGCGAAGTGTTGTGGACAGCGAAGTGTGCCAGGACTGTCCTGTGTAGGGTCCCCCAGAAGCAGACCCCGAGACAAGGATGCAGTGAAGGCAGCTTAGTTGGAGGTGGTCCCAGGGAGCGCTGGTGGGGAAGCAAGACGGGGAAGGGAAGACAGGCAATAAACAGCTCATTAATGGACAGGTTACAACCGTGGGCAACAGTACCCCTCGCTCTGGGGACTTCTGGGTGACAGGGCAGTACTCATACAACCTCAGAGTCATGCCACGCGTGGGACAAGGAAGCTGGGCTATGGACCCACTAAATCCCATTTGTCCTAGATTCAGGGCAGATTGTGGGGTGTCTTTAATGGCCCTGCACAAGGACCAAGCACGCTCCTGTATCCAGAGGAAACCTTCAAGCAGGGCGTTTCACTTATGCGCAGTAGAGACGCCTGCAGTGTGTGCAGGGTCGGTAAGCTCCGGAGGGCCGTGGAAGGGAGAATGCTGACAGCCCGGGTTATACCCTGACCCACTCCGGCTCTCTGTATTGCCAGGATATGGTCTTTCTCTTTCCTTTCCTTTTTCTTTACCTCACTTGCTCTGTGAATGTATGTTTACATGAAGGCATGTGTGTGTGCATGCATGTGTGTCTATATGTAGCTAGTGTGTGTCTATACGTATGTATATATGTATTCACATTTTCCACCATACGAGCAACCATGCAGAACCCAACCTAACACAATTTTTGGACGATGCCAGGGTAAGTGGTACTTAGGTGAGTGCCTGTGACCATTTACACCAAGGGTTGACAAACGTTTTCTGTAAAAGGCCAGAGAGTACTTTTAGGTTTCACGGGCTTCAGGGTCCCTGTTGTAACCTCTTGCCTCTGCCTGTGTAACAGGAAAGCAGCCACCTTCGTACACCCGTGGGGCGTGGCCTTATTTGGATTTGCTCACCTCGGTCTAGATCGTAAGGCGCACATTCAGTCTGCTCTTAATTCTCAGCAGCGCCCGCCAACACAGCCCCTCTCCACCAGAGTTTTCCCCTGAATGAAACTGTCTTTGGGATTTGAACACCCAACTTCCGGTTTCTGAAAAGGAATCTGCACCCGGGTCCCAGCTGCCTCCTAAGGTGGTCAAAGTTCCGGCCAAACACAAGCTCATGCTTATATTTTTGTGTGTGCTCCTTCATATACAGAAGGATTTTATAACCTTAATATTATTTCAAATGTAATCAATTTCTGGCTTTCCCTCAACATACAGAATCATCATTTTTCTCCTTTCCTTTATTTGGTTGTTTCTCTTCAAAGGTCACAATTCTTTATCTTTGATCTTGTCAAGCCGTCGTCTTTTCTAGACAAACCAAACCAAACAAACACATATTCAACTGGCTAAAAAGGCAGGGACCAAGTCCAGCTGTTGACCCAGCGCTAAGCTCAGCCCCAAGCTGGGGAGCTGGCCTGGTGGAATCTAGGAGCCTAAACGCAGAAGCCCACCTCTCCAATTCCTTCCTCCTCTGCCTTCCCGGTGTTTCCTGTAGGACAAGGGAAGGTGCTCCTGGCCACCTGCGAGGGGGCGTCCCATGCACACAGGCTTTCTTTCTCCCCTGGCCAAGCCCTGTTGGCCTGACTTGATTTTCAAAATTTGGATTCTTACAAAGCTTGGAGCCAAAGGACAAAATTCTACCAGGGTTGCACCTGCCCAGGAGCCCACCACCAAGTGTCTTAGCAGCTGGAGGACAGGCAAGTTATATTTCAAGACTCTGAGATGAAGTTTGTGGAATTCGAGATTTGTGGAATTCACGTGTGATTTTCAGAACACAAGCTGTGCTGAACTTTCAATCAGATTGATGCTAAACCGTGCTTGGGGACCAGCCATGGCATATTGGAACGCGTTCCCCTGATCTACGGACGTGCACGGTGGCTGAACGGAAACTCCAGCTTCCCAGAAGCTCAGTAATTTGTGAGATTATTTTCAGAAGAAAGAGACCCCTTTCTTCACCTCCGGGACAATGAGTAACATGAATGCTGTCCCCCCCAGGGAGCTCCAATCCTAGAACAAGCCAGCAGCCAAATGAGAAACAGCACCGACAATAACAGCGAAATGTCACCCTGCCATTCACGTGGGGATGCACACTATTTGCTTTTCTGCCCTCTATTTTCTCCTCCTGCATCCTTGGGGCTTTGTCTGTTTCCGAAATCTGTCTGGGCAGCCTCTGAACTCATCTCTGCTCCCGGATCCTGCCAGCCTTCTTTGTTCTCACCAAGATAAGCTTCCACTCACCAATTATAAGGTTGCTTCCGACTCTCTCCTTGGAAGTTTACTGGTATGAGGGTGAGTTTGCAAGTGGGGCTACGTTGCCAGGAGATATCCTCGGTCCTTCTGAGCAGAGCAGGCACATCTGGCCCCCTCTGCTTCTCCCTCACCACGTGACACCCACACACCAGCACGCGGCTTACCTGGACACAGGTGTTCACGTAGGCACCCTTGTGGTTGTTTCTACGACTACACAATCAATTACCCTCAAACTCAGCCACGTGCTCACAGTCTGCAGGCCAGGGGTTCAGGACGGGCTCAGGTGGGAAGTCCCCACTTGGAATCCCTCAAGTGCTTTCTATCAGACACCTGCCAGAGCTCCTGTCTTCACCCAGACTCCATGTTCCCAGGTGACTGGCTCGGCAGGCAGGCAATGCTTGCTGTTGGCCAGGAGCTCAGCTGAGGCTGCCTACCAGAGCCCACACGTGCCTGTCCACGCGGCCAGCTTGTTACGTGGCGACATCCCCAGAGGAATGTCCAAACAGCAAGTGTTCCATGAGACCAAAGCCAAGCTGCAAGATGTCTTCCTGTCTGTCCTTGGAGGCCACACAGCATCATCTACTGCACAAGTGAGTCGCTAAGCGGAGGGGACCCGGACCCACCTCTCATTGGAGGTGCGTCTAAGAATCTGCACCATCGTCAACCCACCACAGGGCCTGAGCCTTACTCCAACCTGCTAGGACAGCAAAAGCCAATCCAGGTTGACCGGGAGGGGTCCCTGTCATCAGGGGAGGAAGTGACTTGAGACCTAGTCTTCCACTAACAGGCTGTGTGACCCAGAGCAGTGATTTAACCTCTCTGACCCCCAGTTTCCTCACCTGTAAAAATGGGAATAATGCCCTTCCTGTAGCCTGTTTTTGGGACTGACCGGGATTAGGTGAGGAAATGTCTGCAAAAGAGATTCCTGCACCCCGGGCCCTGCATCCACAGAGGCACTGACACGCCAGGGAGCTGCCACGGAGCAAGGCCATGGGGACGACCACAGCCCTGCCGCACCTGATCTCCTCTCCTTACGGGCTCTGGAGCTGGGGCCTCGTGACAAGGGCGTTAGAAGGAGAACACCCCTCTTCTGCTCTCCCCCCTCATGACTTTCTCTCTCTCCCCATTCTCTTGTATTCTTTCCTTCTCTTGATCGTGCCCATTCCTCCAATTTTAGGATGGCAGCTCAGAAATCCATCAATCAACCTGAGGTGCTCCAAGTCACCCCTCCCTTGGGCTTTTCTTGTGGCTTCCAAACCAGGTCCCCACTTCAGCTGGTCCAGAGGGAAATAAGCCCTGACCAGGCACTCCCTGGCTTCCTCCCCCTCCTGCTGCGGCCTGTCCCTGGCACACGGGCAACGTGGGCTGTGGAGGGAGGTGTGAGCACTGGATCCCTGTCACGGCACATGGTGGGAGGGTGATAGCACATTGGCCACCTGACCTCATCTTGCAGTGGGGAAAAGAGTTGTCAGGAACGATGAGTGACACAGAGTGACAGCAGAGGAGGGCCCAGGCTCGCACCATCCAGGTCCACAAACAGGTAGGGTGACCGTGACCCTGAGATTATGGCAGTCACCCTGGACGTGGCAGGAAGGCGAGCCCTCATTTGGGAACTTCTGCTCTATGGAGCCCAGGCATAGAGGTGAGAGACGGGCCACCACCAACCAGCTAGGGGGGACCGGGGTCTTCAACCACCCCGAGGAGATAGACCCTTCTCTTTGTTGAGTTGTTACTCAGGGAACCGAAGCCTCAGCTCAGGCTCTGGGGGACCGTGAGCCCTTGGACAGTTGTCAAGAAGGCATCATGTTCACAGCCCCGCCCTGCACTCTGGCCACATCCCAGAGGGCGCAGAGGGGCTGCCCCAGCTACTCCAACCTCCCACCTCTGAACAATTGTCTTGCTTTTATTGAGCTGTTTCCCCTCAACACAGCCCTTAAAATAGCAGCATGGCTACTCTGAAAGGCACTTTGGTTGGCCGGCCTGGAATTTCCTGGAGCCGCCCAGCGTGGGCACTCAGCCCACAGCCCCCTCCGGCCACCCAGCCGAGCGATCACTGCCCGGCCCTGGCCCTTCCTGCTTCCCGCCAACCCCACCCTCTGCACCGGGCAGAGGGTTTGGTGCTGAGTATACCCAGGAGTGTCAGCACACTCCCTGCCCTGACCCCGGGGTGGGACAGAATGGGAAGGTCCTTTGGGTGTCCCCTCGCAGACTGGTGGGAGCACATAGGCGGGGGCCACAGCTGAGCCTGGGCATCTGAGGTCACAGGGTCAGCAACACTCTCTCCATTTGTGGAATTTCTTTTTCTTACATTGCACTTTCTTACTTGTAGGATACGGTTCAGAAATTGTCTCGAAGTACTTCTTTTCCAGGGGAAACGCCGGCATTGGACTAAAAGCATGGCGAATGCTCCAGGCGTTTCCGGTGCCCCACCTGGTCAGGCTAGGAAGCTCATCCTTTCAAGGCTTCATCTTGTCCACGCCTGGGGAAACCATCTCAGCTGAAGCCAAACAACCAGCCCAAGAGAAATCAGAGGGACAGACAGGCAGATGCAGAGTAGACAGAGGGACCAGACTGTGTGCCAAGGAGTCCTTAACCTACGATAAGAAACGTGGTACTCAAAGGGCCTGGCAGAAGCATCTGTCCATTTCCTGCCTTGAGTGAGTGCAGAGAAGGTCCAGGAATGACCAGAGGTCCCGTGGGCCTAACGTGCGTTGACATTAGACTCCGGTTAGGTTAGTCTGGGCCAACTTACAGACATTCCTGCTCCCTGCCCCAAGGGGGTAGAAACATTGCCCCACAGTCCTCTCTGCTCAAGGGCATGTCTCACAGCAAATCTGACCTCAGCCTTCTGGAAAGTTCTTGAGCTCCCTTCTTTTTCTTCCTCTCCTGTGAAGGTGTGAAGCGGCAAAGGGGCCCAGGCTGACCTCCATCAGGGGGTTGTCACGGTGGTCATTGCCAATGGCTCCGGCCTGCACCAGACTCCCCCCCAGCTGGCTGGTCCCCAACAGGCCTAGGAGCTCAGCACGGCCCGTTTAGACCGTGGGGCGGTTATCATCTCGGGTGTCTTGACGCTCCCTCTTCCCAGGTGGGAAAGGACACCTTGATGCGGGGAAGGGCAGTGTGGCTGGCAAGGCCTGAAGGGCGAGATCTCCCACGCACCCGGCTCCTCTTCCAACACGCCTTTCCCTCTAGGGTCCCGTTCCCATGACAAAGGGCCACAGACAAGACTCTGGGCCCTGAGGAAGGGGCTGCCCAAGAGAGGAACCCATTGGGGACCTCATTCTGGCAGCAGGAGGTGGCTGCAGGGTGAGCAGGCCCTGGGGTACATGGTGAGCAGGGCCTGGGATACAGGGCGAGCAGGGCCTGGGGTACAGGGTGAGCAGGGCCCGGGGTACAGGGTGAGCAGGGCCTGGCGTACAGGGTGAGCAGGGCCCGGGGTACAGGGTGAGCAGGGCCCGGGGTACATGGTGAGCAGGGCCTGGGATACAGGGCGAGCAGGGCCTGGGGTACATGGTGAGCAGGGCCTGGGGTACATGGTGAGCAGGGCCTGGGGTACAGGGCGAGCAGGGCCCGGGATACAGGGCGAGCAGGGCCTGGGGTACAGGGTGAGCAGGGCCCGGGGTACATGGTGAGCAGGGCCTGGGGTACATGGTGAGCAGGGCCTGGGGTACACGGAGTCATGGGTAGGAAACTGAGTGGGGTGGTGAAGGCAGAAGCCATCCTGTGAACGAAGCCACTGGTCCTGATGGTTGCCTGGTGTCCATGCCCCAGCCTTGACCCCAGGAGATATGTGGAGGAACCAATAGCATTGGGTTTTACAAATTACCATCCCCTGTCGCCCTTACATCAGAACTCTGTGGTGTAGCTGAATTGTGAGGGCTGCATCCTCTTGTCCCATCCCCCATTTTTTTCATACACATCCCATGAAGGTGGCTTTCATTGCAGAAACAGTTTGGGGTCCCTGTAACTAGTCCTGCATGGATGGTTGACCCCCCCCCCTCACAGCGGGGGGGATGCTGGTCAGCTGTTCCCACCTTTGGGCTCTCATGAGTGTTCCTCAGGGCCCTGCCTCTGGAGGAAAGGACGTGTGGGGAGCCAGATCCCTAACAGGATGAGGGGATGCTCAGGGCTCCGGACCCCAGCCTGCAGATTGGTCCTTATAGCTGTGTGACCTTGGGAAAGTCACTTACCCTCGATAAACATGACTTGCCTCACATGCAGAACAGTCATTAGGAACCACAAACCTACAGCCCTTTGGAAACTCAAGCACGCTAGGGAAGCGTCAGCCGTCGTTCTGCCTGGTCAAGTTTTTATGAGCTGCTAAAGGGAGCTTTGGCTGAAACCCCACTCCTCCTCAGCCAGCTCAAGGAGCCAGCTCAAGTCTCTGCTCTAGAAGGAACCACCCTCGTCTGTCAACTGGGCTTGAAGTTTTCAGGCTCGTTTAGTTGAGTGCTTAACTCAGCGGGTCAAATTGAGCCTGGAAAATGAGACATTCCTGCCCACCCTCTGACGTCACGTGTTGCAGCCACAGTGGGAGCAGGGGTGATTTCCAAGATTGTCCACAGCAACGCTTCTGTCCACATTCACGGGATCAGAGGATGTTAACGGAATCTTTGTTTTCCCCCGTGGATCATAGCCCAGTCTCGTGGGCCCATCCAAACCCTGAATCTGGTTACGTCAGTCAAAGCTGCCAGCAGCACAGACCCAACCCCGAGACCGTTCCACTTGGGGGGCTTTGGAGGAGCAGGGTGGTGGGGTCCTTCAGCAGAGTCGAGGAGAGAAGGTTGGAAAGCAACCTCAGAATGTCAGAGGTGTTCGCTGGAGGTGGGCGCAGGTTGATGTGTGCGCCGTGAGCCAGCTCCATGGGGCCACGAGGGTACAGCATGGCCACCTCTGTCCATCCTGACCCAGGAGCAGAGGGGTGGGGATGAAGGACGCAGGGGCCGCCAGCCTCTGCCGCTTGAGCTCAGCTCACGGCCTGCCCCCTCTGGCTCTGGTGCCTGGGCTGGTCCAGCTCCCAGGCTCAGCCACCGAGAGTTTCTCCTGAGATTTACGGGAGGCTGGGGTGTCTCGCTCTCCCAGGACATCCTGTCTCCCTGTGCAGCTAGGACTGAGGCAGGTTTTGTCTTATGTTGTTTTGTTTTTCATGGCTTTAAGAAGACTTGGAAACTTTCTCTGCAGAATTTTTCAAACTGGGAATTGGAATGTGATTTCTATTTTTTCTTTTTTTTAAAAAAATTTATTTATTTAATCATTTATTTAATTTTTGGCTGCTTTGGGTCTTTGCTTGCATGCGGATTTTCTCTAGTTGCTGAGAGCAGGGGCTACTCTTCGTTGTGGTGCGCAGGCTTCTCATTGCGGTGGACTCTCTTGTTGCAGAGCACAGGCTCTAGGCGCGCGGGCTTCTGTAGTTGTGGCGCACAGGCTTCAGTAGTTGTGGCTCATGGGCTCTAGAGCACAGGCTCAGTAGTTGCGGTGCATGGGCTTAGCTGCTCCGCGGCATGTGGGATCTTCCTGGACCAGGACTCGAGCCCGTGTCCCCTGCACTGACAGGCAGATTCTTAACCACTGAGCCACCAGGAAAGCCCGATTTCTATTGTTTCTTAGAGAATTTTCTGGAGCCCGAGGCCTATGCTGAGGGCTGCATCCCAAGTGAGTGAGTTGTCGTAGCTGCAGCCTCTGGGTCCTCCTCCTCTTGAGAACCAGGCTTATCCCCAGGTGCCACATCAAGGTAAAAACCAGGGCACAGAGCAGACCTCAGGGCATTGCTCCCCTCTGCAACCCCCAGTTGATCAGTGCCAGCTTCATTATATCTGTGGAATTTCTAAGTTGTTCTTTTCTCTCTGTGTTGGGAGAAAAATGTAGGAAGAAATGAGGATTAGCTATTCAGTGGCTGGAGAGTAGATTTGAATAGTCACTGGTGCTAGTCACAGATATTCTTGATCTTTTTCTGGGCACATATTGGGGTAGAACTGAGTGCCCTCTTTGACATCAGACAAGGCCACGAGACTTGCTTTGGCCAATGAAATGCGAGTAGAACATCACAGGTCACTTCCGGTTGGTTAGCAGCTTTATGGGCGGCTCCCAAACTCACCGTGACCCTTCCCTGCCCCTGAGGTTTGGAAGCCTCTGTTGGGATGCAGCCTCTGCCGTCCTGGGAGATGAAACCTTTATCGTCCCAGGTCCCCCAGTGATTATTACGAGCAGAAACCCCGCCACAGGCCAGCCCATGGCAGACACACAATGTGAGCAAGAGATGAGTCTTTGTTATTTGAACCCCTTAGAATTTGAGGTTGTAGCAGAGCCTGTCGTGTCCTCACCGACACAAAACAAAATACCAAGTGTGCGTATAGTGGGTCCTTCCTGCCGAGTCTGGTCCTCCTGACTGAGGAATGCGTAAGCAGCCTCATCTAGTTCAGCTGTGGGATACCTGCCAATCTCTCTGCTTTGGGGCTGTGCTAGTAGTTTTCTGTGAATCATGTGAACTGACCTCCCCAGTTCTGGGTCTTCTCCGCTCGTTATCTGTCCGTTTTCTGTCTCTTCGCTACTCAAATAACAGAGTCCTCAACAGGTGATTTCTAAGGTGGTTTTGCTTTCCTCTTATAGGCTCTGAACCTATTTCTACACCCACTGCCTCCACCTCCTGCGTCTCCTTCCGTTTCCGGGCACTTGGTGTACATCACCTAGCCTTATCTTTTCTGAAGGCTTTGCTCTCTGTGGCCGGCAGCCTCTGGGTTAGGCTTTCTAATGTCTACATGACTTGTGGAGTGTAGATGCCGATTGCCTTTCAATGAGAAAAGAAACTTCTGATTTGATATCTAGCAGGGTAGGTGCTTTCTTATGGATTGGGGGCAATGTTTTAAGCAGCCCCTCCCCCTCCCCCTGCTCAGTACCTTCCACACCTTTTCTCTTACATCTTTCGATGTGGCACAGAGTGGAGAGATCCAAAATACCTGAATGGTACAGATGAACTGATTTACAAGGCAGAAAAGAGACACAGATGTAGAGCACAAACGTATGGACACCAAGGCGGGAAAGTGGAGGCGGGGCGTGGTGGTGGTGGGATGAATTGGGAGATTGGGATTGACATATATACGCTAATATGTATAAAATAGATAACTAATAAGAACCTGCTGTATAGAAATAAATAAATAAAATTTAAAAAAGAAAAGAATTCCACTTACACTAGCATCAAACAGAATAACATATTTAAGAACAAATGTCACAAAAGATTTGCAAAACTTACACTCTGAAAACTACAAACCATAGTCAGAAGAAATGAAAGAAGACCTAAGTAAATGGAAAATCATCCTGTGCTCCTAGATTCAAAGACTTAATGTTGTTCAGATTGCCAAACTCTCCAAGTTGAGCTATAGAATCAATCTCAGTTGGTTTCTTTTCAGAATTTGACAAGCTGATCCTAAAACTCATACGGAAATGTCAGGGACCCAAAACTTGAAATAATTGTCATCATTTAAAAAACTAGTAAAAAAAAAAAACACAAAAAACTAGTAAAGATCCATTTGTAGGCAATTCTGAAGAAGCGTTTGAAGCCTAGATGTCTCCCTTTCCCCAGGATTCGCGACGGGGAGAAGCAGAGGCCTCCCATTCTAGCTCACCTTCCAGTGCTGTCTGGGCTGCATTTCCATGTAGCTAAGGCTCCCCGTGTGACCCGCCATGACACGGCAGTGTGAGGTGAGGTGCGGACCCCGTGCACAGCCTTGTCTCAGGCATCATGTCAGAAACCCACATATGCAGCATCAAACGTGAAACAGTGATGCAAAGAGACCACTACTTCATTTCAGAGTTGTGACGATGAGCCTTGGAAAGGCTAGTGACTTGTCAAAGGGCTAAATAAATTTCTGAGGCATAAGCAGCCACGTCAGACCTCAAAGCCATGTCTTCTGACTCTAGTTTCAGGTTGGTTTCTAGACCACGCTGCCTGGCCAGCTTGCAAAGCAGGGAGCTGATGTGGGCTTACAGGATTTAAGACGGGACCCTGAGTAAGAAAATAACCCACGTCCCTCCTTCCATGGGTGCATACAAAGGAGGGAAACACACTCAGTTTCCATGAAGAAATTATCATCCTCACGCCTGTTCCCTTCGAGTTATTTCTTGAGTGTGTACATTTTTCTCAGCACTGGAGACACCTTTCACCATTGACCCGGAGCTAGAGTCTAAACACTTTGAGGTTTAGGATGAGGGTGAGTGCTACGTGGGAATGGTCTAAGAAGTCCAGTTTAGGTGATAAGGATTTCCGCCTCCCAGCTGGCCCAGCTCCCACTGCCTTCCAGGTTTCGGCAATATTGCATACACTTTTTTTCATTCCACGTGTCCTTTCCTTTGTTTTAAAATATTTGCCTTGGATGTGTAGCATCCATGCAGTGTGGACATGCAGCCGATCTCATGAGTCAAGGTGTGAGGGAGAAAGTCCCTGTGTTGGAGGCATGTTTCAAGATGCCCAGAAGAGCTTGGAGGGGCACCCCCACGTCTGACTTTCACCTTCAAGTTAAGAGCGGGATCCAGGGCTGGTGGGCTATTCTGTGATAATTCCAGGGGCTATTGCCCATATTAAGAAGGAACTCTTTTTTTCTTTTTTTTGGGACTTTTTTTTGAGCCCTATTTGGAATGCTCAGTTTGGAGCTAGTGGTGCTACAGGTCCTAAGACCTGAGCAAAATTGTTTGAGATTCTTAGGCGCAGAGACTTCTCTTTATCTACCCCAGGACTCCTGGGGGGGCCAGGAGGGTCTGGCCTCAGATATGTGTCATGGTTCTCAGAGGGTCCCAGGGACCCGTCTCCTGCTCCCTCCTGGCCCCAGGCAGAGCGCGTTGCAATGTCAAGGTTGCGGTGCTTGAATCCCAATGTCAAGGTTGTGGCGCTAAACCCCTTAGGCATCCGCTCTCTCTTGCCTCTGAGCCTTCACACCTGTTGCATTCTCTCCTGGAGCCACCTCTTTTTTTCTAGTCCCCATAGATCGGAGTGAGACGGAATTACGCCTGGAGACTCTGATTCACCCCTTCTGCTTCCCCAGGTACAGCATGAGTGCTTGGTGGCCCACCCATAGCCCATCAGGCCTTCCCAGTACAAGTTACAGTGGCTTAATTGCTCACAGTCTGAAGACTGCCTGGCAGCCAGAGCTGTGCATCTAGACGGAGGTGCTGGAAAATGCCCCGCCCACTTATATAACACACGGCAGCTCTCCACTAGTGGCTGACGGGCCTGGTGGACAAAGACCCCGGCTCCCTTGCCCCTCAGGTGGGATTTCCCTGAAGGTATGTGGTCTGCAGGGGGCCCCAGAGTCCCTGGCAGGATGCGCTCTGATAGTCCACAGTGGTAACTTCTCGAAACACACCCTGTGCTGAATGCCTTCCCTTCCCTGTCTCACCCGCTCCTTCACTTACCAGGGTTTCCTGGGATCATCTTCCAAACAAACTGCACCCTGTCTCAGGGTCTGCTTCTGGGGCGACTCAAGCCAAGACACCCTCCTAATACTTACTGTAGCTGCCTATCTGACTTCAGGGCACCCTCCACCTAACCCTGCAGTCAGGATGGGCTGGAAGGAGTTGCTCTCGTTCCCTGCAATATCCCAGTGCCTGATGCACTGCCTGGCTCGCGATTAGTGCCAGTAAATATTTTCTGAATGAAGAAGACACAGTGCAGCCTATGGAAGACCTTAACCATCTGGCAGGGAGACAGACACAAGCAGATAAATGACAACTCAGAGGCATAAGGGGAACCAGTGCAGCATCTGCAAAGGTCACACAGAAAGGGGGGGACCCACTGTGTGTAAGGTGCACACAGAGTCAGAGCAAGTGACCTCAGTGTCTTAAATGACTGAATAAACCAGGTGGGGAAACAGGGAAGGCGGTTGAGCAGAAACAAGAGTAAAGGTGAGTGTGGTAGACACAGCAATGGGCTGCCTGATCTCCCTCCAGGGAAGGACTGCTGCCAGGCGGCAGGAAGCGTGGTCAGCAGGCTGCCCGCAGCCATCAGCTCCCGCAAGGGCAGAGAGCCATCTTGCCAAGGTCGAGCCAGCCTGGAATGGTCTGCCTCAGTGACTGGGTAAGACGGGGGTATGAAGGCCGGGCTGGTTTGACCTGATTCTGGACCCTGAGCAGGTCACAGTGACCTCTGTGCTCCCGGGGGGCTGGCCAGGGATCTGCCAGTCCTGCAGCCTCCAAGCTCTTCCTCTGCCTAATCTGGTCAAGAAGCCTCCCGCTTCTTCCCTTCACAGGGACTGATCCCTACTCAGGGTTGCCAGATTAGCGAATAAAAATACAGAGTGCCCAGTTAAATTTAAATTTCAGATAAACAATGAATCATTTTTATATGAATATTCCAGATATCGCGTGGGGCATACTTCGAATACTAAAGAATGATTCTTTGTCTGCAATTCAATGCGATGAGGCACCTTATCTTCCATCTGACAGCCCTATCAATGATATTTATCATTCCCCCCTCCAGTTCCACCTCGTTATCTGCTCTGGAGGACTGGCCGGCAGCCCCAGCATAGGAGGCACCGTGTGATGTGGGGCTGCAGGCCGTTCCCACTGAGATGGGGGTAGCGGTTGTCAGAAGGTAGGGCTGAAGAGCAGGAGACTCCGAGTTCTTCATCTAAAAATCACGAATTTTATCCTTAGAGACAATGATGGAAAAGGATGGAAGGCTCTAGGCAGAAGGTGGCCAGGTTTGCATTTCAGAAAGGCCCCTCTCATGACTGTGAGCATGGCCAGGAGGCTGCTACAGCCTGAGGGTCACCCTAGGACAAGGAGACAAGGGACTTCTGAGATGTTCCGCATTGAGATAGAACTTCGTTTGGAGGAGCAGAGGAGAGGACCAGTTACATCCCAGGCCTCTGGGTCAGGACGCTGTATGGGGTGCATGTGGTTCAACTAAGGGGCACCAGCATCTACACCATGGGCTCTGCTTGCTCAACCCGGCTTCGTGGGAGGTGTGATCCCAGCGTGGCAAGAGTGAGAAAGGAAGTGGAGGGATGTGTAGGAGGAGAGAGGCAGAGGTCACGCAGGCCGTGCACACTGGATCCTGGTACCTGGCTGCACCATCACAGTGAGCGACTTCTGGTCCAACCAACGGAGTCACCTGGTCTCATGGCCTCATGGTCTCATGGCCTTTGAGGGCAGGAAGGGAGAGACTGATTTTGTGGATCCTTCTACCTCTTCTCGCTGAGGCCTTAGCTCCTCCACTGCTCTGGGCTACGTTACCTGATGCCTCCAGGCAGCCACGTCCTGTCTCCCGTGATCCCTGAGCCTGTCGGAGTCCAGAGATGGAGGCTGGACCAGGGCTGCAGGGGGTCTGAGTGGGCTGAGCTTGGGTGGGACTTGCAATCCTTCCGTGGTGTGTGCAGCAGAGGCGCTGCCGGACCCCAGCCCAAGGGTGTCTGAGAGAACCTACAGTTTGAGGAGATAAGAGAAGATGTGGCTGGATTGGGGGGTGAGTTATCCTCTGAGCAAGTGGTCAAGGATGGAGGTGGAGGGGGCAGACCAGGACCTCCAACTCCCAAAATCCACCTGATGCAACCAGCTGATGACCAGTACAATTAGCTGTGCCCTGAGCGACCCAGGGCTCCAGGAGCTGCCCACAGAACTGGAGCGCGGGGTCCCGGGCTGCGGGGAGAGGTGCTCCTGTGGGTCATCACGCATGTGAGGTTCAGAACCCAGGGATGGGGTGATGGGCTATGACTTGGTGAAGAGGACAGAAGCAATGCATGGACAAGGTCAGGGTCCATGGAGGCAGAAGGCACTGACCTTCAAGGTGGGCGGGACTCAGTGGATAGAATGGAAAAGTTTGCTCAGCGAGACCCCCCACCCCCCAACCTCCAAAAAGAACAAGAACACAAGGCTGTGGGGCTCAGGGCTGGAGGGGCAGGTGGTCCAAAGGTGAAGGCTTCTGAAAGGTTGAGGTGGCAGATGAGACAGAGAGAGTTCCTCAGGCCTGGCACTTAGAAGCAGCTCAGTGACTTTTATCAGCATAATCAATTCTAAGAATAAATTTGGTACGTTCAAGCTAAGGTTTTCCATCAGTAACTAAAAACATGAAATAAGGGTTGCAACTGAAGCCACAGCTTCAAGCCACGTTCAAGGAATCTTGCTCCTTGCCCCCATTTCAGACTTTTCTCTGGTTTAATAAAGAAGTAGGAATGATCTTGAGACAGGAAAATCTCTTAGCCTTGCAGTAAAGCAAAGAACGCAGCTAAATTCTTTGAACTCAAGTGTCTCTGACAGTGTAAGAGGATTTCAAGAAAGGCTTCATTTTTCAGAAATGGAACCAAGAAAAGCAAACGAGGACAAGCCCCCATGAAACATTCTCTGAAACCCATCTGCTCCTGAGAGCCATCTCCACAAACAAGTTCATCTGTTTCTGGAAATGTATTATTTTTTCATCCTCATAGGCATCTCAAAAATGAAGCCTTGCTAGGGTTGAGACAAAATTCTTTACCCTTTACCCATTTAGACCTAGAAAAAAATAATGATCATTTTCCTAAATTTCTCAGCAGATTATGATGGCATTTCGTATTGGTTTTGGTAAATCGGTAAAGGAATTACCATTTTAGTTTCCCATTTCTCACCTTTCCCCTGAGTGTGCATGTTCCCCTCTCTGTAATTAGACCTCTAGGCAGTCTAAGTTTCTCACCAGGAATCCACTCAAGATTCCATTCCTGGTGACGTAGTTGTTAAGAATCCACCTGCCAGTGCAGGGGACACGGGTTCAAGCCCTGGTCTGGGAAGATCCCACATACCGCGGAGCAACTAAGACCCTGAGTCACAACTACTGAGCCTGCACTGTAGAGCCCATGAGCCACAACTACTGAAGACCCCGCACCTAGAACCCATGCTCCACAACAAGAGAAGCCACCGCAACGAGAAGCCCGCGCACTGCAATGAAGAGAAGCCCCTGCTCACCGCAACCAGAGAAAAGCCCGCGCAGCAATGAAGACACAACACAGCCAAAAAATAAAATAAATTTTTAAAAAAAGGTTCCATTCCTAAACTTAGTTGCTGCCAACTGCTTTCTGATTTTGACTCTAACTGCTAAAGACTGAGGGGTCTTCACTTCCCAGCGGCATTTACTTTGGGAAAGAAGTGTCTCCCAGAGGGGCATCTGCATTGTGGGAAGAATCTGGCAGTTATCCAGGAGAAAAACAATGAATAATGAGCCCATGACTTTGCCAGCGTGGTGTTGGAGGTCAAGGGAAATGAGAAAAATTCCTGTGGAGGAAGAGGCTGCAATATTCTGTTAAGTGGTGGATCCCACATGAGGTGTGGGGTGCTCTAAAAGCAGCCTTAGAAGGTGATCCTAGACCTAATCAAACTCACCAGCTCTTGCACAGCAAAGGAAACCATAAACAAAATGAAAAGACAACCTACAGATTGGAAGAAAATATTTGCAAATGATACGACCGACAAGGGCTTAATTTCCAAAATATACAAACAGCTCATACAATTCAACAACAAAAAAAACCCCAACCCAATTGAAAAATGGGCAGAAGACCTAAATAGACATTTCCCCAAGGAAGAAATACAGATGGCCAGTAGGCACATGAAAAGATGCTCAACATTGCTAGTTATTAGCAGAATGAAAATTAAAACCACGGTGAGGTACCATCTCACACCAGTCAGAATGGCCATCATTAAAAAGTCTACATATAACAAATGCTGGAGGGGGTGTGGAGGAATTCCTACACTGTTGGTAGGAATGTAAGTTGGTGCAGCCTCTGTGGAAAACAGTATGGAGTTTCCTTAGTGAACTAAAAATAGAATTACCATATGATCCAGCAATCCCACTCTTGGATATATATCCAGACAAAACTGTAATTCAAAAAGATACATGCACCCCTATGTTCACAGCAGCACTATTCACAATAGTCAAGACATGGAAACAACCTAAACATGTCTATCAACAGATGAATGGATAAATATGTGGTACATGTATACAATGGAATATTACTCAGCCATAAAAAAGAATGAAATAATGCCATTTGCAGCAACATGGATGGACCTAGAGATTATCATACTAAGTGAAGTAAGTCAGAAAGAGAAAGACAAATACCATATGATATCACTTATATGTGGAATCTAAAAAATGACACAAATGAACCTATCTATGAAACAGATCAGGGACATAGAGAACAGACTGGTGGTTGCCAAGGGGGAGGGAGGTGGGAGAGGGTTGGAATGGGAGTTTGGGATTAGCAGATGCAAACTGGTATATATAGGATGGATAAACTACAAGGTCCTACTGTAGAGCACAGGGAACTATATTCCATATCCTGTGATAAACCATAATAGAAAAGGATATGAAAAAGAATGTATATACACGTATAACTGAGTCCCTTTGCTGTACAGCAGTAATGAACACAACATTGTAATTCAACTATATTTGAATAAAAAATAAATTTTAAAAAATAAAAATAAGAAGGTGGTCCTAGAGGTGCTGAGCTCATACAGGATGGAACTTGACAGCAGCAATCGGTTATCCCAAATTCAGCCTCGCAGCACCTCTCCCCAGCTTTGTCCACTCCTGTCTGATCTTCACCTGCACATCCTGCCTTTAGGGTTAGGGGCCTGGGCAGATTGAGAATAAACCAAAATGAACCAGGAGGAGAGCAAACAAATTAAGTCCTCGTCTGAAATGACATTTCTTAATATTTTACTCTTTATTTTCTGTGATTTATCTAACTTTAACTAATGGGACTAGACTAAGATATCGAGATATATCTATCTGGTATGGTTAAACCCCAAAAAGAAAAATTTTAAGCTTAATTAAGCCACTCCAGCTTGTATTCCTGGGACAGAGGAAGTGGTTGAACGTTGGTCCTTTTTTATTTTTTTTGCGGTATGTGGGCCTCTCACTGTTGTGGCCTCTCCCGTTGCGGAGCACAGGCTCCGGATGCGCAGGCCCAGTGGCCATGGCTCATGGGCCCAGCCGCTCCGCGGCATGTGGGATCTTCCCGGACCGGGGCACGAACCCATGTCCCCTGCATCGGCAGGCGGACTCTCAACCACTGCGCCGCCAGGGAAGCCCTGAACGTTGGTTCTTGACAAACGTCCATCCTCTTCTTCTTGATACCAACATTACCATGGAAATGACAGAAGCCTACATGAATGACCTCTCCCCGAGACATTTGCATTATGTAAAGGAACATTTTTGTGTACATTTACACAACTGTAAATCAAAGGAAAAAAAAGTTTTGTTTAGGGAATCAAGCCAGCAAGACATTGGGTAAAATTGCAGGGATGGTCCCCAGGGACCTTGACTCCGAGGGGTTCTCCGGTACAAGCTGGTCAGATCTGTTCGTGAGCAGAGAAAGTGAGACATGGGGGTCCATCCTGGCCCCTTCAATGCAGATTGAACTGTTACATCATGAAAGAACGCACATCCATCTGGAAATTGGACAATTGAATACAAGTTTCGCTCCCGTTCCTTCCTGTGCCATTGACTGAGCGCAGATCCCATTCTCACCCTCATTTTCCTGGTAAAATAAAACTAATATATGGACTCAGCTTGAAAATCAACGAGTGTGGTGACATGTTACCATTCTCATTATTATCACTCCTAAAGTTCTCAAAGTTCAGGAAATTGCAGGAAAAAAAAAACATGGAAATTATTCTTAACTTCATTGCCCCAAAGCCACCAGTTTCCCCAAATTTAACCTATCTGAAAAAAAAAGAAAACCTGTTGACTAAGTACCAGTTACCATTTAGCCCTTTAGAGTTGCAGGTTTGCGCTTAATAATCTCCAGAAAGGCTGATGCCCGTGGATATTTTAGAGATGTGGGAGGAGGTTTGCAGAACATTGCCTTTTTTTTTAAATTCCCACTATTATTCAGTGAGGTAAAATAACGAGAAGTCCATCAGCTAATCATCGCCTGATAAGAGGCGTCACACAATTTATGAAAGGAAAAAAACACTAACAAGCACATCCAAGGTAACCGAGGCTGATCACAGTGTCTGCAGAAAGTTTCCGTTTACAGTTTCCATTACAGATGGTCAGTTGTGCCATGAATACCGACCAAGCAGGCTGCTGGAAGAGGGAGGGGATATGGGGATATATGTATACATAGAGCTGATTCACTTTGTTATACAGCAGACACGAACACAACATTGTAAAGCAATTATACTCCAATAAAGATGTTAAAAACATATCTATATATATAAAGAATCTAAAAAAAAATGGTAAAAAAAAATAAAAGCAGGCTGCTTGGCACCTAGGAGACATGACTGGGGCTTTCAGCACTCATGTTCTGAAGTTTCATTTGTGTTCCAGGAGGCTCAGCGTAATGCACAGAATGACTGACCTACGGCATCCAGCCAGGGAATGAATTCCTCCCTCCAATAAAGGAAAAACAAAGAGCTCGCCATGCTTATTCCATCCCTGTCTGTCCAGCATCTCAGATGCCTTTGTAGGGAGCAGCAGGTAATAACCTGCAGCTGAGAGGTGCTTGGAATAAGTGTGGCAGCTCTGCTTCCCGCCTTCACAGGACTGTCAGCACCTCTCCAAGCTGCTTACTTGGCAAAGCTGAGAAACCAGTTACTGAAGAAAATAACACCCTGCCATTTGCTCTGTTTAAATGTATACGGAAGGCACTGTTACAGCATGAAAACTACTTTATTCTGTGGATTAACAGGCTTATCTTCAAGATACAATCGGTTCCTGAAGTGTAGGAATCACCTGAACTCTTGGCCATGGGCTGGTGATGAAGACCTGCCATCTGTCTAAAATGGGCCAGCACCTTCCTTTAGCACCAAAACACGCATCTCCCTACTTCACCTGGACTTGCTGCTGGGTTTCTGCAGTTATGGCATCAACATTCTTCCTCTTTGAGAGATCATGTAATCTGCAAAGAGTCAAGGGTTCTAGATTCTCACCTTGTTCTGTGACTCCATTCTGTCATTCATTTATTCATTCAGAAATATTTACTGGGGACTCACTGGGAACTAGACATCACCAAAGATACAGAAATGAATAAGATAGACAACAAAAACAGAAACAAATGTATGTGTGTGTGTGAGAGAGAGATAGAGAGAGAGAGAGGAGGGAGAGAGAGAGAGAGAGAATGAAAAAGACCATACAGAAACTCTGAATCGAGCACAGCGGCAGTGCCTGGGCAGTGACTTTAAACAGATCGCCTTTCTGATTACTTTAAGATCTGAACGGGATGGAGGAGCCTGCTGTGCACAAGTTGGGGGCAAGGGCAGCCCTTGGCAAGGACTAGAGCAAGCAGGGTAGGTGAGCCTTGATAAGGTGCTTGGACGGTGTTCTAACAGATACGAGATATTGTTGGAAGGTCTGAAGTAGGAAAGTAACTTGGTCCATGCTTTTAAAAAATCACCTTGACTCTGTGTAGATGCTAAAATGTCCAGGGCAAGGGACTAAAAGACTAGTTAGGAGGCCACAGACCCGCCCAGGCAGAACACTCTAAATGGTGGGTGCCAGGGATGGAGAGGAGGGGATTGGGGTCCCATTGTTTATGGGATACAGAGCTTCAGTTTTGGAAAATGATGAGCATTCTAGAGATGAACGGAAGTGATGGTTGCACAACAATGCTACTGCCCCAGAACTGTACACTTAAAAAGGGTCAAGATGGTAAGTGTTATGTATATTTCACCACAATAAAAAAAAAAGTGATTGGTAAGTTATTTTGTTGCTGATGGAATTTAGAGCCCTCACCCAACCTCCCAGATAAAGCAAGATCAGGGGGAGGGGTTGGTGTCATTTAGGGTTTTGCTTTTTCCTTATAAAATTCACCTGTTATCAACATGATTTATTAGAAACTCAAAAATCCAAATAGTTTCTAAACAAGATTCAGTTACTAAAAGGTATAAGCATTAAGGGTTCAACAAAGCAGTGACACAAAATGGTAATTAACTCAAGTCCACCCACACAGTCTTTCCAAACATCTGTTCTATTTTCCCCTCTGTTCCCTCTTTGGTAGCTGCTGCTGTGAAGTTACCACCCATCCTGACCCTTTCACTCATTCAGAGGCAATCGTGATGTGTATACAATCACAGATAATATTATCAAGAAGGATGTAGGGTTTTTGTGTTGTTTTTCAATTTTTTTTTTTTAATTTCTGTTTCTTTTTTCTTTTTTTGACCATTCACCCAGTTTCCAGAGCACTGGTCATTCATTGTCTAAATCCCCTGGTCTATCCACGGGGCGCCTCACGCTCTCTTCCACAGTGATGCTGCCCACGGCATTTTCCTCTTTAACTCACCTCTGACTTTGCCTACTGTGGGAGTCTGCAGGGGTCTACAGTTCCTCCACTAGAGCACTGAGGCATAAAATACACGGCAAACCATGTGAATTCCTGCCAGTGGACCCCGCGTCATACACACTCAGTGGCGTGAGCTGCGTTACAGAACAGGATGGCGACGGCGATACTCCAGCCCTGGCGTGGTGATCTTGGATAAGCCGCTTCCTGTCTCAGGCTGGGTTATGCCCTGGGATGAGGATTAAGTGCTGTTAACCAACATTTTAGAAATGGAGACCTGATTGAAATAAAGAGGAGTTTATTAGGGGGTTTTCTTAGGATTGTAGCCCAAAGGAGCACTTGAATTATGTTCCATCGGGCTATAAAATGGGGGGAGCTTCTAAGGGCAAAAACTGCAAGGCCATAGTTAGTTACATAAGTTGTTTGTCGAGAATTATAATTGGAGCTGGCAGGAAATAAGGGGGCTTGTTAATCAAGGATCAGTTGGGGTCCAAAATATTTGCATAGTTACAAGGGGGGGACCTTGAGACCATAAGATTGCAGCTGTCGTTTGTTGTTTCCAATATGACTGGTGGCGGCCTTGAGTTTGATGCAATTCAGAGAAATTCAAGTTCTCAGTGGTGGAGGGATATGTCTGACACCAGGTCCTCATTGGCCACCCAACTCCATTTTTAGATGCCTGGGCACTCATCCCTTCTAAGTCCACTAAGGGAACCAACATTTTTAGCATTTTCACTGTGTTTCATCTCTATTCTTCCCCCCAAACCCTCTGCTCCTAACTTGCTCCATTCTAGTCCACTGAGATGATTAGTGCTCCTCATGACGTTCTCCAGGGAAAAACCCGTTAAACAACCCAACTTTTTAAAAATGGACAAAATTTGGTTTTTTTAACATCTTTATTGGAGTATAATTGCTTTACAATGGTGTGTTAGTTTCTGCTGTATAACAAAGTGAATCAGCTATACATATACATATATCCCTATATCCCCTCCCTCTTGTGTCTGCCTCCCACCCTCCCTATCCCACCCTTCTACGTGGTCACAAAGCACTGAGCTGATCTCCCTGTGCTATGCGGCTGCTTCCCACTAGCTCTCTATTTTACATTTGGTAGTGTTTATAAGTCCATGCAACTCTCTCATTTCATCCCAGCTTACCCTTCCCCCTCTCCACATCCTCAAGTCCATTCTCTACATCTGTGTCTTTATTCCTGTCCTGCCCCTAGGTTCTTTAGAATCTTTTTTTTTTTTTTTAGATTCCATATATATGTGTTAGCATACGGTATTTGTTTTTCTCTTTCTGACTTAATTCACTCTGTATGACAGACTCTAGGTCCATCCACCTCACTACAAATAACTCAATTTCATTCCTTTTTATGGCTGAGTACTATTCCATTGTGTATATGTGCCACATCTTCTTTATCCATTCATCTATTGATGGACACTTAATTTGGTTCCATGTCCTGGCTATTGTAAATAGTGCTGCAATGAACATTGTGTTACATGACTCTTTTTGAATTATGGTTTTCTCAGGGTATGTGCCCAGCAGTGAGATTGCTGTGTCATATGGTAGTTCTATTTTTAGTTTTTTAAGGAACCTCCATACTGTTCTCCATAGTGGCTGCATCAATTTATATTCCCACCAACAGTGCAAGAGGGTTCCCTTTTCTCCACACCCTCTCCAGCATTTATTGTTTGTAGATTTTTTGATGATGGCCATTCTGACTGGTGTGAGGTGATACCTCATTGTAGTTTTGATTTGCATTTCTCTAATGATTAGTGATGCTGAGCATCCTTTCATGTGTTTGTTGGCAGTCTGTATGTCTTCCTTGGAGAAATGTCTATTTAGGTCTTCTGCCCATTTTTGGATTGGGTTGTTTGTTTTTTTGATATTGAGCTGCATGAGCTGCTTGTATATTTTGGAGATTAATCCTTTGTCAGTTGCTTCATTCGCAAATATTTTCTCCCATTCTTAGGGCTGTCTTTTCTTCTTCTTTATGGTTTCCTTTGCTGTGCAAAAGCTTTTAACTTTCATTAGGTCCCATTTGTTTATTTTGTTTTTATTTCCATTTCTCTAGGAGGTGGGTCTAAAAGGATCTTGCTGTGATTTATGTCCTAGAGTGTTCTGCCTATGTTTTCCTCTAAAAGTTTTATAGTGTCTTGCCTTACATTTAGATCTATATTCTATTTTGAGTTTATTTTTGTGTATGGTGTTAGGGAGTGTTCTAATTTCATTCTTTTACATGTAGCTGTCCAGTTTTCCCAGCACCACTTATTGAAGAGGTTATCTTTTCTCCATTGTATATTCTTGCCTCCTTTATCAAAAATAAGGTGACCATATGTGCATGGGTTTATCTCTGAGCTTTCTATCCTGTTCCATTGATCTATTTTTATGTTTCTGTGCCAGTAGCACACAGTCTTGATTACTGTAGCTTTGTAGTATAGCCTGATTCCTCCAGCTCCATTTTTCTTTCACAAGATTTCTTTGGCTTTGGGGTCTTTTGTGTTTCCACACAAATTGTGAACTTTTTGTTCTAGTTCTGTGAAAAATGCCACTGGTAGTTTGATAGGGGTTGCATTGAATCTGTAGATTGCTTTGGGTAGTATAGTCATTTTCACGGTGTTGATTCTTCCAATCTGAGAACATGGTATATCTCTCCAACTGTTTGTATCATCTTTAATTTCTTTCAGCAGTGTCTTATAGTTTTCTGCATACAGGTCTTTTGTCTCCCTAGGTAGATTTATTCCTAGGCATTTTATTCTTTTTGTTGCAGTGGTAAATGGGAGTGTTTTCTTAATTTCTCTTTCAGATTTTTCTTCATTAGTGTATAGGAATGCAAGAGATTTCTGTGCATTAATTTTGTATCCTGCTACTTTACCAAATTCGTTGATTAGCTCTAGCAGTTTTCTGGTAACATCTTTAGGATTCTCTATGTATAGTATCATGTCATCTGCAAACAGTGACAGCTTTACTTCTTCTCTTCCAATTTGGATTCCTTTTATTTCTTTTTCTTCTCTGATTGCTGTGGCTAAAACTTCCAAAACTATGTTGAATAATAGTGGTGAGAGTGGGCAACATTGTCTTGTTCCTGATCTTAGTGGAAATGGTTTCAGTTTTTCACCATTGAGAACGATATTGGCTGTGGGTTTGTCATATATGGCCTTTATTATGTTGAGGTAAGTTCCCTCTATGTCTACTATCTGGAGGATTTTTATCATAAATGGATGCTAAATTTTGTTGAAAGCTAAAAATGGACAAAATTATCTAAAATTACCTAAATACCTAAGTTACCTAAAAAGATATCCAAACAGCTAATAATGATACTCAACATCATTTGTCATCAAGAAAATGTAAATCACAGCCACAGTGAGACATGGCTACACGTCAAAATGGGTTAAAAAGAAATAAATACCAAGTGCATATAAGGATGTGGAGCAACTGGGAATCCATATACTTTGGAAAATTGGTTGAGTGTCTTTCCAAAAGCTAAACTACACCTACTCTACTATCCCGACATTTCACAGGGGAGTACTCATGTTACCAGAAAACGTGGGAAAAGATATTCACAACAGCATTATTAATAATAGTCAAATCAATATAGATGACAAAATACATTTTAGCATTCACCAACAGAATAGTACAGACACACAACACAACACAACACAAACAAAACAAAAAACCATGTGGGTGACTCTCATAGCCATGGCCTTGAGCAAAAGCACACACACTGTGTGATCCTGTTTGTATGAAGTTCAAGGACAGTCCAGAGGTTCCTCCTGGGCTGACGGGAGGGGCAGGAAGGAGTGAGGCTGGGGATGCCCTGAATCTCCATCTGGGCAGTGGTTATGAGGCCCCATGACACACGCAAGTAAAATCAGTGTACTCGCCCGTGTGTATTTTAAGCCTCAGTTAAGAGAGAGAGACTTGAGATACATCAGCTGAATGTGATGTGCAGAACTTTCTTGGATCCTGTTTTGAATAAGATATCTGTAAAAAGGCATTCATGGCATAATCAGGACACAGTGACTCTGACAATACTGCATGATGTTAAGTAATGATGGTTTACATATGCTGATGGTATCACAAGATGTGTTTTTTACGCCCTTCTCTCCTAGAATTCGTGCCGAAGCCTGAAATGACAGGGTATTTGGACTTTGCTTCAGAGTAATGCGGCGGGGTCTGGGAGGAGAACCAAGCGTACAGAGGGCACAGGTGGGGGCCACTTTGATGATGGGTTCTGGAATTCATTGCACTTTTCTCTTTACTTTTGTGTTTGGAGGGAAATTTTCATAATAAAGAAAAAAAGATTATTTAAAAAGTATCTAGCTTTGGGGAAGGCTGAGGGGGAAAATACAAATGTTAAAATACAACTTGATTTTAAAACAAAGGCTGTTGTTGTCTCACAGTGTGAGGTGTGAGGAGGGGATGTGAAATCACGTAACTGCTCCCGACCCGGGCTGCCTGGCCCTCCCAGCACCTCTGATCACTGGCAGGGCTCTCAGGCAGGCAGAGTTCACCACGGCCATAGGGAAGTCCCCGAGGCTGCAGGAACATCCCTCCCCAGGACCCCAGAGCTCCTTCTTCCTCTGAGAGGTCGTCCTGAGCGGTTGTGTGTTCACCTGAGTTCATCGCTTCTGGCTCCACCTGGCTTCTCTTGTCCTTGAACAAGAGGCCACAGGATATTATTAGCTCCCCAGCCCTGTACCGCCCCCACCCCTGGGCATCTCTGTGCTATGCTTTTCCCAGATGAAGGCGTTGGGATGGCTGCTGCTCTGAGCCAGGAAGCTGCAGCCCTTGTGGGGTTGTGACCGTAGAGCACACTTCCCGACTGGAGGAAAGATGTTTGGGAACCATAACAAGGTGAGGATGCCCTGCTAATGTTAACATACAGAGACTCCAAGGAGCCCTAGAGTAAAACGTAGGAGAACAGAGCTACCTAGCTTTGCCCCTGAGCACAGGTGAGCCCAGAGTAGCTAATGAAGGGGCATCTTGGAACAGCCCTCAAATCCTTCTCAGGACCCCCACTTGGGGAACACTGCCCAGAAGCTTCCCCCAGAGCAAATGTTCGGAACCAGGATCCATGCTTGGGATCCACGCTTGGGTTGGGTGGGGAGCAACCTGCAGTCATGCATTGCGTGTCTGGGTGTGTCCCCTTCTGGAGCAGGGGCCCTCGGCTTCATCAGCTCCCAGACTGTCCAGAGACCCATGAAAGTAATGAGAACCAGGACACCCGGGAGATGTTCCCAGTGAGGGGGGTTTGGTGTGTTCTTGGTGAGTGTGGGATTTGAAGGTGCCACATCACAGCTGAATACAGTTCTCTTTCAGGGTTGTCGATCACTTTGAAGATCTTATCCTACAAATTATGAGATGGATCCGGTTCCCGTTTTAAAACCAGGAGCAAAGGACTCTTGAAAAGCAAGAGGTCAAATCCAGAACACCAACACAGGGGACAGGGTGGGTGGTCCATCTGTAACAGGAAAGAGCCAAACCTGGCTCCATGTTGGATCAGTTTCTTTTACTTTAACCTCTGTTTTCCACTGCTTTTGTTCACTAAAAGGATACCATCTGCACATAATGGCCTGCCTCAGGGAACCCTGCCCCTCTGCCTGAAGGTTAAACCAAAGTGCCTTTGTTCAGGCAAACATCCTGACCCTGTCCACCTGTGGATGGCTGCAAGAAAGAAGAAATTAACACATCCCCTCCCTGAGGCTGGCTATTCCAGGAGATATTTGCATAACTTATGGCCTTTTTACTTTATTTCCTCATCTCCTTCCCCTCTCTGTGCTATAAAAGAAACTGGCCTCCAAACAGGGATAACATAGTTATTTGAGACTTTAGTCTGCCATCTTCTTGGTCTGCCGGCAAGTCATCTTTCTTGCCTCAACACCTCATCTCCGATTTATTGGCCTGTCGTGCGGCGAGCAGAGCGAACTAGGACTCGGTAACACATCCTCCACACACGTACCTCTGACCTGGAAAAGCTTGAGTTTGTGGAGAATCGCGTTAGGCAAACTTTCTGCTTGGCTCTTTTATCTACTCAAGATTCTGCTGAAGGCTACACAAACCGTCTCTGCCACTGTGCGTCTCTATAGAAGGTCTGCTAACAATTCCAAATTGTACTGTATAATGCAAGGGGCCATGTGATCAGTATGAAGAGGACTGAAGTCCTAAAAATCATGGTTTGTGCTTGAAACTATAGACGGGGTCTGGTCTGACACCAAAGGGAGGTGCTTGGTATCTGATAAAAAAGAAACTTGGGCGTTCATATTTTGCTCTTTGTGGGTTTTCAACTTGGTCTTAAATTTTTATTTAATTTGTTTTTATTATTGACAACCCATTTTACTGGAATTTTTCTTTCCTGTTTAGTCTACCTTCTAGTTCACCAAACTGTAGCATGCATAGTAATAAAATATGTATTTTATTATTAAATAGTTAATAATACATGTCGTTGTAAAAAATTGGAAACTAAAAATCACCCAGAATTTAAACATGTCAGAGGAAACTATGGCTCACAGAAACAGACTTGAAAATGTAGCCCTTTCACCCTCTCTGGAGACCTAAGTCATGTGTCTCTTCCTTCCCATATTATAAGGAAACATACACTCTATATATAGTTCAAAGTTCCTGAGATTCCTATGAGTTTAATGTACATCTGGAGAGCACAAGTGGTCAGTTCCTTAGGCCTCGGCAGAATGTACTGGGGAATGGCATCTAATAATACATTACCAGAAAGTGTCCCCGTAATAACTGCAGAAGGGTGTGGCCACAGCTATTCTGCACTTCTGTTCTGCACCCACCCAGGTCTGAGTCACAGAACTCCCTCCTTATCAGCCACCCTGCTTTCCACAGACCCTGCCTCTGACCTTGCCCACACCCTCACCTCCTTGCCTCACTCTGGCCTCACCCAGTCCTGCCAATTCAGCAGCCACTGACCACCCTGCATTTCAGGACCAGCAAAAAGGACAGAGAGGGTCTGAGTTAAACATGGATTTTAAATGTATGAAGGATATCCAAAATTGACATTTTGAATCCAAACTGCATATTTCCCCCTACTATGTAGATGGGACATCATCAATTTTTCCCCCAGTGTTGGTTCATGTGTGTCTGTTTTCTAAAACTGTACAAATGTTGAGTTTTTAATCTCTGGTAATAGGCTATTACAAAGAAATTGCTTTTCTTCTGTTACTGTTCAGCTCAGTCATCTTCATATATGCTTAATCATTACTAGTCACTTATGTTATTTCATTTTCTTCTGTTGTTTTTTCATTTCCCTTGGAATATCAATGTCTTTGTAACTGGTTTCTACGGACTCATTTATGACTGAGGATGTTAACCATTTGTCATTCAATGCAAATGAAATACCATGTTCTATTGCCATCAGTTTACTACTGTGTTTTGTATTTTGGTTGTGTACTTACTGGGCTCCAACTGATGGCTTTTGGATTGAATTGTACAAACACTAGAGGAAAATGAAAGAGGAAAAGGAGGAGCCAAACCAGGACAAATATGCAAAGACATCGATGAGGCTGTCTTGGGCAAATAGACACATGGTCCTTGTAGCCGGCAACCTCTAAAGGGCTCTTATTGATATTGTCACCCCTGTGCTATAGCCTCCCCTTGAGGGTGGGCTGAACCTTGTCATTTACTTCTAATAAACAGAATATAGAAAAAGTGGTGAGGGGCATCACTTTCAAGACTGTGACTTCCAAGACTGTGACCCCGGGGAAGCCAGCTGCTTATATGAAGGCAGCCCTGTGGGAGGCCCGTGAAGTGAGGGGCCAAGCCTGCCAACACCCAGTGAGTGACGTTCACCCACACCCACCTCGCCTGGCCACACCTTCAGATGAGACCACAGCTCTGGCTCACAATTTGACTGCAGCTTCATGAGAAACCTGGAGTCAGAGGCACCCAGCTAAGCCACACCTGGATTCCTGACCCACAGAGATGATAAATGTTTGTTGTTTTAATCAACTGAGCTTTGCAGCGATCTGTTATGTAGCAACCGAGCTCTAACAGACTCATCACATTCCACAGGTATTTCCGGGTATCACTCAGGAAGCTGTGGTCAGCATTACCTACCACGTTTCCACCAAACTCACCAGGAACACCATGCAAAAGGCCTTGGGGGTCAGAGATCTAAAAAAGCTGTGTGAACACAGGCAGTCACCTTGTTTGACCTCTAAACCTACTCCATTATCTTTAAAATGGGGAAGATAACCTCTAGCCCACTGACCCCTGGGGAAGGTTAATGGAAAGTATGCTGCAAAGTTCCCAGCACCATCTCTGGCACATGGGTGGACTCTAGGAAATGCTACCTCTCAACCCCACATTACTAAACAATCAGCCAAAGAGAAAATTAGCTTCCAACCAACGACTGACCTCAGTTAAGTGGAATCATATGCATGTTGCAAAGATCAGTCACTCTGCCCTGGGGTAGCACTGAGGAACAGCTAGAGGGAAGGCACGCCGTCCACTTGTGCCTGAAAGTCCAAACCCTGCTTCCTAGAGGCTCCCCTGCTAGGCTGCCCACTGCCTGTGCCCAGGCTGCTTCCTTGACTTCATGCCGAGCAGTGTCGCCTTCCGGTTTTGAGTACAGCCCGGAAATTGCGACTCTGGCTTAGCAGCAAGTGAAAAGCTGAACAAACTGAAAAAACAACAACTCCTTTTTCTTTTTTTGAATTTTATTTTATTTATTTTTTATACAGCAGGTTCTTATTAGTTATCTATTTTATACATATTAGTGTATATATGTCAATCCCAATCTCCCAATTCATCCCATCACCACCCACCACCAACCACCACTTTCCCCCTTTGGAAAAACCAACAATTTTTCTTGGATCCTTTGGAGAAGTGAGGTCCCAGGGGAAGCTCTGCCCACAAAATTGGAGAAACTGATGGGCGGATACACAGAATCACCACTTACTGGAGGAGAAACCCATGAGCAGAAACCTCTGTGGGAACCAGCACCGGGACAGGAGACCTGAGCTGGGACTGAGGCATTGCTGGAGGCTTGGTGTGCACAGACCCGAGTTTGAAACTCCGGGGGGGTGACCCTGGTGGGAGGGGGGTGTCCCATACTTCCATGAGTTTTCCCTCCCAGAGCTCTACCATGTCCTCACAGTATCTCAGGAAAACCTCCTAGTGCTCCCAGCATTTGCAATACACCACAGCGCTCTGTGCTTCTCAACAAGGCCTTCTCTCCAGCCTAATCTATTGGAGTTTGATCAGAGCCCAACTGACTTGGGAAAAGGAAAATACCCAACGCCAGCCCCCTTTAGCCACACCGTCCCATCTAAGAGGGGAACAAAACAAGAGGCACTTGTGAAGTTCACAGCCCAGAGGCACAGACTCACTAAAGGATTAGAACTAATCATAGGACCACACATCCCCCTCCCCCCACATCCCACCATCGTGTCACTAACTGTGCTCTGTTTACCTTTTACCCAGTACAACACATCCACCTTTCAACAGAAAGTTAAAAGGCAGAAACACAGTTGAAGAAATTGAACAAGCATCAAACCCAGAGTCAGATTTGGCAGGAATGTGAAAATTATGAGACCTAGTATATTAAAAACTGTGACTCATATGCAAGGGTTTACATGGGTAAAGTGGACAGTGTACAAGGACAGATGGGTGATGTAAGTGGAGAGAAATTCTAAGACAGGGTCTACAAGAAATGCTGGAGATTAAAAACACTGTAACAGAAATGAAGGATGCTTTTGATGGGCTCATTAGTAGACTGGACTTAGTTGAGGAAAGACTCTGAGATTGAGGGTATAGAAACTCCCCAACTGAATGTCAAAGAGAAAAAAGATTTAAAACAAAAAAGGACAGAATATCCCAAACTGTGGGACAACAAAAAAAAACCTGTAACTAACATCCACATACCGGAAGGACAAGAGAGAGGGAAAGGAACAGAAGAAGCACGGAAGCAATGATGGGGAATTTCGTCCAGTTAATATGAGACACTAAACCACAGACCCAGGAAGCTGAGGGAACAACAAGCAGGATAAAAAAACAAAAAACAAACAAGTATACTCAGACATATCATATTCAACTTGCAGAAAATCAAAAATAAAGAAAAAGCCCTGAAAGAAGCCAGAGGAAAGAAACACCTTCCCTACAGAGGAACAAAGATGAGAATTACATCCAACTTCTCTGTAGAAACCAAGCAAGCAAAAAGAGAGTGGAGTGAAATATTTAAAGGATTGAGCAAAAAATCCACCCACTGAGAATTTTGTATCCTGTGAAATTATCCTTCAAACACGAATGAGAGGGCTTCCCTGGTGGCGCAGTGGTTGAGAGTCTGCCTGCCAATGCAGGGGACACAGGTTCGTGCCCAGGTCTGGGAAGATCCCGCATGCTGCGGAGCGGCTGGGCCCGTGAGCCATGGCTGCTGAGCCTGTGCGTCCGGAGCCTGTTCTCCGCAACAGGAGAGGCCACAACAGTGAGAGGCCCGCGTACCGCAAAAAAAAAAAAAAGAACATGAATGAGAAAAAAAGGCTTTCTCAGACAAACAAAAATTAAGGGAATTTGTTGCCAGTAGACCTTTCTTATAAGAAATCTTAGAAGTTTTTTCAGAGAGAAGGAACATAATATAGGTCAGAAACTCAGATCTACAGAAAAGAAAGGAAGAACACTAGAGAAAGAATAAATGAAGGCAAAATAAAATCTTTTCTTATTCTTAATTGCTCTAACAAATGTTTGTTCAAAATAACAATAACAATCATGTATTAAATGCATATACATTCTAGGCTACATTTAAGGTTGTCAAACCAATCTTTGACAAAGGAGCAAAGGCAATACAACGGAGCAAAGATAGTCTTTTTTAGCAAGTGGTGTTAGAAAAACAGGACATCCATATGCAAAAAGAATGAATCTAGACACAGAGCTTACATGCTTCACAAATATTCACTCAAAATGGATCATAGACCTACATGTAAAACACAAAACAATAAAACTCCTAGAAGATAACATCAGAGGAAAACGAGCTAAGGTTGGATTTAACCAGGGCTGTGAGTTGCCAAACCAGGAGGAGAGAGGAGCAAGGGGATGCTTACAGCGATGACCTGAGATCTGAGCCGGGAAGGAAGGTGTGAGGACTTCTGCTTCTGGCCAAGATGGAGCTAAGGGACCCGATTTATCCTCCCACCTTAAACAACTGAAAAACTGGACCTCCCCGCCCCCCACCAAAACAACTATATACCTCAAACAATGGTGTTCAGATATTGGAAGACAGGAAGCTCTGGCAGGAATGCCTGAGAGATAAGAAACAAAGAAGTTTAGTCTATGGTTGTCCACCTTACCACCTGGAAAGGGTCCTGGTTGCAGACAAGGAAGGGAGACCTTGGGAAGAACCCAGCAGCCTCCCTGAGGTGAGGGAATGGAGCTGGGGGTCTGGGGAGGCCACAGCAGCTGCAGAGAGAGAGAGAGTGTTGCGGAGAGCCCCTTATGTCTTCAGGTGAAAGCACTTGGTACCCAGGCTGAGAAGAGCCACCAGAAGGAGCACCCCGTGAACCACCTGTCTCGTGGTGTGCAGAGCATCGACTGAGGGCTCAAGGCTGTTGCCTCAGTAGCTGCACAAGGTTAGGCTGCTCTGACTTCACCTAACGAAGCGTAAAAGCAAGACCCCAAGGGATCAACTCTCTCCTTAACTTAACCACATCCCAGGAAAAGCTCAAGAAGAGTAAATTCATCCAAGAATACTCAACAGCAACGAGGTAACATGTGGAAGGATACATGGAATGAATACCCCAGTGGCCTGGGAGGATGGTGAGGCGTGGAATTCTAGAGAGAGGAAACTGGGAATCTAGGACGCGTTGCTCAGAAGGTGGGGTCCTTGAAAATAAGGTGTGGCCAGAGCTGTAGTTACTGCTAATGACAACAATATCTCGAGTAAAACTCTGAGAATGCAGGACAAGTCCAGTGGAGGAGAGGGGCTCAAGACCCGAAAGGCCAGTATCATCAAAAAGACGAGAAATAACAAGGGTTGTCAACGACGTGGAGACAGGAAACCCTGTGCCCTGTCGGTGGGAATGTAAATCGGTGTAACTGCTGTGGGAAACAGTATGGAGGTTCCTTAAAAAAACAGAACTACCATATGATCCAGCAATTCCACTCCTGGGTATATATCCAAAGGAAATGGAATCAGGGTCTCGAAGAGATATCTCGACCCCATGTTCATTGCGGTATTATTCACAATAGCCAAGACATAGAAACAACGTAAGTGTCTGCCAGTGGATGAATGAATAAAGAAGATGTGAGATATATACAAATATTATACAAATATAATAATGAAATATTATTCAGCCATGAGAGAAAAGGAAATCCTGACATTTGCCACGATGTGCATGAACCTTGAGGGCATTATGCTGAGTTAAGTCCGACACAGACATATCGTGTATGATGTAAACTCACTTATATGTGGAACCTGAAAAAGCCGGACTCATAGGAACAGAAGGTAGAATGATGATTACCAGGGGTTAGGGGGTGGGAGAAATGGGGAGATATTGGTCAAAGGGTACAAACTTCCTATTATAGGATTTACACGTGCTGGGGAATCTCATGTACAACATGGTGATTACAGCTAATAACACTTTTATATACTTGAGTGCTGCTAAGAGAATAGAGCTTAAATGTTCTCACAGCAAAAAGAGATGATAATTATACGGTGTGGTGGAAGCATTAGGTCAGCTATGGTGGTGATCATTTTGCAATATGCAAATGTATCATACGAACACGTTGTACACCTTGAACTTAAACAGTGTTATATGTCAAGTATATTTCAATAAAGCTGGAAGAAAAAAAGAACCGGGAGGCCCGGTTGGGGAAAAGGTCATGCATGAGAGCATTGAAACTGTCAGGAATTGAAGCAGATGTTATATTGGAGAGAATGACCGGGAGTCGAGATCTTTAATCACCTGCGGTGCCAACCATTACGACGGTCATTAGCCATGCCTGGTAATTTCCATTTTAATTTTTAAACTTAAGTTAATTACTCTAAAATAACATTTAAAAACCACATCCTTAGTTGCAGTAATTACATTTCAAGTGTTCAACAGTTACCAAACAGCACAAG